>NW_027363232.1:0-1415194 GCF_046119375.1 Phyllobates terribilis
CTCCCGTTAAGAAGACATGTTGTCAACCTCTAGATCCCTTACATGCCTGCACTTTTCGGCTTGCTGCTGCTGCAATCCACGCGTTTTAGATCTGCATAACTCCACCTCTTTAAACACAGCACCTTCACCCCCTGCTGTTCCCACCCGCCTCAACACCGTTGGAAGGGAGGAGAACCAATTAAGGCGGGGGGTGGGGTGGAACGAGCAGCTGTCTACCCTTAGCAGGAGGGCTCCTGATTACATACCTCTCCTGCTGCTGCTGCTGCTGGCTGTCCAGCAGCAGACTGAAGGTGGCTGCTGCTGTGCACAGGTATATAAAGGCTCAGAGCCTATTATGACACGCGCAGCCAGCGTTCCATTGCCACATTCCATCTACTGCAGGCAGGATACCTGGCTGGCTGAATGTCGCTGAGAAGCTCACAGAGACCGCCATAAGCAACAGTTTAACAGAATGCCACAGACTAATCAACCAAACTTTTTGGGTTGGGTTCTCTTTTATAGTCTGCAGGCATTAAATGAAAGAAGTCAGTGTTCCAGCAGAAGGAGACAACGTTTCAGAAAAGGCATTGTAGCAAACCAAAAAAGAAATTTTAAGCGCAGCAGAGTAACCAGCGCACATACCTGTTAGCTCAGGTGAGTTTAAAAGGCTGCTGTTGATAACAAGGGCATTTGCTAAATAGATGGTGTGTGTGCAACAATATACTGAAAGGTCAATTATATTGTGCAGCTTATCTCACCACCTGTAGTTATTTAGGTGAAAGCTCCAAAATGCTTGCCTAATATGTCTGTTTATCCAAAAGGAAGTAAAAAGGGAGAGCTAGAAAGATAGCATTGCAATTGCCATTACATGGCAATGCAATGCACAGTTGCTGAAGTTGAACCAAAATGAGCTTGTAATCTGGCTTCTGCAACTTTGAACATGAAAAATCCAATGAGGAGAAGAAAAGCAAAGCCAAAGAGTCCATCCCCAAATCCGACAAACAAGCAAAATGAACAAAAAACATTGAATTCAATTCTTTTCTGATTTTAGAAACTGCATTAAAGAAGGGGTGCACCGGTCCTGGAGATACTGCAATACCAGGTCAATGCGTGGAGTGGACAGAGCAAGCTCTTTTTCCATCTCCCTGTTCTAAAAAATCCATTTAATATATGGTCCCCAGATAGGGGACGTATCAGATATTAAACTGATAAGAACAGATACTACACTTGATCTTAGCCAAAAGGCCGAGAAGCGATAACCAGAATTGGTTTCAAACTACGGAGCCACCCAAGGATCCTGAAAGTCCATTTGTGGAGATGAGCTCCTGGACTCCCGTTAAGAAGACATGTTGTCAACCTCTAGATCCCTTACATGCCTGCACTTTTCGGCTTGCTGCTGCTGCAATCCACGCGTTTTAGATCTGCATACTCCACCTCTTTAAACACAGCACCTTCACCCCCTGCTGTTCCCACCCGCCTCAACACCGTTGGAAGGGAGGAGAACCAATTAAGGCGGGGGGTGGGGTGGAACGAGCAGCTGTCTACCCTTAGCAGGAGGGCTCCTGATTACATACCTCTCCTGCTGCTGCTGCTGCTGGCTGTCCAGCAGCAGACTGAAGGTGGCTGCTGCTGTGCACAGGTATATAAGGCTCAGAGCCTATTATGACACGCGCAGCCAGCGTTCCATTGCCACATTCCATCTACTGCAAGGCAGGATACCTGGCTGGCTGAATGTCGCTGAGAAGCTCACAGAGACCGCCATAAGCAACAGTTTAAACAGAATGCCACAGACTAATCAACCAAACTTTTTGGGTTGGGTTCTCTTTTATAGTCTGCAGGCATTAAATGAAAGAAGTCAGTGTTCCAGCAGAAGGAGACAACGTTTCAGAAAAGGCATTGTAGCAAACCAAAAAAGAAATTTTAAGCGCAGCAGAGTAACCAGCGACATACCTGTTAGCTCAGGTGAGTTTAAAAGGCTGCTGTTGATAACAAGGGCATTTGCTAAATAGATGGTGTGTGTGCAACAATATACTGATAGGTCAATTATATTGTGCAGCTTATCTCACCACCTGTAGTTATTTAGGTGAAAGCTCCAAAATGCTTGCCTAATATGTCTGTTTATCCAAAAGGAAGTAAAAAGGGAGAGCTAGAAAGATAGCATTGCATCACATTACATGGCAATGCAATGCACAGTTGCTGAAGTTGAACCAAAATGAGCTTGTAATCTGGCTTCTGCAACTTTGAACATGAAAAATCCAATGAGGAGAAGAAAAGCAAGCCAAAGAGTCCATCCCCAAATCCGACAAACAAGCAAAATGAACAAAAAACAATTGAATTCAATTCTTTCTGATTTTAGAAACTGCATTAAAGAAGGGGTGCACCGGTCCTGGAGATACTGCAATACCAGGTCAATGCGTGGAGTGGACAGAGCAAGCTCTTTTTCCATCTCCCTGTTCTAAAAATCCATTTAATATATGGTCCCCAGATAGGGGACGTATCAGATATTAACTGATAAGAACAGATACTACACTTGATCTTAGCCAAAAGGCCGAGAAGCGATAACCAGAATTGGTTTCAAACTACGGAGCCACCCAAGGATCCTGAAAAGTCCATTTGTGGAGATGAGCTCCTGGACTCCCGTTAAGAAGACATGTTGTCAACCTCTAGATCCCTTACATGCCTGCACTTTTCGGCTTGCTGCTGCTGCAATCCACGCGTTTTAGATCTGCATAACTCCACCTCTTTAACACAGCACCTTCACCCCCTGCTGTTCCCACCCGCCTCAACACCGTTGGAAGGGAGGAGAACCAATTAAGGCGGGGGGTGGGGTGGAACGAGCAGCTGTCTACCCTTAGCAGGAGGGCTCCTGATTACATACCTCTCCTGCTGCTGCTGCTGCTGGCTGTCCAGCAGCAGACTGAAGGTGGCTGCTGCTGTGCACAGGTATATAAAGGCTCAGAGCCTATTATGACACGCGCAGCCAGCGTTCCATTGCCACATTCCATCTACTGCAGGCAGGAATACCTGGCTGGCTGAATGTCGCTGAGAAGCTCACAGAGACCGCCATAAGCAACAGTTTAACAGAATGCCACAGACTAAATCAACCAAACTTTTTGGGTTGGGTTCTCTTTTATAGTCTGCAGGCATTAAATGAAAGAAGTCAGTGTTCCAGCAGAAGGAGACAACGTTTCAGAAAAGGCATTGTAGCAAACCAAAAAAGAAATTTTAAGCGCAGCAGAGTAACCAGCGCACATACCTGTTAGCTCAGGTGAGTTTAAAAGGCTGCTGTTGATAACAAGGGCATTTGCTAAATAGATGGTGTGTGTGCAACAATATACTGAAAGGTCAATTATATTGTGCAGCTTATCTCACCACCTGTAGTTATTTAGTGAAAGCTCCAAAATGCTTGCCTAATATGTCTGTTTATCCAAAAGGAAGTAAAAAGGGAGAGCTAGAAAGATAGCATTGCATCACATACATGGCAATGCAATGCACAGTTGCTGAAGTTGAACCAAAATGAGCTTGTAATCTGGCTTCTGCAACTTTGAACATGAAAAATCCAATGAGGAGAAGAAAAGCAAAGCCAAAGAGTCCATCCCCAAATCCGACAAACAAGCAAAATGAACAAAAAACATTGAATTCAATTCTTTCTGATTTTAGAAACTGCATTAAAGAAGGGGTGCACCGGTCCTGGAGATACTGCAATACCAGGTCAATGCGTGGAGTGGACAGAGCAAGCTCTTTTTCCATCTCCCAGTTCTAAAAATCCATTTAATATATGGTCCCCAGATAGGGGACGTATCAGATATTAAACTGATAAGAACAGATACTACACTTGATCTTAGCCAAAAGGGCCGAGAAGCGATAACCAGAATTGGTTTCAAACTACGGAGCCACCCAAGGATCCTGAAAAGTCCATTTGTGGAGATGAGCTCCTGGACTCCCGTTAAGAAGACATGTTGTCAACCTCTAGATCCCTTACATGCCTGCACTTTTCGGCTTGCTGCTGCTGCAATCCACGCGTTTTAGATCTGCATAACTCCACCTCTTTAAACACAGCACCTTCACCCCCTGCTGTTCCCACCCGCCTCAACACCGTTGGAAGGGAGGAGAACCAATTAAGGCGGGGGGTGGGGTGGAACGAGCAGCTGTCTACCCTTAGCAGGAGGGCTCCTGATTACATACCTCTCCTGCTGCTGCTGCTGCTGGCTGTCCAGCAGCAGACTGAAGGTGGCTGCTGCTGTGCACAGGTATATAAAGGCTCAGAGCCTATTATGACACGCGCAGCCAGCGTTCCATTGCCACATTCCATCTACTGCAGGCAGGATACCTGGCTGGCTGAATGTCGCTGAGAAGCTCACAGAGACCGCCATAAGCAACAGTTTAACAGAATGCCACAGACTAATCAACCAAACTTTTTGGGTTGGGTTCTCTTTTATAGTCTGCAGGCATTAAATGAAAGAAGTCAGTGTTCCAGCAGAAGGAGACAACGTTTCAGAAAAGGCATTGTAGCAAACCAAAAAAGAAATTTTAAGCGCAGCAGAGTAACCAGCGCACATACCTGTTAGCTCAGGTGAGTTTAAAAGGCTGCTGTTGATAACAAGGGCATTTGCTAAATAGATGGTGTGTGTGCAACAATATACTGAAAGGTCAATTATATTGTGCAGCTTATCTCACCACCTGTAGTTATTTAGGTGAAAGCTCCAAAATGCTTGCCTAATATGACTGTTTATCCAAAAGGAAGTAAAAAGGGAGAGCTAGAAAGATAGCATTGCATCACATTACATGGCAATGCAATGCACAGTTGCTGAAGTTGAACCTAAATGAGCTTGTAATCTGCCTTCTGCAACTTTGAACATGAAAAATCCAATGAGGAGAAGAAAAGCAAAGCCAAAGAGTCCATCCCCAAATCCGACAAACAAGCAAAATGAACAAAAAACCATTGAATTCAATTCTTTCTGATTTTAGAAACTGCATTAAAGAAGGGGTGCACCGGTCCTGGAGATACTGCAATACCAGGTCAATGCGTGGAGTGGACAGAGCAAGCTCTTTTTCCATCTCCCTGTTCTAAAAATCCATTTAATATATGGTCCCCAGATAGGGACGTATCAGATATTAAACTGATAAGAACAGATACTACACTTGATCTTAGCCAAAAGGCCGAGAAGCGATAACCAGAATTGGTTTCAAACTACGAGCCACCCAAGGATCCTGAAAGTCCATTTGTGGAGATGAGCTCCTGGACTCCCGTTAAGAAGACATGTTGTCAACCTCTAGATCCCTTACATGCCTGCACTTTTCGGCTTGCTGCTGCTGCAATCCACGCGTTTTAGATCTGCATAACTCCACCTCTTTAAACACAGCACCTTCACCCCCTGCTGTTCCCACCCGCCTCAACACCGTTGGAAGGGAGGAGAACCAATTAAGGCGGGGGTGGGGTGGAACGAGCAGCTGTCTACCCTTAGCAGGAGGGCTCCTGATTACATACCTCTCCTGCTGCTGCTGCTGCTGCTGTCCAGCAGCAGACTGAAGGTGGCTGCTGCTGTGCACAGGTATATAAAGGCTCAGAGCCTATTATGACACGCGCAGCCAGCGTTCCATTGCCACATTCCATCTACTGCAGGCAGGATACCTGGCTGGCTGAATGTCGCTGAGAAGCTCACAGAGACCGCCATAAGCAACAGTTTAACAGAATGCCACAGACTAATCAACCAAACTTTTTGGGTTGGGTTCTCTTTTATAGTCTGCAGGCATTAAATGAAAGAAGTCAGTGTTCCAGCAGAAGGAGACAACGTTTCAGAAAAGGCATTGTAGCAAACCAAAAAAGAAATTTTAAGCGCAGCAGAGTAACCAGCGCACATACCTGTTAGCTCAGGTGAGTTTAAAAGGCTGCTGTTGATAACAAGGGCATTTGCTAAATAGATGGTGTGTGTGCAACAATATACTGAAAGGTCAATTATATTGTGCAGCTTATCTCACCACCTGTAGTTATTTAGGTGAAAGCTCCAAAATGCTTGCCTAATATGTCTGTTTATCCAAAAGGAAGTAAAAAGGGAGAGCTAGAAAGATAGCATTGCATCACATTACATGGCAATGCAATGCACAGTTGCTGAAGTTGAACCAAAATGAGCTTGTAATCTGGCTTCTGCAACTTTGAACATGAAAAATCCAATGAGGAGAAGAAAAGCAAAGCCAAAGAGTCCATCCCCAAATCCGACAAACAAGCAAAATGAACAAAAAACATTGAATTCAATTCTTTCTGATTTTAGAAACTGCATTAAAGAAGGGGTGCACCGGTCCTGGAGATACTGCAATACCAGGTCAATGCGTGGAGTGGACAGAGCAAGCTCTTTTTCCATCTCCCTGTTCTAAAAATCCATTTAATATATGGTCCCCAGATAGGGGACGTATCAGATATTAAACTGATAAGAACAGATACTACACTTGATCTTAGCCAAAAGGCCGAGAAGCGATAACCAGAATTGGTTTCAAACTACGGAGCCACCCAAGGATCCTGAAAAGTCCATTTGTGGAGATGAGCTCCTGGACTCCCGTTAAGAAGACATGTTGTCAACCTCTAGATCCCTTACATGCCTGCACTTTTCGGCTTGCTGCTGCTGCAATCCACGCGTTTTAGATCTGCATAACTCCACCTCTTTAAACACAGCACCTTCACCCCCTGCTGTTCCCACCCGCCTCAACACCGTTGGAAGGGAGGAGAACCAATTAAGGCGGGGGGTGGGGTGGAACGAGCAGCTGTCTACCCTTAGCAGGAGGGCTCCTGATTACATACCTCTCCTGCTGCTGCTGCTGCTGGCTGTCCAGCAGCAGACTGAAGGTGGCTGCTGCTGTGCACAGGTATATAAAGGCTCAGAGCCTATTATGACACGCGCAGCCAGCGTTCCATTGCCACATTCCATCTACTGCAGGCAGGATACCTGGCTGGCTGAATGTCGCTGAGAAGCTCACAGAGACCGCCATAAGCAACAGTTTAACAGAATGCCACAGACTAATCAACCAAACTTTTTGGGTTGGGTTCTCTTTTATAGTCTGCAGGCATTAAATGAAAGAAGTCAGTGTTCCAGCAGAAGGAGACAACGTTTCAGAAAAGGCATTGTAGCAAACCAAAAAAGAAATTTTAAGCGCAGCAGAGTAACCAGCGCACATACCTGTTAGCTCAGGTGAGTTTAAAAGGCTGCTGTTGATAACAAGGGCATTTGCTAAATAGATGGTGTGTGTGCAACAATATACTGAAAGGTCAATTATATTGTGCAGCTTATCTCACCACCTGTAGTTATTTAGGTGAAAGCTCCAAAATGCTTGCCTAATATGACTGTTTATCCAAAAGGAAGTAAAAAGGGAGAGCTAGAAAGATAGCATTGCATCACATTACATGGCAATGCAATGCACAGTTGCTGAAGTTGAACCAAAATGAGCTTGTAATCTGCCTTCTGCAACTTTGAACATGAAAAATCCAATGAGGAGAAGAAAAGCAAAGCCAAAGAGTCCATCCCCAAATCCGACAAACAAGCAAAATGAACAAAAAACATTGAATTCAATTCTTTCTGATTTTAGAAACTGCATTAAAGAAGGGGTGCACCGGTCCTGGAGATACTGCAATACCAGGTCAATGCGTGGAGTGGACAGAGCAAGCTCTTTTTCCATCTCCCTGTTCTAAAAATCCATTTAATATATGGTCCCCAGATAGGGGACGTATCAGATATTAAACTGATAAGAACAGATACTACACTTGATCTTAGCCAAAAGGCCGAGAAGCGATAACCAGAATTGGTTTCAAACTACGGAGCCACCCAAGGATCCTGAAAAGTCCATTTGTGGAGATGAGCTCCTGGACTCCCGTTAAGAAGACATGTTGTCAACCTCTAGATCCCTTACATGCCTGCACTTTTCGGCTTGCTGCTGCTGCAATCCACGCGTTTTAGATCTGCATAACTCCACCTCTTTAAACACAGCACCTTCACCCCCTGCTGTTCCCACCCGCCTCAACACCGTTGGAAGGGAGGAGAACCAATTAAGGCGGGGGGTGGGGTGGAACGAGCAGCTGTCTACCCTTAGCAGGAGGGCTCCTGATTACATACCTCTCCTGCTGCTGCTGCTGCTGGCTGTCCAGCAGCAGACTGAAGGTGGCTGCTGCTGTGCACAGGTATATAAAGGCTCAGAGCCTATTATGACACGCGCAGCCAGCGTTCCATTGCCACATTCCATCTACTGCAGGCAGGATACCTGGCTGGCTGAATGTCGCTGAGAAGCTCACAGAGACCGCCATAAGCAACAGTTTAACAGAATGCCACAGACTAATCAACCAAACTTTTTGGGTTGGGTTCTCTTTTATAGTCTGCAGGCATTAAATGAAAGAAGTCAGTGTTCCAGCAGAAGGAGACAACGTTTCAGAAAAGGCATTGTAGCAAACCAAAAAAGAAATTTTAAGCGCAGCAGAGTAACCAGCGCACATACCTGTTAGCTCAGGTGAGTTTAAAAGGCTGCTGTTGATAACAAGGGCATTTGCTAAATAGATGGTGTGTGTGCAACAATATACTGAAAGGTCAATTATATTGTGCAGCTTATCTCACCACCTGTAGTTATTTAGGTGAAAGCTCCAAAATGCTTGCCTAATATGTTTGTTTATCCAAAAGGAAGTAAAAAGGGAGAGCTAGAAAGATAGCATTGCATCACATTACATGGCAATGCAATGCACAGTTGCTGAAGTTGAACCAAAATGAGCTTGTAATCTGCCTTCTGCAACTTTGAACATGAAAAATCCAATGAGGAGAAGAAAAGCAAAGCCAAAGAGTCCATCCCCAAATCCGACAAACAAGCAAAATGAACAAAGAACATTGAATTCAATTCTTTCTGATTTTAGAAACTGCATTAAAGAAGGGGTGCACCGGTCCTGGAGATACTGCAATACCAGGTCAATGCGTGGAGTGGACAGAGCAAGCTCTTTTTCCATCTCCCTATTCTAAAAATCCATTTAATATATGGTCCCCAGATAGGGGACGTATCAGATATTAAACTGATAAGAACAGATACTACACTTGATCTTAGCCAAAAGGCCGAGAAGCGATAACCAGAATTGGTTTCAAACTACGGAGCCACCCAAGGATCCTGAAAAGTCCATTTGTGGAGATGAGCTCCTGGACTCCCGTTAAGAAGACATGTTGTCAACCTCTAGATCCCTTACATGCCTGCACTTTTCGGCTTGCTGCTGCTGCAATCCACGCGTTTTAGATCTGCATAACTCCACCTCTTTAAACACAGCACCTTCACCCCCTGCTGTTCCCACCCGCCTCAACACCGTTGGAAGGGAGGAGAACCAATTAAGGCGGGGGGTGGGGTGGAACGAGCAGCTGTCTACCCTTAGCAGGAGGGCTCCTGATTACATACCTCTCCTGCTGCTGCTGCTGCTGGCTGTCCAGCAGCAGACTGAAGGTGGCTGCTGCTGTGCACAGGTATATAAAGGCTCAGAGCCTATTATGACACGCGCAGCCAGCGTTCCATTGCCACATTCCATCTACTGCAGGCAGGATACCTGGCTGGCTGAATGTCGCTGAGAAGCTCACAGAGACCGCCATAAGCAACAGTTTAACAGAATGCCACAGACTAATCAACCAAACTTTTTGGGTTGGGTTCTCTTTTATAGTCTGCAGGCATTAAATGAAAGAAGTCAGTGTTCCAGCAGAAGGAGACAACGTTTCAGAAAAGGCATTGTAGCAAACCAAAAAAGAAATTTTAAGCGCAGCAGAGTAACCAGCGCACATACCTGTTAGCTCAGGTGAGTTTAAAAGGCTGCTGTTGATAACAAGGGCATTTGCTAAATAGATGGTGTGTGTGCAACAATATACTGAAAGGTCAATTATATTGTGCAGCTTATCTCACCACCTGTAGTTATTTAGGTGAAAGCTCCAAAATGCTTGCCTAATATGTCTGTTTATCCAAAAGGAAGTAAAAAGGGAGAGCTAGAAAGATAGCATTGCATCACATTACATGGCAATGCAATGCACAGTTGCTGAAGTTGAACCAAAATGAGCTTGTAATCTGGCTTCTGCAACTTTGAACATGAAAAATCCAATGAGGAGAAGAAAAGCAAAGCCAAAGAGTCCATCCCCAAATCCGACAAACAAGCAAAATGAACAAAAAACATTGAATTCAATTCTTTCTGATTTTAGAAACTGCATTAAAGAAGGGGTGCACCGGTCCTGGAGATACTGCAATACCAGGTCAATGCGTGGAGTGGACAGAGCAAGCTCTTTTTCCATCTCCCTGTTCTAAAAATCCATTTAATATATGGTCCCCAGATAGGGGACGTATCAGATATTAAACTGATAAGAACAGATACTACACTTGATCTTAGCCAAAAGGCCGAGAAGCGATAACCAGAATTGGTTTCAAACTACGGAGCCACCCAAGGATCCTGAAAAGTCCATTTGTGGAGATGAGCTCCTGGACTCCCGTTAAGAAGACATGTTGTCAACCTCTAGATCCCTTACATGCCTGCACTTTTCGGCTTGCTGCTGCTGCAATCCACGCGTTTTAGATCTGCATAACTCCACCTCTTTAAACACAGCACCTTCACCCCCTGCTGTTCCCACCCGCCTCAACACCGTTGGAAGGGAGGAGAACCAATTAAGGCGGGGGGTGGGGTGGAACGAGCAGCTGTCTACCCTTAGCAGGAGGGCTCCTGATTACATACCTCTCCTGCTGCTGCTGCTGCTGGCTGTCCAGCAGCAGACTGAAGGTGGCTGCTGCTGTGCACAGGTATATAAAGGCTCAGAGCCTATTATGACACGCGCAGCCAGCGTTCCATTGCCACATTCCATCTACTGCAGGCAGGATACCTGGCTGGCTGAATGTCGCTGAGAAGCTCACAGAGACCGCCATAAGCAACAGTTTAACAGAATGCCACAGACTAATCAACCAAACTTTTTGGGTTGGGTTCTCTTTTATAGTCTGCAGGCATTAAATGAAAGAAGTCAGTGTTCCAGCAGAAGGAGACAACGTTTCAGAAAAGGCATTGTAGCAAACCAAAAAAGAAATTTTAAGCGCAGCAGAGTAACCAGCGCACATACCTGTTAGCTCAGGTGAGTTTAAAAGGCTGCTGTTGATAACAAGGGCATTTGCTAAATAGATGGTGTGTGTGCAACAATATACTGAAAGGTCAATTATATTGTGCAGCTTATCTCACCACCTGTAGTTATTTAGGTGAAAGCTCCAAAATGCTTGCCTAATATGTCTGTTTATCCAAAAGGAAGTAAAAAGGGAGAGCTAGAAAGATAGCATTGCATCACATTACATGGCAATGCAATGCACAGTTGCTGAAGTTGAACCAAAATGAGCTTGTAATCTGGCTTCTGCAACTTTGAACATGAAAAATCCAATGAGGAGAAGAAAAGCAAAGCCAAAGAGTCCATCCCCAAATCCGACAAACAAGCAAAATGAACAAAAAACATTGAAATCAATTCTTTCTGATTTTAGAAACTGCATTAAAGAAGGGGTGCACCGGTCCTGGAGATACTGCAATACCAGGTCAATGCGTGGAGTGGACAGAGCAAGCTCTTTTTCCATCTCCCTGTTCTAAAAATCCATTTAATATATGGTCCCCAGATAGGGGACGTATCAGATATTAAACTGATAAGAACAGATACTACACTTGATCTTAGCCAAAAGGCCGAGAAGCGATAACCAGAATTGGTTTCAAACTACGGAGCCACCCAAGGATCCTGAAAAGTCCATTTGTGGAGATGAGCTCCTGGACTCCCGTTAAGAAGACATGTTGTCAACCTCTAGATCCCTTACATGCCTGCACTTTTCGGCTTGCTGCTGCTGCAATCCACGCGTTTTAGATCTGCATAACTCCACCTCTTTAAACACAGCACCTTCACCCCCTGCTGTTCCCACCCGCCTCAACACCGTTGGAAGGGAGGAGAACCAATTAAGGCGGGGGGTGGGGTGGAACGAGCAGCTGTCTACCCTTAGCAGGAGGGCTCCTGATTACATACCTCTCCTGCTGCTGCTGCTGCTGGCTGTCCAGCAGCAGACTGAAGGTGGCTGCTGCTGTGCACAGGTATATAAAGGCTCAGAGCCTATTATGACACGCGCAGCCAGCGTTCCATTGCCACATTCCATCTACTGCAGGCAGGATACCTGGCTGGCTGAATGTCGCTGAGAAGCTCACAGAGACCGCCATAAGCAACAGTTTAACAGAATGCCACAGACTAATCAACCAAACTTTTTGGGTTGGGTTCTCTTTTATAGTCTGCAGGCATTAAATGAAAGAAGTCAGTGTTCCAGCAGAAGGAGACAACGTTTCAGAAAAGGCATTGTAGCAAACCAAAAAAGAAATTTTAAGCGCAGCAGAGTAACCAGCGCACATACCTGTTAGCTCAGGTGAGTTTAAAAGGCTGCTGTTGATAACAAGGGCATTTGCTAAATAGATGGTGTGTGTGCAACAATATACTGAAAGGTCAATTATATTGTGCAGCTTATCTCACCACCTGTAGTTATTTAGGTGAAAGCTCCAAAATGCTTGCCTAATATGACTGTTTATCCAAAAGGAAGTAAAAAGGGAGAGCTAGAAAGATAGCATTGCATCACATTACATGGCAATGCAATGCACAGTTGCTGAAGTTGAACCAAAATGAGCTTGTAATCGGCCTTCTGCAACTTTGAACATGAAAAATCCAATGAGGAGAAGAAAAGCAAAGCCAAAGAGTCCATCCCCAAATCCGACAAACAAGCAAAATGAACAAAAAACATTGAATTCAATTCTTTCTGATTTTAGAAACTGCATTAAAGAAGGGGTGCACCGGTCCTGGAGATACTGCAATACCAGGTCAATGCGTGGAGTGGACAGAGCAAGCTCTTTTTCCATCTCCCTGTTCTAAAAATCCATTTAATATATGGTCCCCAGATAGGGGACGTATCAGATATTAAACTGATAAGAACAGATACTACACTTGATCTTAGCCAAAAGGCCGAGAAGCGATAACCAGAATTGGTTTCAAACTACGGAGCCACCCAAGGATCCTGAAAAGTCCATTTGTGGAGATGAGCTCCTGGACTCCCGTTAAGAAGACATGTTGTCAACCTCTAGATCCCTTACATGCCTGCACTTTTCGGCTTGCTGCTGCTGCAATCCACGCGTTTTAGATCTGCATAACTCCACCTCTTTAAACACAGCACCTTCACCCCCTGCTGTTCCCACCCGCCTCAACACCGTTGGAAGGGAGGAGAACCAATTAAGGCGGGGGGTGGGGTGGAACGAGCAGCTGTCTACCCTTAGCAGGAGGGCTCCTGATTACATACCTCTCCTGCTGCTGCTGCTGCTGGCTGTCCAGCAGCAGACTGAAGGTGGCTGCTGCTGTGCACAGGTATATAAAGGCTCAGAGCCTATTATGACACGCGCAGCCAGCGTTCCATTGCCACATTCCATCTACTGCAGGCAGGATACCTGGCTGGCTGAATGTCGCTGAGAAGCTCACAGAGACCGCCATAAGCAACAGTTTAACAGAATGCCACAGACTAATCAACCAAACTTTTTGGGTTGGGTTCTCTTTCATAGTCTGCAGGCATTAAATGAAAGAAGTCAGTGTTCCAGCAGAAGGAGACAACGTTTCAGAAAAGGCATTGTAGCAAACCAAAAAAGAAATTTTAAGCGCAGCAGAGTAACCAGCGCACATACCTGTTAGCTCAGGTGAGTTTAAAAGGCTGCTGTTGATAACAAGGGCATTTGCTAAATAGATGGTGTGTGTGCAACAATATACTGAAAGGTCAATTATATTGTGCAGCTTATCTCACCACCTGTAGTTATTTAGGTGAAAGCTCCAAAATGCTTGCCTAATATGTCTGTTTATCCAAAAGGAAGTAAAAAGGGAGAGCTAGAAAGATAGCATTGCATCACATTACATGGCAATGCAATGCACAGTTGCTGAAGTTGAACCAAAATGAGCTTGTAATCTGCCTTCTGCAACTTTGAACATGAAAAATCCAATGAGGAGAAGAAAAGCAAAGCCAAAGAGTCCATCCCCAAATCCGACAAACAAGCAAAATGAACAAAGAACATTGAATTCAATTCTTTCTGATTTTAGAAACTGCATTAAAGAAGGGGTGCACCGGTCCTGGAGATACTGCAATACCAGGTCAATGCGTGGAGTGGACAGAGCAAGCTCTTTTTCCATCTCCCTGTTCTAAAAATCCATTTAATATATGGTCCCCAGATAGGGGACGTATCAGATATTAAACTGATAAGAACAGATACTACACTTGATCTTAGCCAAAAGGCCGAGAAGCGATAACCAGAATTGGTTTCAAACTACGGAGCCACCCAAGGATCCTGAAAAGTCCATTTGTGGAGATGAGCTCCTGGACTCCCGTTAAGAAGACATGTTGTCAACCTCTAGATCCCTTACATGCCTGCACTTTTCGGCTTGCTGCTGCTGCAATCCACGCGTTTTAGATCTGCATAACTCCACCTCTTTAAACACAGCACCTTCACCCCCTGCTGTTCCCACCCGCCTCAACACCGTTGGAAGGGAGGAGAACCAATTAAGGCGGGGGGTGGGGTGGAACGAGCAGCTGTCTACCCTTAGCAGGAGGGCTCCTGATTACATACCTCTCCTGCTGCTGCTGCTGCTGGCTGTCCAGCAGCAGACTGAAGGTGGCTGCTGCTGTGCACAGGTATATAAAGGCTCAGAGCCTATTATGACACGCGCAGCCAGCGTTCCATTGCCACATTCCATCTACTGCAGGCAGGATACCTGGCTGGCTGAATGTCGCTGAGAAGCTCACAGAGACCGCCATAAGCAACAGTTTAACAGAATGCCACAGACTAATCAACCAAACTTTTTGGGTTGGGTTCTCTTTTATAGTCTGCAGGCATTAAATGAAAGAAGTCAGTGTTCCAGCAGAAGGAGACAACGTTTCAGAAAAGGCATTGTAGCAAACCAAAAAAGAAATTTTAAGCGCAGCAGAGTAACCAGCGCACATACCTGTTAGCTCAGGTGAGTTTAAAAGGCTGCTGTTGATAACAAGGGCATTTGCTAAATAGATGGTGTTTGTGCAACAATATACTGAAAGGTCAATTATATTGTGCAGCTTATCTCACCACCTGTAGTTATTTAGGTGAAAGCTCCAAAATGCTTGCCTAATATGTCTGTTTATCCAAAAGGAAGTAAAAAGGGAGAGCTAGAAAGATAGCATTGCATCACATTACATGGCAATGCAATGCACAGTTGCTGAAGTTGAACCAAAATGAGCTTGTAATCTGGCTTCTGCAACTTTGAACATGAAAAATCCAATGAGGAGAAGAAAAGCAAAGCCAAAGAGTCCATCCGAAAATCCGACAAACAAGCAAAATGAACAAAAAACATTGAATTCAATTCTTTCTGATTTTAGAAACTGCATTAAAGAAGGGGTGCACCGGTCCTGGAGATACTGCAATACCAGGTCAATGCGTGGAGTGGACAGAGCAAGCTCTTTTTCCATCTCCCTGTTCTAAAAATCCATTTAATATATGGTCCCCAGATAGGGGACGTATCAGATATTAAACTGATAAGAACAGATACTACACTTGATCTTAGCCAAAAGGCCGAGAAGCGATAACCAGAATTGGTTTCAAACTACGGAGCCACCCAAGGATCCTGAAAAGTCCATTTGTGGAGATGAGCTCCTGGACTCCCGTTAAGAAGACATGTTGTCAACCTCTAGATCCCTTACATGCCTGCACTTTTCGGCTTGCTGCTGCTGCAATCCACGCGTTTTAGATCTGCATAACTCCACCTCTTTAAACACAGCACCTTCACCCCCTGCTGTTCCCACCCGCCTCAACACCGTTGGAAGGGAGGAGAACCAATTAAGGCGGGGGGTGGGGTGGAACGAGCAGCTGTCTACCCTTAGCAGGAGGGCTCCTGATTACATACCTCTCCTGCTGCTGCTGCTGCTGGCTGTCCAGCAGCAGACTGAAGGTGGCTGCTGCTGTGCACAGGTATATAAAGGCTCAGAGCCTATTATGACACGCGCAGCCAGCGTTCCATTGCCACATTCCATCTACTGCAGGCAGGATACCTGGCTGGCTGAATGTCGCTGAGAAGCTCACAGAGACCGCCATAAGCAACAGTTTAACAGAATGCCACAGACTAATCAACCAAACTTTTTGGGTTGGGTTCTCTTTTATAGTCTGCAGGCATTAAATGAAAGAAGTCAGTGTTCCAGCAGAAGGAGACAACGTTTCAGAAAAGGCATTGTAGCAAACCAAAAAAGAAATTTTAAGCGCAGCAGAGTAACCAGCGCACATACCTGTTAGCTCAGGTGAGTTTAAAAGGCTGCTGTTGATAACAAGGGCATTTGCTAAATAGATGGTGTGTGTGCAACAATATACTGAAAGGTCAATTATATTGTGCAGCTTATCTCACCACCTGTAGTTATTTAGGTGAAAGCTCCAAAATGCTTGCCTAATATGTCTGTTTATCCAAAAGGAAGTAAAAAGGGAGAGCTAGAAAGATAGCATTGCATCACATTACATGGCAATGCAATGCACAGTTGCTGAAGTTGAACCAAAATGAGCTTGTAATCTGGCTTCTGCAACTTTGAACATGAAAAATCCAATGAGGAGAAGAAAAGCAAAGCCAAAGAGTCCATCCCCAAATCCGACAAACAAGCAAAATGAACAAAAAACATTGAATTCAATTCTTTCTGATTTTAGAAACTGCATTAAAGAAGGGGTGCACCGGTCCTGGAGATACTGCAATACCAGGTCAATGCGTGGAGTGGACAGAGCAAGCTCTTTTTCCATCTCCCTGTTCTAAAAATCCATTTAATATATGGTCCCCAGATAGGGGACGTATCAGATATTAAACTGATAAGAACAGATACTACACTTGATCTTAGCCAAAAGGCCGAGAAGCGATAACCAGAATTGGTTTCAAACTACGGAGCCACCCAAGGATCCTGAAAAGTCCATTTGTGGAGATGAGCTCCTGGACTCCCGTTAAGAAGACATGTTGTCAACCTCTAGATCCCTTACATGCCTGCACTTTTCGGCTTGCTGCTGCTGCAATCCACGCGTTTTAGATCTGCATAACTCCACCTCTTTAAACACAGCACCTTCACCCCCTGCTGTTCCCACCCGCCTCAACACCGTTGGAAGGGAGGAGAACCAATTAAGGCGGGGGGTGGGGTGGAACGAGCAGCTGTCTACCCTTAGCAGGAGGGCTCCTGATTACATACCTCTCCTGCTGCTGCTGCTGCTGGCTGTCCAGCAGCAGACTGAAGGTGGCTGCTGCTGTGCACAGGTATATAAAGGCTCAGAGCCTATTATGACACGCGCAGCCAGCGTTCCATTGCCACATTCCATCTACTGCAGGCAGGATACCTGGCTGGCTGAATGTCGCTGAGAAGCTCACAGAGACCGCCATAAGCAACAGTTTAACAGAATGCCACAGACTAATCAACCAAACTTTTTGGGTTGGGTTCTCTTTTATAGTCTGCAGGCATTAAATGAAAGAAGTCAGTGTTCCAGCAGAAGGAGACAACGTTTCAGAAAAGGCATTGTAGCAAACCAAAAAAGAAATTTTAAGCGCAGCAGAGTAACCAGCGCACATACCTGTTAGCTCAGGTGAGTTTAAAAGGCTGCTGTTGATAACAAGGGCATTTGCTAAATAGATGGTGTGTGTGCAACAATATACTGAAAGGTCAATTATATTGTGCAGCTTATCTCACCACCTGTAGTTATTTAGGTGAAAGCTCCAAAATGCTTGCCTAATATGTCTGTTTATCCAAAAGGAAGTAAAAAGGGAGAGCTAGAAAGATAGCATTGCATCACATTACATGGCAATGCAATGCACAGTTGCTGAAGTTGAACCAAAATGAGCTTGTAATCTGGCTTCTGCAACTTTGAACATGAAAAATCCAATGAGGAGAAGAAAAGCAAAGCCAAAGAGTCCATCCCCAAATCCGACAAACAAGCAAAATGAACAAAAAACATTGAAATCAATTCTTTCTGATTTTAGAAACTGCATTAAAGAAGGGGTGCACCGGTCCTGGAGATACTGCAATACCAGGTCAATGCGTGGAGTGGACAGAGCAAGCTCTTTTTCCATCTCCCTGTTCTAAAAATCCATTTAATATATGGTCCCCAGATAGGGGACGTATCAGATATTAAACTGATAAGAACAGATACTACACTTGATCTTAGCCAAAAGGCCGAGAAGCGATAACCAGAATTGGTTTCAAACTACGGAGCCACCCAAGGATCCTGAAAAGTCCATTTGTGGAGATGAGCTCCTGGACTCCCGTTAAGAAGACATGTTGTCAACCTCTAGATCCCTTACATGCCTGCACTTTTCGGCTTGCTGCTGCTGCAATCCACGCGTTTTAGATCTGCATAACTCCACCTCTTTAAACACAGCACCTTCACCCCCTGCTGTTCCCACCCGCCTCAACACCGTTGGAAGGGAGGAGAACCAATTAAGGCGGGGGGTGGGGTGGAACGAGCAGCTGTCTACCCTTAGCAGGAGGGCTCCTGATTACATACCTCTCCTGCTGCTGCTGCTGCTGGCTGTCCAGCAGCAGACTGAAGGTGGCTGCTGCTGTGCACAGGTATATAAAGGCTCAGAGCCTATTATGACACGCGCAGCCAGCGTTCCATTGCCACATTCCATCTACTGCAGGCAGGATACCTGGCTGGCTGAATGTCGCTGAGAAGCTCACAGAGACCGCCATAAGCAACAGTTTAACAGAATGCCACAGACTAATCAACCAAACTTTTTGGGTTGGGTTCTCTTTTATAGTCTGCAGGCATTAAATGAAAGAAGTCAGTGTTCCAGCAGAAGGAGACAACGTTTCAGAAAAGGCATTGTAGCAAACCAAAAAAGAAATTTTAAGCGCAGCAGAGTAACCAGCGCACATACCTGTTAGCTCAGGTGAGTTTAAAAGGCTGCTGTTGATAACAAGGGCATTTGCTAAATAGATGGTGTGTGTGCAACAATATACTGAAAGGTCAATTATATTGTGCAGCTTATCTCACCACCTGTAGTTATTTAGGTGAAAGCTCCAAAATGCTTGCCTAATATGTCTGTTTATCCAAAAGGAAGTAAAAAGGGAGAGCTAGAAAGATAGCATTGCATCACATTACATGGCAATGCAATGCACAGTTGCTGAAGTTGAACCAAAATGAGCTTGTAATCTGCCTTCTGCAACTTTGAACATGAAAAATCCAATGAGGAGAAGAAAAGCAAAGCCAAAGAGTCCATCCCCAAATCCGACAAACAAGCAAAATGAACAAAAAACATTGAATTCAATTCTTTCTGATTTTAGAAACTGCATTAAAGAAGGGGTGCACCGGTCCTGGAGATACTGCAATACCAGGTCAATGCGTGGAGTGGACAGAGCAAGCTCTTTTTCCATCTCCCTGTTCTAAAAATCCATTTAATATATGGTCCCCAGATAGGGGACGTATCAGATATTAAACTGATAAGAACAGATACTACACTTGATCTTAGCCAAAAGGCCGAGAAGCGATAACCAGAATTGGTTTCAAACTATGGAGCCACCCAAGGATCCTGAAAAGTCCATTTGTGGAGATGAGCTCCTGGACTCCCGTTAAGAAGACATGTTGTCAACCTCTAGATCCCTTACATGCCTGCACTTTTCGGCTTGCTGCTGCTGCAATCCACGCGTTTTAGATCTGCATAACTCCACCTCTTTAAACACAGCACCTTCACCCCCTGCTGTTCCCACCCGCCTCAACACCGTTGGAAGGGAGGAGAACCAATTAAGGCGGGGGGTGGGGTGGAACGAGCAGCTGTCTACCCTTAGCAGGAGGGCTCCTGATTACATACCTCTCCTGCTGCTGCTGCTGCTGGCTGTCCAGCAGCAGACTGAAGGTGGCTGCTGCTGTGCACAGGTATATAAAGGCTCAGAGCCTATTATGACACGCGCAGCCAGCGTTCCATTGCCACATTCCATCTACTGCAGGCAGGATACCTGGCTGGCTGAATGTCGCTGAGAAGCTCACAGAGACCGCCATAAGCAACAGTTTAACAGAATGCCACAGACTAATCAACCAAACTTTTTGGGTTGGGTTCTCTTTTATAGTCTGCAGGCATTAAATGAAAGAAGTCAGTGTTCCAGCAGAAGGAGACAACGTTTCAGAAAAGGCATTGTAGCAAACCAAAAAAGAAATTTTAAGCGCAGCAGAGTAACCAGCGCACATACCTGTTAGCTCAGGTGAGTTTAAAAGGCTGCTGTTGATAACAAGGGCATTTGCTAAATAGATGGTGTGTGTGCAACAATATACTGAAAGGTCAATTATATTGTGCAGCTTATCTCACCACCTGTAGTTATTTAGGTGAAAGCTCCAAAATGCTTGCCTAATATGTCTGTTTATCCAAAAGGAAGTAAAAAGGGAGAGCTAGAAAGATAGCATTGCATCACATTACATGGCAATGCAGTGCACAGTTGCTGAAGTTGAACCAAAATGAGCTTGTAATCTGGCTTCTGCAACTTTGAACATGAAAAATCCAATGAGGAGAAGAAAAGCAAAGCCAAAGAGTCCATCCCCAAATCCGACAAACAAGCAAAATGAACAAAAAACATTGAATTCAATTCTTTCTGATTTTAGAAACTGCATTAAAGAAGGGGTGCACCGGTCCTGGAGATACTGCAATACCAGGTCAATGCGTGGAGTGGACAGAGCAAGCTCTTTTTCCATCTCCCTGTTCTAAAAATCCATTTAATATATGGTCCCCAGATAGGGGACGTATCAGATATTAAACTG
This sequence comes from Phyllobates terribilis, assembly GCF_046119375.1. NCBI lineage: Eukaryota > Metazoa > Chordata > Amphibia > Anura > Dendrobatidae > Phyllobates > Phyllobates terribilis. The sequence continues at coordinate 20,771 of NW_027363232.1, forward strand.
ATAAGAACAGATACTACACTTGATCTTAGCCAAAAGGCCGAGAAGTGATAACCAGAATTGGTTTCAAACTACGGAGCCACCCAAGGATCCTGAAAAGTCCATTTGTGGAGATGAGCTCCTGGACTCCCGTTAAGAAGACATGTTGTCAACCTCTAGATCCCTTACATGCCTGCACTTTTCGGCTTGCTGCTGCTGCAATCCACGCGTTTTAGATCTGCATAACTCCACCTCTTTAAACACAGCACCTTCACCCCCTGCTGTTCCCACCCGCCTCAACACCGTTGGAAGGGAGGAGAACCAATTAAGGCGGGGGGTGGGGTGGAACGAGCAGCTGTCTACCCTTAGCAGGAGGGCTCCTGATTACATACCTCTCCTGCTGCTGCTGCTGCTGGCTGTCCAGCAGCAGACTGAAGGTGGCTGCTGCTGTGCACAGGTATATAAAGGCTCAGAGCCTATTATGACACGCGCAGCCAGCGTTCCATTGCCACATTCCATCTACTGCAGGCAGGATACCTGGCTGGCTGAATGTCGCTGAGAAGCTCACAGAGACCGCCATAAGCAACAGTTTAACAGAATGCCACAGACTAATCAACCAAACTTTTTGGGTTGGGTTCTCTTTTATAGTCTGCAGGCATTAAATGAAAGAAGTCAGTGTTCCAGCAGAAGGAGACAACGTTTCAGAAAAGGCATTGTAGCAAACCAAAAAAGAAATTTTAAGCGCAGCAGAGTAACCAGCGCACATACCTGTTAGCTCAGGTGAGTTTAAAAGGCTGCTGTTGATAACAAGGGCATTTGCTAAATAGATGGTGTGTGTGCAACAATATACTGAAAGGTCAATTATATTGTGCAGCTTATCTCACCACCTGTAGTTATTTAGGTGAAAGCTCCAAAATGCTTGCCTAATATGTCTGTTTATCCAAAAGGAAGTAAAAAGGGAGAGCTAGAAAGATAGCATTGCATCACATTACATGGCAATGCAATGCACAGTTGCTGAAGTTGAACCAAAATGAGCTTGTAATCTGGCTTCTGCAACTTTGAACATGAAAAATCCAATGAGGAGAAGAAAAGCAAAGCCAAAGAGTCCATCCCCAAATCCGACAAACAAGCAAAATGAACAAAAAACATTGAATTCAATTCTTTCTGATTTTAGAAACTGCATTAAAGAAGGGGTGCACCGGTCCTGGAGATACTGCAATACCAGGTCAATGCGTGGAGTGGACAGAGCAAGCTCTTTTTCCATCTCCCTGTTCTAAAAATCCATTTAATATATGGTCCCCAGATAGGGGACGTATCAGATATTAAACTGATAAGAACAGATACTACACTTGATCTTAGCCAAAAGGCCGAGAAGCGATAACCAGAATTGGTTTCAAACTATGGAGCCACCCAAGGATCCTGAAAAGTCCATTTGTGGAGATGAGCTCCTGGACTCCCGTTAAGAAGACATGTTGTCAACCTCTAGATCCCTTACATGCCTGCACTTTTCGGCTTGCTGCTGCTGCAATCCACGCGTTTTAGATCTGCATAACTCCACCTCTTTAAACACAGCACCTTCACCCCCTGCTGTTCCCACCCGCCTCAACACCGTTGGAAGGGAGGAGAACCAATTAAGGCGGGGGGTGGGGTGGAACGAGCAGCTGTCTACCCTTAGCAGGAGGGCTCCTGATTACATACCTCTCCTGCTGCTGCTGCTGCTGGCTGTCCAGCAGCAGACTGAAGGTGGCTGCTGCTGTGCACAGGTATATAAAGGCTCAGAGCCTATTATGACACGCGCAGCCAGCGTTCCATTGCCACATTCCATCTACTGCAGGCAGGATACCTGGCTGGCTGAATGTCGCTGAGAAGCTCACAGAGACCGCCATAAGCAACAGTTTAACAGAATGCCACAGACTAATCAACCAAACTTTTTGGGTTGGGTTCTCTTTTATAGTCTGCAGGCATTAAATGAAAGAAGTCAGTGTTCCAGCAGAAGGAGACAACGTTTCAGAAAAGGCATTGTAGCAAACCAAAAAAGAAATTTTAAGCGCAGCAGAGTAACCAGCGCACATACCTGTTAGCTCAGGTGAGTTTAAAAGGCTGCTGTTGATAACAAGGGCATTTGCTAAATAGATGGTGTGTGTGCAACAATATACTGAAAGGTCAATTATATTGTGCAGCTTATCTCACCACCTGTAGTTATTTAGGTGAAAGCTCCAAAATGCTTGCCTAATATGTCTGTTTATCCAAAAGGAAGTAAAAAGGGAGAGCTAGAAAGATAGCATTGCATCACATTACATGGCAATGCAGTGCACAGTTGCTGAAGTTGAACCAAAATGAGCTTGTAATCTGGCTTCTGCAACTTTGAACATGAAAAATCCAATGAGGAGAAGAAAAGCAAAGCCAAAGAGTCCATCCCCAAATCCGACAAACAAGCAAAATGAACAAAAAACATTGAATTCAATTCTTTCTGATTTTAGAAACTGCATTAAAGAAGGGGTGCACCGGTCCTGGAGATACTGCAATACCAGGTCAATGCGTGGAGTGGACAGAGCAAGCTCTTTTTCCATCTCCCTGTTCTAAAAATCCATTTAATATATGGTCCCCAGATAGGGGACGTATCAGATATTAAACTGATAAGAACAGATACTACACTTGATCTTAGCCAAAAGGCCGAGAAGTGATAACCAGAATTGGTTTCAAACTACGGAGCCACCCAAGGATCCTGAAAAGTCCATTTGTGGAGATGAGCTCCTGGACTCCCGTTAAGAAGACATGTTGTCAACCTCTAGATCCCTTACATGCCTGCACTTTTCGGCTTGCTGCTGCTGCAATCCACGCGTTTTAGATCTGCATAACTCCACCTCTTTAAACACAGCACCTTCACCCCCTGCTGTTCCCACCCGCCTCAACACCGTTGGAAGGGAGGAGAACCAATTAAGGCGGGGGGTGGGGTGGAACGAGCAGCTGTCTACCCTTAGCAGGAGGGCTCCTGATTACATACCTCTCCTGCTGCTGCTGCTGCTGGCTGTCCAGCAGCAGACTGAAGGTGGCTGCTGCTGTGCACAGGTATATAAAGGCTCAGAGCCTATTATGACACGCGCAGCCAGCGTTCCATTGCCACATTCCATCTACTGCAGGCAGGATACCTGGCTGGCTGAATGTCGCTGAGAAGCTCACAGAGACCGCCATAAGCAACAGTTTAACAGAATGCCACAGACTAATCAACCAAACTTTTTGGGTTGGGTTCTCTTTTATAGTCTGCAGGCATTAAATGAAAGAAGTCAGTGTTCCAGCAGAAGGAGACAACGTTTCAGAAAAGGCATTGTAGCAAACCAAAAAAGAAATTTTAAGCGCAGCAGAGTAACCAGCGCACATACCTGTTAGCTCAGGTGAGTTTAAAAGGCTGCTGTTGATAACAAGGGCATTTGCTAAATAGATGGTGTGTGTGCAACAATATACTGAAAGGTCAATTATATTGTGCAGCTTATCTCACCACCTGTCGTTATTTAGGTGAAAGCTCCAAAATGCTTGCCTAATATGTCTGTTTATCCAAAAGGAAGTAAAAAGGGAGAGCTAGAAAGATAGCATTGCATCACATTACATGGCAATGCAATGCACAGTTGCTGAAGTTGAACCAAAATGAGCTTGTAATCTGGCTTCTGCAACTTTGAACATGAAAAATCCAATGAGGAGAAGAAAAGCAAAGCCAAAGAGTCCATCCCCAAATCCGACAAACAAGCAAAATGAACAAAAAACATTGAATTCAATTCTTTCTGATTTTAGAAACTGCATTAAAGAAGGGGTGCACCGGTCCTGGAGATACTGCAATACCAGGTCAATGCGTGGAGTGGACAGAGCAAGCTCTTTTTCCATCTCCCTGTTCTAAAAATCCATTTAATATATGGTCCCCAGATAGGGGACGTATCAGATATTAAACTGATAAGAACAGATACTACACTTGATCTTAGCCAAAAGGCCGAGAAGCGATAACCAGAATTGGTTTCAAACTAAGGAGCCACCCAAGGATCCTGAAAAGTCCATTTGTGGAGATGAGCTCCTGGACTCCCGTTAAGAAGACATGTTGTCAACCTCTAGATCCCTTACATGCCTGCACTTTTCGGCTTGCTGCTGCTGCAATCCACGCGTTTTAGATCTGCATAACTCCACCTCTTTAAACACAGCACCTTCACCCCCTGCTGTTCCCACCCGCCTCAACACCGTTGGAAGGGAGGAGAACCAATTAAGGCGGGGGGTGGGGTGGAACGAGCAGCTGTCTACCCTTAGCAGGAGGGCTCCTGATTACATACCTCTCCTGCTGCTGCTGCTGGCTGTCCAGCAGCAGACTGAAGGTGGCTGCTGCTGTGCACAGGTATATAAAGGCTCAGAGCCTATTATGACACGCGCAGCCAGCGTTCCATTGCCACATTCCATCTACTGCAGGCAGGATACCTGGCTGGCTGAATGTCGCTGAGAAGCTCACAGAGACCGCCATAAGCAACAGTTTAACAGAATGCCACAGACTAATCAACCAAACTTTTTGGGTTGGGTTCTCTTTTATAGTCTGCAGGCATTAAATGAAAGAAGTCAGTGTTCCAGCAGAAGGAGACAACGTTTCAGAAAAGGCATTGTAGCAAACCAAAAAAGAAATTTTAAGCGCAGCAGAGTAACCAGCGCACATACCTGTTAGCTCAGGTGAGTTTAAAAGGCTGCTGTTGATAACAAAGGCATTTGCTAAATAGATGGTGTGTGTGCAACAATATACTGAAAGGTCAATTATATTGTGCAGCTTATCTCACCACCTGTAGTTATTTAGGTGAAAGCTCCAAAATGCTTGCCTAATATGTCTGTTTATCCAAAAGGAAGTAAAAAGGGAGAGCTAGAAAGATAGCATTGCATCACATTACATGGCAATGCAATGCACAGTTGCTGAAGTTGAACCAAAATGAGCTTGTAATCTGGCTTCTGCAACTTTGAACATGAAAAATCCAATGAGGAGAAGAAAAGCAAAGCCAAAGAGTCCATCCCCAAATCCGACAAACAAGCAAAATGAACAAAAAACATTGAATTCAATTCTTTCTGATTTTAGAAACTGCATTAAAGAAGGGGTGCACCGGTCCTGGAGATACTGCAATACCAGGTCAATGCGTGGAGTGGACAGAGCAAGCTCTTTTTCCATCTCCCTGTTCTAAAAATCCATTTAATATATGGTCCTCAGATAGGGGACGTATCAGATATTAAACTGATAAGAACAGGTACTACACTTGATCTTAGCCAAAAGGCCGAGAAGCGATAACCAGAATTGGTTTCAAACTACGGAGCCACCCAAGGATCCTGAAAAGTCCATTTGTGGAGATGAGCTCCTGGACTCCCGTTAAGAAGACATGTTGTCAACCTCTAGATCCCTTACATGCCTGCACTTTTCGGCTTGCTGCTGCTGCAATCCACGCGTTTTAGATCTGCATAACTCCACCTCTTTAAACACAGCACCTTCACCCCCTGCTGTTCCCACCCGCCTCAACACCGTTGGAAGGGAGGAGAACCAATTAAGGCGGGGGGTGGGGTGGAACGAGCAGCTGTCTACCCTTAGCAGGAGGGCTCCTGATTACATACCTCTCCTGCTGCTGCTGCTGCTGGCTGTCCAGCAGCAGACTGAAGGTGGCTGCTGCTGTGCACAGGTATACAAAGGCTCAGAGCCTATTATGACACGCGCAGCCAGCGTTCCATTGCCACATTCCATCTACTGCAGGCAGGATACCTGGCTGGCTGAATGTCACTGAGAAGCTCACAGAGACCGCCATAAGCAACAGTTTAACAGAATGCCACAGACTAATCAACCAAACTTTTTGGGTTGGGTTCTCTTTTATAGTCTGCAGGCATTAAATGAAAGAAGTCAGTGTTCCAGCAGAAGGAGACAACGTTTCAGAAAAGGCATTGTAGCAAACCAAAAAAGAAATTTTAAGCGCAGCAGAGTAACCAGCGCACATACCTGTTAGCTCAGGTGAGTTTAAAAGGCTGCTGTTGATAACAAGGGCATTTGCTAAATAGATGGTGTGTGTGCAACAATATACTGAAAGGTCAATTATATTGTGCAGCTTATCTCACCACCTGTAGTTATTTAGGTGAAAGCTCCAAAATGCTTGCCTAATATGTCTGTTTATCCAAAAGGAAGTAAAAAGGGAGAGCTAGAAAGATAGCATTGCATCACATTACATGGCAATGCAATGCACAGTTGCTGAAGTTGAACCAAAATGAGCTTGTAATCTGGCTTCTGCAACTTTGAACATGAAAAATCCAATGAGGAGAAGAAAAGCAAAGCCAAAGAGTCCATCCCCAAATCCGACAAACAAGCAAAATGAACAAAAAACATTGAATTCAATTCTTTCTGATTTTAGAAACTGCATTAAAGAAGGGGTGCACCGGTCCTGGAGATACTGCAATACCAGGTCAATGCGTGGAGTGGACAGAGCAAGCTCTTTTTCCATCTCCCTGTTCTAAAAATCCATTTAATATATGGTCCCCAGATAGGGGACGTATCAGATATTAAACTGATAAGAACAGATACTACACTTGATCTTAGCCAAAAGGCCGAGAAGCGATAACCAGAATTGGTTTCAAACTACGGAGCCACCCAAGGATCCTGAAAAGTCCATTTGTGGAGATGAGCTCCTGGACTCCCGTTAAGAAGACATGTTGTCAACCTCTAGATCCCTTACATGCCTGCACTTTTCGGCTTGCTGCTGCTGCAATCCACGCGTTTTAGATCTGCATAACTCCACCTCTTTAAACACAGCACCTTCACCCCCTGCTGTTCCCACCCGCCTCAACACCGTTGGAAGGGAGGAGAACCAATTAAGGCGGGGGGTGGGGTGGAACGATCAGCTGTCTACCCTTAGCAGGAGGGCTCCTGATTACATACCTCTCCTGCTGCTGCTGCTGCTGGCTGTCCAGCAGCAGACTGAAGGTGGCTGCTGCTGTGTACAGGTATATAAAGGCTCAGAGCCTATTATGACACGCGCAGCCAGCGTTCCATTGCCACATTCCATCTACTGCAGGCAGGATACCTGGCTGGCTGAATGTCGCTGAGAAGCTCACAGAGACCGCCATAAGCAACAGTTTAACAGAATGCCACAGACTAATCAACCAAACTTTTTGGGTTGGGTTCTCTTTTATAGTCTGCAGGCATTAAATGAAAGAAGTCAGTGTTCCAGCAGAAGGAGACAACGTTTCAGAAAAGGCATTGTAGCAAACCAAAAAAGAAATTTTAAGTGCAGCAGAGTAACCAGCGCACATACCTGTTAGCTCAGGTGAGTTTAAAAGGCTGCTGTTGATAACAAGGGCATTTGCTAAATAGATGGTGTGTGTGCAACAATATACTGAAAGGTCAATTATATTGTGCAGCTTATCTCACCACCTGTAGTTATTTAGGTGAAAGCTCCAAAATGCTTGCCTAATATGTCTGTTTATCCAAAAGGAAGTAAAAAGGGAGAGCTAGAAAGATAGCATTGCATCACATTACATGGCAATGCAATGCACAGTTGCTGAAGTTGAACCAAAATGAGCTTGTAATCTGGCTTCTGCAACTTTGAACATGAAAAATCCAATGAGGAGAAGAAAACCAAAGCCAAAGAGTCCATCCCAAAATCCGACAAACAAGCAAAATGAACAAAAAACATTGAATTCAATTCTTTCTGATTTTAGAAACTGCATTATAGAAGGGGTGCACCGGTCCTGGAGATACTGCAATACCAGGTCAATGCGTGGAGTGGACAGAGCAAGCTCTTTTTCCATCTCCCTGTTCTAAAAATCCATTTAATATATGGTCCCCAGATAGGGGACGTATCAGATATTAAACTGATAAGAACAGATACTACACTTGATCTTAGCCAAAAGGCCGAGAAGCGATAACCAGAATTGGTTTCAAACTACGGAGCCACCCAAGGATCCTGAAAAGTCCATTTGTGGAGATGAGCTCCTGGACTCCCGTTAAGAAGACATGTTGTCAACCTCTAGATCCCTTACATGCCTGCACTTTTCGGCTTGCTGCTGCTGCAATCCACGCGTTTTAGATCTGCATAACTCCACCTCTTTAAACACAGCACCTTCACCCCCTGCTGTTCCCACCCGCCTCAACACCGTTGGAAGGGAGGAGAACCAATTAAGGCGGGGGGTGGGGTGGAACGAGCAGCTGTCTACCCTTAGCAGGAGGGCTCCTGATTACATACCTCTCCTGCTGCTGCTGCTGCTGGCTGTCCAGCAGCAGACTGAAGGTGGCTGCTGCTGTGCACAGGTATATAAAGGCTCAGAGCCTATTATGACACGCGCAGCCAGCGTTCCATTGCCACATTCCATCTACTGCAGGCAGGATACCTGGCTGGCTGAATGTCGCTGAGAAGCTCACAGAGACCGCCATAAGCAACAGTTTAACAGAATGCCACAGACTAATCAACCAAACTTTTTGGGTTGGGTTCTCTTTTATAGTCTGCAGGCATTAAATGAAAGAAGTCAGTGTTCCAGCAGAAGGAGACAACGTTTCAGAAAAGGCATTGTAGCAAACCAAAAAAGAAATTTTAAGCGCAGCAGAGTAACCAGCGCACATACCTGTTAGCTCAGGTGAGTTTAAAAGGCTGCTGTTGATAACAAGGGCATTTGCTAAATAGATGGTGTGTGTGCAACAATATACTGAAAGGTCAATTATATTGTGCAGCTTATCTCACCACCTGTAGTTATTTAGGTGAAAGCTCCAAAATGCTTGCCTAATATGTCTGTTTATCCAAAAGGAAGTAAAAAGGGAGAGCTAGAAAGATAGCATTGCATCACATTACATGGCAATGCAATGCACAGTTGCTGAAGTTGAACCAAAATGAGCTTGTAATCTGGCTTCTGCAACTTTGAACATGAAAAATCCAATGAGGAGAAGAAAAGCAAAGCCAAAGAGTCCATCCCCAAATCGGACAAACAAGCAAAATGAACAAAAAACATTGAATTCAATTCTTTCTGATTTTAGAAACTGCATTAAAGAAGGGGTGCACCGGTCCTGGAGATACTGCAATACCAGGTCAATGCGTGGAGTGGACAGAGCAAGCTCTTTTTCCATCTCCCTGTTCTAAAAATCCATTTAATATATGGTCCCCAGATAGGGGACGTATCAGATATTAAACTGATAAGAACAGATACTACACTTGATCTTAGCCAAAAGGCCGAGAAGCGATAACCAGAATTGGTTTCAAACTAAGGAGCCACCCAAGGATCCTGAAAAGTCCATTTGTGGAGATGAGCTCCTGGACTCCCGTTAAGAAGACATGTTGTCAACCTCTAGATCCCTTACATGCCTGCACTTTTCGGCTTGCTGCTGCTGCAATCCACGCGTTTTAGATCTGCATAACTCCACCTCTTTAAACACAGCACCTTCACCCCCTGCTGTTCCCACCCGCCTCAACACCGTTGGAAGGGAGGAGAACCAATTAAGGCGGGGGGTGGGGTGGAACGAGCAGCTGTCTACCCTTAGCAGGAGGGCTCCTGATTACATACCTCTCCTGCTGCTGCTGCTGGCTGTCCAGCAGCAGACTGAAGGTGGCTGCTGCTGTGCACAGGTATATAAAGGCTCAGAGCCTATTATGACACGCGCAGCCAGCGTTCCATTGCCACATTCCATCTACTGCAGGCAGGATACCTGGCTGGCTGAATGTCGCTGAGAAGCTCACAGAGACCGCCATAAGCAACAGTTTAACAGAATGCCACAGACTAATCAACCAAACTTTTTGGGTTGGGTTCTCTTTTATAGTCTGCAGGCATTAAATGAAAGAAGTCAGTGTTCCAGCAGAAGGAGACAACGTTTCAGAAAAGGCATTGTAGCAAACCAAAAAAGAAATTTTAAGCGCAGCAGAGTAACCAGCGCACATACCTGTTAGCTCAGGTGAGTTTAAAAGGCTGCTGTTGATAACAAGGGCATTTGCTAAATAGATGGTGTGTGTGCAACAATATACTGAAAGGTCAATTATATTGTGCAGCTTATCTCACCACCTGTAGTTATTTAGGTGAAAGCTCCAAAATGCTTGCCTAATATGTCTGTTTATCCAAAAGGAAGTAAAAAGGGAGAGCTAGAAAGATAGCATTGCATCACATTACATGGCAATGCAATGCACAGTTGCTGAAGTTGAACCAAAATGAGCTTGTAATCTGGCTTCTGCAACTTTGAACATGAAAAATCCAATGAGGAGAAGAAAACCAAAGCCAAAGAGACCATCCCAAAATCCGACAAACAAGCAAAATGAACAAAAAACATTGAATTCAATTCTTTCTGATTTTAGAAACTGCATTATAGAAGGGGTGCACCGGTCCTGGAGATACTGCAATACCAGGTCAATGCGTGGAGTGGACAGAGCAAGCTCTTTTTCCATCTCCCTGTTCTAAAAATCCATTTAATATATGGTCCCCAGATAGGGGACGTATCAGATATTAAACTGATAAGAACAGATACTACACTTGATCTTAGCCAAAAGGCCGAGAAGCGATAACCAGAATTGGTTTCAAACTACGGAGCCACCCAAGGATCCTGAAAAGTCCATTTGTGGAGATGAGCTCCTGGACTCCCGTTAAGAAGACATGTTGTCAACCTCTAGATCCCTTACATGCCTGCACTTTTCGGCTTGCTGCTGCTGCAATCCACGCGTTTTAGATCTGCATAACTCCACCTCTTTAAACACAGCACCTTCACCCCCTGCTGTTCCCACCCGCCTCAACACCGTTGGAAGGGAGGAGAACCAATTAAGGCGGGGGGTGGGGTGGAACGAGCAGCTGTCTACCCTTAGCAGGAGGGCTCCTGATTACATACCTCTCCTGCTGCTGCTGCTGCTGGCTGTCCAGCAGCAGACTGAAGGTGGCTGCTGCTGTGCACAGGTATATAAAGGCTCAGAGCCTATTATGACACGCGCAGCCAGCGTTCCATTGCCACATTCCATCTACTGCAGGCAGGATACCTGGCTGGCTGAATGTCGCTGAGAAGCTCACAGAGACCGCCATAAGCAACAGTTTAACAGAATGCCACAGACTAATCAACCAAACTTTTTGGGTTGGGTTCTCTTTTATAGTCTGCAGGCATTAAATGAAAGAAGTCAGTGTTCCAGCAGAAGGAGACAACGTTTCAGAAAAGGCATTGTAGCAAACCAAAAAAGAAATTTTAAGCGCAGCAGAGTAACCAGCGCACATACCTGTTAGCTCAGGTGAGTTTAAAAGGCTGCTGTTGATAACAAGGGCATTTGCTAAATAGATGGTGTGTGTGCAACAATATACTGAAAGGTCAATCATATTGTGCAGCTTATCTCACCACCTGTAGTTATTTAGGTGAAAGCTCCAAAATGCTTGCCTAATATGTCTGTTTATCCAAAAGGAAGTAAAAAGGGAGAGCTAGAAAGATAGCATTGCATCACATTACATGGCAATGCAATGCACAGTTGCTGAAGTTGAACCAAAATGAGCTTGTAATCTGGCTTCTGCAACTTTGAACATGAAAAATCCAATGAGGAGAAGAAAAGCAAAGCCAAAGAGTCCATCCCCAAATCCGACAAACAAGCAAAATGAACAAAAAACATTGAATTCAATTCTTTCTGATTTTAGAAACTGCATTAAAGAAGGGGTGCACCGGTCCTGGAGATACTGCAATACCAGGTCAATGCGTGGAGTGGACAGAGCAAGCTCTTTTTCCATCTCCCTGTTCTAAAAATCCATTTAATATATGGTCCCCAGATAGGGGACGTATCAGATATTAAACTGATAAGAACAGATACTACACTTGATCTTAGCCAAAAGGCCGAGAAGCGATAACCAGAATTGGTTTCAAACTAAGGAGCCACCCAAGGATCCTGAAAAGTCCATTTGTGGAGATGAGCTCCTGGACTCCCGTTAAGAAGACATGTTGTCAACCTCTAGATCCCTTACATGCCTGCACTTTTCGGCTTGCTGCTGCTGCAATCCACGCGTTTTAGATCTGCATAACTCCACCTCTTTAAACACAGCACCTTCACCCCCTGCTGTTCCCACCCGCCTCAACACCGTTGGAAGGGAGGAGAACCAATTAAGGCGGGGGGTGGGGTGGAACGAGCAGCTGTCTACCCTTAGCAGGAGGGCTCCTGATTACATACCTCTCCTGCTGCTGCTGCTGGCTGTCCAGCAGCAGACTGAAGGTGGCTGCTGCTGTGCACAGGTATATAAAGGCTCAGAGCCTATTATGACACGCGCAGCCAGCGTTCCATTGCCACATTCCATCTACTGCAGGCAGGATACCTGGCTGGCTGAATGTCGCTGAGAAGCTCACAGAGACCGCCATAAGCAACAGTTTAACAGAATGCCACAGACTAATCAACCAAACTTTTTGGGTTGGGTTCTCTTTTATAGTCTGCAGGCATTAAATGAAAGAAGTCAGTGTTCCAGCAGAAGGAGACAACGTTTCAGAAAAGGCATTGTAGCAAACCAAAAAAGAAATTTTAAGCGCAGCAGAGTAACCAGCGCACATACCTGTTAGCTCAGGTGAGTTTAAAAGGCTGCTGTTGATAACAAAGGCATTTGCTAAATAGATGGTGTGTGTGCAACAATATACTGAAAGGTCAATTATATTGTGCAGCTTATCTCACCACCTGTAGTTATTTAGGTGAAAGCTCCAAAATGCTTGCCTAATATGTCTGTTTATCCAAAAGGAAGTAAAAAGGGAGAGCTAGAAAGATAGCATTGCATCACATTACATGGCAATGCAATGCACAGTTGCTGAAGTTGAACCAAAATGAGCTTGTAATCTGGCTTCTGCAACTTTGAACATGAAAAATCCAATGAGGAGAAGAAAAGCAAAGCCAAAGAGTCCATCCCCAAATCCGACAAACAAGCAAAATGAACAAAAAACATTGAATTCAATTCTTTCTGATTTTAGAAACTGCATTAAAGAAGGGGTGCACCGGTCCTGGAGATACTGCAATACCAGGTCAATGCGTGGAGTGGACAGAGCAAGCTCTTTTTCCATCTCCCTGTTCTAAAAATCCATTTAATATATGGTCCTTAGATAGGGGACGTATCAGATATTAAACTGATAAGAACAGGTACTACACTTGATCTTAGCCAAAAGGCCGAGAAGCGATAACCAGAATTGGTTTCAAACTACGGAGCCACCCAAGGATCCTGAAAAGTCCATTTGTGGAGATGAGCTCCTGGACTCCCGTTAAGAAGACATGTTGTCAACCTCTAGATCCCTTACATGCCTGCACTTTTCGGCTTGCTGCTGCTGCAATCCACGCGTTTTAGATCTGCATAACTCCACCTCTTTAAACACAGCACCTTCACCCCCTGCTGTTCCCACCCGCCTCAACACCGTTGGAAGGGAGGAGAACCAATTAAGGCGGGGGGTGGGGTGGAACGAGCAGCTGTCTACCCTTAGCAGGAGGGCTCCTGATTACATACCTCTCCTGCTGCTGCTGCTGCTGGCTGTCCAGCAGCAGACTGAAGGTGGCTGCTGCTGTGCACAGGTATATAAAGGCTCAGAGCCTATTATGACACGCGCAGCCAGCGTTCCATTGCCACATTCCATCTACTGCAGGCAGGATACCTGGCTGGCTGAATGTCACTGAGAAGCTCACAGAGACCGCCATAAGCAACAGTTTAACAGAATGCCACAGACTAATCAACCAAACTTTTTGGGTTGGGTTCTCTTTTATAGTCTGCAGGCATTAAATGAAAGAAGTCAGTGTTCCAGCAGAAGGAGACAACGTTTCAGAAAAGGCATTGTAGCAAACCAAAAAAGAAATTTTAAGCGCAGCAGAGTAACCAGCGCACATACCTGTTAGCTCAGGTGAGTTTAAAAGGCTGCTGTTGATAACAAGGGCATTTGCTAAATAGATGGTGTGTGTGCAACAATATACTGAAAGGTCAATTATATTGTGCAGCTTATCTCACCACCTGTAGTTATTTAGGTGAAAGCTCCAAAATGCTTGCCTAATATGTCTGTTTATCCAAAAGGAAGTAAAAAGGGAGAGCTAGAAAGATAGCATTGCATCACATTACATGGCAATGCAATGCACAGTTGCTGAAGTTGAACCAAAATGAGCTTGTAATCTGGCTTCTGCAACTTTGAACATGAAAAATCCAATGAGGAGAAGAAAAGCAAAGCCAAAGAGTCCATCCCCAAATCCGACAAACAAGCAAAATGAACAAAAAACATTGAATTCAATTCTTTCTGATTTTAGAAACTGCATTAAAGAAGGGGTGCACCGGTCCTGGAGATACTGCAATACCAGGTCAATGCGTGGAGTGGACAGAGCAAGCTCTTTTTCCATCTCCCTGTTCTAAAAATCCATTTAATATATGGTCCCCAGATAGGGGACGTATCAGATATTAAACTGATAAGAACAGATACTACACTTGATCTTAGCCAAAAGGCCGAGAAGCGATAACCAGAATTGGTTTCAAACTACGGAGCCACCCAAGGATCCTGAAAAGTCCATTTGTGGAGATGAGCTCCTGGACTCCCGTTAAGAAGACATGTTGTCAACCTCTAGATCCCTTACATGCCTGCACTTTTCGGCTTGCTGCTGCTGCAATCCACGCGTTTTAGATCTGCATAACTCCACCTCTTTAAACACAGCACCTTCACCCCCTGCTGTTCCCACCCGCCTCAACACCGTTGGAAGGGAGGAGAACCAATTAAGGCGGGGGGTGGGGTGGAACGAGCAGCTGTCTACCCTTAGCAGGAGGGCTCCTGATTACATACCTCTCCTGCTGCTGCTGCTGCTGGCTGTCCAGCAGCAGACTGAAGGTGGCTGCTGCTGTGCACAGGTATATAAAGGCTCAGAGCCTATTATGACACGCGCAGCCAGCGTTCCATTGCCACATTCCATCTACTGCAGGCAGGATACCTGGCTGGCTGAATGTCGCTGAGAAGCTCACAGAGACCGCCATAAGCAACAGTTTAACAGAATGCCACAGACTAATCAACCAAACTTTTTGGGTTGGGTTCTCTTTTATAGTCTGCAGGCATTAAATGAAAGAAGTCAGTGTTCCAGCAGAAGGAGACAACGTTTCAGAAAAGGCATTGTAGCAAACCAAAAAAGAAATTTTAAGCGCAGCAGAGTAACCAGCGCACATACCTGTTAGCTCAGGTGAGTTTAAAAGGCTGCTGTTGATAACAAGGGCATTTGCTAAATAGATGGTGTGTGTGCAACAATATACTGAAAGGTCAATTATATTGTGCAGCTTATCTCACCACCTGTAGTTATTTAGGTGAAAGCTCCAAAATGCTTGCCTAATATGTCTGTTTATCCAAAAGGAAGTAAAAAGGGAGAGCTAGAAAGATAGCATTGCATCACATTACATGGCAATGCAATGCACAGTTGCTGAAGTTGAACCAAAATGAGCTTGTAATCTGGCTTCTGCAACTTTGAACATGAAAAATCCAATGAGGAGAAGAAAAGCAAAGCCAAAGAGTCCATCCCCAAATCCGACAAACAAGCAAAATGAACAAAAAACATTGAATTCAATTCTTTCTGATTTTAGAAACTGCATTAAAGAAGGGGTGCACCGGTCCTGGAGATACTGCAATACCAGGTCAATGCGTGGAGTGGACAGAGCAAGCTCTTTTTCCATCTCCCTGTTCTAAAAATCCATTTAATATATGGTCCCCAGATAGGGGACGTATCAGATATTAAACTGATAAGAACAGATACTACACTTGATCTTAGCCAAAAGGCCGAGAAGCGATAACCAGAATTGGTTTCAAACTACGGAGCCACCCAAGGATCCTGAAAAGTCCATTTGTGGAGATGAGCTCCTGGACTCCCGTTAAGAAGACATGTTGTCAACCTCTAGATCCCTTACATGCCTGCACTTTTCGGCTTGCTGCTGCTGCAATCCACGCGTTTTAGATCTGCATAACTCCACCTCTTTAAACACAGCACCTTCACCCCCTGCTGTTCCCACCCGCCTCAACACCGTTGGAAGGGAGGAGAACCAATTAAGGCGGGGGGTGGGGTGGAACGAGCAGCTGTCTACCCTTAGCAGGAGGGCTCCTGATTACATACCTCTCCTGCTGCTGCTGCTGCTGGCTGTCCAGCAGCAGACTGAAGGTGGCTGCTGCTGTGCACAGGTATATAAAGGCTCAGAGCCTATTATGACACGCGCAGCCAGCGTTCCATTGCCACATTCCATCTACTGCAGGCAGGATACCTGGCTGGCTGAATGTCGCTGAGAAGCTCACAGAGACCGCCATAAGCAACAGTTTAACAGAATGCCACAGACTAATCAACCAAACTTTTTGGGTTGGGTTCTCTTTTATAGTCTGCAGGCATTAAATGAAAGAAGTCAGTGTTCCAGCAGAAGGAGACAACGTTTCAGAAAAGGCATTGTAGCAAACCAAAAAAGAAATTTTAAGCACAGCAGAGTAACCAGCGCACATACCTGTTAGCTCAGGTGAGTTTAAAAGGCTGCTGTTGATAACAAGGGCATTTGCTAAATAGATGGTGTGTGTGCAACAATATACTGAAAGGTCAATTATATTGTGCAGCTTATCTCACCACCTGTAGTTATTTAGGTGAAAGCTCCAAAATGCTTGCCTAATATGTCTGTTTATCCAAAAGGAAGTAAAAAGGGAGAGCTAGAAAGATAGCATTGCATCACATTACATGGCAATGCAATGCACAGTTGCTGAAGTTGAACCAAAATGAGCTTGTAATCTGGCTTCTGCAACTTTGAACATGAAAAATCCAATGAGGAGAAGAAAAGCAAAGCCAAAGAGTCCATCCCCAAATCCGACAAACAAGCAAAATGAACAAAAAACATTGAATTCAATTCTTTCTGATTTTAGAAACTGCATTAAAGAAGGGGTGCACCGGTCCTGGAGATACTGCAATACCAGGTCAATGCGTGGAGTGGACAGAGCAAGCTCTTTTTCCATCTCCCTGTTCTAAAAATCCATTTAATATATGGTCCCCAGATAGGGGACGTATCAGATATTAAACTGATAAGAACAGATACTACACTTGATCTTAGCCAAAAGGCCGAGAAGCGATAACCAGAATTGGTTTCAAACTACGGAGCCACCCAAGGATCCTGAAAAGTCCATTTGTGGAGATGAGCTCCTGGACTCCCGTTAAGAAGACATGTGGTCAACCTCTAGATCCCTTACATGCCTAAACTTTTCGGCTTGCTGCTGCTGCAATCCACGCGTTTTAGATCTGCATAACTCCACCTCTTTAAACACAGCACCTTCACCCCCTGCTGTTCCCACCCGCCTCAACACCGTTGGAAGGGAGGAGAACCAATTAAGGCGGGGGGTGGGGTGGAACGAGCAGCTGTCTACCCTTAGCAGGAGGGCTCCTGATTACATACCTCTCCTGCTGCTGCTGCTGCTGGCTGTCCAGCAGCAGACTGAAGGTGGCTGCTGCTGTGCACAGGTATATAAAGGCTCAGAGCCTATTATGACACGCGCAGCCAGCGTTCCATTGCCACATTCCATCTACTGCAGGCAGGATACCTGGCTGGCTGAATGTCGCTGAGAAGCTCACAGAGACCGCCATAAGCAACAGTTTAACAGAATGCCACAGACTAATCAACCAAACTTTTTGGGTTGGGTTCTCTTTTATAGTCTGCAGGCATTAAATGAAAGAAGTCAGTGTTCCAGCAGAAGGAGACAACGTTTCAGAAAAGGCATTGTAGCAAACCAAAAAAGAAATTTTAAGCGCAGCAGAGTAACCAGCGCACATACCTGTTAGCTCAGGTGAGTTTAAAAGGCTGCTGTTGATAACAAGGGCATTTGCTAAATAGATGGTGTGTGTGCAACAATATACTGAAAGGTCAATTATATTGTGCAGCTTATCTCACCACCTGTAGTTATTTAGGTGAAAGCTCCAAAATGCTTGCCTAATATGTCTGTTTATCCAAAAGGAAGTAAAAAGGGAGAGCTAGAAAGATAGCATTGCATCACATTACATGGCAATGCAATGCACAGTTGCTGAAGTTGAACCAAAATGAGCTTGTAATCTGGCTTCTGCAACTTTGAACATGAAAAATCCAATGAGGAGAAGAAAAGCAAAGCCAAAGAGTCCATCCCCAAATCCGACAAACAAGCAAAATGAACAAAAAACATTGAATTCAATTCTTTCTGATTTTAGAAACTGCATTAAAGAAGGGGTGCACCGGTCCTGGAGATACTGCAATACCAGGTCAATGCGTGGAGTGGACAGAGCAAGCTCTTTTTCCATCTCCCTGTTCTAAAAATCCATTTAATATATGGTCCCCAGATAGGGGACGTATCAGATATTAAACTGATAAGAACAGATACTACACTTGATCTTAGCCAAAAGGCCGAGAAGCGATAACCAGAATTGGTTTCAAACTACGGAGCCACCCAAGGATCCTGAAAAGTCCATTTGTGGAGATGAGCTCCTGGACTCCCGTTAAGAAGACATGTTGTCAACCTCTAGATCCCTTACATGCCTGCACTTTTCGGCTTGCTGCTGCTGCAATCCACGCGTTTTAGATCTGCATAACTCCACCTCTTTAAACACAGCACCTTCACCCCCTGCTGTTCCCACCCGCCTCAACACCGTTGGAAGGGAGGAGAACCAATTAAGGCGGGGGGTGGGGTGGAACGAGCAGCTGTCTACCCTTAGCAGGAGGGCTCCTGATTACATACCTCTCCTGCTGCTGCTGCTGCTGGCTGTCCAGCAGCAGACTGAAGGTGGCTGCTGCTGTGCACAGGTATATAAAGGCTCAGAGCCTATTATGACACGCGCAGCCAGCGTTCCATTGCCACATTCCATCTACTGCAGGCAGGATACCTGGCTGGCTGAATGTCGCTGAGAAGCTCACAGAGACCGCCATAAGCAACAGTTTAACAGAATGCCACAGACTAATCAACCAAACTTTTTGGGTTGGGTTCTCTTTTATAGTCTGCAGGCATTAAATGAAAGAAGTCAGTGTTCCAGCAGAAGGAGACAACGTTTCAGAAAAGGCATTGTAGCAAACCAAAAAAGAAATTTTAAGCGCAGCAGAGTAACCAGCGCACATACCTGTTAGCTCAGGTGAGTTTAAAAGGCTGCTGTTGATAACAAGGGCATTTGCTAAATAGATGGTGTGTGTGCAACAATATACTGAAAGGTCAATTATATTGTGCAGCTTATCTCACCACCTGTAGTTATTTAGGTGAAAGCTCCAAAATGCTTGCCTAATATGTCTGTTTATCCAAAAGGAAGTAAAAAGGGAGAGCTAGAAAGATAGCATTGCATCACATTACATGGCAATGCAATGCACAGTTGCTGAAGTTGAACCAAAATGAGCTTGTAATCTGGCTTCTGCAACTTTGAACATGAAAAATCCAATGAGGAGAAGAAAAGCAAAGCCAAAGAGTCCATCCCCAAATCCGACAAACAAGCAAAATGAACAAAAAACATTGAATTCAATTCTTTCTGATTTTAGAAACTGCATTAAAGAAGGGGTGCACCGGTCCTGGAGATACTGCAATACCAGGTCAATGCGTGGAGTGGACAGAGCAAGCTCTTTTTCCATCTCCCTGTTCTAAAAATCCATTTAATATATGGTCCCCAGATAGGGGACGTATCAGATATTAAACTGATAAGAACAGATACTACACTTGATCTTAGCCAAAAGGCCGAGAAGCGATAACCAGAATTGGTTTCAAACTACGGAGCCACCCAAGGATCCTGAAAAGTCCATTTGTGGAGATGAGCTCCTGGACTCCCGTTAAGAAGACATGTTGTCAACCTCTAGATCCCTTACATGCCTGCACTTTTCGGCTTGCTGCTGCTGCAATCCACGCGTTTTAGATCTGCATAACTCCACCTCTTTAAACACAGCACCTTCACCCCCTGCTGTTCCCACCCGCCTCAACACCGTTGGAAGGGAGGAGAACCAATTAAGGCGGGGGGTGGGGTGGAACGAGCAGCTGTCTACCCTTAGCAGGAGGGCTCCTGATTACATACCTCTCCTGCTGCTGCTGCTGCTGGCTGTCCAGCAGCAGACTGAAGGTGGCTGCTGCTGTGCACAGGTATATAAAGGCTCAGAGCCTATTATGACATGCGCAGCCAGCGTTCCATTGCCACATTCCATCTACTGCAGGCAGGATACCTGGCTGGCTGAATGTCGCTGAGAAGCTCACAGAGACCGCCATAAGCAACAGTTTAACAGAATGCCACAGACTAATCAACCAAACTTTTTGGGTTGGGTTCTCTTTTATAGTCTGCAGGCATTAAATGAAAGAAGTCAGTGTTCCAGCAGAAGGAGACAACGTTTCAGAAAAGGCATTGTAGCAAACCAAAAAAGAAATTTTAAGCGCAGCAGAGTAACCAGCGCACATACCTGTTAGCTCAGGTGAGTTTAAAAGGCTGCTGTTGATAACAAGGGCATTTGCTAAATAGATGGTGTGTGTGCAACAATATACTGAAAGGTCAATTATATTGTGCAGCTTATCTCACCACCTGTAGTTATTTAGGTGAAAGCTCCAAAATGCTTGCCTAATATGTCTGTTTATCCAAAAGGAAGTAAAAAGGGAGAGCTAGAAAGATAGCATTGCATCACATTACATGGCAATGCAATGCACAGTTGCTGAAGTTGAACCAAAATGAGCTTGTAATCTGGCTTCTGCAACTTTGAACATGAAAAATCCAATGAGGAGAAGAAAAGCAAAGCCAAAGAGTCCATCCCCAAATCCGACAAACAAGCAAAATGAACAAAAAACATTGAATTCAATTCTTTCTGATTTTAGAAACTGCATTAAAGAAGGGGTGCACCGGTCCTGGAGATACTGCAATACCAGGTCAATGCGTGGAGTAGACAGAGCAAGCTCTTTTTCCATCTCCCTGTTCTAAAAATCCATTTAATATATGGTCCCCAGATAGGGGACGTATCAGATATTAAACTGATAAGAACAGATACTACACTTGATCTTAGCCAAAAGGCCGAGAAGCGATAACCAGAATTGGTTTCAAACTACGGAGCCACCCAAGGATCCTGAAAAGTCCATTTGTGGAGATGAGCTCCTGGACTCCCGTTAAGAAGACATGTTGTCAACCTCTAGATCCCTTACATGCCTGCACTTTTCGGCTTGCTGCTGCTGCAATCCACGCGTTTTAGATCTGCATAACTCCACCTCTTTAAACACAGCACCTTCACCCCCTGCTGTTCCCACCCGCCTCAACACCGTTGGAAGGGAGGAGAACCAATTAAGGCGGGGGGTGGGGTGGAACGAGCAGCTGTCTACCCTTAGCAGGAGGGCTCCTGATTACATACCTCTCCTGCTGCTGCTGCTGCTGGCTGTCCAGCAGCAGACTGAAGGTGGCTGCTGCTGTGCACAGGTATATAAAGGCTCAGAGCCTATTATGACACGCGCAGCCAGCGTTCCATTGCCACATTCCATCTACTGCAGGCAGGATACCTGGCTGGCTGAATGTCGCTGAGAAGCTCACAGAGACCGCCATAAGCAACAGTTTAACAGAATGCCACAGACTAATCAACCAAACTTTTTGGGTTGGGTTCTCTTTTATAGTCTGCAGGCATTAAATGAAAGAAGTCAGTGTTCCAGCAGAAGGAGACAACGTTTCAGAAAAGGCATTGTAGCAAACCAAAAAAGAAATTTTAAGCGCAGCAGAGTAACCAGCGCACATACCTGTTAGCTCAGGTGAGTTTAAAAGGCTGCTGTTGATAACAAGGGCATTTGCTAAATAGATGGTGTGTGTGCAACAATATACTGAAAGGTCAATTATATTGTGCAGCTTATCTCACCACCTGTAGTTATTTAGGTGAAAGCTCCAAAATGCTTGCCTAATATGTCTGTTTATCCAAAAGGAAGTAAAAAGGGAGAGCTAGAAAGATAGCATTGCATCACATTACATGGCAATGCAATGCACAGTTGCTGAAGTTGAACCAAAATGAGCTTGTAATCTGGCTTCTGCAACTTTGAACATGAAAAATCCAATGAGGAGAAGAAAAGCAAAGCCAAAGAGTCCATCCCCAAATCCGACAAACAAGCAAAATGAACAAAAAACATTGAATTCAATTCTTTCTGATTTTAGAAACTGCATTAAAGAAGGGGTGCACCGGTCCTGGAGATACTGCAATACCAGGTCAATGCGTGGAGTGGACAGAGCAAGCTCTTTTTCCATCTCCCTGTTCTAAAAATCCATTTAATATATGGTCCCCAGATAGGGGACGTATCAGATATTAAACTGATAAAAACAGATACTACACTTGATCTTAGCCAAAAGGCCGAGAAGCGATAACCAGAATTGGTTTCAAACTACGGAGCCACCCAAGGATCCTGAAAAGTCCATTTGTGGAGATGAGCTCCTGGACTCCCGTTAAGAAGACATGTTGTCAACCTCTAGATCCCTTACATGCCTGCACTTTTCGGCTTGCTGCTGCTGCAATCCACGCGTTTTAGATCTGCATAACTCCACCTCTTTAAACACAGCACCTTCACCCCCTGCTGTTCCCACCCGCCTCAACACCGTTGGAAGGGAGGAGAACCAATTAAGGCGGGGGGTGGGGTGGAACGAGCAGCTGTCTACCCTTAGCAGGAGGGCTCCTGATTACATACCTCTCCTGCTGCTGCTGCTGCTGGCTGTCCAGCAGCAGACTGAAGGTGGCTGCTGCTGTGCACAGGTATATAAAGGCTCAGAGCCTATTATGACACGCGCAGCCAGCGTTCCATTGCCACATTCCATCTACTGCAGGCAGGATACCTGGCTGGCTGAATGTCGCTGAGAAGCTCACAGAGACCGCCATAAGCAACAGTTTAACAGAATGCCACAGACTAATCAACCAAACTTTTTGGGTTGGGTTCTCTTTTATAGTCTGCAGGCATTAAATGAAAGAAGTCAGTGTTCCAGCAGAAGGAGACAACGTTTCAGAAAAGGCATTGTAGCAAACCAAAAAAGAAATTTTAAGCGCAGCAGAGTAACCAGCGCACATACCTGTTAGCTCAGGTGAGTTTAAAAGGCTGCTGTTGATAACAAGGGCATTTGCTAAATAGATGGTGTGTGTGCAACAATATACTGAAAGGTCAATTATATTGTGCAGCTTATCTCACCACCTGTAGTTATTTAGGTGAAAGCTCCAAAATGCTTGCCTAATATGTCTGTTTATCCAAAAGGAAGTAAAAAGGGAGAGCTAGAAAGATAGCATTGCATCACATTACATGGCAATGCAATGCACAGTTGCTGAAGTTGAACCAAAATGAGCTTGTAATCTGGCTTCTGCAACTTTGAACATGAAAAATCCAATGAGGAGAAGAAAAGCAAAGCCAAAGAGTCCATCCCCAAATCCGACAAACAAGCAAAATGAACAAAAAACATTGAATTCAATTCTTTCTGATTTTAGAAACTGCATTAAAGAAGGGGTGCACCGGTCCTGGAGATACTGCAATACCAGGTCAATGCGTGGAGTGGACAGAGCAAGCTCTTTTTCCATCTCCCTGTTCTAAAAATCCATTTAATATATGGTCCCCAGATAGGGGACGTATCAGATATTAAACTGATAAGAACAGATACTACACTTGATCTTAGCCAAAAGGCCGAGAAGCGATAACCAGAATTGGTTTCAAACTACGGAGCCACCCAAGGATCCTGAAAAGTCCATTTGTGGAGATGAGCTCCTGGACTCCCGTTAAGAAGACATGTTGTCAACCTCTAGATCCCTTACATGCCTGCACTTTTCGGCTTGCTGCTGCTGCAATCCACGCGTTTTAGATCTGCATAACTCCACCTCTTTAAACACAGCACCTTCACCCCCTGCTGTTCCCACCCGCCTCAACACCGTTGGAAGGGAGGAGAACCAATTAAGGCGGGGGGTGGGGTGGAACGAGCAGCTGTCTACCCTTAGCAGGAGGGCTCCTGATTACATACCTCTCCTGCTGCTGCTGCTGCTGGCTGTCCAGCAGCAGACTGAAGGTGGCTGCTGCTGTGCACAGGTATATAAAGGCTCAGAGCCTATTATGACACGCGCAGCCAGCGTTCCATTGCCACATTCCATCTACTGCAGGCAGGATACCTGGCTGGCTGAATGTCGCTGAGAAGCTCACAGAGACCGCCATAAGCAACAGTTTAACAGAATGCCACAGACTAATCAACCAAACTTTTTGGGTTGGGTTCTCTTTTATAGTCTGCAGGCATTAAATGAAAGAAGTCAGTGTTCCAGCAGAAGGAGACAACGTTTCAGAAAAGGCATTGTAGCAAACCAAAAAAGAAATTTTAAGCGCAGCAGAGTAACCAGCGCACATACCTGTTAGCTCAGGTGAGTTTAAAAGGCTGCTGTTGATAACAAGGGCATTTGCTAAATAGATGGTGTGTGTGCAACAATATACTGAAAGGTCAATTATATTGTGCAGCTTATCTCACCACCTGTAGTTATTTAGGTGAAAGCTCCAAAATGCTTGCCTAATATGTCTGTTTATCCAAAAGGAAGTAAAAAGGGAGAGCTAGAAAGATAGCATTGCATCACATTACATGGCAATGCAATGCACAGTTGCTGAAGTTGAACCAAAATGAGCTTGTAATCTGGCTTCTGCAACTTTGAACATGAAAAATCCAATGAGGAAAAGAAAAGCAAAGCCAAAGAGTCCATCCCCAAATCCGACAAACAAGCAAAATGAACAAAAAACATTGAATTCAATTCTTTCTGATTTTAGAAACTGCATTAAAGAAGGGGTGCACCGGTCCTGGAGATACTGCAATACCAGGTCAATGCGTGGAGTGGACAGAGCAAGCTCTTTTTCCATCTCCCTGTTCTAATAATCCATTTAATATATGGTCCCCAGATAGGGGACGTATCAGATATTAAACTGATAAGAACAGATACTACACTTGATCTTAGCCAAAAGGCCGAGAAGCGATAACCAGAATTGGTTTCAAACTACGGAGCCACCCAAGGATCCTGAAAAGTCCATTTGTGGAGATGAGCTCCTGGACTCCCGTTAAGAAGACATGTTGTCAACCTCTAGATCCCTTACATGCCTGCACTTTTCGGCTTGCTGCTGCTGCAATCCACGCGTTTTAGATCTGCATAACTCCACCTCTTTAAACACAGCACCTTCACCCCCTGCTGTTCCCACCCGCCTCAACACCGTTGGAAGGGAGGAGAACCAATTAAGGCGGGGGGTGGGGTGGAACGAGCAGCTGTCTACCCTTAGCAGGAGGGCTCCTGATTACATACCTCTCCTGCTGCTGCTGCTGCTGGCTGTCCAGCAGCAGACTGAAGGTGGCTGCTGCTGTGCACAGGTATATAAAGGCTCAGAGCCTATTATGACACGCGCAGCCAGCGTTCCATTGCCACATTCCATCTACTGCAGGCAGGATACCTGGCTGGCTGAATGTCGCTGAGAAGCTCACAGAGACCGCCATAAGCAACAGTTTAACAGAATGCCACAGACTAATCAACCAAACTTTTTGGGTTGGGTTCTCTTTTATAGTCTGCAGGCATTAAATGAAAGAAGTCAGTGTTCCAGCAGAAGGAGACAACGTTTCAGAAAAGGCATTGTAGCAAACCAAAAAAGAAATTTTAAGCGCAGCAGAGTAACCAGCGCACATACCTGTTAGCTCAGGTGAGTTTAAAAGGCTGCTGTTGATAACAAGGGCATTTGCTAAATAGATGGTGTGTGTGCAACAATATACTGAAAGGTCAATTATATTGTGCAGCTTATCTCACCACCTGTAGTTATTTAGGTGAAAGCTCCAAAATGCTTGCCTAATATGTCTGTTTATCCAAAAGGAAGTAAAAAGGGAGAGCTAGAAAGATAGCATTGCATCACATTACATGGCAATGCAATGCACAGTTGCTGAAGTTGAACCAAAATGAGCTTGTAATCTGGCTTCTGCAACTTTGAACATGAAAAATCCAATGAGGAAAAGAAAAGCAAAGCCAAAGAGTCCATCCCCAAATCCGACAAACAAGCAAAATGAACAAAAAACATTGAATTCAATTCTTTCTGATTTTAGAAACTGCATTAAAGAAGGGGTGCACCGGTCCTGGAGATACTGCAATACCAGGTCAATGCGTGGAGTGGACAGAGCAAGCTCTTTTTCCATCTCCCTGTTCTAATAATCCATTTAATATATGGTCCCCAGATAGGGGACGTATCAGATATTAAACTGATAAGAACAGATACTACACTTGATCTTAGCCAAAAGGCTGAGAAGCGATAACCAGAATTGGTTTCAAACTACGGAGCCACCCAAGGATCCTGAAAAGTCCATTTGTGGAGATGAGCTCCTGGACTCCCGTTAAGAAGACATGTTGTCAACCTCTAGATCCCTTACATGCCTGCACTTTTCGGCTTGCTGCTGCTGCAATCCACGCGTTTTAGATCTGCATAACTCCACCTCTTTAAACACAGCACCTTCACCCCCTGCTGTTCCCACCCGCCTCAACACCGTTGGAAGGGAGGAGAACCAATTAAGGCGGGGGGTGGGGTGGAACGAGCAGCTGTCTACCCTTAGCAGGAGGGCTCCTGATTACATACCTCTCCTGCTGCTGCTGCTGCTGGCTGTCCAGCAGCAGACTGAAGGTGGCTGCTGCTGTGCACAGGTATATAAAGGCTCAGAGCCTATTATGACACGCGCAGCCAGCGTTCCATTGCCACATTCCATCTACTGCAGGCAGGATACCTGGCTGGCTGAATGTCGCTGAGAAGCTCACAGAGACCGCCATAAGCAACAGTTTAACAGAATGCCACAGACTAATCAACCAAACTTTTTGGGTTGGGTTCTCTTTTATAGTCTGCAGGCATTAAATGAAAGAAGTCAGTGTTCCAGCAGAAGGAGACAACGTTTCAGAAAAGGCATTGTAGCAAACCAAAAAAGAAATTTTAAGCGCAGCAGAGTAACCAGCGCACATACCTGTTAGCTCAGGTGAGTTTAAAAGGCTGCTGTTGATAACAAGGGCATTTGCTAAATAGATGGTGTGTGTGCAACAATATACTGAAAGGTCAATTATATTGTGCAGCTTATCTCACCACCTGTAGTTATTTAGGTGAAAGCTCCAAAATGCTTGCCTAATATGTCTGTTTATCCAAAAGGAAGTAAAAAGGGAGAGCTAGAAAGATAGCATTGCATCACATTACATGGCAATGCAATGCACAGTTGCTGAAGTTGAACCAAAATGAGCTTGTAATCTGGCTTCTGCAACTTTGAACATGAAAAATCCAATGAGGAGAAGAAAAGCAAAGCCAAAGAGTCCATCCCCAAATCCGACAAACAAGCAAAATGAACAAAAAACATTGAATTCAATTCTTTCTGATTTTAGAAACTGCATTAAAGAAGGGGTGCACCGGTCCTGGAGATACTGCAATACCAGGTCAATGCGTGGAGTGGACAGAGCAAGCTCTTTTTCCATCTCCCTGTTCTAAAAATCCATTTAATATATGGTCCCCAGATAGGGGACGTATCAGATATTAAACTGATAAGAACAGATACTACACTTGATCTTAGCCAAAAGGCCGAGAAGCGATAACCAGAATTGGTTTCAAACTACGGAGCCACCCAAGGATCCTGAAAAGTCCATTTGTGGAGATGAGCTCCTGGACTCCCGTTAAGAAGACATGTTGTCAACCTCTAGATCCCTTACATGCCTGCACTTTTCGGCTTGCTGCTGCTGCAATCCACGCGTTTTAGATCTGCATAACTCCACCTCTTTAAACACAGCACCTTCACCCCCTGCTGTTCCCACCCGCCTCAACACCGTTGGAAGGGAGGAGAACCAATTAAGGCGGGGGGTGGGGTGGAACGAACAGCTGTCTACCCTTAGCAGGAGGGCTCCTGATTACATACCTCTCCTGCTGCTGCTGCTGCTGGCTGTCCAGCAGCAGACTGAAGGTGGCTGCTGCTGTGCACAGGTATATAAAGGCTCAGAGCCTATTATGACACGCGCAGCCAGCGTTCCATTGCCACATTCCATCTACTGCAGGCAGGATACCTGGCTGGCTGAATGTCGCTGAGAAGCTCACAGAGACCGCCATAAGCAACAGTTTAACAGAATGCCACAGACTAATCAACCAAACTTTTTGGGTTGGGTTCTCTTTTATAGTCTGCAGGCATTAAATGAAAGAAGTCAGTGTTCCAGCAGAAGGAGACAACGTTTCAGAAAAGGCATTGTAGCAAACCAAAAAAGAAATTTTAAGCGCAGCAGAGTAACCAGCGCACATACCTGTTAGCTCAGGTGAGTTTAAAAGGCTGCTGTTGATAACAAGGGCATTTGCTAAATAGATGGTGTGTGTGCAACAATATACTGAAAGGTCAATTATATTGTGCAGCTTATCTCACCACCTGTAGTTATTTAGGTGAAAGCTCCAAAATGCTTGCCTAATATGTCTGTTTATCCAAAAGGAAGTAAAAAGGGAGAGCTAGAAAGATAGCATTGCATCACATTACATGGCAATGCAATGCACAGTTGCTGAAGTTGAACCAAAATGAGCTTGTAATCTGGCTTCTGCAACTTTGAACATGAAAAATCCAATGAGGAGAAGAAAAGCAAAGCCAAAGAGTCCATCCCCAAATCCGACAAACAAGCAAAATGAACAAAAAACATTGAATTCAATTCTTTCTGATTTTAGAAACTGCATTAAAGAAGGGGTGCACCGGTCCTGGAGATACTGCAATACCAGGTCAATGCGTGGAGTGGACAGAGCAAGCTCTTTTTCCATCTCCCTGTTCTAAAAATCCATTTAATATATGGTCCCCAGATAGGGGACGTATCAGATATTAAACTGATAAGAACAGATACTACACTTGATCTTAGCCAAAAGGCCGAGAAGCGATAACCAGAATTGGTTTCAAACTACGGAGCCACCCAAGGATCCTGAAAAGTCCATTTGTGGAGATGAGCTCCTGGACTCCCGTTAAGAAGACATGTTGTCAACCTCTAGATCCCTTACATGCCTTCACTTTTCGGCTTGCTGCTGCTGCAATCCACGCGTTTTAGATCTGCATAACTCCACCTCTTTAAACACAGCACCTTCACCCCCTGCTGTTCCCACCCGCCTCAACACCGTTGGAAGGGAGGAGAACCAATTAAGGCGGGGGGTGGGGTGGAACGAGCAGCTGTCTACCCTTAGCAGGAGGGCTCCTGATTACATACCTCTCCTGCTGCTGCTGCTGCTGGCTGTCCAGCAGCAGACTGAAGGTGGCTGCTGCTGTGCACAGGTATATAAAGGCTCAGAGCCTATTATGACACGCGCAGCCAGCGTTCCATTGCCACATTCCATCTACTGCAGGCAGGATACCTGGCTGGCTGAATGTCGCTGAGAAGCTCACAGAGACCGCCATAAGCAACAGTTTAACAGAATGCCACAGACTAATCAACCAAACTTTTTGGGTTGGGTTCTCTTTTATAGTCTGCAGGCATTAAATGAAAGAAGTCAGTGTTCCAGCAGAAGGAGACAACGTTTCAGAAAAGGCATTGTAGCAAACCAAAAAAGAAATTTTAAGCGCAGCAGAGTAACCAGCGCACATACCTGTTAGCTCAGGTGAGTTTAAAAGGCTGCTGTTGATAACAAGGGCATTTGTTAAATAGATGGTGTGTGTGCAACAATATACTGAAAGGTCAATTATATTGTGCAGCTTATCTCACCACCTGTAGTTATTTAGGTGAAAGCTCCAAAATGCTTGCCTAATATGTCTGTTTATCCAAAAGGAAGTAAAAAGGGAGAGCTAGAAAGATAGCATTGCATCACATTACATGGCAATGCAATGCACAGTTGCTGAAGTTGAACCAAAATGAGCTTGTAATCTGGCTTCTGCAACTTTGAACATGAAAAATCCAATGAGGAGAAGAAAAGCAAAGCCAAAGAGTCCATCCCCAAATCCGACAAACAAGCAAAATGAACAAAAAACATTGAATTCAATTCTTTCTGATTTTAGAAACTGCATTAAAGAAGGGGTGCACCGGTCCTGGAGATACTGCAATACCAGGTCAATGCGTGGAGTGGACAGAGCAAGCTCTTTTTCCATCTCCCTGTTCTAAAAATCCATTTAATATATGGTCCCCAGATAGGGGACGTATCAGATATTAAACTGATAAGAACAGATACTACACTTGATCTTAGCCAAAAGGCCGAGAAGCGATAACCAGAATTGGTTTCAAACTACGGAGCCACCCAAGGATCCTGAAAAGTCCATTTGTGGAGATGAGCTCCTGGACTCCCGTTAAGAAGACATGTTGTCAACCTCTAGATCCCTTACATGCCTGCACTTTTCGGCTTGCTGCTGCTGCAATCCACGCGTTTTAGATCTGCATAACTCCACCTCTTTAAACACAGCACCTTCACCCCCTGCTGTTCCCACCCGCCTCAACACCGTTGGAAGGGAGGAGAACCAATTAAGGCGGGGGGTGGGGTGGAACGAGCAGCTGTCTACCCTTAGCAGGAGGGCTCCTGATTACATACCTCTCCTGCTGCTGCTGCTGCTGGCTGTCCAGCAGCAGACTGAAGGTGGCTGCTGCTGTGCACAGGTATATAAAGGCTCAGAGCCTATTATGACACGCGCAGCCAGCGTTCCATTGCCACATTCCATCTACTGCAGGCAGGATACCTGGCTGGCTGAATGTCGCTGAGAAGCTCACAGAGACCGCCATAAGCAACAGTTTAACAGAATGCCACAGACTAATCAACCAAACTTTTTGGGTTGGGTTCTCTTTTATAGTCTGCAGGCATTAAATGAAAGAAGTCAGTGTTCCAGCAGAAGGAGACAACGTTTCAGAAAAGGCATTGTAGCAAACCAAAAAAGAAATTTTAAGCGCAGCAGAGTAACCAGCGCACATACCTGTTAGCTCAGGTGAGTTTAAAAGGCTGCTGTTGATAACAAGGGCATTTGCTAAATAGATGGTGTGTGTGCAACAATATACTGAAAGGTCAATTATATTGTGCAGCTTATCTCACCACCTGTAGTTATTTAGGTGAAAGCTCCAAAATGCTTGCCTAATATGTCTGTTTATCCAAAAGGAAGTAAAAAGGGAGAGCTAGAAAGATAGCATTGCATCACATTACATGGCAATGCAATGCACAGTTGCTGAAGTTGAACCAAAATGAGCTTGTAATCTGGCTTCTGCAACTTTGAACATGAAAAATCCAATGAGGAGAAGAAAAGCAAAGCCAAAGAGTCCATCCCCAAATCCGACAAACAAGCAAAATGAACAAAAAACATTGAATTCAATTCTTTCTGATTTTAGAAACTGCATTAAAGAAGGGGTGCACCGGTCCTGGAGATACTGCAATACCAGGTCAATGCGTGGAGTGGACAGAGCAAGCTCTTTTTCCATCTCCCTGTTCTAAAAATCCATTTAATATATGGTCCCCAGATAGGGGACGTATCAGATATTAAACTGATAAGAACAGATACTACACTTGATCTTAGCCAAAAGGCCGAGAAGCGATAACCAGAATTGGTTTCAAACTACGGAGCCACCCAAGGATCCTGAAAAGTCCATTTGTGGAGATGAGCTCCTGGACTCCCGTTAAGAAGACATGTTGTCAACCTCTAGATCCCTTACATGCCTGCACTTTTCGGCTTGCTGCTGCTGCAATCCACGCGTTTTAGATCTGCATAACTCCACCTTTTTAAACACAGCACCTTCACCCCCTGCTGTTCCCACCCGCCTCAACACCGTTGGAAGGGAGGAGAACCAATTAAGGCGGGGGGTGGGGTGGAACGAGCAGCTGTCTACCCTTAGCAGGAGGGCTCCTGATTACATACCTCTCCTGCTGCTGCTGCTGCTGGCTGTCCAGCAGCAGACTGAAGGTGGCTGCTGCTGTGCACAGGTATATAAAGGCTCAGAGCCTATTATGACACGCGCAGCCAGCGTTCCATTGCCACATTCCATCTACTGCAGGCAGGATACCTGGCTGGCTGAATGTCGCTGAGAAGCTCACAGAGACCGCCATAAGCAACAGTTTAACAGAATGCCACAGACTAATCAACCAAACTTTTTGGGTTGGGTTCTCTTTTATAGTCTGCAGGCATTAAATGAAAGAAGTCAGTGTTCCAGCAGAAGGAGACAATGTTTCAGAAAAGGCATTGTAGCAAACCAAAAAAGAAATTTTAAGCGCAGCAGAGTAACCAGCGCACATACCTGTTAGCTCAGGTGAGTTTAAAAGGCTGCTGTTGATAACAAGGGCATTTGCTAAATAGATGGTGTGTGTGCAACAATATACTGAAAGG
The DNA here is from genome assembly GCF_046119375.1 of Phyllobates terribilis. Lineage (NCBI taxonomy): Eukaryota > Metazoa > Chordata > Amphibia > Anura > Dendrobatidae > Phyllobates > Phyllobates terribilis. Next base: position 52,939 of record NW_027363232.1, read on the forward strand.
TCAATTATATTGTGCAGCTTATCTCACCACCTGTAGTTATTTAGGTGAAAGCTCCAAAATGCTTGCCTAATATGTCTGTTTATCCAAAAGGAAGTAAAAAGGGAGAGCTAGAAAGATAGCATTGCATCACATTACATGGCAATGCAATGCACAGTTGCTGAAGTTGAACCAAAATGAGCTTGTAATCTGGCTTCTGCAACTTTGAACATGAAAAATCCAATGAGGAGAAGAAAAGCAAAGCCAAAGAGTCCATCCCCAAATCCGACAAACAAGCAAAATGAACAAAAAACATTGAATTCAATTCTTTCTGATTTTAGAAACTGCATTAAAGAAGGGGTGCACCGGTCCTGGAGATACTGCAATACCAGGTCAATGCGTGGAGTGGACAGAGCAAGCTCTTTTTCCATCTCCCTGTTCTAAAAATCCATTTAATATATGGTCCCCAGATAGGGGACGTATCAGATATTAAACTGATAAGAACAGATACTACACTTGATCTTAGCCAAAAGGCCGAGAAGCGATAACCAGAATTGGTTTCAAACTACGGAGCCACCCAAGGATCCTGAAAAGTCCATTTGTGGAGATGAGCTCCTGGACTCCCGTTAAGAAGACATGTTGTCAACCTCTAGATCCCTTACATGCCTGCACTTTTCGGCTTGCTGCTGCAATCCACGCGTTTTAGATCTGCATAACTCCACCTCTTTAAACACAGCACCTTCACCCCCTGCTGTTCCCACCCGCCTCAACACCGTTGGAAGGGAGGAGAACCAATTAAGGCGGGGGGTGGGGTGGAACGAGCAGCTGTCTACCCTTAGCAGGAGGGCTCCTGATTACATACCTCTCCTGCTGCTGCTGCTGCTGCTGGCTGTCCAGCAGCAGACTGAAGGTGGCTGCTGCTGTGCACAGGTATATAAAGGCTCAGAGCCTATTATGACACGCGCAGCCAGCGTTCCATTGCCACATTCCATCTACTGCAGGCAGGATACCTGGCTGGCTGAATGTCGCTGAGAAGCTCACAGAGACCGCCATAAGCAACAGTTTAACAGAATGCCACAGACTAATCAACCAAACTTTTTGGGTTGGGTTCTCTTTTATAGTCTGCAGGCATTAAATGAAAGAAGTCAGTGTTCCAGCAGAAGGAGACAACGTTTCAGAAAAGGCATTGTAGCAAACCAAAAAAGAAATTTTAAGCGCAGCAGAGTAACCAGCGCACATACCTGTTAGCTCAGGTGAGTTTAAAAGGCTGCTGTTGATAACAAGGGCATTTGCTAAATAGATGGTGTGTGTGCAACAATATACTGAAAGGTCAATTATATTGTGCAGCTTATCTCACCACCTGTAGTTATTTAGGTGAAAGCTCCAAAATGCTTGCCTAATATGTCTGTTTATCCAAAAGGAAGTAAAAAGGGAGAGCTAGAAAGATAGCATTGCATCACATTACATGGCAATGCAATGCACAGTTGCTGAAGTTGAACCAAAATGAGCTTGTAATCTGGCTTCTGCAACTTTGAACATGAAAAATCCAATGAGGAGAAGAAAAGCAAAGCCAAAGAGTCCATCCCCAAATCCGACAAACAAGCAAAATGAACAAAAAACATTGAATTCAATTCTTTCTGATTTTAGAAACTGCATTAAAGAAGGGGTGCACCGGTCCTGGAGATACTGCAATACCAGGTCAATGCGTGGAGTGGACAGAGCAAGCTCTTTTTCCATCTCCCTGTTCTAAAAATCCATTTAATATATGGTCCCCAGATAGGGGACGTATCAGATATTAAACTGATAAGAACAGATACTACACTTGATCTTAGCCAAAAGGCCGAGAAGCGATAACCAGAATTGGTTTCAAACTACGGAGCCACCCAAGGATCCTGAAAAGTCCATTTGTGGAGATGAGCTCCTGGACTCCCGTTAAGAAGACATGTTGTCAACCTCTAGATCCCTTACATGCCTGCACTTTTCGGCTTGCTGCTGCTGCAATCCACGCGTTTTAGATCTGCATAACTCCACCTCTTTAAACACAGCACCTTCACCCCCTGCTGTTCCCACCCGCCTCAACACCGTTGGAAGGGAGGAGAACCAATTAAGGCGGGGGGTGGGGTGGAACGAGCAGCTGTCTACCCTTAGCAGGAGGGCTCCTGATTACATACCTCTCCTGCTGCTGCTGCTGCTGGCTGTCCAGCAGCAGACTGAAGGTGGCTGCTGCTGTGCACAGGTATATAAAGGCTCAGAGCCTATTATGACACGCGCAGCCAGCGTTCCATTGCCACATTCCATCTACTGCAGGCAGGATACCTGGCTGGCTGAATGTCGCTGAGAAGCTCACAGAGACCGCCATAAGCAACAGTTTAACAGAATGCCACAGACTAATCAACCAAACTTTTTGGGTTGGGTTCTCTTTTATAGTCTGCAGGCATTAAATGAAAGAAGTCAGTGTTCCAGCAGAAGGAGACAATGTTTCAGAAAAGGCATTGTAGCAAACCAAAAAAGAAATTTTAAGCGCAGCAGAGTAACCAGCGCACATACCTGTTAGCTCAGGTGAGTTTAAAAGGCTGCTGTTGATAACAAGGGCATTTGCTAAATAGATGGTGTGTGTGCAACAATATACTGAAAGGTCAATTATATTGTGCAGCTTATCTCACCACCTGTAGTTATTTAGGTGAAAGCTCCAAAATGCTTGCCTAATATGTCTGTTTATCCAAAAGGAAGTAAAAAGGGAGAGCTAGAAAGATAGCATTGCATCACATTACATGGCAATGCAATGCACAGTTGCTGAAGTTGAACCAAAATGAGCTTGTAATCTGGCTTCTGCAACTTTGAACATGAAAAATCCAATGAGGAGAAGAAAAGCAAAGCCAAAGAGTCCATCCCCAAATCCGACAAACAAGCAAAATGAACAAAAAACATTGAATTCAATTCTTTCTGATTTTAGAAACTGCATTAAAGAAGGGGTGCACCGGTCCTGGAGATACTGCAATACCAGGTCAATGCGTGGAGTGGACAGAGCAAGCTCTTTTTCCATCTCCCTGTTCTAAAAATCCATTTAATATATGGTCCCCAGATAGGGGACGTATCAGATATTAAACTGATAAGAACAGATACTACACTTGATCTTAGCCAAAAGGCCGAGAAGCGATAACCAGAATTGGTTTCAAACTACGGAGCCACCCAAGGATCCTGAAAAGTCCATTTGTGGAGATGAGCTCCTGGACTCCCGTTAAGAAGACATGTTGTCAACCTCTAGATCCCTTACATGCCTGCACTTTTCGGCTTGCTGCTGCAATCCACGCGTTTTAGATCTGCATAACTCCACCTCTTTAAACACAGCACCTTCACCCCCTGCTGTTCCCACCCGCCTCAACACCGTTGGAAGGGAGGAGAACCAATTAAGGCGGGGGGTGGGGTGGAACGAGCAGCTGTCTACCCTTAGCAGGAGGGCTCCTGATTACATACCTCTCCTGCTGCTGCTGCTGCTGCTGGCTGTCCAGCAGCAGACTGAAGGTGGCTGCTGCTGTGCACAGGTATATAAAGGCTCAGAGCCTATTATGACACGCGCAGCCAGCGTTCCATTGCCACATTCCATCTACTGCAGGCAGGATACCTGGCTGGCTGAATGTCGCTGAGAAGCTCACAGAGACCGCCATAAGCAACAGTTTAACAGAATGCCACAGACTAATCAACCAAACTTTTTGGGTTGGGTTCTCTTTTATAGTCTGCAGGCATTAAATGAAAGAAGTCAGTGTTCCAGCAGAAGGAGACAACGTTTCAGAAAAGGCATTGTAGCAAACCAAAAAAGAAATTTTAAGCGCAGCAGAGTAACCAGCGCACATACCTGTTAGCTCAGGTGAGTTTAAAAGGCTGCTGTTGATAACAAGGGCATTTGCTAAATAGATGGTGTGTGTGCAACAATATACTGAAAGGTCAATTATATTGTGCAGCTTATCTCACCACCTGTAGTTATTTAGGTGAAAGCTCCAAAATGCTTGCCTAATATGTCTGTTTATCCAAAAGGAAGTAAAAAGGGAGAGCTAGAAAGATAGCATTGCATCACATTACATGGCAATGCAATGCACAGTTGCTGAAGTTGAACCAAAATGAGCTTGTAATCTGGCTTCTGCAACTTTGAACATGAAAAATCCAATGAGGAGAAGAAAAGCAAAGCCAAAGAGTCCATCCCCAAATCCGACAAACAAGCAAAATGAACAAAAAACATTGAATTCAATTCTTTCTGATTTTAGAAACTGCATTAAAGAAGGGGTGCACCGGTCCTGGAGATACTGCAATACCAGGTCAATGCGTGGAGTGGACAGAGCAAGCTCTTTTTCCATCTCCCTGTTCTAAAAATCCATTTAATATATGGTCCCCAGATAGGGGACGTATCAGATATTAAACTGATAAGAACAGATAAGGTTTCAACGCAATTTTATTGATTCAAAAGTATATTTACAAAGGTTTTAAAAAAGAACATTTATAACATTACAATAAAATGATAAAACATGATAATAATCAATTCAAGTTTTTTGTATAAAACACAATTTACCATCATAAAACCATTGTAACAATTAAGAAAATCATAATTACAGATGTACTTGGGTTTATTTAATTACCACTAATTGTGTTCCATAATTGTACACACCACATAGAAGCCGCTTCTTTTGCTCCATACAGTTTTTTATCTCTGAGATAGTAAATATACATTTCACTTAAAGCAATTTTTATACAGTCTGTTGAACCAATTCCTGGAGACCTAAAAGTCTGACCGTTTTCTCAAGTATCACATACTGTTTAGGTGGGCACAGGAGCACAGGAGAACTTAAAGGTAGGCTAAACCACCTTTTAAAAATCATTCCTGCTGCATATTTTAAAAAATAACTAAAAATGCCATCAGATTTAAAAACCTTAAAACAAAAGCAGAAATACTTTATATGGAAAAAGGTAAAAAAATTGGGTACATCTTTACCTCCATTAGATTTACATTTGTACATCAGATCTCTTTTTAACTTTTCCATTTTTGAACCCCATAAAAACATAAAAACAATTCTTGTTACTTTCTTGATTTGTAAATTGGAAGGGGGAAACACCATTGCAACATACAACATAATGGGAATTAAAACGGCTTTAATAATTAAAATTTTACCTTCCATACTAAGGTTCCTTAAATTCCACAATGAGATCTTTATTTCTATTTTATCCATTGCAGAGTCCCAGTTAGGGTCCCCCTCATTGGCTTGGTTAAAAATAATTCCTAAAATTTTTATGTGATTTTTCTGTATCACTATCCCAGGGGTCAAAGAGGAGTCCCATCCCCCCACATTAAAACAGTCACATTTATCTATATTTAATTTAAAACCTGAGGCTTCACAGAAAAATTGTGTGTTTCTCAATACCCTCCTCAGAGATGTGGAATCTGGACATAGTATGGTAACATCATCCATGTAACTTAGGGCTTTAAGTTGCATACCCCTACTCCCGGGAATAGGTACCCCTTTAATTACTTTATCTTTTCTCAGTATGGTTAATAGTGGTTCCATAACACAGATAAAGAGCAGTGGTGAGAGAGGGCACCCTTGTTTCACCCCTGATAATAGAGGAACCCCCTTCGTTAAAAACCCATTTACAGAAATTTGACTAAAACAAGAATGATATAAAAGCATAATGCGGGTTAAAATTTTCTCTGGAAATGCCATTTTTTTAAGAACCATAAAAAGAAATTCATGCGATACCCTGTCAAAAGCTTTTTCAAAGTCTAAGGATAAAATAGCAAGGTTTTGACTTCTCTCTTTTGAATACCATATGGTATCCCTAATTATGTTGAGGGACTCAGCTATGGTTCTTCCGGGAACACCACATACCTGGTTAGGGTGAATTAATTTGGCTATAAAGGGTTTTAAACGGACTGCAATAAGTTTAGCTAAAATTTTATAATCAAGGTTTAAAAGCGTAATAGGCCGCCAGTTTTTAAGTTGGCTCCTATCCCCTTTTTTATATATTAAAGATACCAGACCTCTCCTCCAAGATGGGGGTAATTTATTAGTATTAAAAGCTTCTTTAAACAATAAAAACATATCGTTCTTTAAAATTCCCCAAAAAGTCAGATAAAACTCAATCGGTAGACCGTCTTCCCCAGGGGCTTTCCCACTGGAGAAACTTTTAAAAATCTGTAAAAGTTCCTCACTGGTGAGATCCCTAGATAAAACACCCTGGTCTAAAATATCTAACTTAAAATCAAGGGAATTAATAGCATACTCTAAAAAGGATGGATCTATAACTTTAGTGTTAAAAAGAAGTTGATAAAAATTAAAAGCTTTTCCTAACATACCCTTAATATCATTTTCACCTTCAAGATTTAGGATTGCGTCCCTCCTCCCCATTACCTTTTTGAAGAAGAATCGGGAGCATTTCTCTCCTTCCTCCAGGTGCTGTACATGGGAGTTAAAAATTATTTGTTTTCCTTTTTCATTAAGAGCATTTTTTATTTCAGACTTAAGATTTGCAATATCATCATCCACATCAATACCAACTTCTTTTAGTTTAAAGAGTACTTGTAATCTCATATTAAAAACATAAAACCACTGCTTTTTCTTTTTTGCTTTCATTTTCCCTGCCTTAATAAAAAATAATTTAATCTTAGGTTTAATGCTCTCCCACCAATCCAGCATCGAGGCGCGGGGGTCTCTCTTTGATTGCCAGCACTGGTAGGCCTGCACAAACCTCTTTTGAATATCAATATCCTCTAGGAGAGTTGTATTTAATCTCCATGGGCCTCTTGAGGTATTTTGTTCCCCTGCTAACTCTAAAAACACAGATAAAACTTTATGATCAGAGAATAAATTAGATAAAAGAAAACATTTACAAGGTTTAAAGGCAGTAGAAGCAAATATGAAATCAATTCTAGAAGAAACTCTTCCATTGGACCATGTAACACCTGGATCCGCCGGCAAGAGTTCCTTCCAGCAGTCCTGTAATCTAAAATCATCAATTAAACTTTTCAACAAATAGGAGGTACGGTCTTTACGATTCACATCCCCACCCTGCCGGGATTCCCCATCACGTAAACAATTAAAATCTCCTCCCACTAGCAGGGGGGTTGACCCAACACAAAATAATGGCAATATTTCAAGTAAATCCGCCCTTTCCTGCTTCCCAGGAGGAGCGTACACATTTAATAAACGTAAAGAAAGTCCATTAAAAACAAGATGTATTAAAATAGCTCTGCCAGGTATAATTTCAGTCACAGATTGAATGATGGTAGAATGTCCACGGCAAAGTAGTCCAACTCCGGCAGCACGACAGTCATTAGCACCGGACCACACAGAAGCGCCCAGTTTCCAGTCTTCTTTTAAGTCCTTATAATTTAAATTACTCTGTATACCACATTCTTGTAGAAAGCAGAAATCAAAGTCCAATGTCTCTAAATAAGAAAATAAAGCAGCCCTACGTGTAGGGCTCTTTAGGGACCTCACATTTAGTGAGGAGATTTTAAGAGGAACAGACATTAAGAAGAATCAGGATCTGAAGATGGGAAGAAGTCAATACACGGCACCTCCTCCTCCGCATCTCCAGGGGTCAGGATTTGTTTAATATTACCGGGATCTGAAGCAGGCAAAAAAGCATCATCCACTTTTGGCTCCTCATCTGGACCTCGACATCCGTGTTTTCTTTGGATATCAGGTTGCTTTACGTCCTCCCGTTGCCTTTTCAGAGGCTGGGAGCTGTCCATCTTTTCCAAGTCCTGTGCATCTGCAGTCCTCATGGCGGTCTGGTCTATGGAACGGGTGTCATCCCTCTGGGTCGTCTTGTCCTCTGGTCTGGTCACGGAACTACTGCGACTTCTGGTTCGAGGACCAGGGCTCGACTGGGTCTTAGCCGGGTCCTTTTTACTTCGCGCCCTAGAGGTCTCTCTTTCCGACACACTGGTTGATCGATTAAGGAGCGTACCCTTTTTGCCCTTACCCAAGATCACCGATGATGGTGTGGCGAATCTGGGTGCTTGCTTAATCGGGGTACTAGAGGTCTCCTCAGTTCCACATAATGCCGGTGGTGCATTCATGCTGGATGAGGACCCTTCCTCTTGACTCTGAGATACGGCAACATCTAGAGCCAGAACATCGATCAATTCCACAGAGAGAGAACCCTCGGTTAATCTTATGGAACCCCTACGACCGTCCTTCTGTGGAACTACCAGCGGGCCCTCTGGCGGAGCCGTTGAAGGATTTGGTCCGGACCCGTCAGCGTGCGCCAACCCAGGTCCAGGGGCAGGTGTAGTAATACTCCCTCCGAAGTATTCTTGGATAGTCAGTTGACCTGACTTAAACATGTCATATGTTTTTGACTTTTTGCTCGGACAATTCCTGAAGGCGTGACCTGCCTTCCCACATAGGTTACATACGATCTCAGAGTCACACGTAGCGGAGGTGTGCCCACTCTTACCGCACTTGTTGCAAAAGACTACATGAGCCCTTGTACAATTTTCTCGTGTATGCCCATATTCATGACAATTCCGGCATTGAAGGGGCATTCCTGGGTAGCGTAGGAATCCCCTGACATTACCAATGGCAAAATTAGCAGGCGGGTGGTGAAGACCACCAATGCCGCTCTGATCTGGATGGAACTTCACCAGGTATTTCCTCTTCCCATTCCAGAAGCGCTGGGAGTTGAGGATATCATGTGAGAAGCGCACTGACTTGCAGTAACGCTTCAAAAAGGTTTCGATATCGCCCTCAGAGACGAATGGGCTGTACATGAAGATCACCAAGGGTACTTCTTCTTCACCGTACAGGAAGTCAAAGCTTAGCCCGTTCAGTCTCTCATCGTCCTTGTCCGCAACCATCAGTGCTGCATGGATATTATCACAGCATGATTTAGCCATAAAGGAAATGGTATATCGCCCACGGAATTCCTGATCGTAAAGACACAGGATCTTATCTCGCTCCAGGTGGAAGAACCCAAAAAGAATCTCATGCACGATGTACTGCAGATTCTTCTCATGGCGCTGGCATTCATCCACCATGATTCTAATGGACTGTCGCAGTGGAGTCTCCCCCACCGCAAATCCAAAAGAAAAAGGCATTTTCGGCCCTCAGGGACTAAGCCCTCCCCCAATAGTAACAAGGGAATGAATCCCACAAAAGCAGGAACAAACCCAAGACCGAGGGAGGGGTACCCCAAGAACTTACACAGCCCACTAAGCGATAAAGCTCAGCAAAGGAAAACGCCCTTATTTCCTCGGGTCGCCCCGAAGACAAGACGCGATCGCTCCCCGTTGTCCGGGGACTAAGCCGACCTGCCAATAGCTGCAAGGGGGTGAAGCTCCCTCAGTTAAGAGAGAGCGATCCCCCAAGGCCAACAAGTCGGGTACCCCAGGCACCTCCTAGCCGAGACCAAGGCAGCAACCGTTAGATCACTGCACCTGATCCTAGCCAAAAGGCCGAGAAGCGATAACCAGAATTGGTTTCAAACTACGGAGCCACCCAAGGATCCTGAAAAGTCCATTTGTGGAGATGAGCTCCTGGACTCCCGTTAAGAAGACATGTTGTCAACCTCTAGATCCCTTACATGCCTGCACTTTTCGGCTTGCTGCTGCTGCAATCCACGCGTTTTAGATCTGCATAACTCCACCTCTTTAAACACAGCACCTTCACCCCCTGCTGTTCCCACCCGCCTCAACACCGTTGGAAGGGAGGAGAACCAATTAAGGCGGGGGGTGGGGTGGAACGAGCAGCTGTCTACCCTTAGCAGGAGGGCTCCTGATTACATACCTCTCCTGCTGCTGCTGCTGCTGGCTGTCCAGCAGCAGACTGAAGGTGGCTGCTGCTGTGCACAGGTATATAAAGGCTCAGAGCCTATTATGACACGCGCAGCCAGCGTTCCATTGCCACATTCCATCTACTGCAGGCAGGATACCTGGCTGGCTGAATGTCGCTGAGAAGCTCACAGAGACCGCCATAAGCAACAGTTTAACAGAATGCCACAGACTAATCAACCAAACTTTTTGGGTTGGGTTCTCTTTTATAGTCTGCAGGCATTAAATGAAAGAAGTCAGTGTTCCAGCAGAAGGAGACAACGTTTCAGAAAAGGCATTGTAGCAAACCAAAAAAGAAATTTTAAGCGCAGCAGAGTAACCAGCGCACATACCTGTTAGCTCAGGTGAGTTTAAAAGGCTGCTGTTGATAACAAGGGCATTTGCTAAATAGATGGTGTGTGTGCAACAATATACTGAAAGGTCAATTATATTGTGCAGCTTATCTCACCACCTGTAGTTATTTAGGTGAAAGCTCCAAAATGCTTGCCTAATATGTCTGTTTATCCAAAAGGAAGTAAAAAGGGAGAGCTAGAAAGATAGCATTGCATCACATTACATGGCAATGCAATGCACAGTTGCTGAAGTTGAACCAAAATGAGCTTGTAATCTGGCTTCTGCAACTTTGAACATGAAAAATCCAATGAGGAGAAGAAAAGCAAAGCCAAAGAGTCCATCCCCAAATCCGACAAACAAGCAAAATGAACAAAAAACATTGAATTCAATTCTTTCTGATTTTAGAAACTGCATTAAAGAAGGGGTGCACCGGTCCTGGAGATACTGCAATACTAGGTCAATGCGTGGAGTGGACAGAGCAAGCTCTTTTTCCATCTCCCTGTTCTAAAAATCCATTTAATATATGGTCCCCAGATAGGGGACGTATCAGATATTAAACTGATAAGAACAGATTTTTTTTTTTTTTATCAAAAGCCCGAATTCGTGTACAAAACCCGAGTGCGCTTAAAAAAGTGACAAGTGCCACAAAAAAAGTGCACTAGGATGCTGGTCTTCTTGAAACCCTCTCCAAAAGGAGAAGGGTCCCCCAAACCATTCCCCGTTCCTCCGAGCCAGAAGGCCACAGCGAGGAACAGGGACAAATAGCCACCTCCAGCCGAAACCAGAGGCGACCCAATCTTACCCCCAATACCTGCCCGAGTTCTCACCCGAGCAAGGCACTGGGAGCCAAAAGACTGTGCTCCCCTCCCGGAAGAGGGGAGCCAACATCGCTCTCCTCCCGAAAGAGGAGAGCCAGGGGGGTTCAGGGGGGAGCGGAACCTGATGGCCACACACTCCCCCCCTAGACCTGCCAAGAGAGGAACCCGTTAGGGAACCGCATCCCGACAAAATCCTAGTAAGGACGTGGACACACGTGAATAAGTGGACACACAGTGACAAAAAAATTAAATAAATAGTGAAGGTTTCACAGTATAATACTGCCCGGACCTTCGACCGGGAATTGAAAAATTCCCCATCCTAAGGCCAGAAGGCCCGGAATAAGGGTGTGTGCGAAGAAAGAAAATTTGAAGTGCTTGTGCAAATGTGCCATAAACTCAAGTGGGGTTCCCAATCCCAGTGAGTTAAGGCACCCCAGGGTCACCACTCCTGGGGCACTTCACACTTCGGGCTTTCGATCTTCCCCGGCCCAATGGCGTCGATCCTGGGGGGCCATGCTTTCCACCAGATGACTATATTAGTCACCTGGCGTACTAACAAGCGCCTAAACCCCAGTGTGCATAATGTATCAATCTACTAGGGCGGCCAACATCCAAAACCGCCTTTTCGAAAGATACTACACTTGATCTTAGCCAAAAGGCCGAGAAGCGATAACCAGAATTGGTTTCAAACTACGGAGCCACCCAAGGATCCTGAAAAGTCCATTTGTGGAGATGAGCTCCTGGACTCCCGTTAAGAAGACATGTTGTCAACCTCTAGATCCCTTACATGCCTGCACTTTTCGGCTTGCTGCTGCTGCAATCCACGCGTTTTAGATCTGCATAACTCCACCTCTTTAAACACAGCACCTTCACCCCCTGCTGTTCCCACCCGCCTCAACACCGTTGGAAGGGAGGAGAACCAATTAAGGCGGGGGGTGGGGTGGAACGAGCAGCTGTCTACCCTTAGCAGGAGGGCTCCTGATTACATACCTCTCCTGCTGCTGCTGCTGCTGGCTGTCCAGCAGCAGACTGAAGGTGGCTGCTGCTGTGCACAGGTATATAAAGGCTCAGAGCCTATTATGACACGCGCAGCCAGCGTTCCATTGCCACATTCCATCTACTGCAGGCAGGATACCTGGCTGGCTGAATGTCGCTGAGAAGCTCACAGAGACCGCCATAAGCAACAGTTTAACAGAATGCCACAGACTAATCAACCAAACTTTTTGGGTTGGGTTCTCTTTTATAGTCTGCAGGCATTAAATGAAAGAAGTCAGTGTTCCAGCAGAAGGAGACAACGTTTCAGAAAAGGCATTGTAGCAAACCAAAAAAGAAATTTTAAGCGCAGCAGAGTAACCAGCGCACATACCTGTTAGCTCAGGTGAGTTTAAAAGGCTGCTGTTGATAACAAGGGCATTTGCTAAATAGATGGTGTGTGTGCAACAATATACTGAAAGGTCAATTATATTGTGCAGCTTATCTCACCACCTGTAGTTATTTAGGTGAAAGCTCCAAAATGCTTGCCTAATATGTCTGTTTATCCAAAAGGAAGTAAAAAGGGAGAGCTAGAAAGATAGCATTGCATCACATTACATGGCAATGCAATGCACAGTTGCTGAAGTTGAACCAAAATGAGCTTGTAATCTGGCTTCTGCAACTTTGAACATGAAAAATCCAATGAGGAGAAGAAAAGCAAAGCCAAAGAGTCCATCCCCAAATCCGACAAACAAGCAAAATGAACAAAAAACATTGAATTCAATTCTTTCTGATTTTAGAAACTGCATTAAAGAAGGGGTGCACCGGTCCTGGAGATACTGCAATACCAGGTCAATGCGTGGAGTGGACAGAGCAAGCTCTTTTTCCATCTCCCTGTTCTAAAAATCCATTTAATATATGGTCCCCAGATAGGGGACGTATCAGATATTAAACTGATAAGAACAGATACTACACTTGATCTTAGCCAAAAGGCCGAGAAGCGATAACCAGAATTGGTTTCAAACTACGGAGCCACCCAAGGATCCTGAAAAGTCCATTTGTGGAGATGAGCTCCTGGACTCCCGTTAAGAAGACATGTTGTCAACCTCTAGATCCCTTACATGCCTGCACTTTTCGGCTTGCTGCTGCTGCAATCCACGCGTTTTAGATCTGCATAACTCCACCTCTTTAAACACAGCACCTTCACCCCCTGCTGTTCCCACCCGCCTCAACACCGTTGGAAGGGAGGAGAACCAATTAAGGCGGGGGGTGGGGTGGAACGAGCAGCTGTCTACCCTTACCAGGAGGGCTCCTGATTACATACCTCTCCTGCTGCTGCTGCTGCTGGCTGTCCAGCAGCAGACTGAAGGTGGCTGCTGCTGTGCACAGGTATATAAAGGCTCAGAGCCTATTATGACACGCGCAGCCAGCGTTCCATTGCCACATTCCATCTACTGCAGGCAGGATACCTGGCTGGCTGAATGTCGCTGAGAAGCTCACAGAGACCGCCATAAGCAACAGTTTAACAGAATGCCACAGACTAATCAACCAAACTTTTTGGGTTGGGTTCTCTTTTATAGTCTGCAGGCATTAAATGAAAGAAGTCAGTGTTCCAGCAGAAGGAGACAACGTTTCAGAAAAGGCATTGTAGCAAACCAAAAAAGAAATTTTAAGCGCAGCAGAGTAACCAGCGCACATACCTGTTAGCTCAGGTGAGTTTAAAAGGCTGCTGTTGATAACAAGGGCATTTGCTAAATAGATGGTGTGTGTGCAACAATATACTGAAAGGTCAATTATATTGTGCAGCTTATCTCACCACCTGTAGTTATTTAGGTGAAAGCTCCAAAATGCTTGCCTAATATGTCTGTTTATCCAAAAGGAAGTAAAAAGGGAGAGCTAGAAAGATAGCATTGCATCACATTACATGGCAATGCAATGCACAGTTGCTGAAGTTGAACCAAAATGAGCTTGTAATCTGGCTTCTGCAACTTTGAACATGAAAAATCCAATGAGGAGAAGAAAAGCAAAGCCAAAGAGTCCATCCCCAAATCCGACAAACAAGCAAAATGAACAAAAAACATTGAATTCAATTCTTTCTGATTTTAGAAACTGCATTAAAGAAGGGGTGCACCGGTCCTGGAGATACTGCAATACCAGGTCAATGCGTGGAGTGGACAGAGCAAGCTCTTTTTCCATCTCCCTGTTCTAAAAATCCATTTAATATATGGTCCCCAGATAGGGGACGTATCAGATATTAAACTGATAAGAACAGATTTTTTTCTTTTTCATTTTGTTCTTATATTTCAGTTGTTATTTCTCTTCTAATATTTCTCTTGCCTTATAATCTGTTCATGCTACATGGTTCCACAGATGAAAGTTCCATAGACTCTTGGCTCTTTTTTTCCCAATTCTCTTCAGATCTAACAGGTAATAAATATATATTTCACTTAGTGCTAATTTTATGCATTCACTTTCACTTATAAAATCTCTTTTAAAAAGCAATATGTTTCGGACTTTCCATAGCGCATTCTTTATTCCATTTATCATTATCCAAATGACTCTTTCTTTTTCTTTTGATTGACATGTAAAATTTCCATATAAAACTACTTCGTGATTTAAAAACTTAAGACCAGTAACAAACTTTAAGAGACTTCCAACTTCTTTCCAGACATTTTGGGCATAAAAACAGTTCCAAAAGGTGTGTAAAACTGTTTCCTCTCTAACACAGCCTGTTCTAGGGCATCTTGCAGTATTGCACAATCCCCTTCTGTGTTGAAAAAATCTAACAGGAACACATTCTTGCACTATTGCCCATGCCAAGTCTTTATATTCATTTGTTAGATAAGGTGCATAAGTCATTCTCCAAATTCTTCCACTTTTAGTGTATGTAAAGTTTGCCACTGCTGTCATCGTTTCTTTTCTCTTTGTCTCTAGAGCCAGTCTTCTTGAATTTGACAGCATCTCCACATCTACTTCAGGTAAGTTATAAAGTCTAATTGTTTTTTCTAGTAAGACATATTGTTTTGGCGGTGTAATTAGGACAGGAGAATTTGGGGGCAATGTTATCCACTTTCTTTTCCTAAAGATATCTCCAGCTGCATATCTTAAGTAGAAAGACCAATGAGTTCTTAGATTGGTCATTTTGAAGCAAAAACTAAAGAACTTTAGGTACAAAAATTTTTTGATATTTGGGATATTCTTTCCACCATATTTATGCTGCTTGTACATTGTCTCTCTTCGAACCTTCTCCATTTTTGATCCCCACAGAAAAAGAAAAATTTGTCTCTGGAGAAACTTTACTGTGTTCTCATTCGGGGGGTACACCATACTTAAAAACAACATTATCGGCAACAACAAAGACTTAATGATCAAGTTTTTACCTTCCATTGATAATTTTCTGAGTTTCCATAAACTTATCTTCTTTTGCATTTTCTCCTTCACCAACTGCCAACTTTCTTCTCCATCATTCTTTTTTGTAAACACAACACCTAAAATTTTGATCTTATCACTTCTTATTTTAAGTTGAGGAATCTGCGCATCTGACCAATCACCGAATCCAAGACATTCGCTCTTCTCCAAGTTCAGTTTGAAGGCAGATGCTAAACAGAAAAAATCAGTAGTTCTTACTGCTCTTCTCAGCGATTGTTCTGAGTCGCACAGGATCGTGATGTCATCCATGTACCCCAGTGACTTAGTACTTAGTCCATTTCCACCTGGTATGGGTACACCTTTCACCATCTTATCTTTCCTCAACATTGCCAGTAGAGGCTCGATTGCGCAGATAAAGAGCAGAGGCGAAAGTGGGCATCCTTGTTTGACGCCCGACTTTAGAACAACTTCTGAAGATAAAAAACCATTAATTAAAATCCTGCTAAAACTTCCATCATATAAAAGTGCAATGTGCTTAATAAAAACATCCGGGAATTTCATTTTCTTTAACACAGAATACAGGTACTTATGAGAGACTCTGTCGTACGCTTTCTGGAAATCAAGGGACAGAAGAGCTAGCTTTTGCTTCCTCTCTTGCTGATACCAAATTGCGTCCCGTATAATATTCAAGTTTTCTGCAATTGTACGACCAGGCACACCACATACCTGATCAGGATGCACGACCTTCTCTATCACCTTCTTCATTCTGTTCACCATGATTTTTGCCATAATTTTATAATCTACGTTGAGTAACGTGATTGGTCTCCAGTTCTCTAGATTAGTCTTATCTCCTTTTTTAAAAAGCAGGGTGACCACACCACTTCTCCAAGATTCAGGCAATTTGTCACATAAAAAGACAGCTTTAAAAATCTCAAACAGGTCGTCTTTTAAAATCTCCCAAAAAGTAAGATAAAATTCAATTTGTAGTCCGTCAGTACCCGGTGTTTTTCCTCTAGAAAAGCTTTTGATTGCACTTAGCAGTTCTTCTTCACAGATATCTTCAATCAACAACTCTTGATCTTGCTTTTCAAGGTGATTCTGCAATGAATTAAGAGCATCAGGTAAAAAATCAGCGTCAATTTTCTTTTCGCTAAAAAGATTTTGATAAAAAGTTTGCGCTTTGTCCAACAGTCCATCTTTAGTTGTTTCACCATCAAGTTCTTTAATTAATTCTTTGCGTTCTAAAGATTTTTTGAAAAAGAACCTGGAACATGTTTCATTTTTTTCCATATGTTCTACCTTGGCGTTGAAAATTATTTCTTTGCCTTTCTGTTCAATTGCTTTTTTAATGTCTTCTTTGACTTGTAAAATAACATCCTCCATATCTATCCCTGCATTTCTGAGTTTGTAACCTGTTTGCAGTTTTGTATTCAGGTCTTTAAACCATTTCTGATTCTGTCTGGCCTTCCTTTTGCCAGCTAAGAGAAAAAAATGTCTAATTTGAGACTTCACATACTCCCACCATTCTAGAATTCTTTTGTAATAATGTTTTTTCCCCTGTAGTTTTTTATAAAATTTCAAAAATTCCTCTTTTATACTTTCATCTTCCAGCAGCAGAGTGTTCAACTTCCAGACACCTCGCCCTTTCTCTAGACTGGGCAATTCCAAGTGAGTAATTAACGTTTTGTGGTCAGAAAAGATGTTACCTGTTAGATCCACTTTATTCACTTTAAAACTCTGTGATGTCAGAACAAAGTCAATTCTTGATTTTAGAAGATTTTTCTCCCAAGTGTATCCTGGTTCAGAGGTATTCTTTACTCTCCAGACATCATTCAGGCAAGTATCGTCGATTAGATTTTTTAACTGCATCTCAGTTTTGTCTTTCCTTCTAGTACCTGATGTCCTATTTTCATCAGACCAGATACAATTGAAGTCACCGCCAACCACAGTTGGTGTAGGACCAGGTATAAAGAGTTTGATGATATCTAATAAACTGGATCTTTCCTCTTTAATCGGAGATGCATAAACATTAATCAGCTTGAACTCGGATCCACAGTAACTCACATTAACAACTAGTGCACGTCCAGGTTCAACTTCAGTGAACGAGGTAACCTTAAAGTCTTTGTTTTTAAACAGGACGCCAACACCAGTAGCACGCGATCCATTTTCACCGGACCAGATGGAAGGTCCGTTCGCCCAATCTTCCCTTAGTTTGTTATAGTTAGGGTCATGGTCAATGCCGCATTCTTGAAGTAAAAAAATATCAGCATCTAAAGTCATCAGGTAAGAAAATAAAGCAGCTCTCTTGACAGAGCCCTTTAAACTCCTCACATTTAGTGAGGCAATTTTGAGTGTAGCCATAAATCATTTAAACAGAGCTTGAGTCCGTATCTGACATGAATCCGACCGGGGTAGAGGGACCCGCAGAAACGTCCGTGTCTGAGAATTCCTCGATGTTCACCGGATCAGATGGGTTTACAGGTTTAGGAACTGAGATGATCGGTTTAGGTGAGTAATTAGGGAGGACTATTTTCAAACGCCCAGCAGGTCTTTTGCTGGCGCTCTCTCCCTTAAACAAACTCGACTTCTCCTTTTTCCTTTTCCTCAAAACCTCCACGTCAATGTTAATCTCCTCCTCCTCCTCCTCACCACCAGCCTCCTTAGAAGACTCCTCTCCCATCTCCACTTCAGACTCAGCTGGATTCTCCTCCACCACATGACCATCTGGACTCTCCGACCAATCCTTGACAACAATGCTATCCCCAGGCGGGTCCCCAGCAGTGTCCTTGGGCTGATCCCCAGAAGGGTTCCCGGGAGGGTCCTTGGATTTGTCTGTTTGTTCTTCAGGACTGGACCGCTTCGGAGGGGCTCCCCCCCGAGCTGCATCTGCATAGCTGAAGGTCTTTTTTCTCAACGGACAATCCCGAAAAGAGTGCCCAGGGATACGGCAGATATTACAGATCATCTGATTTGGGCAGTTCAGAGTGACATGTCCTTTTTGATAGCACTTCTTGCAAAGAGCGTTCTCCTCCTTGCAGCTCTCAAAGGAATGCCCAAAGTCCATACATTTTCTGCAGAAGATAGGCATCCCTGGATAGAAGAGTCTTCCTCTCTCTCTGCCAATCAGGAAGCTCTGAGGCGGATGAATGAGTCCACCAATTCCCAAACCTTCTCTCAGCTTCACGATGAACTTGTATTTTCCGGTCCACAACCTCTCAGAGTTCATGATTTTGTGAGAAAAGTAGACCTCAGAGCAATAGTTATGCAGAAACGCAGCCACATCCTTTTCAGAGACATGCGGATTGCTCATATGAACCACCACAGACTTCTCTTCTGCCAGGCAGAGGGTCACAAAACACAGTCCTTTAAGATCTTCCTCCTGAAGTCTCAGCTTGATCTGATGGTAAAAATTCTGAGATGCCACTTCAGAGGTCAGGGTAAGCACAAAGCGTCCAGGAGCATCTTGAAGTGCCAGAATGTTCTCCCTTTTCACCTGCAGGATCTCAAGCAGGACCTTCCTCACGAAGAAAGACAGGGAGAACTTGTCACGGGCTCGCTCTTCAACTTCAATCTTGAAAGAGTTCTTGATCTTCAAGTCGCCAGCTCCAGCAGAACGGAGAGTAGCCGATGTCGCCATCGCCATATTCAGATAAGTCGATCGCCTTCTTGGTTCTCTTCAGCACGCACACCCCTTATAGCAGCAGGAGGCTTAAGACAGTAGAACTGCCGATGCCTCAAGGCCGAGGATGCGATAGGCTTTGGAGTCTTCCAGCAACAACACTTGGTCGTAGCCAAAAGGCCGAGAAGCGATAACCAGAATTGGTTTCAAACTACGGAGCCACCCAAGGATCCTAAAAAGTCCATTTGTGGAGATGAGCTCCTGGACTCCCGTTAAGAAGACATGTTGTCAACCTCTAGATCCCTTACATGCCTGCACTATTCGGCTTGCTGCTGCTGCAATCCACGCGTTTTAGATCTGCATAACTCCACCTCTTTAAACACAGCACCTTCACCCCCTGCTGTTCCCACCCGCCTCAACACCGTTGGAAGGGAGGAGAACCAATTAAGGCGGGGGGTGGGGTGGAACGAGCAGCTGTCTACCCTTAGCAGGAGGGCTCCTGATTACATACCTCTCCTGCTGCTGCTGCTGCTGGCTGTCCAGCAGCAGACTGAAGGTGGCTGCTGCTGTGCACAGGTATATAAAGGCTCAGAGCCTATTATGACACGCGCAGCCAGCGTTCCATTGCCACATTCCATCTACTGCAGGCAGGATACCTGGCTGGCTGAATGTCGCTGAGAAGCTCACAGAGACCGCCATAAGCAACAGTTTAACAGAATGCCACAGACTAATCAACCAAACTTTTTGGGTTGGGTTCTCTTTTATAGTCTGCAGGCATTAAATGAAAGAAGTCAGTGTTCCAGCAGAAGGAGACAACGTTTCAGAAAAGGCATTGTAGCAAACCAAAAAAGAAATTTTAAGCGCAGCAGAGTAACCAGCGCACATACCTGTTAGCTCAGGTGAGTTTAAAAGGCTGCTGTTAATAACAAGGGCATTTGCTAAATAGATGGTGTGTGTGCAACAATATACTGAAAGGTCAATTATATTGTGCAGCTTATCTCACCACCTGTAGTTATTTAGGTGAAAGCTCCAAAATGCTTGCCTAATATGTCTGTTTATCCAAAAGGAAGTAAAAAGGGAGAGCTAGAAAGATAGCATTGCATCACATTACATGGCAATGCAATGCACAGTTGCTGAAGTTGAACCAAAATGAGCTTGTAATCTGGCTTCTGCAACTTTGAGCATGAAAAATCCAATGAGGAGAAGAAAAGCAAAGCCAAAGAGTCCATCCCAAAATCCGACAAACAAGCAAAATGAACAAAAAACATTGAATTCAATTCTTTCTGATTTTAGAAACTGCATTAAAGAAGGGGTGCACCGGTCCTGGAGATACTGCAATACCAGGTCAATGCGTGGAGTGGACAGAGCAAGCTCTTTTTCCATCTCCCTGTTCTAAAAATCCATTTAATATATGGTCCCCAGATAGGGGACGTATCAGATATTAAACTGATAAGAACAGATACTACACTTGATCTTAGCCAAAAGGCCGAGAAGCGATAACCAGAATTGGTTTCAAACTACGGAGCCACCCAAGGATCCTGAAAAGTCCATTTGTGGAGATGAGCTCCTGGACTCCCGTTAAGAAGACATGTTGTCAACCTCTAGATCCCTTACATGCCTGCACTTTTCGGCTTGCTGCTGCTGCAATCCACGCGTTTTAGATCTGCATAACTCCACCTCTTTAAACACAGCACCTTCACCCCCTGCTGTTCCCACCCGCCTCAACACCGTTGGAAGGGAGGAGAACCAATTAAGGCGGGGGGTGGGGTGGAACGAGCAGCTGTCTACCCTTAGCAGGAGGGCTCCTGATTACATACCTCTCCTGCTGCTGCTGCTGCTGGCTGTCCAGCAGCAGACTGAAGGTGGCTGCTGCTGTGCACAGGTATATAAAGGCTCAGAGCCTATTATGACACGCGCAGCCAGCGTTCCATTGCCACATTCCATCTACTGCAGGCAGGATACCTGGCTGGCTGAATGTCGCTGAGAAGCTCACAGAGACCGCCATAAGCAACAGTTTAACAGAATGCCACAGACTAATCAACCAAACTTTTTGGGTTGGGTTCTCTTTTATAGTCTGCAGGCATTAAATGAAAGAAGTCAGTGTTCCAGCAGAAGGAGACAACGTTTCAGAAAAGGCATTGTAGCAAACCAAAAAAGAAATTTTAAGCGCAGCAGAGTAACCAGCGCACATACCTGTTAGCTCAGGTGAGTTTAAAAGGCTGCTGTTGATAACAAGGGCATTTGCTAAATAGATGGTGTGTGTGCAACAATATACTGAAAGGTCAATTATATTGTGCAGCTTATCTCACCACCTGTAGTTATTTAGGTGAAAGCTCCAAAATGCTTGCCTAATATGTCTGTTTATCCAAAAGGAAGTAAAAAGGGAGAGCTAGAAAGATAGCATTGCATCACATTACATGGCAATGCAATGCACAGTTGCTGAAGTTGAACCAAAATGAGCTTGTAATCTGGCTTCTGCAACTTTGAACATGAAAAATCCAATGAGGAGAAGAAAAGCAAAGCCAAAGAGTCCATCCCCAAATCCGACAAACAAGCAAAATGAACAAAAAACATTGAATTCAATTCTTTCTGATTTTAGAAACTGCATTAAAGAAGGGGTGCACCGGTCCTGGAGATACTGCAATACCAGGTCAATGCGTGGAGTGGACAGAGCAAGCTCTTTTTCCATCTCCCTGTTCTAAAAATCCATTTAATATATGGTCCCCAGATAGGGGACGTATCAGATATTAAACTGATAAGAACAGATACTACACTTGATCTTAGCCAAAAGGCCGAGAAGCGATAACCAGAATTGGTTTCAAACTACGGAGCCACCCAAGGATCCTGAAAAGTCCATTTGTGGAGATGAGCTCCTGGACTCCCGTTAAGAAGACATGTTGTCAACCTCTAGATCCCTTACATGCCTGCACTTTTCGGCTTGCTGCTGCTGCAATCCACGCGTTTTAGATCTGCATAACTCCACCTCTTTAAACACAGCACCTTCACCCCCTGCTGTTCCCACCCGCCTCAACACCGTTGGAAGGGAGGAGAACCAATTAAGGCGGGGGGTGGGGTGGAACGAGCAGCTGTCTACCCTTAGCAGGAGGGCTCCTGATTACATACCTCTCCTGCTGCTGCTGCTGCTGGCTGTCCAGCAGCAGACTGAAGGTGGCTGCTGCTGTGCACAGGTTTATAAAGGCTCAGAGCCTATTATGACACGCGCAGCCAGCGTTCCATTGCCACATTCCATCTACTGCAGGCAGGGTACCTGGCTGGCTGAATGTCGCTGAGAAGCTCACAGAGACCGCCATAAGCAACAGTTTAACAGAATGCCACAGACTAATCAACCAAACTTTTTGGGTTGGGTTCTCTTTTATAGTCTGCAGGCATTAAATGAAAGAAGTCAGTGTTCCAGCAGAAGGAGACAACGTTTCAGAAAAGGCATTGTAGCAAACCAAAAAAGAAATTTTAAGCGCAGCAGAGTAACCAGCGCACATACCTGTTAGCTCAGGTGAGTTTAAAAGGCTGCTGTTGATAACAAGGGCATTTGCTAAATAGATGGTGTGTGTGCAACAATATACTGAAAGGTCAATTATATTGTGCAGCTTATCTCACCACCTGTAGTTATTTAGGTGAAAGCTCCAAAATGCTTGCCTAATATGTCTGTTTATCCAAAAGGAAGTAAAAAGGGAGAGCTAGAAAGATAGCATTGCATCACATTACATGGCAATGCAATGCACAGTTGCTGAAGTTGAACCAAAATGAGCTTGTAATCTGGCTTCTGCAACTTTGAACATGAAAAATCCAGTGAGGAGAAGAAAAGCAAAGCCAAAGAGTCCATCCCCAAATCCGACAAACAAGCAAAATGAACAAAAAACATTGAATTCAATTCTTTCTGATTTTAGAAACTGCATTAAAGAAGGGGTGCACCGGTCCTGGAGATACTGCAATACCAGGTCAATGCGTGGAGTGGACAGAGCAAGCTCTTTTTCCATCTCCCTGTTCTAAAAATCCATTTAATATATGGTCCCCAGATAGGGGACGTATCAGATATTAAACTGATAAGAACAGATACTACACTTGATCTTAGCCAAAAGGCCGAGAAGCGATAACCAGAATTGGTTTCAAACTACGGAGCCACCCAAGGATCCTGAAAAGTCCATTTGTGGAGATGAGCTCCTGGACTCCCGTTAAGAAGACATGTTGTCAACCTCTAGATCCCTTACATGCCTGCACTTTTCGGCTTGCTGCTGCTGCAATCCACGCGTTTTAGATCTGCATAACTCCACCTCTTTAAACACAGCACCTTCACCCCCTGCTGTTCCCACCCGCCTCAACACCGTTGGAAGGGAGGAGAACCAATTAAGGCGGGGGGTGGGGTGGAACGAGCAGCTGTCTACCCTTAGCAGGAGGGCTCCTGATTACATACCTCTCCTGCTGCTGCTGCTGCTGGCTGTCCAGCAGCAGACTGAAGGTGGCTGCTGCTGTGCACAGGTATATAAAGGCTCAGAGCCTATTATGACACGCGCAGCCAGCGTTCCATTGCCACATTCCATCTACTGCAGGCAGGGTACCTGGCTGGCTGAATGTCGCTGAGAAGCTCACAGAGACCGCCATAAGCAACAGTTTAACAGAATGCCACAGACTAATCAACCAAACTTTTTGGGTTGGGTTCTCTTTTATAGTCTGCAGGCATTAAATGAAAGAAGTCAGTGTTCCAGCAGAAGGAGACAACGTTTCAGAAAAGGCATTGTAGCAAACCAAAAAAGAAATTTTAAGCGCAGCAGAGTAACCAGCGCACATACCTGTTAGCTCAGGTGAGTTTAAAAGGCTGCTGTTGATAACAAGGGCATTTGCTAAATAGATGGTGTGTGTGCAACAATATACTGAAAGGTCAATTATATTGTGCAGCTTATCTCACCACCTGTAGTTA
The DNA here is from genome assembly GCF_046119375.1 of Phyllobates terribilis. Classification (NCBI taxonomy): domain Eukaryota; kingdom Metazoa; phylum Chordata; class Amphibia; order Anura; family Dendrobatidae; genus Phyllobates; species Phyllobates terribilis. The sequence continues at coordinate 76,782 of NW_027363232.1, forward strand.
TTTAGGTGAAAGCTCCAAAATGCTTGCCTAATATGTCTGTTTATCCAAAAGGAAGTAAAAAGGGAGAGCTAGAAAGATAGCATTGCATCACATTACATGGCAATGCAATGCACAGTTGCTGAAGTTGAACCAAAATGAGCTTGTAATCTGGCTTCTGCAACTTTGAACATGAAAAATCCAATGAGGAGAAGAAAAGCAAAGCCAAAGAGTCCATCCCCAAATCCGACAAACAAGCAAAATGAACAAAAAACATTGAATTCAATTCTTTCTGATTTTAGAAACTGCATTAAAGAAGGGGTGCACCGGTCCTGGAGATACTGCAATACCAGGTCAATGCGTGGAGTGGACAGAGCAAGCTCTTTTTCCATCTCCCTGTTCTAAAAATCCATTTAATATATGGTCCCCAGATAGGGGACGTATCAGATATTAAACTGATAAGAACAGATACTACACTTGATCTTAGCCAAAAGGCCGAGAAGCGATAACCAGAATTGGTTTCAAACTACGGAGCCACCCAAGGATCCTGAAAAGTCCATTTGTGGAGATGAGCTCCTGGACTCCCGTTAAGAAGACATGTTGTCAACCTCTAGATCCCTTACATGCCTGCACTTTTCGGCTTGCTGCTGCTGCAATCCACGCGTTTTAGATCTGCATAACTCCACCTCTTTAAACACAGCACCTTCACCCCCTGCTGTTCCCACCCGCCTCAACACCGTTGGAAGGGAGGAGAACCAATTAAGGCGGGGGGTGGGGTGGAACGAGCAGCTGTCTACCCTTAGCAGGAGGGCTCCTGATTACATACCTCTCCTGCTGCTGCTGCTGCTGGCTGTCCAGCAGCAGACTGAAGGTGGCTGCTGCTGTGCACAGGTATATAAAGGCTCAGAGCCTATTATGACACGCGCAGCCAGCGTTCCATTGCCATATTCCATCTACTGCAGGCAGGGTACCTGGCTGGCTGAATGTCGCTGAGAAGCTCACAGAGACCGCCATAAGCAACAGTTTAACGGAATGCCACAGACTAATCAACCAAACTTTTTGGGTTGGGTTCTCTTTTATAGTCTGCAGGCATTAAATGAAAGAAGTCAGTGTTCCAGCAGAAGGAGACAACGTTTCAGAAAAGGCATTGTAGCAAACCAAAAAAGAAATTTTAAGCGCAGCAGAGTAACCAGCGCACATACCTGTTAGCTCAGGTGAGTTTAAAAGGCTGCTGTTGATAACAAGGGCATTTGCTAAATAGATGGTGTGTGTGCAACAATATACTGAAAGGTCAATTATATTGTGCAGCTTATCTCACCACCTGTAGTTATTTAGGTGAAAGCTCCAAAATGCTTGCCTAATATGTCTGTTTATCCAAAAGGAAGTAAAAAGGGAGAGCTAGAAAGATAGCATTGCATCACATTACATGGCAATGCAATGCACAGTTGCTGAAGTTGAACCAAAATGAGCTTGTAATCTGGCTTCTGCAACTTTGAACATGAAAAATCCAATGAGGAGAAGAAAAGCAAAGCCAAAGAGTCCATCCCCAAATCCGACAAACAAGCAAAATGAACAAAAAACATTGAATTCAATTCTTTCTGATTTTAGAAACTGCATTAAAGAAGGGGTGCACCGGTCCTGGAGATACTGCAATACCAGGTCAATGCGTGGAGTGGACAGAGCAAGCTCTTTTTCCATCTCCCTGTTCTAAAAATCCATTTAATATATGGTCCCCAGATAGGGGACGTATCAGATATTAAACTGATAAGAACAGATACTACACTTGATCTTAGCCAAAAGTCCGAGAAGCGATAACCAGAATTGGTTTCAAACTACGGAGCCACCCAAGGATCCTGAAAAGTCCATTTGTGGAGATGAGCTCCTGGACTCCCGTTAAGAAGACATGTTGTCAACCTCTAGATCCCTTACATGCCTGCACTTTTCGGCTTGCTGCTGCTGCAATCCACGCGTTTTAGATCTGCATAACTCCACCTCTTTAAACACAGCACCTTCACCCCCTGCTGTTCCCACCCGCCTCAACACCGTTGGAAGGGAGGAGAACCAATTAAGGCGGGGGGTGGGGTGGAACGAGCAGCTGTCTACCCTTAGCAGGAGGGCTCCTGATTACATACCTCTCCTGCTGCTGCTGCTGCTGGCTGTCCAGCAGCAGACTGAAGGTGGCTGCTGCTGTGCACAGGTATATAAAGGCTCAGAGCCTATTATGACACGCGCAGCCAGCGTTCCATTGCCACATTCCATCTACTGCAGGCAGGATACCTGGCTGGCTGAATGTCGCTGAGAAGCTCACAGAGACCGCCATAAGCAACAGTTTAACAGAATGCCACAGACTAATCAACCAAACTTTTTGGGTTGGGTTCTCTTTTATAGTCTGCAGGCATTAAATGAAAGAAGTCAGTGTTCCAGCAGAAGGAGACAACGTTTCAGAAAAGGCATTGTAGCAAACCAAAAAAGAAATTTTAAGCGCAGCAGAGTAACCAGCGCACATACCTGTTAGCTCAGGTGAGTTTAAAAGGCTGCTGTTGATAACAAGGGCATTTGCTAAATAGATGGTGTGTGTGCAACAATATACTGAAAGGTCAATTATATTGTGCAGCTTATCTCACCACCTGTAGTTATTTAGGTGAAAGCTCCAAAATGCTTGCCTAATATGTCTGTTTATCCAAAAGGAAGTAAAAAGGGAGAGCTAGAAAGATAGCATTGCATCACATTACATGGCAATGCAATGCACAGTTGCTGAAGTTGAACCAAAATGAGCTTGTAATCTGGCTTCTGCAACTTTGAACATGAAAAATCCAATGAGGAGAAGAAAAGCAAAGCCAAAGAGTCCATCCCCAAATCCGACAAACAAGCAAAATGAACAAAAAACATTGAATTCAATTCTTTCTGATTTTAGAAACTGCATTAAAGAAGGGGTGCACCGGTCCTGGAGATACTGCAATACCAGGTCAATGCGTGGAGTGGACAGAGCAAGCTCTTTTTCCATCTCCCTGTTCTAAAAATCCATTTAATATATGGTCCCCAGATAGGGGACGTATCAGATATTAAACTGATAAGAACAGATACTACACTTGATCTTAGCCAAAAGTCCGAGAAGCGATAACCAGAATTGGTTTCAAACTACGGAGCCACCCAAGGATCCTGAAAAGTCCATTTGTGGAGATGAGCTCCTGGACTCCCGTTAAGAAGACATGTTGTCAACCTCTAGATCCCTTACATGCCTGCACTTTTCGGCTTGCTGCTGCTGCAATCCACGCGTTTTAGATCTGCATAACTCCACCTCTTTAAACACAGCACCTTCACCCCCTGCTGTTCCCACCCGCCTCAACACCGTTGGAAGGGAGGAGAACCAATTAAGGCGGGGGGTGGGGTGGAACGAGCAGCTGTCTACCCTTAGCAGGAGGGCTCCTGATTACATACCTCTCCTGCTGCTGCTGCTGCTGGCTGTCCAGCAGCAGACTGAAGGTGGCTGCTGCTGTGCACAGGTATATAAAGGCTCAGAGCCTATTATGACACGCGCAGCCAGCGTTCCATTGCCACATTCCATCTACTGCAGGCAGGATACCTGGCTGGCTGAATGTCGCTGAGAAGCTCACAGAGACCGCCATAAGCAACAGTTTAACAGAATGCCACAGACTAATCAACCAAACTTTTTGGGTTGGGTTCTCTTTTATAGTCTGCAGGCATTAAATGAAAGAAGTCAGTGTTCCAGCAGAAGGAGACAACGTTTCAGAAAAGGCATTGTAGCAAACCAAAAAAGAAATTTTAAGCGCAGCAGAGTAACCAGCGCACATACCTGTTAGCTCAGGTGAGTTTAAAAGGCTGCTGTTGATAACAAGGGCATTTGCTAAATAGATGGTGTGTGTGCAACAATATACTGAAAGGTCAATTATATTGTGCAGCTTATCTCACCACCTGTAGTTATTTAGGTGAAAGCTCCAAAATGCTTGCCTAATATGTCTGTTTATCCAAAAGGAAGTAAAAAGGGAGAGCTAGAAAGATAGCATTGCATCACATTACATGGCAATGCAATGCACAGTTGCTGAAGTTGAACCAAAATGAGCTTATAATCTGGCTTCTGCAACTTTGAACATGAAAAATCCAATGAGGAGAAGAAAAGCAAAGCCAAAGAGTCCATCCCCAAATCCGACAAACAAGCAAAATGAACAAAAAACATTGAATTCAATTCTTTCTGATTTTAGAAACTGCATTAAAGAAGGGGTGCACCGGTCCTGGAGATACTGCAATACCAGGTCAATGCGTGGAGTGGACAGAGCAAGCTCTTTTTCCATCTCCCTGTTCTAAAAATCCATTTAATATATGGTCCCCAGATAGGGGACGTATCAGATATTAAACTGATAAGAACAGATACTACACTTGATCTTAGCCAAAAGGCCGAGAAGCGATAACCAGAATTGGTTTCAAACTACGGAGCCACCCAAGGATCCTGAAAAGTCCATTTGTGGAGATGAGCTCCTGGACTCCCGTTAAGAAGACATGTTGTCAACCTCTAGATCCCTTACATGCCTGCACTTTTCGGCTTGCTGCTGCTGCAATCCACGCGTTTTAGATCTGCATAACTCCACCTCTTTAAACACAGCACCTTCACCCCCTGCTGTTCCCACCCGCCTCAACACCGTTGGAAGGGAGGAGAACCAATTAAGGCGGGGGGTGGGGTGGAACGAGCAGCTGTCTACCCTTAGCAGGAGGGCTCCTGATTACATACCTCTCCTGCTGCTGCTGCTGCTGGCTGTCCAGCAGCAGACTGAAGGTGGCTGCTGCTGTGCACAGGTATATAAAGGCTCAGAGCCTATTATGACACGCGCAGCCAGCGTTCCATTGCCACATTCCATCTACTGCAGGCAGGATACCTGGCTGGCTGAATGTCGCTGAGAAGCTCACAGAGACCGCCATAAGCAACAGTTTAACAGAATGCCACAGACTAATCAACCAAACTTTTTGGGTTGGGTTCTCTTTTATAGTCTGCAGGCATTAAATGAAAGAAGTCAGTGTTCCAGCAGAAGGAGACAACGTTTCAGAAAAGGCATTGTAGCAAACCAAAAAAGAAATTTTAAGCGCAGCAGAGTAACCAGCGCACATACCTGTTAGCTCAGGTGAGTTTAAAAGGCTGCTGTTGATAACAAGGGCATTTGCTAAATAGATGGTGTGTGTGCAACAATATACTGAAAGGTCAATTATATTGTGCAGCTTATCTCACCACCTGTAGTTATTTAGGTGAAAGCTCCAAAATGCTTGCCTAATATGTCTGTTTATCCAAAAGGAAGTAAAAAGGGAGAGCTAGAAAGATAGCATTGCATCACATTACATGGCAATGCAATGCACAGTTGCTGAAGTTGAACCAAAATGAGCTTATAATCTGGCTTCTGCAACTTTGAACATGAAAAATCCAATGAGGAGAAGAAAAGCAAAGCCAAAGAGTCCATCCCCAAATCCGACAAACAAGCAAAATGAACAAAAAACATTGAATTCAATTCTTTCTGATTTTAGAAACTGCATTAAAGAAGGGGTGCACCGGTCCTGGAGATACTGCAATACCAGGTCAATGCGTGGAGTGGACAGAGCAAGCTCTTTTTCCATCTCCCTGTTCTAAAAATCCATTTAATATATGGTCCCCAGATAGGGGACGTATCAGATATTAAACTGATAAGAACAGATACTACACTTGATCTTAGCCAAAAGGCCGAGAAGCGATAACCAGAATTGGTTTCAAACTACGGAGCCACCCAAGGATCCTGAAAAGTCCATTTGTGGAGATCAGCTCCTGGACTCCCGTTAAGAAGACATGTTGTCAACCTCTAGATCCCTTACATGCCTGCACTTTTCGGCTTGCTGCTGCTGCAATCCACGCGTTTTAGATCTGCATAACTCCACCTCTTTAAACACAGCACCTTCACCCCCTGCTGTTCCCACCCGCCTCAACACCGTTGGAAGGGAGGAGAACCAATTAAGGCGGGGGGTGGGGTGGAACGAGCAGCTGTCTACCCTTAGCAGGAGGGCTCCTGATTACATACCTCTCCTGCTGCTGCTGCTGCTGGCTGTCCAGCAGCAGACTGAAGGTGGCTGCTGCTGTGCACAGGTATATAAAGGCTCAGAGCCTATTATGACACGCGCAGCCAGCGTTCCATTGCCACATTCCATCTACTGCAGGCAGGGTACCTGGCTGGCTGAATGTCGCTGAGAAGCTCAGAGAGACCGCCATAAGCAACAGTTTAACAGAATGCCACAGACTAATCAACCAAACTTTTTGGGTTGGGTTCTCTTTTATAGTCTGCAGGCATTAAATGAAAGAAGTCAGTGTTCCAGCAGAAGGAGACAACGTTTCAGAAAAGGCATTGTAGCAAACCAAAAAAGAAATTTTAAGCGCAGCAGAGTAACCAGCGCACATACCTGTTAGCTCAGGTGAGTTTAAAAGGCTGCTGTTGATAACAAGGGCATTTGCTAAATAGATGGTGTGTGTGCAACAATATACTGAAAGGTCAATTATATTGTGCAGCTTATCTCACCACCTGTAGTTATTTAGGTGAAAGCTCCAAAATGCTTGCCTAATATGTCTGTTTATCCAAAAGGAAGTAAAAAGGGAGAGCTAGAAAGATAGCATTGCATCACATTACATGGCAATGCAATGCACAGTTGCTGAAGTTGAACCAAAATGAGCTTGTAATCTGGCTTCTGCAACTTTGAACATGAAAAATCCAATGAGGAGAAGAAAAGCAAAGCCAAAGAGTCCATCCCCAAATCCGACAAACAAGCAAAATGAACAAAAAACATTGAATTCAATTCTTTCTGATTTTAGAAACTGCATTAAAGAAGGGGTGCACCGGTCCTGGAGATACTGCAATACCAGGTCAATGCGTGGAGTGGACAGAGCAAGCTCTTTTTCCATCTCCCTGTTCTAAAAATCCATTTAATATATGGTCCCCAGATAGGGGACGTATCAGATATTAAACTGATAAGAACAGATACTACACTTGATCTTAGCCAAAAGGCCGAGAAGCGATAACCAGAATTGGTTTCAAACTACGGAGCCACCCAAGGATCCTGAAAAGTCCATTTGTGGAGATGAGCTCCTGGACTCCCGTTAAGAAGACATGTTGTCAACCTCTAGATCCCTTACATGCCTGCACTTTTCGGCTTGCTGCTGCTGCAATCCACGCGTTTTAGATCTGCATAACTCCACCTCTTTAAACACAGCACCTTCACCCCCTGCTGTTCCCACCCGCCTCAACACCGTTGGAAGGGAGGAGAACCAATTAAGGCGGGGGGTGGGGTGGAACGAGCAGCTGTCTACCCTTAGCAGGAGGGCTCCTGATTACATACCTCTCCTGCTGCTGCTGCTGCTGGCTGTCCAGCAGCAGACTGAAGGTGGCTGCTGCTGTGCACAGGTATATAAAGGCTCAGAGCCTATTATGACACGCGCAGCCAGCGTTCCATTGCCACATTCCATCTACTGCAGGCAGGATACCTGGCTGGCTGAATGTCGCTGAGAAGCTCACAGAGACCGCCATAAGCAACAGTTTAACAGAATGCCACAGACTAATCAACCAAACTTTTTGGGTTGGGTTCTCTTTTATAGTCTGCAGGCATTAAATGAAAGAAGTCAGTGTTCCAGCAGAAGGAGACGTTTCAGAAAAGGCATTGTAGCAAACCAAAAAAGAAATTTTAAGCGCAGCAGAGTAACCAGCGCACATACCAGTTAGCTCAGGTGAGTTTAAAAGGCTGCTGTTGATAACAAGGGCATTTGCTAAATAGATGGTGTGTGTGCAACAATATACTGAAAGGTCAATTATATTGTGCAGCTTATCTCACCACCTGTAGTTATTTAGGTGAAAGCTCCAAAATGCTTGCCTAATATGTCTGTTTATCCAAAAGGAAGTAAAAAGTGAGAGCTAGAAAGATAGCATTGCATCACATTACATGGCAATGCAATGCACAGTTGCTGAAGTTGAACCAAAATGAGCTTGTAATCTGGCTTCTGCAACTTTGAACATGAAAAATCCAATGAGGAGAAGAAAAGCAAAGCCAAAGAGTCCATCCCCAAATCCGACAAACAAGCAAAATGAACAAAAAACATTGAATTCAATTCTTTCTGATTTTAGAAACTGCATTAAAGAAGGGGTGCACCGGTCCTGGAGATACTGCAATACCAGGTCAATGCGTGGAGTGGACAGAGCAAGCTCTTTTTCCATCTCCCTGTTCTAAAAATCCATTTAATATATGGTCCCCAGATAGGGGACGTATCAGATATTAAACTGATAAGAACAGATACTACACTTGATCTTAGCCAAAAGGCCGAGAAGCGATAACCAGAATTGGTTTCAAACTACGGAGCCACCCAAGGATCCTGAAAAGTCCATTTGTGGAGATGAGCTCCTGGACTCCCGTTAAGAAGACATGTTGTCAACCTCTAGATCCCTTACATGCCTGCACTTTTCGGCTTGCTGCTGCTGCAATCCACGCGTTTTAGATCTGCATAACTCCACCTCTTTAAACACAGCACCTTCACCCCCTGCTGTTCCCACCCGCCTCAACACCGTTGGAAGGGAGGAGAACCAATTAAGGCGGGGGGTGGGGTGGAACGAGCAGCTGTCTACCCTTAGCAGGAGGGCTCCTGTTTACATACCTCTCCTGCTGCTGCTGCTGCTGGCTGTCCAGCAGCAGACTGAAGGTGGCTGCTGCTGTGCACAGGTATATAAAGGCTCAGAGCCTATTATGACACGTGCAGCCAGCGTTCCATTGCCACATTCCATCTACTGCAGGCAGGATACCTGGCTGGCTGAATGTCGCTGAGAAGCTCACAGAGACCGCCATAAGCAACAGTTTAACAGAATGCCACAGACTAATCAACCAAACTTTTTGGGTTGGGTTCTCTTTTATAGTCTGCAGGCATTAAATGAAAGATGTCAGTGTTCCAGCAGAAGGAGACAACGTTTCAGAAAAGGCATTGTAGCAAACCAAAAAAGAAATTTTAAGCGCAGCAGAGTAACCAGCGCACATACCTGTTAGCTCAGGTGAGTTTAAAAGGCTGCTGTTGATAACAAGGGCATTTGCTAAATAGATGGTGTGTGTGCAACAATATACTGAAAGGTCAATTATATTGTGCAGCTTATCTCACCACCTGTAGTTATTTAGGTGAAAGCTCCAAAATGCTTGCCTAATATGTCTGTTTATCCAAAAGGAAGTAAAAAGGGAGAGCTAGAAAGATAGCATTGCATCACATTACATGGCAATGCAATGCACAGTTGCTGAAGTTGAACCAAAATGAGCTTGTAATCTGGCTTCTGCAACTTTGAACATGAAAAATCCAATGAGGAGAAGAAAAGCAAAGCCAAAGAGTCCATCCCCAAATCCGACAAACAAGCAAAATGAACAAAAAACATTGAATTCAATTCTTTCTGATTTTAGAAACTGCATTAAAGAAGGGGTGCACCGGTCCTGGAGATACTGCAATACCAGGTCAATGCGTGGAGTGGACAGAGCAAGCTCTTTTTCCATCTCCCTGTTCTAAAAATCCATTTAATATATGGTCCCCAGATAGGGGACGTATCAGATATTAAACTGATAAGAACAGATACTACACTTGATCTTAGCCAAAAGGCCGAGAAGCGATAACCAGAATTGGTTTCAAACTACGGAGCCACCCAAGGATCCTGAAAAGTCCATTTGTGGAGATGAGCTCCTGGACTCCCGTTAAGAAGACATGTTGTCAACCTCTAGATCCCTTACATGCCTGCACTTTTCGGCTTGCTGCTGCTGCAATCCACGCGTTTTAGATCTGCATAACTCCACCTCTTTAAACACAGCACCTTCACCCCCTGCTGTTCCCACCCGCCTCAACACCGTTGGAAGGGAGGAGAACCAATTAAGGCGGGGGGTGGGGTGGAACGAGCAGCTGTCTACCCTTAGCAGGAGGGCTCCTGATTACATACCTCTCCTGCTGCTGCTGCTGCTGGCTGTCCAGCAGCAGACTGAAGGTGGCTGCTGCTGTGCACAGGTATATAAAGGCTCAGAGCCTATTATGACACGCGCAGCCAGCGTTCCATTGCCACATTCCATCTACTGCAGGCAGGATACCTGGCTGGCTGAATGTCGCTGAGAAGCTCACAGAGACCGCCATAAGCAACAGTTTAACAGAATGCCACAGACTAATCAACCAAACTTTTTGGGTTGGGTTCTCTTTTATAGTCTGCAGGCATTAAATGAAAGAAGTCAGTGTTCCAGCAGAAGGAGACAACGTTTCAGAAAAGGCATTGTAGCAAACCAAAAAAGAAATTTTAAGCGCAGCAGAGTAACCAGCGCACATACCTGTTAGCTCAGGTGAGTTTAAAAGGCTGCTGTTGATAACAAGGGCATTTGCTAAATAGATGGTGTGTGTGCAACAATATACTGAAAGGTCAATTATATTGTGCAGCTTATCTCACCACCTGTAGTTATTTAGGTGAAAGCTCCAAAATGCTTGCCTAATATGTCTGTTTATCCAAAAGGAAGTAAAAAGGGAGAGCTAGAAAGATAGCATTGCATCACATTACATGGCAATGCAATGCACAGTTGCTGAAGTTGAACCAAAATGAGCTTGTAATCTGGCTTCTGCAACTTTGAACATGAAAAATCCAATGAGGAGAAGAAAAGCAAAGCCAAAGAGTCCATCCCAAAATCCGACAAACAAGCAAAATGAACAAAAAACATTGAATTCAATTCTTTCTGATTTTAGAAACTGCATTAAAGAAGGGGTGCACCGGTCCTGGAGATACTGCAATACCAGGTCAATGCGTGGAGTGGACAGAGCAAGCTCTTTTTCCATCTCCCTGTTCTAAAAATCCATTTAATATATGGTCCCCAGATAGGGGACGTATCAGATATTAAACTGATAAGAACAGATACTACACTTGATCTTAGCCAAAAGGCCGAGAAGCGATAACCAGAATTGGTTTCAAACTACGGAGCCACCCAAGGATCCTGAAAAGTCCATTTGTGGAGATGAGCTCCTGGACTCCCGTTAAGAAGACATGTTGTCAACCTCTAGATCCCTTACATGCCTGCACTTTTCGGCTTGCTGCTGCTGCAATCCACGCGTTTTAGATCTGCATAACTCCACCTCTTTAAACACAGCACCTTCACCCCCTGCTGTTCCCACCCGCCTCAACACCGTTGGAAGGGAGGAGAACCAATTAAGGCGGGGGGTGGGGTGGAACGAGCAGCTGTCTACCCTTAGCAGGAGGGCTCCTGATTACATACCTCTCCTGCTGCTGCTGCTGCTGGCTGTCCAGCAGCAGACTGAAGGTGGCTGCTGCTGTGCACAGGTATATAAAGGCTCAGAGCCTATTATGACACGCGCAGCCAGCGTTCCATTGCCACATTCCATCTACTGCAGGCAGGATACCTGGCTGGCTGAATGTCGCTGAGAAGCTCACAGAGACCGCCATAAGCAACAGTTTAACAGAATGCCACAGACTAATCAACCAAACTTTTTGGGTTGGGTTCTCTTTTATAGTCTGCAGGCATTAAATGAAAGAAGTCAGTGTTCCAGCAGAAGGAGACAACGTTTCAGAAAAGGCATTGTAGCAAACCAAAAAAGAAATTTTAAGCGCAGCAGAGTAACCAGCGCACATACCTGTTAGCTCAGGTGAGTTTAAAAGGCTGCTGTTGATAACAAGGGCATTTGCTAAATAGATGGTGTGTGTGCAACAATATACTGAAAGGTCAATTATATTGTGCAGCTTATCTCACCACCTGTAGTTATTTAGGTGAAAGCTCCAAAATGCTTGCCTAATATGTCTGTTTATCCAAAAGGAAGTAAAAAGGGAGATCTAGAAAGATAGCATTGCATCACATTACATGGCAATGCAATGCACAGTTGCTGAAGTTGAACCAAAATGAGCTTGTAATCTGGCTTCTGCAACTTTGAACATGAAAAATCCAATGAGGAGAAGAAAAGCAAAGCCAAAGAGTCCATCCCCAAATCCGACAAACAAGCAAAATGAACAAAAAACATTGAATTCAATTCTTTCTGATTTTAGAAACTGCATTAAAGAAGGGGTGCACCGGTCCTGGAGATACTGCAATACCAGGTCAATGCGTGGAGTGGACAGAGCAAGCTCTTTTTCCATCTCCCTGTTCTAAAAATCCATTTAATATATGGTCCCCAGATAGGGGACGTATCAGATATTAAACTGATAAGAACAGATACTACACTTGATCTTAGGCAAAAGGCCGAGAAGCGATAACCAGAATTGGTTTCAAACTATGGAGCCACCCAAGGATCCTGAAAAGTCCATTTGTGGAGATGAGCTCCTGGACTCCCGTTAAGAAGACATGTTGTCAACCTCTAGATCCCTTACATGCCTGCACTTTTCGGCTTGCTGCTGCTGCAATCCACGCGTTTTAGATCTGCATAACTCCACCTCTTTAAACACAGCACCTTCACCCCCTGCTGTTCCCACCCGCCTCAACACCGTTGGAAGGGAGGAGAACCAATTAAGGCGGGGGGTGGGGTGGAACGAGCAGCTGTCTACCCTTAGCAGGAGGGCTCCTGATTACATACCTCTCCTGCTGCTGCTGCTGCTGGCTGTCCAGCAGCAGACTGAAGGTGGCTGCTGCTGTGCACAGGTATATAAAGGCTCAGAGCCTATTATGACACGCGCAGCCAGCGTTCCATTGCCACATTCCATCTACTGCAGGCAGGATACCTGGCTGGCTGAATGTCGCTGAGAAGCTCACAGAGACCGCCATAAGCAACAGTTTAACAGAATGCCACAGACTAATCAACCAAACTTTTTGGGTTGGGTTCTCTTTTATAGTCTGCAGGCATTAAATGAAAGAAGTCAGTGTTCCAGCAGAAGGAGACAACGTTTCAGAAAAGGCATTGTAGCAAACCAAAAAAGAAATTTTAAGCGCAGCAGAGTAACCAGCGCACATACCTGTTAGCTCAGGTGAGTTTAAAAGGCTGCTGTTGATAACAAGGGCATTTGCTAAATAGATGGTGTGTGTGCAACAATATACTGAAAGGTCAATTATATTGTGCAGCTTATCTCACCACCTGTAGTTATTTAGGTGAAAGCTCCAAAATGCTTGCCTAATATGTCTGTTTATCCAAAAGGAAGTAAAAAGGGAGAGCTAGAAAGATAGCATTGCATCACATTACATGGCAATGCAATGCACAGTTGCTGAAGTTGAACCAAAATGAGCTTGTAATCTGGCTTCTGCAACTTTGAACATGAAAAATCCAATGAGGAGAAGAAAAGCAAAGCCAAAGAGTCCATCCCCAAATCCGACAAACAAGCAAAATGAACAAAAAACATTGAATTCAATTCTTTCTGATTTTAGAAACTGCATTAAAGAAGGGGTGCACCGGTCCTGGAGATACTGCAATACCAGGTCAATGCGTGGAGTGGACAGAGCAAGCTCTTTTTCCATCTCCCTGTTCTAAAAATCCATTTAATATATGGTCCCCAGAAAGGGGACGTATCAGATATTAAACTGACAAGAACAGATTTTTTGATTGAAGCTGCATCCAAGGCACTGAAAAATGTGACCGAAGTCACACCAAAACAGCGCACGAGGCGAGGATTCATGTGGACCCTTCCCGGAGGAGAGGGTCCCCAATAAACCATCCCCATCCCTCCGAGCCAGAAGGCCACAGCGAGGGTCAGGGATCTCCGATGCTCTCCCTAGCCGAAGCCGGAGAAGAGCCGTTTTCGTGCTCCCAGCTTCCATCTAGGCTGCCACCCTAGTGGAGCTGGAGCCTGTGTTGGTTTCTCAGCCCAAAGCTGACCGGACCTCCGACCGGGTTTATAAAAATTCCCCTTCCTAGCCCGGAGGCCAGGAATAGGGGGGGTTGCTCAGAAAGTATGATTGGCAAAGGTGCGGCGTGCTACGAAGCCAAGTCTTTCTGGGGTTCCCAGTCCCAGTAAGCTTGGACTCCCACCAGGGCGCCTACTCCTGGGGCACATTGCTCCAAAGCCCTCACACTTACCCAGACTAGTGACTTCGATCCTGGAGGGCCATGTTTTCCATCAGATAACTCTATGAGCCACCTGGCGTACTAACAAGTGCACCAAACCAGTGTGTAATATGCATCAATTTACTAGGGCAGCCCAAGGACAAAACTGCCTTTTCAAATGATACTACACTTGATCTTAGCCAAAAGGCCGAGAAGCGATAACCAGAATTGGTTTCAAACTACGGAGCCACCCAAGGATCCTGAAAAGTCCATTTGTGGAGATGAGCTCCTGGACTCCCGTTAAGAAGACATGTTGTCAACCTCTAGATCCCTTACATGCCTGCACTTTTCGGCTTGCTGCTGCTGCAATCCACGCGTTTTAGATCTGCATAACTCCACCTCTTTAAACACAGCACCTTCACCCCCTGCTGTTCCCACCCGCCTCAACACCGTTGGAAGGGAGGAGAACCAATTAAGGCGGGGGGTGGGGTGGAACGAGCAGCTGTCTACCCTTAGCAGGAGGGCTCCTGATTACATACCTCTCCTGCTGCTGCTGTTGCTGGCTGTCCAGCAGCAGACTGAAGGTGGCTGCTGCTGTGCACAGGTATATAAAGGCTCAGAGCCTATTATGACACGCGCAGCCAGCGTTCCATTGCCACATTCCATCTACTGCAGGCAGGATACCTGGCTGGCTGAATGTCGCTGAGAAGCTCACAGAGACCGCCATAAGCAACAGTTTAACAGAATGCCACAGACTAATCAACCAAACTTTTTGGGTTGGGTTCTCTTTTATAGTCTGCAGGCATTAAATGAAAGAAGTCAGTGTTCCAGCAGAAGGAGACAACGTTTCAGAAAAGGCATTGTAGCAAACCAAAAAAGAAATTTTAAGCGCAGCAGAGTAACCAGCGCACATACCTGTTAGCTCAGGTGAGTTTAAAAGGCTGCTGTTGATAACAAGGGCATTTGCTAAATAGATGGTGTGTGTGCAACAATATACTGAAAGGTCAATTATATTGTGCAGCTTATCTCACCACCTGTAGTTATTTAGGTGAAAGCTCCAAAATGCTTGCCTAATATGTCTGTTTATCCAAAAGGAAGTAAAAAGGGAGAGCTAGAAAGATAGCATTGCATCACATTACATGGCAATGCAATGCACAGTTGCTGAAGTTGAACCAAAATGAGCTTGTAATCTGGCTTCTGCAACTTTGAACATGAAAAATCCAATGAAGAGAAGAAAAACAAAGCCAAAGAGTCCATCCCCAAATCCGACAAACAAGCAAAATGAACAAAAAACATTGAATTCAATTCTTTCTGATTTTAGAAACTGCATTAAAGAAGGGGTGCACCGGTCCTGGAGATACTGCAATACCAGGTCAATGCGTGGAGTGGACAGAGCAAGCTCTTTTTCCATCTCCCTGTTCTAAAAATCCATTTAATATATGGTCCCCAGATAGGGGACGTATCAGATATTAAACTGATAAGAACAGATACTACACTTGATCTTAGCCAAAAGGCCGAGAAGCGATAACCAGAATTGGTTTCAAACTACGGAGCCACCCAAGGATCCTGAAAAGTCCATTTGTGGAGATGAGCTCCTGGACTCCCGTTAAGAAGACATGTTGTCAACCTCTAGATCCCTTACATGCCTGCACTTTTCGGCTTGCTGCTGCTGCAATCCACGCGTTTTAGATCTGCATAACTCCACCTCTTTAAACACAGCACCTTCACCCCCTGCTGTTCCCACCCGCCTCAACACCGTTGGAAGGGAGGAGAACCAATTAAGGCGGGGGGTGGGGTGGAACGAGCAGCTGTCTACCCTTAGCAGGAGGGCTCCTGATTACATACCTCTCCTGCTGCTGCTGCTGCTGGCTGTCCAGCAGCAGACTGAAGGTGGCTGCTGCTGTGCACAGGTATATAAAGGCTCAGAGCCTATTATGACACGCGCAGCCAGCGTTCCATTGCCACATTCCATCTACTGCAGGCAGGATACCTGGCTGGCTGAATGTCGCTGAGAAGCTCACAGAGACCGCCATAAGCAACAGTTTAACAGAATGCCACAGACTAATCAACCAAACTTTTTGGGTTGGGTTCTCTTTTATAGTCTGCAGGCATTAAATGAAAGAAGTCAGTGTTCCAGCAGAAGGAGACAACGTTTCAGAAAAGGCATTGTAGCAAACCAAAAAAGAAATTTTAAGCGCAGCAGAGTAACCAGCGCACATACCTGTTAGCTCAGGTGAGTTTAAAAGGCTGCTGTTGATAACAAGGGCATTTGCTAAATAGATGGTGTGTGTGCAACAATATACTGAAAGGTCAATTATATTGTGCAGCTTATCTCACCACCTGTAGTTATTTAGGTGAAAGCTCCAAAATGCTTGCCTAATATGTCTGTTTATCCAAAAGGAAGTAAAAAGGGAGAGCTAGAAAGATAGCATTGCATCACATTACATGGCAATGCAATGCACAGTTGCTGAAGTTGAACCAAAATGAGCTTGTAATCTGGCTTCTGCAACTTTGAACATGAAAAATCCAATGAGGAGAAGAAAAGCAAAGCCAAAGAGTCCATCCCCAAATCCGACAAACAAGCAAAATGAACAAAAAACATTGAATTCAATTCTTTCTGATTTTAGAAACTGCATTAAAGAAGGGGTGCACCGGTCCTGGAGATACTGCAATACCAGGTCAATGCGTGGAGTGGACAGAGCAAGCTCTTTTTCCATCTCCCTGTTCTAAAAATCCATTTAATATATGGTCCCCAGATAGGGGACGTATCAGATATTAAACTGATAAGAACAGATACTACACTTGATCTTAGCCAAAAGGCCGAGAAGCGATAACCAGAATTGGTTTCAAACTACGGAGCCACCCAAGGATCCTGAAAAGTCCATTTGTGGAGATGAGCTCCTGGACTCCCGTTAAGAAGACATGTTGTCAACCTCTAGATCCCTTACATGCCTGCACTTTTCGGCTTGCTGCTGCTGCAATCCACGCGTTTTAGATCTGCATAACTCCACCTCTTTAAACACAGCACCTTCACCCCCTGCTGTTCCCACCCGCCTCAACACCGTTGGAAGGGAGGAGAACCAATTAAGGCGGGGGGTGGGGTGGAACGAGCAGCTGTCTACCCTTAGCAGGAGGGCTCCTGATTACATACCTCTCCTGCTGCTGCTGCTGCTGGCTGTCCAGCAGCAGACTGAAGGTGGCTGCTGCTGTGCACAGGTATATAAAGGCTCAGAGCCTATTATGACACGCGCAGCCAGCGTTCCATTGCCACATTCCATCTACTGCAGGCAGGATACCTGGCTGGCTGAATGTCGCTGAGAAGCTCACAGAGACCGCCATAAGCAACAGTTTAACAGAATGCCACAGACTAATCAACCAAACTTTTTGGGTTGGGTTCTCTTTTATAGTCTGCAGGCATTAAATGAAAGAAGTCAGTGTTCCAGCAGAAGGAGACAACGTTTCAGAAAAGGCATTGTAGCAAACCAAAAAAGAAATTTTAAGCGCAGCAGAGTAACCAGCGCACATACCTGTTAGCTCAGGTGAGTTTAAAAGGCTGCTGTTGATAACAAGGGCATTTGCTAAATAGATGGTGTGTGTGCAACAATATACTGAAAGGTCAATTATATTGTGCAGCTTATCTCACCACCTGTAGTTATTTAGGTGAAAGCTCCAAAATGCTTGCCTAATATGTCTGTTTATCCAAAAGGAAGTAAAAAGGGAGAGCTAGAAAGATAGCATTGCATCACATTACATGGCAATGCAATGCACAGTTGCTGAAGTTGAACCAAAATGAGCTTGTAATCTGGCTTCTGCAACTTTGAACATGAAAAATCCAATGAGGAGAAGAAAAGCAAAGCCAAAGAGTCCATCCCCAAATCCGACAAACAAGCAAAATGAACAAAAAACATTGAATTCAATTCTTTCTGATTTTAGAAACTGCATTAAAGAAGGGGTGCACCGGTCCTGGAGATACTGCAATACCAGGTCAATGCGTGGAGTGGACAGAGCAAGCTCTTTTTCCATCTCCCTGTTCTAAAAATCCATTTAATATATGGTCCCCAGATAGGGGACGTATCAGATATTAAACTGATAAGAACAGATACTACACTTGATCTTAGCCAAAAGGCCGAGAAGCGATAACCAGAATTGGTTTCAAACTACGGAGCCACCCAAGGATCCTGAAAAGTCCATTTGTGGAGATGAGCTCCTGGACTCCCGTTAAGAAGACATGTTGTCAACCTCTAGATCCCTTACATGCCTGCACTTTTCGGCTTGCTGCTGCTGCAATCCACGCGTTTTAGATCTGCATAACTCCACCTCTTTAAACACAGCACCTTCACCCCCTGCTGTTCCCACCCGCCTCAACACTGTTGGAAGGGAGGAGAACCAATTAAGGCGGGGGGTGGGGTGGAACGAGCAGCTGTCTACCCTTAGCAGGAGGGCTCCTGATTACATACCTCTCCTGCTGCTGCTGCTGCTGGCTGTCCAGCAGCAGACTGAAGGTGGCTGCTGCTGTGCACAGGTATATAAAGGCTCAGAGCCTATTATGACACGCGCAGCCAGCGTTCCATTGCCACATTCCATCTACTGCAGGCAGGATACCTGGCTGGCTGAATGTCGCTGAGAAGCTCACAGAGACCGCCATAAGCAACAGTTTAACAGAATGCCACAGACTAATCAACCAAACTTTTTGGGTTGGGTTCTCTTTTATAGTCTGCAGGCATTAAATGAAAGAAGTCAGTGTTCCAGCAGAAGGAGACAACGTTTCAGAAAAGGCATTGTAGCAAACCAAAAAAGAAATTTTAAGCGCAGCAGAGTAACCAGCGCACATACCTGTTAGCTCAGGTGAGTTTAAAAGGCTGCTGTTGATAACAAGGGCATTTGCTAAATAGATGGTGTGTGTGCAACAATATACTGAAAGGTCAATTATATTGTGCAGCTTATCTCACCACCTGTAGTTATTTAGGTGAAAGCTCCAAAATGCTTGCCTAATATGTCTGTTTATCCAAAAGGAAGTAAAAAGGGAGAGCTAGAAAGATAGCATTGCATCACATTACATGGCAATGCAATGCACAGTTGCTGAAGTTGAACCAAAATGAGCTTGTAATCTGGCTTCTGCAACTTTGAACATGAAAAATCCAATGAGGAGAAGAAAAGCAAAGCCAAAGAGTCCATCCCCAAATCCGACAAACAAGCAAAATGAACAAAAAACATTGAATTCAATTCTTTCTGATTTTAGAAACTGCATTAAAGAAGGGGTGCACCGGTCCTGGAGATACTGCAATACCAGGTCAATGCGTGGAGTGGACAGAGCAAGCTCTTTTTCCATCTCCCTGTTCTAAAAATCCATTTAATATATGGTCCCCAGATAGGGGACGTATCAGATATTAAACTGATAAGAACAGATACTACACTTGATCTTAGCCAAAAGGCCGAGAAGCGATAACCAGAATTGGTTTCAAACTACGGAGCCACCCAAGGATCCTGAAAAGTCCATTTGTGGAGATGAGCTCCTGGACTCCCGTTAAGAAGACATGTTGTCAACCTCTAGATCCCT
The DNA here is from genome assembly GCF_046119375.1 of Phyllobates terribilis. Classification (NCBI taxonomy): domain Eukaryota; kingdom Metazoa; phylum Chordata; class Amphibia; order Anura; family Dendrobatidae; genus Phyllobates; species Phyllobates terribilis. The sequence continues at coordinate 96,290 of NW_027363232.1, forward strand.
TACATGCCTGCACTTTTCGGCTTGCTGCTGCTGCAATCCACGCGTTTTAGATCTGCATAACTCCACCTCTTTAAACACAGCACCTTCACCCCCTGCTGTTCCCACCCGCCTCAACACCGTTGGAAGGGAGGAGAACCAATTAAGGCGGGGGGTGGGGTGGAACGAGCAGCTGTCTACCCTTAGCAGGAGGGCTCCTGATTACATACCTCTCCTGCTGCTGCTGCTGCTGGCTGTCCAGCAGCAGACTGAAGGTGGCTGCTGCTGTGCACAGGTATATAAAGGCTCAGAGCCTATTATGACACGCGCAGCCAGCGTTCCATTGCCTATTTCCATCTACTGCAGGCAGGATACCTGGCTGGCTGAATGTCGCTGAGAAGCTCACAGAGACCGCCATAAGCAACAGTTTAACAGAATGCCACAGACTAATCAACCAAACTTTTTGGGTTGGGTTCTCTTTTATAGTCTGCAGGCATTAAATGAAAGAAGTCAGTGTTCCAGCAGAAGGAGACAACGTTTCAGAAAAGGCATTGTAGCAAACCAAAAAAGAAATTTTAAGCGCAGCAGAGTAACCAGCGCACATACCTGTTAGCTCAGGTGAGTTTAAAAGGCTGCTGTTGATAACAAGGGCATTTGCTAAATAGATGGTGTGTGTGCAACAATATACTGAAAGGTCAATTATATTGTGCAGCTTATCTCACCACCTGTAGTTATTTAGGTGAAAGCTCCAAAATGCTTGCCTAATATGTCTGTTTATCCAAAAGGAAGTAAAAAGGGAGAGCTAGAAAGATAGCATTGCATCACATTACATGGCAATGCAATGCACAGTTGCTGAAGTTGAACCAAAATGAGCTTGTAATCTGGCTTCTGCAACTTTGAACATGAAAAATCCAATGAGGAGAAGAAAAGCAAAGCCAAAGAGTCCATCCCCAAATCCGACAAACAAGCAAAATGAACAAAAAACATTGAATTCAATTCTTTCTGATTTTAGAAACTGCATTAAAGAAGGGGTGCACCGGTCCTGGAGATACTGCAATACCAGGTCAATGCGTGGAGTGGACAGAGCAAGCTCTTTTTCCATCTCCCTGTTCTAAAAATCCATTTAATATATGGTCCCCAGATAGGGGACGTATCAGATATTAAACTGATAAGAACAGATACTACACTTGATCTTAGCCAAAAGGCCGAGAAGCGATAACCAGAATTGGTTTCAAACTACGGAGCCACCCAAGGATCCTGAAAAGTCCATTTGTGGAGATGAGCTCCTGGACTCCCGTTAAGAAGACATGTTGTCAACCTCTAGATCCCTTACATGCCTGCACTTTTCGGCTTGCTGCTGCTGCAATCCACGTGTTTTAGATCTGCATAACTCCACCTCTTTAAACACAGCACCTTCACCCCCTGCTGTTCCCACCCGCCTCAACACCGTTGGAAGGGAGGAGAACCAATTAAGGCGGGGGGTGGGGTGGAACGAGCAGCTGTCTACCCTTAGCAGGAGGGCTCCTGATTACATACCTCTCCTGCTGCTGCTGCTGCTGGCTGTCCAGCAGCAGACTGAAGGTGGCTGCTGCTGTGCACAGGTATATAAAGGCTCAGAGCCTATTATGACACGCGCAGCCAGCGTTCCATTGCCACATTCCATCTACTGCAGGCAGGATACCTGGCTGGCTGAATGTCGCTGAGAAGCTCACAGAGACCGCCATAAGCAACAGTTTAACAGAATGCCACAGACTAATCAACCAAACTTTTTGGGTTGGGTTCTCTTTTATAGTCTGCAGGCATTAAATGAAAGAAGTCAGTGTTCCAGCAGAAGGAGACAACGTTTCAGAAAAGGCATTGTAGCAAACCAAAAAAGAAATTTTAAGCGCAGCAGAGTAACCAGCGCACATACCTGTTAGCTCAGGTGAGTTTAAAAGGCTGCTGTTGATAACAAGGGCATTTGCTAAATAGATGGTGTGTGTGCAACAATATACTGAAAGGTCAATTATATTGTGCAGCTTATCTCACCACCTGTAGTTATTTAGGTGAAAGCTCCAAAATGCTTGCCTAATATGTCTGTTTATCCAAAAGGAAGTAAAAAGGGAGAGCTAGAAAGATAGCATTGCATCACATTACATGGCAATGCAATGCACAGTTGCTGAAGTTGAACCAAAATGAGCTTGTAATCTGGCTTCTGCAACTTTGAACATGAAAAATCCAATGAGGAGAAGAAAAGCAAAGCCAAAGAGTCCATTCCCAAATCCGACAAACAAGCAAAATGAACAAAAAACATTGAATTCAATTCTTTCTGATTTTAGAAACTGCATTAAAGAAGGGGTGCACCGGTCCTGGAGATACTGCAATACCAGGTCAATGCGTGGAGTGGACAGAGCAAGCTCTTTTTCCATCTCCCTGTTCTAAAAATCCATTTAATATATGGTCCCCAGATAGGGGACGTATCAGATATTAAACTGATAAGAACAGATACTACACTTGATCTTAGCCAAAAGGCCGAGAAGCGATAACCAGAATTGGTTTCAAACTACGGAGCCACCCAAGGATCCTGAAAAGTCCATTTGTGGAGATGAGCTCCTGGACTCCCGTTAAGAAGACATGTTGTCAACCTCTAGATCCCTTACATGCCTGCACTTTTCGGCTTGCTGCTGCTGCAATCCACGCGTTTTAGATCTGCATAACTCCACCTCTTTAAACACAGCACCTTCACCCCCTGCTGTTCCCACCCGCCTCAACACTGTTGGAAGGGAGGAGAACCAATTAAGGCGGGGGGTGGGGTGGAACGAGCAGCTGTCTACCCTTAGCAGGAGGGCTCCTGATTACATACCTCTCCTGCTGCTGCTGCTGCTGGCTGTCCAGCAGCAGACTGAAGGTGGCTGCTGCTGTGCACAGGTATATAAAGGCTCAGAGCCTATTATGACACGCGCAGCCAGCGTTCCATTGCCACATTCCATCTACTGCAGGCAGGATACCTGGCTGGCTGAATGTCGCTGAGAAGCTCACAGAGACCGCCATAAGCAACAGTTTAACAGAATGCCACAGACTAATCAATCAAACTTTTTGGGTTGGGTTCTCTTTTATAGTCTGCAGGCATTAAATGAAAGAAGTCAGTGTTCCAGCAGAAGGAGACAACGTTTCAGAAAAGGCATTGTAGCAAACCAAAAAAGAAATTTTAAGCGCAGCAGAGTAACCAGCGCACATACCTGTTAGCTCAGGTGAGTTTAAAAGGCTGCTGTTGATAACAAGGGCATTTGCTAAATAGATGGTGTGTGTGCAACAATATACTGAAAGGTCAATTATATTGTGCAGCTTATCTCACCACCTGTAGTTATTTAGGTGAAAGCTCCAAAATGCTTGCCTAATATGTCTGTTTATCCAAAAGGAAGTAAAAAGGGAGAGCTAGAAAGATAGCATTGCATCACATTACATGGCAATGCAATGCACAGTTGCTGAAGTTGAACCAAAATGAGCTTGTAATCTGGCTTCTGCAACTTTGAACATGAAAAATCCAATGAGGAGAAGAAAAGCAAAGCCAAAGAGTCCATCCCCAAATCCGACAAACAAGCAAAATGAACAAAAAACATTGAATTCAATTCTTTCTGATTTTAGAAACTGCATTAAAGAAGGGGTGCACCGGTCCTGGAGATACTGCAATACCAGGTCAATGCGTGGAGTGGACAGAGCAAGCTCTTTTTCCATCTCCCTGTTCTAAAAATCCATTTAATATATGGTCCCCAGATAGGGGACGTATCAGATATTAAACTGATAAGAACAGATTTTTTTTTTTTTTTTCCCCAGATTAAGACCCACATTAATTTATGCATCATAGCGCATATTCACATAACGGGTTCTCAAATCATCATTCGGAAAAACAAAAACAAAATCCCAAAAAACACAACCCTGCAATTAACTGTTACTTACTGTAAGAAGTCCAATGTGAAAAGTTCCAGAGTGCTTCTGCTGCTGTCTCACCATACTTCTTTTTATCCAATAAATAGGCATAAAACAGTCTAGCAAGAAAAATCTTTCTGCATTCCATGGGGGAAAAAACAATCTTTTTAAAAATCACCAAATTCCGAACGTCCCATAAAACCTCTTTATATATGACAAAAATAATCCAGCTTGCCCGCTTCCTTTGCGAGTACTTATAATCTTGACCTATTAAAATCCTTTCAAAATCGAAACAATGAAAACCAACTAAAGCAACAAACATACGTGACAACAAGGTAAAAACTTTTTTAGCAAAAAAACAGTCCCAAAAAATATGCTGTATTGTTTCCACCTTATTGCAACCTTCCCTAGGACATAGTTCTTGAACCTTTATCCCCCGGTCATTCAAAAAAGCCCTTGTTGGCAAGCATCCATGCAACGCCATCCAGGTTACATCCTTCTGTCTGTTGCTGATTCCACGCATGAAAAAAAGCTTCCACACCTGTCCAGACTGTGCATTATTACAAAACGGCACATCACATAACATCTCCTTCTTCTTAATACCTGAGACAATCAGTTTTTTGTCCGGTCTAACCATGGAGCTTATCCCATTTTGATCATAGAAGGACCTAAGCACCACATAAAAAAACGGTATCACAAACGAAACTGGTTTTCTTAAATCCTTCTCACACCAGCTCCATTTCTGGAAAAGCCGTCCTGCTAAATATTTGCACATGTCCGCAGTCCTGTTATTGCACTGGGATAATTTATAAATGTTCAAAAAATAATGCATTCTTAAAAATAAGTCAATGTTAGGAAAATCACAACCCCCATTTTCCACAGAACACATAACCATTCCTCTTCTTAGTTTCTCCATTTTGGATCCCCAAAAAAACACAAACAGTTTCCTTGTCACTCTCTTTGTCCAAAGCACAGCAGGTGGGAAAATCAAAGCAGTGTACAGCAGAAGCGGGAGAATCACAGACTTGATTACCAGCACTTTCCCTCTCAGCGACAGGTTCCTTAGTTTCCAAAAGTTCAACTTCTGATCCATTTTGTCTTCTAGAATCTTCAGGCTGCTTTCCCCTTTCAGTTCCTTCTCAAAGATGACACCAAGAACCTCAATTTCCTCCCTACTCTCCACTCCTGCCACGTTAACCTCAACCTGCCTCCCAAAGTTACAAAGCTGGCACTTTCCCCAATTCACCGCCATACCAGCCACACAACAAAAAATCCTTACGTGCAAATTCACTCTATTGAGATCCGCCTGTGAACCACAAGTAAAAACAATATCATCCATATAACTTAAAGACTTGACTGGACCCCCGGATCCCCCAGGAATAAAAACACCAGCCACACACTTGTCAACTTGCACACTTTTTAAAAGGGCCTCCACCACACAGATAAAAAGAATTGGTGACAGGGGACAACCCTGCCTAACTCCCGATAAAATATTAAAACTGGAACTCACATGCCCATTAACTAAAATCTGGCTACTGACCCCACAATAAAAACTCTTAATGACCATCAATAATTTATCCGGAACACCAAGGTGACTTAAAGCAGAGAACAAAAATCTATGTGATATTTTATCAAAGGCTTTCTCCAGGTCCACCGACTGTAACAAAAGAGCATTCTTATTCAAATTAGCCTGATAAATTAAGTCTCTTAGAAGCAGCAAATTATCTGAAATTTTCCTACCAGGCACTGCACATGCCTGATACTCCCCCACCATATCACCTATCACATCTGCCAGTCTACCAGCCACAATTTTAGAAATAATTTTGTAATCACTGTTTAACAATGTTATGGGCCTCCAATTTTTAATATCCCTCATGTCCCCTTTCTTATGAATCAGCGTAACAATCCCCCTACGCATAGAAACCGATAAAATCCCATGAGTAAAACCATATTGCACCACCCGGGAAAACTCCACACCTATAATATCCCAAAATCTAACATAAAATTCAGCAGGAAGACCATCACAGCCTGGCGTCTTGCCTTTCGCCAAGCCATCCACTGCCCGTCTAATTTCATCTTTCCCAACCTCCTCACTTAAAAACCCAATTTTCTCCTCAGGAATATTATTAGTTAATACTTTGCAATAATCATTAATTTCCGCATCACTGGCTCTACTATCGTTAGAGAAGAGTGTTTCATAAAAGGAAAGAATACTGCCAATCATCTCATCCCCAGATACCTCCCCTGCAGGAGAAAAAACAGACTTAAAAACCCCTTTAGGTTTAAAACATTTTTTAAAAAAGTATCTCGAACATTGCTCATTTTCCTCCATGTGCTTTATTTTTGCCTTAAACATAATAGTCTTCCCTTTTTCAATAAGTATCTTCTTCAGTTCGTCCTTCAAATCTGCAATCTCTTTATCCACCTCCATCCCCGCTCTCTTAAACTTATGGAGTACTTCCAATTTTGAAATAACAGCAGCATCATGATCCCTTTTGGCTTTCGCTCTCCTAAAACACACCCCTTTAAAATAACATGCAAATTTCTCCTTAGCCCAGTCCCACCACTCTAGCAAATCTTTAAAAAGGTGCTGTTCAGACACACAAGACAAAAACACTTTATTAAAACCAACCTTAACACTCTCCTCTTCCAGCAGGCTTACGTTCAGCTTCCAGAGTCCCTTTCCAAAAGCCAGGGACTCAGCTATACACAGATCTACCACTATCATCTTGTGGTCAGAAAAAGTCGTCATCACGTGGTTGCACTTGGCCACCTTAATCCCTTCAGACATAAAAACATAGTCAATTCGGGAAACACTACGTCCACTATCTGATATGTATGTGAACTTATCACTTGGCCCAACCATCAGACCAGCATCCGTGTAGCGTAAATCCTGCACAATCTGATTTAAAATATTAGACGTAACATCAGTCCTACCTTCCGTAGAGCTCTTACGATCTTTTGCGGATCTGACACAATTAAAATCTCCAGCCACTATAGTGAAGTCTCTGCCTGGTAAAAACAACTTTAGAGACTCCAAAAACCCAACTCTTGCTTGTTTATCAGCAGGGGCATAAACATTAAAAACCCGTATCCGCTGACCTAAAAAATCCACTAATAAAAACAAACATCTCCCAGGTATGATTACTTTAAACTCTAAAACCTTTAGACTGGAATTACACAGTAAAATGCCCACCCCTTCATTCCTGTTTTCTGAGCATGGGGACCAAAAAGATTGCCCCTTATTCCACTCACTCTCATGCGGGGCAGATTTAATTACACATTCCTGCAGACAGACAATATCTGCATTCACACTCTCAATGTACTCCAGTATCCCTGCTCTCCTACAAGCAGAACCAATCCCTCGTACATTCAGAGAAGCAACACACAACGCCATCATAACAACAGGAAAAAATCTCCACCATACCCGATCCATCATGAACCAGGAGAAAACCCACTCCTGCCACCCACTTTTCTACGTATATCAGGCGACTCAGAACTCGAGTCCCTGTTAGAATAACCTGGTCTTAGGGAGACTGGATCTTCCTGCCCCCCAGACCAACACCCCTCCACCTTACTTCTTTTAATCACGGAGGCATAACTCTCCTCCTTGCCATCATCTTCCTCCTCATTTTCACTCCAATCACTGTTAACCCTATCACGCTGCTGAGGGGTTATAGTTCCATCCGAATCAGAATCCTCCTCCTCCAAAACCTCCATTTCCTCACCCCCATCTCTTCCCAAAACAGGATTCACTGACTCCGCCATATTAGACAAATCCATCCCATCACCCGGGCCATGCACATCAGCTACTTTGTTTATTACTTCCAGCCCCTCCCTCAAACCAACTTTCTTCTGGCTCCGCCCCTTTTCCTCCATCTTGGGCACCGCATGGTCTCTTCCCCTACCACCATCTTGTTTTTGGCTTTCCCCCTCTGAGTCTGAGCCTTCGCCCTCCTCCCCACTTTCCTGCCGAGTCTTCTTCTGCCTCTCTTCAGCGTCCACCTGTGACCTAGGAATCTGAGCCCACAATCTACATTTCCTTGCAAGGTGATCTGCATGTCCACACAAATCACACACCTTATTCATTGGGCAACCACTTGCAACATGCCCAGATTTCCCACAACCTCTACAAACATCACCTTGCACTGGACAATCTTTCTGAACATGTCCAAACTCATGACACTTCCTACAATATTCCATCTGTCCATTATAAAAACAAAATCCCCTTTCTCCTCCGATAGAAAACTGTGCAGGAATGCTCTTGGCACCCCCAATAGCTCTATCATCCGGTCTCAGTTTTACAACATATCTCCTCTTGCCATTTAGATAATTGTATTTGTTCTTCATTCTTCCCAAAAATTTAACCTCACTACAATACCGAGCTAAAAAATTGGAAACAGTCTCATCCGGAACTTTAGGGTTATACATGTGCACAACCACATACTTATATGTCTGCTGGAACAGAGGTTCCAGTGCAATAAACTCTAGGCATTTCAATTCCTTTTCTTCCTTCATTCGTACCAACTCCATGTAGACTCTCTGGCAAATACTCAAAGAAACAAAAGTGATATCATAAATTCCTTGTTTCTGAAAATCCTGCAGTGCCAATACATCCGTTACCTTCAAGCCATTAATGTTCTTCAAGACATCAATGCAAACTTGGTCCAAACCGATTTCTCCTTCATGACCTGCAGCCACCTTCAGACGGACCGAGTCCTCTAATCCACGTGTTTTCTCCACCATTTTTACAGCAGATAAACACAATCGCCGCTCAATCGCACACTAGGGCCCCACAAGGGGGAACCCCAGTCACAACTGCCCTCCAAACAACACCAGCAGCAGAAAACCACCACTGATCTTGCCAAAAGGCCGAGAAGCGATAACCAGAATTGGTTTCAAACTACGGAGCCACCCAAGGATCCTGAAAAGTCCATTTGTGGAGATGAGCTCCTGGACTCCCGTTAAGAAGACATGTTGTCAACCTCTAGATCCCTTACATGCCTGCACTTTTCGGCTTGCTGCTGCTGCAATCCACGCGTTTTAGATCTGCATAACTCCACCTCTTTAAACACAGCACCTTCACCCCCTGCTGTTCCCACCCGCCTCAACACCGTTGGAAGGGAGGAGAACCAATTAAGGCGGGGGGTGGGGTGGAACGAGCAGCTGTCTACCCTTAGCAGGAGGGCTCCTGATTACATACCTCTCCTGCTGCTGCTGCTGCTGGCTGTCCAGCAGCAGACTGAAGGTGGCTGCTGCTGTGCACAGGTATATAAAGGCTCAGAGCCTATTATGACACGCGCAGCCAGCGTTCCATTGCCTATTTCCATCTACTGCAGGCAGGATACCTGGCTGGCTGAATGTCGCTGAGAAGCTCACAGAGACCGCCATAAGCAACAGTTTAACAGAATGCCACAGACTAATCAACCAAACTTTTTGGGTTGGGTTCTCTTTTATAGTCTGCAGGCATTAAATGAAAGAAGTCAGTGTTCCAGCAGAAGGAGACAACGTTTCAGAAAAGGCATTGTAGCAAACCAAAAAAGAAATTTTAAGCGCAGCAGAGTAACCAGCGCACATACCTGTTAGCTCAGGTGAGTTTAAAAGGCTGCTGTTGATAACAAGGGCATTTGCTAAATAGATGGTGTGTGTGCAACAATATACTGAAAGGTCAATTATATTGTGCAGCTTATCTCACCACCTGTAGTTATTTAGGTGAAAGCTCCAAAATGCTTGCCTAATATGTCTGTTTATCCAAAAGGAAGTAAAAAGGGAGAGCTAGAAAGATAGCATTGCATCACATTACATGGCAATGCAATGCACAGTTGCTGAAGTTGAACCAAAATGAGCTTGTAATCTGGCTTCTGCAACTTTGAACATGAAAAATCCAATGAGGAGAAGAAAAGCAAAGCCAAAGAGTCCATCCCCAAATCCGACAAACAAGCAAAATGAACAAAAAACATTGAATTCAATTCTTTCTGATTTTAGAAACTGCATTAAAGAAGGGGTGCACCGGTCCTGGAGATACTGCAATACCAGGTCAATGCGTGGAGTGGACAGAGCAAGCTCTTTTTCCATCTCCCTGTTCTAAAAATCCATTTAATATATGGTCCCCAGATTGGGGACGTATCAGATATTAAACTGATAAGAACAGATACTACACTTGATCTTAGCCAAAAGGCCGAGAAGCGATAACCAGAATTGGTTTCAAACTACGGAGCCACCCAAGGATCCTGAAAAGTCCATTTGTGGAGATGAGCTCCTGGACTCCCGTTAAGAAGACATGTTGTCAACCTCTAGATCCCTTACATGCCTGCACTTTTCGGCTTGCTGCTGCTGCAATCCACGCGTTTTAGATCTGCATAACTCCACCTCTTTAAACACAGCACCTTCACCCCCTGCTGTTCCCACCCGCCTCAACACCGTTGGAAGGGAGGAGAACCAATTAAGGCGGGGGGTGGGGTGGAACGAGCAGCTGTCTACCCTTAGCAGGAGGGCTCCTGATTACATACCTCTCCTGCTGCTGCTGCTGCTGGCTGTCCAGCAGCAGACTGAAGGTGGCTGCTGCTGTGCACAGGTATATAAAGGCTCAGAGCCTATTATGACACGCGCAGCCAGCGTTCCATTGCCACATTCCATCTACTGCAGGCAGGATACCTGGCTGGCTGAATGTCGCTGAGAAGCTCACAGAGACCGCCATAAGCAACAGTTTAACAGAATGCCACAGACTAATCAACCAAACTTTTTGGGTTGGGTTCTCTTTTATAGTCTGCAGGCATTAAATGAAAGAAGTCAGTGTTCCAGCAGAAGGAGACAACGTTTCAGAAAAGGCATTGTAGCAAACCAAAAAAGAAATTTTAAGCGCAGCAGAGTAACCAGCGCACATACCTGTTAGCTCAGGTGAGTTTAAAAGGCTGCTGTTGATAACAAGGGCATTTGCTAAATAGATGGTGTGTGTGCAACAATATACTGAAAGGTCAATTATATTGTGCAGCTTATCTCACCACCTGTAGTTATTTAGGTGAAAGCTCCAAAATGCTTGCCTAATATGTCTGTTTATCCAAAAGGAAGTAAAAAGGGAGAGCTAGAAAGATAGCATTGCATCACATTACATGGCAATGCAATGCACAGTTGCTGAAGTTGAACCAAAATGAGCTTGTAATCTGGCTTCTGCAACTTTGAACATGAAAAATCCAATGAGGAGAAGAAAAGCAAAGCCAAAGAGTCCATCCCCAAATCCGACAAACAAGCAAAATGAACAAAAAACATTGAATTCAATTCTTTCTGATTTTAGAAACTGCATTAAAGAAGGGGTGCACCGGTCCTGGAGATACTGCAATACCAGGTCAATGCGTGGAGTGGACAGAGCAAGCTCTTTTTCCATCTCCCTGTTCTAAAAATCCATTTAATATATGGTCCCCAGATAGGGGACGTATCAGATATTAAACTGATAAGAACAGATACTACACTTGATCTTAGCCAAAAGGCCGAGAAGCGATAACCAGAATTGGTTTCAAACTACGGAGCCACCCATGGATCCTGAAAAGTCCATTTGTGGAGATGAGCTCCTGGACTCCCGTCAAGAAGACATGTTGTCAACCTCTAGATCCCTTACATGCCTGCACTTTTCGGCTTGCTGCTGCTGCAATCCACGCGTTTTAGATCTGCATAACTCCACCTCTTTAAACACAGCACCTTCACCCCCTGCTGTTCCCACCCACCTCAACACCGTTGGAAGGGAGGAGAACCAATTAAGGCGGGGGGTGGGGTGGAACGAGCAGCTGTCTACCCTTAGCAGGAGGGCTCCTGATTACATACCTCTCCTGCTGCTGCTGCTGCTGGCTGTCCAGCAGCAGACTGAAGGTGGCTGCTGCTGTGCACAGGTATATAAAGGCTCAGAGCCTATTATGACACGCGCAGCCAGCGTTCCATTGCCACATTCCATCTACTGCAGGCAGGATACCTGGCTGGCTGAATGTCGCTGAGAAGCTCACAGAGACCGCCATAAGCAACAGTTTAACAGAATGCCACAGACTAATCAACCAAACTTTTTGGGTTGGGTTCTCTTTTATAGTCTGCAGGCATTAAATGAAAGAAGTCAGTGTTCCAGCAGAAGGAGACAACGTTTCAGAAAAGGCATTGTAGCAAACCAAAAAAGAAATTTTAAGCGCAGCAGAATAACCAGCGCACATACCTGTTAGCTCAGGTGAGTTTAAAAGGCTGCTGTTGATAACAAGGGCATTTGCTAAATAGATGGTGTGTGTGCAACAATATACTGAAAGGTCAATTATATTGTGCAGCTTATCTCACCACCTGTAGTTATTTAGGTGAAAGCTCCAAAATGCTTGCCTAATATGTCTGTTTATCCAAAAGGAAGTAAAAAGGGAGAGCTAGAAAGATAGCATTGCATCACATTACATGGCAATGCAATGCACAGTTGCTGAAGTTGAACCAAAATGAGCTTGTAATCTGGCTTCTGCAACTTTGAACATGAAAAATCCAATGAGGAGAAGAAAAGCAAAGCCAAAGAGTCCATCCCCAAATCCGACAAACAAGCAAAATGAACAAAAAACATTGAATTCAATTCTTTCTGATTTTAGAAACTGCATTAAAGAAGGGGTGCACCGGTCCTGGAGATACTGCAATACCAGGTCAATGCGTGGAGTGGACAGAGCAAGCTCTTTTTCCATCTCCCTGTTCTAAAAATCCATTTAATATATGGTCCCCAGATAGGGGACGTATCAGATATTAAACTGATAAGAACAGATACTACACTTGATCTTAGCCAAAAGGCCGAGAAGCGATAACCAGAATTGGTTTCAAACTACGGAGCCACCCAAGGATCCTGAAAAGTCCATTTGTGGAGATGAGCTCCTGGACTCCCGTTAAGAAGACATGTTGTCAACCTCTAGATCCCTTACATGCCTGCACTTTTCGGCTTGCTGCTGCTGCAATCCACGCGTTTTAGATCTGCATAACTCCACCTCTTTAAACACAGCACCTTCACCCCCTGCTGTTCCCACCCGCCTCAACACCGTTGGAAGGGAGGAGAACCAATTAAGGCGGGGGGTGGGGTGGAACGAGCAGCTGTCTACCCTTAGCAGGAGGGCTCCTGATTACATACCTCTCCTGCTGCTGCTGCTGCTGGCTGTCCAGCAGCAGACTGAAGGTGGCTGCTGCTGTGCACAGGTATATAAAGGCTCAGAGCCTATTATGACACGCGCAGCCAGCGTTCCATTGCCACATTCCATCTACTGCAGGCAGGATACCTGGCTGGCTGAATGTCGCTGAGAAGCTCACAGAGACCGCCATAAGCAACAGTTTAACAGAATGCCACAGACTAATCAACCAAACTTTTTGGGTTGGGTTCTCTTTTATAGTCTGCAGGCATTAAATGAAAGAAGTCAGTGTTCCAGCAGAAGGAGACAACGTTTCAGAAAAGGCATTGTAGCAAACCAAAAAAGAAATTTTAAGCGCAGCAGAGTAACCAGCGCACATACCTGTTAGCTCAGGTGAGTTTAAAAGGCTGCTGTTGATAACAAGGGCATTTGCTAAATAGATGGTGTGTGTGCAACAATATACTGAAAGGTCAATTATATTGTGCAGCTTATCTCACCACCTGTAGTTATTTAGGTGAAAGCTCCAAAATGCTTGCCTAATATGTCTGTTTATCCAAAAGGAAGTAAAAAGGGAGAGCTAGAAAGATAGCATTGCATCACATTACATGGCAATGCAATGCACAGTTGCTGAAGTTGAACCAAAATGAGCTTGTAATCTGGCTTCTGCAACTTTGAACATGAAAAATCCAATGAGGAGAAGAAAAGCAAAGCCAAAGAGTCCATCCCCAAATCCGACAAACAAGCAAAATGAACAAAAAACATTGAATTCAATTCTTTCTGATTTTAGAAACTGCATTAAAGAAGGGGTGCACCGGTCCTGGAGATACTGCAATACCAGGTCAATGCGTGGAGTGGACAGAGCAAGCTCTTTTTCCATCTCCCTGTTCTAAAAATCCATTTAATATATGGTCCCCAGATAGGGGACGTATCAGATATTAAACTGATAAGAACAGATACTACACTTGATCTTAGCCAAAAGGCCGAGAAGCGATAACCAGAATTGGTTTCAAACTACGGAGCCACCCATGGATCCTGAAAAGTCCATTTGTGGAGATGAGCTCCTGGACTCCCGTTAAGAAGACATGTTGTCAACCTCTAGATCCCTTACATGCCTGCACTTTTCGGCTTGCTGCTGCTGCAATCCACGCGTTTTAGATCTGCATAACTCCACCTCTTTAAACACAGCACCTTCACCCCCTGCTGTTCCCACCCGCCTCAACACCGTTGGAAGGGAGGAGAACCAATTAAGGCGGGGGGTGGGGTGGAACGAGCAGCTGTCTACCCTTAGCAGGAGGGCTCCTGATTACATACCTCTCCTGCTGCTGCTGCTGCTGGCTGTCCAGCAGCAGACTGAAGGTGGCTGCTGCTGTGCACAGGTATATAAAGGCTCAGAGCCTATTATGACACGCGCAGCCAGCGTTCCATTGCCACATTCCATCTACTGCAGGCAGGATACCTGGCTGGCTGAATGTCGCTGAGAAGCTCACAGAGACCGCCATAAGCAACAGTTTAACAGAATGCCACAGACTAATCAACCAAACTTTTTGGGTTGGGTTCTCTTTTATAGTCTGCAGGCATTAAATGAAAGAAGTCAGTGTTCCAGCAGAAGGAGACAACGTTTCAGAAAAGGCATTGTAGCAAACCAAAAAAGAAATTTTAAGCGCAGCAGAGTAACCAGCGCACATACCTGTTAGCTCAGGTGAGTTTAAAAGGCTGCTGTTGATAACAAGGGCATTTGCTAAATAGATGGTGTGTGTGCAACAATATACTGAAAGGTCAATTATATTGTGCAGCTTATCTCACCACCTGTAGTTATTTAGGTGAAAGCTCCAAAATGCTTGCCTAATATGTCTGTTTATCCAAAAGGAAGTAAAAAGGGAGAGCTAGAAAGATAGCATTGCATCACATTACATGGCAATGCAATGCACAGTTGCTGAAGTTGAACCAAAATGAGCTTGTAATCTGGCTTCTGCAACTTTGAACATGAAAAATCCAATGAGGAGAAGAAAAGCAAAGCCAAAGAGTCCATCCCCAAATCCGACAAACAAGCAAAATGAACAAAAAACATTGAATTCAATTCTTTCTGATTTTAGAAACTGCATTAAAGAAGGGGTGCACCGGTCCTGGAGATACTGCAATACCAGGTCAATGCGTGGAGTGGACAGAGCAAGCTCTTTTTCCATCTCCCTGTTCTAAAAATCCATTTAATATATGGTCCCCAGATAGGGGACGTATCAGATATTAAACTGATAAGAACAGATTTTTTTTTTAATTTGGCTATCCCCTGCAGAGGGATAAAACCGTTTATTAAAACTTTAACAAATTACAAGCATAATTTAACAAATACCAAACGTTAAAAGACAAATGAAATTTACAAAACAAAAAAATACAAAGATTTTAAATAATTAGGTTCCATTGGTCAACAAGCCATTTTTTGGAAATATGTACATTCTTCTTTTTGTCAATTAAATAATAAGTATACATTTCACATAAACATAAACTTAAAACATCATTCACTGATAAAACATCTTGTTTAAAAATAGCAATGTTGCGCGCTTTCCAGAGAGATGACTTGGCGCAGTTCACTGTCTTCCAAGCCATTGTGTACTGGTCCATTGTGGGGCATTCCATAAGTCCGTATAGCACAGTTTTATATGTAAAGTCCTTGAGGTCTGCCACCCTTTCCAGTAGGGGGAGCAGTCTTCTCCAGAAATCCTTTGCAAAATTACATGTCCATAATAGATGTTCCACCGTTTCCTCTTCTTGGCATCCGGCTCTTGGGCAGATGGCAGACCTCACAAATCCTCTTCTGTATTGGAATGCCCGGCAAGGAAGACAGCGGTGCATGCAACTCCAAGCCAGATCTCTCTGTTCATTAAAAAGATAAAAAACGTTAATCATTTTCCAGATAGACATAGATTTGTCATCATCATATCTGTCAACATTACATATTTCCTCACTTTTACGTATTTCTTTAATTAGTTTCTTACTATTTCTTAATTCCTCTATTTTCTTAGTCCCTAAATTAAAATCGGACACTATTTTCCTTAAAATCTCATAATGCGTCGACAAATTAAAAGCATGGGGCACAGATATATTAACTTCATACCATCCAAACTTTCTCATAAAAAATCCTGTATTAAAACGCATAAAAAAGGACCAATAGTGATTCTTAAAAAGGGCATTAAAACAGTAAACGAACAGATGGATTAAAAGAAACCTATTAAAATCTGGAAAATCTTTACCACCTTTTACTTTTGATTTCATCACGATTTCTCTTTTCAGCTTTTCCATTTTTGAGTTCCAAAAGAAGGTAAAACAGGTTTTGGTTATCTTTTTTAAAACATTAACAGGCGGGGGGAAAACCATGCTAAGATACAATAAAAGAGGTAAAATCACCATCTTTAAAACCAATACTTTACCCTCCATTGTAAGTCTCCTCATGTTCCACATACATATTTTCGTATTTACTTTCTGTGTAACTGTTTCCCAACTATTATAACCATCATTATTTTCAGTGAATGATATACCTAAAATGGAAATGGATTCGGAGACATTAATTGGTACATCACGTAAAATCATCCCCCCAACACTTAAAATGTTACACTTATTAAAATTGATTTTAAAACCAGAAGCTAGGCAAAAGGATTGCACTTGATGGAGAGTGGCCGTAAGTGATGGTGCATCTGTACACAAGACCGCCACGTCATCCATGTAGCCTACAACCTTGGCCTCCAAACCACCGCTTCCAGGCAGAGGGACACCGCATATCTGTTTATTTTGGCGTATTGCACATAACATTGGTTCCAGTGCACAGATAAACAGTAGGGGGGACAGAGGGCATCCCTGTTTCACCCCTGACCGTAAAAATACCTCTTGTGTCTTAAAACCATTCACTAAAATCTTACTTGTACAATCCTTGTAAAATGCTTTAAGCGATAGTAAAAACCCTTCTGGTATGCCCATTTTCTCTAAAACTTTAAAAAGATAAAAGTGTGAGACACGGTCAAATGCTTTTTCAAAATCAATAGATAAAATCGCCATTTTCCCCTTTCTGTCTTTCACATCCTCAATACAGTCTTTCACTAAATTCAGATTGTCCCATATACTGCGCCCCGGCACCCCACACACTTGATTAGAATGAATAACTTTGCTGATGACTTCTTTTAGACGATTTGCACAAATTTTAGCCATTATTTTATAGTCACAATTTAAAAGTGTTATTGGTCTCCAGTTTTCTAATTTTGATTTATCACCTTTTTTGTATAGGAGGGAGACTTCACCTTTCTTCCAGGAATTTAATAAAACCTTATTATTAAAAACCTCAGTAAACAAATAAAACAAATCATCTTTTAAAATATCATAAAAACATACATAAAATTCTATTGGGATGCCATCAGGACCAGGGACCTTTCCAGTTTTAAAACTTTTAATAGTTTTTAACACTTCTTGTTCCGTTAAAACTTGGGATAAAAACTCTTGGGATGCGGGATCTAAAACAGCTGTTAGTCCTTGCAGCGAATCATCCATTAATTTATTATCTATATTTTTTCCATTAAAAAGATTAGAAAAAAAAACCTCAACTTTACCCAGCATATTTTTTATATTATTCTCACCATCTATATGGTCAATTATCACTTTTCTTTTTTATTTTTCCTAAAAAAATATCTGGAACACTTTTCATTTTCTTCTTTATGTTGTACTCTAGAACGAAAAATTATCTCTTTTCCTTTTTGTTCTAGCCATTTTGAAATCTCTTCTTTTAAGTTTGAAATATCAAGTTGTACATCTATCCCATTGTCTCTGAGCTTAAATAATGTTTGTAGGCGGGTATTTAAAATTCTATATTCTTCATATTTTTCTTTGGCTCTACATATACTCTTTTTAATAAAAAAGTCTTTTATTTTTACTTTCATTCTATCCCACCATACACTCATAGTCTCATTTGTTTTTTTCCCTTTTCTACATTTCCTATAAAACTCAATAAAATCTGATAAAATCTGCGGGTCGGTTAAAAGGGATACGTTCATTTTCCAGCTTTTCTTACCACATTTTTTGTTGTCATTTACTTTTATGGTAAAGGATAAAAGTTTATGGTCTGAAAATATATTAGTTAAAACTTCACATTTGGCAGGTATTGTTTTATCTGAACCAAAAATAAAATCAATCCTAGAGCTACAATTAGCATTGCTCCAAGTGAAACCGGCATCCTCTGGGCTGTCACTATGACACTCTTTATATATGTCTATCAATTTAGCATCTTTGACTATATCATGTAGCATACCTGAGGTTTTATCGTAGTTCCTGCTTACAGAGCTGGAGCGCCGGTTTTCACCTTTTAAAACACAATTAAAATCCCCTGCTAAGATAAAAGGTTCAGAGTTATTAATAAATAATGGTAAAAGATCAAGCATTTCGGCTCTTTCATTTTTCTCTGGGGATCCATAAAAATTTAAAAACTGCCATCTAATACCATCAATAAAAGCTTTCACTAATAAAATACGACCTGGTAAAATTTCCTGAATAAAATCAATTAAAACGTTCCCTTTAAAAAGTATGGCTACACCCGCTGATCCTGCAGCATTTGATCCGGACCAGACAGATGGCCCACACTTCCACTCATCTTTATATTTTTGATATGACATTTCATGTGGGATATTACATTCTTGCAGAAAAAATACAGATGCAGTAAAACACGTAAAAAAATTAAAAAGAGCAGTTCTTCTCATGTTAGATTTTATGCCTCTCACGTTGAGGGAAATACCTTTGAGTTCAGCCATCATTAGAAAATGTAAAAATTTTACTTAGGTAACTAAGAGCAACGGATTTACCTGTCCGATGAACCTGATCAGACCACTGGGCTTGCGCCTCCCTCCTCATCTGATAGTATCGTCACGAGAGTCTCCGTGGAGGAGGAAAGATTACCACATTTATATAAACCCGACGCTACACTGGCATAGCTCGGAGGGCTGGCTGGCAGAACCCGCTGGGTCTCCATTGGCTGGCCATGCAGTTCCTCATCAGGTGGGTCCCCGAGGGGTTCCGCCGCCCCTGTTTGACCTGTAGAAGGTCGTCCTATAGGAGGAGGTTGCGCACAAGGCAGAGCCTCTGACTCTTCAGAGGCAGCAAGATCCCGTTCCCCACCTGTAGCAGTGGAGACCGAAACCTCTGAGGGTCCAGCGTCCACGTCCCCTTCTGGAGAAGTGTCCATCTGTTCACCTCCTGCTGCCTCCTCCGAACCACCCTTTTTCTTTTTCTTAGGACCCACCTTTATCCACTCAGCGCCCTCAGCCCTAGGAGACCCAGACTGGGCATGGGCTTCTGTGTCGGCCTTTTGCCGGTCCCTTTTGACCTTACCAGTAGTGCCCTTCTGCTCCTTCTCAGCCCTCCTTTTGGACTCCCGCAGGTCCTGCAGCCAGGTTTTGGGATTTGGTATTTTACCTGTCATAGACTCTGGAGACACTTCACTATTTGGTACGCCCTTATTGTCTCCAGAGGCTCCAGGTTGTTGTTCCTCCTCCTGAGGGGTGGTCTGATCTTTTGGTCCTTGGTCGGACGTCTTGGACTTCCCCTTTTGCTCATCTTCCCGAAATCTGTGAGGGCAAGAAAACTAAAAGTGACCTGGAGTCTGGCAAAAACTGCATTTCTTTTCCTTAGGGCATTCTTTTGTCTCATGTTCTTCACTAGCACAATTTCTACATGATACATGACAGTTTTCTTTTGAATGACCATAGCGCCCACAATTTCTGCAATATACTGGCATCCCAGAAAAGAAGAAATCCCCATTTGTTTGCCCAATTTTGAAACGGGCAGGGGGGAGACGTATACCACCTGGTGTATTTGGATCTCTTGTACACTTCACAAGGAATTTCCACTTAGATGTCCATATGTTATATTCGTTTAATATCTTCCCAATACATTTAACACTTTTAAAATAAATTGCTAGAAATGACATTACTTCTGGAGCAGAAACAAAGGGCGAAAATACTTTTACAATAACCAGTCTTACCTCATCCAGGACGTGCTCAACAATTTGTATCCCTTTCAAAACAGGACTATTTTCAACTTTTTTTAACTTTTCTAGTACATCTCTAAAAATACCTTCTCCGGTGAATGTGATGTCATAGTCACCTCTTCTGGGATAATCCTGGATGGAGAGAATTTCATTCCTTTGTACGCCAAGAAGGTTCCTGAGCACGTCCTGGACTACATACCCTAATTTCCTCATATCCGAGCCACCCGCCGTGAAGTGAACTCGGATAGAGTTTTTTAGCCTCGCATAAAGAGGCACGAGGTTAGGGTCAACCTCCATGGAAAAACGCAACAAGGTTGCAAATTGCAGCCGCTTGCAATCTGCGCTCCCAGTGTTCTTGCAGCGAAAAACACCTGGAAGCTGGGGGATCGCAACTCGTTACCCTGGGACTAAGCCCTCTCCCTAATAGCAGCAAGCAGGTTAAGTCCACCAAAGTGGACGATCCTGCCAGGCCAAGGAGAGGGGTACCCGAGTGCCCTTCAACCACAATCTCCTGCAATAAAGCACTTGATCGTAGCCAAAAGGCCGAGAAGCGATAACCAGAATTGGTTTCAAACTACGGAGCCACCCAAGGATCCTGAAAAGTCCATTTGTGGAGATGAGCTCCTGGACTCCCGTTAAGAAGACATGTTGTCAACCTCTAGATCCCTTACATGCCTGCACTTTTCGGCTTGCTGCTGCTGCAATCCACGCGTTTTAGATCTGCATAACTCCACCTCTTTAAACACAGCACCTTCACCCCCTGCTGTTCCCACCCGCCTCAACACCGTTGGAAGGGAGGAGAACCAATTAAGGCGGGGGGTGGGGTGGAACGAGCAGCTGTCTACCCTTAGCAGGAGGGCTCCTGATTACATACCTCTCCTGCTGCTGCTGCTGCTGGCTGTCCAGCAGCAGACTGAAGGTGGCTGCTGCTGTGCACAGGTATATAAAGGCTCAGAGCCTATTATGACACGCGCAGCCAGCGTTCCATTGCCACATTCCATCTACTGCAGGCAGGATACCTGGCTGGCTGAATGTCGCTGAGAAGCTCACAGAGACCGCCATAAGCAACAGTTTAACAGAATGCCACAGACTAATCAACCAAACTTTTTGGGTTGGGTTCTCTTTTATAGTCTGCAGGCATTAAATGAAAGAAGTCAGTGTTCCAGCAGAAGGAGACAACGTTTCAGAAAAGGCATTGTAGCAAACCAAAAAAGAAATTTTAAGCGCAGCAGAGTAACCAGCGCACATACCTGTTAGCTCAGGTGAGTTTAAAAGGCTGCTGTTGATAACAAGGGCATTTGCTAAATAGATGGTGTGTGTGCAACAATATACTGAAAGGTCAATTATATTGTGCAGCTTATCTCACCACCTGTAGTTATTTAGGTGAAAGCTCCAAAATGCTTGCCTAATATGTCTGTTTATCCAAAAGGAAGTAAAAAGGGAGAGCTAGAAAGATAGCATTGCATCACATTACATGGCAATGCAATGCACAGTTGCTGAAGTTGAACCAAAATGAGCTTGTAATCTGGCTTCTGCAACTTTGAACATGAAAAATCCAATGAGGAGAAGAAAAGCAAAGCCAAAGAGTCCATCCCCAAATCCGACAAACAAGCAAAATGAACAAAAAACATTGAATTCAATTCTTTCTGATTTTAGAAACTGCATTAAAGAAGGGGTGCACCGGTCCTGGAGATACTGCAATACCAGGTCAATGCGTGGAGTGGACAGAGCAAGCTCTTTTTCCATCTCCCTGTTCTAAAAATCCATTTAATATATGGTCCCCAGATAGGGGACGTATCAGATATTAAACTGATAAGAACAGATACTACACTTGATCTTAGCCAAAAGGCCGAGAAGCGATAACCAGAATTGGTTTCAAACTACGGAGCCACCCAAGGATCCTGAAAAGTCCATTTGTGGAGATGAGCTCCTGGACTCCCGTTAAGAAGACATGTTGTCAACCTCTAGATCCCTTACATGCCTGCACTTTTCGGCTTGCTGCTGCTGCAATCCACGCGTTTTAGATCTGCATAACTCCACCTCTTTAAACACAGCACCTTCACCCCCTGCTGTTCCCACCCGCCTCAACACCGTTGGAAGGGAGGAGAACCAATTAAGGCGGGGGGTGGGGTGGAACGAGCAGCTGTCTACCCTTAGCAGGAGGGCTCCTGATTACATACCTCTCCTGCTGCTGCTGCTGCTGGCTGTCCAGCAGCAGACTGAAGGTGGCTGCTGCTGTGCACAGGTATATAAAGGCTCAGAGCCTATTATGACACGCGCAGCCAGCGTTCCATTGCCACATTCCATCTACTGCAGGCAGGATACCTGGCTGGCTGAATGTCGCTGAGAAGCTCACAGAGACCGCCATAAGCAACAGTTTAACAGAATGCCACAGACTAATCAACCAAACTTTTTGGGTTGGGTTCTCTTTTATAGTCTGCAGGCATTAAATGAAAGAAGTCAGTGTTCCAGCAGAAGGAGACAACGTTTCAGAAAAGGCATTGTAGCAAACCAAAAAAGAAATTTTAAGCGCAGCAGAGTAACCAGCGCACATACCTGTTAGCTCAGGTGAGTTTAAAAGGCTGCTGTTGATAACAAGGGCATTTGCTAAATAGATGGTGTGTGTGCAACAATATACTGAAAGGTCAATTATATTGTGCAGCTTATCTCACCACCTGTAGTTATTTAGGTGAAAGCTCCAAAATGCTTGCCTAATATGTCTGTTTATCCAAAAGGAAGTAAAAAGGGAGAGCTAGAAAGATAGCATTGCATCACATTACATGGCAATGCAATGCACAGTTGCTGAAGTTGAACCAAAATGAGCTTGTAATCTGGCTTCTGCAACTTTGAACATGAAAAATCCAATGAGGAGAAGAAAAGCAAAGCCAAAGAGTCCATCCCCAAATCCGACAAACAAGCAAAATGAACAAAAAACATTGAATTCAATTCTTTCTGATTTTAGAAACTGCATTAAAGAAGGGGTGCACCGGTCCTGGAGATACTGCAATACCAGGTCAATGCGTGGAGTGGACAGAGCAAGCTCTTTTTCCATCTCCCTGTTCTAAAAATCCATTTAATATATGGTCCCCAGATAGGGGACGTATCAGATATTAAACTGATAAGAACAGATACTACACTTGATCTTAGCCAAAAGGCCGAGAAGCGATAACCAGAATTGGTTTCAAACTACGGAGCCACCCAAGGATCCTGAAAAGTCCATTTGTGGAGATGAGCTCCTGGACTCCCGTTAAGAAGACATGTTGTCAACCTCTAGATCCCTTACATGCCTGCACTTTTCGGCTTGCTGCTGCTGCAATCCACGCGTTTTAGATCTGCATAACTCCACCTCTTTAAACACAGCACCTTCACCCCCTGCTGTTCCCACCCGCCTCAACACCGTTGGAAGGGAGGAGAACCAATTAAGGCGGGGGGTGGGGTGGAACGAGCAGCTGTCTACCCTTAGCAGGAGGGCTCCTGATTACATACCTCTCCTGCTGCTGCTGCTGCTGGCTGTCCAGCAGCAGACTGAAGGTGGCTGCTGCTGTGCACAGGTATATAAAGGCTCAGAGCCTATTATGACACGCGCAGCCAGCGTTCCATTGCCACATTCCATCTACTGCAGGCAGGATACCTGGCTGGCTGAATGTCGCTGAGAAGCTCACAGAGACCGCCATAAGCAACAGTTTAACAGAATGCCACAGACTAATCAACCAAACTTTTTGGGTTGGGTTCTCTTTTATAGTCTGCAGGCATTAAATGAAAGAAGTCAGTGTTCCAGCAGAAGGAGACAACGTTTCAGAAAAGGCATTGTAGCAAACCAAAAAAGAAATTTTAAGCGCAGCAGAGTAACCAGCGCACATACCTGTTAGCTCAGGTGAGTTTAAAAGGCTGCTGTTGATAACAAGGGCATTTGCTAAATAGATGGTGTGTGTGCAACAATATACTGAAAGGTCAATTATATTGTGCAGCTTATCTCACCACCTGTAGTTATTTAGGTGAAAGCTCCAAAATGCTTGCCTAATATGTCTGTTTATCCAAAAGGAAGTAAAAAGGGAGAGCTAGAAAGATAGCATTGCATCACATTACATGGCAATGCAATGCACAGTTGCTGAAGTTGAACCAAAATGAGCTTGTAATCTGGCTTCTGCAACTTTGAACATGAAAAATCCAATGAGGAGAAGAAAAGCAAAGCCAAAGAGTCCATCCCAAAATCCGACAAACAAGCAAAATGAACAAAAAACATTGAATTCAATTCTTTCTGATTTTAGAAACTGCATTAAAGAAGGGGTGCACCGGTCCTGGAGATACTGCAATACCAGGTCAATGCGTGGAGTGGACAGAGCAAGCTCTTTTTCCATCTCCCTGTTCTAAAAATCCATTTAATATATGGTCCCCAGATAGGGGACGTATCAGATATTAAACTGATAAGAACAGATACTACACTTGATCTTAGCCAAAAGGCCGAGAAGCGATAACCAGAATTGGTTTCAAACTACGGAGCCACCCAAGGATCCTGAAAAGTCCATTTGTGGAGATGAGCTCCTGGACTCCCGTTAAGAAGACATGTTGTCAACCTCTAGATCCCTTACATGCCTGCACTTTTCGGCTTGCTGCAGCTGCAATCCACGCGTTTTAGATCTGCATAACTCCACCTCTTTAAACACAGCACCTTCACCCCCTGCTGTTCCCACCCGCCTCAACACCGTTGGAAGGGAGGAGAACCAATTAAGGCGGGGGGTGGGGTGGAACGAGCAGCTGTCTACCCTTAGCAGGAGGGCTCCTGATTACATACCTCTCCTGCTGCTGCTGCTGCTGGCTGTCCAGCAGCAGACTGAAGGTGGCTGCTGCTGTGCACAGGTATATAAAGGCTCAGAGCCTATTATGACACGCGCAGCCAGCGTTCCATTGCCACATTCCATCTACTGCAGGCAGGATACCTGGCTGGCTGAATGTCGCTGAGAAGCTCACAGAGACCGCCATAAGCAACAGTTTAACAGAATGCCACAGACTAATCAACCAAACTTTTTGGGTTGGGTTCTCTTTTATAGTCTGCAGGCATTAAATGAAAGAAGTCAGTGTTCCAGCAGAAGGAGACAACGTTTCAGAAAAGGCATTGTAGCAAACCAAAAAAGAAATTTTAAGCGCAGCAGAGTAACCAGCGCACATACCTGTTAGCTCAGGTGAGTTTAAAAGGCTGCTGTTGATAACAAGGGCATTTGCTAAATAGATGGTGTGTGTGCAACAATATACTGAAAGGTCAATTATATTGTGCAGCTTATCTCACCACCTGTAGTTATTTAGGTGAAAGCTCCAAAATGCTTGCCTAATATGTCTGTTTATCCAAAAGGAAGTAAAAAGGGAGAGCTAGAAAGATAGCATTGCATCACATTACATGGCAATGCAATGCACAGTTGCTGAAGTTGAACCAAAATGAGCTTGTAATCTGGCTTCTGCAACTTTGAACATGAAAAATCCAATGAGGAGAAGAAAAGCAAAGCCAAAGAGTCCATCCCCAAATCCGACAAACAAGCAAAATGAACAAAAAACATTGAATTCAATTCTTTCTGATTTTAGAAACTGCATTAAAGAAGGGGTGCACCGGTCCTGGAGATACTGCAATACCAGGTCAATGCGTGGAGTGGACAGAGCAAGCTCTTTTTCCATCTCCCTGTTCTAAAAATCCATTTAATATATGGTCCCCAGATAGGGGACGTATCAGATATTAAACTGATAAGAACAGATACTACACTTGATCTTAGCCAAAAGGCCGAGAAGCGATAACCAGAATTGGTTTCAAACTACGGAGCCACCCAAGGATCCTGAAAAGTCCATTTGTGGAGATGAGCTCCTGGACTCCCGTTAAGAAGACATGTTGTCAACCTCTAGATCCCTTACATGCCTGCACTTTTCGGCTTGCTGCTGCTGCAATCCACGCGTTTTAGATCTGCATAACTCCACCTCTTTAAACACAGCACCTTCACCCCCTGCTGTTCCCACCCGCCTCAACACCGTTGGAAGGGAGGAGAACCAATTAAGGCGGGGGGTGGGGTGGAACGAGCAGCTGTCTACCCTTAGCAGGAGGGCTCCTGATTACATACCTCTCCTGCTGCTGCTGCTGCTGGCTGTCCAGCAGCAGACTGAAGGTGGCTGCTGCTGTGCACAGGTATATAAAGGCTCAGAGCCTATTATGACACGCGCAGCCAGCGTTCCATTGCCACATTCCATCTACTGCAGGCAGGATACCTGGCTGGCTGAATGTCGCTGAGAAGCTCACAGAGACCGCCATAAGCAACAGTTTAACAGAATGCCACAGACTAATCAACCAAACTTTTTGGGTTGGGTTCTCTTTTATAGTCTGCAGGCATTAAATGAAAGAAGTCAGTGTTCCAGCAGAAGGAGACAACGTTTCAGAAAAGGCATTGTAGCAAACCAAAAAAGAAATTTTAAGCGCAGCAGAGTAACCAGCGCACATACCTGTTAGCTCAGGTGAGTTTAAAAGGCTGCTGTTGATAACAAGGGCATTTGCTAAATAGATGGTGTGTGTGCAACAATATACTGAAAGGTCAATTATATTGTGCAGCTTATCTCACCACCTGTAGTTATTTAGGTGAAAGCTCCAAAATGCTTGCCTAATATGTCTGTTTATCCAAAAGGAAGTAAAAAGGGAGAGCTAGAAAGATAGCATTGCATCACATTACATGGCAATGCAATGCACAGTTGCTGAAGTTGAACCAAAATGAGCTTGTAATCTGGCTTCTGCAACTTTGAACATGAAAAATCCAATGAGGAGAAGAAAAGCAAAGCCAAAGAGTCCATCCCCAAATCCGACAAACAAGCAAAATGAACAAAAAACATTGAATTCAATTCTTTCTGATTTTAGAAACTGCATTAAAGAAGGGGTGCACCGGTCCTGGAGATACTGCAATACCAGGTCAATGCGTGGAGTGGACAGAGCAAGCTCTTTTTCCATCTCCCTGTTCTAAAAATCCATTTAATATATGGTCCCCAGATAGGGGACGTATCAGATATTAAACTGATAAGAACAGATTTTTTTTTTTTTTTTCCCCAGATTAAGACCCACATTAATTTATGCATCATAGCGCATATTCACATAACGGGTTCTCAAATCATCATTCGGAAAAACAAAAACAAAATCCCAAAAAGCACAACCCTGCAATTAACTGTTACTTACTGTAAGAAGTCCAATGTGAAAAGTTCCAGAGTGCCTCTGCTGCTGTCTCACCATACTTCTTTTTATCCAATAAATAGGCATAAAACAGTCTAGCAAGAAAAATCTTTCTGCATTCCATGGGGGAAAAAACAATCTTTTTAAAAATCACCAAATTCCGAACGTCCCATAAAACCTCTTTATATATGACAAAAATAATCCAGCTTGCCCGCTTCCTTTGCGAGTACTTAAAATCTTGACCTATTAAAATCCTTTCAAAATCGAAACAATGAAAACCAACTAAAGCAACAAACATACGTGACAACAAGGTAAAAACTTTTTTAGCAAAAAAACAGTCCCAAAAAATATGCTGTATTGTTTCCACCTTATTGCAACCTTCCCTAGGACATAGTTCTTGAACCTTTATCCCCCGGTCATTCAAAAAAGCCCTTGTTGGCAAGCATCCATGCAACGCCATCCAGGTTACATCCTTCTGTCTGTTGCTGATTCCACGCATGAAAAAAAGCTTCCACACCTGTCCAGACTGTGCATTATTACAAAACGGCACATCACATAACATCTCCTTCTTCTTAATACCTGAGACAATCAGTTTTTTGTCCGGTCTAACCATGGAGCTTATCCCATTTTGATCATAGAAGGACCTAAGCACCACATAAAAAAACGGTATCACAAACGAAACTGGTTTTCTTAAATCCTTCTCACACCAGCTCCATTTCTGGAAAAGCCGTCCTGCTAAATATTTGCACATGTCCGCAGTCCTGTTATTGCACTGGGATAATTTATAAATGTTCAAAAAATAATGCATTCTTAAAAATAAGTCAATGTTAGGAAAATCACAACCCCCATTTTCCACAGAACACATAACCATTCCTCTTCTTAGTTTCTCCATTTTGGATCCCCAAAAAAACACAAACAGTTTCCTTGTCACTCTCTTTGTCCAAAGCACAGCAGGTGGGAAAATCAAAGCAGTGTACAGCAGAAGCGGGAGAATCACAGACTTGATTACCAGCACTTTCCCTCTCAGCGACAGGTTCCTTAGTTTCCAAAAGTTCAACTTCTGATCCATTTTGTCTTCTAGAATCTTCAGGCTGCTTTTCCCTTTCAGTTCCTTCTCAAAGATGACACCAAGAACCTCAATTTCCTCCCTACTCTCCACTCCTGCCACGTTAACCTCAACCTGCCTCCCAAAGTTACAAAGCTGGCACTTTCCCCAATTCACCGCCATACCAGCCACACAACAAAAAATCCTTACGTGCAAATTCACTCTATTGAGATCCGCCTGTGAACCACAAGTAAAAACAATATCATCCATATAACTTAAAGACTTGACTGGACCCCCGGATCCCCCAGGAATAAAAACACCAGCCACACACTTGTCAACTTGCACACTTTTTAAAAGGGCCTCCACCACACAGATAAAAAGAATTGGTGACAGGGGACAACCCTGCCTAACTCCCGATAAAATATTAAAACTGGAACTCACATGCCCATTAACTAAAATCTGGCTACTGACCCCACAATAAAAACTCTTAATGACCATCAATAATTTATCCGGAACACCAAGGTGACTTAAAGCAGAGAACAAAAATCTATGTGATATTTTATCAAAGGCTTTCTCCAGGTCCACCGACTGTAACAAAAGAGCATTCTTATTCAAATTAGCCTGATAAATTAAGTCTCTTAGAAGCAGCAAATTATCTGAAATTTTCCTACCAGGCACTGCACATGCCTGATACTCCCCCACCATATCACCTATCACATCTGCCAGTCTACCAGCCACAATTTTAGAAATAATTTTGTAATCACTGTTTAACAATGTTATGGGCCTCCAATTTTTAATATCCCTCATGTCCCCTTTCTTATGAATCAGCGTAACAATCCCCCTACGCATAGAAACCGATAAAATCCCATGAGTAAAACCATATTGCACCACCCGGGAAAACTCCACACCTATAATATCCCAAAATCTAACATAAAATTCAGCAGGAAGACCATCACAGCCTGGCGTCTTGCCTTTCGCCAAGCCATCCACTGCCCGTCTAATTTCATCTTTCCCAACCTCCTCACTTAAAAACCCAATTTTCTCCTCAGGAATATTATTAGTTAATACTTTGCAATAATCATTAATTTCCGCATCACTGGCTCTACTATCGTTAGAGAAGAGTGTTTCATAAAAGGAAAGAATACTGCCAATCATCTCATCCCCAGATACCTCCCCTGCAGGAGAAAAAACAGACTTAAAAACCCCTTTAGGTTTAAAACATTTTTTAAAAAAGTATCTCGAACATTGCTCATTTTCCTCCATGTGCTTTATTTTTGCCTTAAACATAATAGTCTTCCCTTTTTCAATAAGTATCTTCTTCAGTTCGTCCTTCAAATCTGCAATCTCTTTATCCACCTCCATCCCCGCTCTCTTAAACTTATGGAGTACTTCCAATTTTGAAATAACAGCAGCATCATGATCCCTTTTGGCTTTCGCTCTCCTAAAACACACCCCTTTAAAATAACATGCAAATTTCTCCTTAGCCCAGTCCCACCACTCTAGCAAATCTTTAAAAAGGTGCTGTTCAGACACACAAGACAAAAACACTTTATTAAAACCAACCTTAACACTCTCCTCTTCCAGCAGGCTTACGTTCAGCTTCCAGAGTCCCTTTCCAAAAGCCAGGGACTCAGCTATACACAGATCTACCACTATCATCTTGTGGTCAGAAAAAGTCGTCATCACGTGGTTGCACTTGGCCACTTTAATCCCTTCAGACATAAAAACATAGTCAATTCGGGAAACACTACGTCCACTGTCTGATATGTATGTGAACTTATCACTTGGCCCAACCATCAGACCAGCATCCGTGTAGCGTAAATCCTGCACAATCTGATTTAAAATATTAGACGTAACATCAGTCCTACCTTCCGTAGAGCTCTTACGATCTTTTGCGGATCTGACACAATTAAAATCTCCAGCCACTATAGTGAAGTCTCTGCCTGGTAAAAACAACTTTAGAGACTCCAAAAACCCAACTCTTGCTTGTTTATCAGCAGGGGCATAAACATTAAAAACCCGTACCCGCTGACCTAAAAAATCCACTAATAAAAACAAACATCTCCCAGGTATGATTACTTTAAACTCTAAAACCTTTAGACTGGAATTACACAGTAAAATGCCCACCCCTTCATTCCTGTTTTCTGAGCATGGGGACCAAAAAGATTGCCCCTTATTCCACTCACTCTCATGCGGGGCAGATTTAATTACACATTCCTGCAGACAGACAATATCTGCATTCACACTCTCAATGTACTCCAGTATCCCTGCTCTCCTACAAGCAGAACCAATCCCTCGTACATTCAGAGAAGCAACACACAACGCCATCATAACAACAGGAAAAAATCTCCACCATACCCGATCCATCATGAACCAGGAGAAAACCCACTCCTGCCACCCACTTTTCTACGTATATCAGGCGACTCAGAACTCGAGTCCCTGTTAGAATAACCTGGTCTTAGGGAGACTGGATCTTCCTGCCCCCCAGACCAACACCCCTCCACCTTACTTCTTTTAATCACGGAGGCATAACTCTCCTCCTTGCCATCATCTTCCTCCTCATTTTCACTCCAATCACTGTTAACCCTATCACGCTGCTGAGGGGTTATAGTTCCATCCGAATCAGAATCCTCCTCCTCCAAAACCTCCATTTCCTCACCCCCATCTCTTCCCAAAACAGGATTCACTGACTCCGCCATATTAGACAAATCCATCCCATCACCCGGGCCATGCACATCAGCTACTTTGTTTATTACTTCCAGCCCCTCCCTCAAACCAACTTTCTTCTGGCTCCGCCCCTTTTCCTCCATCTTGGGCACCGCATGGTCTCTTCCCCTACCACCATCTTGTTTTTGGCTTTCCCCTCTGAGTCTGAGCCTTCGCCCTCCTCCCCACTTTCCTGCCGAGTCTTCTTCTGCCTCTCTTCAGCGTCCACCTGTGACCTAGGAATCTGAGCCCACAATCTACATTTCCTTGCAAGGTGATCTGCATGTCCACACAAATCACACACCTTATTCATTGGGCAACCACTTGCAACATGCCCAGATTTCCCACAACCTCTACAAACATCACCTTGCACTGGACAATCTTTCTGAACATGTCCAAACTCATGACACTTCCTACAATATTCCATCTGTCCATTATAAAAACAAAATCCCCTTTCTCCTCCGATAGAAAACTGTGCAGGAATGCTCTTGGCACCCCCAATAGCTCTATCATCCGGTCTCAGTTTTACAACATATCTCCTCTTGCCATTTAGATAATTGTATTTGTTCTTCATTCTTCCCAAAAATTTAACCTCACTACAATACCGAGCTAAAAAATTGGAAACAGTCTCATCCGGAACTTTAGGGTTATACATGTGCACAACCACATACTTATATGTCTGCTGGAACAGAGGTTCCAGTGCAATAAACTCTAGGCATTTCAATTCCTTTTCTTCCTTCATTCGTACCAACTCCATGTAGACTCTCTGGCAAATACTCAAAGAAACAAAAGTGATATCATAAATTCCTTGTTTCTGAAAATCCTGCAGTGCCAATACATCCGTTACCTTCAAGCCATTAATGTTCTTCAAGACATCAACGCAAACTTGGTCCAAACCGATTTCTCCTTCATGACCTGCAGCCACCTTCAGACGGACCGAGTCCTCTAATCCACGTGTTTTCTCCACCATTTTTACAGCAGATAAACACAATCGCCGCTCAATCGCACACTAGGGCCCCACAAGGGGGAACCCCAGTCACAACTGCCCTCCAAACAACACCAGCAGCAGAAAACCACCACTGATCTTGCCAAAAGGCCGAGAAGCGATAACCAGAATTGGTTTCAAACTACGGAGCCACCCAAGGATCCTGAAAAGTCCATTTGTGGAGATGAGCTCCTGGACTCCCGTTAAGAAGACATGTTGTCAACCTCTAGATCCCTTACATGCCTGCACTTTTCGGCTTGCTGCTGCTGCAATCCACGCGTTTTAGATCTGCATAACTCCACCTCTTTAAACACAGCACCTTCACCCCCTGCTGTTCCCACCCGCCTCAACACCGTTGGAAGGGAGGAGAACCAATTAAGGCGGGGGGTGGGGTGGAACGAGCAGCTGTCTACCCTTAGCAGGAGGGCTCCTGATTACATACCTCTCCTGCTGCTGCTGCTGCTGGCTGTCCAGCAGCAGACTGAAGGTGGCTGCTGCTGTGCACAGGTATATAAAGGCTCAGAGCCTATTATGACACGCGCAGCCAGCGTTCCATTGCCACATTCCATCTACTGCAGGCAGGATACCTGGCTGGCTGAATGTCGCTGAGAAGCTCACAGAGACCGCCATAAGCAACAGTTTAACAGAATGCCACAGACTAATCAACCAAACTTTTTGGGTTGGGTTCTCTTTTATAGTCTGCAGGCATTAAATGAAAGAAGTCAGTGTTCCAGCAGAAGGAGACAACGTTTCAGAAAAGGCATTGTAGCAAACCAAAAAAGAAATTTTAAGCGCAGCAGAGTAACCAGCGCACATACCTGTTAGCTCAGGTGAGTTTAAAAGGCTGCT
Organism: Phyllobates terribilis; assembly: GCF_046119375.1. NCBI lineage: Eukaryota > Metazoa > Chordata > Amphibia > Anura > Dendrobatidae > Phyllobates > Phyllobates terribilis. The sequence goes on from NW_027363232.1 coordinate 129,074, forward strand.
GTTGATAACAAGGGCATTTGCTAAATAGATGGTGTGTGTGCAACAATATACTGAAAGGTCAATTATATTGTGCAGCTTATCTCACCACCTGTAGTTATTTAGGTGAAAGCTCCAAAATGCTTGCCTAATATGTCTGTTTATCCAAAAGGAAGTAAAAAGGGAGAGCTAGAAAGATAGCATTGCATCACATTACATGGCAATGCAATGCACAGTTGCTGAAGTTGAACCAAAATGAGCTTGTAATCTGGCTTCTGCAACTTTGAACATGAAAAATCCAATGAGGAGAAGAAAAGCAAAGCCAAAGAGTCCATCCCAAAATCCGACAAACAAGCAAAATGAACAAAAAACATTGAATTCAATTCTTTCTGATTTTAGAAACTGCATTAAAGAAGGGGTGCACCGGTCCTGGAGATACTGCAATACCAGGTCAATGCGTGGAGTGGACAGAGCAAGCTCTTTTTCCATCTCCCTGTTCTAAAAATCCATTTAATATATGGTCCCCAGATAGGGGACGTATCAGATATTAAACTGATAAGAACAGATTTTTTGATTGAATATATCTTTTATTAGCACAAAAAATAAGTTAACAGACAGTGTACAGTGCCGCAGCCCAGTACACACAGAATTCTACATCATATTTACATAGCATGAGGATACGACGCACTAACTAGACACATCACACCCCTATGCTACACAAAACACTCAATCTGAAAGAAAAAGCATGTCAATCAATACAGTACGACGAACTGTGATAAGGGATGGGGATTGGGAAAAAGGGGATGGGGGGGGGGAAATCACAGGCCCGAAGCTTTATTGAAAGACAAGACACATAAGGGGAGAGGGGGAGGAGGGGTTTAGTCCTCATCCTCGTCCTCCGGACCGTCCATGATGGAATAGTCTCTGAGCAGGCTGTGGATCAGCCTGCGGCAGTCCTGGATGGACATCCTCTCCCTCCTCAAGATGAGCCGGTTCCTGGCGACCCAAACGGCATCCTTGAAGCAGTTCATAAGGCGCCAAGCCTCCTGGATGGCTCCGACGGTATGAACCCCAGGGAAGAGTCCGTAAAGCACAGAATGGTGCGATAGGCTCGCCCTGGGGACAGAGTTCCTCAGGTCGTCCTCAAGTGCAGTCAATAGGCGCTGTGCAAATCCGCAGTCCCAAAAAGTGTGCAAAGATGTTTCCTCCACGAAGGGGCACCTTGGGCAGTACCGGGTCTTGCACAGGTTCCGGGCATGCATGAATGACCGGACGGGCAGTCCGCCCTGAATCGCCATCCACGACAAGTCCTTGTGCCCGTTGGTCAGCCTGTCAGACGACACATTTGTCCACACAGTCTCCAGCGTGTCCTGGTGAAGTCCTGTGATGTTCTCCACGTCATCCTTGGCTCTGATTAGCTTGTGGATAGTTTTGGGCTTCCACAAGTCGGGCTTGAGTCCCTCCAGTTGATGCTCCCCCACAAATCGAACGACGTCTCCGTAGAACCATGGCGTCGTCCAGTTGTAGGGGAAGGAGCTGTCCCACTTGTCCCAGCCGAGTCGCCTCCAAAGAGGAAGCAGGAAGAAGCGAGACATGGACCTGCCCGCGGAGCCATTCTTGACTTGCAAAGTCCGGCGGACACAATCACACACAAAAGAGGATCGCAGGAGGGTGGGGATATCTGGAACGCCCTTCCCACCCTTGCGAGGCTCCTTGTACATGACGGCCCGCCTGACTCTGTCCATCTTGGATCCCCAGACAAAGTGAAACACTGTCCTGGTAATGGCCCTGCACACAGTGACGTGTGGGGGCCAGGCCTGCGCCGTGTACTGCAAGATGGGCAGGACCTCATTACGCAGGACGAGTGCCTTACCCTCACAAGTGAGGTGTCTGAGGCTCCAGAGTCCGATCCGTTGCTTCACCTTGGCCAAGCGTTCTTGCCAGGACTTGAGGGCCGCTCCTTCCTTCCCAAACCAGACTCCCAGCACCTTGAGGAAATCCGGTTGAATGTTGAAGGGGAAGGGGGCGGAGGAGGCCGGCTGCCAATCCCCGAAGAGCATGGCTTCCGACTTCCTGCAGTTGACTTTGGCCCCTGAAGCCCGGCCGAACCTCTCACACGTCTGGACGAGGGCGTCGACTGAACCACGATCAGCGCAGAAGACGGTGACGTCGTCCATGTAGAGCGAGCACTTGACCTCGTGTCGTCCCGGACCCGGTGCGGTGATCCCTCTGATCTCTCCATTCTGCCGGATAGCCTCTGCGAAGAGTTCTATAACACAAACAAAAAGAAGAGGTGATAGAGGGCAGCCTTGTCTGACCCCAGAGAGGACAGGGAAGGGGTCAGTCTTCCAGCCGTTCACCAACACCGAGCTGTGGATATCAAAATACATCAGACGGACATACGAACAAAACATGTTACCCAAACCTAACCGGTGCAGAGCTCGGCCCATGAACTCGTGGGAAACCCGGTCGAAGGCCTTCTCCTGATCCAAGGAGACCAGGGCCGCGTGTGCGTGGCGGACCTTGATGTACTCGACCGTGTCCCGCACGAGAGCGAGGCTGTCTGCGATGCGACGTCCAGGGATGCCGCAGGTCTGGTCCGGGTGGATGATCCGTCCGATGACCGTCTTAAGTCGTGTCGCCATCGTCTTGGCCAGGATCTTGTAGTCCACGTTGAGCAGAGTGATGGGACGCCAATTCCTCAGGTCGCACCTCTCTCCCTTCCGCTTGTACAGGATCGTGACCATTCCTTCCCTCAAAGATGGAGGCATTCTACCCTCCACCACCATCTCCTCGTACAGGTCCAACAGGTCCGGACAGATGAGGTCTCCCAGCGCTACATAGAGCTCCGCTGGAAGACCATCACTGCCCGGGGTCCTGCCGGTCCTAAAGGATTTAGCGGCAGAGAGCAATTCGCCCACCATCAGAGGTTTGTCCAAGGCTGCCGTGCCTGCAGGATCAAGATGGTTAGTGATACCTGACAGGAACTTATCAGCAGCGTCGGGGTCGGTAGTCTTGTGGGAGTAGAGTTCGCTGTAGAAGTCGCTGACGACCCTCATCACGTCCTCCTTCCCACGTCGCATGTTTCCGCTCTCGTCTCGCAGCTCGTTCAGGGGCGTGTGACCGGCATGAAGTTTCCTGAAAAAGAATGAATTACATTTCTCACCCTTCTCCAGATTCTCCACTTTGGAACGGAAGACGATTCGCTTGGACTCCTCCTCAAAGTGCCTTTTCAGGCTCTTCTTGGTCTCCTCCAGCTCCTCCCTCACGTCCCAGCCGCAGTGAAGAAGGTCCTGCAGCGACCGCAGCTCGCGCTGCAGCCCTCTGAAGTCCCTCCTCTTCTCACACGCCTGTTGTCGACCCTTGGCCTGAAAGAAACAGCGAAACTCAAGTTTAACATATTCCCACCAATCAGAGACTGTTTGGAAGCTACCCTTGTAGGACTGCCACATTGCGTAGGCTGCTCTCAGCTCCTCCACGACTTCATCCTGAGCCAGCAGAGCACAATTCAGCTTCCAGGAGCCGGGGCCGGACGGAAAACCGTCGCCGAGGACACTTTGTAAGTGAATGGCTCTGTGGTCGGAGAAGAAGCAGGAGACCATCGAGTGCCTACTCTGCCTGACTGCCCGAGAGGTGAACACAAAGTCAATCCTGGAGCGGAGTGAGCCATCGGGTCGGCTCCACGAATAGTTCGTGGAGCCTCTCCCCATGGAGCCCACCACGTCCTGAAGAGAGGCCTCGGTTACCATCTCGATGAGCAGCTTGGACGTGATGTCCAACTTGGCAGATGTGCCAGAACTACGACCATCCTCCTCGATGGGGCAGTTGAAATCCCCAGCCATCACTAAGGTCCTGGTGGTGGCAAGCTGAAGCCGCAGGGTCTGGAAAAGCTCCAAACGCTCATTCTTCAGTGGGGACGCATACACGTTGATGAACCTGACAGGTTCTCCCGCCCAGTTGCCATCTACAACAAGAGCCCTGCCGCAGATGAGCTCCTGGACGGACTCAAGCGTGAATGCGCCCCCCCTGATCAGAATTGCGACCCCCGCAGACTTGCAGTCACCCCCACCGGACCAGTAGGATGGACCGTGGGACCACTCCCTGGCCAGATGTTTGAAGGACCTAGAGGAGGGAAGGGAACATTCCTGCAACATATAAACATCACACAACTGGGAAGTAAGGAAGGCATAAATAGTCTGACGTCTGAACTTGTCCTTGATGCTCCTGACATTAATGGAAAATAAGTTAATATTAGCCATCATGTAGGGAAAAAAGAAAAAGTTAGCGCAGGCAATACACCTTAGTTACCACTCCGGTCGGGTGGTCCTTCGTCGGTGTTGACTGCTGGTGACGGGATCACCAGCAGGCCCTCTTCCTCCATCTGGTCAAGCAGCGCGGCCTCGATCTCGGCGACCACCAGTTCCTCCTCTTCTGGCTCGGCCACCAGGGTCTCAACCATGTGCTCCATCTCTTCTGGCTCAGGGAGGGTATCCTCCTTTTCGCCTACGAAATCCAGAATCTTCTTTTTGGAGGATTCAGTAGCAGGGCTGTCCTCCACCTTCCTCTTTCCCCGGGTTGGAACTGGGGAGACAAGAAGGGGAAAATCCTCCTCGGAATAGATAGCGGCGGGTGGAGGAAAGGTTAATTCCACCGCTACCATGGTCTGGGGAGGGAGAGTGGCTGCCGGGGCAGGGGAAAGGACACCTGCTGAGGAGTAGGGGAAGGAGGAAGAGGAAGTGGAATCCTCAGCAGGGGTGGCCGGGGTGGGGGGGAATTGGACGGGGGTGGCAGGGGGAGGGATCGAGAGAGGGGTGACAGAACTCTTACCCTCCTTTGACTTTTTCTTCTGCTTCGGAGCTGCTGGGACCGTCGCTGGGGCTTTGGCCACCGACTCCTTGACCGCTTTGGCCTTGGTCGTCTCGGCCTTGGCCGCTGGGGCCTTGGTCGTCGCGTCCTTGACCTTCACAGGCCTGGTCGTCGGGGCCTTGTCCTCCGTAGCTGGGGTCGTCGCAACCACCGATGCCCAGGATCTCTCACGCTTGGGGCAATCCTTGTACAGATGAGCCGCCAGCCCACACAGGTTGCAGGATGTCTTCTTCGGGCAGTCCTTCGAGCTGTGTCCCGTCACTCGACAAATCCTGCAGGCATCCTCCTTGCAGTCCTTCATCTCGTGGCCGTTCTTGCCACATCTCCTGCAGTTCCGCGGCATTTCCGGGTAATAGATGAGGCCGTAGGAGTTGCCCAGGGAGAATGTCGGGGGCAGGTGCCGAAGTCCGTCTGAGTACGCCAGGTCCCTGTGAAGTCTAACGGTCACCGACCACTTACCTGTCCAGAAGCCGAGTCCATTCAGGATGTGAGAGGGTTCCTTCACAACCAAACAGAAGCGTCTCAGGAAGGTACAGATGTCTTGGCCTGGGGTGTGCGGGTTGCGCATGGAGACCGTGATCCTCCTTTCGTCCCTCTGGATAGGGCAGCTACCTGTAAAGGCAGAGAAAGAATTATCCGGTCCTTTTGCGCTTACCATTTCCCAGAACCTCCTGCAGGTGTTCACAGTGGCGAAGGTGACGAAGAAGATCCCCGTCAAGAAGGTCTGGATGCTGAGGGTGTCCGACCTGGAGAAGCCTCGATCCAGCAGCATCTTCTGGCAGAACACGTCCGAGGACATATCCGGCACCCTCCCATCCACTTCCTTCAGCTTCAGGGCCACCGTCTGCCGCATCCATGGCTCCAGGGCTGGAGCTTCGTGGCGGGGCTTCTGGGGTCCCTTCTGCTGGCCAGTCGTGGAGGCAGAGTCCTTGGGGTCAGAATCGGCTCCTGGCTGGGCCCTCCTGGCTGTCCCCTGCTCCAGGCTCTTCTTTTCGGCCTTCCTCGCAGCGCTTGCCATGGCTTTCCTCCTGCAGTTACTTCTTGGAGCTGGATCTGGAACTCTTCCCGGAATGGGTGGAGCTATGCAGATTCTTCTCCCGTCGTGTTCTGGACAAATTCCCCGAAAGGTCTTTGTCTCGATGATTTTCTTCCTCGAAGATTCCACAGGACAGCCCGATTCTTCTCCGAGTCTTCGTCTTCTTCTGGATTCTTTAGAGCTTCTTCCTCCCACCGATATCCGCCTTCCTTCTCCGATGTCAGCTGGGCTCCGAAGCTCTTCTCCTTCCGAGTTCGATCGCTCTCGTCAAGTGTAGATCGTGATAAGAACAGATACTACACTTGATCTTAGCCAAAAGGCCGAGAAGCGATAACCAGAATTGGTTTCAAACTACGGAGCCACCCAAGGATCCTGAAAAGTCCATTTGTGGAGATGAGCTCCTGGACTCCCGTTAAGAAGACATGTTGTCAACCTCTAGATCCCTTACATGCCTGCACTTTTCGGCTTGCTGCTGCTGCAATCCACGCGTTTTAGATCTGCATAACTCCACCTCTTTAAACACAGCACCTTCACCCCCTGCTGTTCCCACCCGCCTCAACACCGTTGGAAGGGAGGAGAACCAATTAAGGCGGGGGGTGGGGTGGAACGAGCAGCTGTCTACCCTTAGCAGGAGGGCTCCTGATTACATACCTCTCCTGCTGCTGCTGCTGCTGGCTGTCCAGCAGCAGACTGAAGGTGGCTGCTGCTGTGCACAGGTATATAAAGGCTCAGAGCCTATTATGACACGCGCAGCCAGCGTTCCATTGCCACATTCCATCTACTGCAGGCAGGATACCTGGCTGGCTGAATGTCGCTGAGAAGCTCACAGAGACCGCCATAAGCAACAGTTTAACAGAATGCCACAGACTAATCAACCAAACTTTTTGGGTTGGGTTCTCTTTTATAGTCTGCAGGCATTAAATGAAAGAAGTCAGTGTTCCAGCAGAAGGAGACAACGTTTCAGAAAAGGCATTGTAGCAAACCAAAAAAGAAATTTTAAGCGCAGCAGAGTAACCAGCGCACATACCTGTTAGCTCAGGTGAGTTTAAAAGGCTGCGGTTGATAACAAGGGCATTTGCTAAATAGATGGTGTGTGTGCAACAATATACTGAAAGGTCAATTATATTGTGCAGCTTATCTCACCACCTGTAGTTATTTAGGTGAAAGCTCCAAAATGCTTGCCTAATATGTCTGTTTATCCAAAAGGAAGTAAAAAGGGAGAGCTAGAAAGATAGCATTGCATCACATTACATGGCAATGCAATGCACAGTTGCTGAAGTTGAACCAAAATGAGCTTGTAATCTGGCTTCTGCAACTTTGAACATGAAAAATCCAATGAGGAGAAGAAAAGCAAAGCCAAAGAGTCCATCCCAAAATCCGACAAACAAGCAAAATGAACAAAAAACATTGAATTCAATTCTTTCTGATTTTAGAAACTGCATTAAGGAAGGGGTGCACCGGTCCTGGAGATACTGCAATACCAGGTCAATGCGTGGAGTGGACAGAGCAAGCTCTTTTTCCATCTCCCTGTTCTAAAAATCCATTTAATATATGGTCCCCAGATAGGGGACGTATCAGATATTAAACTGATAAGAACAGATACTACACTTGATCTTAGCCAAAAGGCCGAGAAGCGATAACCAGAATTGGTTTCAAACTACGGAGCCACCCAAGGATCCTGAAAAGTCCATTTGTGGAGATGAGCTCCTGGACTCCCGTTAAGAAGACATGTTGTCAACCTCTAGATCCCTTACATGCCTGCACTTTTCGGCTTGCTGCTGCTGCAATCCACGCGTTTTAGATCTGCATAACTCCACCTCTTTAAACACAGCACCTTCACCCCCTGCTGTTCCCACCCGCCTCAACACCGTTGGAAGGGAGGAGAACCAATTAAGGCGGGGGGTGGGGTGGAACGAGCAGCTGTCTACCCTTAGCAGGAGGGCTCCTGATTACATACCTCTCCTGCTGCTGCTGCTGCTGGCTGTCCAGCAGCAGACTGAAGGTGGCTGCTGCTGTGCACAGGTATATAAAGGCTCAGAGCCTATTATGACACGCGCAGCCAGCGTTCCATTGCCACATTCCATCTACTGCAGGCAGGATACCTGGCTGGCTGAATGTCGCTGAGAAGCTCACAGAGACCGCCATAAGCAACAGTTTAACAGAATGCCACAGACTAATCAACCAAACTTTTTGGGTTGGGTTCTCTTTTATAGTCTGCAGGCATTAAATGAAAGAAGTCAGTGTTCCAGCAGAAGGAGACAACGTTTCAGAAAAGGCATTGTAGCAAACCAAAAAAGAAATTTTAAGCGCAGCAGAGTAACCAGCGCACATACCTGTTAGCTCAGGTGAGTTTAAAAGGCTGCTGTTGATAACAAGGGCATTTGCTAAATAGATGGTGTGTGTGCAACAATATACTGAAAGGTCAATTATATTGTGCAGCTTATCTCACCACCTGTAGTTATTTAGGTGAAAGCTCCAAAATGCTTGCCTAATATGTCTGTTTATCCAAAAGGAAGTAAAAAGGGAGAGCTAGAAAGATAGCATTGCATCACATTACATGGCAATGCAATGCACAGTTGCTGAAGTTGAACCAAAATGAGCTTGTAATCTGGCTTCTGCAACTTTGAACATGAAAAATCCAATGAGGAGAAGAAAAGCAAAGCCAAAGAGTCCATCCCAAAATCCGACAAACAAGCAAAATGAACAAAAAACATTGAATTCAATTCTTTCTGATTTTAGAAACTGCATTAAAGAAGGGGTGCACCGGTCCTGGAGATACTGCAATACCAGGTCAATGCATGGAGTGGACAGAGCAAGCTCTTTTTCCATCTCCCTGTTCTAAAAATCCATTTAATATATGGTCCCCAGATAGAGGATGTATCAGATATTAAACTGATAAGAACAGATACTACACTTGATCTTAGCCAAAAGGCCGAGAAGCGATAACCAGAATTGGTTTCAAACTACGGAGCCACCCAAGGATCCTGAAAAGTCCATTTGTGGAGATGAGCTCCTGGACTCCCGTTAAGAAGACATGTTGTCAACCTCTAGATCCCTTACATGCCTGCACTTTTCGGCTTGCTGCTGCTGCAATCCACGCGTTTTAGATCTGCATAACTCCACCTCTTTAAACACAGCACCTTCACCCCCTGCTGTTCCCACCCGCCTCAACACCGTTGGAAGGGAGGAGAACCAATTAAGGCGGGGGGTGGGGTGAAACGAGCAGCTGTCTACCCTTAGCAGGAGGGCTCCTGATTACATACCTCTCCTGCTGCTGCTGCTGCTGGCTGTCCAGCAGCAGACTGAAGGTGGCTGCTGCTGTGCACAGGTATATAAAGGCTCAGAGCCTATTATGACACGCGCAGCCAGCGTTCCATTGCCACATTCCATCTACTGCAGGCAGGATACCTGGCTGGCTGAATGTCGCTGAGAAGCTCACAGAGACCGCCATAAGCAACAGTTTAACAGAATGCCACAGACTAATCAACCAAACTTTTTGGGTTGGGTTCTCTTTTATAGTCTGCAGGCATTAAATGAAAGAAGTCAGTGTTCCAGCAGAAGGAGACAACGTTTCAGAAAAGGCATTGTAGCAAACCAAAAAAGAAATTTTAAGCGCAGCAGAGTAACCAGCGCACATACCTGTTAGCTCAGGTGAGTTTAAAAGGCTGCTGTTGATAACAAGGGCATTTGCTAAATAGATGGTGTGTGTGCAACAATATACTGAAAGGTCAATTATATTGTGCAGCTTATCTCACCACCTGTAGTTATTTAGGTGAAAGCTCCAAAATGCTTGCCTAATATGTCTGTTTATCCAAAAGGAAGTAAAAAGGGAGAGCTAGAAAGATAGCATTGCATCACATTACATGGCAATGCAATGCACAGTTGCTGAAGTTGAACCAAAATGAGCTTGTAATCTGGCTTCTGCAACTTTGAACATGAAAAATCCAATGAGGAGAAGAAAAGCAAAGCCAAAGAGTCCATCCCAAAATCCGACAAACAAGCAAAATGAACAAAAAACATTGAATTCAATTCTTTCTGATTTTAGAAACTGCATTAAAGAAGGGGTGCACCGGTCCTGGAGATACTGCAATACCAGGTCAATGCGTGGAGTGGACAGAGCAAGCTCTTTTTCCATCTCCCTGTTCTAAAAATCCATTTAATATATGGTCCCCAGATAGGGGACGTATCAGATATTAAACTGATAAGAACAGATTTTTTTAATTGAATGCGTCAGAAGACGCGACATAAATTAAATTCCATTTGCATGGATAACCAAAAAAATGTCGCCTACGCCTTCATCATCCGAATTCAACTTTTTGTTTTTTTTAAGAAAATTTAATGATAATTAATAAATAAAACATAACATAACATATCCTTACATCAACAACAAAAAACTTCCAACAAAAACATCAACTCAACATTTTTCTTCTTCCACGTTTCTTCTTCCTCCATGACATGTCCAACAATTTCCAGTCAAAACCTTGCAGCAAAATCTTTTCATCTTCTTCAGCTTCAGCACTGGTATCAACACAATCCTGCATTACTTTCTCTTTTCCCTTATCATCCACCTTCCTTTTTTCCTTAACGTCTTTACTTCTAGGTACTCTCTCCAGTCTGCAAAACATAGAGTCCCCAACTCCTGAGAACTCCTGCTTCTCTCCCACAAACTCCTTCTTATTTTCAACTACTTGTATATCTTTGTCTTCTTTCTCTTTACAATCTTCAAACGATTCTTCAAATATCTTTTTCCCTTTCTCCTCTTTTTTCCCACCTTCCTCATAACAAAATCCAGGTTTCCCATTATCAATTCTTCTTTTACCATTTTCCACATAACTGAATCCACATTTACCATTTATAACAATCCTTCCTAAACTTAGTTCATTTTGTCCATTTTCCCAAACTAGGAAACTTCTCTTCCCATTCCAGACTCCCACTTTATTTAAGTAGTCCTTCTGGAATTTTACCAAAATACTCCATGGCTTCAAAAACTCCATCACTTCCTCCATCTCTACAAAGGGGTCATCCATACAGATAACCACCTTTTTCGGCCTTCCAGCAAAAAGAGCATTAACTCCAATTTCTTTTCCTTCCCAATTCTTGAGAAGACAAATACACTTTTCTTCAGACTTCAGTGTTACGTCAAATACCTTTTTAAACTTGATTTCTTGCATACAAAAAATGTCCTCTTCAATGATCGTCCCATACTTGAACAGAATATCCAAGATCTGATTCTCCTCCAACGAAAAATCCTCTAACTCCGTCTTCACATAGAACCGTAAACAGTTCCTCTTCCTCGTCAACTCCATCTTCTTCCTCCAAAAGAACTGCCCCCCACAGCTATGTGTGGTGACACGATGATCGCCTCTCGTTGCCCAGGGACTAATCCGACTCCCCAATAGCAGCAGGAGGGTGAAGCCCTGCCGTTAGACAAAGCGATCCCCCCAGGCCAAGGAGCCGGGTACCCTGGGCACCTCCTAGCCAAGGCCAAGGCAGCAACTGGTAGATCACTGCACCTGATCTTAGCCAAAAGGCCGAGAAGCGATAACCAGAATTGGTTTCAAACTACGGAGCCACCCAAGGATCCTGAAAAGTCCATTTGTGGAGATGAGCTCCTGGACTCCCGTTAAGAAGACATGTTGTCAACCTCTAGATCCCTTACATGCCTGCACTTTTCGGCTTGCTGCTGCTGCAATCCACGCGTTTTAGATCTGCATAACTCCACCTCTTTAAACACAGCACCTTCACCCCCTGCTGTTCCCACCCGCCTCAACACCGTTGGAAGGGAGGAGAACCAATTAAGGCGGGGGGTGGGGTGGAACGAGCAGCTGTCTACCCTTAGCAGGAGGGCTCCTGATTACATACCTCTCCTGCTGCTGCTGCTGCTGGCTGTCCAGCAGCAGACTGAAGGTGGCTGCTGCTGTGCACAGGTATATAAAGGCTCAGAGCCTATTATGACACGCGCAGCCAGCGTTCCATTGCCACATTCCATCTACTGCAGGCAGGATACCTGGCTGGCTGAATGTCGCTGAGAAGCTCACAGAGACCGCCATAAGCAACAGTTTAACAGAATGCCACAGACTAATCAACCAAACTTTTTGGGTTGGGTTCTCTTTTATAGTCTGCAGGCATTAAATGAAAGAAGTCAGTGTTCCAGCAGAAGGAGACAACGTTTCAGAAAAGGCATTGTAGCAAACCAAAAAAGAAATTTTAAGCGCAGCAGAGTAACCAGCGCACATACCTGTTAGCTCAGGTGAGTTTAAAAGGCTGCTGTTGATAACAAGGGCATTTGCTAAATAGATGGTGTGTGTGCAACAATATACTGAAAGGTCAATTATATTGTGCAGCTTATCTCACCACCTGTAGTTATTTAGGTGAAAGCTCCAAAATGCTTGCCTAATATGTCTGTTTATCCAAAAGGAAGTAAAAAGGGAGAGCTAGAAAGATAGCATTGCATCACATGACATGGCAATGCAATGCACAGTTGCTGAAGTTGAACCAAAATGAGCTTGTAATCTGGCTTCTGCAACTTTGAACATGAAAAATCCAATGAGGAGAAGAAAAGCAAAGCCAAAGAGTCCATCCCAAAATCCGACAAACAAGCAAAATGAACAAAAAACATTGAATTCAATTCTTTCTGATTTTAGAAACTGCATTAAAGAAGGGGTGCACCGGTCCTGGAGATACTGCAATACCAGGTCAATGCATGGAGTGGACAGAGCAAGCTCTTTTTCCATCTCCCTGTTCTAAAAATCCATTTAATATATGGTCCCCAGATAGAGGATGTATCAGATATTAAACTGATAAGAACAGATACTACACTTGATCTTAGCCAAAAGGCCGAGAAGCGATAACCAGAATTGGTTTCAAACTACGGAGCCACCCAAGGATCCTGAAAAGTCCATTTGTGGAGATGAGCTCCTGGACTCCCGTTAAGAAGACATGTTGTCAACCTCTAGATCCCTTACATGCCTGCACTTTTCGGCTTGCTGCTGCTGCAATCCACGCGTTTTAGATCTGCATAACTCCACCTCTTTAGACACAGCACCTTCACCCCCTGCTGTTCCCACCCGCCTCAACACCGTTGGAAGGGAGGAGAACCAATTAAGGCGGGGGGTGGGGTGGAACGAGCAGCTGTCTACCCTTAGCAGGAGGGCTCCTGATTACATACCTCTCCTGCTGCTGCTGCTGCTGCTGGCTGTCCAGCAGCAGACTGAAGGTGGCTGCTGCTGTGCACAGGTATATAAAGGCTCAGAGCCTATTATGACACGCGCAGCCAGCGTTCCATTGCCACATTCCATCTACTGCAGGCAGGATACCTGGCTAGCTGAATGTCGCTGAGAAGCTCACAGAGACCGCCATAAGCAACAGTTTAACAGAATGCCACAGACTAATCAACCAAACTTTTTGGGTTGGGTTCTCTTTTATAGTCTGCAGGCATTAAATGAAAGAAGTCAGTGTTCCAGCAGAAGGAGACAACGTTTCAGAAAAGGCATTGTAGCAAACCAAAAAAGAAATTTTAAGCGCAGCAGAGTAACCAGCGCACATACCTGTTAGCTCAGGTGAGTTTAAAAGGCTGCTGTTGATAACAAGGGCATTTGCTAAATAGATGGTTTGTGTGCAACAATATACTGAAAGGTCAATTATATTGGGCAGCTTATCTCACCACCTGTAGTTATTTAGATGAAAGCTCCAAAATGCTTGCCTAATATGTCTGTTTATCCAAAAGGAAGTAAAAAGGGAGAGCTAGAAAGATAGCATTGCATCACATTACATGGCAATGCAATGCACAGTTGCTGAAGTTGAACCAAAATGAGCTTGTAATCTGGCTTCTGCAACTTTGAACATGAAAAATCCAATGAGGAGAAGAAAAGCAAAGCCAAAGAGTCCATCCCAAAATCCGACAAACAAGCAAAATGAACAAAAAACATTGAATTCAATTCTTTCTGATTTTAGAAACTGCATTAAAGAAGGGGTGCACCGGTCCTGGAGATACTGCAATACCAGGTCAATGCGTGGAGTGGACAGAGCAAGCTCTTTTTCCATCTCCCTGTTCTAAAAATCCATTTAATATATGGTCCCCAGATAGGGGACGTATCAGATATTAAACTGATAAGAACAGATACTACACTTGATCTTAGCCAAAAGGCCGAGAAGCGATAACCAGAATTGGTTTCAAACTACGGAGCCACCCAAGGATCCTGAAAAGTCCATTTGTGGAGATGAGCTCCTGGACTCCCGTTAAGAAGACATGTTGTCAACCTCTAGATCCCTTACATGCCTGCACTTTTCGGCTTGCTGCTGCTGCAATCCACGCGTTTTAGATCTGCATAACTCCACCTCTTTAAACACAGCACCTTCACCCCCTGCTGTTCCCACCCGCCTCAACACCGTTGGAAGGGAGGAGAACCAATTAAGGCGGGGGGTGGGGTGGAACGAGCAGCTGTCTACCCTTAGCAGGAGGGCTCCTGATTACATACCTCTCCTGCTGCTGCTGCTGCTGGCTGTCCAGCAGCAGACTGAAGGTGGCTGCTGCTGTGCACAGGTATATAAAGGCTCAGAGCCTATTATGACACGCGCAGCCAGCGTTCCATTGCCACATTCCATCTACTGCAGGCAGGATACCTGGCTGGCTGAATGTCGCTGAGAAGCTCACAGAGACCGCCATAAGCAACAGTTTAACAGAATGCCACAGACTAATCAACCAAACTTTTTGGGTTGGGTTCTCTTTTATAGTCTGCAGGCATTAAATGAAAGAAGTCAGTGTTCCAGCAGAAGGAGACAACGTTTCAGAAAAGGCATTGTAGCAAACCAAAAAAGAAATTTTAAGCGCAGCAGAGTAACCAGCGCACATACCTGTTAGCTCAGGTGAGTTTAAAAGGCTGCTGTTGATAACAAGGGCATTTGCTAAATAGATGGTGTGTGTGCAACAATATACTGAAAGGTCAATTATATTGTGCAGCTTATCTCACCACCTGTAGTTATTTAGGTGAAAGCTCCAAAATGCTTGCCTAATATGTCTGTTTATCCAAAAGGAAGTAAAAAGGGAGAGCTAGAAAGATAGCATTGCATCACATTACATGGCAATGCAATGCACAGTTGCTGAAGTTGAACCAAAATGAGCTTGTAATCTGGCTTCTGCAACTTTGAACATGAAAAATCCAATGAGGAGAAGAAAAGCAAAGCCAAAGAGTCCATCCCAAAATCCGACAAACAAGCAAAATGAACAAAAAACATTGAATTCAATTCTTTCTGATTTTAGAAACTGCATTAAAGAAGGGGTGCACCGGTCCTGGAGATACTGCAATACCAGGTCAATGCGTGGAGTGGACAGAGCAAGCTCTTTTTCCATCTCCCTGTTCTAAAAATCCATTTAATATATGGTCCCCAGATAGGGGACGTATCAGATATTAAACTGATAAGAACAGATACTACACTTGATCTTAGCCAAAAGGCCGAGAAGCGATAACCAGAATTGGTTTCAAACTACGGAGCCACCCAAGGATCCTGAAAAGTCCATTTGTGGAGATGAGCTCCTGGACTCCCGTTAAGAAGACATGTTGTCAACCTCTAGATCCCTTACATGCCTGCACTTTTCGGCTTGCTGCTGCTGCAATCCACGCGTTTTAGATCTGCATAACTCCACCTCTTTAAACACAGCACCTTCACCCCCTGCTGTTCCCACCCGCCTCAACACCGTTGGAAGGGAGGAGAACCAATTAAGGCGGGGGGTGGGGTGGAACGAGCAGCTGTCTACCCTTAGCAGGAGGGTTCCTGATTACATACCTCTCCTGCTGCTGCTGCTGCTGGCTGTCCAGCAGCAGACTGAAGGTGGCTGCTGCTGTGCACAGGTATATAAAGGCTCAGAGCCTATTATGACACGCGCAGCCAGCGTTCCATTGCCACATTCCATCTACTGCAGGCAGGATACCTGGCTGGCTGAATGTCGCTGAGAAGCTCACAGAGACCGCCATAAGCAACAGTTTAACAGAATGCCACAGACTAATCAACCAAACTTTTTGGGTTGGGTTCTCTTTTATAGTCTGCAGGCATTAAATGAAAGAAGTCAGTGTTCCAGCAGAAGGAGACAACGTTTCAGAAAAGGCATTGTAGCAAACCAAAAAAGAAATTTTAAGCGCAGCAGAGTAACCAGCGCACATACCTGTTAGCTCAGGTGAGTTTAAAAGGCTGCTGTTGATAACAAGGGCATTTGCTAAATAGATGGTGTGTGTGCAACAATATACTGAAAGGTCAATTATATTGTGCAGCTTATCTCACCACCTGTAGTTATTTAGGTGAAAGCTCCAAAATACTTGCCTAATATGTCTGTTTATCCAAAAGGAAGTAAAAAGGGAGAGCTAGAAAGATAGCATTGCATCACATTACATGGCAATGCAATGCACAGTTGCTGAAGTTGAACCAAAATGAGCTTGTAATCTGGCTTCTGCAACTTTGAACATGAAAAATCCAATGAGGAGAAGAAAAGCAAAGCCAAAGAGTCCATCCCAAAATCCGACAAACAAGCAAAATGAACAAAAAACATTGAATTCAATTCTTTCTGATTTTAGAAACTGCATTAAAGAAGGGGTGCACCGGTCCTGGAGATACTGCAATACCAGGTCAATGCGTGGAGTGGACAGAGCAAGCTCTTTTTCCATCTCCCTGTTCTAAAAATCCATTTAATATATGGTCCCCAGATAGGGGACGTATCAGATATTAAACTGATAAGAACAGATACTACACTTGATCTTAGCCAAAAGGCCGAGAAGCGATAACCAGAATTGGTTTCAAACTACGGAGCCACCCAAGGATCCTGAAAAGTCCATTTGTGGAGATGAGCTCCTGGACTCCCGTTAAGAAGACATGTTGTCAACCTCTAGATCCCTTACATGCCTGCACTTTTCGGCTTGCTGCTGCTGCAATCCACGCGTTTTAGATCTGCATAACTCCACCTCTTTAAACACAGCACCTTCACCCCCTGCTGTTCCCACCCGCCTCAACACCGTTGGAAGGGAGGAGAACCAATTAAGGCGGGGGGTGGGGTGGAACGAGCAGCTGTCTACCCTTAGCAGGAGGGCTCCTGATTACATACCTCTCCTGCTGCTGCTGCTGCTGGCTGTCCAGCAGCAGACTGAAGGTGGCTGCTGCTGTGCACAGGTATATAAAGGCTCAGAGCCTATTATGACACGCGCAGCCAGCGTTCCATTGCCACATTCCATCTACTGCAGGCAGGATACCTGGCTGGCTGAATGTCGCTGAGAAGCTCACAGAGACCGCCATAAGCAACAGTTTAACAGAATGCCACAGACTAATCAACCAAACTTTTTGGGTTGGGTTCTCTTTTATAGTCTGCAGGCATTAAATGAAAGAAGTCTGTGTTCCAGCAGAAGGAGACAACGTTTCAGAAAAGGCATTGTAGCAAACCAAAAAAGAAATTTTAAGCGCAGCAGAGTAACCAGCGCACATACCTGTTAGCTCAGGTGAGTTTAAAAGGCTGCTGTTGATAACAAGGGCATTTGCTAAATAGATGGTGTGTGTGCAACAATATACTGAAAGGTCAATTATATTGTGCAGCTTATCTCACCACCTGTAGTTATTTAGGTGAAAGCTCCAAAATGCTTGCCTAATATGTCTGTTTATCCAAAAGGAAGTAAAAAGGGAGAGCTAGAAAGATAGCATTGCATCACATTACATGGCAATGCAATGCACAGTTGCTGAAGTTGAACCAAAATGAGCTTGTAATCTGGCTTCTGCAACTTTGAACATGAAAAATCCAATGAGGAGAAGAAAAGCAAAGCCAAAGAGTCTATCCCAAAATCCGACAAACAAGCAAAATGAACAAAAAACATTGAATTCAATTCTTTCTGATTTTAGAAACTGCATTAAAGAAGGGGTGCACCGGTCCTGGAGATACTGCAATACCAGGTCAATGCGTGGAGTGGACAGAGCAAGCTCTTTTTCCATCTCCCTGTTCTAAAAATCCATTTAATATATGGTCCCCAGATAGGGGACGTATCAGATATTAAACTGATAAGAACAGATACTACACTTGATCTTAGCCAAAAGGCCGAGAAGCGATAACCAGAATTGGTTTCAAACTACGGAGCCACCCAAGGATCCTGAAAAGTCCATTTGTGGAGATGAGCTCCTGGACTCCCGTTAAGAAGACATGTTGTCAACCTCTAGATCCCTTACATGCCTGCACTTTTCGGCTTGCTGCTGCTGCAATCCACGCGTTTTAGATCTGCATAACTCCACCTCTTTAAACACAGCACCTTCACCCCCTGCTGTTCCCACCCGCCTCAACACCGTTGGAAGGGAGGAGAACCAATTAAGGCGGGGGGTGGGGTGGAACGAGCAGCTGTCTACCCTTAGCAGGAGGGCTCCTGATTACATACCTCTCCTGCTGCTGCTGCTGCTGGCTGTCCAGCAGCAGACTGAAGGTGGCTGCTGCTGTGCACAGGTATATAAAGGCTCAGAGCCTATTATGACACGCGCAGCCAGCGTTCCATTG
This sequence comes from Phyllobates terribilis, assembly GCF_046119375.1. Lineage (NCBI taxonomy): Eukaryota > Metazoa > Chordata > Amphibia > Anura > Dendrobatidae > Phyllobates > Phyllobates terribilis. The sequence goes on from NW_027363232.1 coordinate 147,463, forward strand.
CCACATTCCATCTACTGCAGGCAGGATACCTGGCTGGCTGAATGTCGCTGAGAAGCTCACAGAGACCGCCATAAGCAACAGTTTAACAGAATGCCACAGACTAATCAACCAAACTTTTTGGGTTGGGTTCTCTTTTATAGTCTGCAGGCATTAAATGAAAGAAGTCAGTGTTCCAGCAGAAGGAGACAACGTTTCAGAAAAGGCATTGTAGCAAACCAGAAAAGAAATTTTAAGCGCAGCAGAGTAACCAGCGCACATACCTGTTAGCTCAGGTGAGTTTAAAAGGCTGCTGTTGATAACAAGGGCATTTGCTAAATAGATGGTGTGTGTGCAACAATATACTGAAAGGTCAATTATATTGTGCAGCTTATCTCACCACCTGTAGTTATTTAGGTGAAAGCTCCAAAATGCTTGCCTAATATGTCTGTTTATCCAAAAGGAAGTAAAAAGGGAGAGCTAGAAAGATAGCATTGCATCACATTACATGGCAATGCAATGCACAGTTGCTGAAGTTGAACCAAAATGAGCTTGTAATCTGGCTTCTGCAACTTTGAACATGAAAAATCCAATGAGGAGAAGAAAAGCAAAGCCAAAGAGTCCATCCCAAAATCCGACAAACAAGCAAAATGAACAAAAAACATTGAATTCAATTCTTTCTGATTTTAGAAACTGCATTAAAGAAGGGGTGCACCGGTCCTGGAGATACTGCAATACCAGGTCAATGCGTGGAGTGGACAGAGCAAGCTCTTTTTCCATCTCCCTGTTCTAAAAATCCATTTAATATATGGTCCCCAGATAGGGGACGTATCAGATATTAAACTGATAAGAACAGATACTACACTTGATCTTAGCCAAAAGGCCGAGAAGCGATAACCAGAATTGGTTTCAAACTACGGAGCCACCCAAGGATCCTGAAAAGTCCATTTGTGGAGATGAGCTCCTGGACTCCCGTTAAGAAGACATGTTGTCAACCTCTAGATCCCTTACATGCCTGCACTTTTCGGCTTGCTGCTGCTGCAATCCACGCGTTTTAGATCTGCATAACTCCACCTCTTTAAACACAGCACCTTCACCCCCTGCTGTTCCCACCCGCCTCAACACCGTTGGAAGGGAGGAGAACCAATTAAGGCGGGGGGTGGGGTGGAACGAGCAGCTGTCTACCCTTAGCAGGAGGGCTCCTGATTACATACCTCTCCTGCTGCTGCTGCTGCTGGCTGTCCAGCAGCAGACTGAAGGTGGCTGCTGCTGTGCACAGGTATATAAAGGCTCAGAGCCTATTATGACACGCGCAGCCAGCGTTCCATTGCCACATTCCATCTACTGCAGGCAGGATACCTGGCTGGCTGAATGTCGCTGAGAAGCTCACAGAGACCGCCATAAGCAACAGTTTAACAGAATGCCACAGACTAATCAACCAAACTTTTTGGGTTGGGTTCTCTTTTATAGTCTGCAGGCATTAAATGAAAGAAGTCAGTGTTCCAGCAGAAGGAGACAACGTTTCAGAAAAGGCATTGTAGCAAACCAAAAAAGAAATTTTAAGCGCAGCAGAGTAACCAGCGCACATACCTGTTAGCTCAGGTGAGTTTAAAAGGCTGCTGTTGATAACAAGGGCATTTGCTAAATAGATGGTGTGTGTGCAACAATATACTGAAAGGTCAATTATATTGTGCAGCTTATCTCACCACCTGTAGTTATTTAGGTGAAAGCTCCAAAATGCTTGCCTAATATGTCTGTTTATCCAAAAGGAAGTAAAAAGGGAGAGCTAGAAAGATAGCATTGCATCACATTACATGGCAATGCAATGCACAGTTGCTGAAGTTGAACCAAAATGAGCTTGTAATCTGGCTTCTGCAACTTTGAACATGAAAAATCCAATGAGGAGAAGAAAAGCAAAGCCAAAGAGTCCATCCCAAAATCCGACAAACAAGCAAAATGAACAAAAAACATTGAATTCAATTCTTTCTGATTTTAGAAACTGCATTAAAGAAGGGGTGCACCGGTCCTGGAGATACTGCAATACCAGGTCAATGCGTGGAGTGGACAGAGCAAGCTCTTTTTCCATCTCCCTGTTCTAAAAATCCATTTAATATATGGTCCCCAGATAGGGGACGTATCAGATATTAAACTGATAAGAACAGATACTACACTTGATCTTAGCCAAAAGGCCGAGAAGCGATAACCAGAATTGGTTTCAAACTACGGAGCCACCCAAGGATCCTGAAAAGTCCATTTGTGGAGATGAGCTCCTGGACTCCCGTTAAGAAGACATGTTGTCAACCTCTAGATCCCTTACATGCCTGCACTTTTCGGCTTGCTGCTGCTGCAATCCACGCGTTTTAGATCTGCATAACTCCACCTCTTTAAACACAGCACCTTCACCCCCTGCTGTTCCCACCCGCCTCAACACCGTTGGAAGGGAGGAGAACCAATTAAGGCGGGGGGTGGGGTGGAACGAGCAGCTGTCTACCCTTAGCAGGAGGGCTCCTGATTACATACCTCTCCTGCTGCTGCTGCTGCTGGCTGTCCAGCAGCAGACTGAAGGTGGCTGCTGCTGTGCACAGGTATATAAAGGCTCAGAGCCTATTATGACACGCGCAGCCAGCGTTCCATTGCCACATTCCATCTACTGCAGGCAGGATACCTGGCTGGCTGAATGTCGCTGAGAAGCTCACAGAGACCGCCATAAGCAACAGTTTAACAGAATGCCACAGACTAATCAACCAAACTTTTTGGGTTGGGTTCTCTTTTATAGTCTGCAGGCATTAAATGAAAGAAGTCAGTGTTCCAGCAGAAGGAGACAACGTTTCAGAAAAGGCATTGTAGCAAACCAAAAAAGAAATTTTAAGCGCAGCAGAGTAACCAGCGCACATACCTGTTAGCTCAGGTGAGTTTAAAAGGCTGCTGTTGATAACAAGGGCATTTGCTAAATAGATGGTGTGTGTGCAACAATATACTGAAAGGTCAATTATATTGTGCAGCTTATCTCACCACCTGTAGTTATTTAGGTGAAAGCTCCAAAATGCTTGCCTAATATGTCTGTTTATCCAAAAGGAAGTAAAAAGGGAGAGCTAGAAAGATAGCATTGCATCACATTACATGGCAATGCAATGCACAGTTGCTGAAGTTGAACCAAAATGAGCTTGTAATCTGGCTTCTGCAACTTTGAACATGAAAAATCCAATGAGGAGAAGAAAAGCAAAGCCAAAGAGTCCATCCCAAAATCCGACAAACAAGCAAAATGAACAAAAAACATTGAATTCAATTCTTTCTGATTTTAGAAACTGCATTAAAGAAGGGGTGCACCGGTCCTGGAGATACTGCAATACCAGGTCAATGCGTGGAGTGGACAGAGCAAGCTCTTTTTCCATCTCCCTGTTCTAAAAATCCATTTAATATATGGTCCCCAGATAGGGGACGTATCAGATATTAAACTGATAAGAACAGATTTTTTTGATTGAATATATCTTTTATTAGCACAAAAAATAAGTTAACAGACAGTGTACAGTGCCGCAGCCCAGTACTCACAGAATTCTACATCATATTTACATAGCATGAGGATACGACGCACTAACTAGACACATCACACCCCTATGCTACACAAAACACTCAATCTGAAAGAAAAAGCATGTCAATCAATACAGTACGACGAACCGTGATAAGGGATGGGGATTGGGAAAAAGGGGATGGGGAGGGGAAAATCACAGGCCCGAAGCTTTATTGAAAGACAAGACACATAAGGGGAGAGGGGGAGGAGGGGTTTAGTCCTCATCCTCGTCCTCCGGACCGTCCATGATGGAATAATCTCTGAGCAGGCTGTGGATCAGCCTGCGGCAGTCCTGGATGGACATCCTCTCCCTCCTCAAGATGAGCCGGTTCCTGGCGACCCAAACGGCATCCTTGAAGCAGTTCATAAGGCGCCAAGCCTCCTGGATGGCTCCGACGGTATGAACCCCAGGGAAGAGTCCGTAAAGCACAGAATGGTGCGATAGGCTCGCCCTGGGGACAGAGTTCCTCAGGTCGTCCTCAAGTGCAGTCAATAGGCGCTGTGCAAATCCGCAGTCCCAAAAAGTGTGCAAAGATGTTTCCTCCACGAAGGGGCACCTTGGGCAGTACCGGGTCTTGCACAGGTTCCGGGCATGCATGAATGACCGGACGGGCAGTCCGCCCTGAATCGCCATCCACGACAAGTCCTTGTGCCCGTTGGTCAGCCTGTCAGACGACACATTTGTCCACACAGTCTCCAGCGTGTCCTGGTGAAGTCCTGTGATGTTCTCCACGTCATCCTTGGCTCTGATTAGCTTGTGGATAGTTTTGGGCTTCCACAAGTCGGGCTTGAGTCCCTCCAGTTGATGCTCCCCCACAAATCGAACGACGTCTCCGTAGAACCATGGCGTCGTCCAGTTGTAGGGGAAGGAGCTGTCCCACTTGTCCCAGCCGAGTCGCCTCCAAAGAGGAAGCAGGAAGAAGCGAGACATGGACCTGCCCGCGGAGCCATTCTTGACTTGCAAAGTCCGGCGGACACAATCACACACAAAAGAGGATCGCAGGAGGGTGGGGATATCTGGAACGCCCTTCCCACCCTTGCGAGGCTCCTTGTACATGACGGCCCGCCTGACTCTGTCCATCTTGGATCCCCAGACAAAGTGAAACACTGTCCTGGTAATGGCCCTGCACACAGTGACGTGTGGGGGCCAGGCCTGCGCCGTGTACTGCAAGACGGGCAGGACCTCATTACGCAGGACGAGTGCCTTACCCTCACAAGTGAGGTGTCTGAGGCTCCAGAGTCCGATCCGTTGCTTCACCTTGGCCAAGCGTTCTTGCCAGGACTTGAGGGCCGCTCCTTCCTTCCCGAACCAGACTCCCAGCACCTTGAGGAAATCCGGTTGAATGTTGAAGGGGAAGGGGGCGGAGGAGGCCGGCTGCCAATCCCCGAAGAGCATGGCTTCCGACTTCCTGCAGTTGACTTTGGCCCCTGAAGCCCGGCCGAACCTCTCACACGTCTGGACGAGGGCGTCGACTGAACCACGATCAGCGCAGAAGACGGTGACGTCGTCCATGTAGAGCGAGCACTTGACCTCGTGTCGTCCCGGACCCGGTGCGGTGATCCCTCTGATCTCTCCATTCTGCCGGATAGCCTCTGCGAAGAGTTCTATAACACAAACAAAAAGAAGAGGTGATAGAGGGCAGCCTTGTCTGACCCCAGAGAGGACAGGGAAGGGGTCAGTCTTCCAGCCGTTCACCAACACCGAGCTGTGGATATCAAAATACATCAGACGGACATACGAACAAAACATGTTACCCAAACCTAACCGGTGCAGAGCTCGGCCCATGAACTCGTGGGAAACCCGGTCGAAGGCCTTCTCCTGATCCAAGGAGACCAGGGCCGCGTGTGCGCGGCGGACCTTGATGTACTCGACCGTGTCCCGCACGAGAGCGAGGCTGTCTGCGATGCGACGTCCAGGGATGCCGCAGGTCTGGTCCGGGTGGATGATCCGTCCGATGACCGTCTTAAGTCGTGTCGCCATCGTCTTGGCCAGGATCTTGTAGTCCACGTTGAGCAGAGTGATGGGACGCCAATTCCTCAGGTCGCACCTCTCTCCCTTCCGCTTGTACAGGATCGTGACCATTCCTTCCCTCAAAGATGGAGGCATTCTACCCTCCACCACCATCTCCTCGTACAGGTCCAACAGGTCCGGACAGATGAGGTCTCCCAGCGCTACATAGAGCTCCGCTGGAAGACCATCACTGCCCGGGGTCCTGCCGGTCCTAAAGGATTTAGCGGCAGAGAGCAATTCGCCCACCATCAGAGGTTTGTCCAAGGCTGCCGTGCCTGCAGGATCAAGATGGTTAGTGATACCTGACAGGAACTTATCAGCAGCGTCAGGGTCGGTAGTCTTGTGGGAGTAGAGTTCGCTGTAGAAGTCGCTGACGACCCTCATCACGTCCTCCTTCCCACGTCGCATGTTTCCGCTCTCGTCTCGCAGCTCGTTCAGGGGCGTGTGACCGGCATGAAGTTTCCTGAAAAAGAATGAGTTACATTTCTCACCCTTCTCCAGATTCTCCACTTTGGAACGGAAGACGATTCGCTTGGACTCCTCCTCAAAGTGCCTTTTCAGGCTCTTCTTGGTCTCCTCCAGCTCCTCCCTCACGTCCCAGCCGCAGTGAAGAAGGTCCTGCAGCGACCGCAGCTCGCGCTGCAGCCCTCTGAAGTCCCTCCTCTTCTCACACGCCTGTTGTCGACCCTTGGCCTGAAAGAAACAGCGAAACTCAAGTTTAACATATTCCCACCAATCAGAGACTGTTTGGAAGCTACCCTTGTAGGACTGCCACATTGCGTAGGCTGCTCTCAGCTCCTCCACGACTTCATCCTGAGCCAGCAGAGCACAATTCAGCTTCCAGGAGCCGGGGTGAGCCATCGGGTCGGCTCCACGAGGCCTCTCCCCATGGAGCCCACCACGTCCTGAAGAGAGGCCTCGGTTACCATCTCGATGAGCAGCTTGGACGTGATGTCCAACTTGGCAGATGTGCCAGAACTACGACCATCCTCCTCGATGGGGCAGTTGAAATCCCCGGCCATCACTAAGGTCCTGGTGGTGGCAAGCTGAAGCCGCAGGGTCTGGAAAAGCTCCAAACGCTCATTCTTCAGTGGGGACGCATACACGTTGATGAACCTGACAGGTTCTCCCGCCCAGTTGCCATCTACAACAAGAGCCCTGCCGCAGATGAGCTCCTGGACGGACTCAAGCGTGAATGCGCCCCCCCTGATCAGAATTGCGACCCCCGCAGACTTGCAGTAACCCCCACCGGACCAGTAGGATGGACCGTGGGACCACTCCCTGGCCAGATGTTTGAAGGACCTAGAGGAGGGAAGGGAACATTCCTGCAACATATAAACATCACACAACTGGGAAGTAAGGAAGGCATAAATAGTCTGACGTCTGAACTTGTCCTTGATGCTCCTGACATTAATGGAAAATAAGTTAATATTAGCCATCATGTAGGGAAAAAAGAAAAAGTTAGCGCAGGCAATACACCTTAGTTACCACTCCGGTCGGGTGGTCCCTCGTCGGTGTTGACTGCTGGTGACGGGATCACCAGCAGGCCCTCTTCCTCCATCTGGTAAAGCAGCGCGGCCTCGATCTCGGCGACCACCAGTTCCTCCTCTTCTGGCTCGGCCACCAGGGTCTCAACCATGTGCTCCATCTCTTCTGGCTCAGGGAGGGTATCCTCCTTTTCGCCTACGAAATCCAGAATCTTCTTTTTGGAGGATTCAGTAGCAGGGCTGTCCTCCACCTTCCTCTTTCCCCGGGTTGGAACTGGGGAGACAAGAAGGGGAAAATCCTCCTTGGAATAGATAGCGGCGGGTGGAGGAAAGGTTAATTCCACCGCTACCATGGTCTGGGGAGGGAGAGTGGCTGCCGGGGCAGGGGAAAGGACACCTGCTGAGGAGTAGGGGAAGGAGGAAGAGGAAGTGGAATCCTCAGCAGGGGTGGCCGGGGTGGGGGGGAATTGGACGGGGGTGGCAGGGGGAGGGATCGAGAGAGGGGTGACAGAACTCTTACCCTCCTTTGACTTTTTCTTCTGCTTCGGAGCTGCTGGGACCGTCGCTGGGGCTTTGGCCACCGACTCCTTGACCGCTTTGGCCTTGGTCGTCTCGGCCTTGGCCGCTGGGGCCTTGGTCGTCGCGTCCTTGACCTTCACAGGCCTGGTCGTCGGGGCCTTGTCCTCCGTAGCTGGGGTCGTCGCAACCACCGATGCCCAGGATCTCTCACGCTTGGGGCAATCCTTGTACAGATGAGCCGCCAGCCCACACAGGTTGCAGGATGTCTTCTTCGGGCAGTCCTTCGAGCTGTGTCCCGTCACTCGACAAATCCTGCAGGCATCCTCCTTGCAGTCCTTCATCTCGTGGCCGTTCTTGCCGCATCTCCTGCAGTTCCGCGGCATGTCCGGGTAATAGATGAGGCCGTAGGAGTTGCCCAGGGAGAATGTCGGGGGCAGGTGCCGAAGTCCGTCTGAGTACGCCAGGTCCCTGTGAAGTCTAACGGTCACCGACCACTTACCTGTCCAGATGCCGAGTCCATTCAGGATGTGAGAGGGTTCCTTCACAACCAAACAGAAGCGTCTCAGGAAGGTACAGATGTCTTGGCCTGGGGTGTGCGGGTTGCGCATGGAGACCGTGATCCTCCTTTCGTCCCTCTGGATAGGGCAGCTACCTGTAAAGGCAGAGAAAGAATTATCCGGTCCTTTTGCGCTTACCATTTCCCAGAACCTCCTGCAGGTGTTCACAGTGGCGAAGGTGACGAAGAAGATCCCCGTCAAGAAGGTCTGGATGCTGAGGGTGTCCGACCTGGAGAAGCCTCGATCCAGCAGCATCTTCTGGCAGAACACGTCCGAGGACATGTCCGGCACCCTCCCATCCACTTCCTTCAGCTTCAGGGCCACCGTCTGCCGCATCCATGGCTCCAGGGCTGGAGCTTTGTGGCGGGGCTTCTGGGGTCCCTTCTGCTGGCCAGTCGTGGAGGCAGAGTCCTTGGGGTCAGAATCGGCTCCTGGCTGGGCCCTCCTGGCTGTCCCCTGCTCCAGGCTCTTCTTTTCGGCCTTCCTCGCAGCGCTTGCCATGGCTTTCCTCCTGCAGTTACTTCTTGGAGCTGGATCTGGAACTCTTCCCGGAATGGGTGGAGCTATGCAGATTCTTCTCCCGTCGTGTTCTGGACAAATTCCCCGAAAGGTCTTTGTCTCGATGATTTTCTTCCTCGAAGATTCCACAGGACAGCCCGATTCTTCTCCGAGTCTTCGTCTTCTTCTGGATTCTTTAGAGCTTCTTCCTCCCACCGATATCCGCCTTCCTTCTCCGATGTCAGCTGGGCTCCGAAGCTCTTCTCCTTCCGAGTTCGATCGCTCTCGTCAAGTGTAGATCGTAGCTCTTGTGTTCTTAAAAGAACAGATACTACACTTGATCTTAGCCAAAAGGCTGAGAAGCGATAACCAGAATTGGTTTCAAACTACGGAGCCACCCAAGGATCCTGAAAAGTCCATTTGTGGAGATGAGCTCCTGGACTCCCGTTAAGAAGACATGTTGTCAACCTCTAGATCCCTTACATGCCTGCACTTTTCGGCTTGCTGCTGCTGCAATCCACGCGTTTTAGATCTGCATAACTCCACCTCTTTAAACACAGCACCTTCACCCCCTGCTGTTCCCACCCGCCTCAACACCGTTGGAAGGGAGGAGAACCAATTAAGGCGGGGGGTGGGGTGGAACGAGCAGCTGTCTACCCTTAGCAGGAGGGCTCCTGATTACATACCTCTCCTGCTGCTGCTGCTGCTGGCTGTCCAGCAGCAGACTGAAGGTGGCTGCTGCTGTGCACAGGTATATAAAGGCTCAGAGCCTATTATGACACGCGCAGCCAGCGTTCCATTGCCACATTCCATCTACTGCAGGCAGGATACCTGGCTGGCTGAATGTCGCTGAGAAGCTCACAGAGACCGCCATAAGCAACAGTTTAACAGAATGCCACAGACTAATCAACCAAACTTTTTGGGTTGGGTTCTCTTTTATAGTCTGCAGGCATTAAATGAAAGAAGTCAGTGTTCCAGCAGAAGGAGACAACGTTTCAGAAAAGGCATTGTAGCAAACCAAAAAAGAAATTTTAAGCGCAGCAGAGTAACCAGCGCACATACCTGTTAGCTCAGGTGAGTTTAAAAGGCTGCTGTTGATAACAAGGGCATTTGCTAAATAGATGGTGTGTGTGCAACAATATACTGAAAGGTCAATTATATTGTGCAGCTTATCTCACCACCTGTAGTTATTTAGGTGAAAGCTCCAAAATGCTTGCCTAATATGTCTGTTTATCCAAAAGGAAGTAAAAAGGGAGAGCTAGAAAGATAGCATTGCATCACATTACATGGCAATGCAATGCACAGTTGCTGAAGTTGAACCAAAATGAGCTTGTAATCTGGCTTCTGCAACTTTGAACATGAAAAATCCAATGAGGAGAAGAAAAGCAAAGCCAAAGAGTCCATCCCAAAATCCGACAAACAAGCAAAATGAACAAAAAACATTGAATTCAATTCTTTCTGATTTTAGAAACTGCATTAAAGAAGGGGTGCACCGGTCCTGGAGATACTGCAATACCAGGTCAATGCGTGGAGTGGACAGAGCAAGCTCTTTTTCCATCTCCCTGTTCTAAAAATCCATTTAATATATGGTCCCCAGATAGGGGACGTATCAGATATTAAACTGATAAGAACAGATACTACACTTGATCTTAGCCAAAAGGCCGAGAAGCGATAACCAGAATTGGTTTCAAACTACGGAGCCACCCAAGGATCCTGAAAAGTCCATTTGTGGAGATGAGCTCCTGGACTCCCGTTAAGAAGACATGTTGTCAACCTCTAGATCCCTTACATGCCTGCACTTTTCGGCTTGCTGCTGCTGCAATCCACGCGTTTTAGATCTGCATAACTCCACCTCTTTAAACACAGCACCTTCACCCCCTGCTGTTCCCACCCGCCTCAACACCGTTGGAAGGGAGGAGAACCAATTAAGGCGGGGGGTGGGGTGGAACGAGCAGCTGTCTACCCTTAGCAGGAGGGCTCCTGATTACATACCTCTCCTGCTGCTGCTGCTGCTGGCTGTCCAGCAGCAGACTGAAGGTGGCTGCTGCTGTGCACAGGTATATAAAGGCTCAGAGCCTATTATGACACGCGCAGCCAGCGTTCCATTGCCACATTCCATCTACTGCAGGCAGGATACCTGGCTGGCTGAATGTCGCTGAGAAGCTCACAGAGACCGCCATAAGCAACAGTTTAACAGAATGCCACAGACTAATCAACCAAACTTTTTGGGTTGGGTTCTCTTTTATAGTCTGCAGGCATTAAATGAAAGAAGTCAGTGTTCCAGCAGAAGGAGACAACGTTTCAGAAAAGGCATTGTAGCAAACCAAAAAAGAAATTTTAAGCGCAGCAGAGTAACCAGCGCACATACCTGTTAGCTCAGGTAAGTTTAAAAGGCTGCTGTTGATAACAAGGGCATTTGCTAAATAGATGGTGTGTGTGCAACAATATACTGAAAGGTCAATTATATTGTGCAGGTTATCTCACCACCTGTAGTTATTTAGGTGAAAGCTCCAAAATGCTTGCCTAATATGTCTGTTTATCCAAAAGGAGGTAAAAAGGGAGAGCTAGAAAGATAGCATTGCATCACATTACATGGCAATGCAATGCACAGTTGCTGAAGTTGAACCAAAATGAGCTTGTAATCTGGCTTCTGCAACTTTGAACATGAAAAATCCAATGAGGAGAAGAAAAGCAAAGCCAAAGAGTCCATCCCAAAATCTGACAAACAAGCAAAATGAACAAAAAACATTGAATTCAATTCTTTCTGATTTTAGAAACTGCATTAAAGAAGGGGTGCACCGGTCCTGGAGATACTGCAATACCAGGTCAATGCGTGGAGTGGACAGAGCAAGCTCTTTTTCCATCTCCCTGTTCTAAAAATCCATTTAATATATGGTCCCCAGATAGGGGACGTATCAGATATTAAACTGATAAGAACAGATACTACACTTGATCTTAGCCAAAAGGCCGAGAAGCGATAACCAGAATTGGTTTCAAACTACGGAGCCACCCAAGGATCCTGAAAAGTCCATTTGTGGAGATGAGCTCCTGGACTCCCGTTAAGAAGACATGTTGTCAACCTCTAGATCCCTTACATGCCCGCACTTTTCGGCTTGCTGCTGCTGCAATCCACGCGTTTTAGATCTGCATAACTCCACCTCTTTAAACACAGCACCTTCACCCCCTGCTGTTCCCACCCGCCTCAACACCGTTGGAAGGGAGGAGAACCAATTAAGGCGGGGGGTGGGGTGGAACGAGCAGCTGTCTACCCTTAGCAGGAGGGCTCCTGATTACATACCTCTCCTGCTGCTGCTGCTGCTGGCTGTCCAGCAGCAGACTGAAGGTGGCTGCTGCTGTGCACAGGTATATAAAGGCTCAGAGCCTATTATGACACGCGCAGCCAGCGTTCCATTGCCACATTCCATCTACTGCAGGCAGGATACCTGGCTGGCTGAATGTCGCTGAGAAGCTCACAGAGACCGCCATAAGCAACAGTTTAACAGAATGCCACAGACTAATCAACCAAACTTTTTGGGTTGGGTTCTCTTTTATAGGCTGCAGGCATTAAATGAAAGAAGTCAGTGTTCCAGCAGAAGGAGACAACGTTTCAGAAAAGGCATTGTAGCAAACCAAAAAAGAAATTTTAAGCGCAGCAGAGTAACCAGCGCACATACCTGTTAGCTCAGGTGAGTTTAAAAGGCTGCTGTTGATAACAAGGGCATTTGCTAAATAGATGGTGTGTGTGCAACAATATACTGAAAGGTCAATTATATTGTGCAGCTTATCTCACCACCTGTAGTTATTTAGGTGAAAGCTCCAAAATGCTTGCCTAATATGTCTGTTTATCCAAAAGGAAGTAAAAAGGGAGAGCTAGAAAGATAGCATTGCATCACATTACATGGCAATGCAATGCACAGTTGCTGAAGTTGAACCAAAATGAGCTTGTAATCTGGCTTCTGCAACTTTGAACATGAAAAATCCAATGAGGAGAAGAAAAGCAAAGCCAAAGAGTCCATCCCAAAATCCGACAAACAAGCAAAATGAACAAAAAACATTGAATTCAATTCTTTCTGATTTTAGAAACTGCATTAAAGAAGGGGTGCACCGGTCCTGGAGATACTGCAATACCAGGTCAATGCGTGGAGTGGACAGAGCAAGCTCTTTTTCCATCTCCCTGTTCTAAAAATCCATTTAATATATGGTCCCCAGATAGGGGACGTATCAGATATTAAACTGATAAGAACAGATACTACACTTGATCTTAGCCAAAAGGCCGAGAAGCGATAACCAGAATTGGTTTCAAACTACGGAGCCACCCAAGGATCCTGAAAAGTCCATTTGTGGAGATGAGCTCCTGGACTCCCGTTAAGAAGACATGTTGTCAACCTCTAGATCCCTTACATGCCTGCACTTTTCGGCTTGCTGCTGCTGCAATCCACGCGTTTTAGATCTGCATAACTCCACCTCTTTAAACACAGCACCTTCACCCCCTGCTGTTCCCACCCGCCTCAACACCGTTGGAAGGGAGGAGAACCAATTAAGGCGGGGGGTGGGGTGGAACGAGCAGCTGTCTACCCTTAGCAGGAGGGCTCCTGATTACATACCTCTCCTGCTGCTGCTGCTGCTGGCTGTCCAGCAGCAGACTGAAGGTGGCTGCTGCTGTGCACAGGTATATAAAGGCTCAGAGCCTATTATGACACGCGCAGCCAGCGTTCCATTGCCACATTCCATCTACTGCAGGCAGGATACCTGGCTGGCTGAATGTCGCTGAGAAGCTCACAGAGACCGCCATAAGCAACAGTTTAACAGAATGCCACAGACTAATCAACCAAACTTTTTGGGTTGGGTTCTCTTTTATAGTCTGCAGGCATTAAATGAAAGAAGTCAGTGTTCCAGCAGAAGGAGACAACGTTTCAGAAAAGGCATTGTAGCAAACCAAAAAAGAAATTTTAAGCGCAGCAGAGTAACCAGCGCACATACCTGTTAGCTCAGGTGAGTTTAAAAGGCTGCTGTTGATAACAAGGGCATTTGCTAAATAGATGGTGTGTGTGCAACAATATACTGAAAGGTCAATTATATTGTGCAGCTTATCTCACCACCTGTAGTTATTTAGGTGAAAGCTCCAAAATGCTTGCCTAATATGTCTGTTTATCCAAAAGGAAGTAAAAAGGGAGAGCTAGAAAGATAGTGACGCGCCCCCTGGGACATATTCCTTTTTGAGGGGAATACCCGGCACCGGATCAGATGGGGGGTTGTAGTCTCCGAGCGGCTGTGACCCGGTCCCGTGCCCAGGGCGTCAAGCTAAGTGTTATGTGGCAGCTTTACAGATGTTACTAAAGTTCTTTTGTGTCGACTACGCCACCCGTTGTGATGCGGTCACTGTGGCCGCCGCTGCTGCAGGGTCCGCTGAGGCTGATGGTGGGTGCGCAGCTTGGTGAGATAACCCCCAACGGGAGGGGTATAGCCTCAGAGGGGACAGGCGCAGAGGATGGGGGTTGTGGTGGTGCGATGCAGCCGGCAATGAAGACAGACTCGGGTTGTGCAGTTAAGGGTGTTTACTTACTGCTGATGTTGTACTGGTCACTCCAGCTGCTAGTGACCACCCGAGCCGTGCTGCGTCCACCAGGTCCTGGATCCGGCCAACCCCCAAACAAGTCCAAAGCGTGGCCCTGAGCTCTCCCTCTGTCCTTTCTTCAGCCGTCCCCACCAGTGATTCACCTAGGTCCAGCTCCCTCGGGCCTTCTTTTGGGACACCCTTGGCCCTGGGTTCCCTGACCCTTCATGTGGTGTGCCTTCGGGGTGAATGTGGTGGGTGACCGTGACAGACACTGCCCACGGTCTCCGGTCTCTGGCTGGGGAATGTCTTTGCCCCCACCAGCTTGGGTTCCGGTACCCTCTTGCTGACTCCTCACCCGGTGCTCTAATTTGGGTTCTTGGGTCCCTTCAGTCTTCCCCCTCTGGGTCTTTCTCTGCTCCACTCTCTCTCTCTCCAGGGCTGCTGTTTCCTTCTCTCTCCTCTCCAACTGACTTGTTCTCAGCGTCTGACCCTGATCTAAGTTGGTGCCCTCCTTATATATCCCTCTATGTGTGAGCTCAGGTGACCAGCACCCAATGAGCTCCTATCACTACCCAGACTGCTCCCCCTATCTGCCCCTACACTACATGGGATGTACCACCCCCCTCCCACTCCAGCCAGGAACAGGCTCGGTTGTACCTGCACATTTCTAAGTGGGAGTACCGTCGGCCTGCTCCTCTGGAATGGGATGTATGTAGTGCATGCAGTCTATCTGAGCTCAGTTCCACACTCCTTCCTTACCCGGGAGTGGAATATCACACCTCTGGGTTGAGGTGCAATACCCCTGTAGCAGCCGAATCCTCAGGGTGCTACAATAGCATTGCATCACATTACATGGCAATGCAATGCACAGTTGCTGAAGTTGAACCAAAATGAGCTTGTAATCTGGCTTCTGCAACTTTGAACATGAAAAATCCAATGAGGAGAAGAAAAGCAAAGCCAAAGAGTCCATCCCAAAATCCGACAAACAAGCAAAATGAACAAAAAACATTGAATTCAATTCTTTCTGATTTTAGAAACTGCATTAAAGAAGGGGTGCACCGGTCCTGGAGATACTGCAATACCAGGTCAATGCGTGGAGTGGACAGAGCAAGCTCTTTTTCCATCTCCCTGTTCTAAAAATCCATTTAATATATGGTCCCCAGATAGGGGACGTATCAGATATTAAACTGATAAGAACAGATACTACACTTGATCTTAGCCAAAAGGCCGAGAAGCGATAACCAGAATTGGTTTCAAACTACGGAGCCACCCAAGGATCCTGAAGAGTCCATTTGTGGAGATGAGCTCCTGGACTCCCGTTAAGAAGACATGTTGTCAACCTCTAGATCCCTTACATGCCTGCACTTTTCGGCTTGCTGCTGCTGCAATCCACGCGTTTTAGATCTGCATAACTCCACCTCTTTAAACACAGCACCTTCACCCCCTGCTGTTCCCACCCGCCTCAACACCGTTGGAAGGGAGGAGAACCAATTAAGGCGGGGGGTGGGGTGGAACGAGCAGCTGTCTACCCTTAGCAGGAGGGCTCCTGATTACATACCTCTCCTGCTGCTGCTGCTGCTGGCTGTCCAGCAGCAGACTGAAGGTGGCTGCTGCTGTGCACAGGTATATAAAGGCTCAGAGCCTATTATGACACGCGCAGCCAGCGTTCCATTGCCACATTCCATCTACTGCAGGCAGGATACCTGGCTGGCTGAATGTCGCTGAGAAGCTCACAGAGACCGCCATAAGCAACAGTTTAACAGAATGCCACAGACTAATCAACCAAACTTTTTGGGTTGGGTTCTCTTTTATAGTCTGCAGGCATTAAATGAAAGAAGTCAGTGTTCCAGCAGAAGGAGACAACGTTTCAGAAAAGGCATTGTAGCAAACCAAAAAAGAAATTTTAAGCGCAGCAGAGTAACCAGCGCACATACCTGTTAGCTCAGGTGAGTTTAAAAGGCTGCTGTTGATAACAAGGGCATTTGCTAAATAGATGGTGTGTGTGCAACAATATACTGAAAGGTCAATTATATTGTGCAGCTTATCTCACCACCTGTAGTTATTTAGGTGAAAGCTCCAAAATGCTTGCCTAATATGTCTGTTTATCCAAAAGGAAGTAAAAAGGGAGAGCTAGAAAGATAGCATTGCATCACATTACATGGCAATGCAATGCACAGTTGCTGAAGTTGAACCAAAATGAGCTTGTAATCTGGCTTCTGCAACTTTGAACATGAAAAATCCAATGAGGAGAAGAAAAGCAAAGCCAAAGAGTCCATCCCAAAATCCGACAAACAAGCAAAATGAACAAAAAACATTGAATTCAATTCTTTCTGATTTTAGAAACTGCATTAAAGAAGGGGTGCACCGGTCCTGGAGATACTGCAATACCAGGTCAATGCGTGGAGTGGACAGAGCAAGCTCTTTTTCCATCTCCCTGTTCTAAAAATCCATTTAATATATGGTCCCCAGATAGGGGACGTATCAGATATTAAACTGATAAGAACAGATACTACACTTGATCTTAGCCAAAAGGCCGAGAAGCGATAACCAGAATTGGTTTCAAACTACGGAGCCACCCAAGGATCCTGAAAAGTCCATTTGTGGAGATGAGCTCCTGGACTCCCGTTAAGAAGACATGTTGTCAACCTCTAGATCCCTTACATGTCTGCACTTTTCGGCTTGCTGCTGCTGCAATCCACGCGTTTTAGATCTGCATAACTCCACCTCTTTAAACACAGCACCTTCACCCCCTGCTGTTCCCACCCGCCTCAACACCGTTGGAAGGGAGGAGAACCAATTAAGGCGGGGGGTGGGGTGGAACGAGCAGCTGTCTACCCTTAGCAGGAGGGCTCCTGATTACATACCTCTCCTGCTGCTGCTGCTGCTGGCTGTCCAGCAGCAGACTGAAGGTGGCTGCTGCTGTGCACAGGTATATAAAGGCTCAGAGCCTATTATGACACGCGCAGCCAGCGTTCCATTGCCACATTCCATCTACTGCAGGCAGGATACCTGGCTGGCTGAATGTCGCTGAGAAGCTCACAGAGACCGCCATAAGCAACAGTTTAACAGAATGCCACAGACTAATCAACCAAACTTTTTGGGTTGGGTTCTCTTTTATAGTCTGCAGGCATTAAATGAAAGAAGTCAGTGTTCCAGCAGAAGGAGACAACGTTTCAGAAAAGGCATTGTAGCAAACCAAAAAAGAAATTTTAAGCGCAGCAGAGTAACCAGCGCACATACCTGTTAGCTCAGGTGAGTTTAAAAGGCTGCTGTTGATAACAAGGGCATTTGCTAAATAGATGGTGTGTGTGCAACAATATACTGAAAGGTCAATTATATTGTGCAGCTTATCTCACCACCTGTAGTTATTTAGGTGAAAGCTCCAAAATGCTTGCCTAATATGTCTGTTTATCCAAAAGGAAGTAAAAAGGGAGAGCTAGAAAGATAGCATTGCATCACATTACATGGCAATGCAATGCACAGTTGCTGAAGTTGAACCAAAATGAGCTTGTAATCTGGCTTCTGCAACTTTGAACATGAAAAATCCAATGAGGAGAAGAAAAGCAAAGCCAAAGAGTCCATCCCAAAATCCGACAAACAAGCAAAATGAACAAAAAACATTGAATTCAATTCTTTCTGATTTTAGAAACTGCATTAAAGAAGGGGTGCACCGGTCCTGGAGATACTGCAATACCAGGTCAATGCGTGGAGTGGACAGAGCAAGCTCTTTTTCCATCTCCCTGTTCTAAAAATCCATTTAATATATGGTCCCCAGATAGGGGACGTATCAGATATTAAACTGATAAGAACAGATACTACACTTGATCTTAGCCAAAAGGCCGAGAAGCGATAACCAGAATTGGTTTCAAACTACGGAGCCACCCAAGGATCCTGAAAAGTCCATTTGTGGAGATGAGCTCCTGGACTCCCGTTAAGAAGACATGTTGTCAACCTCTAGATCCCTTACATGCCTGCACTTTTCGGCTTGCTGCTGCTGCAATCCACGCGTTTTAGATCTGCATAACTCCACCTCTTTAAACACAGCACCTTCACCCCCTGCTGTTCCCACCCGCCTCAACACCGTTGGAAGGGAGGAGAACCAATTAAGGCGGGGGGTGGGGTGGAACGAGCAGCTGTCTACCCTTAGCAGCTTAGCAGGAGGGCTCCTGATTACATAGCTCTCCTGCTGCTGCTGCTGCTGGCTGTCCAGCAGCAGACTGAAGGTGGCTGCTGCTGTGCACAGGTATATAAAGGCTCAGAGCCTATTATGACACGCGCAGCCAGCGTTCCATTGCCACATTCCATCTACTGCAGGCAGGATACCTGGCTGGCTGAATGTCGCTGAGAAGCTCACAGAGACCGCCATAAGCAACAGTTTAACAGAATGCCACAGACTAATCAACCAAACTTTTTGGGTTGGGTTCTCTTTTATAGTCTGCAGGCATTAAATGAAAGAAGTCAGTGTTCCAGCAGAAGGAGACAACGTTTCAGAAAAGGCATTGTAGCAAACCAAAAAAGAAATTTTAAGCGCAGCAGAGTAACCAGCGCACATACCTGTTAGCTCAGGTGAGTTTAAAAGGCTGCTGTTGATAACAAGGGCATTTGCTAAATAGATGGTGTGTGTGCAACAATATACTGAAAGGTCAATTATATTGTGCAGCTTATCTCACCACCTGTAGTTATTTAGGTGAAAGCTCCAAAATGCTTGCCTAATATGTCTGTTTATCCAAAAGGAAGTAAAAAGGGAGAGCTAGAAAGATAGCATTGCATCACATTACATGGCAATGCAATGCACAGTTGCTGAAGTTGAACCAAAATGAGCTTGTAATCTGGCTTCTGCAACTTTGAACATGAAAAATCCAATGAGGAGAAGAAAAGCAAAGCCAAAGAGTCCATCCCAAAATCCGACAAACAAGCAAAATGAACAAAAAACATTGAATTCAATTCTTTCTGATTTTAGAAACTGCATTAAAGAAGGGGTGCACCGGTCCTGGAGATACTGCAATACCAGGTCAATGCGTGGAGTGGACAGAGCAAGCTCTTTTTCCATCTCCCTGTTCTAAAAATCCATTTAATATATGGTCCCCAGATAGGGGACGTATCAGATATTAAACTGATAAGAACAGATACTACACTTGATCTTAGCCAAAAGGCCGAGAAGCGATAACCAGAATTGGTTTCAAACTACGGAGCCACCCAAGGATCCTGAAAAGTCCATTTGTGGAGATGAGCTCCTGGACTCCCGTTAAGAAGACATGTTGTCAACCTCTAGATCCCTTACATGCCTGCACTTTTCGGCTTGCTGCTGCTGCAATCCACGCGTTTTAGATCTGCATAACTCCACCTCTTTAAACACAGCACCTTCACCCCCTGCTGTTCCCACCCGCCTCAACACCGTTGAAAGGGAGGAGAACCAATTAAGGCGGGGGGTGGGGTGGAACGAGCAGCTGTCTACCCTTAGCAGGAGGGCTCCTGATTACATACCTCTCCTGCTGCTGCTGCTGCTGGCTGTCCAGCAGCAGACTGAAGGTGGCTGCTGCTGTGCACAGGTATATAAAGGCTCAGAGCCTATTATGACACGCGCAGCCAGCGTTCCATTGCCACATTCCATCTACTGCAGGCAGGATACCTGGCTGGCTGAATGTCGCTGAGAAGCTCACAGAGACCGCCATAAGCAACAGTTTAACAGAATGCCACAGACTAATCAACCAAACTTTTTGGGTTGGGTTCTCTTTTATAGTCTGCAGGCATTAAATGAAAGAAGTCAGTGTTCCAGCAGAAGGAGACAACGTTTCAGAAAAGGCATTGTAGCAAACCAAAAAAGAAATTTTAAGCGCAGCAGAGTAACCAGCGCACATACCTGTTAGCTCAGGTGAGTTTAAAAGGCTGCTGTTGATAACAAGGGCATTTGCTAAATAGATGGTGTGTGTGCAACAATATACTGAAAGGTCAATTATATTGTGCAGCTTATCTCACCACCTGTAGTTATTTAGGTGAAAGCTCCAAAATGCTTGCCTAATATGTCTGTTTATCCAAAAGGTAGTAAAAAGGGAGAGCTAGAAAGATAGCATTGCATCACATTACATGGCAATGCAATGCACAGTTGCTGAAGTTGAACCAAAATGAGCTTGTAATCTGGCTTCTGCAACTTTGAACATGAAAAATCCAATGAGGAGAAGAAAAGCAAAGCCAAAGAGTCCATCCCAAAATCCGACAAACAAGCAAAATGAACAAAAAACATTGAATTCACTTCTTTCTGATTTTAGAAACTGCATTAAAGAAGGGGTGCACCGGTCCGGGAGATACTGCAATACCAGGTCAATGCGTGGAGTGGACAGAGCAAGCTCTTTTTCCATCTCCCTGTTCTAAAAATCCATTTAATATATGGTCCCCAGATAGGGGACGTATCAGATATTAAACTGATAAGAACAGATACTACACTTGATCTTAGCCAAAAGGCCGAGAAGCGATAACCAGAATTGGTTTCAAACTACGGAGCCACCCAAGGATCCTGAAAAGTCCATTTGTGGAGATGAGCTCCTGGACTCCCGTTAAGAAGACATGTTGTCAACCTCTAGATCCCTTACATGCCTGCACTTTTCGGCTTGCTGCTGCTGCAATCCACGCGTTTTAGATCTGCATAACTCCACCTCTTTAAACACAGCACCTTCACCCCCTGCTGTTCCCACCCGCCTCAACACCGTTGGAAGGGAGGAGAACCAATTAAGGCGGGGGGTGGGGTGGAACGAGCAGCTGTCTACCCTTAGCAGGAGGGCTCCTGATTACATACCTCTCCTGCTGCTGCTGCTGCTGGCTGTCCAGCAGCAGACTGAAGGTGGCTGCTGCTGTGCACAGGTATATAAAGGCTCAGAGCCTATTATGACACGCGCAGCCAGCGTTCCATTGCCACATTCCATCTACTGCAGGCAGGATACCTGGCTGGCTGAATGTCGCTGAGAAGCTCACAGAGACCGCCATAAGCAACAGTTTAACAGAATGCCACAGACTAATCAACCAAACTTTTTGGGTTGGGTTCTCTTTTATAGTCTGCAGGCATTAAAGGAAAGAAGTCAGTGTTCCAGCAGAAGGAGACAACGTTTCAGAAAAGGCATTGTAGCAAACCAAAAAAGAAATTTTAAGCGCAGCAGAGTAACCAGCGCACATACCTGTTAGCTCAGGTGAGTTTAAAAGGCTGCTGTTGATAACAAGGGCATTTGCTAAATAGATGGTGTGTGTGCAACAATATACTGAAAGGTCAATTATATTGTGCAGCTTATCTCACCACCTGTAGTTATTTAGGTGAAAGCTCCAAAATGCTTGCCTAATATGCCTGTTTATCCAAAAGGAAGTAAAAAGGGAGAGCTAGAAAGATAGCATTGCATCACATTACATGGCAATGCAATGCACAGTTGCTGAAGTTGAACCAAAATGAGCTTGTAATCTGGCTTCTGCAACTTTGAACATGAAAAATCCAATGAGGAGAAGAAAAGCAAAGCCAAAGAGTCCATCCCAAAATCCGACAAACAAGCAAAATGAACAAAAAACATTGAATTCAATTCTTTCTGATTTTAGAAACTGCATTAAAGAAGGGGTGCACCGGTCCTGGAGATACTGCAATACCAGGTCAATGCGTGGAGTGGACAGAGCAAGCTCTTTTTCCATCTCCCTGTTCTAAAAATCCATTTAATATATGGTCCCCAGATAGGGGACGTATCAGATATTAAACTGATAAGAACAGATACTACACTTGATCTTAGCCAAAAGGCCGAGAAGCGATAACCAGAATTGGTTTCAAACTACGGAGCCACCCAAGGATCCTGAAAAGTCCATTTGTGGAGATGAGCTCCTGGACTCCCGTTAAGAAGACATGTTGTCAACCTCTAGATCCCTTACATGCCTGCACTTTTCGGCTTGCTGCTGCTGCAATCCACGCGTTTTAGATCTGCATAACTCCACCTCTTTAAACACAGCACCTTCACCCCCTGCTGTTCCCACCCGCCTCAACACCGTTGGAAGGGAGGAGAACCAATTAAGGCGGGGGGTGGGGTGGAACGAGCAGCTGTCTACCCTTAGCAGGAGGGCTCCTGATTACATACCTCTCCTGCTGCTGCTGCTGCTGGCTGTCCAGCAGCAGACTGAAGGTGGCTGCTGCTGTGCACAGGTATATAAAGGCTCAGAGCCTATTATGACACGCGCAGCCAGCGTTCCATTGCCACATTCCATCTACTGCAGGCAGGATACCTGGCTGGCTGAATGTCGCTGAGAAGCTCACAGAGACCGCCATAAGCAACAGTTTAACAGAATGCCACAGACTAATCAACCAAACTTTTTGGGTTGGGTTCTCTTTTATAGTCTGCAGGCATTAAATGAAAGAAGTCAGTGTTCCAGCAGAAGGAGACAACGTTTCAGAAAAGGCATTGTAGCAAACCAAAAAAGAAATTTTAAGTGACGCGCCCCCTGGGACATATTCCTTTTTGAGGGGAATACCCGGCACCGGATCAGATGGGGGGGTTGTAGTCTCCGAGCGGCTGTGACCCGGTCCCGTGCCCAGGGCGTCAAGCTCAGTGTGATGTGGCAGTTCTACAGACGTTACTAAAGTTCTTTTGTGTCGACTACGCCACCCGTTGTGATGCGGTCACTGTGGCCGCCGCTGCAGCAGGGTCCGC
Organism: Phyllobates terribilis; assembly: GCF_046119375.1. Lineage (NCBI taxonomy): Eukaryota > Metazoa > Chordata > Amphibia > Anura > Dendrobatidae > Phyllobates > Phyllobates terribilis. Next base: position 170,302 of record NW_027363232.1, read on the forward strand.
TGAGGCTGATGGTGGGTGCGCAGCTTGGTGAGATAACCCCCAACGGGAGGGGTATAGCCTCAGAGGGGACAGGCGCAGAGGATGGGGGTTGTGGTGGTGTAGTGCAGACGGCAGTGAAGACAGAGTCGGGTTGTGCAGTTAAGGGTGTTTACTTACTGCAGATGTTGTACTGGTCACTCCAGCTGCTAGTGACCACCCGAGCCGTGCTGCGTCCACCAGGTCCTGGATCCAGCCAACCCCCAAACAAGTCCGGAGCGTGGCCCTGAGCTCTCCCTCTGTCCTTTCTTCAGCCGTCCCCACCAGTGATCCACCTAGGTCCAGCTCCCTCGGGCCTGCTGTTGGGACACCCTTGGCCTTGGGTTCCCTGACCCTTCATGTGGTGTGCCTTCGGGGTGAATGTGGTGGGTGGCCGTGGCAGATGCTGCCCACGGCCTCCGGTCTCTGGCTGGGGATTGTTTTTACCCCCACCAGTTTGGGTTCCGGTACCCTTTTGCTGACTCCTCACCCGGTGCTCTAATTTGGGTTCTTGGGTCCCTTCAGTCTTCCCCCTCTGGGTACTCCTTCTCTGCTCCTCTCTCACTCAGGGTCTCTCTCTTGCTGCAGGCTGACTTCCTCTCTGCTTGCTGTCTGCTCCTCTGCAGCTGTCTTGCTGTCTCCAACTGACTTGTTCTCTGCATCTGACTTGTTCTCTGCATCTGACCCTGATTCTAGTTGGTGCCCACCTTATATATCCCTCTATGTGTGAGCTCAGGTGACCAGCACCCAATGAGCTCCTATCACTACCCAGACTGCTCCCCCTATCTGCCCCTACACTACATGGGATGTTCCACCCCCCTCCCACTCCAGCCAGGAACAGACTCGGTCGTACCTGCACATTTCTAAGTGGGAGTACCGTTGGTCTGTTCCTCGGAAATGGGATGTATGTAGTGCATGCAGCCTACCGAGCTCAGTCCCACACTCCATCCTTACCCGGGAGTGGAATATCACACCTCTGGGTTGAGGTGCAATACCCCTGTAGCAGCCGAATCCTCAGGGTGCTACATTCCCCCCTGGTAAATCACAGCACGTCCTCGGGCTGTAAGACAAAAACACCATAAAACATACAATTTTTTTTTTTTTTCATAAACAACATATAACATATAAAACAACATTATATATATATATAAAACATTCTCGTCGCCTCAGGCTCCTCCTCCGGTCACTGTGCAACGTGTGTCCGGGAAAAGTGCGACAGTCTCTTAGAAAAACTGGTTTTCCTATAAAACCGGTAGGGGGCGCTTTAGGACGCGCAACTATTTACAGGAATAGTGGCCGCTCTCAGTCCTCGGCCAGGTAGAGGGAAGGGAATGGCTGCTCACAGTCCTCAGCCTGTAGGATGAAGGGGTTAATGGGTAAACAGTTCACTGGTCCCAACGGGGACTATTTTAGCAGCAACGGTTCACTGTGCCCCGACGGGCAACTATATACAGTCTCTACTCCCGTCCTCAACAACGGCTCCCTCCTGCTTTTTCTTGGTGATATGGTGTTGCTTCAGACCCGTCCGGGTCCTCTGGCTCCTCCTCCCCGTACCGCAACTCCTCCTCCGTCAAGCGGTGTACGTGGAGGGCGTAAGGTCCTTTGGCACACTTGTGCCGGGTGAAAGTGACCTCGTCTCCGACGTAGAGGTCACGGCCTTTGTGACCTTCCGGCAGGTGGGACTCGACGTCTCTGCGGGTCACAAAAACGTCACCGCGGTTGTTACGGTCCCGAATAAAGCCCCACCCATGCTGCGGGTTGAACTTTATCACCGTCCCGATGGTGCGGGGACAGTGCGCTGCACGGGGGTTCCTCCTAGTCCGGCTCTTCTGCTCCGCGCTCCGGATTTGGGCCTGTTGTTCTCTGACCCGCCTCTCCTCCCGTTCTCTCGCAAACTCTGCTAGCTGCTGACGACAACACTCAGTACGCTCAGCGGCGACTGCCCGAGTTTCTCCGGTGAACCCCATCAAATCTTCTCCCGTGGGGTCCCACACGAATTGGGCTTCTTCTAAAGGAGGCGAGACCCGAGTCACGGGCTTCGGAGCCGGGATCAGGGGCTCACACAAGGGCCCTAGTCTTTGTTGCCGCTCCAGCTCACAAAACTCCTCGGGCCAGATAAAGGGCCGCCCGTCCGGCCATGTGAGCTGGCTGAAGAGGTCCTTTCCCAAACTCGGCACCCTTGGTTTTGCGGGTGCGGGCGCAGTGGTGGTGGCGCCCAGGTCGCCCAGGCCTTGCGGCCAGGCCTGGGGCACTTGGAACGTAAAGGGCACCGTTAATACGGCGGCGCCCTGTGCTACCTGGCCTCGCGACCAGGCCGGAGGTTCCGCGGAGGTAGGGGGCGCTGTTGGTGATGCGGGGCCCGGGAGTACCGGGCCTTGCGACCAGGCCGGAGGCTCTTCCTGCTTGGTCACGCTCTGGGTCGGTGCGTGTGACGTCACAGGGGTCGCGGCGGTGGCTTCTGGTCGGGGCCTAGTCATTAGCGGTGACATGGCGGTTACGGGCACGGACGGGGGACTTTCGGGCTCTGCGACGGGGAACCGGGGCAGGTGGGCGGTCTCTCGGTATGGGGTATAAGCGTCCCCTTTACCTGCCTTCATACGTTCGGCTCCCTTCTCAGCGCCGTCTCCGACCTTGGGTCCTCCCGCGTCATCCGTAGAGGCAGTTGGTGTCCTCTCCCAGGGGAGCATGCTCCGTGGACGGGTTCCAGCTTGCTGGGCCATCTCCCGGCTCCACTCCGCCAGTATCTCACGCTGTACCCGGGCCATCCTCCTTGCGAGGCCCTCCAAGGCAGTTTGTGCACACTCCCGGTCTCGGGGGAGCTGCGCTAAGATCTCCGCTAGACCTAGCGGGGTTGTGGACTCTAGCAGGCTCCTGACCATCGGGTCGGTGCTGCTCTGCTCTTCTTCCGGCAGGCTCCTGGCCAGCGGGCCGGTGCTGCTCTGCCCTCCTTCCTCGGTCTCTAGCAGACTCCTGGCCAGCGGGCCGGTGCTGTTCTGCTTTCTCTCCATCTCCGGGTGAGCTCCTTCGCTACTCCCCTTTAGACCTCTTGCCTCCGGGTCCGCTCGCTCCAGACTGCTCCAAGCGGCACCCTTCTTTTCTCTTCTCTTTCGTCTCCTCCCACCTCGAGGGCGGTCCCGGGGCAACTCGGTGACTGTCAGCTCCAGGGGTAGTTCTTTCACGCTGACAGACACCTCCAACATCACAGTCTCTGTTGGTGGGGGCGGTTTCCACTTTTGGCGCCATTTTCTGTCCCGGCCCACGATGGGAGGTGGCCTCTTGCCCTCCTTTGGCACGCCCATAATGGCGTCCGCTGCTCTTCCAAGGCGGGAAATCTGCGGTTTTGGCGGGAAGCGTCGCCCAGTGGCGGGAAACTCTGCAGATGGCGGGAACAAGTTGGAAATGGCGGACAATCGGCGGGAAACGACTTGTGATGGGGTCCGATGGCGTGGACCCTCCGGAACCGGCGGGAGACTTCTTTCTGAGGTAAACTTGCACTTTTCTTCAGGCACGCAGTACCCGGGTGTTGCGGGCACGTAATCCTGCCGACTACGCCAAAGTTGACGCGCCCCCTGGGACATATTCCTTTTTGAGGGGAATACCCGGCACCGGATCAGATGGGGGGGTTGTAGTCTCCGAGCGGCTGTGACCCGGTCCCGTGCCCAGGGCGTCAAGCTCAGTGTGATGTGGCAGTTCTACAGACGTTACTAAAGTTCTTTTGTGTCGACTACGCCACCCGTTGTGATGCGGTCACTGTGGCCGCCGCTGCAGCAGGGTCCGCTGAGGCTGATGGTGGGTGCGCAGCTTGGTGAGATAACCCCCAACGGGAGGGGTATAGCCTCAGAGGGGACAGGCGCAGAGGATGGGGGTTGTGGTGGTGTAGTGCAGACGGCAGTGAAGACAGAGTCGGGTTGTGCAGTTAAGGGTGTTTACTTACTGCAGATGTTGTACTGGTCACTCCAGCTGCTAGTGACCACCCGAGCCGTGCTGCGTCCACCAGGTCCTGGATCCAGCCAACCCCCAAACAAGTCCGGAGCGTGGCCCTGAGCTCTCCCTCTGTCCTTTCTTCAGCCGTCCCCACCAGTGATCCACCTAGGTCCAGCTCCCTCGGGCCTGCTGTTGGGACACCCTTGGCCTTGGGTTCCCTGACCCTTCATGTGGTGTGCCTTCGGGGTGAATGTGGTGGGTGGCCGTGGCAGATGCTGCCCACGGCCTCCGGTCTCTGGCTGGGGATTGTTTTTACCCCCACCAGTTTGGGTTCCGGTACCCTTTTGCTGACTCCTCACCCGGTGCTCTAATTTGGGTTCTTGGGTCCCTTCAGTCTTCCCCCTCTGGGTACTCCTTCTCTGCTCCTCTCTCACTCAGGGTCTCTCTCTTGCTGCAGGCTGACTTCCTCTCTGCTTGCTGTCTGCTCCTCTGCAGCTGTCTTGCTGTCTCCAACTGACTTGTTCTCTGCATCTGACTTGTTCTCTGCATCTGACCCTGATTCTAGTTGGTGCCCACCTTATATATCCCTCTATGTGTGAGCTCAGGTGACCAGCACCCAATGAGCTCCTATCACTACCCAGACTGCTCCCCCTATCTGCCCCTACACTACATGGGATGTTCCACCCCCCTCCCACTCCAGCCAGGAACAGACTCGGTCGTACCTGCACATTTCTAAGTGGGAGTACCGTTGGTCTGTTCCTCGGAAATGGGATGTATGTAGTGCATGCAGCCTACCGAGCTCAGTCCCACACTCCATCCTTACCCGGGAGTGGAATATCACACCTCTGGGTTGAGGTGCAATACCCCTGTAGCAGCCGAATCCTCAGGGTGCTACATAAGCGCAGCAGAGTAACCAGCGCACATACCTGTTAGCTCAGGTGAGTTTAAAAGGCTGCTGTTGATAACAAGGGCATTTGCTAAATAGATGGTGTGTGTGCAACAATATACTGAAAGGTCAATTATATTGTGCAGCTTATCTCACCACCTGTAGTTATTTAGGTGAAAGCTCCAAAATGCTTGCCTAATATGTCTGTTTATCCAAAAGGAAGTAAAAAGGGAGAGCTAGAAAGATAGCATTGCATCACATTACATGGCAATGCAATGCACAGTTGCTGAAGTTGAACCAAAATGAGCTTGTAATCTGGCTTCTGCAACTTTGAACATGAAAAATCCAATGAGGAGAAGAAAAGCAAAGCCAAAGAGTCCATCCCAAAATCCGACAAACAAGCAAAATGAACAAAAAACATTGAATTCAATTCTTTTTGATTTTAGAAACTGCATTAAAGAAGGGGTGCACCGGTCCTGGAGATACTGCAATACCAGGTCAATGCGTGGAGTGGACAGAGCAAGCTCTTTTTCCATCTCCCTGTTCTAAAAATCCATTTAATATATGGTCCCCAGATAGGGGACGTATCAGATATTAAACTGATAAGAACAGATTTTTTTTTTTTTTTTTTTTTTTTTTTTTTTTTTTTACACTCAGATTACAAAGTCTTGGAATCAACAAAAAGATAAGAAGACTCAAATCCATCATCGTGCATTCTACCAATTTTAATACTTCTCCAAATCTTTTATTTTCTTTTTCTTTTATATATATATATTTATTTATTTTTTCCCTCTTTTTTTTTTTTTTTTAAAAATTATATAGTTTTGGCTATTTTTTTTTGTTTGTTTTTGTTCTTCTTTTTTTGTTTTTCCACAAGTTTTCAAAAAATCAAATCTTACAAGGTAAGTTCATTCCATTTACATTGTTTCCATTTCTCATTTGCTTTCACCTTGCCAAGCGTCATTTTGTCCCTCCAGAAATACATGTACAAATAACTTAGACATAATTTAATACACTGGTCGACTGTTACTTCCTTATGTTTAAACACTAAAATGTTCCTTGCTTTCCACAATGCCGCCTTCACACATGCAATAATAATCCATACAATTTTAAAATCCTCCTCTCTTATCCCCATCCCATAAAATACTCTGTTAAAATCCAAAAAATTAACAGTACTCACAGCTCTCACTATATTGCACACTTTCCTCCATATTGTCTGTGCAAAATTACAATTCCAGAAGATGTGCATGGGTGTTTCACTATTCCCACACCTGGATCTTGGGCACACTTCAGATATTACCAACCCACGCCTGTGTTGGAACTCACGGGTTGGCAGGCAGTCTTTTACTATACACCAGAGTAAATCCCTGTGTTCATTAGATAACACACTATAATTTACATTCATCCAGATTCTTTCCACAATTTTGAATGAAAAATGTTCCACAGGACTGATACCTATTCTCTCTTCCAGGATTTTTAGGATTTTTTTATGGCATTTAAGAACATTTATTTCGACCATCTTAAGTTTAAAATCTCTTAAAATTTTTTCTAAAACAATATAATTTCCTGGAGGTAAAAACCTATAAGGCCTATTTAGAGACATATCCAACCATTTATAATTTCTAATATAGAAACCTAAATTATATATAGAAAACAACTTTAGCTTAGAGCCTGGTCCTAATAAAGTGCATACACAGTTCGCTACATACTTTGCATATAAAAAGGACCTAATATCCGGAAAACCTTTCCCACCTTTTTTCTTTGATTTATATATCTCCTCTCTCTTTACTCTTTCCATCTTGGATCTCCATAAAAAATTAAAACATACCTTAATAACTCTCTTCATGATATTATTTTGGGGGATAAAAACTGTTGAGACATATAAAAACATTGGGAGTAAAACCTGTCTAATAATTAAAATTTTTCCTTCCAGGGTAAGATCTCTCAACTGCCAGAAAGTAATCTTTTTCTTAACTCTTTCCAGCAGAGACTCCCAATTTCTTACATTACCACCTGACTCTGAGAAATAAATACCTAAAATTTTTACTTCATTCATTCTTGTTAATTTACACTCAGAATCTACAATAAAATCACCAACAGTTAAAATACCAGATTTTTCCATGTTAATTTTAAAACCCGATGCGCCCCCAAACCAATCCACTGTTCTTATGGCTCTGTTCATGCTTCTAGTGTCTTTAACTAAAACCGTCACATCATCCATATATGCCACCACTTTAACTTGTTCATTGCAACTCCCGGGAATAAAAAAACCATTGATTACCTTATCTCTCCTAAAAGCTGCTAAAAGTGGTTCAATTGCACAAATAAAAAGAATAGGGGATAAGGGACACCCCTGTTTAACGCCACAGTTTATTTTTACATTATCAGATAAAAAACCATTAATAGATATTTTGCTTAAACATGATTTGTAAAGAGATTTAATACGTTTGCTAAAAACATCCGGGCATCCCATTTTCTCTAAAACTGCAAATAAAAAATCATGGGCAACTCTATCGTACGCTTTTTCAAAATCCAAAGTAATTAGAGCAAGCTTTTGTTTTCTGTCTAAAACATCCCATAAAACATCCCTGATTAAAATCAATGAGTCGCTGATTCTCCGATTTGGCACTGCACACGTCTGATCCACTTCTATTACTGAGCCGATTACCTTTTTTAATCTATTTGCTAGTAACTTTGCATATACCTTACAGTCCGTATTTAAAAGGGTTATTGGTCTCCAATTTTTAATCAGTTCTTTATTTCCTTTCTTAAATAATAAAACAATAAGACCCTCCCACCACGACTCTGGGACACTAAAAGATGCTTCTGCTTCTAAAATTACTTCATAAAAATCCTCACCCATGATCTCCCATAAACACTTGTAAAATTCAACAGGTAGTCCATCTGCTCCCGGCGTTTTGTTATTTTGTAGCGTATTAATTGTATTAAAAACTTCCTCTTTAGTAAAATTCCCTATTAAAAAAGATTTATCTTCCGCATTAAAATTTTTTTCCAGTCCTTCTAAAAAATGTTTTTTTAGAGACACATCCGTGTTTTTAACAGAAAATAAATCATCATAAAATTCTTTTGCTTTCATCTTCTTCCCCTCCAAACTTGTTTCTCCTTCCAAAACCTTCATATAATCCTTCTTGTCACATATTTTTTTAAAAGAGAATTTTGTGCATTTTTCATCCTCGTCTAAAACTTTTACTCGGGAATTAAAAATAATTTCTTTACCTTTTTCTTTCAGGCAGTTTTGGATCTTTTCTTTTGTTGTTCGGATCGCCTCCTGCAGATCACATCCGTTATTTTCGAGGTGAAAAAAACATTGCAGTTTAGCATTAAGATCATTATAAAAAATACGTTTTGCAGCAGCTTTCTTCTTTCCTTCTTTAATAAAAAATATTTTTACCTCCTTCTTGACAAAATCCCACCAATTAAAAATAGATTTAAAAAACGTTTTTTTTAGCTTCAGTTTTTCATACAGCTTTTTAAAACCTTCCATAACCACCTCGTCTTGTAGTAGGGATACATTAAATTTCCAGTGTGACGGTCTTTTATCCACATCTGATTCTATTTTAAAACTACATTCTATTATTTTATGATCTGAAAAAGGTGTTGAATGCGTTTTAAAACCTGAGCATGTTAGGGCTTGAGATATAAAAATATAATCTATTCTGGATGAAACACCTCTCCCCACCCAAGTGACTTCATGCTCCTTTTTTTGTCCATCTAATGCCCATGTATCTTTAAGATTAAAAGCTGCTAAAATATTTCTAAGACATGAAGCTGACCCATCTTTTACATTTTTTAAATGACAATTAAAATCCCCACCTAAAACTAATGGATCTACTCCAGGTAAAAACAGCTGCAAAAGTTCAAACAAATGTAATCTCAAGGCTTTTTCTGCATTTGCATACACATTAAAACACCTCACTTTCTTCCCATTTTTCTGCACATCAATTCTTAAAATCCTCCCAGGGTATATCTCTTCATAATTTACAATCTCCCAATCTTTAGAGCATAAAAACCCCACACCATCACTTTTTGACTCGTTCCCACCAGAAAAGCATAAGTTACCCTTCCATATACCCTGTAAATATTCATAGCTTATTTTTTTTGTCAAATTACATTCTTGTAGAAAGATAAAATCAATATTTTCATTATTTAAAAAATCATATAAAGCAGTTCTCTTATAAAGGTCGTTAAACCCCTGAACATTCAGGGACATTGAGCGGATCATCTTCTAACATTTAGTGCAGGGCTCTTCCCTCCGCCCTCATTCTCTACTGCCGGAGAAGATGGGTCTACCTCCAGATCTGATACATCCGAAGATGACACACTCCCCAGCAGACTTGTTGCTTCTAATGCCTTTACTTTCCCACCACATGGTATTCCTTCATTATCACTTCTATCCACACTTCTTTTTAGAGATTTTTCTGTGCAGTCCATTTGTACCTGCGTGCAAGGTAAGCTCTGCGACAGGGAATTAGTAGGAGTGGACTCCACTACTTCTGGAATATCACTTTCCCCTCCACAACTACTCCCTTTACTTAGTGGAGAAATTTCTTGCAACATTTGACTCTTCTCTTCTCTCTTCTGATCTTCTTTCTTCTGTTCTTCTATCTTCTTCTTTTCATTCTTATCTTCTTTCTTCTTATCTTCTTTCTTCTGCTCTTCTCTCTTTTTCCTTTCCATCTGTTTCTTTATCTCCATGGCCCTTTTTTCTATGTCCTCTATCCTCTTCTGTTTTTCCTCTTCCTTCTTTCTCTTCCTTTCTTCCAACTTCCTTTCCTCTTCTTCTTGTGATTTTTTAACCCGTTCCTCCTTCTTCTTCTCCTTCATTGCCCGTCCCTCCTCTTCCTCTTTTCTCTTTCTTTCTGTCTCCTCCTTCTCACTCCTTTCTTTCTCCTCTTCCCCTTTTTCCTCTTCAGCAGCAATGCCTGCTTCCACATCATCTTTAGCTTCTTGTTGCTGTTCTTCAGGCGATGTGTCCATCTCCTCTACATCCTTTTTCTTATTTTTAGGGCACTCATCCATCTGGTGAGGAGTACCCATGCAACTAAAACACTTGTTACATTCTGCATCCAGATGTCCATATTTTTTACACACACGGCAGTAGTGTGGCATCCCTGGGAAGAATAAATAACCGCGGCTATGGTTGATATAAACCTGCGGCGGAGGTCTGGACACGCCCCCCTCCTCATTCGGGTTCTTCCTAAATGATACCACATACACACGTTTCCCGTTCCACACTCCAAACTGTGTTTCCCCGCGTCTCTTAGGGATGATTTTGTCACAATACATTGATAGGTAACTTTCAACCTCAGAGTCTGTAATAAATGGACTAAACAAATGAATCGTCAGTACTTTCATTGAAAACTGAAAAGAGGGGATTACTTTCACCCCCTCCAGCTCTACCTTCTCTTTATTTACTTCATAAAGAGCGTAGGCACTTTCACACTGCGAGGCTTTATTAAGCGTAACATCATAAAGTCCTCGAGAAAAAAAAGATTGAAAGCAAAAAAGATGCTCCTTGTCGATCTTCAAGAGCTTACAAATAACATTGAAAATAAATTGAGAATCTTTCACCTGCCGGTGGTCAGGAGCAACCACGAACCTGATGGTGTCCTTCAGCGGATGCTCCTCCGAGAAATAATCATTCGGGTTGCTTGCTTGATTCTCCTTCCTTCCTCCAGGGTTTCTCCTTGTCTCCATGATTTTCCTCTTCTTTTCCAGATACCAAGGAAAATATCACACACGGATCGCAGCCTCCACGAAGTTCGTCCTCCCTCCAACACACCGTCCTCCGTAAAGAAAAGGCACTGCAGCTTTAGCACCGATTCCCAAAAGCAGCACTGGATATCTCCAAAGGCCAAGAATCGGTTCTGCCACCACAGTAACCTTCAGCCCAATGTCACAACCCACTACAGATCGTGCCAAAAGGCCGAGAAGCGATAACCAGAATTGGTTTCGAACTACGGAGCCACCCAAGGATCCTGAAGAGTCCATTTGTGGAGATGAGCTCCTGGACTCCCGTTAAGAAGACATGTTGTCAACCTCTAGATCCCTTACATGCCTGCACTTTTCGGCTTGCTGCTGCTGCAATCCACGCGTTTTAGATCTGCATAACTCCACCTCTTTAAACACAGCACCCTCACCCCCTGCTGTTCCCACCCGCCTCAACACCGTTGGAAGGGAGGAGAACCAATTAAGGCGGGGGGTGGGGTGGAACGAGCAGCTGTCTACCCTTAGCAGGAGGGCTGCTGATTACTTACCTCTCCTGCTGCTGCTGGCTGTCCAGCAGCAGACTGAAGGTGGCTGCTGCTGTGCGCAGGTATATAAAGGCTCAGAGCCTATTATGACACGCGCAGCCAGCGTTCCATTGCCACATTCCATCTACTGCAGGCAGGATACCTGGCTGGCTGAATGTCGCTGAGAAGCTCACAGAGACCGCCATAAGCAACAGTTTAACAGAATGCCACAGATTAATCAACCAAACTTTTTGGGTTGGGTTCTCTTTTATAGTCTGCAGGCATTAATTGAAAGAAGTCAGTGTTCCAGCAGAGGGAGACAACGTTTCAGAAAAGGCATTGTAGCAAACCAAAAAAGAAATTTTAAGCGCAGCAGAGTAACCAGCGCACATACCTGTTAGCTCAGGTGAGTTTAAAAGGCTGCTGTTGATAACAAGGGCATTTGCTAAATAGATGGTGTGTGTGCAACAATATACTGAAAGGTCAATTATATTGTGCAGCTTATCTCACCACCTGTAGTTATTTAGGTGAAAGCTCCAAAATGCTTGCCTAATATGTCTGTTTATCCAAAAGGAAGTAAAGAGGGAGAGCTAGAAAGATAGCATTGCGTTACATTACATGGCAATGCAATGCACAGTTGCTGAAGTTGAACCAAAATGAGCTTGTCATCTGGCTTCTGCAACTTTGAACATGAAAAATCCAATGAGGAGAAGAAAAGCAAAGCCAAAGAGTCCATCCCAAAATCCGACAAACAAGCAAAATGAACAAAAAACATTGAATTCAATACTTTCTGATTTTAGAAACTGCATTAAAGAAGGGGTGCACCGGTCCTGGAGATACTGCAATACCAGGTCAATGCGTGGAGTGGACAGAGCAAGCTCTTTTTCCATCTCCCTGTTCTAAAAATCCATTTAATATATGGTCCCCAGATAGGGGACGTATCAGATATTAAACTGATAAGAACAGATACTACACTTGATCTTAGCCAAAAGGCCGAGAAGCGATAACCAGAATTGGTTTCGAACTACGGAGCCACCCAAGGATCCTGAAGAGTCCATTTGTGGAGATGAGCTCCTGGACTCCCGTTAAGAAGACATGTTGTCAACCTCTAGATCCCTTACATGCCTGCACTTTTCGGCTTGCTGCTGCTGCAATCCACGCGTTTTAGATCTGCATAACTCCACCTCTTTAAACACAGCACCCTCACCCCCTGCTGTTCCCACCCGCCTCAACACCGTTGGAAGGGAGGAGAACCAATTAAGGCGGGGGGTGGGGTGGAACGAGCAGCTGTCTACCCTTAGCAGGAGGGCTGCTGATTACTTACCTCTCCTGCTGCTGCTGGCTGTCCAGCTGCAGACTGAAGGTGGCTGCTGCTGTGCGCAGGTATATAAAGGCTCAGAGCCTATTATGACACGCGCAGCCAGCGTTCCATTGCCACATTCCATCTACTGCAGGCAGGATACCTGGCTGGCTGAATGTCGCTGAGAAGCTCACAGAGACCGCCATAAGCAACAGTTTAACAGAATGCCACAGACTAATCAACCAAACTTTTTGGGTTGGGTTCTCTTTTATAGTCTGCAGGCATTAATTGAAAGAAGTCAGTGTTCCAGCAGAGGGAGACAACGTTTCAGAAAAGGCATTGTAGCAAACCAAAAAAGAAATTTTAAGCGCAGCAGAGTAACCAGCGCACATACCTGTTAGCTCAGGTGAGTTTAAAAGGCTGCTGTTGATAACAAGGGCATTTGCTAAATAGATGGTGTGTGTGCAACAATATACTGAAAGGTCAATTATATTGTCCAGCTTATCTCACCACCTGTAGTTATTTAGGTGAAAGCTCCAAAATGCTTGCCTAATATGTCTGTTTATCCAAAAGGAAGTAAAGAGGGAGAGCTAGAAAGATAGCATTGCGTTACATTACATGGCAATGCAATGCACAGTTGCTGAAGTTGAACCAAAATGAGCTTGTCATCTGGCTTCTGCAACTTTGAACATGAAAAATCCAATGAGGAGAAGAAAAGCAAAGCCAAAGAGTCCATCCCAAAATCCGACAAACAAGCAAAATGAACAAAAAACATTGAATTCAATACTTTCTGATTTTAGAAACTGCATTAAAGAAGGGGTGCACCGGTCCTGGAGATACTGCAATACCAGGTCAATGCGTGGAGTGGACAGAGCAAGCTCTTTTTCCATCTCCCTGTTCTAAAAATCCATTTAATATATGGTCCCCAGATAGGGGACGTATCAGATATTAAACTGATAAGAACAGATTTTTTTTTTTTTTTTTTTTTTTTTTTTTCTCCTCAGACGAGGAAATTCCACAGTCTATGGAAACCAGACAAAGGAAAATTCCATCAAAACAGCTGCGTCAAATCCAATACGCAATTTGCTGTCCCCATCATCATCGGAAATATTTATTTCATATTTCAAAACAACAATAACAAAAATCAAGAGGTACTAACAATATATCTCCACTTTTTAACTTTCCATATTCCCTCCGCATCCACTTCCCCTCTCCTCTTTTTGTCCCATAGGAAACACACATACATCTTCCCCAAAATCACCTTCACACTATCCTTTACAGCAATTTCCTTCCTTTTAAACACATACACATTCCTCACATCCCATAACACTTCCTTTATACATGCAAGCATCAACCACAAGACTCTTTCCTTCGTCCCATCACATATTTCCAAACCAAACATAAACAACTCAAAGGACAACAAATTCACACCACACAATTCTTTACACAAAGGCCCCATTCTCCCAATCACATCTCTAGCATACTGGCAATTCCAAAAAACATGCAACACACTTTCCCTTCCACCACAGCCATTTCTTGGACACATTTCACTCCTCACCAAACCTCTATTCCTCTGAAACTCTCTCACAGGTAATACTCCATGTAAAGACTGCCACACAACTTCACTCTGTTTGTTGGTCATACCACTCATCCGCACTTTCTTCCAAACCTTCTGCACATCACCACCCCTAACCATATTTATTCCACATTCTACCTCTCTACATTCAATCATCCTATACACAGCCTTCTTATTCTCCAGCAATCTCACATCTGCATCACACAGTTCATACCTCACCAAAAACTTATAAACCCACACATACCATACAGGCACCTCAAAAGCAATCGGACATCGCAAATCCCTTTCTTGCCACTTTAAACGAAACAAATACGCTCCAAATAAATACCTACACATAGATGAAAACTTTCCATCCGCCCTAATCACTTTCAAAACAAACACAACGATATTCACACCAAAAAACACGTCCAAATTCGGAAAACCCAAACCACCTTTTTCCACTCTTTTAACCAAAATTTCTCTCCTAGCTCTCTCCATTTTCGAGTTCCACAAAAAAACAAATAAAATTCTATTCAAGCTTCTCATACACATATATCCTGGTGGAAATACTACCGCAATATATAAAAATATTGGCAACACCACACTCTTAACAATTAAAATCTTCCCAAAAAAGGATAAACTCCTCAATTTCCAAAAATTCAACTTCTGCTCAACTTTTCCTTTCGCATCATCCCAACTTTCTTTCCCATCCAAACTCTCTGAAAACTTCACACCCAAAACTTTAATAGGTCCATTCACTACATTCACACCTACATCCCTACTTAAACTTCCGCCTCCAAAACCCTTACACTCACTCTTTTCCCAATTCACTTTAAACGCAGATGCACCACAAAAAATAGACACTAACAACTTCACCCGCCTCACCGAACATTCAGAATCACATAATACACACACGTCATCCATATAACCACTCACCTTCCATTCTTTTCCTCCACCTCCCGGCACTTGCACACCACGAATTACCTTATCTTTCCTCAGCATACACAACAATGGCTCAATTGCACAAATAAATGCTACAGGGGACAAAGGACACCCCTGTCGCACACCCGAAAACACATTCACTTTCCTACCCACATACCCATTCATTAAAACACAGCTATAAACACCCGCATACAAACTTCTCACTCGCCCAACAAAATCAGCCGGAAAACCCATTTTTAACAACACTCTGAACAAAAAACCATGCGACAACCTATCATAAGCCTTTTCAAAATCCAAACTTAACAAAAATACACTCTTCTTACGACCCATGCAATCCCATAGACAATCTCTTAACATACACACACACTCATGAATCCGCCTCCCAGGTACCGCACAACACTGCTCATCCCCAATCACACTCTCTATCACATCACGCATCCTATTAGCCATAAGTTTTGCATAGATTTTATAATCACAATTAAGTTTTTTACCAGGATATATAAAGATTACCCAGTAAAACATGAAGTACCAAAATAATTTTAAAATAAATATTTTATTTAAACATATTAAAATCCAGAATTAGACCATAAAAAGAGAAAGGTACCAAACATGAGGAGGCAGGAGAAACAACACTGAAATCTTAGGAAAGTTTGAGCAGTCTTATAATAATTTGATTATGCTATGAATGAAGCACTAATCACAAATGAAAAGAGTGTAGTGGTGTAATATATAGCAGCATAGGATGTCAAAAAGAAATTAATTCATCATGCCACACATTGGATCAAATTAACAGGGCAGCAGTGCTGTGGCATACTAGTGCTCTCGTGCATACAGATGTATAGACCCGCATTATTCATTAATTGCATGGACAGCACCTGCGGCCGAAGTGATCGATTCAGTGCATATAAATAAATAAAAGATCTCCTGCTGTCACTAACACCTAATACTAGATGGATACATTCAATACATAAGTATATCTAAACAATGAAGTGTAAGAAACTTATTCCATACCAGTGTGGATGCTCCTGCTTCCTGCCCCGACGCGCACGTTTCGCATTAGCTTCTTCGGGAGGCGTGTGACTGCTCAAACTTTCCTAAGATTTCAGTGTTGTTTCTCCTGCCTCCTCATGTTTGGTACCTTTCTCTTTTTATGGTCTAATTCTGGATTTTAATATGTTTAAATAAAATATTTATTTTAAAATTATTTTGGTACTTCATGTTTTACTGGGTAATCTTTATATATCCTGGTAAAAAACTTTTGTGGTAATAATTGAATGTTCGGAAGTACTATTAACTTAATCTGGACACTTCTTGTGAAAAATAATCACAATTAAGTAACGTTATTGGCCTCCAATTCCTCAGACTTTTCAAATCCCCTTTCTTAGGAATTAACACAACCATACCTGCACGCATACTCTCAGTCACCTCCATGTTTCCCCACATATACTTACATACATCCACAAAGTCCTTACCAATCACACCCCACATCACACGATAAAATTCTACTGGGAGGCCATCCTCCCCCGGCGTCTTATTCAAAGCCATACTACACATAACCTTCCATACCTCATCACCAGTCACCTCACCCATCACTCTCTCTCTTTCTGCTTCACTCAACTTACTCTCTAACACACTCAAAACATCATTCTCCAAACATTCATCCCTCTGTTTCACTGCATACAGATCCTCATAAAACTTAGCCACCTCTTCACACATATCCTCTCCACTCACCTCACTTCCATCTGCTCCATACACCACGCTCATACTCTGTTTCTTTCCAAAAACTTTTTTAAAGAAAAACCGAGAACATTTCTCATCCTGCTCCATCTTATCAATCTTTGCCCTAAACACTATGCTTCTCCCTCTCTCCAACAAAAACTCACTAATCTCCTTTTTTACCTCTAAAATATTCTCCTCCACCTCAACTCCTCCTTCCCTTAACTTATACAAAACGCTCAACCGCGCGTTCAGTTTAACAAAACTCTCTCTTTTAATTGCTGCATACTTGTATCCTAAATTTTTAAAGAACATTTTTGTTTGTTTCTTCACCCAGTCCCACCACTCACAAACATTCCCAAACTCATTTTTATGCTTACACCATTCTTCATACCGCCTTTCATACTCCTTTCTCACATCTTCATTCTCTAACAGTTTAACATTTAACTTCCACAATCCTCTCCCAAACACTCCATCAACTTTTATATCCAACTCACACAACATACACACATGATCTGAAAAAAGAACGTTTTCCTGCCTATAATTAACAGAAACCATATTTTTAGAAATAAAACAATAATCCAATCTGGATTGTACCCTACCACTCTCAGAAAGGAAAGTGTTCAACAAAGGATTCATGTTACACACCCGCTGCATATCACACAACCCAAAATCATTCACTAACTCCAATAATGCTTTCCCAGACACATCCACATTCACTCTC
Source organism: Phyllobates terribilis (assembly GCF_046119375.1). Classification (NCBI taxonomy): domain Eukaryota; kingdom Metazoa; phylum Chordata; class Amphibia; order Anura; family Dendrobatidae; genus Phyllobates; species Phyllobates terribilis. The sequence goes on from NW_027363232.1 coordinate 187,618, forward strand.
CCCACATCACAGTTCATATCACCCACAATTACCACAGGTATTCTTCCTGGAACAAAAAGCTTAATTTTTTCAAATAAATTTTTGCGCTCATTTTTTTCAACTGGCGCATAAACATTAATAACACAAAACTTTACATTCTTGTATACAAAATTAGCAAGGATACATCTCCCCACCTCAATAACCAAATAATCACTCAAAACAACCTCCCTTCCTTTAACCAAAATACCCACACCATCATTCTTATTACATGCACTCCCCGACCACACAGACGCTCCATAAGACCATTCATCCCCTTTCACACCATCCACTACCTCACATTCTTGTAAACAAAAAATAGATGCATTTTGCATGGCTAAAAACTCAAAAATAGCAGCTCTTCTTACTTTACTTTTAAACACTCTTACGTTTTGGGACACTATGGTAAATCCCATAATACTTCTACTCCTTCACCAATTACACAAAGAAATAGCCTTTGGCCTAAACCAAAGCTCACAAGAGGACAAAAAGAAAAAACATTTACAATATTATATGGTGACACTATCCAGCACCACCACTATCCTCCTCCGCCATCAGAACAGAACAGCTGGTTTCCGACCCGCTGGCTTCACCAGCCACACTCCTCATTCTGGCAGTTCTGATCTTCCTCTGAGGCTCACTAAAATCTGCATCATCACTGCCCCCACCATCCTCCCTACGACTCTTCTTTGCACCCCTATCATCCTCCGAAGAAAAATCTTCAATGTTTTCAGGACCCGAAGGGTGTTCAGGACTGTCGGGTTCCGAGATTTGCACTTCACATCCTGTTGCGTCCATTGCCTCTCCAAAAGTCATCATCTCAGGCAGCTCTGCTTCCACCACTTTCCTAGATATTCTCGCAGACACTGCCTTTTTCTCCACCTTTGCCACTTCCCTCCAGAACTCCTTTTCTTCCCTCCGCTTCTTCCTCATTTCTTCAGCAGAAGAAGAACATGGTCTCAGGGACACCTCCTCTGGCGCCGTAGAGGGAGAGGCTCTACCAGTTTCCCGCCTCCTTCCCTCTCTCTCCTCCCTCTCCAATCTTTCCAGCACTTTCAGTGCGCTTGCCATCTGCCTCCTCTCCAGCTCCTCCTCCTTCTGTTCTTTATCAGAACGTCTAGGTGCACTCATAGGACAGTCCTTATACATGTGATCACTACTCCCACAGACATCACAGGACTTGGCCTCTGGACACTGGTTGGCCATATGCCCCTCCTTTCTGCAATTTCGGCAACACTGCCCTTTAAGGCATGTTACCATGGTATGTCCGAAAGAAAAGCATCTACGGCAAAACATGGGCTGGCCTGGGTAAAAGAGGAAACCTCTATGGCCTGCAACGGAAAAATTTGATGGAGGGTGTCTAAAGCCCCCCACACTGTCAGGATGCCTTTTCAATTTCACACGGAATTTATACTGACAGTTAAAGATTCCTAGACAATTGACTTGCTTCACTCCCTTCCGCACATATTCACAGTAGCGAGAGAGGAAGCACTCCAGCAGCTCAGGGTCTGTAAAAGGGTTATAGACAGTCACAGTCACCTCCTTTTCTTGCAGACCAAACAAAGGTTCCCATCTAACTCCTTCCAAGCAGGGGTCACTAGAGTGACCACGGAGCCATTCAAAGACATTAAGGCAAACATCCTGGTCCATAAAGGTAACGTCATAATTACCTTGACGTGAAAATTCGTTGACACTGAAGATCTCAGAACGTCTTGCTCCAGCTTTGCCTTCAACGATGTCTTGGACAATGAAAACCACGTTGTTCTTGTTCTGGTCAGATGGATCCACGGACAAACGGATGGTGTTCTTCACAATAGACATCTTGGATTCTGTCGGTATGGAATACCACAGGAAAAAGCAGAAAATCCTCCACAAAAGGGTCCGGATTCCTCCAGGAGACTCGCACCAATCAAGGTACAGTCATACGATCGCAGCCAAAAGGCCGAGAAGCGATAACCAGAATTGGTTTCGGAATACGGTGCCACCCAAGGATCCTGAAGAGTCCATTTGTGGAGATGAGCTCCTGGACTCCCGTTAAGAAGACATGTTGTCAACCTCTAGATCCCTTACATGCCTGCACTTTTCGGCTTGCTGCTGCTGCAATCCACGCGTTTTAGATCTGCATAACTCCACCTCTTTAAACACAGCACCCTCACCCCCTGCTGTTCCCACCCGCCTCAACACCGTTGGAAGGGAGGAGAACCAATTAAGGCGGGGGGTGGGGTGGAACGAGCAGCTGTCTACCCTTAGCAGGAGGGCTGCTGATTACTTACCTCTCCTGCTGCTGCTGGCTGTCCAGCAGCAGACTGAAGGTGGCTGCTGCTGTGCGCAGGTATATAAAGGCTCAGAGCCTATTATGACACGCGCAGCCAGCGTTCCATTGCCACATTCCATCTACTGCAGGCAGGATACCTGGCTGGCTGAATGTCGCTGAGAAGCTCACAGAGACCGCCATAAGCAACAGTTTAACAGAATGCCACAGACTAATCAACCAAACTTTTTGGGTTGGGTTCTCTTTTATAGTCTGCAGGCATTAATTGAAAGAAGTCAGTGTTCCAGCAGAGGGAGACAACGTTTCAGAAAAGGCATTGTAGCAAACCAAAAAAGAAATTTTAAGCGCAGCAGAGTAACCAGCGCACATACCTGTTAGCTCAGGTGAGTTTAAAAGGATGCTGTTGATAACAAGGGCATTTGCTAAATAGATGGTGTGTGTGCAACAATATACTGAAAGGTCAATTATATTTTGCAGCTTATCTCACCACCTGTAGTTATTTAGGTGAAAGCTCCAAAATGCTTGCCTAATATGTCTGTTTATCCAAAAGGAAGTAAAGAGGGAGAGCTAGAAAGATAGCATTGCGTTACATTACATGGCAATGCAATGCACAGTTGCTGAAGTTGAACCAAAATGAGCTTGTCATCTGGCTTCTGCAACTTTGAACATGAAAAATCCAATGAGGAGAAGAAAAGCAAAGCCAAAGAGTCCATCCCAAAATCCGACAAACAAGCAAAATGAACAAAAAACATTGAATTCAATACTTTCTGATTTTAGAAACTGCATTAAAGAAGGGGTGCACCGGTCCTGGAGATACTGCAATACCAGGTCAATGCGTGGAGTGGACAGAGCAAGCTCTTTTTCCATCTCCCTGTTCTAAAAATCCATTTAATATATGGTCCCTAGATAGGGGACGTATCAGATATTAAACTGATAAGAACAGATACTACACTTGATCTTAGCCAAAAGGCCGAGAAGCGATAACCAGAATTGGTTTCGAACTACGGAGCCACCCAAGGATCCTGAAGAGTCCATTTGTGGAGATGAGCTCCTGGACTCCCGTTAAGAAGACATGTTGTCAACCTCTAGATCCCTTACATGCCTGCACTTTTCGGCTTGCTGCTGCTGCAATCCACGCGTTTTAGATCTGCATAACTCCACCTCTTTAAACACAGCACCCTCACCCCCTGCTGTTCCCACCCGCCTCAACACCGTTGGAAGGGAGGAGAACCAATTAAGGCGGGGGGTGGGGTGGAACGAGCAGCTGTCTACCCTTAGCAGGAGGGCTGCTGATTACTTACCTCTCCTGCTGCTGCTGGCTGTCCAGCAGCAGACTGAAGGTGGCTGCTGCTGTGCGCAGGTATATAAAGGCTCAGAGCCTATTATGACACGCGCAGCCAGCGTTCCATTGCCACATTCCATCTACTGCAGGCAGGATACCTGGCTGGCTGAATGTCGCTGAGAAGCTCACAGAGACCGCCATAAGCAACAGTTTAACAGAATGCCACAGACTAATCAACCAAACTTTTTGGGTTGGGTTCTCTTTTATAGTCTGCAGGCATTAATTGAAAGAAGTCAGTGTTCCAGCAGAGGGAGACAACGTTTCAGAAAAGGCATTGTAGCAAACCAAAAAAGAAATTTTAAGCGCAGCAGAGTAACCAGCGCACATACCTGTTAGCTCAGGTGAGTTTAAAAGGCTGCTGTTGATAACAAGGGCATTTGCTAAATAGATGGTGTGTGTGCAACAATATACTGAAAGGTCAATTATATTGTGCAGCTTATCTCACCACCTGTAGTTATTTAGGTGAAAGCTCCAAAATGCTTGCCTAATATGTCTGTTTATCCAAAAGGAAGTAAAGAGGGAGAGCTAGAAAGATAGCATTGCGTTACATTACATGGCAATGCAATGCACAGTTGCTGAAGTTGAACCAAAATGAGCTTGTCATCTGGCTTCTGCAACTTTGAACATGAAAAATCCAATGAGGAGAAGAAAAGCAAAGCCAAAGAGTCCATCCCAAAATCCGACAAACAAGCAAAATGAACAAAAAACATTGAATTCAATACTTTCTGATTTTAGAAACTGCATTAAAGAAGGGGTGCACCGGTCCTGGAGATACTGCAATACCAGGTCAATGCGTGGAGTGGACAGAGCAAGCTCTTTTTCCATCTCCCTGTTCTAAAAATCCATTTAATATATGGTCCCCAGATAGGGGACGTATCAGATATTAAACTGATAAGAACAGATACTACACTTGATCTTAGCCAAAAGGCCGAGAAGCGATAACCAGAATTGGTTTCGAACTACGGAGCCACCCAAGGATCCTGAAGAGTCCATTTGTGGAGATGAGCTCCTGGACTCCCGTTAAGAAGACATGTTGTCAACCTCTAGATCCCTTACATGCCTGCACTTTTCGGCTTGCTGCTGCTGCAATCCACGCGTTTTAGATCTGCATAACTCCACCTCTTTAAACACAGCACCCTCACCCCCTGCTGTTCCCACCCGCCTCAACACCGTTGGAAGGGAGGAGAACCAATTAAGGCGGGGGGTGGGGTGGAACGAGCAGCTGTCTACCCTTAGCAGGAGGGCTGCTGATTACTTACCTCTCCTGCTGCTGCTGGCTGTCCAGCAGCAGACTGAAGGTGGCTGCTGCTGTGCGCAGGTATATAAAGGCTCAGAGCCTATTATGACACGCGCAGCCAGCGTTCCATTGCCACATTCCATCTACTGCAGGCAGGATACCTGGCTGGCTGAATGTCGCAGAGAAGCTCACAGAGACCGCCATAAGCAACAGTTTAACAGAATGCCACAGACTAATCAACCAAACTTTTTGGGTTGGGTTCTCTTTTATAGTCTGCAGGCATTAATTGAAAGAAGTCAGTGTTCCAGCAGAGGGAGACAACGTTTCAGAAAAGGCATTGTAGCAAACCAAAAAAGAAATTTTAAGCGCAGCAGAGTAACCAGCGCACATACCTGTTAGCTCAGGTGAGTTTAAAAGGCTGCTGTTGATAACAAGGGCATTTGCTAAATAGATGGTGTGTGTGCAACAATATACTGAAAGGTCAATTATATTGTGCAGCTTATCTCACCACCTGTAGTTATTTAGGTGAAAGCTCCAAAATGCTTGCCTAATATGTCTGTTTATCCAAAAGGAAGTAAAGAGGGAGAGCTAGAAAGATAGCATTGCGTTACATTACATGGCAATGCAATGCACAGTTGCTGAAGTTGAACCAAAATGAGCTTGTCATCTGGCTTCTGCAACTTTGAACATGAAAAATCCAATGAGGAGAAGAAAAGCAAAGCCAAAGAGTCCATCCCAAAATCCAACAAACAAGCAAAATGAACAAAAAACATTGAATTCAATACTTTCTGATTTTAGAAACTGCATTAAAGAAGGGGTGCACCGGTCCTGGAGATACTGCAATACCAGGTCAATGCGTGGAGTGGACAGAGCAAGCTCTTTTTCCATCTCCCTGTTCTAAAAATCCATTTAATATATGGTCCCCAGATAGGGGACGTATCAGATATTAAACTGATAAGAACAGATTTTTTTTTATTTTTTTTAAAACCACTCAGGTTTAGATATAAGCAAACAGTTAACCAGACTTCGTCATAAGTTATACTGCCACTTCATAAACATCATTGTGGTTTCTTTATTAAAGTATTATTCAACAAAAATACAAACAAGTAATCCTATGCCAGAGACATTTCCAGAAAAAATATCAACGGTATTTAACCATATCCTGCCACTTAAGGTATTTCCACACACCTTCAGAATCTGTTCCACCACCACCACCTTCTCTTGTATCCCACAAATAGATTACATATAGTCTTGCTAAGATCAACCTAATACAATCATTTACTGTTAAATTTACTCTTTTAAACACACACAAATTTCTCACATCCCACAAGCTCTCCTGCACACACACCATAATAAACCACATCATCCTTTCTAGGCCACGACGACTAGCACCAAAACCAAACATAGCCACTCTCCAATCAATAAACTTCACACCAGCAACCCCTTTACACAGTCCACCCACACCTTTCCACACATCATACGCAAAATTACAATCCCACATAAGGTGCCTCACCGTCTCATTCGCTCCACAACCATCCCTTGGACATACTGCAGATCTTATGAGATCTCTTTTCTTCTGAAAATCCCTCACTGGCAAAATATTATGAAGGCCCATCCATACTATATCTCGCTGTCTATTCGACACACCTTGAATGCTTAACTTCTTCCATACCCGCGCAACTTCCATAGAACGCAATCCCACCACATTACTCTCACACTCATTCACACACATCTTCCCCACCACCTTCTTAACCAACATAAAGTCTTTCATTGCAACTGCTAACAAATCATTCTTCCTCACAAACTTCTCAATCAAACCATACCACTCAGGACACTTAAAAGCAACAGGCACATTCTTATCACGCTTCACCCAATTCAGACCATACAGCATCCATCCAGCCAAATACTTACACATAAATGCCCCTTTATTATTCTTCCCAATCAAAATGACCGTAGTCTTAATAAAATGCAATGTTAGAAACACTTCAATATTCGGAAACTTCAGTCCCCCATACAAATATTGCTTAAACAAAATCTCTCTCTTAAGTCTTTCCATCCTACTGCCCCAAAAAAACACAAAAATTAGTTTCTCCACTTTTTTAATTTTCCTATAGGGCACTGGAAAAATACAAGAAACATAAAGCAAAATAGGGAGAATAACAGCCTTAATAATAAGAACCTTCCCTACCAAAGACAAAGAACGTAACTTCCAAAAATTCATCTTCCGCACAATCCGCTCACCACATTCATCCCAACTCTCATAACCTTTCAAATCATCATTAAAAAAAACTCCCAACACTTTAATTGCACCATCCACACCAGCCACACCATCCATCTTAATCCTATTGTCACCAAAACATTTAAACATGCATTTGTTCCAATTCACACGAAACGCTGACGCGCCACAAAAAAAATTCAACAACAATTTTACTCTCTCCATAGAGGCCACACTCTCACTCACCACTACTACATCATCCATATATCCTAAGACTTTCACAGTCATTCCACCACTCCCTGGCACTAACAAACCACGCACCACTTTCTCTTTCCGAATCATACACAGCAGTGGCTCAATCACACACACAAATAATACCGGTGACATGGGACAACCTTGCCTCACACCAGACCTAATACACACTTTCTCACTCAAAAACCCATTCACCAGAAATTCACTCACCACCTCCCCATACAATCCTCTCACGGCACGCACAAATTTCTCCGGAAAACCCATTCTACGCAAAACCTCAAATAGAAACACATGAGACACGCGATCAAACGCCTTTTCAAAGTCAACAGCCATCACCATACACTTCTGCTTTCTTACTTTACAATCCCACAACACATCTCTTAAAAGACACAGATTATCCGTCATACATCTACCAGGCACTGCACACACTTGATCTTTACCAATCACATCAGCTACAACCACACGCATCCGACACGCCAAAATTTTACTGAATACCTTGTAATCGGCGTTCAGAAGCGTAATTGGCCTCCAATTACTCAAACACCTTTTATCCCCTTTCTTATGGATTAAGACCACCACTCCCTCCTTCATTGAACTCGCAAGCATCCCATTCTCCCACATAAACTGACACACTTCCACTAAATCCATACCCATCACTTCCCACATCATAACATATAGCTCCACAGGCAAACCATCCTTCCCAGGCGTCACATTTTTCCTTGCACCAAACACCGCTTTCTTAACTTCCTCCTCAATCACTGCCTCACATAGACCAGAACATCCATCCTTATCCACCTTACAATCCAAAGTCTTAAGCACTTCTTCTTTCAAACTCTCATCCACCCACTTCCTGCCAAACAACTCAGCATAAAACGTGACCACTTCCTTCATTACATCCTCCCCACTCACACAAACACCATCCACATCAAAAATCTCCTCCATACCCTCCTTCTTACCATTTATTTTTTTAAAGAAATATCTTGAACACTTTTCATCTTTATCAAGATGGACCACCTTTGACCTAAAAATTATTTCCCTTCCCTTCCTCTCCAAAGTCCTCTTCAAATCCTCTCTCGCACTTCTTAACAAATCATCCACATCCACACCACACATCCTCATTTTCTCCAGCCATTCCACCCTCATCATTAAATCTTTATATTGACTCCTAACCATGGCAGCCTTTTTATAGCCCCATCGACGAAAAAACTTTTGCACTTCATACTTCATCCAATCCCACCACACCAACACACTTTCAAACTTACTCTTTTGAGATTTACACCAACTATATTTTTTCTTAAAATCATTCACAATTCTCTCATCCTCAAGCAAACTCACATTCAATTTCCACACACCTCTCCCATGCACCCGCCTTAAATCCCCTCTAAACTCACCTTTCAGGCACACATGGTCCGAAAAAGGAACTGAAAATTGAGAAAAACCATCACATATTATATTTTTAGAAAAAAACATCCTATCAATCCTAGATGTTATCCCACCCCTGTCAGCTTTATAGGTTGGTGGTGGTGGCTTCCCCAAATAAACCTCAGCAGCATCAAAAAAGAAAAAATCAGAAATAATGTTTGCCAATTTTTTTCCTGAGGCATCAACTTTCCCCTCAGTTACACAGTTAAAATCACCTGTTACTATCACAGGGATCCTACCAGGTAATTCTAAACATAATTTATCTAATAAACTTAACCTGTCTTCTTTTTTTGTAGGACCATAAATATTTATAATTTTAACTTTCCACCCCCTCCCACACACAACTGCAGAGATGCAACGACCCACCTCTATTACCTTATAATATTCAAAAACAAAATTTCTATTATTTAATACTATCCCAACTCCATCATTTTTATTCCCACTAGAGCCAGACCAGATATGCTGGCCATATGGCCAATCAGCGTCTTCCAGGGGTTCTTCTATACCACACTCCTGTAGACACATAATATCAAAAGAATGGTTATGTAAGAAGTCCAGAATCACAGATCTTCTAACTCTAGACTTTAAAAGTCTTACATTAAGGGACGCAATGTCCCAATTTGGTTTAGAGACCATTCTTTGGCTCAAAAACCAGAAACACCAGTCTCAGCAAAAAAACATGCCTTCCTTATCCTTTGTCATCCGGCGAACTCCCACTTAGCTGAAAGATAGTGGACTCCAAATTCTCCTCCAGGTAAGCCGTTGACGCAGGAGAAAGAGAAACCACTGGGTAATCCCGCTCACTCACCGGACTTGCCACGCATTGGCTACTTGATGGTTCAGACAACCGGGCCCTTTTATTCTTAGCGCGGTCCGGTTCCTCAGAAGACCTCACCCCAGTCTCAGTGAAGTCTCCTTGACCTCCAGCTCCCTCTTCATCCATACTTTCACTGCTCCAACTGAGAGCCGGGTCCCCTGGGATTTCCAAGGCTCCCTCACGTTCTTCACAAAAGGAGTCAATGAAACCCCCCTGATAGGAAGAAATGTCCATCTCAGCTGCCAGAACCTCTTCCACTCTCCCGGGCTCCACCAGTAGGTCAGCAGACGCCCTCACTGGAGCAGTCTCCACACGCTGTTCCACTACCTTCACCCTGGAAGAAACTGCGGCCTCAGGTGCCACACTCTTAGGCCTCGGAGAGTTCGATACCACCTCAGAGTATGCCCTTGCCTTGCCCTCGTTCGCACGACGAGTACAATCCTTAAAGGCATGCCCCTCCATACCACAAGCATTGCAAACAATTGGATTGGTACAGTCCTTAGCAACATGCCCACTTTGGTTGCACTTGGAGCAAACAGGCACAGCAGTACAAACCTCTTGTAAGTGTCCGTACTTCTTACATTTCCTGCAAAAAACTGGGGCCTCAGGAAAGAAGAGAATACCCCTATCTCTCCCGATAGAGAAACTTTGGGGAGGGTAATGAACACCTCCAGGCTCCGAAGAACTTTCCCCAAATCTGACAAAATATCTGTATTTGCCAGTCCATAAGTTCTCCTCGTTCATGATTTTGTGACTGTTGCTCACAAAGTCACAATGCCTCTTAAGAAAAGTCGCAATGTCATGTTCGTGCACAAAGGGATTATACATAAATATGACTAGGGGAACATCACCTTTGGAGTACAAGACTGTAAAAGTCAAACCATGCAAGGTTGGATTCTTATCCTGCTCCCTCAACTTCTTATACAGGTTCCGGCAAGCCGCCATAGATTGCAGCACCAAGACATACCGTCCTTCTTTCCGGGATTCCTGCAGGCAGACGATGTTTTCTCTTGTCACTTCCAGGATTTTGAAGATCACCTCGTGCACCATATACGACAGATTGAAACGCTCTCTCACAGCAGCATCAACTTCAATGCGGAATGCATTGCGAACCCGATTGTCATCGGTCCCAGCATAGCGTATCTTCACGCCCATTATGATCACTCTCTCGTTCCTCCTCGTTCTCCCCCTAAAGCAGCAACCGGCTTAAGCCATCAAGATGGCGATGACGGAAGGCCAAGGGAAAACACTCAAGGACCCCAGACAAGACACTTGGTCTTAGCCAAAAGGCCGAGAAGCGATAACCAGAATTGGTTTCGAACTACAGAGCCACCCAAGGATCCTGAAGAGTCCATTTGTGGAGATGAGCTCCTGGACTCCCGTTAAGAAGACATGTTGTCAACCTCTAGATCCCTTACATGCCTGCACTTTTCGGCTTGCTGCTGCTGCAATCCACGCGTTTTAGATCTGCATAACTCCACCTCTTTAAACACAGCACCCTCACCCCCTGCTGTTCCCACCCGCCTCAACACCGTTGGAAGGGAGGAGAACCAATTAAGGCGGGGGGTGGGGTGGAACGAGCAGCTGTCTACCCTTAGCAGGAGGGCTGCTGATTACTTACCTCTCCTGCTGATGCTGGCTGTCCAGCAGCAGACTGAAGGTGGCTGCTGCTGTGCGCAGGTATATAAAGGCTCAGAGCCTATTATGACACGCGCAGCCAGCGTTCCATTGCCACATTCCATCTACTGCAGGCAGGATACCTGGCTGGCTGAATGTCGCTGAGAAGCTCACAGAGACCGCCATAAGCAACAGTTTAACAGAATGCCACAGACTAATCAACCAAACTTTTTGGGTTGGGTTCTCTTTTATAGTCTGCAGGCATTAATTGAAAGAAGTCAGTGTTCCAGCAGAGGGAGACAACGTTTCAGAAAAGGCATTGTAGCAAACCAAAAAAGAAATTTTAAGCGCAGCAGAGTAACCAGCGCACATACCTGTTAGCTCAGGTGAGTTTAAAAGGCTGCTGTTGATAACAAGGGCATTTGCTAAATAGATGGTGTGTGTGCAACAATATACTGAAAGGTCAATTATATTGTGCAGCTTATCTCACCACCTGTAGTTATTTAGGTGAAAGCTCCAAAATGCTTGCCTAATATGTCTGTTTATCCAAAAGGAAGTAAAGAGGGAGAGCTAGAAAGATAGCATTGCGTTACATTACATGGCAATGCAATGCACAGTTGCTGAAGTTGAACCAAAATGAGCTTGTCATCTGGCTTCTGCAACTTTGAACATGAAAAATCCAATGAGGAGAAGAAAAGCAAAGCCAAAGAGTCCATCCCAAAATCCGACAAACAAGCAAAATGAACAAAAAACATTGAATTCAATACTTTCTGATTTTAGAAACTGCATTAAAGAAGGGGTGCACCGGTCCTGGAGATACTGCAATACCAGGTCAATGCGTGGAGTGGACAGAGCAAGCTCTTTTTCCATCTCCCTGTTCTAAAAATCCATTTAATATATGGTCCCCAGATAGGGGACGTATCAGATATTAAACTGATAAGAACAGATACTACACTTGATCTTAGCCAAAAGGCCGAGAAGCGATAACCAGAATTGGTTTCGAACTACGGAGCCACCCAAGGATCCTGAAGAGTCCATTTGTGGAGATGAGCTCCTGGACTCCCGTTAAGAAGACATGTTGTCAACCTCTAGATCCCTTACATGCCTGCACTTTTCGGCTTGCTGCTGCTGCAATCCACGCGTTTTAGATCTGCATAACTCCACCTCTTTAAACACAGCACCCTCACCCCCTGCTGTTCCCACCCGCCTCAACACCGTTGGAAGGGAGGAGAACCAATTAAGGCGGGGGGTGGGGTGGAACGAGCAGCTGTCTACCCTTAGCAGGAGGGCTGCTGATTACTTACCTCTCCTGCTGCTGCTGGCTGTCCAGCAGCAGACTGAAGGTGGCTGCTGCTGTGCGCAGGTATATAAAGGCTCAGAGCCTATTATGACACGCGCAGCCAGCGTTCCATTGCCACATTCCATCTACTGCAGGCAGGATACCTGGCTGGCTGAATGTCGCTGTGAAGCTCACAGAGACCGCCATAAGCAACAGTTTAACAGAATGCCACAGACTAATCAACCAAACTTTTTGGGTTGGGTTCTCTTTTATAGTCTGCAGGCATTAATTGAAAGAAGTCAGTGTTCCAGCAGAGGGAGACAACGTTTCAGAAAAGGCATTGTAGCAAACCAAAAAAGAAATTTTAAGCGCAGCAGAGTAACCAGCGCACATACCTGTTAGCTCAGGTGAGTTTAAAAGGCTGCTGTTGATAACAAGGGCATTTGCTAAATAGATGGTGTGTGTGCAACAATATACTGAAAGGTCAATTATATTGTGCAGCTTATCTCACCACCTGTAGTTATTTAGGTGAAAGCTCCAAAATGCTTGCCTAATATGTCTGTTTATCCAAAAGGAAGTAAAGAGGGAGAGCTAGAAAGATAGCATTGCGTTACATTACATGGCAATGCAATGCACAGTTGCTGAAGTTGAACCAAAATGAGCTTGTCATCTGGCTTCTGCAACTTTGAACATGAAAAATCCAATGAGGAGAAGAAAAGCAAAGCCAAAGAGTCCATCCCAAAATCCGACAAACAAGCAAAATGAACAAAAAACATTGAATTCAATACTTTCTGATTTTAGAAACTGCATTAAAGAAGGGGTGCACCGGTCCTGGAGATACTGCAATACCAGGTCAATGCGTGGAGTGGACAGAGCAAGCTCTTTTTCCATCTACCTGTTCTAAAAATCCATTTAATATATGGTCCCCAGATAGGGGACGTATCAGATATTAAACTGATAAGAACAGATACTACACTTGATCTTAGCCAAAAGGCCGAGAAGCGATAACCAGAATTGGTTTCGAACTACGGAGCCACCCAAGGATCCTGAAGAGTCCATTTGTGGAGATGAGCTCCTGGACTCCCGTTAAGAAGACATGTTGTCAACCTCTAGATCCCTTACATGCCTGCACTTTTCGGCTTGCTGCTGCTGCAATCCACGCGTTTTAGATCTGCATAACTCCACCTCTTTAAACACAGCACCCTCACCCCCTGCTGTTCCCACCCGCCTCAACACCGTTGGAAGGGAGGAGAACCAATTAAGGCGGGGGGTGGGGTGGAACGAGCAGCTGTCTACCCTTAGCAGGAGGGCTGCTGATTACTTACCTCTCCTGCTGCTGCTGGCTGTCCAGCAGCAGACTGAAGGTGGCTGCTGCTGTGCGCAGGTATATAAAGGCTCAGAGCCTATTATGACACGCGCAGCCAGCGTTCCATTGCCACATTCCATCTACTGCAGGCAGGATACCTGGCTGGCTGAATGTCGCTGAGAAGCTCAAAGAGACCGCCATAAGCAACAGTTTAACAGAATGCCACAGACTAATCAACCAAACTTTTTGGGTTGGGTTCTCTTTTATAGTCTGCAGGCATTAATTGAAAGAAGTCAGTGTTCCAGCAGAGGGAGACAACGTTTCAGAAAAGGCATTGTAGCAAACCAAAAAAGAAATTTTAAGCGCAGCAGAGTAACCAGCGCACATACCTGTTAGCTCAGGTGAGTTTAAAAGGCTGCTGTTGATAACAAGGGCATTTGCTAAATAGATGGTGTGTGTGCAACAATATACTGAAAGGTCAATTATATTGTGCAGCTTATCTCACCACCTGTAGTTATTTAGGTGAAAGCTCCAAAATGCTTGCCTAATATGTCTGTTTATCCAAAAGGAAGTAAAGAGGGAGAGCTAGAAAGATAGCATTGCGTTACATTACATGGCAATGCAATGCACAGTTGCTGAAGTTGAACCAAAATGAGCTTGTCATCTGGCTTCTGCAACTTTGAACATGAAAAATCCAATGAGGAGAAGAAAAGCAAAGCCAAAGAGTCCATCCCAAAATCCGACAAACAAGCAAAATGAACAAAAAACATTGAATTCAATACTTTCTGATTTTAGAAACTGCATTAAAGAAGGGGTGCACCGGTCCTGGAGATACTGCAATACCAGGTCAATGCGTGGAGTGGACAGAGCAAGCTCTTTTTCCATCTCCCTGTTCTAAAAATCCATTTAATATATGGTCCCCAGATAGGGGACGTATCAGATATTAAACTGATAAGAACAGATCAGGTTTCAACATATTTTATTAAGTGCCTAAAAGATGGTTTACAATCAAAAACAACAACACAAACAGTACATTATTAAAACACAGAATTCCACCCATAAAAACCCCATATACGATTGGCATCCCTTCTCCCAATACATTTGACATCCCTCAAGTAATAAATATACATCTGACTAAAAGCAATTTTAAGACAATCCTTCACAGAAATAGCATCACGTTTAAAAAGTAAAATATTGCGTGCCTTCCAAAGGGCGTCTTTAAAACAGTTAATCATACACCAACATATACAATACTGTTGAGGGGTCGGACATTTAAAAAGGCCATATAAAACATATTCATGGTTAAAATCTCTTAAACCGCAAGTCCATTTTAAAAGAATCCCAACTTTGTGCCAAAGTTCCTGTGCAAATGGGCAATTCCACATAAGGTGCAAGGTGGTTTCGTCATTAACACATGAGTCTCTGGGGCATTTGGCTCTGGCCACCAGGCCTCTCCTGTGTTGAAACTCTCTGGTGGGGAGGCACTGGTGGACCACCATCCATGCGATATCCTTATGTCCATTTGCTAAGAATTTCCCGAAGACATTCTTCCAAACTTGCTTCGACCTCTCTTCTGAGAAATTTACTATGGGGGTCACATCTTCATTCCTCCTCAGAAAAGATAAAAGCTTCTTGCGGTCTTTAAAAATGTCCATATTAAAATCACCAAGGCTATAAAATCGAACAGTCTTTTCTAAGATTGCTTGGTGTTTGGGGGGGCATAGTAAAACAGGGGAATTCAACGACAACTTAAACCATCTTTTAAAAATCATCCCACAAGTATATTTTAAAAAATAACTTAGCGCACTATTACCATTAAAATGTTTGAAACAAAAGCAGAAATAATTTAAATACAAATAAATATGTAAGTCGGGGACATCCCTTCCGCCGTTCATTTTATTCTTCCTCATTATTTCTCGCCTTAATTTTTCCATTTTGGAGTTCCATAAAAACATAAAGATCATCCTAGTCATTTTTTTAATTAAAACATCAGAGGGGGGGTACACCATAGCTATATACAGTATGAGGGGTAACAACACTGATTTTATAATTAAAATTTTCCCCTCCATTGTTAGGGACCTCAAACCCCAAAATGATATTTTCTTTGACATTTTTTCTATGACATTCTCCCAGCTTTGAGTTCCCACATTCTCCTCGTTAAAAACAACTCCAAGAATTTTTACATTGTCTCGTTTTATAGTGAGCTGCGGGAGTTGGGCGGTGTCCCAGGATCCCAAAGTCAGACATTCAGATTTATTTAAATTAAGTTTCAAACCGGATGCCTGGGAAAAAAAATCAATGCGCAACACCGCCCTCCGGAGGGAAGCAGGGTTCACGCACACAACCGTCACGTCATCCATGTAGCCAAAGACTCTCACATCACTGCCACCTCCGCCAGGAACAGGAACCCCTCTAATCACTTTGTCTTTTCTTATTGCGCTCAGCAGGGGCTCCATGGCGCAGATGAACAGGATGGGCGACAAGGGGCATCCCTGCTTCACTCCGGACTCACGGGGAACTCCATCTGTTAAAAAGCCATTAAGAGAAATTTGACTAAAACAATTTTTATATAAAATCTTAATACAATTTAAAAGCATATTAGGGATACCCATTCTTTTTAAAACTCTAAAAAGAAATCTATGAGAGACTCTATCGAAAGCTTTTTCAAAATCTAGGGCTAAAAGAGCTACATTTTGACCCCGGTCTCTGGAATACCAAATTCCATCCCTTAATACGTTTAAAACCTCTGAAATACTTCTGCCTGGTACACTACATACCTGCTCAGGCCGGATCAGTTTGGCAATGACACTCCTGAGCCGGTCAGCAACCACCTTAGCAAGTACCTTGTAATCAACATTTAGGAGAGTTATGGGTCTCCAATTCACTAGAGCACTGCGGTCACCTTTTTTATATATCAAAGACACCACTCCTCTCCTCCACGAAAATGGCAACTGTTCAGAAATAAAAACTTCTTTAAAAAGCATAAAAAGGTCCTCTTTTAAAATGTCCCAAAAAGTAAGGTAAAATTCTACAGGTAGTCCGTCACACCCAGGTGCTTTACCCTTAGAGAAACTTTTAAAAACATAAAATAATTCCTCTAAAACAATATCGCGTTCTAAAAACTCCTGGTCTGTAAAATTTAACTTAAAATCGAGATCATTAAGAGCATCAGATAAAAAGGACTCATCTATACACTTTTTACTAAAAAGATGCTTATAAAAGTTAAAAGTAGCATTCAACATTCCCTGCATAGATGTTTCACCCTCTAGATTTGTGATCACTTCTCTTTTATCCATGACTTTTTTGAAGAAGAAGCGAGAGCACTTCTCCCCCTCCTCCAAGTGCTGCACTCTAGAGTTAAAAATAATCTCTTTCCCCTTTGTGTCTATGCAGTTCTGGATTTCAGTTTTTAGGCTAGCAATATCATCTCCCACCTCCACCCCTAGCTCTTTGAATTTAAAAAGTGTTTGCAGTTTGGTGTTAAGATCACTAAAACATCTTTTTTTCTCTCTAGCTTTACGTCTCCCTGCTTTTATAAAAAACATTCTGACTTTTTTTTTCAAATTTTCCCACCAGGTTACCATAGGGGCATCAGAAGGTTTTTGTCGCCGCCAGGCTTGATAGGCTTTACCAAAGTCTTGTCGAATCAGAGGGTCCTCCAGCAGGTAAGTACTTAGACGCCAGAGGCCCCTGTTGACCCTCTGTTCATCCCGGTATTCTAGATGCACCTCCAAGCCCTTATGGTCAGAAAATATATTTGATGTTAAAACACATTTTACAGGGTTAAAATCATCTGATAGGAAAATAAAATCGATCCTGGAAGACACCCCTCTTCCGGACCACGTATAACCAGGGTCCGTCGGCAGAAGTGACCTCCACGCATCGCATAATTTAAAATCAGTTATAAAATCTTTCAATAGATGACATGACTTATCCAATTTGCGTAAAGGGTCACCCCCCGCTCGTTGTTCACTAGCACAAAGACAATTAAAATCACCCCCTACGATCAGGGGAGATGACCCAGTACAGTACAATGGCAATATCCCAAATAAATTAATTCTCTCTTGCTTATCAGGGGAAGCATAAACATTCATTACACGTAGGGTAAAACCATTACATTTAAAATGCACTAAAACCACTCTGCCTGGTACTATTTCTGTGACAGTATTTATAGTAATATTTCTCCCACGACAGAGGAAGCCCACCCCCGCTGACTTGTTGTCATTGGAGCCAGACCAGATGGAGGGCCCCAGTCTCCAATCTGTCTTGATGTCATTATAATTTAGTGCATGTTGTATCCTGCATTCCTGTAATAAACATATGTCAAAGTCAGTGGTTTCTAAGTACTTAAATAGAGCAGCCCTACGAACTGGGCTCTTTAATGACCTCACATTCAGTGAGACAAGTCTTAATGTGGGCATTCATAGGTCAGGGTGGTGGATCTTCCATGAGGACACCTGACTCAAAGCCCTGTATGTCAAATTGCTCCAGGACATCCGGGCTAGAGGACCCAAACGACTGATATTCTGTGAGCCGGCGGTTGCCCCCTCGTAGGTCACGGTTCCCAGCCACATTCCAGGAGACGCTGGGGCTTCGACATTCCGTCTCTTTTTCGGGGCAGACTCCACCAGGTCACTGGTGCAGTCCTCCTCTTCCTCCACCTCCTCCAGGGGGAGAGACTGGTCCATCAGGATAAGATCACCAACACAGATTCCCTGATGTTCGCCACCTAGAAGCAAAGCCCCCTCATCTGGCTGGCTAATCGCCCTGGAAGATCCTGAGGCCATCGCTGCGTGGTCCCCTGTAGCCAACCGCACAGGGGCACCACCCTCCAGCCCAACAGGATCGGTATCGGGAACCATCGACACGGAGGATACCCTCCCAGAAGGAGGACCCCTCCGCTCCGGTCCATGCGAGGTCCGCCCATCGTTAAGGGACTTCGATGCAGGGGCCGCCCCAGAGGGGCCTCCGGCTCCCTGCTCCATCCCAGCCTTCTCGCCCTTCGAACCGCCCTCCGACGCCGGCCCGCCAGTGAAGACCGGCGGGCGCATCGGCTCAGCTGCAGAAGATGCAGCTTCTGCGTAGGTCCTGGTCCTGGTCCTGTTGGGGCATCCTCGGAACATGTGCCCCGCCTCACCACAAAGATTGCATTTCCTCCCAGCGGGACAGTCCTTCATTAAATGTCCGTAACAGCTGCAATTATTGCAGCGGTCTACTTTCCTGCCCGTGCAGGACGTTTGGGTATGACCCATTTGTCCACAGTTCCTGCAACATACCGGCATTCCAGGGTAAAATAAGTAGCCTCTGCTCTTACCGATCACAAATGTTGAGGGAGGGTGTAGCATTCCTCCCACTCCGCTTGGGTCCCTCTTTAGACGGGCCATGTACCTCCTCTTGCCGCACCAGAAGCCTACCGCGTTCTTCACAGTGCCCAGGTATCTCAGATCATCACAATAACGGATAAGGTAGGTCGAGATGTCTGCAGCTTCCACAAAGGGGTTCGGGAAATGCACCACGATAGGGATCTCGTCATAGGCATACAAGAGACAAAAGGTTAGTCCATCCAATTCATCTAAGTAGTTTTTCTCATTTAACTTTTGTACGAGTTGGTGACAGCATCCCTGGCTCTTGAAGGTGATGGTGTAAGTCCCCTTGTACTCATTGTCCTGGAAGCAGAATATGTCTTCCCGCCGAAACTCCAGAACTCCAAGCAGAATCCTATGGCAGATGTAGTCCAAGTTCTTCTCCGTCCTCGATCCTGCTCCAACTTCAATCCTCACGGTGTTCCACATCCGGGCATCACCCGATGAATATGTGAGCGTTGCCGGCATCCTTCACTCAGGAACGTACCGACTCTTCTCTCTGAAAGGCGCAAGCCTTCATGGGATCCCTTCCCGTTGCTCCCGGACTAATCCTTCCTCCCAATAGCAGCAGGGGGGTTAAGTCCCTCCGAAGAGGAACGATCCCCCCAGGCCGAGAGAAAGGGTACCAAGAGCACCTCACAGGCAAGACCACACAGGTAAACCTGATAGATCGTGCCAAAAGGCCAAGAAGCGATCACCAGAATTGGTTTCGAACTACGGAGCCACCCAAGGATCCTGAAGAGTCCATTTGTGGAGATGAGCTCCTGGACTCCCGTTAAGAAGACATGTTGTCAACCTCTAGATCCCTTACATGCCTGCACTTTTCGGCTTGCTGCTGCTGCAATCCACGCGTTTTAGATCTGCATAACTCCACCTCTTTAAACACAGCACCCTCACCCCCTGCTGTTCCCACCCGCCTCAACACCGTTGGAAGGGAGGAGAACCAATTAAGGCGGGGGGTGGGGTGGAACGAGCAGCTGTCTACCCTTAGCAGGAGGGCTGCTGATTACTTACCTCTCCTGCTGCTGCTGGCTGTCCAGCAGCAGACTGAAGGTGGCTGCTGCTGTGCGCAGGTATATAAAGGCTCAGAGCCTATTATGACACGCGCAGCCAGCGTTCCATTGCCACATTCCATCTACTGCAGGCAGGATACCTGGCTGGCTGAATGTCGCTGAGAAGCTCACAGAGACCGCCATAAGCAACAGTTTAACAGAATGCCACAGACTAATCAACCAAACTTTTTGGGTTGGGTTCTCTTTTATAGTCTGCAGGCATTAATTGAAAGAAGTCAGTGTTCCAGCAGAGGGAGACAACGTTTCAGAAAAGGCATTGTAGCAAACCAAAAAAGAAATTTTAAGCGCAGCAGAGTAACCAGCGCACATACCTGTTAGCTCAGGTGAGTTTAAAAGGCTGCTGTTGATAACAAGGGCATTTGCTAAATAGATGGTGTGTGTGCAACAATATACTGAAAGGTCAATTATATTGTGCAGCTTATCTCACCACCTGTAGTTATTTAGGTGAAAGCTCCAAAATGCTTGCCTAATATGTCTGTTTATCCAAAAGGAAGTAAAGAGGGAGAGCTAGAAAGATAGCATTGCGTTACATTACATGGCAATGCAATGCACAGTTGCTGAAGTTGAACCAAAATGAGCTTGTCATCTGGCTTCTGCAACTTTGAACATGAAAAATCCAATGAGGAGAAGAAAAGCAAAGCCAAAGAGTCCATCCCAAAATCCGACAAACAAGCAAAATGAACAAAAAACATTGAATTCAATACTTTCTGATTTTAGAAACTGCATTAAAGAAGGGGTGCACCGGTCCTGGAGATACTGCAATACCAGGTCAATGCGTGGAGTGGACAGAGCAAGCTCTTTTTCCATCTCCCTGTTCTAAAAATCCATTTAATATATGGTCCCCAGATAGGGGACGTATCAGATATTAAACTGATAAGAACAGATACTACACTTGATCTTAGCCAAAAGGCCGAGAAGCGATAACCAGAATTGGTTTCGAACTACGGAGCCACCCAAGGATCCTGAAGAGTCCATTTGTGGAGATGAGCTCCTGGACTCCCGTTAAGAAGACATGTTGTCAACCTCTAGATCCCTTACATGCCTGCACTTTTCGGCTTGCTGCTGCTGCAATCCACGCGTTTTAGATCTGCATAACTCCACCTCTTTAAACACAGCACCCTCACCCCCTGCTGTTCCCACCCGCCTCAACACCGTTGGAAGGGAGGAGAACCAATTAAGGCGGGGGGTGGGGTGGAACGAGCAGCTGTCTACCCTTAGCAGGAGGGCTGCTGATTACTTACCTCTCCTGCTGCTGCTGGCTGTCCAGCAGCAGACTGAAGGTGGCTGCTGCTGTGCGCAGGTATATAAAGGCTCAGAGCCTATTATGACACGCGCAGCCAGCGTTCCATTGCCACATTCCATCTACTGCAGGCAGGATACCTGGCTGGCTGAATGTCGCTGAGAAGCTCACAGAGACCGCCATAAGCAACAGTTTAACAGAATGCCACAGACTAATCAACCAAACTTTTTGGGTTGGGTTCTCTTTTATAGTCTGCAGGCATTAATTGAAAGAAGTCAGTGTTCCAGCAGAGGGAGACAACGTTTCAGAAAAGGCATTGTAGCAAACCAAAAAAGAAATTTTAAGCGCAGCAGAGTAACCAGCGCACATACCTGTTAGCTCAGGTGAGTTTAAAAGGCTGCTGTTGATAACAAGGGCATTTGCTAAATAGATGGTGTGTGTGCAACAATATACTGAAAGGTCAATTATATTGTGCAGCTTATCTCACCACCTGTAGTTATTTAGGTGAAAGCTCCAAAATGCTTGCCTAATATGTCTGTTTATCCAAAAGGAAGTAAAGAGGGAGAGCTAGAAAGATAGCATTGCGTTACATTACATGGCAATGCAATGCACAGTTGCTGAAGTTGAACCAAAATGAGCTTGTCATCTGGCTTCTGCAACTTTGAACATGAAAAATCCAATGAGGAGAAGAAAAGCAAAGCCAAAGAGTCCATCCCAAAATCCGACAAACAAGCAAAATGAACAAAAAACATTGAATTCAATACTTTCTGATTTTAGAAACTGCATTAAAGAAGGGGTGCACCGGTCCTGGAGATACTGCAATACCAGGTCAATGCGTGGAGTGGACAGAGCAAGCTCTTTTTCCATCTCCCTGTTCTAAAAATCCATTTAATATATGGTCCCCAGATAGGGGACGTATCAGATATTAAACTGATAAGAACAGATACTACACTTGATCTTAGCCAAAAGGCCGAGAAGCGATAACCAGAATTGGTTTCGAACTACGGAGCCACCCAAGGATCCTGAAGAGTCCATTTGTGGAGATGAGCTCCTGGACTCCCGTTAAGAAGACATGTTGTCAACCTCTAGATCCCTTACATGCCTGCACTTTTCGGCTTGCTGCTGCTGCAATCCACGCGTTTTAGATCTGCATAACTCCACCTCTTTAAACACAGCACCCTCACCCCCTGCTGTTCCCACCCGCCTCAACACCGTTGGAAGGGAGGAGAACCAATTAAGGCGGGGGGTGGGGTGGAACGAGCAGCTGTCTACCCTTAGCAGGAGGGCTGCTGATTACTTACCTCTCCTGCTGCTGCTGGCTGTCCAGCAGCAGACTGAAGGTGGCTGCTGCTGTGCGCAGGTATATAAAGGCTCAGAGCCTATTATGACACGCGCAGCCAGCGTTCCATTGCCACATTCCATCTACTGCAGGCAGGATACCTGGCTGGCTGAATGTCGCTGAGAAGCTCACAGAGACCGCCATAAGCAACAGTTTAACAGAATGCCACAGACTAATCAACCAAACTTTTTGGGTTGGGTTCTCTTTTATAGTCTGCAGGCATTAATTGAAAGAAGTCAGTGTTCCAGCAGAGGGAGACAACGTTTCAGAAAAGGCATTGTAGCAAACCAAAAAAGAAATTTTAAGCGCAGCAGAGTAACCAGCGCACATACCTGTTAGCTCAGGTGAGTTTAAAAGGCTGCTGTTGATAACAAGGGCATTTGCTAAATAGATGGTGTGTGTGCAACAATATACTGAAAGGTCAATTATATTGTGCAGCTTATCTCACCACCTGTAGTTATTTAGGTGAAAGCTCCAAAATGCTTGCCTAATATGTCTGTTTATCCAAAAGGAAGTAAAGAGGGAGAGCTAGAAAGATAGCATTGCGTTACATTACATGGCAATGCAATGCACAGTTGCTGAAGTTGAACCAAAATGAGCTTGTCATCTGGCTTCTGCAACTTTGAACATGAAAAATCCAATGAGGAGAAGAAAAGCAAAGCCAAAGAGTCCATCCCAAAATCCGACAAACAAGCAAAATGAACAAAAAACATTGAATTCAATACTTTCTGATTTTAGAAACTGCATTAAAGAAGGGGTGCACCGGTCCTGGAGATACTGCAATACCAGGTCAATGCGTGGAGTGGACAGAGCAAGCTCTTTTTCCATCTCCCTGTTCTAAAAATCCATTTAATATATGGTCCCCAGATAGGGGACGTATCAGATATTAAACTGATAAGAACAGATTTTTTTTTTTAATTTGGCTATCCCCCACATGGGGATAAAAACCGTTTATTTAAAATTTAACAAATTACAGAAATAAAACCATTACATCCACATTACACTTTCGGGACTTCAAAGAAAAATAAAAATTCCATCACAGCAAATTTTACAAGACTTCAAATATTCCATAGGTTAAAAAGCCATTTGCCTGCCAATGTTACATTCTTTTTCCTGTCCAATAAATAGTATATGTACATTTCACTTTTACAAAAGGCTAAAACATCATCTACTGGTAACATTTCATGTTTAAAAACAGCAATATTTCTAGCATTCCAGAGCGCTATCTTGGCACAATTCACTGTCTTCCACGCCATTATTTTTTGGTCCATTGTTGGGCATTCCAGAAGACCATATAACACTGATGCAAAATTAAAGTCCTTGAGGTCCACCATTTTCTCCAGCAGGGGGATTAATCTTCTCCAGAACTCTTTAGCAAAAGCACAAGTCCATAAAAGATGCTTCACTGTCTCTTCTTCTTGACAACCTTCTCTTGGGCAGATGGCAGACCTCACAAAACCTCTTCTGTACTGGAATGCCCGGCAAGGAAGACAGTGGTGTGCGCAGCTGCAAGACATGTCTTTCTGTACATTAAAAAGATAAGGGGCGTTAATCATTTTCCATATGTGTACAGTTTTGTCATCATCATAACGCTCAATATCACACAACGTCACATCAGTACTAATTTGTTTGAGTAGTGTCTTGCTGTTACATAGATCCCCTGTCTGTTTCTTATTCAAATTAAAATCAAGAATAATTTTCTTTAAAATCTCATAATGTGCAGGTAGGTTAAAAGCATAAGGAAAGGATAAAACCGTTTCAAACCAACCAAACCTTCTCATGAGAAAACCAGTGTTAAAACGCATAAAATAGGAAAGGTAATTATCTTTAAAAAGGGTTTTAAAACAGAAACAGAAAAAATGTATTAAAAGAAACTTATCTAAAACAGGGAAATCTTTCCCACCTTTAACCTTTGGCTTTGTCACAATTTCTCTTTTGAGTTTCTCCATTTTTGAGCCCCAAAAAAAGGTAAAACATACTTTTGTAATTCGTTTCAACAAATTTGTAGGAGGGGGGAACACCAAACTAAGATATAACAGGATAGGTAATATCACCATTTTTACAATCAGAACTTTACCTTCCATTGACAGCTTTCTCATATTCCACATGCAGATTTTCTGATTAATTTTCTGTGCTGCCGCATCCCAGCTATTAAAACCATTATTAGATTCATTAAAAGAAACACCTAAAATAGTAATGGAATCTGTAACTGCAATTGGTACATCATGTAAACTCATCCCCCCGACATTTAAAATATTACATTTAGTAAGATTAATTTTAAAACCGGAAACTGTACAAAAAGACTGAATTTGGCTTATCGTTTTTTGTATTGAAGGTACATCACATCCAAACACTGCTACATCATCCATATAGCTTACAACTTTAACTTGTAGACCGTTCCCTCCGGGTAAGGGTACTCCACATATTTGCTTATCCCGGCGTATTGTACATAAAAGGGGTTCTATAGCACATATAAAAAGCAGGGGGGACAAAGGGCAACCCTGCTTCACCCCTGATTTTAAAACTACCTCTTTTGTTTTAAAACCATTAACTAAAATCTTACTCGTACAATCATTATAAAAAGCTTTAAGAGACAATAAAAACCCACCCGGAATGCCCATTTTTTCTAAAACTTTAAAAAGATAAAAATGAGACACGCGGTCAAAAGCTTTCTCAAAATCCACCGCTAGGATTGACATCTTTGTCTTTCTGGTTTTTACATCTTCAATACAATCTTTCACCAGGTTTAAATTGTCCCAGATACTACGCCCAGGTACCCCGCATACCTGATTTGCATGAATTACTTTATGTATCACCTTTTTCAACCGATTTGCACAGATCTTAGCCATAATTTTGTAATCATTATTTAAAAGAGTTATCGGCCTCCAGTTTTTAAGATCCGTTTTGTCACCTTTTTTGTATAGTAGTGATACCTCACCTTTCTTCCATGAGTTGAGTAAAACCTTATTATTAAAAACTTCGGAAAACAAATTAAACAAATCATTTTTTAAAATATCATAAAAACTTATATAAAACTCTATGGGGATACCATCAGGGCCGGGCACTTTACCATTTTTAAAACTCTTCATGGTTTCTAAAATCTCTTCCTCACATAGAGGTTGGGATAAAAAACTTTGGGCATCAGCATCTAGGGTGGACTTGATCTCCCCCAGGAAAGTGTGTATTAAATCATGGTCTACAGTTTTTACATTAAAAAGATCATTAAAAAAGACATTTACCTTATCCAATATAACGTTGATATTATTATCTCCATCTATGTTATCAATTATTGTTTTCGCCTGTTTGTTTTTCTTAAAAAAATACCTGGAACAAGTCTCATCCTCTTCTACGTGTTTTACCTTTGAACGAAAAATCAGTTCTTTTCCTTTTTGTTCCAACCACTTTGAAATTTCTCCTTTAAGACTCAATATATCATTACCTACATCCAGATCATTGTCTTTGAATTTGTACAATGTCTGTAACCTGATATTAAGAAAATTATAGATCTCAAACTTTTCTTTAGCTTTTTGTATGCTTTTCTTTATAAAGAAATCTTTAATGCTTATTTTCATTCTATCCCACCAGGAGCTAAAAGAAATATTGGGGTTTTTCCTTTTTCTACAGTTTACATAAAACTCAATAAAATCCGATAAAATTTGTGGATCTTTTAAAAGGGACACATTCAATTTCCAAGATTTCTTACCACATTTCTTCTTTCCATTAATCCTCACTCTAAAAGATAAAACCTTGTGATCTGAGAGAATATTAGTTAAAACTTCACATTTCACTGGCAGTATTTTTTCTGAACCTAAAACAAAATCTATCCTGGAGCTACATGTAGAATTGCTCCAGGTGAAACCAGCGTCTATAGGGCTATCCTTGTTACATTCTTTATACACATCAGTTAATTTACAATCATTTATAATATTGCTTAACATTCCAGACGTTTTGTCATAATTTCTACTCACGGAACCGGAGCGTCGGCTTTCGCCTTTTAAAATACAATTAAAATCACCTGCCAGGATAAAAGGTTCAGAAATGTTAATAAATAAAGGTAAAATTTCCAGCATATCAGCCCTTTCATTTTTATCAGGTGACCCATAAAAATTTAAAAACTGCCATCTTGTCCCATCAATAAAAGCCTTAACTAAAAGAATACGACCCGGTAAAATATCTTGGATAAAATCAATAGACACATTTCCCTTAAAAAGTATAGCTACCCCGGCTGATCCGGTTGCATTTGATCCAGACCAGACCGATGGACCATGTTTCCACTCTTCCTTATATTTTTTGTAAGAAATCTTATGAGGGATATGACATTCTTGTAAAAAGAAAACAGAAGCTGTAAAACAGGTTAAAAAATGTAAAACAGTAGCTCTTCTGGTCTTGGATCCTATGCCTCTCACATTGAGGGAAACACCACCAATGTCAGCCATCATAACAAATGGTTAGGAAGAAACAAAAACTGAACTTTACCTATCCGATGGACGGATCAGACCACTTGGACTTTCACCAACGCCCTCTTCTGAATCCACCGTTATCAAAGAGTCTTCATCATCGGAGAAGGAACATTCACTTAAATTAAGACCCGACGCTACTGGGGTGTAGCTCGGAAGGATATTGAGAGAAAGGTTACACTGGGTCTCCATAGGCTGACCATTTAGGTCCTCGTCAGGTGGGTCTCCGAGAGGCTCCGCACTCCCCTGCTGACCCGCAGAGGGTCGTAACACAGGGGCAGGCTGCGCACATGGCGGAGCCTCAGAGTCCCCGGAGGCAGCCAGGTTCGGGGCCCCACCTGGGGCAGCAGAGCCCCGGGACCTCGGGATTCCAGAGTCTACACCCCCGTGAGGGGATGTATCCATCTCCTCCCTATTAGCCACCTCCACGGAACCATTCTTTTTCTTATTATGAGACCTCACCAAATGCCACGTACCGCCCTCGCTCTCGTGAGACCCAGTGGGAATTTTGGGCTCGGTGTCAGCCTTTTGGCGCTCTTTTTTGGCCTTACCGACCGCCCCTTTATGATCTTTCTCAGCCTTCCTTTTAGCCTCCTTATGGTCTTTCAGCCAGCTCCTGGGCTCCTGTGAGTTACCTGTCATTGACTCGGAGGGATTGTTACTAGTCGAAGCGCCCTTATCACCTCCCGAGGCTCCAGGTTGTTGTTCCTCCTCCTGAGGGGTGGTCTGATTGGCCCGTCCTTTCCCGGATGTCTTGGACTTCTCCTTTTGTTTTTGTTCATCCTCTCTGAACCTGTGAGGGCAAGAAAAATAGAAATGACCAGGTGTCCGACAAAAAGAGCATTTTTTTTCATTTGGGCACTCCTTTGTGTCATGTTCAGTACTGGCACAATTTCTACAAGTGGCACCACAACTATCCTTAGAGTGCCCATAGAGACCACAATACCTACAGAAAAGTGGCATTCCTGAGAAAAAAAAATCCCCATTAGTTTGCCCTATTTTAAATCGAGCTGGAGGAAGTCTCACACCTCCAGGGAATTTAGGGTCTCTTTCACATTTTACTAAAAACTTCCATTTTGAGGTCCAGATGTTAAACTCATTCAACACTTTCCCAATCAATTTCACACTTTTAAAATAAACTGACAAAAAGGAAATAACCTCTGGTGCTGTTATGAAGGGTGAGAAGATTTTCACAACCACCATCTTTACCTCATCCAGGACGTGCTCGATGATCTGAATCCCTTTTAGACCAGGGCTATTTTCTACCGACTTAACTCTGGACAAAACATCTTTGAAAATACCTTCGCCAGTAAAGGTTACATCATAATCTCCACGTCGAGGATAATCCTGGATAGAAAGGATTTCGTTGGTTCTGACGTGGAGCAGTTTCTCAAGCACGTCCTGGACTACATATCCCAGATTCCGCATATCGGAACCACCAGCCGTAAAGCGGACCCTTATGGTGTTCTTAAGCCTCGCATATAGAGGCACGAGGTTGGGGTCAACCTCCATGGTATGGCGCAACAAAATGCAAATTGCAACCGCCTGCAATCTGCGCCTTCAGAGCTTTGAGATAAAGCACCTGAAGGCTGGGGGATCGCTGCCCGTTACCCTAGGACTAATCCCTCTCCCTAATAGCAGCAGGCAGGTGAAGCCCACCGAAGTGGACGATCCTGCCAGGCCAAGGAGAGGGGTACCTGAGTGCCCTTCAACTGAAACCTCCTGCTGTGAAGCACTTGGTCTCAGCCAAAAGGCCGAGAAGCGATAACCAGAATTGGTTTCGAACTACGGAGCCACCCAAGGATCCTGAAGAGTCCATTTGTGGAGATGAGCTCCTGGACTCCCGTTAAGAAGACATGTTGTCAACCTCTAGATCCCTTACATGCCTGCACTTTTCGGCTTGCTGCTGCTGCAATCCACGTGTTTTAGATCTGCATAACTCCACCTCTTTAAACACAGCACCCTCACCCCCTGCTGTTCCCACCCGCCTCAACACCGTTGGAAGGGAGGAGAACCAATTAAGACGGGGGGTGGGGTGGAACGAGCAGCTGTCTACCCTTAGCAGGAGGGCTGCTGATTACTTACCTCTCCTGCTGCTGCTGGCTGTCCAGCAGCAGACTGAAGGTGGCTGCTGCTGTGCGCAGGTATATAAAGGCTCAGAGCCTATTATGACACGCGCAGCCAGCGTTCCATTGCCACATTCCATCTACTGCAGGCAGGATACCTGGCTGGCTGAATGTCGCTGAGAAGCTCACAGAGACCGCCATAAGCAACAGTTTAACAGAATGCCACAGACTAATCAACCAAACTTTTTGGGTTGGGTTCTCTTTTATAGTCTGCAGGCATTAATTGAAAGAAGTCAGTGTTCCAGCAGAGGGAGACAACGTTTCAGAAAAGGCATTGTAGCAAACCAAAAAAGAAATTTTAAGCGCAGCAGAGTAACCAGCGCACATACCTGTTAGCTCAGGTGAGTTTAAAAGGCTGCTGTTGATAACAAGGGCATTTGCTAAATAGATGGTGTGTGTGCAACAATATACTGAAAGGTCAATTATATTGTGCAGCTTATCTCACCACCTGTAGTTATTTAGGTGAAAGCTCCAAAATGCTTGCCTAATATGTCTGTTTATCCAAAAGGAAGTAAAGAGGGAGAGCTAGAAAGATAGCATTGCGTTACATTACATGGCAATGCAATGCACAGTTGCTGAAGTTGAACCAAAATGAGCTTGTCATCTGGCTTCTGCAACTTTGAACATGAAAAATCCAATGAGGAGAAGAAAAGCAAAGCCAAAGAGTCCATCCCAAAATCCGACAAACAAGCAAAATGAACAAAAAACATTGAATTCAATACTTTCTGATTTTAGAAACTGCATTAAAGAAGGGGTGCACCGGTCCTGGAGATACTGCAATACCAGGTCAATGCGTGGAGTGTACAGAGCAAGCTCTTTTTCCATCTCCCTGTTCTAAAAATCCATTTAATATATGGTCCCCAGATAGGGGACGTATCAGATATTAAACTGATAAGAACAGATTTTTTTGATTGAATATATCTTTTATTAGCACAAAAAATAAGTTAACAGACAGTGTACAGTGCCGCAGCCCAGTACTCACAGAATTCTACATCATATTTACATAGCATGAGGATACGACGCACTAACTAGACACATCACACCCCTATGCTACACAAAACACTCAATCTGAAAGAAAAAGCATGTCAATCAATACAGTACGACGAACCGTGATAAGGGATGGGGATTGGGAAAAAGGGGATGGGGAGGGGAAAATCACAGGCCCGAAGCTTTATTGAAAGACAAGACACATAAGGGGAGAGGGGGAGGAGGAGTTTAGTCCTCATCCTCGTCCTCCGGACCGTCCATGATGGAATAGTCTCTGAGCAGGCTGTGGATCAGCCTGCGGCAGTCCTGGATGGACATCCTCTCCCTCCTCAAGATGAGCCGGTTCCTGGCGACCCAAACGGCATCCTTGAAGCAGTTCATAAGGCGCCAAGCCTCCTGGATGGCTCCGACGGTATGAACCCCAGGGAAGAGTCCGTAAAGCACAGAATGGTGCGATAGGCTCGCCCTGGGGACAGAGTTCCTCAGGTCGTCCTCAAGTGCAGTCAATAGGCGCTGTGCAAATCCGCAGTCCCAAAAAGTGTGCAAAGATGTTTCCTCCACGAAGGGGCACCTTGGGCAGTACCGAGTCTTGCACAGGTTCCGGGCATGCATGAATGACCGGACGGGCAGTCCGCCCTGAATCGCCATCCACGACAAGTCCTTGTGCCCGTTGGTCAGCCTGTCAGACGACACATTTGTCCACACAGTCTCCAGCGTGTCCTGGTGAAGTCCTGTGATGTTCTCCACGTCATCCTTGGCTCTGATTAGCTTGTGGATAGTTTTGGGCTTCCACAAGTCGGGCTTGAGTCCCTCCAGTTGATGCTCCCCCACAAATCGAACGACGTCTCCGTAGAACCATGGCGTCGTCCAGTTGTAGGGGAAGGAGCTGTCCCACTTGTCCCAGCCGAGTCGCCTCCAAAGAGGAAGCAGGAAGAAGCGAGACATGGACCTGCCCGCGGAGCCATTCTTGACTTGCAAAGTCCGGCGGACACAATCACACACAAAAGAGGATCGCAGGAGGGTGGGGATATCTGGAACGCCCTTCCCACCCTTGCGAGGCTCCTTGTACATGACGGCCCGCCTGACTCTGTCCATCTTGGATCCCCAGACAAAGTGAAACACTGTCCTGGTAATGGCCCTGCACACAGTGACGTGTGGGGGCCAGGCCTGCGCCGTGTACTGCAAGACGGGCAGGACCTCATTACGCAGGACGAGTGCCTTACCCTCACAAGTGAGGTGTCTGAGGCTCCAGAGTCCGATCCGTTGCTTCACCTTGGCCAAGCGTTCTTGCCAGGACTTGAGGGCCGCTCCTTCCTTCCCGAACCAGACTCCCAGCACCTTGAGGAAATCCGGTTGAATGTTGAAGGGGAAGGGGGCGGAGGAGGCCGGCTGCCAATCCCCGAAGAGCATGGCTTCCGACTTCCTGCAGTTGACTTTGGCCCCTGAAGCCCGGCCGAACCTCTCACACGTCTGGACGAGGGCGTCGACTGAACCACGATCAGCGCAGAAGACGGTGACGTCGTCCATGTAGAGCGAGCACTTGACCTCGTGTCGTCCCGGACCCGGTGCGGTGATCCCTCTGATCTCTCCATTCTGCCGGATAGCCTCTGCGAAGAGTTCTATAACACAAACAAAAAGAAGAGGTGATAGAGGGCAGCCTTGTCTGACCCCAGAGAGGACAGGGAAGGGGTCAGTCTTCCAGCCGTTCACCAACACCGAGCTGTGGATATCAAAATACATCAGACGGACATACGAACAAAACATGTTACCCAAACCTAACCGGTGCAGAGCTCGGCCCATGAACTCGTGGGAAACCCGGTCGAAGGCCTTCTCCTGATCCAAGGAGACCAGGGCCGCGTGTGCGCGGCGGACCTTGATGTACTCGACCGTGTCCCGCACGAGAGCGAGGCTGTCTGCGATGCGACGTCCAGGGATGCCGCAGGTCTGGTCCGGGTGGATGATCCGTCCGATGACCGTCTTAAGTCGTGTCGCCATCGTCTTGGCCAGGATCTTGTAGTCCACGTTGAGCAGAGTGATGGGACGCCAATTCCTCAGGTCGCACCTCTCTCCCTTCCGCTTGTACAGGATCGTGACCATTCCTTCCCTCAAAGATGGAGGCATTCTACCCTCCACCACCATCTCCTCGTACAGGTCCAACAGGTCCGGACAGATGAGGTCTCCCAGCGCTACATAGAGCTCCGCTGGAAGACCATCACTGCCCGGGGTCCTGCCGGTCCTAAAGGATTTAGCGGCAGAGAGCAATTCGCCCACCATCAGAGGTTTGTCCAAGGCTGCCGTGCCTGCAGGATCAAGATGGTTAGTGATACCTGACAGGAACTTATCAGCAGCGTCAGGGTCGGTAGTCTTGTGGGAGTAGAGTTCGCTGTAGAAGTCGCTGACGACCCTCATCACGTCCTCCTTCCCACGTCGCATGTTTCCGCTCTCGTCTCGCAGCTCGTTCAGGGGCGTGTGACCGGCATGAAGTTTCCTGAAAAAGAATGAGTTACATTTCTCACCCTTCTCCAGATTCTCCACTTTGGAACGGAAGACGATTCGCTTGGACTCCTCCTCAAAGTGCCTTTTCAGGCTCTTCTTGGTCTCCTCCAGCTCCTCCCTCACGTCCCAGCCGCAGTGAAGAAGGTCCTGCAGCGACCGCAGCTCGCGCTGCAGCCCTCTGAAGTCCCTCCTCTTCTCACACGCCTGTTGTCGACCCTTGGCCTGAAAGAAACAGCGAAACTCAAGTTTAACATATTCCCACCAATCAGAGACTGTTTGGAAGCTACCCTTGTAGGACTGCCACATTGCGTAGGCTGCTCTCAGCTCCTCCACGACTTCATCCTGAGCCAGCAGAGCACAATTCAGCTTCCAGGAGCCGGGGCCGGACGGAAAACCGTCGCCGAGGACACCTTGTAAGTGAATGGCTCTGTGGTCGGAGAAGAAGCAGGAGACCATCGAGTGCCTACTCTGCCTGACTGCCCGAGAGGTGAACACAAAGTCAATCCTGGAGCGGAGTGAGCCATCGGGTCGGCTCCACGAATAGTTCGTGGAGCCTCTCCCCATGGAGCCCACCACGTCCTGAAGAGAGGCCTCGGTTACCATCTCGATGAGCAGCTTGGACGTGATGTCCAACTTGGCAGATGTGCCAGAACTACGACCATCCTCCTCGATGGGGCAGTTGAAATCCCCGGCCATCACTAAGGTCCTGGTGGTGGCAAGCTGAAGCCGCAGGGTCTGGAAAAGCTCCAAACGCTCATTCTTCAGTGGGGACGCATACACGTTGATGAACCTGACAGGTTCTCCCGCCCAGTTGCCATCTACAACAAGAGCCCTGCCGCAGATGAGCTCCTGGACGGACTCAAGCGTGAATGCGCCCCCCCTGATCAGAATTGCGACCCCCGCAGACTTGCAGTCACCCCCACCGGACCAGTAGGATGGACCGTGGGACCACTCCCTGGCCAGATGTTTGAAGGACCTAGAGGAGGGAAGGGAACATTCCTGCAACATATAAACATCACACAACTGGGAAGTAAGGAAGGCATAAATAGTCTGACGTCTGAACTTGTCCTTGATGCTCCTGACATTAATGGAAAATAAGTTAATATTAGCCATCATGTAGGGAAAAAAGAAAAAGTTAGCGCAGGCAATACACCTTAGTTACCACTCCGGTCGGGTGGTCCCTCGTCGGTGTTGACTGCTGGTGACGGGATCACCAGCAGGCCCTCTTCCTCCATCTGGTAAAGCAGCGCGGCCTCGATCTCGGCGACCACCAGTTCCTCCTCTTCTGGCTCGGCCACCAGGGTCTCAACCATGTGCTCCATCTCTTCTGGCTCAGGGAGGGTATCCTCCTTTTCGCCTACGAAATCCAGAATCTTCTTTTTGGAGGATTCAGTAGCAGGGCTGTCCTCCACCTTCCTCTTTCCCCGGGTTGGAACTGGGGAGACAAGAAGGGGAAAATCCTCCTCGGAATAGATAGCGGCGGGTG
Organism: Phyllobates terribilis; assembly: GCF_046119375.1. Classification (NCBI taxonomy): domain Eukaryota; kingdom Metazoa; phylum Chordata; class Amphibia; order Anura; family Dendrobatidae; genus Phyllobates; species Phyllobates terribilis. The sequence goes on from NW_027363232.1 coordinate 221,959, forward strand.
GAGGAAAGGTTAATTCCACCGCTACCATGGTCTGGGGAGGGAGAGTGGCTGCCGGGGCAGGGGAAAGGACACCTGCTGAGGAGTAGGGGAAGGAGGAAGAGGAAGTGGAATCCTCAGCAGGGGTGGCCGGGGTGGGGGGGAATTGGACGGGGGTGGCAGGGGGAGGGATCGAGAGAGGGGTGACAGAACTCTTACCCTCCTTTGACTTTTTCTTCTGCTTCGGAGCTGCTGGGACCGTCGCTGGGGCTTTGGCCACCGACTCCTTGACCGCTTTGGCCTTGGTCGTCTCGGCCTTGGCCGCTGGGGCCTTGGTCGTCGCGTCCTTGACCTTCACAGGCCTGGTCGTCGGGGCCTTGTCCTCCGTAGCTGGGGTCGTCACAACCACCGATGCCCAGGATCTCTCACGCTTGGGGCAATCCTTGTACAGATGAGCCGCCAGCCCACACAGGTTGCAGGATGTCTTCTTCGGGCAGTCCTTCGAGCTGTGTCCCGTCACTCGACAAATCCTGCAGGCATCCTCCTTGCAGTCCTTCATCTCGTGGCCGTTCTTGCCGCATCTCCTGCAGTTCCGCGGCATGTCCGGGTAATAGATGAGGCCGTAGGAGTTGCCCAGGGAGAATGTCGGGGGCAGGTGCCGAAGTCCGTCTGAGTACGCCAGGTCCCTGTGAAGTCTAACGGTCACCGACCACTTACCTGTCCAGAAGCCGAGTCCATTCAGGATGTGAGAGGGTTCCTTCACAACCAAACAGAAACGTCTCAGGAAGGTACAGATGTCTTGGCCTGGGGTGTGCGGGTTGCGCATGGAGACCGTGATCCTCCTTTCGTCCCTCTGGATAGGGCAGCTACCTGTAAAGGCAGAGAAAGAATTATCCGGTCCTTTTGCGCTTACCATTTCCCAGAACCTCCTGCAGGTGTTCACAGTGGCGAAGGTGACGAAGAAGATCCCCGTCAAGAAGGTCTGGATGCTGAGGGTGTCCGACCTGGAGAAGCCTCGATCCAGCAGCATCTTCTGGCAGAACACGTCCGAGGACATGTCCGGCACCCTCCCATCCACTTCCTTCAGCTTCAGGGCCACCGTCTGCCGCATCCATGGCTCCAGGGCTGGAGCTTCGTGGCGGGGCTTCTGGGGTCCCTTCTGCTGGCCAGTCGTGGAGGCAGAGTCCTTGGGGTCAGAATCGGCTCCTGGCTGGGCCCTCCTGGCTGTCCCCTGCTCCAGGCTCTTCTTTTCGGCCTTCCTCGCAGCGCTTGCCATGGCTTTCCTCCTGCAGTTACTTCTTGGAGCTGGATCTGGAACTCTTCCCGGAATGGGTGGAGCTATGCAGATTCTTCTCCCGTCGTGTTCTGGACAAATTCCCCGAAAGGTCTTTGTCTCGATGATTTTCTTCCTCGAAGATTCCACAGGACAGCCCGATTCTTCTCCGAGTCTACGTCTTCTTCTGGATTCTTTAGAGCTTCTTCCTCCCACCGATATCCGCCTTCCTTCTCCGATGTCAGCTGGGCTCCGAAGCTCTTCTCCTTCCGAGTTCGATCGCTCTCGTCAAGTGTAGATCGTAGCTCTTGTGTTCTTAAAAGAACAGATACTACACTTGATCTTAGCCAAAAGGCCGAGAAGCGATAACCAGAATTGGTTTCGAACTACGGAGCCACCCAAGGATCCTGAAGAGTCCATTTGTGGAGATGAGCTCCTGGACTCCCGTTAAGAAGACATGTTGTCAACCTCTAGATCCCTTACATGCCTGCACTTTTCGGCTTGCTGCTGCTGCAATCCACGCGTTTTAGATCTGCATAACTCCACCTCTTTAAACACAGCACCCTCACCCCCTGCTGTTCCCACCCGCCTCAACACCGTTGGAAGGGAGGAGAACCAATTAAGGCGGGGGGTGGGGTGGAACGAGCAGCTGTCTACCCTTAGCAGGAGGGCTGCTGATTACTTACCTCTCCTTCTGCTGCTGGCTGTCCAGCAGCAGACTGAAGGTGGCTGCTGCTGTGCGCAGGTATATAAAGGCTCAGGGCCTATTATGACACGCGCAGCCAGCATTCCATTGCCACATTCCATCTACTGCAGGCAGGATACCTGGCTGGCTGAATGTCGCTGAGAAGCTCACAGAGACCGCCATAAGCAACAGTTTAACAGAATGCCACAGACTAATCAACCAAACTTTTTGGGTTGGGTTCTCTTTTATAGTCTGCAGGCATTAATTGAAAGAAGTCAGTGTTCCAGCAGAGGGAGACAACGTTTCAGAAAAGGCATTGTAGCAAACCAAAAAAGAAATTTTAAGCGCAGCAGAGTAACCAGCGCACATACCTGTTAGCTCAGGTGAGTTTAAAAGGCTGCTGTTGATAACAAGGGCATTTGCTAAATAGATGGTGTGTGTGCAACAATATACTGAAAGGTCAATTATATTGTGCAGCTTATCTCACCACCTGTAGTTATTTAGGTGAAAGCTCCAAAATGCTTGCCTAATATGTCTGTTTATCCAAAAGGAAGTAAAGAGGGAGAGCTAGAAAGATAGCATTGCGTTACATTACATGGCAATGCAATGCACAGTTGCTGAAGTTGAACCAAAATGAGCTTGTCATCTGGCTTCTGCAACTTTGAACATGAAAAATCCAATGAGGAGAAGAAAAGCAAAGCCAAAGAGTCCATCCCAAAATCCGACAAACAAGCAAAATGAACAAAAAACATTGAATTCAATACTTTCTGATTTTAGAAACTGCATTAAAGAAGGGGTGCACCGGTCCTAGAGATACTGCAATACCAGGTCAATGCGTGGAGTGGACAGAGCAAGCTCTTTTTCCATCTCCCTGTTCTAAAAATCCATTTAATATATGGTCCCCAGATAGGGGACGTATCAGATATGAAACTGATAAGAACAGATACTACACTTGATCTTAGCCAAAAGGCCGAGAAGCGATAACCAGAATTGGTTTCGAACTACGGAGCCACCCAAGGATCCTGAAGAGTCCATTTGTGGAGATGAGCTCCTGGACTCCCGTTAAGAAGACATGTTGTCAACCTCTAGATCCCTTACATGCCTGCACTTTTCGGCTTGCTGCTGCTGCAATCCACGCGTTTTAGATCTGCATAACTCCACCTCTTTAAACACAGCACCCTCACCCCCTGCTGTTCCCACCCGCCTCAACACCGTTGGAAGGGAGGAGAACCAATTAAGGCGGGGGGTGGGGTGGAACGAGCAGCTGTCTACCCTTAGCAGGAGGGCTGCTGATTACTTACCTCTCCTGCTGCTGCTGGCTGTCCAGCAGCAGACTGAAGGTGGCTGCTGCTGTGCGCAGGTATATAAAGGCTCAGAGCCTATTATGACACGCGCAGCCAGCGTTCCATTGCCACATTCCATCTACTGCAGGCAGGATACCTGGCTGGCTGAATGTCGCTGAGAAGCTCACAGAGACCGCCATAAGCAACAGTTTAACAGAATGCCACAGACTAATCAACCAAACTTTTTGGGTTGGGTTCTCTTTTATAGTCTGCAGGCATTAATTGAAAGAAGTCAGTGTTCCAGCAGAGGGAGACAACGTTTCAGAAAAGGCATTGTAGCAAACCAAAAAAGAAATTTTAAGCGCAGCAGAGTAACCAGCGCACATACCTGTTAGCTCAGGTGAGTTTAAAAGGCTGCTGTTGATAACAAGGGCATTTGCTAAATAGATGGTGTGTGTGCAACAATATACTGAAAGGTCAATTATATTGTGCAGCTTATCTCACCACCTGTAGTTATTTAGGTGAAAGCTCCAAAATGCTTGCCTAATATGTCTGTTTATCCAAAAGGAAGTAAAGAGGGAGAGCTAGAAAGATAGCATTGCGTTACATTACATGGCAATGCAATGCACAGTTGCTGAAGTTGAACCAAAATGAGCTTGTCATCTGGCTTCTGCAACTTTGAACATGAAAAATCCAATGAGGAGAAGAAAAGCAAAGCCAAAGAGTCCATCCCAAAATCCGACAAACAAGCAAAATGAACAAAAAACATTGAATTCAATACTTTCTGATTTTAGAAACTGCTTTAAAGAAGGGGTGCACCGGTCCTGGAGATACTGCAATACCAGGTCAATGCGTGGAGTGGACAGAGCAAGCTCTTTTTCCATCTCCCTGTTCTAAAAATCCATTTAATATATGGTCCCCAGATAGGGGACGTATCAGATATTAAACTGATAAGAACAGATACTACACTTGATCTTAGCCAAAAGGCCGAGAAGCGATAACCAGAATTGGTTTCGAACTACGGAGCCACCCAAGGATCCTGAAGAGTCCATTTGTGGAGATGAGCTCCTGGACTCCCGTTAAGAAGACAAGTTGTCAAGCTCTAGATCCCTTACGTGCCTGCACTTTTCGGCTTGCTGCTGCTGCAATCCACGCGTTTTAGATCTGCATAACTCCACCTCTTTAAACACAGCACCCTCACCCCCTGCTGTTCCCACCCGCCTCAACACCGTTGGAAGGGAGGAGAACCAATTAAGGCGGGGGGTGGGGTGGAACGAGCAGCTGTCTACCCTTAGCAGGAGGGCTGCTGATTACTTACCTCTCCTGCTGCTGCTGGCTGTCCAGCAGCAGACTGAAGGTGGCTGCTGCTGTGCGCAGGTATATAAAGGCTCAGAGCCTATTATGACACGCGCAGCCAGCGTTCCATTGCCACATTCCATCTACTGCAGGCAGGATACCTGGCTGGCTGAATGTCGCTGAGAAGCTCACAGAGACCGCCATAAGCAACAGTTTAACAGAATGCCACAGACTAATCAACCAAACTTTTTGGGTTGGGTTCTCTTTTATAGTCTGCAGGCATTAATTGAAAGAAGTCAGTGTTCCAGCAGAGGGAGACAACGTTTCAGAAAAGGCATTGTAGCAAACCAAAAAAGAAATTTTAAGCGCAGCAGAGTAACCAGCGCACATACCTGTTAGCTCAGGTGAGTTTAAAAGGCTGCTGTTGATAACAAGGGCATTTGCTAAATAGATGGTGTGTGTGCAACAATATACTGAAAGGTCAATTATATTGTGCAGCTTATCTCACCACCTGTAGTTATTTAGGTGAAAGCTCCAAAATGCTTGCCTAATATGTCTGTTTATCCAAAAGGAAGTAAAGAGGGAGAGCTAGAAAGATAGCATTGCGTTACATTACATGGCAATGCAATGCACAGTTGCTGAAGTTGAACCAAAATGAGCTTGCCATCTGGCTTCTGCAACTTTGAACATGAAAAATCCAATGAGGAGAAGAAAAGCAAAGCCAAAGAGTCCATCCCAAAATCCGACAAACAAGCAAAATGAACAAAAAACATTGAATTCAATACTTTCTGATTTTAGAAACTGCATTAAAGAAGGGGTGCACCGGTCCTGGAGATACTGCAATACCAGGTCAATGCGTGGAGTGGACAGAGCAAGCTCTTTTTCCATCTCCCTGTTCTAAAAATCCATTTAATATATGGTCCCCAGATAGGGGACGTATCAGATATTAAACTGATAAGAACAGATACTACACTTGATCTTAGCCAAAAGGCCGAGAAGCGATAACCAGAATTGGTTTCGAACTACGGAGCCACCCAAGGATCCTGAAGAGTCCATTTGTGGAGATGAGCTCCTGGACTCCCGTTAAGAAGACATGTTGTCAACCTCTAGATCCCTTACATGCCTGCACTTTTCGGCTTGCTGCTGCTGCAATCCACGCGTTTTAGATCTGCATAACTCCACCTCTTTAAACACAGCACCCTCACCCCCTGCTGTTCCCACCCGCCTCAACACCGTTGGAAGGGAGGAGAACCAATTAAGGCGGGGGGTGGGGTGGAACGAGCAGCTGTCTACCCTTAGCAGGAGGGCTGCTGATTACTTACCTCTCTTGCTGCTGCTGGCTGTCCAGCAGCAGACTGAAGGTGGCTGCTGCTGTGCGCAGGTATATAAAGGCTCAGAGCCTATTATGACACGCGCAGCCAGCGTTCCATTGCCACATTCCATCTACTGCAGGCAGGATACCTGGCTGGCTGAATGTCGCTGAGAAGCTCACAGAGACCGCCATAAGCAACAGTTTAACAGAATGCCACAGACTAATCAACCAAACTTTTTGGGTTGGGTTCTCTTTTATAGTCTGCAGGCATTAATTGAAAGAAGTCAGTGTTCCAGCAGAGGGAGACAATGTTTCAGAAAAGGCATTGTAGCAAACCAAAAAAGAAATTTTAAGCGCAGCAGAGTAACCAGCGCACATACCTGTTAGCTCAGGTGAGTTTAAAAGGCTGCTGTTGATAACAAGGGCATTTGCTAAATAGACGGTGTGTGTGCAACAATATACTGAAAGGTCAATTATATTGTGCAGCTTATCTCACCACCTGTAGTTATTTAGGTGAAAGCTCCAAAATGCTTGCCTAATATGTCTGTTTATCCAAAAGGAAGTAAAGAGGGAGAGCTAGAAAGATAGCATTGCGTTACATTACATGGCAATGCAATACACAGTTGCTGAAGTTGAACCAAAATGAGCTTGTCATCTGGCTTCTGCAACTTTGAACATGAAAAATCCAATGAGGAGAAGAAAAGCAAAGCCAAAGAGTCCATCCCAAAATCCGACAAACAAGCAAAATGAACAAAAAACAATGAATTCAATACTTTCTGATTTTAGAAACTGCATTAAAGAAGGGGTGCACCGGTCCTGGAGATACTGCAATACCAGGTCAATGCGTGGAGTGGACAGAGCAAGCTCTTTTTCCATCTCCCTGTTCTAAAAATCCATTTAATATATGGTCCCCAGATAGGGGACGTATCAGATATTAAACTGATAAGAACAGATTTTTTTTTTTTTTTTTTTATCGAAAGCCCGAATTCGTGTACAAAACCCGAGTGCGCTTAAAAAAGTGACAAGTGCCACAAAAAAAGTGCACTAGGATGCTGGTCTTCTTGAAACCCTCTCCAAAAGGAGAAGGGTCCCCCAAACCATTCCCCGTCCCTCCGAGCCAGAAGGCCACAGCGAGAAACAGGGACAAATAGCCACCTCCAGCCGGAGCCAGAGGCGACCCAATCTTACCCCCAGCACCTGCCCGAGTTCTCACCCGAGCAAGGCACTGGGAGCCAAAGACTGTGCTCCCCTCCCGGAAGAGGGGAGCCAACAACGCTCTCCTCCCGAAAGAGGGGAGCCAGGGGGGTTCAGGGGGGAGCAGAACCTGATGGCCACACACTCCCCCCCTAGACCTGCCAAGAGAGGAACCCATAAGGGAACCGCATCCCGACAAAATCCTAGTAGGACGTGACACACGTGAATAAGTGGACACACAGTGACAAAGAAATGAAATAAATAGTGAAGGTTTCACAGTATAATACTGCCCGGACCTTCGACCGGGAATTGAAAAATTCCCCATCCTAAGACCAGAAGGCCCGGAATAAGGGTGTGTGCGAAGAAAGAAAATTTGAAGTGCTTGTGCAAATGTGCCATAAACTCAAGTGGGGTTCCCAATCCCAGTGAGTTAAGGCACCCCAGGGTCACCACTCCTGAGGCACTTCACACTTCGGGCTTTCGATCTTCCCCGGCCCAATGGCGTCGATCCTGGGGGGCCATGCTTTCCACCAGATGACTATATTAGCCACCTGGCGTACTAACAAGCGCCTAAACCCCAGTGTGCATAATGTATCAATCTACTAGGGCGGCTAACATCCAAAACCGCCTTTTCGAAAGATACTACACTTGATCTTAGCCAAAAGGCCGAGAAGCGATAAGAACAGATTTTTTTTTTTTTTTTTTTTTTTTTTTTTAAAAACCACTCAGGTTTAGATATAAGCAAACAGTTAACCAGACTTCGTCATAAGTTATACTGCCACTTCATAAACATCATTGTGGTTTCTTTATTAAAGTATTATTCAACAAAAATACATCCAAGTAATCCTATGCCAGAGACATTTCCAGAAAAAATATCAACGGTATTTAACCATATCCTGCCACTTAAGGTATTTCCACACCCCTTCAGAATCTGTTCCACCACCACCACCTTCTCTTGTATCCCACAAATAGATTACATATAGTCTTGCTAAGATCAACCTAATACAATCATTTACTGTTAAATTTACTCTTTTAAACACACACAAATTTCTCACATCCCACAAGCTCTCCTGCACACACACCATAATAAACCACATCATCCTTTCTAGGCCACGACGACTAGCACCAAAACCAAACATAGCCACTCTCCAATCAATAAACTTCACACCAGCAACCCCTTTACACAGTCCACCCACACCTTTCCACACATCATACGCAAAATTACAATCCCACATAAGGTGCCTCACCGTCTCATTCGCTCCACAACCATCCCTTGGACATACTGCAGATCTTATGAGATCTCTTTTCTTCTGAAAATCCCTCACTGGCAAAATATTATGAAGGCCCATCCATACTATATCTCGCTGTCTATTCGACACACCTTGAATGCTTAACTTCTTCCATACCCGCGCAACTTCCATAGAACGCAATCCCACCACATTACTCTCACACTCATTCACACACATCTTCCCCATCACCTTCTTAACCAACATAAAGTCTTTCATTGCAACTGCTAACAAATCATTCTTCCTCACAAACTTCTCAATCAAACCATACCACTCAGGACACTTAAAAGCAACAGGCACATTCTTATCACGCTTCACCCAATTCAGACCATACAGCATCCATCCAGCCAAATACTTACACATAAATGCCCCTTTATTATTCTTCCCAATCAAAATGACCGTAGTCTTAATAAAATGCAATGTTAGAAACACTTCAATATTCGGAAACTTCAGTCCCCCATACAAATATTGCTTAAACAAAATCTCTCTCTTAAGTCTTTCCATCCTACTGCCCCAAAAAAACACAAAAATTAGTTTCTCCACTTTTTTAATTTTCCTATAGGGCACTGGAAAAATACAAGAAACATAAAGCAAAATAGGGAGAATAACAGCCTTAATAATAAGAACCTTCCCTACCAAAGACAAAGAACGTAACTTCCAAAAATTCATCTTCCGCACAATCCGCTCACCACATTCATCCCAACTCTCATAACCTTTCAAATCATCATTAAAAAAAACTCCCAACACTTTAATTGCACCATCCACACCAGCCACACCATCCATCTTAATACTATTGTCACCAAAACATTTAAACATGCATTTGTTCCAATTCACACGAAACGCTGACGCGCCACAAAAAAAATTCAACAACAATTTTACTCTCTCCATAGAGGCCACACTCTCACTCACCACTACTACATCATCCATATATCCTAAGACTTTCACAGTCATTCCACCACTCCCTGGCACTAACAAACCACGCACCACTTTCTCTTTCCGAATCATACACAGCAGTGGCTCAATCACACACACAAATAATACCGGTGACATGGGACAACCTTGCCTCACACCAGACCTAATACACACTTTCTCACTCAAAAACCCATTCACCAGAAATTCACTCACCACCTCCCCATACAATCCTCTCACGGCACGCACAAATTTCTCCGGAAAACCCATTCTACGCAAAACCTCAAATAGAAACACATGAGACACGCGATCAAACGCCTTTTCAAAGTCAACAGCCATCACCATACACTTCTGCTTTCTTACTTTACAATCCCACAACACATCTCTTAAAAGACACAGATTATCCGTCATACATCTACCAGGCACTGCACACACTTGATCTTTACCAATCACATCAGCTACAACCACACGCATCCGACACGCCAAAATTTTACTGAATACCTTGTAATCGGCGTTCAGAAGCGTAATTGGCCTCCAATTACTCAAACACCTTTTATCCCCTTTCTTATGGATTAAGACCACCACTCCCTCCTTCATTGAACCCGCAAGCATCCCATTCTCCCACATAAACTGACACACTTCCACTAAATCCATACCCATCACTTCCCACATCATAACATATAGCTCCACAGGCAAACCATCCTTCCCAGGCGTCACATTTTTCCTTGCACCAAACACCGCTTTCTTAACTTCCTCCTCAATCACTGCCTCACATAGACCAGAACATCCATCCTTATCCACCTTACAATCCAAAGTCTTAAGCACTTCTTCTTTCAAACTCTCATCCACCCACTTCCTGCCAAACAACTCAGCATAAAACGTGACCACTTCCTTCATTACATCCTCCCCACTCACACAAACACCATCCACATCAAAAATCTCCTCCATACCCTCCTTCTTACCATTTATTTTTTTAAAGAAATATCTTGAACACTTTTCATCTTTATCAAGATGGACCACCTTTGACCTAAAAATTATTTCCCTTCCCTTCCTCTCCAAAGTCCTCTTCAAATCCTCTCTCGCACTTCTTAACAAATCATCCACATCCACACCACACATCCTCATTTTCTCCAGCCATTCCACCCTCATCATTAAATCTTTATATTGACTCCTAACCATGGCAGCCTTTTTATAGCCCCATCGACGAAAAAACTTTTGCACTTCATACTTCATCCAATCCCACCACACCAACACACTTTCAAACTTACTCTTTTGAGATTTACACCAACTATATTTTTTCTTAAAATCATTCACAATACTCTCATCCTCAAGCAAACTCACATTCAATTTCCACACACCTCTCCCATGCACCCGCCTTAAATCCCCTCTAAACTCACCTTTCAGGCACACATGGTCCGAAAAAGGAACTGAAAATTGAGAAAAACCATCACATATTATATTTTTAGAAAAAAACATCCTATCAATCCTAGATGTTATCCCACCCCTGTCAGCTTTATAGGTTGGTGGTGGTGGCTTTCCCAAATAAACCTCAGCAGCATCAAAAAAGAAAAAATCAGAAATAATGTTTGCCAATTTTTTTCCTGAGGCATCAACTTTCCCCTCAGTTACACAGTTAAAATCACCTGTTACTATCACAGGGATCCTACCAGGTAATTCTAAACATAATTTATCTAATAAACTTAACCTGTCTTCTTTTTTTGTAGGACCATAAATATTTATAATTTTAACTTTCCACCCCCTCCCACACACAACTGCAGAGATGCAACGACCCACCTCTATTACCTTATAATATTCAAAAACAAAATTTCTATTATTTAATACTATCCCAACTCCATCATTTTTATTCCCACTAGAGCCAGACCAGATATGCTGGCCATATGGCCAATCAGCGTCTTCCAGGGGTTCTTCTATACCACACTCCTGTAGACACATAATATCAAAAGAATGGTTATGTAAGAAGTCCAGAATCACAGATCTTCTAACTCTAGACTTTAAAAGTCTTACATTAAGGGACGCAATGTCCCAATTTGGTTTAGAGACCATTCTTTGGCTCAAAAACCAGAAACACCAGTCTCAGCAAAAAAAACATGCCTTCCTTATCCTTTGTCATCCGGCGAACTCCCACTTAGCTGAAAGATAGTGGACTCCAAATTCTCCTCCAGGTAAGCCGTTGACACAGGAGAAAGAGAAACCACTGGGTAATCCCGCTCACTCACCGGACTTGCCACGCATTGGCTACTTGATGGTTCAGACAACCGGGCCCTTTTATTCTTAGCGCGGTCCGGTTCCTCAGAAGACCTCACCCCAGTCTCAGTGAAGTCTCCTTGACCTCCAGCTCCCTCTTCATCCATACTTTCACTGCTCCAACTGAGAGCCGGGTCCCCTGGGATTTCCAAGGCTCCCTCACGTTCTTCACAAAAGGAGTCAATGAAACCCCCCTGATAGGAAGAAATGTCCATCTCAGCTGCCAGAACCTCTTCCACTCTCCCGGGCTCCACCAGTAGGTCAGCAGACGCCCTCACTGGAGCAGTCTCCACACGCTGTTCCACTACCTTCACCCTGGAAGAAACTGCGGCCTCAGGTGCCACACTCTTAGGCCTCGGAGAGTTCGAGACCACCTCAGAGTATGCCCTTGCCTTGCCCTCGTTCGCACGACGAGTACAATCCTTAAAGGCATGCCCCTCCATACCACAAGCATTGCAAACAATTGGATTGGTACAGTCCTTAGCAACATGCCCACTTTGGTTGCACTTGGAGCAAACAGGCACAGCAGTACAAACCTCTTGTAAGTGTCCGTACTTCTTACATTTCCTGCAAAAAACTGGGGCCTCAGGAAAGAAGAGAATACCCCTATCTCTCCCGATAGAGAAACTTTGGGGAGGGTAATGAACACCTCCAGGCTCCGAAGAACTTTCCCCAAATCTGACAAAATATCTGTATTTGCCAGTCCATAAGTTCTCCTCGTTCATAATTTTGTGACTGTTGCTCACAAAGTCACAATGCCTCTTAAGAAAAGTCGCAATGTCATGTTCGTGCACAAAGGGATTATACATAAATATGACTAGGGGAACATCACCTTTGGAGTACAAGACTGTAAAAGTCAAACCATGCAAGGTTGGATTCTTCTCCTGCTCCCTCAACTTCTTATACAGGTTCCGGCAAGCCGCCATAGATTGCAGCACCAAGACATACCGTCCTTCTTTCCGGGATTCCTGCAGGCAGACGATGTTTTCTCTTGTCACTTCCAGGATTTTGAAGATCACCTCGTGCACCATATACGACAGATTGAAACGCTCTCTGACAGCAGCATCAACTTCAATGCGGAATGCATTGCGAACCCGATTGTCATCGGTCCCAGCATAGCGTATCTTCACGCCCATTATGATCACTCTCTCGTTCCTCCTCGTTCTCCCCCTAAAGCAGCAACCGGCTTAAGCCATCAAGATGGCGATGCCGGAAGGCCAAGGGAAAACACTCAAGGACCCCAGACAAGACACTTGGTCTTAGCCAAAAGGCCGAGAAGCGATAACCAGAATTGGTTTCAAACTACGGAGCCACCCAAGGATCCTGAAAAGTCCATTTGTGGAGATGAGCTCCTGGACTCCCGTTAAGAAGACATGTTGTCAACCTCTAGATCCCTTACATGCCTGCACTTTTCGGCTTGCTGCTGCTGCAATCCACGCGTTTTAGATCTGCATAACTCCACCTCTTTAAACACAGCACCTTCACCCCCTGCTGTTCCCACCCGCCTCAACACCGTTGGAAGGGAGGAGAACCAATTAAGGCGGGGGTGGGGTGGAACGAGCAGCTATCTACCCTTAGCAGGAGGGCTGCTGATTACATACCTCTCCTGCTGCTGCTGCTGCTGCTGGCTGTCCAGCAGCAGACTGAAGGTGGCTGCTGCTGTGCACAGGTATATAAAGGCTCAGAGCCTATTATGACACGCGCAGCCAGCGTTCCATTGCCACATTCCATCTACTGCAGGCAGGATACCTGGCTGGCTGAATGTCGCTGAGAAGCTCACAGAGACCGCCATAAGCAACAGTTTAACAGAATGCCACAGACTAATCAACCAAACTTTTTGGGTTGGGTTCTCTTTTATAGTCTGCAGGCATTAAATGAAAGAAGTCAGTGTTCCAGCAGAGGGAGACAACGTTTCAGAAAAGGCATTGTAGCAAACCAAAAAAGAAATTTTAAGCGCAGCAGAGTAACCAGCGCACATACCTGTTAGCTCAGGTGAGTTTAAAAGGCTGCTGTTGATAACAAGGGCATTTGCTAAATAGATGGTGTGTGTGCAACAATATACTGAAAGGTCAATTATATTGTGCAGCTTATCTCACCACCTGTAGTTATTTAGGTGAAAGCTCCAAAATGCTTGCCTAATATGTCTGTTTATCCAAAAGGAAGTAAAAAGGGAGAGCTAGAAAGATAGCATTTCATTACATTACATGGCAATGCAATGCACAGTTGCTGAAGTTGAACCAAAATGAGCTTGTAATCTGGCTTCTGCAACTTTGAACATGAAAAATCCAATGAGGAGAAGAAAAGCAAAGCCAAAGAGTCCATCCCAAAATCCGACAAACAAGCAAAATGAACAAAAAACATTGAATTCAATTCTTTCTGATTTTAGAAACTGCATTAAAGAAGGGGTGCACCGGTCCTGGAGATACTGCAATACCAGGTCAATGCGTGGAGTGGACAGAGCAAGCTCTTTTTCCATCTCCCTGTTCTAAAAATCCATTTAATATATGGTCCCCAGATAGGGGACGTATCAGATATTAAACTGATAAGAACAGATACTACACTTGATCTTAGCCAAAAGGCCGAGAAGCGATAACCAGAATTGGTTTCAAACTACGGAGCCACCCAAGGATCCTGAAAAGTCCATTTGTGGAGATGAGCTCCTGGACTCCCGTTAAGAAGACATGTTGTCAACCTCTAGATCCCTTACATGCCTGCACTTTTCGGCTTGCTGCTGCTGCAATCCACGCGTTTTAGATCTGCATAACTCCACCTCTTTAAACACAGCACCTTCACCCCCTGCTGTTCCCACCCGCCTCAACACCGTTGGAAGGGAGGAGAACCAATTAAGGCGGGGGGTGGGGTGGAACGAGCAGCTGTCTACCCTTAGCAGGAGGGCTGCTGATTACATACCTCTCCTGCTGCTGCTGCTGCTGCTGCTGGCTGTCCAGCAGCAGACTGAAGGTGGCTGCTGCTGTGCACAGGTATATAAAGGCTCAGAGCCTATTATGACACGCGCAGCCAGCGTTCCATTGCCACATTCCATCTACTGCAGGCAGGATACCTGGCTGGCTGAATGTCGCTGAGAAGCTCACAGAGACCGCCATAAGCAACAGTTTAACAGAATGCCACAGACTAATCAACCAAACTTTTTGGGTTGGGTTCTCTTTTATAGTCTGCAGGCATTAAATGAAAGAAGTCAGTGTTCCAGCAGAGGGAGACAACGTTTCAGAAAAGGCATTGTAGCAAACCAAAAAAGAAATTTTAAGCGCAGCAGAGTAACCAGCGCACATACCTGTTAGCTCAGGTGAGTTTAAAAGGCTGCTGTTGATAACAAGGGCATTTGCTAAATAGATGGTGTGTGTGCAACAATATACTGAAAGGTCAATTATATTGTGCAGCTTATCTCACCACCTGTAGTTATTTAGGTGAAAGCTCCAAAATGCTTGCCTAATATGTCTGTTTATCCAAAAGGAAGTAAAAAGGGAGAGCTAGAAAGATAGCATTTCATTACATTACATGGCAATGCAATGCACAGTTGCTGAAGTTGAACCAAAATGAGCTTGTAATCTGGCTTCTGCAACTTTGAACATGAAAAATCCAATGAGGAGAAGAAAAGCAAAGCCAAAGAGTCCATCCCAAAATCCAACAAACAAGCAAAATGAACAAAAAACATTGAATTCAATTCTTTCTGATTTTAGAAACTGCATTAAAGAAGGGGTGCACCGGTCCTGGAGATACTGCAATACCAGGTCAATGCGTGGAGTGGACAGAGCAAGCTCTTTTTCCATCTCCCTGTTCTAAAAATCCATTTAATATATGGTCCCCAGATAGGGGACGTATCAGATATTAAACTGATAAGAACAGATACTACACTTGATCTTAGCCAAAAGGCCGAGAAGCGATAACCAGAATTGGTTTCAAACTACGGAGCCACCCAAGGATCCTGAAAAGTCCATTTGTGGAGATGAGCTCCTGGACTCCCGTTAAGAAGACATGTTGTCAACCTCTAGATCCCTTACATGCCTGCACTTTTCGGCTTGCTGCTGCTGCAATCCACGCGTTTTAGATCTGCATAACTCCACCTCTTTAAACACAGCACCTTCACCCCCTGCTGTTCCCACCCGCCTCAACACCGTTGGAAGGGAGGAGAACCAATTAAGGCGGGGTGTGGGGTGGAACGAGCAGCTGTCTACCCTTAGCAGGAGGGCTGCTGATTACATACCTCTCCTGCTGCTGCTGCTGCTGCTGCTGGCTGTCCAGCAGCAGACTGAAGGTGGCTGCTGCTGTGCACAGGTATATAAAGGCTCAGAGCCTATTATGACACGCGCAGCCAGCGTTCCATTGCCACATTCCATCTACTGCAGGCAGGATACCTGGCTGGCTGAATGTCGCTGAGAAGCTCACAGAGACCGCCATAAGCAACAGTTTAACAGAATGCCACAGACTAATCAACCAAACTTTTTGGGTTGGGTTCTCTTTTATAGTCTGCAGGCATTAAATGAAAGAAGTCAGTGTTCCAGCAGAGGGAGACAACGTTTCAGAAAAGGCATTGTAGCAAACCAAAAAAGAAATTTTAAGCGCAGCAGAGTAACCAGCGCACATACCTGTTAGCTCAGGTGAGTTTAAAAGGCTGCTGTTGATAACAAGGGCATTTGCTAAATAGATGGTGTGTGTGCAACAATATACTGAAAGGTCAATTATATTGTGCAGCTTATCTCACCACCTGTAGTTATTTAGGTGAAAGCTCCAAAATGCTTGCCTAATATGTCTGTTTATCCAAAAGGAAGTAAAAAGGGAGAGCTAGAAAGATAGCATTTCATTACATTACATGGCAATGCAATGCACAGTTGCTGAAGTTGAACCAAAATGAGCTTGTAATCTGGCTTCTGCAACTTTGAACATGAAAAATCCAATGAGGAGAAGAAAAGCAAAGCCAAAGAGTCCATCCCAAAATCCGACAAACAAGCAAAATGAACAAAAAACATTGAATTCAATTCTTTCTGATTTTAGAAACTGCATTAAAGAAGGGGTGCACCGGTCCTGGAGATACTGCAATACCAGGTCAATGCGTGGAGTGGACAGAGCAAGCTCTTTTTCCATCTCCCTGTTCTAAAAATCCATTTAATATATGGTCCCCAGATAGGGGACGTATCAGATATTAAACTGATAAGAACAGATACTACACTTGATCTTAGCCAAAAGGCCGAGAAGCGATAACCAGAATTGGTTTCAAACTACGGAGCCACCCAAGGATCCTGAAAAGTCCATTTGTGGAGATGAGCTCCTGGACTCCCGTTAAGAAGACATGTTGTCAACCTCTAGATCCCTTACATGCCTGCACTTTTCGGCTTGCTGCTGCTGCAATCCACGCGTTTTAGATCTGCATAACTCCACCTCTTTAAACACAGCACCTTCACCCCCTGCTGTTCCCACCCGCCTCAACACCGTTGGAAGGGAGGAGAACCAATTAAGGCGGGGGGTGGGGTGGAACGAGCAGCTGTCTACCCTTAGCAGGAGGGCTGCTGATTACATACCTCTCCTGCTGCTGCTGCTGCTGCTGCTGGCTGTCCAGCAGCAGACTGAAGGTGGCTGCTGCTGTGCACAGGTATATAAAGGCTCAGAGCCTATTATGACACGCGCAGCCAGCGTTCCATTGCCACATTCCATCTACTGCAGGCAGGATACCTGGCTGGCTGAATGTCGCTGAGAAGCTCACAGAGACCGCCATAAGCAACAGTTTAACAGAATGCCACAGACTAATCAACCAAACTTTTTGGGTTGGGTTCTCTTTTATAGTCTGCAGGCATTAAATGAAAGAAGTCAGTGTTCCAGCAGAGGGAGACAACGTTTCAGAAAAGGCATTGTAGCAAACCAAAAAAGAAATTTTAAGCGCAGCAGAGTAACCAGCGCACATACCTGTTAGCTCAGGTGAGTTTAAAAGGCTGCTGTTGATAACAAGGGCATTTGCTAAATAGATGGTGTGTGTGCAACAATATACTGAAAGGTCAATTATATTGTGCAGCTTATCTCACCACCTGTAGTTATTTAGGTGAAAGCTCCAAAATGCTTGCCTAATATGTCTGTTTATCCAAAAGGAAGTAAAAAGGGAGAGCTAGAAAGATAGCATTGTGTTACATTACATGGCAATGCAATGCACAGTTGCTGAAGTTGAACCAAAATGAGCTTGTAATCTGGCTTCTGCAACTTTGAACATGAAAAATCCAATGAGGAGAAGAAAAGCAAAGCCAAAGAGTCCATCCCAAAATCCGACAAACAAGCAAAATGAACAAAAAACATTGAATTCAATTCTTTCTGATTTTAGAAACTGCATTAAAGAAGGGGTGCACCGGTCCTGGAGATACTGCAATACCAGGTCAATGCGTGGAGTGGACAGAGCAAGCTCTTTTTCCATCTCCCTGTTCTAAAAATCCATTTAATATATGGTCCCCAGATAGGGGACGTATCAGATATTAAACTGATAAGAACAGATTTTTGATTGAATATATCTTTTATTAGCACAAAAAATAAGTTAACAGACAGTGTACAGTGCCGCAGCCCAGTACACACAGAATTCTACATCATATTTACATAGCATGAGGATATGACGCACTAACTAGACACATCGCACCCCTATGCTACACAAAACACTCAATCTGAAAGAAAAAGCATGTCAATCAGTACAGTACGACGAACCGTGATAAGGGATAGGGATTGGGAAAAAGGGGATGGGGAGGGGAAAATCACAGGCCCGAAGCTTTATTGAAAGACAAGACACATAAGGGGAGAGGGGGAGGAGGGGTTTAGTCCTCATCCTCGTCCTCCGGACCGTCCATGATGGAATAGTCTCTGAGCAGGCTGTGGATCAGCCTGCGGCAGTCCTGGATGGACATCCTCTCCCTCCTCAAGATGAGCCGGATCCTGGCGACCCAAACGGCATCCTTGAAGCAGTTCATAAGGCGCCAAGCCTCCTGGATGGCTCCGACGGTATGAACCCCAGGGAATAGTCCATAAAGCACAGAATGGTGCGATAGGCTCGCCCTGGGGACAGAGTTCCTCAGGTCGTCCTCAAGTGCAGTCAATAGGCGCTGTGCAAATCCGCAGTCCCAAAAAGTGTGCAAAGATGTTTCCTCCACGAAGGGGCACCTTGGGCAGTACCGGGTCTTGCACAGGTTCCGGGCATGCATGAATGACCGGACGGGCAGTCCGCCCTGAATCGCCATCCACGACAAGTCCTTGTGCCCGTTGGTCAGCCTGTCAGACGACACATTTGTCCACACAGTCTCCAGCGTGTCCTGGTGAAGTCCTGTGATGTTCTCCACGTCATCCTTGGCTCTGATTAGCTTGTGGATAGTTTTGGGCTTCCACAAGTCGGGCTTGAGTCCCTCCAGTTGATGCTCCCCCACAAATCGAACGACGTCTCCGTAGAACCATGGCGTCGTCCAGTTGTAGGGGAAGGAGCTGTCCCACTTGTCCCAGCCGAGTCGCCTCCAAAGAGGAAGCAGGAAGAAGCGAGACATGGACCTGCCCGCGGAGCCATTCTTGACTTGCAAAGTCCGGCGGACACAATCACACACAAAAGAGGATCGCAGGAGGGTGGGGATATCTGGAACGCCCTTCCCACCCTTGCGAGGCTCCTTGTACATGACTGCCCGCCTGACTCTGTCCATCTTGGATCCCCAGACAAAGTGAAACACTGTCTTGGTAATGGCCCTGCACACAGTGACGTGTGGGGGCCAGGCCTGCGCCGTGTACTGCAAGACGGGCAGGACCTCATTACGCAGGACGAGTGCCTTACCCTCACAAGTGAGGTGTCTGAGGCTCCAGAGTCCGATCCGTTGCTTCACCTTGGCCAAGCGTTCTTGCCAGGACTTGAGGGCCGCTCCTTCCTTCCCGAACCAGACTCCCAGCACCTTGAGGAAATCCGGTTGAATGTTGAAGGGGAAGGGGGCAGAGGAGGCCGGCTGCCAATCCCCGAAGAGCATGGCTTCCGACTTCCTGCAGTTGACTTTGGCCCCTGAAGCCCGGCCGAACCTCTCACACGTCTGGACGAGGGCGTCGACTGAACCACGATCAGCGCAGAAGACGGTGACGTCGTCCATGTAGAGCGAGCACTTGACCTCGTGTCGTCCCGGACCCGGTGCGGTGATCCCTCTGATCTCTCCATTCTGCCGGATAGCCTCTGCGAAGAGTTCTATAACACAAACAAAAAGAAGAGGTGATAGAGGGCAGCCTTGTCTGACCCCAGAGAGGACAGGGAAGGGGTCAGTCTTCCAGCCGTTCACCAACACCGAGCTGTGGATATCAAAATACATCAGACGGACATACGAACAAAACATGTTACCCAAACCTAACCGGTGCAGAGCTCGGCCCATGAACTCATGGGAAACCCGGTCGAAGGCCTTCTCCTGATCCAAGGAGACCAGGACCGCGTGTGCGCGGCGGACCTTGATGTACTCGACCGTGTCCCGCACGAGAGCGAGGCTGTCTGCGATGCGACGTCCAGGGATGCCGCAGGTCTGGTCCGGGTGGATGATCCGTCCGATGACCGTCTTAAGTCGTGTCGCCATCGTCTTGGCCAGGATCTTGTAGTCCACGTTGAGCAGAGTGATGGGACGCCAATTCCTCAGGTCGCACCTCTCTCCCTTCCGCTTGTACAGGATCGTGACCATTCCTTCCCTCAAAGATGGAGGCATTCTACCCTCCACCACCATCTCCTCGTACAGGTCCAACAGGTCCGGACAGATGAGGTCTCCCAGCGCTACATAGAGCTCCGCTGGAAGACCATCACTGCCCGGGGTCCTGCCGGTCCTAAAGGATTTAGCGGCAGAGAGCAATTCGCCCACCATCAGAGGTTTGTCCAAGGCTGCCGTGCCTGCAGGATCAAGATGGTTAGTGATACCTGACAGGAACTTATCAGCAGCGTCGGGGTCGGTAGTCTTGTGGGAGTAGAGTTCGCTGTAGAAGTCGCTGACGACCCTCATCACGTCCTCCTTCCCACGTCGCATGTTTCCGCTCTCGTCTCGCAGCTCGTTCAGGGGCGTGTGACCGGCATGAAGTTTCCTGAAAAAGAATGAGTTACATTTCTCACCCTTCTCCAGATTCTCCACTTTGGAACGGAAGACGATTCGCTTGGACTCCTCCTCAAAGTGCCTTTTCAGGCTCTTCTTGGTCTCCTCCAGCTCCTCCCTCACGTCCCAGCCGCAGTGAAGAAGGTCCTGCAGCGACCGCAGCTCGCGCTGCAGCCCTCTGAAGTCCCTCCTCTTCTCACACGCCTGTTGTCGACCCTTGGCCTGAAAGAAACAGCGAAACTCAAGTTTAACATATTCCCACCAATCAGAGACTGTTTGGAAGCTACCCTTGTAGGACTGCCACATTGCGTAGGCTGCTCTCAGCTCCTCCACGACTTCATCCTGAGCCAGCAGAGCACAATTCAGCTTCCAGGAGCCGGGGCCGGACGGAAAACCGTCGCCGAGGACACCTTGTAAGTGAATGGCTCTGTGGTCGGAGAAGAAGCAGGAGACCATCGAGTGCCTACTCTGCCTGACTGCCCGAGAGGTGAACACAAAGTCAATCCTGGAGCGGAGTGAGCCATCGGGTCGGCTCCACGAACAGTTCATGGAGCCTCTCCCCATGGAGCCCACCACGTCCTGAAGAGAGGCCTCGGTTACCATCTCGATGAGCAGCTTGGACGTGATGTCCAACTTGGCAGATGTGCCAGAACTACGACCATCCTCCTCGATGGGGCAGTTGAAATCCCCGGCCATCACTAAGGTCCTGGTGGTGGCAAGCTGAAGCCGCAGGGTCTGGAAAAGCTCCAAACGCTCATTCTTCAGTGGGGACGCATACACGTTGATGAACCTGACAGGTTCTCCCGCCCAGTTGCCATCTACAACAAGAGCCCTGCCGCAGATGAGCTCCTGGACGGACTCAAGCGTGAATGCGCCCCCCCTGATCAGAATTGCGACCCCCGCAGACTTGCAGTCACCCCCACCGGACCAGTAGGATGGACCGTGGGACCACTCCCTGGCCAGATGTTTGAAGGACCTAGAGGAGGGAAGGGAACATTCCTGCAACATATAAACATCACACAACTGGGAAGTAAGGAAGGCATAAATAGTCTGACGTCTGAACTTGTCCTTGATGCTCCTGACATTAATGGAAAATAAGTTAATATTAGCCATCATGTAGGGAAAAAAAGAAAAAGTTAGCGCAGGCAATACACCTTAGTTACCACTCCGGTCGGGTGGTCCCTCGTCGATGTTGACTTCTGGTGACGGGATCACCAGCAGGCCCTCTTCCTCCATCTGGTCAAGCAGCGCGGCCTCGATCTCGGCGACCACCAGTTCCTCCTCTTCTGGCTCGGCCACCAGGGTCTCAACCATGTGCTCCATCTCTTCTGGCTCAGGGAGGGTATCCTCCTTTTCGCCTACGAAATCCAGAATCTTCTTTTTGGAGGATTCAGTAGCAGGGCTGTCCTCCACCTTCCTCTTTCCCCGGGTTGGAACTGGGGAGACAAGAAGGGGAAAATCCTCCTCGGAATAGATAGCGGCGGGTGGAGGAAAGGTTAATTCCACCGCTACCATGGTCTGGGGAGGGAGAGTGGCTGCCGGGGCAGGGGAAAGGACACCTGCTGAGGAGTAGGGGAAGGAGGAAGAGGAAGTGGAATCCTCAGCAGGGGTGGCCGGGGTGGGGGGGGATTGGACGGGGGTGGCAGGGGGAGGGATCGAGAGAGGGGTGACAGAACTCTTACCCTCCTTTGACTTTTTCTTCTGCTTCGGAGCTGCTGGGACCGTCGCTGGGGCTTTGGCCACCGACTCCTTGACCGCTTTGGCCTTGGTCGTCTCGGCCTTGGCCGCTGGGGCCTTGGTCGTCGCGTCCTTGACCTTCACAGGCCTGGTCATCGGGGCCTTGTCCTCCGTAGCTGGGGTCGTCGCAACCACTGATGCCCAGGATCTCTCACGCTTGGGGCAATCCTTGTACAGATGAGCCGCCAGCCCACACAGGTTGCAGGACGTCTTCTTCGGGCAGTCCTTCGAGCTGTGTCCCGTCACTCGACAAATCCTGCAGGCATCCTCCTTGCAGTCCTTCATCTCGTGGCCGTTCTTGCCGCATCTCCTGCAGTTCCGCGGCATGTCCGGGTAATAGATGAGGCCGTAGGAGTTGCCCAGGGAGAATGTCGGGGGCAGGTGCCGAAGTCCGTCTGAGTACGCCAGGTCCCTGTGAAGTCTAACGGTCACCGACCACTTACCTGTCCAGAAGCCGAGTCCATTCAGGATGTGAGAAGGTTCCTTCACAACCAAACAGAAGCGTCTCAGGAAGGTACAGATGTCTTGGCCTGGGGTGTGCGGGTTGCGCATGGAGACCGTGATCCTCCTTTCGTCCCTCTGGATAGGGCAGCTACCTGTAAAGGCAGAGAAAGAATTATCTGGTCCTTTTGCGCTTACCATTTCCCAGAACCTCCTGCAGGTGTTCACAGTGGCGAAGGTGACGAAGAAGATCCCCGTCAAGAAGGTCTGGATGCTGAGGGTGTCCGACCTGGAGAAGCCTCGATCCAGCAGCATCTTCTGGCAGAACACGTCCGAGGACATGTCCGGCACCCTCCCATCCACTTCCTTCAGCTTCAGGGCCACCGTCTGCCGCATCCATGGCTCCAGGGCTGGAGCTTCGTGGCGGGGCTTCTGGGGTCCCTTCTGCTGGCCAGTCGTGGAGGCAGAGTCCTTGGGGTCAGAATCGGCTCCTGGCTGGGCCCTCCTGGCTGTCCCCTGCTCCAGGCTCTTCTTTTCGGCCTTCCTCGCAGCGCTTGCCATGGCTTTCCTCCTGCAGTTACTTCTTGGAGCTGGATCTGGAACTTTTCCCGGAATGGGTGGAGCTATGCAGATTCTTCTCCCGTCGTGTTCTGGACAAATTCCCCGAAAGGTCTTTGTCTCGATGATTTTCTTCCTCGAAGATTCCACAGGACAGCCCGATTCTTCTCCGAGTCTTCGTCTTCTTCTGGATTCTTTAGAGCTTCTTCCTCCCACTGATATCCGCCTTCCTTCTCCGATGTCAGCTGGGCTCCGAAGCTCTTCTCCTTCCGAGTTCGATCGCTCTCGTCAAGTGTAGATCGTAGCTCTTGTGTTCTTATAAGAACAGATACTACACTTGATCTTAGCCAATAGGCCGAGAAGCGATAACCAGAATTGGTTTCGAACTACGGAGCCACCCAAGGATCCTGAAGAGTCCATTTGTGGAGATGAGCTCCTGGACTCCCGTTAAGAAGACATGTTGTCAACCTCTAGATCCCTTACATGCCTGCACTTTTCGGCTTGCTGCTGCTGCAATCCACGCGTTTTAGATCTGCATAACTCCACCTCTTTAAACACAGCACCCTCACCCCCTGCTGTTCCCACCCGCCTCAACACCGTTGGAAGGGAGGAGAACCAATTAAGGCGGGGGGTGGGGTGGAACGAGCAGCTGTCTACCCTTAGCAGGAGGGCTGCTGATTATATACCTCTCCTGCTGCTGCTGCTGCTGCTGGCTGTCCAGCAGCAGACTGAAGGTGGCTGCTGCTGTGCACAGGTATATAAAGGCTCAGAGCCTATTATGACACGCGCAGCCAGCGTTCCATTGCCACATTCCATCTACTGCAGGCAGGATACCTGGCTGGCTGAATGTCGCTGAGAAGCTCACAGAGACCGCCATAAGCAACAGTTTAACAGAATGCCACAGACTAATCAACCAAACTTTTTGGGTTGGGTTCTCTTTTATAGTCTGCAGGCATTAAATGAAAGAAGTCAGTGTTCCAGCAGAGGGAGACAACGTTTCAGAAAAGGCATTGTAGCAAACCAAAAAAGAAATTTTAAGCGCAGCAGAGTAACCAGCGCACATACCTGTTAGCTCAGGTGAGTTTAAAAGGCTGCTGTTGATAACAAGGGCATTTGCTAAATAGATGGTGTGTGTGCAACAATATACTGAAAGGTCAATTATATTGTGCAGCTTATCTCACCACCTGTAGTTATTTAGGTGAAAGCTCCAAAATGCTTGCCTAATATGTCTGTTTATCCAAAAGGAAGTAAAAAGGGAGAGCTAGAAAGATAGCATTGCATCACATTACATGGCAATGCAATGCACAGTTGCTGAAGTTGAACCAAAATGAGCTTGTAATCTGGCTTCTGCAACTTTGAACATGAAAAATCCAATGAGGAGAAGAAAAGCAAAGCCAAAGAGTCCATCCCAAAATCCGACAAACAAGCAAAATGAACAAAAAACATTGAATTCAATTCTTTCTGATTTTAGAAACTGCATTAAAGAAGGGGTGCACCGGTCCTGGAGATACTGCAATACCAGGTCAATGCGTGGAGTGGACAGAGCAAGCTCTTTTTCCATCTCCCTGTTCTAAAAATCCATTTAATATATGGTCCCCAGATAGGGGACGTATCAGATATTAAACTGATAAGAACAGATTTTTTTTTTTTTTTTTTTTCTTTTTTTTTTTAACCAAATCAGATAGGCCGGAGCATAAGCTCAATCAAATCGACTTACAAAAGCCTTTCATTGACACTTAGCCTTTCATCACACTTGGTATATAATCAAAAATAAAACCAAACCTTATCATCAGGTACATTATACACTACTAATTAAACTTTACCAAAAACCTCCACTTTTTAAACTTCCAGATCCCTTCAGCATCTATAATACTTCCACGTTCCTGATCCCAGAGGTATATTACATACATACGTGACAGAATCAATCTCAAACATTCATTAACTGACATTTTCTTCCTTTTAAAAACTAACAAATTCCTCGCATCCCACAAACTTTCAATTACACACACCACCAACAACCATAAAATCCTATCCTTAATTCTACTACATGCACCCATCCCAAACATAGCAAGTTTCCAATTAACATACTTTACACCCACCAATTCCTTGCAAAGTCCCCCTATACCCTTCCATACATCATATGCAAAATCACAATCCCATACCATATGTCTAACATGCTCTCTCAAACCACATCCATCCCTCGGGCATACCTCAGATTTAACTAAATCCCTCTTCTTTTGCACATCTCTAACAGGCAAAATGTCATGCAATATCATCCAAGCGATATCTCTCTGTCTGTTAGTCACACCATCTATACTTAATTTTCTCCACATCTCGGTTACTTCCTCCCCTCTCAACCCATTGATATTACATACCACCTCACGCTCACGCACCATCCTAATGACTTTCTTCTTTTGCCTAAAATCACTCATGTTAACGGACAACAAATCATACTTCCTTACAAATTTCTCAACACAACCATACCATACAGGACACTTAAAAGCAACAGGCACTCTAGCATCCCTTTTGACCCACTTTAAGCCATAAAGCATCCATCCAGCCGAATACTTCATCATATAAGCACACTTATTACTTTTCCCTAGAACCACCACCACCATTTTCACGTAACTAATCCCTAAAAAGAAATCAATATTTGGAAAATCCAAACCTCCATTTACACATAACTTATAGACATATTCCCGTTTCAATTTCTCCATGCGACTTCCCCAAAGAAAATTAAAGATGAATTTCTCAGTTTTCCTAATTTTCTTAAAAGCAGCAGGATATACATTCGCAACAAACAACAAAATAGGCAAAATAACCGCCTTAATAATCAGAACTTTCCCAGTCAGAGTTAGTTCTCTCATTCGCCAAAAATTCAACTTGCGCACCACTCTCACCCCACAATCTTCCCAACTCTCATTTCCTTTCAAATCATCATTAAACTTAATCCCAAGCACCTTTATTGCACCATCCTCACACCTCACACCATCCATCCGTACATTCCTCTCACCAAAACATTTAAAGGAACTCTTAGTCCAATTGACCTTAAAAGCTGAGACACTACAAAACAAACTTAATATCAACCTTGCCCTACTCATCGCAGCCATATTCCCACTCACAATCACTACATCATCCATGTAACCTAGAATTCTCACATCCTTTCCATTACTCCCAGGAATCATCACACCTCTCATAACCTTATCCTTCCTAACCATACACATCAACACTTCAATCACACTAATAAACAAAAAAGGGGACATAGGGCACCCCTGACGCACTCCTGATTTAATTCTCACTTTCTCACTCAACCACCCATTCACCAAAAATTCACTTGAAACATTACAATACAAACTCCTAACACAGTTTACAAAATTCCTGGAATAACCCATCTTAGACAAAACCTTAAACATAAAGCTATGTGACACACGGTCAAAAGCTTTTTCAAAATCAACCGAAAACAACAAACATTTCTGCTTACGACTCATACAATCCCCAATCACATCACGCAACAACACCAAATTTTCAGTCATACTTCTCCCAGGCACTGCACACACTTGATCTTCATCCACCACACCGCCAATCACTTCTCGCATCCGGCTAGCCAACAATTTACTAAACACCTTATAGTCTGCATTCAAAAGGGTGATTGGCCTCCAATTCCCCAAATCCTTTTTATCACCTTTCTTATGAACCAAAACCACCACCCCATCTCTCATAGATTCACTCAACATATTCTCCGTGAACATATACTGGCACACCTCCAATAAGTCATTTCCCATCGTGTCCCATTCCTTAACATATAACTCCACGGGCAGTCCATCCTTCCCAGGTGTTTTATTCTTACTCGCAGACATCACCACTTTTTTAACTTCATCCAACACAATTACATCATCCAATATTTCACGTTCATCCTCACCCAAACAACCTTCTAAACACCCCAAAGCATCAGTCAACATCCTATCATCAACCCATTTTTCCCCATACAACTCCTTATAAAACAACACCACCTCCTGCATCACATCCTTCCCACTCACACACACCCCATCACCATTCACCACCTCATCCATATCTACTTTCTTCCCAAAAACTTTTTTGAAAAAAAACCTTGTGCATTTCTCATTTTTCTCCAAATGTTCAATCTTAGAACGGTAAATAATTTCTTTCCCTTTACCCTCAATATATTTCTTAATCTCTTCTTTCACTTGACACATCAAAACATCCACATCCACTCCAATCATCCTTAACTTCCTCAGCCACTCCAGTCTAGAGCTTAAATCATTAAATTTTGCTCTATTCATTGCTGCTTTCCTCCTGCCCCTTTTTCTAAAGAAAAAAACAATCTCACTCTTCATCCAGTCCCACCACTCAAGCACATTCCTGAAATCACTTTTTTTATCCCTCCACCTAACATACATTCGCCTAAAATCACGCATGATCCTATTATCTTCCAGCAAACGCACATTAAGTTTCCACACGCCACCACCATATACAAAGGAAATCTTACCTTCTAGACGTGCCCTCAAACACACATGGTCAGAGAAGGGAACATCTTCCTGCTGGAAATTCCTACAAATAACATTTTGTGAAGAAAAGAAGATACGGTCTATTCTAGACTCTATGCCTCCCCTGTCGGCCTTATAGGTCGCAGGAGGTGGATTACCTAAAAAAACTTCCGCAGCATCCTGTAAGGAAAAATCCGCCACAAGACTCTTGAGTCTTTTACCTGTAACATCCATCTTATCCCCCTCCGTCACACAATTGAAATCTCCAACAAAAATTATTGGCATTTTGCCAGATAAAAAAAAACATAATTTCTCAAAAATTTCCAGCCTCTCCCCTTTAT
The DNA here is from genome assembly GCF_046119375.1 of Phyllobates terribilis. Classification (NCBI taxonomy): domain Eukaryota; kingdom Metazoa; phylum Chordata; class Amphibia; order Anura; family Dendrobatidae; genus Phyllobates; species Phyllobates terribilis. The sequence goes on from NW_027363232.1 coordinate 250,088, forward strand.
CTATTGGTGCATACATATTTACCACCCTAACCCTCCACCCCCTACAATTTAACTTACATATTACACACCTCCCCGCCTCCACCACCATGTAACTTTCTATCTTAACACTATAACCCTTCACCAAAACACCTACCCCACAATTTTTATTACATACAGAACCAGACCACACACTTTGACCTAAAGGCCATGCATTTTCACTTAAGGGATCGGAGATCCCACACTCCTGGACACAGTATACGTCCGCATCCAAGTTGCTCAAGTAGTCCAAAATTGCCACTCTTCTCGACTCAGATTTAATCAGCCGAACATTTAGCGACAAGATGCTGAGAGCAACTTGGGCACCCATCTATTAATTTGATGTGGCAGGTCACGACAACATGCCCACCTGTACATCATCCTAACCCTTCTGGGGGTAGGACGCTGGACGTGCAGATATCGTAGTTTGTGCCTTCCCCCAAAAAAGACACATCTTGGGGATCGGATGCAGTAGGGTACACCCGGGCTGGACTCACACTGCAGTCACTTAAAGGGGAAAAGGATGGTTCGGTTTTCTTCTTTTTCTTCACTGAAGCGCCTCTATCTTCATCTGAACTATAATCCCGCCGCTGGGGGTCAAAGTCCCCCTGACCTCCCTCCTCCTCAAGGTCAGAAACGACATCGCTCCAGGCCACATGCGGTGTTCTGGTCAGATCAGACTCCTCTTCCCCCTGCAATGTAACCATCATGTCTGGAATTTCAGCCTCCAGATCCTCCACCGGGGCCACTTCCATGCCTATACGATCATCAGTTATCGTCTCAGACTCACTGACATCTGAAGCCACAGACGCGGCCCTCTGCACCGGTGGCTCAGGTGCCAGCTCCATATTTCCTCTTACATTCACACGAACCAGTTCTGGAAAAGCAACCCGAGCCTCCTCCTCATCCAGTAAAGCCAGAGTAGATATCGGAGCAGTCGGAGTTGGAGCAGTCGGAGTTGTAGCTGTGGGTGCAGGAGATTCATTTCTTCTCCTTCCCCTTCCCGCTGCCCCCGCATATGAACCAGGATGGAATATACAGTCTCTGAAGGCATGCCCCTTCTCTCCGCAGAGGTTACAGACTATTTCATTTTTGCAATTATTGGAAGAATGACCCACCTCATTGCACTTCCTGCAAATAATCTGTCTGATGTCGCATGCTTCCTGAGTATGGCCATACCTCCTACAATGACGACAAAACCTGGGCGCATTGGGGAAGAACAGGTAACCCCGCTCACTCCCAATGGAAAAATTTGATGGAGGATAATGTATACCCCCTGGTTCATCAGGACTTTCCTGGAACTTGACCATGAAACGATATTTACCGGTCCATAGTTCCTCCTCATTCATGACTTTTACTGCCACCTTGGTAATATAGCAGTGCCTATTTAGAAAGGCATAAATCAAAGCCAAGTCCACATGTGGGTTGTACATGAAAACAGTCAGAGGTACCTCTTTGGAGCAATACAAGATGACAAAAGTCAGCCCATCCAAATATTGATTGTCCAGATTCTTTTTCAAACAATCATAGAAATTGTTGCAAACAGCCATAGAAGTAAATACAAGATTATACTTGCTTTTGAATTGCTGGAGGCACAAGATTTCTTCCTTCTTCACTTCAAGGAGTCCAAACAAAATCTCCTTCACCACGAAGCTGAGGGTAAAGATTCCTTCTTTGCCTTCTTCCACATCAATCTGGATTCCAAACTTCACTCGAGCCTCACCGGGCCCAGCGTATCGAATGCGTCCCATTATCGCTAGTCGTGTCTACTGGCCAACTCCTTATAGCAGCAAGTGGCTTAAGCCATAAAATGGCGATGCCACAGGGCCAAGAGTTAACGCACAGACAGCCAAATGACTAGACCCATTACAGATCTGAGCCAAAAGGCCGAGAAGCGATAACCAGAATTGGTTTCGAACTACGGAGCCACCCAAGGATCCTGAAGAGTCCATTTGTGGAGATGAGCTCCTGGACTCCCGTTAAGAAGACATGTTGTCAACCTCTAGATCCCTTACATGCCTGCACTTTTCGGCTTGCTGCTGCTGCAATCCACGCGTTTTAGATCTGCATAACTCCACCTCTTTAAACACAGCACCCTCACCCCCTGCTGTTCCCACCCGCCTCAACACCGTTGGAAGGGAGGAGAACCAATTAAGGCGGGGGGTGGGGTGGAACGAGCAGCTGTCTACCCTTAGCAGGAGGGCTGCTGATTACTTACCTCTCCTGCTGCTGCTGGCTGTCCAGCAGCAGACTGAAGGTGGCTGCTGCTGTGCGCAGGTATATAAAGGCTCAGAGCCTATTATGACACGCGCAGCCAGCGTTCCATTGCCACATTCCATCTACTGCAGGCAGGATACCTGGCTGGCTGAATGTCGCTGAGAAGCTCACAGAGACCGCCATAAGCAACAGTTTAACAGAATGCCACAGACTAATCAACCAAACTTTTTGGGTTGGGTTCTCTTTTATAGTCTGCAGGCATTAATTGAAAGAAGTCAGTGTTCCAGCAGAGGGAGACAACGTTTCAGAAAAGGCATTGTAGCAAACCAAAAAAGAAATTTTAAGCGCAGCAGAGTAACCAGCGCACATACCTGTTAGCTCAGGTGAGTTTAAAAGGCTGCTGTTGATAACAAGGGCATTTGCTAAATAGATGGTGTGTGTGCAACAATATACTGAAAGGTCAATTATATTGTGCAGCTTATCTCACCACCTGTAGTTATTTAGGTGAAAGCTCCAAAATGCTTGCCTAATATGTCTGTTTATCCTAAAGGAAGTAAAGAGGGAGAGCTAGAAAGAGAGCATTGCGTTACATTACATGGCAATGCAATGCACAGTTGCTGAAGTTGAACCAAAATGAGCTTGTCATCTGGCTTCTGCAACTTTGAACATGAAAAATCCAATGAGGAGAAGAAAAGCAAAGCCAAAGAGTCCATCCCAAAATCCGACAAACAAGCAAAATGAACAAAAAACATTGAATTCAATACTTTCTGATTTTAGAAACTGCATTAAAGAAGGGGTGCACCGGTCCTGGAGATACTGCAATACCAGGTCAATGCGTGGAGTGGACAGAGCAAGCTCTTTTTCCATCTCCCTGTTCTAAAAATCCATTTAATATATGGTCCCCAGATAGGGGACGTATCAGATATTAAACTGATAAGAACAGATTTTTTTTTTTTAATTTGGCTATCCCCCACATGGGGATAAAAACCGTTTATTTAAAAATTAAACAAATTACAGAAATAAAACCATTACATCCACATTACACTTTCGGGACTTCAAAGAAAAATAAAAATTCCATCACAGCAAATTTTACAAGACTTCAAATATTCCATAGGTTAAAAAGCCATTTGCCTGCCAATGTTACATTCTTTTTCCTGTCCAATAAATAGTATATGTACATTTCACTTTTACAAAAGGCTAAAACATCATCTACTGGTAACATTTCATGTTTAAAAACAGCAATATTTCTAGCATTCCAGAGCGCTATCTTGGCACAATTCACTGTCTTCCACGCCATTATTTTTTGGTCCATTGTTGGGCATTCCAGAAGACCATATAACACTGATGCAAAATTAAAGTCCTTGAGGTCCACCATTTTCTCCAGCAGGGGGATTAATCTTCTCCAGAACTCTTTAGCAAAAGCACAAGTCCATAAAAGATGCTTCACTGTCTCTTCTTCTTGACAACCTTCTCTTGGGCAGATGGCAGACCTCACAAAACCTCTTCTGTACTGGAATGCCCGGCAAGGAAGACAGTGGTGTGCGCAGCTCCAAGACATGTCTTTCTGTACATTAAAAAGATAAGGGGCGTTAATCATTTTCCATATGTGTACAGTTTTGTCATCATCATAACGTTCAATATCACACAACGTCACATCAGTACTAATTTGTTTGAGTAGTGTCTTGCTGTTACATAGATCCCCTGTCTGTTTCTTATTCAAATTAAAATCAAGAATAATTTTCTTTAAAATCTCATAATGTGCAGGTAGGTTAAAAGCATAAGGAAAGGATAAAACCGTTTCAAACCAACCAAACCTTCTCATGAGAAAACCAGTGTTAAAACGCATAAAATAGGAAAGGTAATTATCTTTAAAAAGGGTTTTAAAACAGAAACAGAAAAAATGTATTAAAAGAAACTTATCTAAAACAGGGAAATCTTTCCCACCTTTAACCTTTGGCTTTGTCACAATTTCTCTTTTGAGTTTCTCCATTTTTGAGCCCCAAAAAAAGGTAAAACATACTTTTGTAATTCGTTTCAACAAATTTGTAGGAGGGGGGAACACCAAACTAAGATATAACAGGATAGGTAATATCACCATTTTTACAATCAGAACTTTACCTTCCATTGACAGCTTTCTCATATTCCACATGCAGATTTTCTGATTAATTTTCTGTGCTGCCGCATCCCAGCTATTAAAACCATTATTAGATTCATTAAAAGAAACACCTAAAATAGTAATGGAATCTGTAACTGCAATTGGTACATCATGTAAACTCATTCCCCCGACATTTAAAATATTACATTTAGTAAGATTAATTTTAAAACCGGAAACTGTACAAAAAGACTGAATTTGGCTTATCGTTTTTTGTATTGAAGGTACATCACATCCAAACACGGCTACATCATCCATATAGCTTACAACTTTAACTTGTAGACCGTTCCCTCCGGGTAAGGGTACTCCACATATTTGCTTATCCCGGCGTATTGTACATAAAAGGGGTTCTATAGCACATATAAAAAGCAGGGGGGACAAAGGGCAACCCTGCTTCACCCCTGATTTTAAAACTACCTCTTTTGTTTTAAAACCATTAACTAAAATCTTACTCGTACAATCATTATAAAAAGCTTTAAGAGACAATAAAAACCCACCCGGAATGCCCATTTTTTCTAAAACTTTAAAAAGATAAAAATGAGACACGCGGTCAAAAGCTTTCTCAAAATCCACCGCTAGGATTGACATCTTTGTCTTTCTGGTTTTTACATCTTCAATACAATCTTTCACCAGGTTTAAATTGTCCCAGATACTACGCCCAGGTACCCCGCATACCTGATTTGCATGAATTACTTTATGTATCACTTTTTTCAACCGATTTGCACAGATCTTAGCCATAATTTTGTAATCACTATTTAAAAGAGTTATCGGCCTCCAGTTTTTAAGATCCGTTTTGTCACCTTTTTTGTATAGTAGTGATACCTCACCTTTCTTCCATGAGTTGAGTAAAACCTTATTATTAAAAACTTCGGAAAACAAATTAAACAAATCATCTTTTAAAATATCATAAAAACTTATATAAAACTCTATGGGGATACCATCAGGGCCCGGCACTTTACCATTTTTAAAACTCTTCATGGTTTCTAAAATCTCTTCCTCACATAGAGGTTGGGATAAAAAACTTTGGGCATCAGCATCTAGGGTGGACTTGATCTCCCCCAGGAAAGTGTGTATTAAATCATGGTCTACAGTTTTTACATTAAAAAGATCATTAAAATAGACATTTACCTTATCCAATATAACGTTGATATTATTATCTCCATCTATGTTATCAATTATTGTTTTCGCCTGTTTGTTTTTCTTAAAAAAATACCTGGAACAAGTCTCATCCTCTTCTACGTGTTTTACCTTTGAACGAAAAATCAGTTCTTTTCCTTTTTGTTCCAACCACTTTGAAATTTCTCCTTTAAGACTCAATATATCATTACCTACATCCAGACCATTGTCTTTGAATTTGTACAATGTCTGTAACCTGATATTAAGAAAATTATAGATCTCAAACTTTTCTTTAGCTTTTTGTATGCTTTTCTTTATAAAGAAATCTTTAATGCTTATTTTCATTCTATCCCACCAGGAGCTAAAAGAAATATTGGGGTTTTTCCTTTTTCTACAGTTTACATAAAACTCAATAAAATCCGATAAAATTTGTGGATCTTTTAAAAGGGACACATTCAATTTCCAAGATTTCTTACCACATTTCTTCTTTCCATTAATCCTCACTCTAAAAGATAAAACCTTGTGATCTAAGAGAATATTAGTTAAAACTTCACATTTCACTGGCAGTATTTTTTCTGAACCTAAAACAAAATCTATCCTGGAGCTACATGTAGAATTGCTCCAGGTGAAACCAGCGTCTATAGGGCTATCCTTGTTACATTCTTTATACACATCAGTTAATTTACAATCATTTATAATATTGCTTAACATTCCAGACGTTTTGTCATAATTTCTACTCACGGAACCGGAGCGTCGGCTTTCGCCTTTTAAAATACAATTAAAATCACCTGCCAGGATAAAAGGTTCAGAAATGTTAATAAATAAAGGTAAAATTTCCAGCATATCAGCCCTTTCATTTTTATCAGGTGACCCATAAAAATTTAAAAACTGCCATCTTGTCCCATCAATAAAAGCCTTAACTAAAAGAATACGACCCGGTAAAATATCTTGGATAAAATCAATAGACACATTTCCCTTAAAAAGTATAGCTACCCCGGCTGATCCGGTTGCATTTGATCCAGACCAGACCGATGGACCATGTTTCCACTCTTCCTTATATTTTTTGTAAGAAATCTTATGAGGGATATGACATTCTTGTAAAAAGTAAACAGAAGCTGTAAAACAGGTTAAAAAATGTAAAACAGTAGCTCTTCTGGTCTTGGATCCTATGCCTCTCACATTGAGGGAAACACCACTAATGTCAGCCATCATAACAAATGGTTAGGAAGAAACAAAAACTGGACTTTACCTATCCGATGGACGGATCAGACCACTTGGACTTTCACCAACGCCCTCTTCTGAATCCACCGTTATCAAAGAGTCTTCATCATCGGAGAAGGAACATTCACTTAAATTAAGACCCGACGCTACTGGGGTGTAGCTCGGAAGGATATTGTGAGAAAGGTTACACTGGGTCTCCATAGGCTGACCATTTAGGTCCTCGTCAGGTGGGTCTCCGAGAGGCTCCGCACTCCCCTGCTGACCCGCAGAGGGTCGTAACACAGGGGCAGGCTGCGCACATGGCGGAGCCTCAGAGTCCCCGGAGGCAGCCAGGTTCGGGGCCCCACCTGGGGCAGCAGAGCTCCGGGACCTCGGGATTCCAGAGTCTACACCCCCGTGAGGGGATGTATCCATCTCCTCCCTATTAGCCACCTCCACGGAACCATTCTTTTTCTTATTATGAGACCTCACCAAATGCCACGTACCGCCCTCGCTCTCGTGAGACCCAGTGGGAATTTTGGGCTCGGTGTCAGCCTTTTGGCGTTCTTTTTTGGCCTTACCGACCGTCCCTTTATGATCTTTCTCAGCCTTCCTTTTAGCCTCCTTATGGTCTTTCAGCCAGCTCCTGGGCTCCTGTGAGTTACCTGTCATTGACTCGGAGGGATTGTTACTAGTCGAAGCGCCCTTATCACCTCCCGAGGCTCCAGGTTGCTGTTCCTCCTCCTGAGGGGTGGTCTGATTGGCCCGTCCATTCCCGGATGTCTTGGACTTCTCCTTTTGTTTTTGTTCATCCTCTCTGAACCTGTGAGGGCAAGAAAAATAGAAATGACCAGGTGTCCGACAAAAAGAGCATTTTTTTTCATTTGGGCACTCCTTTGTGTCATGTTCAGTACTGGCACAATTTCTACAAGTGGCACCACAACTATCCTTAGAGTGCCCATAGAGACCACAATACCTACAGAAAAGTGGCATTCCTGAGAAAAAAAAATCCCCATTAGTTTGCCCTATTTTAAATCGAGCTGGAGGAAGTCTCACACCTCCAGGGAATTTAGGGTCTCTTTCACATTTTACTAAAAACTTCCATTTTGAGGTCCAGATGTTAAACTCATTCAACACTTTCCCAATCAATTTCACACTTTTAAAATAAACTGACAAAAAGGAAATAACCTCTGGTGCTGTTATGAAGGGTGAGAAGATTTTCACAACCACCATCTTTACCTCATCCAGGACGTGCTCGATGATCTGAATCCCTTTTAGACCAGGGCTATTTTCTACCGACTTAACTCTGGACAAAACATCTTTGAAAATACCTTCGCCAGTAAAGGTTACATCATAATCTCCACGTCGAGGATAATCCTGGATAGAAAGGATTTCGTTGGTTCTGACGTGGAGCAGTTTCTCAAGCACATCCTGGACTACATATCCCAGATTCCGCATATCGGAACCACCAGCCGTAAAGCGGACCCTTATGGTGTTCTTAAGCCTCGCATATAGAGGCACGAGGTTGGGGTCAACCTCCATGGTATGGCGCAACAAAATGCAAATTGCAACCGCCTGCAATCTGCGCCTTCAGAGCTTTGAGATAAAGCACCTGAAGGCTGGGGGATCGCTGCCCGTTACCCTAGGACTAATCCCTCTCCCTAATAGCAGCAGGCAGGTGAAGCCCACCGAAGTGGACGATCCTGCCAGGCCAAGGAGAGGGGTACCTGAGTGCCCTTCAACTGAAACCTCCTGCTGTGAAGCACTTGGTCTCAGCCAAAAGGCCGAGAAGCGATAACCAGAATTGGTTTCAAACTACGGAGCCACCCAAGGATCCTGAAAAGTCCATTTGTGGAGATGAGCTCCTGGACTCCCGTTAAGAAGACATGTTGTCAACCTCTAGATCCCTTACATGCCTGCACTTTTCGGCTTGCTGCTGCTGCAATCCACGCGTTTTAGATCTGCATAACTCCACCTCTTTAAACACAGCACCTTCACCCCCTGCTGTTCCCACCCGCCTCAACACCGTTGGAAGGGAGGAGAACCAATTAAGGCGGGGGGTGGGGTGGAACGAGCAGCTGTCTACCCTTAGCAGGAGGGCTCCTGATTACATAACTCTCCTGCTGCTGCTGCTGCTGCTGGCTGTCCAGCAGCAGACTGAAGGTGGCTGCTGCTGTGCACAGGTATATAAAGGCTCAGAGCCTATTATGACACGCGCAGCCAGCGTTCCATTGCCACATTCCATCTACTGCAGGCAGGATACCTGGCTGGCTGAATGTCGCTGAGAAGCTCACAGAGACCGCCATAAGCAACAGTTTAACAGAATGCCACAGACTAATCAACCAAACTTTTTGGGTTGGGTTCTCTTTTATAGTCTGCAGGCATTAAATGAAAGAAGTCAGTGTTCCAGCAGAAGGAGACAACGTTTCAGAAAAGGCATTGTAGCAAACCAAAAAAGAAATTTTAAGCGCAGCAGAGTAACCAGCGCACATACCTGTTAGCTCAGGTGAGTTTAAAAGGCTGCTGTTGATAACAAGGGCATTTGCTAAATAGATGGTGTGTGTGCAACAATATACTGAAAGGTCAATTATATTGTGCAGCTTATCTCACCACCTGTAGTTATTTAGGTGAAAGCTCCAAAATGCTTGCCTAATATGTCTGTTTATCCAAAAGGAAGTAAAAGGGAGAGCTAGAAAGATAGCATTGCATCACATTACATGGCAATGCAATGCACAGTTGCTGAAGTTGAACCAAAATGAGCTTGTAATCTGGCTTCTGCAACTTTGAACATGAAAAATCCAATGAGGAGAGGAAAAGCAAAGCCAAAGAGTCCATCCCAAAATCCGACAAACAAGCAAAATGAACAAAAAACATTGAATTCAATTCTTTCTGATTTTAGAAACTGCATTAAAGAAGGGGTGCACCGGTCCTGGAGATACTGCAATACCAGGTCAATGCGTGGAGTGGACAGAGCAAGCTCTTTTTCCATCTCCCTGTTCTAAAAATCCATTTAATATATGGTCCCCAGATAGGGGACGTATCAGATATTAAACTGATAAGAACAGATACTACACTTGATCTTAGCCAAAAGGCCGAGAAGCGATAACCAGAATTGGTTTCAAACTACGGAGCCACCGAAGGATCCTGAAAAGTCCATTTGTGGAGATGAGCTCCTGGACTCCCGTTAAGAAGACATGTTGTCAACCTCTAGATCCCTTACATGCCTGCACTTTTCGGCTTGCTGCTGCTGCAATCCACGCGTTTTAGATCTGCATAACTCCACCTCTTTAAACACAGCACCTTCACCCCCTGCTGTTCCCACCCGCCTCAACACCGTTGGAAGGGAGGAGAACCAATTAAGGCGGGGGGTGGGGTGGAACGAGCAGCTGTCTACCCTTAGCAGGAGGGCTCCTGATTACATACCTCTCCTGCTGCTGCTGCTGTTGCTGGCTGTCCAGCAGCAGACTGAAGGTGGCTGCTGCTGTGCACAGGTATATAAAGGCTCAGAGCCTATTATGACACGCGCAGCCAGCGTTCCATTGCCACATTCCATCTACTGCAGGCAGGATACCTGGCTGGCTGAATGTCGCTGAGAAGCTCACAGAGACCGCCATAAGCAACAGTTTAACAGAATGCCACAGACTAATCAACCAAACTTTTTGGGTTGGGTTCTCTTTTATAGTCTGCAGGCATTAAATGAAAGAAGTCAGTGTTCCAGCAGAAGGAGACAACGTTTCAGAAAAGGCATTGTAGCAAACCAAAAAAGAAATTTTAAGCGCAGCAGAGTAACCAGCGCACATACCTGTTAGCTCAGGTGAGTTTAAAAGGCTGCTGTTGATAACAAGGGCATTTGCTAAATAGATGGTGTGTGTGCAACAATATACTGAAAGGTCAATTATATTGTGCAGCTTATCTCACCACCTGTAGTTATTTAGGTGAAAGCTCCAAAATGCTTGACTAATATGTCTGTTTATCCAAAAGGAAGTAAAAAGGGAGAGCTAGAAAGATAGCATTGCATCACATTACATGGCAATGCAATGCACAGTTGCTGAAGTTGAACCAAAATGAGCTTGTAATCTGGCTTCTGCAACTTTGAACATGAAAAATCCAATGAGGAGAAGAAAAGCAAAGCCAAAGAGTCCATCCCAAAATCCGACAAACAAGCAAAATGAACAAAAAACATTGAATTCAATTCTTTCTGATTTTAGAAACTGCATTAAAGAAGGGGTGCACCGGTCCTGGAGATACTGCAATACCAGGTCAATGCGTGGAGTGGACAGAGCAAGCTCTTTTTCCATCTCCCTGTTCTAAAAATCCATTTAATATATGGTCCCCAGATAGGGGACGTATCAGATATTAAACTGATAAGAACAGATACTACACTTGATCTTAGCCAAAAGGCCGAGAAGCGATAACCAGAATTGGTTTCAAACTACGGAGCCACCCAAGGATCCTGAAAAGTCCATTTGTGGAGATGAGCTCCTGGACTCCCGTTAAGAAGACATGTTGTCAACCTCTAGATCCCTTACATGCCTGCACTTTTCGGCTTGCTGCTGCTGCAATCCACGCGTTTTAGATCTGCATAACTCCACCTCTTTAAACACAGCACCTTCACCCCCTGCTGTTCCCACCCGCCTCAACACCGTTGGAAGGGAGGAGAACCAATTAAGGCGGGGGGTGGGGTGGAACGAGCAGCTGTCTACCCTTAGCAGGAGGGCTCCTGATTACATACCTCTCCTGCTGCTGCTGCTGCTGGCTGTCCAGCAGCAGACTGAAGGTGGCTGCTGCTGTGCACAGGTATATAAAGGCTCAGAGCCTATTATGACACGCGCAGCCAGCGTTCCATTGCCATATTCCATCTACTGCAGGCAGGATACCTGGCTGGCTGAATGTCGCTGAGAAGCTCACAGAGACCGCCATAAGCAACAGTTTAACAGAATGCCACAGACTAATCAACCAAACTTTTTGGGTTGGGTTCTCTTTTATAGTCTGCAGGCATTAAATGAAAGAAGTCAGTGTTCCAGCAGAAGGAGACAACGTTTCAGAAAAGGCATTGTAGCAAACCAAAAAAGAAATTTTAAGCGCAGCAGAGTAACCAGCGCACATACCTGTTAGCTCAGGTGAGTTTAAAAGGCTGCTGTTGATAACAAGGGCATTTGCTAAATAGATGGTGTGTGTGCAACAATATACTGAAAGGTCAATTATATTGTGCAGCTTATCTCACCACCTGTAGTTATTTAGGTGAAAGCTCCAAAATGCTTGCCTATTATGTCTGTTTATCCAAAAGGAAGTAAAAAGGGAGAGCTAGAAAGATAGCATTGCATCATATTACATGGCAATGCAATGCACAGTTGCTGAAGTTGAACCAAAATGAGCTTGTAATCTGGCTTCTGCAACTTTGAACATGAAAAATCCAATGAGGAGAAGAAAAGCAAAGCCAAAGAGTCCATCCCAAAATCTGACAAACAAGCAAAATGAACAAAAAACATTGAATTCAATTCTTTCTGATTTTAGAAACTGCATTAAAGAAGGGGTGCACCGGTCCTGGAGTTACTGCAATACCAGGTCAATGCGTGGAGTGGACAGAGCAAGCTCTTTTTCCATCTCCCTGTTCTAAAAATCCATTTAATATATGGTCCCCAGATAGGGGACGTATCAGATATTAAACTGATAAGAACAGATACTACACTTGATCTTAGCCAAAAGGCCGAGTAGCGATAACCAGAATTGGTTTCAAACTACGGAGCCACCCAAGGATCCTGAAAAGTCCATTTGTGGAGATGAGCTCCTGGACTCCCGTTAAGAAGACATGTTGTCAACCTCTAGATCCCTTACATGCCTGCACTTTTCGGCTTGCTGCTGCTGCAATCCACACGTTTTAGATCTGCATAACTCCACCTCTTTAAACACAGCACCTTCACCCCCTGCTGTTCCCACCCGCCTCAACACCGTTGGAAGAGAGGAGAACCAATTAAGGCGGGGGTTGGGGTGGAACGAGCAGCTGTCTACCCTTAGCAGGAGGGCTCCTGATTACATACCTCTCCTGCTGCTGCTGCTGCTGGCTGTCCAGCAGCAGACTGAAGGTGGCTGCTGCTGTGCACAGGTATATAAAGGCTCAGAGCCTATTATGACACGCGCAGCCAGCGTTCCATTGCCACATTCCATCTACTGCAGGCAGGATACCTGGCTGGCTGAATGTCGCTGAGAAGCTCACAGAGACCACCATAAGCAACAGTTTAACAGAATGCCACAGACTAATCAACCAAACTTTTTGGGTTGGGTTCTCTTTTATAGTCTGCAGGCATTAAATGAAAGAAGTCAGTGTTCCAGCAGAAGGAGACAACGTTTCAGAAAAGGCATTGTAGCAAACCAAAAAAGAAATTTTAAGCGCAGCAGAGTAACCAGCGCACATACCTGTTAGCTCAGGTGAGTTTAAAAGGCTGCTGTTGATAACAAGGGCATTTGCTAAATAGATGGTGTGTGTGCAACAATATACTGAAAGGTCAATTATATTGTGCAGCTTATCTCACCACCTGTAGTTATTTAGGTGAAAGCTCCAAAATGCTTGCCTAATATGTCTGTTTATCCAAAAGGAAGTAAAAAGGGAGAGCTAGAAAGATAGCATTGCATCACATTACATGGCAATGCAATGCACAGTTGCTGAAGTTGAACCAAAATGAGCTTGTAATCTGGCTTCTGCAACTTTGAACATGAAAAATCCAATGAGGAGAAGAAAAGCAAAGCCAAAGAGTCCATCCCAAAATCCGACAAACAAGCAAAATGAACAAAAAACATTGAATTCAATTCTTTCTGATTTTAGAAACTGCATTAAAGAAGGGGTGCACCGGTCCTGGAGATACTGCAATACCAGGTCAATGCGTGGAGTGGACAGAGCAAGCTCTTTTTCCATCTCCCTGTTCTAAAAATCCATTTAATATATGGTCCCCAGATAGGGGACGTATCAGATATTAAACTGATAAGAACAGATACTACACTTGATCTTAGCCAAAAGGCCGAGAAGCGATAACCAGAATTGGTTTCAAACTACGGAGCCACCCAAGGATCCTGAAAAGTCCATTTGTGGAGATGAGCTCCTGGACTCCCGTTAAGAAGACATGTTGTCAACCTCTAGATCCCTTACATGCCTGCACTTTTCGGCTTGCTGCTGCTGCAATCCACGCGTTTTAGATCTGCATAACTCCACCTCTTTAAACACAGCACCTTCACCCCCTGCTGTTCCCACCCGCCTCAACACCGTTGGAAGGGAGGAGAACCAATTAAGACGGGGGGTGGGGTGGAACGAGCAGCTGTCTACCCTTAGCAGGAGGGCTCCTGATTACATACCTCTCCTGCTGCTGCTGCTGCTGGCTGTCCAGCAGCAGACTGAAGGTGGCTGCTGCTGTGCACAGGTATATAAAGGCTCAGAGCCTATTATGACACGCGCAGCCAGCGTTCCATTGCCACATTCCATCTACTGCAGGCAGGATACCTGGCTGGCTGAATGTCGCTGAGAAGCTCACAGAGACCGCCATAAGCAACAGTTTAACAGAATGCCACAGACTAATCAACCAAACTTTTTGGGTTGGGTTCTCTTTTATAGTCTGCAGGCATTAAATGAAAGAAGTCAGTGTTCCAGCAGAAGGAGACAACGTTTCAGAAAAGGCATTGTAGCAAACCAAAAAAGAAATTTTAAGCGCAGCAGAGTAACCAGCGCACATACCTGTTAGCTCAGGTGAGTTTAAAAGGCTGCTGTTGATAACAAGGGCATTTGCTAAATAGATGGTGTGTGTGCAACAATATACTGAAAGGTCAATTATATTGTGCAGCTTATCTCACCACCTGTAGTTATTTAGGTGAAAGCTCCAAAATGCTTGCCTAATATGTCTGTTTATCCAAAAGGAAGTAAAAAGGGAGAGCTAGAAAGATAGCATTGCATCACATTACATGGCAATGCAATGCACAGTTGCTGAAGTTGAACCAAAATGAGCTTGTAATCTGGCTTCTGCAACTTTGAACATGAAAAATCCAATGAGGAGAAGAAAAGCAAAGCCAAAGAGTCCATCCCAAAATCCGACAAACAAGCAAAATGAACAAAAAACATTGAATTCAATTCTTTCTGATTTTAGAAACTGCATTAAAGAAGGGGTGCACCGGTCCTGGAGATACTGCAATACCAGGTCAATGCGTGGAGTGGACAGAGCAAGCTCTTTTTCCATCTCCCTGTTCTAAAAATCCATTTAATATATGGTCCCCAGATAGGGGACGTATCAGATATTAAACTGATAAGAACAGATACTACACTTGATCTTAGCCAAAAGGCCGAGAAGCGATAACCAGAATTGGTTTCAAACTACGGAGCCACCCAAGGATCCTGAAAAGTCCATTTGTGGAGATGAGCTCCTGGACTCCCGTTAAGAAGACATGTTGTCAACCTCTAGATCCCTTACATGCCTGCACTTTTCGGCTTGCTGCTGCTGCAATCCACGCGTTTTAGATCTGCATAACTCCACCTCTTTAAACACAGCACCTTCACCCCCTACTGTTCCCACCCGCCTCAACACCGTTGGAAGGGAGGAGAACCAATTAAGACGGGGGGTGGGGTGGAACGAGCAGCTGTCTACCCTTAGCAGGAGGGCTCCTGATTACATACCTCTCCTGCTGCTGCTGCTGCTGCTGGCTGTCCAGCAGCAGACTGAAGGTGGCTGCTGCTGTGCACAGGTATATAAAGGCTCAGAGCCTATTATGACACGCGCAGCCAGCGTTCCATTGCCACATTCCATCTACTGCAGGCAGGATACCTGGCTGGCTGAATGTCGCTGAGAAGCTCACAGAGACCGCCATAAGCAACAGTTTAACAGAATGCCACAGACTAATCAACCAAACTTTTTGGGTTGGGTTCTCTTTTATAGTCTGCAGGCATTAAATGAAAGAAGTCAGTGTTCCAGCAGAAGGAGACAACGTTTCAGAAAAGGCATTGTAGCAAACCAAAAAAGAAATTTTAAGCGCAGCAGAGTAACCAGCGCACATACCTGTTAGCTCAGGTGAGTTTAAAAGGCTGCTGTTGATAACAAGGGCATTTGCTAAATAGATGGTGTGTGTGCAACAATATACTGAAAGGTCAATTATATTGTGCAGCTTATCTCACCACCTGTAGTTATTTAGGTGAAAGCTCCAAAATGCTTGCCTAATATGTCTGTTTATCCAAAAGGAAGTAAAAAGGGAGAGCTAGAAAGATAGCATTGCATCACATTACATGGCAATGCAATGCACAGTTGCTGAAGTTGAACCAAAATGAGCTTGTAATCTGGCTTCTGCAACTTTGAACATGAAAAATCCAATGAGGAGAAGAAAAGCAAAGCCAAAGAGTCCATCCCAAAATCCGACAAACAAGCAAAATGAACAAAAAACATTGAATTCAATTCTTTCTGATTTTAGAAACTGCATTAAAGAAGGGGTGCACCGGTCCTGGAGATACTGCAATACCAGGTCAATGCGTGGAGTGGACAGAGCAAGCTCTTTTTCCATCTCCCTGTTCTAAAAATCCATTTAATATATGGTCCCCAGATAGGGGACGTATCAGATATTAAACTGATAAGAACAGATTTTTTTTTTTTTTTTCTTTTTTTTTTTTTTAGCCCGAATTCGTGTACAAAACCCGAGTGCGCTTAAAAAAGTGACAAGTGCCACAAAAAAAGTGCACTAGGATGCTGGTCTCCTTGAAACCCTCTCCAAAAGGAGAAGGGTCCCCCAAACCATTCCCCGTCCCTCCGAGCCAAAAGGCCACAGCGAGGATCAGGGACAAAAAGCCACCTCCAGCCGAAGCCAGAGGCGACCCAATCTTACCCCCAGCACCTGCCCGAGTTCTCACCCGAGCAAGGCACTGGGAGCCAAAGACTGTGCTCCCCTCCCGGAAGAGGGGAGCCAACAACGCTCTCCTCCCGAAAGAGGAGAGCCAGGGGGGTTCAGGGGGGAGCGGAACCTGATGGCCACACACTCCCCCCCTAGACCTGCCAAGAGAGGAACCCGTAAGGGAACCGCATCCCGACAAAATCCTAGTAGGACGTGACACACGTGAATAAGTGGACACACAGTGACAAAGAAATTAAATAAATAGTGAAGGTTTCACAGTATAATACTGCCCGTACCTTCGACCGGGAATTGAAAAATTCCCCATCCTAAGGCCAGAAGGCCCGGAATAAGGGTGTGTGCGAAGAAAGAAAATTTGAAGTGCTTGTGCAAATGTGCCATAAACTCAAGTGGGGTTCCCAATCCCAGTGAGTTAAGGCACCCCAGGGTCACCACTCCTGGGGCACTTCACACTTCGGGCTTTCGATCTTCCCCGGCCCAATGGCGTCGATCCTGGGGGGCCATGCTTTCCACCAGATGACTATATTAGCCACCTGGCGTACTAACAAGCGCCTAAACCCCAGTGTGCATAATGTATCAATCTACTAGGGCGGCCAACATCCAAAACCGCCTTTTCAAAAGATACTACACTTGATCTTAGCCAAAAGGCCGAGAAGCGATAACCAGAATTGGTTTCAAACTACGGAGCCACCCAAGGATCCTGAAAAGTCCATTTGTGGAGATGAGCTCCTGGACTCCCGTTAAGAAGACATGTTGTCAACCTCTAGATCCCTTACATGCCTGCACTTTTCGGCTTGCTGCTGCTGCAATCCACGCGTTTTAGATCTGCATAACTCCACCTCTTTAAACACAGCACCTTCACCCCCTGCTGTTCCCACCCGCCTCAACACCGTTGGAAGGGAGGAGAACCAATTAAGGCGGGGGGTGGGGTGGAACGAGCAGCTGTCTACCCTTAGCAGGAGGGCTCCTGATTACTTACCTCTCCTGCTGCTGCTGCTGCTGGCTGTCCAGCAGCAGACTGAAGGTGGCTGCTGCTGTGCACAGGTATATAAAGGCTCAGAGCCTATTATGACACGCGCAGCCAGCGTTCCATTGCCACATTCCATCTACTGCAGGCAGGATACCTGGCTGGCTGAATGTCGCTGAGAAGCTCACAGAGACCGCCATAAGCAACAGTTTAACAGAATGCCACAGACTAATCAACCAAACTTTTTGGGTTGGGTTCTCTTTTATAGTCTGCAGGCATTAAATGAAAGAAGTCAGTGTTCCAGCAGAAGGAGACAACGTTTCAGAAAAGGCATTGTAGCAAACCAAAAAAGAAATTTTAAGCGCAGCAGAGTAACCAGCGCACATACCTGTTAGCTCAGGTGAGTTTAAAAGGCTGCTGTTGATAACAAGGGCATTTGCTAAATAGATGGTGTGTGTGCAACAATATACTGAAAGGTCAATTATATTGTGCAGCTTATCTCACCACCTGTAGTTATTTAGGTGAAAGCTCCAAAATGCTTGCCTAATATGTCTGTTTATCCAAAAGGAAGTAAAAAGGGAGAGCTAGAAAGATAGCATTGCATCACATTACATGGCAATGCAATGCACAGTTGCTGAAGTTGAACCAAAATGAGCTTGTAATCTGGCTTCTGCAACTTTGAACATGAAAAATCCAATGAGGAGAAGAAAAGCAAAGCCAAAGAGTCCATCCCAAAATCCGACAAACAAGCAAAATGAACAAAAAACATTGAATTCAATTCTTTCTGATTTTAGAAACTGCATTAAAGAAGGGGTGCACCGGTCCTGGAGATACAGCAATTCCAGGTCAATGCGTGGAGTGGACAGAGCAAGCTCTTTTTCCATCTCCCTGTTCTAAAAATCCATTTAATATATGGTCCCCAGATAGGGGACGTATCAGATATTAAACTGATAAGAACAGATACTACACTTGATCTTAGCCAAAAGGCCGAGAAGCGATAACCAGAATTGGTTTCAAACTACGGAGCCACCCAAGGATCCTGAAAAGTCCATTTGTGGAGATGAGCTCCTGGACTCCCGTTAAGAAGACATGTTGTCAACCTCTAGATCCCTTACATGCCTGCACTTTTCGGCTTGCTGCTGCTGCAATCCACGCGTTTTAGATCTGCATAACTCCACCTCTTTAAACACAGCACCTTCACCCCCTGCTGTTCCCACCCGCCTCAACACCGTTGGAAGGGAGGAGAACCAATTAAGGCGGGGGGTGGGGTGGAACGAGCAGCTGTCTACCCTTAGCAGGAGGGCTCCTGATTACATACCTCTCCTGCTGCTGCTGCTGCTGGCTGTCCAGCAGCAGACTGAAGGTGGCTGCTGCTGTGCACAGGTATATAAAGGCTCAGAGCCTATTATGACACGCGCAGCCAGCGTTCCATTGCCACATTCCATCTACTGCAGGCAGGATACCTGGCTGGCTGAATGTCGCTGAGAAGCTCACAGAGACCGCCATAAGCAACAGTTTAACAGAATGCCACAGACTAATCAACCAAACTTTTTGGGTTGGGTTCTCTTTTATAGTCTGCAGGCATTAAATGAAAGAAGTCAGTGTTCCAGCAGAAGGAGACAACGTTTCAGAAAAGGCATTGTAGCAAACCAAAAAAGAAATTTTAAGCGCAGCAGAGTAACCAGCGCACATACCTGTTAGCTCAGGTGAGTTTAAAAGGCTGCTGTTGATAACAAGGGCATTTGCTAAATAGATGGTGTGTGTGCAACAATATACTGAAAGGTCAATTATATTGTGCAGCTTATCTCACCACCTGTAGTTATTTAGGTGAAAGCTCCAAAATGCTTGCCTAATATGTCTGTTTATCCAAAAGGAAGTAAAAAGGGAGAGCTAGAAAGATAGCATTGCATCACATTACATGGCAATGCAATGCACAGTTGCTGAAGTTGAACCAAAATGAGCTTGTAATCTGGCTTCTGCAACTTTGAACATGAAAAATCCAATGAGGAGAAGAAAAGCAAAGCCAAAGAGTCCATCCCAAAATCCGACAAACAAGCAAAATGAACAAAAAACATTGAATTCAATTCTTTCTGATTTTAGAAACTGCATTAAAGAAGGGGTGCACCGGTCCTGGAGATACTGCAATACCAGGTCAATGCGTGGAGTGGACAGAGCAAGCTCTTTTTCCATCTCCCTGTTCTAAAAATCCATTTAATATATGGTCCCCAGATAGGGGACGTATCAGATATTAAACTGATAAGAACAGATACTACACTTGATCTTAGCCAAAAGGCCGAGAAGCGATAACCAGAATTGGTTTCAAACTACGGAGCCACCCAAGGATCCTGAAAAGTCCATTTGTGGAGATGAGCTCCTGGACTCCCGTTAAGAAGACATGTTGTCAACCTCTAGATCCCTTACATGCCTGCACTTTTCGGCTTGCTGCTGCTGCAATCCACGCGTTTTAGATCTGCATAACTCCACCTCTTTAAACACAGCACCTTCACCCCCTGCTGTTCCCACCCGCCTCAACACCGTTGGAAGGGAGGAGAACCAATTAAGGCGGGGGGTGGGGTGGAACGAGCAGCTGTCTACCCTTAGCAGGAGGGCTCCTGATTACATACCTCTCCTGCTGCTGCTGCTGCTGGCTGTCCAGCAGCAGACTGAAGGTGGCTGCTGCTGTGCACAGGTATATAAAGGCTCAGAGCCTATTATGACACGCGCAGCCAGCGTTCCATTGCCACATTCCATCTACTGCAGGCAGGATACCTGGCTGGCTGAATGTCGCTGAGAAGCTCACAGAGACCGCCATAAGCAACAGTTTAACAGAATGCCACAGACTAATCAACCAAACTTTTTGGGTTGGGTTCTCTTTTATAGTCTGCAGGCATTAAATGAAAGAAGTCAGTGTTCCAGCAGAAGGAGACAACGTTTCAGAAAAGGCATTGTAGCAAACCAAAAAAGAAATTTTAAGCGCAGCAGAGTAACCAGCGCACATACCTGTTAGCTTAGGTGAGTTTAAAAGGCTGCTGTTGATAACAAGGGCATTTGCTAAATAGATGGTGTGTGTGCAACAATATACTGAAAGGTCAATTATATTGTGCAGCTTATCTCACCACCTGTAGTTATTTAGGTGAAAGCTCCAAAATGCTTGCCTAATATGTCTGTTTATCCAAAAGGAAGTAAAAAGGGAGAGCTAGAAAGATAGCATTGCATCACATTACATGGCAATGCAATGCACAGTTGCTGAAGTTGAACCAAAATGAGCTTGTAATCTGGCTTCTGCAACTTTGAACATGAAAAATCCAATGAGGAGAAGAAAAGCAAAGCCAAAGAGTCCATCCCAAAATCCGACAAACAAGCAAAATGAACAAAAAACATTGAATTCAATTCTTTCTGATTTTAGAAACTGCATTAAAGAAGGGGTGCACCGGTCCTGGAGATACTGCAATACCAGGTCAATGCGTGGAGTGGACAGAGCAAGCTCTTTTTCCATCTCCCTGTTCTAAAAATCCATTTAATATATGGTCCCCAGATAGGGGACGTATCAGATATTAAACTGATAAGAACAGATACTACACTTGATCTTAGCCAAAAGGCCGAGAAGCGATAACCAGAATTGGTTTCAAACTACGGAGCCACCCAAGGATCCTGAAAAGTCCATTTGTGGAGATGAGCTCCTGGACTCCCGTTAAGAAGACATGTTGTCAACCTCTAGATCCCTTACATGCCTGCACTTTTCGGCTTGCTGCTGCTGCAATCCACGCGTTTTAGATCTGCATAACTCCACCTCTTTAAACACAGCACCTTCACCCCCTGCTGTTCCCACCCGCCTCAACACCGTTGGAAGGGAGGAGAACCAATTAAGGCGGGGGGTGGGGTGGAACGAGCAGCTGTCTACCCTTAGCAGGAGGGCTCCTGATTACATACCTCTCCTGCTGCTGCTGCTGGCTGTCCAGCAGCAGACTGAAGGTGGCTGCTGCTGTGCACAGGTATATAAAGGCTCAGAGCCTATTATGACACGCGCAGCCAGCGTTCCATTGCCACATTCCATCTACTGCAGGCAGGATACCTGGCTGGCTGAATGTCGCTGAGAAGCTCACAGAGACCGCCATAAGCAACAGTTTAACAGAATGCCACAGACTAATCAACCAAACTTTTTGGGTTGGGTTCTCTTTTATAGTCTGCAGGCATTAAATGAAAGAAGTCAGTGTTCCAGCAGAAGGAGACAACGTTTCAGAAAAGGCATTGTAGCAAACCAAAAAAGAAATTTTAAGCGCAGCAGAGTAACCAGCGCACATACCTGTTAGCTCAGGTGAGTTTAAAAGGCTGCTGTTGATAACAAGGGCATTTGCTAAATAGATGGTGTGTGTGCAACAATATACTGAAAGGTCAATTATATTGTGCAGCTTATCTCACCACCTGTAGTTATTTAGGTGAAAGCTCCAAAATGCTTGCCTAATATGTCTGTTTATCCAAAAGGAAGTAAAAAGGGAGAGCTAGAAAGATAGCATTGCATCACATTACATGGCAATGCAATGCACAGTTGCTGAAGTTGAACCAAAATGAGCTTGTAATCTGGCTTCTGCAACTTTGAACATGAAAAATCCAATGAGGAGAAGAAAAGCAAAGCCAAAGAGTCCATCCCAAAATCCGACAAACAAGCAAAATGAACAAAAAACATTGAATTCAATTCTTTCTGATTTTAGAAACTGCATTAAAGAAGGGGTGCACCGGTCCTGGAGATACTGCAATACCAGGTCAATGCGTGGAGTGGACAGAGCAAGCTCTTTTTCCATCTCCCTGTTCTAAAAATCCATTTAATATATGGTCCCCAGATAGGGGACGTATCAGATATTAAACTGATAAGAACAGATTTTTTTTTTTAATTGAATGCGTCAGAAGACGCGACATAAATTAAATTCCATTTGCATGGATAACCAAAAAAATGTCGCCTACGCCTTCATCATCCGAATTCAACTTTTTGTTTTTTTTAAGAAAATTTAATGATAATTAATAAATAAAACATAACATAACATATCCTTACATCAACAACAAAAAACTTCCAACAAAAACATCAACTCAACATTTTTCTTCTTCCACGTTTCTTCTTCCTCCATGACATGTCCAACAATTTCCAGTCAAAACCTTGCAGCAAAATCTTTTCATCTTCTTCAGCTTCAGCACTGGTATCAACACAATCCTGCATTACTTTCTCTTTTCCCTTATCATCCACCTTCCTTTTTTCCTTAACGTCTTTACTTCTAGGTACTCTCTCCAGTCTGCAAAACATAGAGTCCCCAACTCCTGAGAACTCCTGCTTCTCTCCCACAAACTCCTTCTTATTTTCAACTACTTGTATATCTTTGTCTTCTTTCTCTTTACAATCTTCAAACGATTCTTCAAATATCTTTTTCCCTTTCTCCTCTTTTTTCCCACCTTCCTCATAACAAAATCCAGGTTTCCCTTTATCAATTCTTCTTTTACTATTTTCCACATAACTGAATCCACATTTACCATTTATAACAATCCTTCCTAAACTTAGTTCATTTTGTCCATTTTCCCAAACTAGGAAACTTCTCTTCCCATTCCAGACTCCCACTTTATTTAAGTAGTCCTTCTGGAATTTTACCAAAATACTCCATGGCTTCAAAAACTCCATCACTTCCTCCATCTCTACAAAGGGGTCATCCATACAGATAACCACCTTTTTCGGCCTTCCAGCAAAAAGAGCATTAACTCCAATTTCTTTTCCTTCCCAATTCTTGAGAAGACAAATACACTTTTCTTCAGACTTCAGTGTTACGTCAAATACCTTTTTAAACTTGATTTCTTGCATACAAAAAATGTCCTCTTCAATGATCGTCCCATACTTGAACAGAATATCCAAGATCTGATTCTCCTCCAACGAAAAATCCTCCAACTCCGTCTTCACATAGAACCGTAAACAGTTCCTCTTCCTCGTCAACTCCATCTTCTTCCTCCAAAAGAACTGCCCCCCACAGCTATGTGTGGTGACACGATGATCGCCTCTCGTTGCCCAGGGACTAATCCGACTCCCCAATAGCAGCAGGAGGGTGAAGCCCTGCCGTTAGACAAAGCGATCCCCCCAGGCCAAGGAGCCGGGTACCCTGGGCACCTCCTAGCCAAGGCCAAGGCAGCAACTGGTAGATCACTGCACCTGATCTTAGCCAAAAGGCCGAGAAGCGATAACCAGAATTGGTTTCAAACTACGGAGCCACCCAAGGATCCTGAAAAGTCCATTTGTGGAGATGAGCTCCTGGACTCCCGTTAAGAAGACATGTTGTCAACCTCTAGATCCCTTACATGCCTGCACTTTTCGGCTTGCTGCTGCTGCAATCCACGCGTTTTAGATCTGCATAACTCCACCTCTTTAAACACAGCACCTTCACCCCCTGCTGTTCCCACCCGCCTCAACACCGTTGGAAGGGAGGAGAACCAATTAAGGCGGGGGGTGGGGTGGAACGAGCAGCTGTCTACCCTTAGCAGGAGGGCTCCTGATTACATACCTCTCCTGCTGCTGCTGCTGCTGGCTGTCCAGCAGCAGACTGAAGGTGGCTGCTGCTGTGCACAGGTATATAAAGGCTCAGAGCCTATTATGACATGCGCAGCCAGCGTTCCATTGCCACATTCCATCTACTGCAGGCAGGATACCTGGCTGGCTGAATGTCGCTGAGAAGCTCACAGAGACCGCCATAAGCAACAGTTTAACAGAATGCCACAGACTAATCAACCAAACTTTTTGGGTTGGGTTCTCTTTTATAGTCTGCAGGCATTAAATGAAAGAAGTCAGTGTTCCAGCAGAAGGAGACAACGTTTCAGAAAAGGCATTGTAGCAAACCAAAAAAGAAATTTTAAGTGCAGCAGAGTAACCAGCGCACATACCTGTTAGCTCAGGTGAGTTTAAAAGGCTGCTGTTGATAACAAGGGCATTTGCTAAATAGATGGTGTGTGTGCAACAATATACTGAAAGGTCAATTATATTGTGCAGCTTATCTCACCACCTGTAGTTATTTAGGTGAAAGCTCCAAAATGCTTGCCTAATATGTCTGTTTATCCAAAAGGAAGTAAAAAGGGAGAGCTAGAAAGATAGCATTGCATCACATTACATGGCAATGCAATGCACAGTTGCTGAAGTTGAACCAAAATGAGCTTGTAATCTGGCTTCTGCAACTTTGAACATGAAAAATCCAATGAGGAGAAGAAAAGCAAAGCCAAAGAGTCCATCCCAAAATCCGACAAACAAGCAAAATGAACAAAAAACATTGAATTCAATTCTTTCTGATTTTAGAAACTGCATTAAAGAAGGGGTGCACCGGTCCTGGAGATACTGCAATACCAGGTCAATGCGTGGAGTGGACAGAGCAAGCTCTTTTTCCATCTCCCTGTTCTAAAAATCCATTTAATATATGGTCCCCAGATAGGGGACGTATCAGATATTAAACTGATAAGAACAGATACTACACTTGATCTTAGCCAAAAGGCCAAGAAGCGATAACCAGAATTGGTTTCAAACTACGGAGCCACCCAAGGATCCTGAAAAGTCCATTTGTGGAGATGAGCTCCTGGACTCCCGTTAAGAAGACATGTTGTCAACCTCTAGATCCCTTACATGCCTGCACTTTTCGGCTTGCTGCTGCTGCAATCCACGCGTTTTAGATCTGCATAACTCCACCTCTTTAAACACAGCACCTTCACCCCCTGCTGTTCCCACCCGCCTCAACACCGTTGGAAGGGAGGAGAACCAATTAAGGCGGGGGGTGGGGTGGAACGAGCAGCTGTCTACCCTTAGCAGGAGGGCTCC
Source organism: Phyllobates terribilis (assembly GCF_046119375.1). Classification (NCBI taxonomy): domain Eukaryota; kingdom Metazoa; phylum Chordata; class Amphibia; order Anura; family Dendrobatidae; genus Phyllobates; species Phyllobates terribilis. The sequence goes on from NW_027363232.1 coordinate 275,447, forward strand.
TGATTACATACCTCTCCTGCTGCTGCTGCTGCTGGCTGTCCAGCAGCAGACTGAAGGTGGCTGCTGCTGTGCACAGGTATATAAAGGCTCAGAGCCTATTATGACACGCGCAGCCAGCGTTCCATTGCCACATTCCATCTACTGCAGGCAGGATACCTGGCTGGCTGAATGTCGCTGAGAAGCTCACAGAGACCGCCATAAGCAACAGTTTAACAGAATGCCACAGACTAATCAACCAAACTTTTTGGGTTGGGTTCTCTTTTATAGTCTGCAGGCATTAAATGAAAGAAGTCAGTGTTCCAGCAGAAGGAGACAACGTTTCAGAAAAGGCATTGTAGCAAACCAAAAAAGAAATTTTAAGCGCAGCAGAGTAACCAGCGCACATACCTGTTAGCTCAGGTGAGTTTAAAAGGCTGCTGTTGATAACAAGGGCATTTGCTAAATAGATGGTGTGTGTGCAACAATATACTGAAAGGTCAATTATATTGTGCAGCTTATCTCACCACCTGTAGTTATTTAGGTGAAAGCTCCAAAATGCTTGCCTAATATGTCTGTTTATCCAAAAGGAAGTAAAAAGGGAGAGCTAGAAAGATAGCATTGCATCACATTACATGGCAATGCAATGCACAGTTGCTGAAGTTGAACCAAAATGAGCTTGTAATCTGGCTTCTGCAACTTTGAACATGAAAAATCCAATGAGGAGAAGAAAAGCAAAGCCAAAGAGTCCATCCCCAAATCCGACAAACAAGCAAAATGAACAAAAAACATTGAATTCAATTCTTTCTGATTTTAGAAACTGCATTAAAGAAGGGGTGCACCGGTCCTGGAGATACTGCAATACCAGGTCAATGCGTGGAGTGGACAGAGCAAGCTCTTTTTCCATCTCCCTGTTCTAAAAATCCATTTAATATATGGTCCCCAGATAGGGGACGTATCAGATATTAAACTGATAAGAACAGATTTTTTTTTTTTTTTTTTTTTTTTTTCGTTTTCAAACAAGCTTTATTTAAATCAGACATACATCATAAATTACAAACAAATCACAAAGACTTGAATAAAATATGACATAAAACAAATACAAGGTCAGATTTAAAAAGCGCATAAAAGCATAAAAATCATAAAACACAGTTTTGCATATAATTTGCATAAATAAATACATATGTCAAATGCAAACACCATAGCTTTTTAACTTTATCTTTTTACAATCAGGTAGTATGAAAACTTTTCACAAAGAACATATCCGATACAATATTTGAAACAAATCACAAATACTGGAATAAAATATGACATAAAACTAATACAGAGTCAGAATTAAAATGCACTTAAAAGCATAAAAAGCATAAAACACAGTTTTGCATATAATTTACATAAATAAATACATATTCCAAATTTGCAAACACCATAGCTTTTTTGCTTCATTTATTCCCATCTTTTTACAATCTCTCAGGTAGTATGTAAACATTTCACAAAGAGCAAGCCCAATACAATCTTTGACAGGAATAAATTCACGTTTAAACAATAATATATTGCGCACTTTCCATAAAGCTTCTTTTAAACAGTTTATTATAAGCCATGCGACTCGTGCTTGTTTCATGGTTGGGCAATTAATTATCCCATATATTATAATGTCACAATTAAGGGTTTGTATACCACATATCCATTTTAGGAGGGTGCCCACCGTCTGCCATAGCTCTTGTGCGTAGGGGCAATCCCACAGTAAATGAAACACTGACTCGTTTGGGGCGCATCTTTCTCTGGGACATCTAGCACTAGCCACCAGCCCCCTATGATGCTGAAAAGCTCTCGTAGGGAGACATTGGTGAACAACCTGCCAAGCTAAATCCTTTTGTGAGTTGCTAAGTGCAGGACAGGCCACGTTGTTCCACACCAGGCGGCACCTGGAGATGGAAAAATTAGACACATCCTCCATCTCCTCATGTCCCTTACAAATAACTGTTAACTTACGTTGATCAAATAAAAGCTGACGATCAACTTGGGTCAGATCATATTCTGAAATGACCTTCTCCAAGATCTTGTAATGCTTAGGGGGAGATAAGAGAAAAGGACAATTAACAGTCATACTGAAGTTCAACTTTCGGAAAAGAAACCCAGTTGTATATCTAAGAAAACAAGAGAAAGCCCCAACATTATTCAAGCTTTTGCAACAAAATACAAAAAACTTGATAAATAAAAACAATTTTAAATCAGGGAACCCTTTACCCCCATTTTTCTTGCTTTTACATACCACCTCCCTCCTCAATTTCTCCATTTTGGATCCCCACAGAAAATAAAACATGGGCTTCATAAGTCTTTTAAGATACAGAGAATTAGGGGGAAAAACCATAGCGGCATACAAAATGATAGGAAGCAAAACCATTTTAATTACAAGAATCTTGCCCTCCATTGTTAGTTTTCGAGTTTGCCATAAAGAGATCTTCTGATTTAATTTATTCAAAACCAAATCCCAGTTTTCAATACCATCATTAGCAGGATTAACCCCTTAATAACATCTGACGTACTAATACGCGTCTGTGCCCTGGGACTTAAGAGCCAGACCCGTATTAGTACGTCATCGCGATCGCGCGCGCACACAGGCTGTGCGGGCGCGATCGCCGCCGGGTGTCAGCTGATTGTCACAGCTGACACCCGGTACTATGTGCAGGGAGCGGTCACGCACCGCTCCCAGCACATTAACCCCCGTGATGCTGCGATCGAAGTCGATCGAAGTCGATCGCGGCATTGCGGGGGCAAGGGGAGGTGATCGGCGATACTCACCTCCTCTTCCGGCTTCCAGCGCAGTCTGCAAAGGCTTCCCGGGTGTTGCCATGACGACCCGATGTCGTCATGACAACATCCGGGTCACCAGAGAGCAGGAAGATTGCTTGGACATGCGCAGTGCATCTCCAAACAATCTTCACACTGTGCACTTCTGACAGCCTTCATGGCATAGGGATGGTGCTCCATTCCTGTGCCATGCAGGCGATCAGAAAAAAAAAAGTGAAAGTCCCAGAGTGGGACAAAGTAATAAAGTGTATAAACTGTGTGAAAGTGGAAAAAAAAAAAAAAAAAAAATGTGCAAAAATATTATAAAAAAATAAAAAAAATAATACACCAAAAATAAAAATATAATGTACCCATCAATAAATATTATTATAAAAAAAATAAAAAAAAAACAATAAAAGTACACATATTTGGTATCGCCGCGTCCGGAACAACCTGACCTATAAAACTGTCCCACTAGTTAACCCCTTCAGTGAACACGGTAAAAAAAAAAAAAAAAAAACCAAGCAAAAAACAATGCTTTATCACCATACCGCCAAACAAAAAGTGGAATAACACGCGATCAAAAAGACGCATATAAATAAAAATGATACCGCTGAAAACGTCATCTCGTCCCGCAAAAAACAAGCCGCCATATAGCTCCATCAGCCGAAAAATAAAAAAGTTATAGCTCTCAGAATAAAGCGATACTAAAAAATATTTTTTTTCTATAAAATAGCTTTTATTGTGTATAAGCGCCAAAACATAGAAAAATGATACAAATGTGGTACCGCTGTAAACGTACTGACCCGAAGAGTAAAGCTGCCTCATCAATTTTACCACACGCGGAACAGAATAAAAAAAAAAAAAAAAAAACAATTCCTGAATTGTTGGTTTTTGTTTATTCTGCCTCCCAAAAATCGGAATAGAAAGCGATCAAAAAATGTCACGTGCCTGAAAATGGCACCAATAACAACGTCAAGTCATCCCGCAAAAAACGAGCCGTCACATGACTGTCTGCCAAAATCTGGAAAAATTATAGCTCTCAAAATATGGCGATGCAAAAACTAAATTTTACAAAAAATGCGTCTTTTAGTGTGTGACAGCTGTCAGTCATAAAAACCCCATATGATTCTGGCATTGCTGTAATCACACCGACCCGAAGAATAAAGTCGTCTAATCACTTATACCGCACAAGGAACGGCGTCAAAAATAAACTCTTGAGTTAGGATTGGGCTAGGGTTAGGGCTGGGTTTGGGGCTAGGGTTGTGCTGGGGCTAGGGTTGTGCTGGGGCTAGGGTTGTGCTGGGGCTAGGGTTGTGCTGGGGCTAGGGTTGTGCTAGGGTTAGGGCTGGGGTTGGGATTTTTTTCAAAAGTAAGAAAAAAAGATGACGATATGGCGACTAGTGTTGAGAGCAAGTGCTCGCTACTTGAGTTTGCATCGGGTGCTCTGGTATGCATTTAGTATCGTGGGTATTTGAGTGACATGCTCGAGTCTCTGCCCCATATGCTTCGCGGCCAAAAAACTTTACGGGGATTGCCTGCCATGCACGAGCGATCCCCGCATGTTTTTTTTTGGGTGTCTAATAACCGTGAAACATGCAGAGCAGGGACTCGAGCACACGCTGTACATGGTGCATACCTGAGTACCCGATGCAAACTCAAGTAGCGAGCACTTGCGCTCAAGAATAATGAAAACTTATTCAATATGATGACCTAATGTAAACAAATAATGTGCCGTACCTCTGGGTTCAAAATGTTCACTATACACCTTAATAAAATCTTTGAGGGGTATAGTTTCCAAAATGGGGACACTTGTGGGGGAGCTCCACTGTTTAGGCACATCACGGGCTCTCCAAACGCGACATGGTGTCCGCTAACAAATTGAATGGAAAATCGGCTCAAATTGTTAGCGGACGCCATGTTGCGTTTGGAGAGCCCCTGTGTGCCCAAACATTGGAGCTCCCCCACAAGTGACCCCATTTTGGAAACTAGACCCCCCAAGGCACCTATCTAGATGCATAGTGAGCACTTGGAACCCCCAGGTGCTTCACAAATTGATTCGTAACAATGAAAAAGTGAAAAAAAAAACACTTTTTCATTTGTATGAATCAATTTGTGAAGCACCTGAGGGTTCCAAGTGCTCACTATGCATCTAGATAGGTGCCTTGGGTGGTCTAGTTTCCAAAATGGGGTCACTTGTGGGGGAGCTCCAATATTTGGGCACACAGCGGCTCTCTAAATGCAACATGGTGTCCGCTAACAAATTTAACGCAAAATTGGCTCAAATTGTTAGCGACACCATGTTGCGTTTGGAGAGCTGCTGTGTGCCCAAACATTGGAGCTCCCCCACAAGTGACCCCATTTTGGAAACTAGACCCCCCAAGGCACCTATCTAGATGCATAGTGAGCACTTGGAACCCCCAGGTGCTTCACAAATTGATTCGTAACAATGAAAAAGTGAAAAAAAAAACACTTTTTCATTTTTATGAATCAATTTGTGAAGCACCTGGGGGTTCCAACTGCTCACTATGCATCTAGATAGGTGCCTTGGGGGGTCTAGTTTCCAAAATGGGGTCACTTGTGGGAGAGCTCCAATGTTTGGGCACACAGGGACTCTCTAAATGCAACATGGTATCCGCTAACAAATTGAATGGAAAATCGGCTCAAATTGTTAGCGGACACCACATTGCGTTTGGAGAGCCCCTCTGTGCCCAAACTTTGGAGCTCCCCCACAAGTGACCCCATTTTGGAAACTAGACCCCCCAAGGCACCTTTCTAGATGCATAGTGAGCACTTGGAACCCCCAGGTGCTTCACAAATTGATTCGTAAAAATGAAAAAGTGAAAAAAAAAACACTTTTTCATTTTTATGAATCAATTTGTGAAGCACCTGGGGTTCCAAGTGCTCACTATGAATCTAGATAGGTGCCTTGGGGGGTCTAGTTTCCAAAATGGGGTCACTTGTGGGGGAGCTCCAATGTTTGGGCACACAGGGACTCTCCAAATGCAACATGATATCCGCTAACAAATTGTCGGCTCAAATTGTTAGCGGATATCATGTTGCATTTGGAGAGTCCCTGTGTGCCCAAACATTGGAGGTCCTCCACAAGTGACCCCATTTTGGAAACTAGACCCCCCAAGGCACCTATCTAGATGCATAGTGAGCACTTGGAACCCCTAGGTGCTTCACAAATTAATTCGTAAAAATGAAAAAGTGGGTTTTTTTTTCACTTTTTCATTATTACGAATCAATTTGTGAAGCACCTGGGGGTTCCAAGTGCTCACTATGCATCTAGAAAGGTGCCTTGGGGGGTCTAGTTTCCAAAATGGGGTCACTTGTGGGGGAGCTCCAAAGTTTGGGCACAGAGGGGCTCTCCAAACGCAATGTGGCGTCCGCTAACAATTTGAGCCGATTTTCCATTCAATTTGTTAGCGGATACCATGTTGCATTTAGAGAGTCCCTGTGTGCCCAAACATTGGAGCTCCCCCACAAGTGACCCCATTTTGGAAACTAGACCCCCCAAGGCACCTATCTAGATGCATAGTGAGCACTTGGAACCCCTAGGTGCTTCACAAATTGATTCGTAAAAATGAAAAAGTGTTTTTTTTTTCACTTTTTCATTATTACGAATCAATTTGTGAAGCACCTGGGGGTTCCAAGTGCTCACTATGCATCTAGAAAGGTGCCTTGGGGGGTCTAGTTTCCAAAATGGGGTCACTTGTGGGGGAGCTCCAAAGTTTGGGCACAGAGAAGCTCTCCAAACGCAATGTGGTGTCCGCTAACAATTTGAGCCGATTTTCCATTCAATTTGTTAGCGGATACCATGTTGCATTTAGAGAGTCCCTGTGTGCCCAAACATTGGAGCTCTCCCACAAGTGACCCCATTTTGGAAACTAGACCCCCCAAGGCACCTATCTAGATGCATAGTGAGCAGTTGGAACCCCCAGGTGCTTCACAAATTGATTCATAAAAATGAAAAAGTGTTTTTTTTTTCACTTTTTCATTGTTACGAATCAATTTGTGAAGCACCTGGGGGTTCCAAGTGCTCACTATGCATCTAGATAGGTGCCTTGGGGGGTCTAGTTTCCAAAATGGGGTCACTTGTGGGGGAGCTCCAATGTTTGGGCACACAGCAGCTCTCCAAACGCAACATGGTGTCGCTAACAATTTGAGCCAATTTTGCGTTAAATTTGTTAGCGGACACCATGTTGCATTTAGAGAGCCGCTGTGTGCCCAAATATTGGAGCTCCCCCACAAGTGACCCCATTTTGGAAACTAGACCACCCAAGGCACCTATCTAGATGCATAGTGAGCACTTGGAACCCTCAGGTGCTTCACAAATTGATTCATACAAATGAAAAAGTGTTTTTTTTTTCACTTTTTCATTGTTACGAATCAATTTGTGAAGCACCTGGGGGTTCCAAGTGCTCACTATGCATCTAGATAGGTGCCTTGGGGGGTCTAGTTTCCAAAATGGGGTCACTTGTGGGGGAGCTCCAATGTTTGGGCACACAGGGACTCTCTAAATGCAACATGGTGTCCTCTAACAAATTTAACGGAAAATCGGCTCAAATTGTTAGCGACACCATGTTGCGTTTGGAGAGCCGCTGTGTGCCCAAACATTGGAGTTCCCCCACAAGTGACCCCATTTTGGAAACTAGACCCCCCAAGGCACCTATCTAGATGCATTGTGAGCACTTGGAACCCTCAGGTGCTTCACAAATTGATTCATAAAAATGAAAAAGTGTTTTTTTTTTTCACTTTTTCATTGTTACGAATCAATTTGTGAAGCACCTGGGGGTTCCAAGTGCTCACTATGCATCTAGAAAGGTGCCTTGGGGGGTCTAGTTTCCAAAATGGGGTCACTTGTGGGGGAGCTCCAAAGTTTGGGCACACATGGGCTCTCCAAACACAACATGGCGTCCGCTAATTATTCAAGCAAATTTTACAATCAAAAAGTCAAATAGCGCTCCTTCCCTTCCGAGCCCTGCCGTGCGCCCAAACAGTATTTTTTCCCCAAATATTGGGTATCTGCGTGCCCAGGGGAAATTGCACAACAAATTTTGGGGTCCATTTTTTCTTGTTACCCCTGTGAAAATAAAAAAAATTGGGTCTAAATTAACATTTTTGTGAAAAAAGTTAAATGTTCATTTTTTTCTTCCACATTCAAAAAATTCCTGTGAAGCACCTGAAGGGTTAATAAAGTTCTTGAATGTGGTTTTGAGCACCTTGAGGGGTGCAGTTTTTAGAATGGTGTCACTTTTGGGTATTTTCTGTCATAAAGACCTCTCAAAGTGACTTCAAATGTGATGTGGTCCCTAAAAAAATGGTTTTGTAAATTTTGTTGGAAAAATGAGAAATCGCTGGTCAACTTTTAACCCTTATAGCTCCCTAACAAAAAAAAATTTTGGTTCCAAAATTGTGCTGATGTAAAGTAGACATGTGGGAAATGTTATTTATTAACTCTTTTGTGTGACATATCGCTCTGATTTCAGGGCTTAAAAATTCAAATTTTGAAAATTGCAAAATTTTCAAAATTTTCGCCAAATTTCCGTTTTTTTCACAAATAAACGCAAGTGATATCGAAGAAATTTTTCCACAATCATGAAGTACAATATGTCACGAAAAAACAGTCTCAGAATCAGGGGGATCCGTTGAAGCATTCGAGAGTAATTACCTCATAAAGTGACAGTGGTCAGAATTGTAAAAATTGGCCCGGTCATTAACGTGCAAACCACCCGCGGGGCTTAAGGGGTTAAACAAGACACCCAGGATCTTGATTCCTACTGTTTGTGTGGGAACCCTAGGCGGATCTGACTCCCATTGACCCATAATCATACAGTCACATTTATTTATATTCAACTTAAACCCAGACCCAGCACTAAAAATTTCAGTAATTAGAATTGCTCTGTTAATAGATGCTGAGCTAGTGCCATAGACAGATATGTCATCCATATATCCAATGGCTTTAACTTGTTGTCCACCCCCACCCGGAATAAAAATGCCCCTAACCACCTTGTCCCGACGCAGCAGGCACAACAGTGGCTCAATGGAGCAGACAAATAAAAGTGGGGACATGGGGCAACCTTGTTTAACACCGGAAAGAAGCTCCACCTCTCTAGTTAAAAAACCATTGACTAAAATCCGGGCAGATGACTGTTTGTATAAAAGCGCAATTTTCTGAATAAAAGAATCAGGGAACCCCATCTTTCCCATAACTTTAAAAAGATAAAAGTGGGAGACCCTATCAAACGCTTTCATAAAATCCAAAGATAAAATAGCTAGTGGCTGTTTTCTATCTTTTTGAAACCAGATAAGATCACGAATTAGGTTTAGATGCTCCCAGATTGATCTCCCGGGGACACCACAAACCTGATCTGGATGAATTACATTTTTAATAACTGCTTTAAGACGACCAGCAACAACTTTAGCTAAAATCTTGTAGTCTGTATTTAATAGTGAAATAGGCCTCCAATTCTCCAACTTTGATTTATCACCTTTCTTAAAAATTAATGTAATCATACTTTTACGCCATGAATATGGTAATAAATCAGCCTTAGAGGCTTCACAAACTACTTGTATAAAATCCTCCTTAATTAGATCCCAAAAGCAAAGATAAAATTCAATAGGAAGGCCATCTGATCCAGGAGCCTTACCTTTATTAAAACTCTTAAGGGTCTCTTCAATTTCACTGGGTAAAAGTTCTTTAGCTAAAAAAATCTGGTCATCTTTATTTAAAAACTGGGATAAAACATTAAGATTCTCTGTAAAAGCAGGTTCATCAACATTTTTAATACTAAAAAGATCTCTATAAAAATTAGCAGTATGCTCTAAAATGCTCTCAGTGGAAGATTGTCCTTCTAGCTCAGTAATCACTTGTTTTTTGTCACTCATTTTTTTAAAGAAGAACCTTGAGCAGGTCTCACCCTTTTCCAAATATTTCACACGGGCATTAAATATAATTTCTTTACCCTTTTGTTCCAGGAATTTTTGGATTTCTGTCTGGATCTTGGCAATCTCACCATCCACACCAGGCACTCCCCACCCCTTAAGCTTATGGAGAGTTTGCATCCTGACATTAAAATCTTTAAAACATTTCCTTTTTTCACGTGCCTTCCTTTTACCAATTTTAATAAAAAATTCTTTAATACGGGTTTTAACACACTCCCACCACCCCAACATACTCTGATTTGGGTGTTTCCGTCTTCTCCAACTCTCATACTTTGCATAAAACTCCGCCCTTACCAGTTCGTCTTCTAATAAGAGCACATTCAATTTCCACATACCTTTTCCAACTTTTGCTTCCTGTGGAGTTTGCAATACATTGTATAGTAATACATGATCAGAAAAAATATTTTCTATTAGACCAGCATTCCTAGGTTTAAAAACATCAGAAGAGGAAAAAATAAAATCAATACGAGATGACATCCCTCTACCCCTCCATGTATGCCCAGGGTCAGTAGGGTAGGACTTTCTCCAAGCATCTAATAATTTGAGGTCCGTTGTCAAATGTTTTAACAGACTGGATGTTTTGTCTGTTCTTCCATTAGTATCACCTCCACTCCTCCCCTCCCCCAACATGACACAGTTAAAATCCCCTCCCACTATCACAGGGGACGGACCTGATAAAAACAAAGGGATGACATTAAAAAGGGAAGCACGCTCATTTTTCTCTGGGGATGCATAAACATTAATAAGACGACAGGTAAAACCATTTAAAATAACATGAGTTGATAAGGCACGACCTGGAACTATTTCAGTGATGGATAAAACATTAACATTTTGACATTTGAATAAAATCCCAACCCCGGCAGCTTTATTTTCATTGGACCCTGACCAAATAGAGGGTCCTGCTGACCAGTCCATTTTTAAGTTGGGGTATGACAAATCGTGATCAATACCGCATTCTTGCAGGAAAAAAATGTCAAAGTTCAGAGACAGTAACCAAGCAAACAAAGCAGCCCGTCTAACAGGGCTCTTTAGGCTTCTCACATTTAGTGAGGCAACACGGATTTCTGCCATGTTAGGTGTTTTTTATTGATTCATTATACTCTGAATCTGAATCAATAATTTGTGACAGAGAAGGTGAAGGAAGGGATGACACAGTTCGTAAACTGTCCGTTTCATCTGAGTCCGTGAAATCCTCAATTAAGTTAGTCCCCTCTGGGCTGAGAATTTTTGCAGCACTAGATAGAAAGACTTTACGGGACATCTGAGGCAGGTTATGCTCCTCCTGTGCCTCTTCACGACTTCTCTTACCACTGGCGCTGAGATCCATCCGATCCTCCGAATCCACCCGATCCTCACCAGGCACTGCAGCAGGTGGAATACCCGCAGACCCTCCAGGAGCACCAAGGGACATCATCTCCGGAGCAGGATGACCATCAGGACCAGCAACAGGTTCACCAACCACTGCATGACCTCTATCATCCAGGCAGGCAACAGGACATCCATCAGGAATGGTTCCAGGACATCCATCTGGACTGGCATCAGGACATCCATCTGGACTTGCATCAGGACATCCATCTGGACTGGCATCAGGGCATCCATCTGGGTTGGCATCAGGACATCCATCTGGATTGGCATCAGGGCATCCATCTGGATTGGCATCAGGGCATCCGTCTGGACTGGCATCAGGGCAGACATCTGGTCCAACATCTGTGCTGGCATCAGCAGGGGTATCTGGATGGACATCTGGATTGGTACCAACAGCTCCAGATTTTCGCCTCTTTTTTGGTTCCCTCTCATTTCCGCTCTGAGAAGGTGCCATCTCCCCACCAGGTGAAACCTGGACCCCTGCAGGAGTAGGCAAAGGCGTGACCTCGGCTACAGAGGCCAGGTTTTTCCGCAAAGGTACCGACTGAGCATCGACTGAGTCAGACTGTTTTTGACCTTTAGTAATGTCCACAAAGCTTTTTCTGGGGTCACCCGGGCTGACCCTGCTGGCATCAGCAGGAACTCCTGCGGAACTAGCCGCAGGCGCCCGAGAGCCACCACGAGACCTTGTCCGCATCGGACAATTACTGAACAGGTGAGTAGACATTCCGCACCCACTGCAGGTCTTACTGTTCTTACAGTCCTTTGAGGCATGACCCCATTGTCCACAATTGTGGCACTGACTCATCCGCTCGTTCTTACAATCGCTCTGTATGTGACCAAGGTCACCACACCTACGACACCTGAATGGTTGTCCATCATAGAAGAGGTAGCCATGGTCTCTTCCCAGCACCACTGTGGAGGGGGGGTGCATAAGGCCTTCTACACCCCCAGGGTCAAGTCTGAAGCGTACCATAAAGCGTCGTTTCCCATTCCAGAAACCGCTCCGACCTTTGACGTTCCCCTTAACGCATTCGTAAAAGTGCTGGCAGGCAACCTTGGTCGAGAACGTGAGAATATATGTACTCTGCCCCTTCTCCTGCAGGCAGTAAACATCATGATCTTTCACGTTCAACAGATCTCTCAAAATCTGTACATAGAACTCACGGGGGTTGTCATATCCGACATGGTTTGCTGGAACCTCGATACGCACCGAGTTCCTGATCTGGCCGGAGCCAGTGGAAAATTGAAATGAACAAGGCATCTCACCAAAGTGGCAAAGGCTTACCGTCACTACGGGCTCGGCCTTTCGCCTGGGGATCGCAACTTGTTGCCCGGGGACTAAGCCAGCTCCCTAATAGCAGCAGGGGGGTGAAGTCCCACCAAAAGGTGAGACGATCCCCCCAGGCCAAGGAGCCGGGTACCCCGGGCACCTCTCAGCCAAGACCAAGGCAGCAACCGTTAGATCACTGCACCTGATCTCAGCCAAAAGGCCGAGAAGTGATAACCAGAATTGGTTTCAAACTACGGAGCCACCCAAGGATCCTGAAAAGTCCATTTGTGGAGATGAGCTCCTGGACTCCCGTTAAGAAGACATGTTGTCAACCTCTAGATCCCTTACATGCCTGCACTTTTCGGCTTGCTGCTGCTGCAATCCACGCGTTTTAGATCTGCATAACTCCACCTCTTTAAACACAGCACCTTCACCCCCTGCTGTTCCCACCCGCCTCAACACCGTTGGAAGGGAGGAGAACCAATTAAGGCGGGGGGTGGGGTGGAACGAGCAGCTGTCTACCCTTAGCAGGAGGGCTCCTGATTACATACCTCTCCTGCTGCTGCTGCTGCTGGCTGTCCAGCAGCAGACTGAAGGTGGCTGCTGCTGTGCACAGGTATATAAAGGCTCAGAGCCTATTATGACACGCGCAGCCAGCGTTCCATTGCCACATTCCATCTACTGCAGGCAGGATACCTGGCTGGCTGAATGTCGCTGAGAAGCTCACAGAGACCGCCATAAGCAACAGTTTAACAGAATGCCACAGACTAATCAACCAAACTTTTTGGGTTGGGTTCTCTTTTATAGTCTGCAGGCATTAAATGAAAGAAGTCAGTGTTCCAGCAGAAGGAGACAACGTTTCAGAAAAGGCATTGTAGCAAACCAAAAAAGAAATTTTAAGCGCAGCAGAGTAACCAGCGCACATACCTGTTAGCTCAGGTGAGTTTAAAAGGCTGCTGTTGATAACAAGGGCATTTGCTAAATAGATGGTGTGTGTGCAACAATATACTGAAAGGTCAATTATATTGTGCAGCTTATCTCACCACCTGTAGTTATTTAGGTGAAAGCTCCAAAATGCTTGCCTAATATGTCTGTTTATCCAAAAGGAAGTAAAAAGGGAGAGCTAGAAAGATAGCATTGCATCACATTACATGGCAATGCAATGCACAGTTGCTGAAGTTGAACCAAAATGAGCTTGTAATCTGGCTTCTGCAACTTTGAACATGAAAAATCCAATGAGGAGAAGAAAAGCAAAGCCAAAGAGTCTATCCCAAAATCCGACAAACAAGCAAAATGAACAAAAAACATTGAATTCAATTCTTTCTGATTTTAGAAACTGCATTAAAGAAGGGGTGCACCGGTCCTGGAGATACTGCAATACCAGGTCAATGCGTGGAGTGGACAGAGCAAGCTCTTTTTCCATCTCCCTGTTCTAAAAATCCATTTAATATATGGTCCCCAGATAGGGGACGTATCAGATATTAAACTGATAAGAACAGATACTACACTTGATCTTAGCCAAAAGGCCGAGAAGCGATAACCAGAATTGGTTTCAAACTACGGAGCCACCCAAGGATCCTGAAAAGTCCATTTGTGGAGATGAGCTCCTGGACTCCCGTTAAGAAGACATGTTGTCAACCTCTAGATCCCTTACATGCCTGCACTTTTCGGCTTGCTGCTGCTGCAATCCACGCGTTTTAGATCTGCATAACTCCACCTCTTTAAACACAGCACCTTCACCCCCTGCTGTTCCCACCCGCCTCAACACCGTTGGAAGGGAGGAGAACCAATTAAGGCGGGGGGTGGGGTGGAACGAGCAGCTGTCTACCCTTAGCAGGAGGGCTCCTGATTACATACCTCTCCTGCTGCTGCTGCTGTCTGTCCAGCAGCAGACTGAAGGTGGCTGCTGCTGTGCACAGGTATATAAAGGCTCAGAGCCTATTATGACACGCGCAGCCAGCGTTCCATTGCCACATTCCATCTACTGCAGGCAGGATACCTGGCTGGCTGAATGTCGCTGAGAAGCTCACAGAGACCGCCATAAGCAACAGTTTAACAGAATGCCACAGACTAATCAACCAAACTTTTTGGGTTGGGTTCTCTTTTATAGTCTGCAGGCATTAAATGAAAGAAGTCAGTGTTCCAGCAGAAGGAGACAACGTTTCAGAAAAGGCATTGTAGCAAACCAAAAAAGAAATTTTAAGCGCAGCAGAGTAACCAGCGCACATACCTGTTAGCTCAGGTGAGTTTAAAAGGCTGCTGTTGATAACAAGGGCATTTGCTAAATAGATGGTGTGTGTGCAACAATATACTGAAAGGTCAATTATATTGTGCAGCTTATCTCACCACCTGTAGTTATTTAGGTGAAAGCTCCAAAATGCTTGCCTAATATGTCTGTTTATCCAAAAGGAAGTAAAAAGGGAGAGCTAGAAAGATAGCATTGCATCACATTACATGGCAATGCAATGCACAGTTGCTGAAGTTGAACCAAAATGAGCTTGTAATCTGGCTTCTGCAACTTTGAACATGAAAAATCCAATGAGGAGAAGAAAAGCAAAGCCAAAGAGTCCATCCCAAAATCCGACAAACAAGCAAAATGAACAAAAAACATTGAATTCAATTCTTTCTGATTTTAGAAACTGCATTAAAGAAGGGGTGCACCGGTCCTGGAGATACTGCAATACCAGGTCAATGCGTGGAGTGGACAGAGCAAGCTCTTTTTCCATCTCCCTGTTCTAAAAATCCATTTAATATATGGTCCCCAGATAGGGGACGTATCAGATATTAAACTGATAAGAACAGATACTACACTTGATCTTAGCCAAAAGGCCGAGAAGCGATAACCAGAATTGGTTTCAAACTACGGAGCCACCCAAGGATCCTGAAAAGTCCATTTGTGGAGATGAGCTCCTGGACTCCCGTTAAGAAGACATGTTGTCAACCTCTAGATCCCTTACATGCCTGCACTTTTCGGCTTGCTGCTGCTGCAATCCACGCGTTTTAGATCTGCATAACTCCACCTCTTTAAACACAGCACCTTCACCCCCTGCTGTTCCCACCCGCCTCAACACCGTTGGAAGGGAGGAGAACCAATTAAGGCGGGGGGTGGGGTGGAACGAGCAGCTGTCTACCCTTAGCAGGAGGGCTCCTGATTACATACCTCTCCTGCTGCTGCTGCTGCTGGCTGTCCAGCAGCAGACTGAAGGTGGCTGCTGCTGTGCACAGGTATATAAAGGCTCAGAGCCTATTATGACACGCGCAGCCAGCGTTCCATTGCCACATTCCATCTACTGCAGGCAGGATACCTGGCTGGCTGAATGTCGCTGAGAAGCTCACAGAGACCGCCATAAGCAACAGTTTAACAGAATGCCACAGACTAATCAACCAAACTTTTTGGGTTGGGTTCTCTTTTATAGTCTGCAGGCATTAAATGAAAGAAGTCAGTGTTCCAGCAGAAGGAGACAACGTTTCAGAAAAGGCATTGTAGCAAACCAAAAAAGAAATTTTAAGCGCAGCAGAGTAACCAGCGCACATACCTGTTAGCTCAGGTGAGTTTAAAAGGCTGCTGTTGATAACAAGGGCATTTGCTAAATAGATGGTGTGTGTGCAACAATATACTGAAAGGTCAATTATATTGTGCAGCTTATCTCACCACCTGTAGTTATTTAGGTGAAAGCTCCAAAATGCTTGCCTAATATGTCTGTTTATCCAAAAGGAAGTAAAAAGGGAGAGCTAGAAAGATAGCATTGCATCACATTACATGGCAATGCAATGCACAGTTGCTGAAGTTGAACCAAAATGAGCTTGTAATCTGGCTTCTGCAACTTTGAACATGAAAAATCCAATGAGGAGAAGAAAAGCAAAGCCAAAGAGTCCATCCCAAAATCCGACAAACAAGCAAAATGAACAAAAAACATTGAATTCAATTCTTTCTGATTTTAGAAACTGCATTAAAGAAGGGGTGCACCGGTCCTGGAGATACTGCAATACCAGGTCAATGCGTGGAGTGGACAGAGCAAGCTCTTTTTCCATCTCCCTGTTCTAAAAATCCATTTAATATATGGTCCCCAGATAGGGGACGTATCAGATATTAAACTGATAAGAACAGATACTACACTTGATCTTAGCCAAAAGGCCGAGAAGCGATAACCAGAATTGGTTTCAAACTACGGAGCCACCCAAGGATCCTGAAAAGTCCATTTGTGGAGATGAGCTCCTGGACTCCCGTTAAGAAGACATGTTGTCAACCTCTAGATCCCTTACATGCCTGCACTTTTCGGCTTGCTGCTGCTGCAATCCACGCGTTTTAGATCTGCATAACTCCACCTCTTTAAACACAGCACCTTCACCCCCTGCTGTTCCCACCCGCCTCAACACCGTTGGAAGGGAGGAGAACCAATTAAGGCGGGGGGTGGGGTGGAACGAGCAGCTGTCTACCCTTAGCAGGAGGGCTCCTGATTACATACCTCTCCTGCTGCTGCTGCTGCTGGCTGTCCAGCAGCAGACTGAAGGTGGCTGCTGCTGTGCACAGGTATATAAAGGCTCAGAGCCTATTATGACACGCGCAGCCAGCGTTCCATTGCCACATTCCATCTACTGCAGGCAGGATACCTGGCTGGCTGAATGTCGCTGAGAAGCTCACAGAGACCGCCATAAGCAACAGTTTAACAGAATGCCACAGACTAATCAACCAAACTTTTTGGGTTGGGTTCTCTTTTATAGTCTGCAGGCATTAAATGAAAGAAGTCAGTGTTCCAGCAGAAGGAGACAACGTTTCAGAAAAGGCATTGTAGCAAACCAAAAAAGAAATTTTAAGCGCAGCAGAGTAACCAGCGCACATACCTGTTAGCTCAGGTGAGTTTAAAAGGCTGCTGTTGATAACAAGGGCATTTGCTAAATAGATGGTGTGTGTGCAACAATATACTGAAAGGTCAATTATATTGTGCAGCTTATCTCACCACCTGTAGTTATTTAGGTGAAAGCTCCAAAATGCTTGCCTAATATGTCTGTTTATCCAAAAGGAAGTAAAAAGGGAGAGCTAGAAAGATAGCATTGCATCACATTACATGGCAATGCAATGCACAGTTGCTGAAGTTGAACCAAAATGAGCTTGTAATCTGGCTTCTGCAACTTTGAACATGAAAAATCCAATGAGGAGAAGAAAAGCAAAGCCAAAGAGTCCATCCCAAAATCCGACAAACAAGCAAAATGAACAAAAAACATTGAATTCAATTCTTTCTGATTTTAGAAACTGCATTAAAGAAGGGGTGCACCGGTCCTGGAGATACTGCAATACCAGGTCAATGCGTGGAGTGGACAGAGCAAGCTCTTTTTCCATCTCCCTGTTCTAAAAATCCATTTAATATATGGTCCCCAGATAGGGGACGTATCAGATATTAAACTGATAAGAACAGATACTACACTTGATCTTAGCCAAAAGGCCGAGAAGCGATAACCAGAATTGGTTTCAAACTACGGAGCCACCCAAGGATCCTGAAAAGTCCATTTGTGGAGATGAGCTCCTGGACTCCCGTTAAGAAGACATGTTGTCAACCTCTAGATCCCTTACATGCCTGCACTTTTCGGCTTGCTGCTGCTGCAATCCACGCGTTTTAGATCTGCATAACTCCACCTCTTTAAACACAGCACCTTCACCCCCTGCTGTTCCCACCCGCCTCAACACCGTTGGAAGGGAGGAGAACCAATTAAGGCGGGGGGTGGGGTGGAACGAGCAGCTGTCTACCCTTAGCAGGAGGGCTCCTGATTACATACCTCTCCTGCTGCTGCTGCTGCTGGCTGTCCAGCAGCAGACTGAAGGTGGCTGCTGCTGTGCACAGGTATATAAAGGCTCAGAGCCTATTATGACACGCGCAGCCAGCGTTCCATTGCCACATTCCATCTACTGCAGGCAGGATACCTGGCTGGCTGAATGTCGCTGAGAAGCTCACAGAGACCGCCATAAGCAACAGTTTAACAGAATGCCACAGACTAATCAACCAAACTTTTTGGGTTGGGTTCTCTTTTATAGTCTGCAGGCATTAAATGAAAGAAGTCAGTGTTCCAGCAGAAGGAGACAACGTTTCAGAAAAGGCATTGTAGCAAACCAAAAAAGAAATTTTAAGCGCAGCAGAGTAACCAGCGCACATACCTGTTAGCTCAGGTGAGTTTAAAAGGCTGCTGTTGATAACAAGGGCATTTGCTAAATAGATGGTGTGTGTGCAACAATATACTGAAAGGTCAATTATATTGTGCAGCTTATCTCACCACCTGTAGTTATTTAGGTGAAAGCTCCAAAATGCTTGCCTAATATGTCTGTTTATCCAAAAGGAAGTAAAAAGGGAGAGCTAGAAAGATAGCATTGCATCACATTACATGGCAATGCAATGCACAGTTGCTGAAGTTGAACCAAAATGAGCTTGTAATCTGGCTTCTGCAACTTTGAACATGAAAAATCCAATGAGGAGAAGAAAAGCAAAGCCAAAGAGTCCATCCCAAAATCCGACAAACAAGCAAAATGAACAAAAAACATTGAATTCAATTCTTTCTGATTTTAGAAACTGCATTAAAGAAGGGGTGCACCGGTCCTGGAGATACTGCAATACCAGGTCAATGCGTGGAGTGGACAGAGCAAGCTCTTTTTCCATCTCCCTGTTCTAAAAATCCATTTAATATATGGTCCCCAGATACGGGACGTATCAGATATTAAACTGATAAGAACAGATACTACACTTGATCTTAGCCAAAAGGCCGAGAAGCGATAACCAGAATTGGTTTCAAACTACGGAGCCACCCAAGGATCCTGAAAAGTCCATTTGTGGAGATGAGCTCCTGGACTCCCGTTAAGAAGACATGTTGTCAACCTCTAGATCCCTTACATGCCTGCACTTTTCGGCTTGCTGCTGCTGCAATCCACGCGTTTTAGATCTGCATAACTCCACCTCTTTAAACACAGCACCTTCACCCCCTGCTGTTCCCACCCGCCTCAACACCGTTGGAAGGGAGGAGAACCAATTAAGGCGGGGGGTGGGGTGGAACGAGCAGCTGTCTACCCTTAGCAGGAGGGCTCCTGATTACATACCTCTCCTGCTGCTGCTGCTGCTGGCTGTCCAGCAGCAGACTGAAGGTGGCTGCTGCTGTGCACAGGTATATAAAGGCTCAGAGCCTATTATGACACGCGCAGCCAGCGTTCCATTGCCACATTCCATCTACTGCAGGCAGGATACCTGGCTGGCTGAATGTCGCTGAGAAGCTCACAGAGACCGCCATAAGCAACAGTTTAACAGAATGCCACAGACTAATCAACCAAACTTTTTGGGTTGGGTTCTCTTTTATAGTCTGCAGGCATTAAATGAAAGAAGTCAGTGTTCCAGCAGAAGGAGACAACGTTTCAGAAAAGGCATTGTAGCAAACCAAAAAAGAAATTTTAAGCGCAGCAGAGTAACCAGCGCACATACCTGTTAGCTCAGGTGAGTTTAAAAGGCTGCTGTTGATAACAAGGGCATTTGCTAAATAGATGGTGTGTGTGCAACAATATACTGAAAGGTCAATTATATTGTGCAGCTTATCTCACCACCTGTAGTTATTTAGGTGAAAGCTCCAAAATGCTTGCCTAATATGTCTGTTTATCCAAAAGGAAGTAAAAAGGGAGAGCTAGAAAGATAGCATTGCATCACATTACATGGCAATGCAATGCACAGTTGCTGAAGTTGAACCAAAATGAGCTTGTAATCTGGCTTCTGCAACTTTGAACATGAAAAATCCAATGAGGAGAAGAAAAGCAAAGCCAAAGAGTCCATCCCAAAATCCGACAAACAAGCAAAATGAACAAAAAACATTGAATTCAATTCTTTCTGATTTTAGAAACTGCATTAAAGAAGGGGTGCACCGGTCCTGGAGATACTGCAATACCAGGTCAATGCGTGGAGTGGACAGAGCAAGCTCTTTTTCCATCTCCCTGTTCTAAAAATCCATTTAATATATGGTCCCCAGATACGGGACGTATCAGATATTAAACTGATAAGAACAGATACTACACTTGATCTTAGCCAAAAGGCCGAGAAGCGATAACCAGAATTGGTTTCAAACTACGGAGCCACCCAAGGATCCTGAAAAGTCCATTTGTGGAGATGAGCTCCTGGACTCCCGTTAAGAAGACATGTTGTCAACCTCTAGATCCCTTACATGCCTGCACTTTTCGGCTTGCTGCTGCTGCAATCCACGCGTTTTAGATCTGCATAACTCCACCTCTTTAAACACAGCACCTTCACCCCCTGCTGTTCCCACCCGCCTCAACACCGTTGGAAGGGAGGAGAACCAATTAAGGCGGGGGGTGGGGTGGAACGAGCAGCTGTCTACCCTTAGCAGGAGGGCTCCTGATTACATACCTCTCCTGCTGCTGCTGCTGCTGGCTGTCCAGCAGCAGACTGAAGGTGGCTGCTGCTGTGCACAGGTATATAAAGGCTCAGAGCCTATTATGACACGCGCAGCCAGCGTTCCATTGCCACATTCCATCTACTGCAGGCAGGATACCTGGCTGGCTGAATGTCGCTGAGAAGCTCACAGAGACCGCCATAAGCAACAGTTTAACAGAATGCCACAGACTAATCAACCAAACTTTTTGGGTTGGGTTCTCTTTTATAGTCTGCAGGCATTAAATGAAAGAAGTCAGTGTTCCAGCAGAAGGAGACAACGTTTCAGAAAAGGCATTGTAGCAAACCAAAAAAGAAATTTTAAGCGCAGCAGAGTAACCAGCGCACATACCTGTTAGCTCAGGTGAGTTTAAAAGGCTGCTGTTGATAACAAGGGCATTTGCTAAATAGATGGTGTGTGTGCAACAATATACTGAAAGGTCAATTATATTGTGCAGCTTATCTCACCACCTGTAGTTATTTAGGTGAAAGCTCCAAAATGCTTGCCTAATATGTCTGTTTATCCAAAAGGAAGTAAAAAGGGAGAGCTAGAAAGATAGCATTGCATCACATTACATGGCAATGCAATGCACAGTTGCTGAAGTTGAACCAAAATGAGCTTGTAATCTGGCTTCTGCAACTTTGAACATGAAAAATCCAATGAGGAGAAGAAAAGCAAAGCCAAAGAGTCCATCCCAAAATCCGACAAACAAGCAAAATGAACAAAAAACATTGAATTCAATTCTTTCTGATTTTAGAAACTGCATTAAAGAAGGGGTGCACCGGTCCTGGAGATACTGCAATACCAGGTCAATGCGTGGAGTGGACAGAGCAAGCTCTTTTTCCATCTCCCTGTTCTAAAAATCCATTTAATATATGGTCCCCAGATAGGGGACGTATCAGATATTAAACTGATAAGAACAGATTTTTTGATTGAATATATCTTTTATTAGCACAAAAAATAAGTTAACAGACAGTGTACAGTGCCGCAGCCCAGTACACACAGAATTCTACATCATATTTACATAGCATGAGGATACGACGCACTAACTAGACACATCACACCCCTATGCTACACAAAACACTCAATCTGAAAGAAAAAGCATATCAATCAATACAGTACGACGAACCGTGATAAGGGATAGGGATTGGGAAAAAGGGGATGGGGAGGGGAAAATCACAGGCCCGAAGCTTTATTGAAAGACAAGACACATAAGGGGAGAGGGGGAGGAGGGGTTTAGTCCTCATCCTCGTCCTCCGGACCGTCCATGATGGAATAGTCTCTGAGCAGGCTGTGGATCAGCCTGCGGCAGTCCTGGATGGACATCCTCTCCCTCCTCAAGATGAGCCGGTTCCTGGCGACCCAAAGGGCATCCTTGAAGCAGTTCATAAGGCGCCAAGCCTCCTGGATGGCTCCGACGGTATGAACCCCAGGGAAGAGTCCATAAAGCACAGAATGGTGCGATAGGCTCGCCCTGGGGACAGAGTTCCTCAGGTCGTCCTCAAGTGCAGTCAATAGGCGCTGTGCAAATCCGCAGTCCCAAAAAGTGTGCAAAGATGTTTCCTCCACGAAGGGGCACCTTGGGCAGTACCGGGTCTTGCACAGGTTCCGGGCATGCATGAATGACCGGACGGGCAGTCCGCCCTGAATCGCCATCCACGACAAGTCCTTGTGCCCGTTGGTCAGCCTGTCAGACGACACATTTGTCCACACAGTCTCCAGCGTGTCCTGGTGAAGTCCTGTGATGTTCTCCACGTCATCCTTGGCTCTGATTAGCTTGTGGATAGTTTTGGGCTTCCACAAGTCGGGCTTGAGTCCCTCCAGTTGATGCTCCCCCACAAATCGAACGACGTCTCCGTAGAACCATGGCGTCGTCCAGTTGTAGGGGAAGGAGCTGTCCCACTTGTCCCAGCCGAGTCGCCTCCAAAGAGGAAGCAGGAAGAAGCGAGACATGGACCTGCCCGCGGAGCCATTCTTGACTTGCAAAGTCCGGCGGACACAATCACACACAAAAGAGGATCGCAGGAGGGTGGGGATATCTGGAACGCCCTTCCCACCCTTGCGAGGCTCCTTGTACATGACGGCCCGCCTGACTCTGTCCATCTTGGATCCCCAGACAAAGTGAAACACTGTCCTGGTAATGGCCCTGCACACAGTGACGTGTGGGGGCCAGGCCTGCGCCGTGTACTGCAAGACGGGCAGGACCTCATTACGCAGGACGAGTGCCTTACCCTCACAAGTGAGGTGTCTGAGGCTCCAGAGTCCGATCCGTTGCTTCACCTTGGCCAAGCGTTCTTGCCAGGACTTGAGGGCCGCTCCTTCCTTCCCGAACCAGACTCCCAGCACCTTGAGGAAATCCGGTTGAATGTTGAAGGGGAAGGGGGCGGAGGAGGCCGGCTGCCAATCCCCGAAGAGCATGGCTTCCGACTTCCTGCAGTTGACTTTGGCCCCTGAAGCCCGGCCGAACCTCTCACACGTCTGGACGAGGGCGTCGACTGAACCACGATCAGCGCAGAAGACGGTGACGTCGTCCATGTAGAGCGAGCACTTGACCTCGTGTCGTCCCGGACCCGGTGCGGTGATCCCTCTGATCTCTCCATTCTGCCGGATAGCCTCTGCGAAGAGTTCTATAACACAAACAAAAAGAAGAGGTGATAGAGGGCAGCCTTGTCTGACCCCAGAGAGGACAGGGAAGGGGTCAGTCTTCCAGCCGTTCACCAACACCGAGCTGTGGATATCAAAATACATCAGACGGACATACGAACAAAACATGTTACCCAAACCTAACCGGTGCAGAGCTCGGCCCATGAACTCGTGGGAAACCCGGTCGAAGGCCTTCTCCTGATCCAAGGAGACCAGGGCAGCGTGTGCGCGGCGGACCTTGATGTACTCGACCGTGTCCCGCACGAGAGCGAGGCTGTCTGCGATGCGACGTCCAGGGATGCCGCAGGTCTGGTCCGGGTGGATGATCCGTCCGATCACCGTCTTAAGTCGTGTCGCCATCGTCTTGGCCAGGATCTTGTAGTCCACGTTGAGCAGAGTGATGGGACGCCAATTCCTCAGGTCGCACCTCTCTCCCTTCCGCTTGTACAGGATCGTGACCATTCCTTCCCTCAAAGATGGAGGCATTCTACCCTCCACCACCATCTCCTCGTACAGGTCCAACAGGTCCGGACAGATGAGGTCTCCCAGCGC
Organism: Phyllobates terribilis; assembly: GCF_046119375.1. Lineage (NCBI taxonomy): Eukaryota > Metazoa > Chordata > Amphibia > Anura > Dendrobatidae > Phyllobates > Phyllobates terribilis. Next base: position 299,403 of record NW_027363232.1, read on the forward strand.
TACATAGAGCTCCGCTGGAAGACCATCACTGCCCGGGGTCCTGCCGGTCCTAAAGGATTTAGCGGCAGAGAGCAATTCGCCCACCATCAGAGGTTTGTCCAAGGCTGCCGTGCCTGCAGGATAAAGATGGTTAGTGATACCTGACAGGAACTTATCAGCAGCGTCGGGGTCGGTAGTCTTGTGGGAGTAGAGTTCGCTGTAGAAGTCGCTGACGACCCTCATCACGTCCTCCTTCCCACGTCGCATGTTTCCGCTCTCGTCTCGCAGCTCGTTCAGGGGCGTGTGACCGGCATGAAGTTTCCTGAAAAAGAATGAGTTACATTTCTCACCCTTCTCCAGATTCTCCACTTTGGAACGGAAGACGATTCGCTTGGACTCCTCCTCAAAGTGCCTTTTCAGGCTCTTCTTGGTCTCCTCCAGCTCCTCCCTCACGTCCCAGCCGCAGTGAAGAAGGTCCTGCAGCGACCGCAGCTCGCGCTGCAGCCCTCTGAAGTCCCTCCTCTTCTCACACGCCTGTTGTCGACCCTTGGCCTGAAAGAAACAGCGAAACTCAAGTTTAACATATTCCCACCAATCAGAGACTGTTTGGAAGCTACCCTTGTAGGACTGCCACATTGCGTAGGCTGCTCTCAGCTCCTCCACGACTTCATCCTGAGCCAGCTGAGCACAATTCAGCTTCCAGGAGCCGGGCCCGGACGGAAAACCGTCGCCGAGGACACCTTGTAAGTGAATGGCTCTGTGGTCGGAGAAGAAGCAGGAGACCATCGAGTGCCTACTCTGCCTGACTGCCCGAGAGGTGAACACAAAGTCAATCCTGGAGCGGAGTGAGCCATCGGGTCGGCTCCACGAATAGTTCGTGGAGCCTCTCCCCATGGAGCCCACCACGTCCTGAAGAGAGGCCTCGGTTACCATCTCGATGAGCAGCTTGGACGTGATGTCCAACTTGGCAGATGTGCCAGAACTACGACCATCCTCCTCGATGGGGCAGTTGAAATCCCCGGCCATCACTAAGGTCCTGGTGGTGGCAAGCTGAAGCCGCAGGGTCTGGAAAAGCTCCAAACGCTCATTCTTCAGTGGGGACGCATACACGTTGATGAACCTGACAGGTACTCCCGCCCAGTTGCCATCTACAACAAGAGCCCTGCCGCAGATGAGCTCCTGGACGGACTCAAGCGTGAATGCGCCCCCCCGATCAGAATTGCGACCCCCGCAGACTTGCAGTCACCCCCACCGGACCAGTAGGATGGACCGTGGGACCACTCCCTGGCCAGATGTTTGAAGGACCTAGAGGAGGGAAGGGAACATTCCTGCAACATATAAACATCACACAACTGGGAAGTAAGGAAGGCATAAATAGTCTGACGTCTGAACTTGTCCTTGATGCTCCTGACATTAATGGAAAATAAATTAATATTAGCCATCATGTAGGGAAAAAAGAAAAAGTTAGCGCAGGCAATACACCTTAGTTACCACTCCGGTCGGGTGGTCCCTCGTCGGTGTTGACTGCTGGTGACGGGATCACCAGCAGGCCCTCTTCCTCCATCTGGTCAAGCAGCGCGGCCTCGATCTCGGCGACCACCAGTTCCTCCTCTTCTGGCTCGGCCACCAGGGTCTCAACCATGTGCTCCATCTCTTCTGGCTCAGGGAGGGTATCCTCCTTTTCGCCTACGAAATCCAGAATCTTCTTTTTGGAGGATTCAGTAGCAGGGCTGTCCTCCACCTTCCTCTTTCCCCGGGTTGGAACTGGGGAGACAAGAAGAGGAAAATCCTCCTCGGAATAGATAGCGGCGGGTGGAGGAAAGGTTAATTCCACCGCTACCATGGTCTGGGGAGGGAGAGTGGCTGCCGGGGCAGGGGAAAGGACACCTGCTGAGGAGTAGGGGAAGGAGGAAGAGGAAGTGGAATCCTCAGCAGGGGTGGCCGGGGTGGGGGGGGATTGGACGGGGGTGGCAGGGGGAGGGATCGAGAGAGGGGTGACAGAACTCTTACCCTCCTTTGACTTTTTCTTCTGCTTCGGAGCTGCTGGGACCGTCGCTGGGGCTTTGGCCACCGACTCCTTGACCGCATTGGCCTTGGTCGTCTCGGCCTTGGCCGCTGGGGCCTTGGTCGTCGCGTCCTTGACCTTCACAGGCCTGGTCGTCGGGGCCTTGTCCTCCGTAGCTGGGGTCGTCGCAACCACCGATGCCCAGGATCTCTCACGCTTGGGGCAATCCTTGTACAGATGAGCCGCCAGCCCACACAGGTTGCAGGACGTCTTCTTCGGGCAGTCCTTCGAGCTGTGTCCTGTCACTCGACAAATCCTGCAGGCATCCTCCTTGCAGTCCTTCATCTCGTGGCCGTTCTTGCCGCATCTCCTGCAGTTCCGCGGCATGTCCGGGTAATAGATGAGGCCGTAGGAGTTGCCCAGGGAGAATGTCGGGGGCAGGTGCCGAAGTCCGTCTGAGTACGCCAGGTCCCTGTGAAGTCTAACGGTCACCGACCACTTACCTGTCCAGAAGCCGAGTCCATTCAGGATGTGAGAGGGTTCCTTCACAACCAAACAGAAGCGTCTCAGGAAGGTACAGATGTCTTGGCCTGGGGTGTGCGGGTTGCGCATGGAGACCGTGATCCTCCTTTCGTCCCTCTGGATAGGGCAGCTACCTGTAAAGGCAGAGAAAGAATTATCCGGTCCTTTTGCGCTTACCATTTCCCAGAACCTCCTGCAGGTGTTCACAGTGGCGAAGGTGACGAAGAAGATCCCCGTCAAGAAGGTCTGGATGCTGAGGGTGTCCGACCTGGAGAAGCCTCGATCCAGCAGCATCTTCTGGCAGAACACGTCCGAGGACATATCCGGCACCCTCCCATCCACTTCCTTCAGCTTCAGGGCAACCGTCTGCCGCATCCATGGCTCCAGGGCTGGAGCTTCGTGGCGGGGCTTCTGGGGTCCCTTCTGCTGGCCAGTCGTGGAGGCAGAGTCCTTGGGGTCAGAATCGGCTCCTGGCTGGGCCCTCCTGGCTGTCCCCTGCTCCAGGCTCTTCTTTTCGGCCTTCCTCGCAGCGCTTGCCATGGCTTTCCTCCTGCAGTTACTTCTTGGAGCTGGATCTGGAACTCTTCCCGGAATGGGTGGAGCTATGCAGATTCTTCTCCCGTCGTGTTCTGGACAAATTCCCCGAAAGGTCTTTGTCTCGATGATTTTCTTCCTCGAAGATTCCACAGGACAGCCCGATTCTTCTCCGAGTCTTCGTCTTCTTCTGGATTCTTTAGAGCTTCTTCCTCCCACCGATATCCGCCTTCCTTCTCCGATGTCAGCTGGGCTCCGAAGCTCTTCTCCTTCCGAGTTCGATCGCTCTCGTCAAGTGTAGATCGTAGCTCTTGTGTTCTTAAAAGAACAGATACTACACTTGATCTTAGCCAAAAGGCCGAGAAGCGATAACCAGAATTGGTTTCAAACTACGGAGCCACCCAAGGATCCTGAAAAGTCCATTTGTGGAGATGAGCTCCTGGACTCCCGTTAAGAAGACATGTTGTCAACCTCTAGATCCCTTACATGCCTGCACTTTTCGGCTTGCTGCTGCTGCAATCCACGCGTTTTAGATCTGCATAACTCCACCTCTTTAAACACAGCACCTTCACCCCCTGCTGTTCCCACCCGCCTCAACACCGTTGGAAGGGAGGAGAACCAATTAAGGCGGGGGGTGGGGTGGAACGAGCAGCTGTCTACCCTTAGCAGGAGGGCTCCTGATTACATACCTCTCCTGCTGCTGCTGCTGCTGGCTGTCCAGCAGCAGACTGAAGGTGGCTGCTGCTGTGCACAGGTATATAAAGGCTCAGAGCCTATTATGACACGCGCAGCCAGCGTTCCATTGCCACATTCCATCTACTGCAGGCAGGATACCTGGCTGGCTGAATGTCGCTGAGAAGCTCACAGAGACCGCCATAAGCAACAGTTTAACAGAATGCCACAGACTAATCAACCAAACTTTGTGGGTTGGGTTCTCTTTTATAGTCTGCAGGCATTAAATGAAAGAAGTCAGTGTTCCAGCAGAAGGAGACAACGTTTCAGAAAAGGCATTGTAGCAAACCAAAAAAGAAATTTTAAGCGCAGCAGAGTAACCAGCGCACATACCTGTTAGCTCAGGTGAGTTTAAAAGGCTGCTGTTGATAACAAGGGCATTTGCTAAATAGATGGTGTGTGTGCAACAATATACTGAAAGGTCAATTATATTGTGCAGCTTATCTCACCACCTGTAGTTATTTAGGTGAAAGCTCCAAAATGCTTGCCTAATATGTCTGTTTATCCAAAAGGAAGTAAAAAGGGAGAGCTAGAAAGATAGCATTGCATCACATTACATGGCAATGCAATGCACAGTTGCTGAAGTTGAACCAAAATGAGCTTGTAATCTGGCTTCTGCAACTTTGAACATGAAAAATCCAATGAGGAGAAGAAAAGCAAAGCCAAAGAGTCCATCCCAAAATCCGACAAACAAGCAAAATGAACAAAAAACATTGAATTCAATTCTTTCTGATTTTAGAAACTGCATTAAAGAAGGGGTGCACCGGTCCTGGAGATACTGCAATACCAGGTCAATGCGTGGAGTGGACAGAGCAAGCTCTTTTTCCATCTCCCTGTTCTAAAAATCCATTTAATATATGGTCCCCAGATAGGGGACGTATCAGATATTAAACTGATAAGAACAGATTTTTTTTTTTTTTTTTTTTTTTTTCGTTTTCAAACAAGCTTTATTTAAATCAGACATACATCATAAATTACAAACAAATCACAAAGACTTGAATAAAATATGACATAAAACAAATACAAGGTCAGATTTAAAAAGCGCATAAAAGCATAAAAATCATAAAACACAGTTTTGCATATAATTTGCATAAATAAATACATATGTCAAATGCAAACACCATAGCTTTTTAACTTTATCTTTTTACAATCAGGTAGTATGAAAACTTTTCACAAAGAACATATCCGATACAATATTTGAAACAAATCACAAATACTGGAATAAAATATGACATAAAACTAATACAGAGTCAGAATTAAAATGCACTTAAAAGCATAAAAAGCATAAAACACAGTTTTGCATATAATTTACATAAATAAATACATATTCCAAATTTGCAAACACCATAGCTTTTTTGCTTCATTGATTCCCATCTTTTTACAATCTCTCAGGTAGTATGTAAACATTTCACAAAGAGCAAGCCCAATACAATCTTTGACAGGAATAAATTCACGTTTAAACAATAATATATTGCGCACTTTCCATAAAGCTTCTTTTAAACAGTTTATTATAAGCCATGCGACTCGTGCTTGTTTCATGGTTGGGCAATTAATTATCCCATATATTATAATGTCACAATTTAGGGTTTGTATACCACATATCCATTTTAGGAGGGTGCCCACCGTCTGCCATAGCTCTTGTGCGTAGGGGCAATCCCACAGTAAATGAAACACTGACTCGTTTGGGGCGCATCTTTCTCTGGGACATCTAGCACTAGCCACCAGCCCCCTATGATGCTGAAAAGCTCTCGTAGGGAGACATTGGTGAACAACCTGCCAAGCTAAATCCTTTTGTGAGTTGCTAAGTGCAGGACAGGCCACGTTGTTCCACACCAGGCGGCACCTGGAGATGGAAAAATTAGACACATCCTCCATCTCCTCATGTCCCTTACAAATAACTGTTAACTTACGTTGATCAAATAAAAGCTGACGATCAACTTGGGTCAGATCATATTCTGAAATGACCTTCTCCAAGATCTTGTAATGCTTAGGGGGAGATAAGAGAAAAGGACAATTAACAGTCATACTGAAGTTCAACTTTCGGAAAAGAAACCCAGTTGTATATCTAAGAAAACAAGAGAAAGCCCCAACATTATTCAAGCTTTTGCAACAAAATACAAAAAACTTGATAAATAAAAACAATTTTAAATCAGGGAACCCTTTACCCCCATTTTTCTTGCTTTTACATACCACCTCCCTCCTCAATTTCTCCATTTTGGATCCCCACAGAAAATAAAACATGGGCTTCATAAGTCTTTTAAGATACAGAGAATTAGGGGGAAAAACCATAGCGGCATACAAAATGATAGGAAGCAAAACCATTTTAATTACAAGAATCTTGCCCTCCATTGTTAGTTTTCGAGTTTGCCATAAAGAGATCTTCTGATTTAATTTATTCAAAACCAAATCCCAGTTTTCAATACCATCATTAGCAGGATTAAACAAGACACCCAGGATCTTGATTCCTACTGTTTGTGTGGGAACCCTAGGCGGATCTGACTCCCATTGACCCATAATCATACAGTCACATTTATTTATATTCAACTTAAACCCAGACCCAGCACTAAAAATTTCAGTAATTAGAATTGCTCTGTTAATAGATGCTGAGCTAGTGCCATATACAGATATGTCATCCATATATCCAATGGCTTTAACTTGTTGTCCACCCCCACCCGGAATAAAAATGCCCCTAACCACCTTGTCCCGACGCAGCAGGCACAACAGTGGCTCAATGGAGCAGACAAATAAAAGTGGGGACATGGGGCAACCTTGTTTAACACCGGAAAGAAGCTCCACCTCTCTAGTTAAAAAACCATTGACTAAAATCCGGGCAGATGACTGTTTGTATAAAAGCGCAATTTTCTGAATAAAAGAATCAGGGAACCCCATCTTTCCCATAACTTTAAAAAGATAAAAGTGGGAGACCCTATCAAACGCTTTCATAAAATCCAAAGATAAAATAGCTAGTGGCTGTTTTCTATCTTTTTGAAACCAGATAAGATCACGAATTAGGTTTAGATGCTCCCAGATTGATCTCCCGGGGACACCACAAACCTGATCTGGATGAATTACATTTTTAATAACTGCTTTAAGACGACCAGCAACAACTTTAGCTAAAATCTTGTAGTCTGTATTTAATAGTGAAATAGGCCTCCAATTCTCCAACTTTGATTTATCACCTTTCTTAAAAATTAATGTAATCATACTTTTACGCCATGAATATGGTAATAAATCAGCCTTAGAGGCTTCACAAACTACTTGTATAAAATCCTCCTTAATTAGATCCCAAAAGCAAAGATAAAATTCAATAGGAAGGCCATCTGATCCAGGAGCCTTACCTTTATTAAAACTCTTAAGGGTCTCTTCAATTTCACTGGGTAAAAGTTCTTTAGCTAAAAAAATCTGGTCATCTTTATTTAAAAACTGGGATAAAACATTAAGATTCTCTGTAAAAGCAGGTTCATCAACATTTTTAATACTAAAAAGATCTCTATAAAAATTAGCAGTATGCTCTAAAATGCTCTCAGTGGAAGATTGTCCTTCTAGCTCAGTAATCACTTGTTTTTTGTCACTCATTTTTTTAAAGAAGAACCTTGAGCAGGTCTCACCCTCTTCCAAATATTTCACACGGGCATTAAATATAATTTCTTTACCCTTTTGTTCCAGGAATTTTTGGATTTCTGTCTGGATCTTGGCAATCTCACCATCCACACCAGGCACTCCCCACCCCTTAAGCTTATGGAGAGTTTGCATCCTGACATTAAAATCTTTAAAACATTTCCTTTTTTCACGTGCCTTCCTTTTACCAATTTTAATAAAAAATTCTTTAATACGGGTTTTAACACACTCCCACCACCCCAACATACTCTGATTTGGGTGTTTCCGTCTTCTCCAACTCTCATACTTTGCATAAAACTCCGCCCTTACCAGTTCGTCTTCTAATAAGAGCACATTCAATTTCCACATACCTTTTCCAACTTTTGCTTCCTGTGGAGTTTGCAATACATTGTATAGTAATACATGATCAGAAAAAATATTTTCTATTAGACCAGCATTCCTAGGTTTAAAAACATCAGAAGAGGAAAAAATAAAATCAATACGAGATGACATCCCTCTACCCCTCCATGTATGCCCAGGGTCAGTAGGGTAGGACTTTCTCCAAGCATCTAATAATTTGAGGTCCGTTGTCAAATGTTTTAACAGACTGGATGTTTTGTCTGTTCTTCCATTAGTATCACCTCCACTCCTCCCCTCCCCCAACATGACACAGTTAAAATCCCCTCCCACTATCACAGGGGACGGACCTGATAAAAACAAAGGGATGACATTAAAAAGGGAAGCACGCTCATTTTTCTCTGGGGATGCATAAACATTAATAAGACGACAGGTAAAACCATTTAAAATAACATGAGTTGATAAGGCACGACCTGGAACTATTTCAGTGATGGATAAAACATTAACATTTTGACATTTGAATAAAATCCCAACCCCGGCAGCTTTATTTTCATTGGACCCTGACCAAATAGAGGGTCCTGCTGACCAGTCCATTTTTAAGTTGGGGTATGACAAATCGTGATCAATACCGCATTCTTGCAGGAAAAAAATGTCAAAGTTCAGAGACAGTAACCAAGCAAACAAAGCAGCCCGTCTAACAGGGCTCTTTAGGCTTCTCACATTTAGTGAGGCAACACGGATTTCTGCCATGTTAGGTGTTTTTTATTGATTCATTATACTCTGAATCTGAATCAATAATTTGTGACAGAGAAGGTGAAGGAAGGGATGACACAGTTCGTAAACTGTCCGTTTCATCTGAGTCCGTGAAATCCTCAATTAAGTTAGTCCCCTCTGGGCTGAGAATTTTTGCAGCACTAGATAGAAAGACTTTACGGGACATCTGAGGCAGGTTTTGCTCCTCCTGTGCCTCTTCACGACTTCTCTTACCACTGGCGCTGAGATCCATCCGATCCTCCGAATCCACCCGATCCTCACCAGGCACTGCAGCAGGTGGAATACCCGCAGACCCTCCAGGAGCACCAAGGGACATCATCTCCGGAGCAGGATGACCATCAGGACCAGCAACAGGTTCACCAACCACTGCACGACCTCTATCATCCAGGCAGGCAACAGGACATCCATCAGGAATGGTTCCAGGACATCCATCTGGACTGGCATCAGGACATCCATCTGGACTGGCATCAGGACATCCATCTGGACTGGCATCAGGGCATCCATCTGGGTTGGCATCAGGACATCCATCTGGATTGGCATCAGGGCATCCATCTGGATTGGCATCAGGGCATCCATCTGGATTGGCATCAGGGCATCCGTCTGGACTGGCATCAGGGCAGACATCTGGTCCAACATCTGTGCTGGCATCAGCAGGGGTATCTGGATGGACATCTGGATTGGTACCAACAGCTCCAGATTTTCGCCTCTTTTTTGGTTCCCTCTCATTTCCGCTCTGAGAAGGTGCCATCTCCCCACCAGGTGAAACCTGGACCCCTGCAGGAGTAGGCAAAGGCGTGACCTCGGCTACAGAGGCCAGGTTTTTCCGCAAAGGTACCGACTGAGCATCGACTGAGTCAGACTGTTTTTGACCTTTAGTAATGTCCACAAAGCTTTTTCTGGGGTCACCCGGGCTGACCCTGCTGGCATCAGCAGGAACTCCTGCGGAACTAGCCGCAGGCGCCCGAGAGCCACCACGAGACCTTGTCCGCATCGGACAATTACTGAACAGGTGAGTAGACATTCCGCACCCACTGCAGGTCTTACTGTTCTTACAGTCCTTTGAGGCATGACCCCATTGTCCACAATTGTGGCACTGACTCATCCGCTCGTTCTTACAATCGCTCTGTATGTGACCAAGGTCACCACACCTACGACACCTGAATGGTTGTCCATCATAGAAGAGGTAGCCATGGTCTCTTCCCAGCACCACTGTGGAGGGGGGGTGCATAAGGCCTTCTACACCCCCAGGGTCAAGTCTGAAGCGTACCATAAAGCGTCGTTTCCCATTCCAGAAACCGCTCCGACCTTTGACGTTCCCCTTAACGCATTCGTAAAAGTGCTGGCAGGCAACCTTGTTCGAGAACGTGAGAATATATGTACTCTGCCCCTTCTCCTGCAGGCAGTAAACATCATGATCTTTCACGTTCAACAGATCTCTCAAAATCTGTACATAGAACTCACGGGGGTTGTCATATCCGACATGGTTTGCTGGAACCTCGATACGCACCGAGTTCCTGATCTGGCCGGAGCCAGTGGAAAACTGAAATGAACAAGGCATCTCACCAAAGTGGCAAAGGCTTACCGTCACTACGGGCTCGGCCTTTCGCCTGGGGATCGCAACTTGTTGCCCGGGGACTAAGCCAGCTCCCTAATAGCAGCAGGGGGGTGAAGTCCCACCAAAAGGTGAGACGATCCCCCCAGGCCAAGGAGCCGGGTACCCCGGGCACCTCTCAGCCAAGACCAAGGCAGCAACCGTTAGATCACTGCACCTGATCTCAGCCAAAAGGCCGAGAAGCGATAACCAGAATTGGTTTCAAACTACGGAGCCACCCAAGGATCCTGAAAAGTCCATTTGTGGAGATGAGCTCCTGGACTCCCGTTAAGAAGACATGTTGTCAACCTCTAGATCCCTTACATGCCTGCACTTTTCGGCTTGCTGCTGCTGCAATCCACGCGTTTTAGATCTGCATAACTCCACCTCTTTAAACACAGCACCTTCACCCCCTGCTGTTCCCACCCGCCTCAACACCGTTGGAAGGGAGGAGAACCAATTAAGGCGGGGGGTGGGGTGGAACGAGCAGCTGTCTACCCTTAGCAGGAGGGCTCCTGATTACATACCTCTCCTGCTGCTGCTGCTGCTGGCTGTCCAGCAGCAGACTGAAGGTGGCTGCTGCTGTGCACAGGTATATAAAGGCTCAGAGCCTATTATGACACGCGCAGCCAGCGTTCCATTGCCACATTCCATCTACTGCAGGCAGGATACCTGGCTGGCTGAATGTCGCTGAGAAGCTCACAGAGACCGCCATAAGCAACAGTTTAACAGAATGCCACAGACTAATCAACCAAACTTTTTGGGTTGGGTTCTCTTTTATAGTCTGCAGGCATTAAATGAAAGAAGTCAGTGTTCCAGCAGAAGGAGACAACGTTTCAGAAAAGGCATTGTAGCAAACCAAAAAAGAAATTTTAAGCGCAGCAGAGTAACCAGCGCACATACCTGTTAGCTCAGGTGAGTTTAAAAGGCTGCTGTTGGTAACAAGGGCATTTGCTAAATAGATGGTGTGTGTGCAACAATATACTGAAAGGTCAATTATATTGTGCAGCTTATCTCACCACCTGTAGTTATTTAGGTGAAAGCTCCAAAATGCTTGCCTAATATGTCTGTTTATCCAAAAGGAAGTAAAAAGGGAGAGCTAGAAAGATAGCATTGCATCACATTACATGGCAATGCAATGCACAGTTGCTGAAGTTGAACCAAAATGAGCTTGTAATCTGGCTTCTGCAACTTTGAACATGAAAAATCCAATGAGGAGAAGAAAAGCAAAGCCAAAGAGTCCATCCCAAAATCCGACAAACAAGCAAAATGAACAAAAAACATTGAATTCAATTCTTTCTGATTTTAGAAACTGCATTAAAGAAGGGGTGCACCGGTCCTGGAGATACTGCAATACCAGGTCAATGCGTGGAGTGGACAGAGCAAGCTCTTTTTCCATCTCCCTGTTCTAAAAATCCATTTAATATATGGTCCCCAGATAGGGGACGTATCAGATATTAAACTGATAAGAACAGATACTACACTTGATCTTAGCCAAAAGGCCGAGAAGCGATAACCAGAATTGGTTTCAAACTACGGAGCCACCCAAGGATCCTGAAAAGTCCATTTGTGGAGATGAGCTCCTGGACTCCCGTTAAGAAGACATGTTGTCAACCTCTAGATCCCTTACATGCCTGCACTTTTCGGCTTGCTGCTGCTGCAATCCACGCGTTTTAGATCTGCATAACTCCACCTCTTTAAACACAGCACCTTCACCCCCTGCTGTTCCCACCCGCCTCAACACCGTTGGAAGGGAGGAGAACCAATTAAGGCGGGGGGTGGGGTGGAACGAGCAGCTGTCTACCCTTAGCAGGAGGGCTCCTGATTACATACCTCTCCTGCTGCTGCTGCTGCTGGCTGTCCAGCAGCAGACTGAAGGTGGCTGCTGCTGTGCACAGGTATATAAAGGCTCAGAGCCTATTATGACACGCGCAGCCAGCGTTCCATTGCCACATTCCATCTACTGCAGGCAGGATACCTGGCTGGCTGAATGTCGCTGAGAAGCTCACAGAGACCGCCATAAGCAACAGTTTAACAGAATGCCACAGACTAATCAACCAAACTTTTTGGGTTGGGTTCTCTTTTATAGTCTGCAGGCATTAAATGAAAGAAGTCAGTGTTCCAGCAGAAGGAGACAACGTTTCAGAAAAGGCATTGTAGCAAACCAAAAAAGAAATTTTAAGCGCAGCAGAGTAACCAGCGCACATACCTGTTAGCTCAGGTGAGTTTAAAAGGCTGCTGTTGGTAACAAGGGCATTTGCTAAATAGATGGTGTGTGTGCAACAATATACTGAAAGGTCAATTATATTGTGCAGCTTATCTCACCACCTGTAGTTATTTAGGTGAAAGCTCCAAAATGCTTGCCTAATATGTCTGTTTATCCAAAAGGAAGTAAAAAGGGAGAGCTAGAAAGATAGCATTGCATCACATTACATGGCAATGCAATGCACAGTTGCTGAAGTTGAACCAAAATGAGCTTGTAATCTGGCTTCTGCAACTTTGAACATGAAAAATCCAATGAGGAGAAGAAAAGCAAAGCCAAAGAGTCCATCCCAAAATCCGACAAACAAGCAAAATGAACAAAAAACATTGAATTCAATTCTTTCTGATTTTAGAAACTGCATTAAAGAAGGGGTGCACCGGTCCTGGAGATACTGCAATACCAGGTCAATGCGTGGAGTGGACAGAGCAAGCTCTTTTTCCATCTCCCTGTTCTAAAAATCCATTTAATATATGGTCCCCAGATAGGGGACGTATCAGATATTAAACTGATAAGAACAGATACTACACTTGATCTTAGCCAAAAGGCCGAGAAGCGATAACCAGAATTGGTTTCAAACTACGGAGCCACCCAAGGATCCTGAAAAGTCCATTTGTGGAGATGAGCTCCTGGACTCCCGTTAAGAAGACATGTTGTCAACCTCTAGATCCCTTACATGCCTGCACTTTTCGGCTTGCTGCTGCTGCAATCCATGCGTTTTAGATCTGCATAACTCCACCTCTTTAAACACAGCACCTTCACCCCCTGCTGTTCCCACCCGCCTCAACACCGTTGGAAGGGAGGAGAACCAATTAAGGCGGGGGGTGGGGTGGAACGAGCAGCTGTCTACCCTTAGCAGGAGGGCTCCTGATTACATACCTCTCCTGCTGCTGCTGCTGCTGGCTGTCCAGCAGCAGACTGAAGGTGGCTGCTGCTGTGCACAGGTATATAAAGGCTCAGAGCCTATTATGACACGCGCAGCCAGCGTTCCATTGCCACATTCCATCTACTGCAGGCAGGATACCTGGCTGGCTGAATGTCGCTGAGAAGCTCACAGAGACCGCCATAAGCAACAGTTTAACAGAATGCCACAGACTAATCAACCAAACTTTTTGGGTTGGGTTCTCTTTTATAGTCTGCAGGCATTAAATGAAAGAAGTCAGTGTTCCAGCAGAAGGAGACAACGTTTCAGAAAAGGCATTGTAGCAAACCAAAAAAGAAATTTTAAGCGCAGCAGAGTAACCAGCGCACATACCTGTTAGCTCAGGTGAGTTTAAAAGGCTGCTGTTGATAACAAGGGCATTTGCTAAATAGATGGTGTGTGTGCAACAATATACTGAAAGGTCAATTATATTGTGCAGCTTATCTCACCACCTGTAGTTATTTAGGTGAAAGCTCCAAAATGCTTGCCTAATATGTCTGTTTATCCAAAAGGAAGTAAAAAGGGAGAGCTAGAAAGATAGCATTGCATCACATTACATGGCAATGCAATGCACAGTTGCTGAAGTTGAACCAAAATGAGCTTGTAATCTGGCTTCTGCAACTTTGAACATGAAAAATCCAATGAGGAGAAGAAAAGCAAAGCCAAAGAGTCCATCCCAAATTCCGACAAACAAGCAAAATGAACAAAAAACATTGAATTCAATTCTTTCTGATTTTAGAAACTGCATTAAAGAAGGGGTGCACCGGTCCTGGAGATACTGCAATACCAGGTCAATGCGTGGAGTGGACAGAGCAAGCTCTTTTTCCATCTCCCTGTTCTAAAAATCCATTTAATATATGGTCCCCAGATAGGGGACGTATCAGATATTAAACTGATAAGAACAGATACTACACTTGATCTTAGCCAAAAGGCCGAGAAGCGATAACCAGAATTGGTTTCAAACTACGGAGCCACCCAAGGATCCTGAAAAGTCCATTTGTGGAGATGAGCTCCTGGACTCCCGTTAAGAAGACATGTTGTCAACCTCTAGATCCCTTACATGCCTGCACTTTTCGGCTTGCTGCTGCTGCAATCCACGCGTTTTAGATCTGCATAACTCCACCTCTTTAAACACAGCACCTTCACCCCCTGCTGTTCCCACCCGCCTCAACACCGTTGGAAGGGAGGAGAACCAATTAAGGCGGGGGGTGGGGTGGAACGAGCAGCTGTCTACCCTTAGCAGGAGGGCTCCTGATTACATACCTCTCCTGCTGCTGCTGCTGCTGGCTGTCCAGCAGCAGACTGAAGGTGGCTGCTGCTGTGCACAGGTATATAAAGGCTCAGAGCCTATTATGACACGCGCAGCCAGCGTTCCATTGCCACATTCCATCTACTGCAGGCAGGATACCTGGCTGGCTGAATGTCGCTGAGAAGCTCACAGAGACCGCCATAAGCAACAGTTTAACAGAATGCCACAGACTAATCAACCAAACTTTTTGGGTTGGGTTCTCTTTTATAGTCTGCAGGCATTAAATGAAAGAAGTCAGTGTTCCAGCAGAAGGAGACAACGTTTCAGAAAAGGCATTGTAGCAAACCAAAAAAGAAATTTTAAGCGCAGCAGAGTAACCAGCGCACATACCTGTTAGCTCAGGTGAGTTTAAAAGGCTGCTGTTGATAACAAGGGCATTTGCTAAATAGATGGTGTGTGTGCAACAATATACTGAAAGGTCAATTATATTGTGCAGCTTATCTCACCACCTGTAGTTATTTAGGTGAAAGCTCCAAAATGCTTGCCTAATATGTCTGTTTATCCAAAAGGAAGTAAAAAGGGAGAGCTAGAAAGATAGCATTGCATCACATTACATGGCAATGCAATGCACAGTTGCTGAAGTTGAACCAAAATGAGCTTGTAATCTGGCTTCTGCAACTTTGAACATGAAAAATCCAATGAGGAGAAGAAAAGCAAAGCCAAAGAGTCCATCCCAAAATCCGACAAACAAGCAAAATGAACAAAAAACATTGAATTCAATTCTTTCTGATTTTAGAAACTGCATTAAAGAAGGGGTGCACCGGTCCTGGAGATACTGCAATACCAGGTCAATGCGTGGAGTGGACAGAGCAAGCTCTTTTTCCATCTCCCTGTTCTAAAAATCCATTTAATATATGGTCCCCAGATAGGGGACGTATCAGATATTAAACTGATAAGAACAGATACTACACTTGATCTTAGCCAAAAGGCCGAGAAGCGATAACCAGAATTGGTTTCAAACTACGGAGCCACCCAAGGATCCTGAAAAGTCCATTTGTGGAGATGAGCTCCTGGACTCCCGTTAAGAAGACATGTTGTCAACCTCTAGATCCCTTACATGCCTGCACTTTTCGGCTTGCTGCTGCTGCAATCCACGCGTTTTAGATCTGCATAACTCCACCTCTTTAAACACAGCACCTTCACCCCCTGCTGTTCCCACCCGCCTCAACACCGTTGGAAGGGAGGAGAACCAATTAAGGCGGGGGGTGGGGTGGAACGAGCAGCTGTCTACCCTTAGCAGGAGGGCTCCTGATTACATACCTCTCCTGCTGCTGCTGCTGCTGGCTGTCCAGCAGCAGACTGAAGGTGGCTGCTGCTGTGCACAGGTATATAAAGGCTCAGAGCCTATTATGACACGCGCAGCCAGCGTTCCATTGCCACATTCCATCTACTGCAGGCAGGATACCTGGCTGGCTGAATGTCGCTGAGAAGCTCACAGAGACCGCCATAAGCAACAGTTTAACAGAATGCCACAGACTAATCAACCAAACTTTTTGGGTTGGGTTCTCTTTTATAGTCTGCAGGCATTAAATGAAAGAAGTCAGTGTTCCAGCAGAAGGAGACAACGTTTCAGAAAAGGCATTGTAGCAAACCAAAAAAGAAATTTTAAGCGCAGCAGAGTAACCAGCGCACATACCTGTTAGCTCAGGTGAGTTTAAAAGGCTGCTGTTGATAACAAGGGCATTTGCTAAATAGATGGTGTGTGTGCAACAATATACTGAAAGGTCAATTATATTGTGCAGCTTATCTCACCACCTGTAGTTATTTAGGTGAAAGCTCCAAAATGCTTGCCTAATATGTCTGTTTATCCAAAAGGAAGTAAAAAGGGAGAGCTAGAAAGATAGCATTGCATCACATTACATGGCAATGCAATGCACAGTTGCTGAAGTTGAACCAAAATGAGCTTGTAATCTGGCTTCTGCAACTTTGAACATGAAAAATCCAATGAGGAGAAGAAAAGCAAAGCCAAAGAGTCCATCCCAAAATCCGACAAACAAGCAAAATGAACAAAAAACATAGAATTCAATTCTTTCTGATTTTAGAAACTGCATTGAAGAAGGGGTGCACCGGTCCTGGAGATACTGCAATACCAGGTCAATGCGTGGAGTGGACAGAGCAAGCTCTTTTTCCATCTCCCTGTTCTAAAAATCCATTTAATATATGGTCCCCAGATAGGGGACGTATCAGATATTAAACTGATAAGAACAGATACTACACTTGATCTTAGCCAAAAGGCCGAGAAGCGATAACCAGAATTGGTTTCAAACTACGGAGCCACCCAAGGATCCTGAAAAGTCCATTTGTGGAGATGAGCTCCTGGACTCCCGTTAAGAAGACATGTTGTCAACCTCTAGATCCCTTACATGCCTGCACTTTTCGGCTTGCTGCTGCTGCAATCCACGCGTTTTAGATCTGCATAACTCCACCTCTTTAAACACAGCACCTTCACCCCCTGCTGTTCCCACCCGCCTCAACACCGTTGGAAGGGAGGAGAACCAATTAAGGCGGGGGGTGGGGTGGAACGAGCAGCTGTCTACCCTTAGCAGGAGGGCTCCTGATTACATACCTCTCCTGCTGCTGCTGCTGCTGGCTGTCCAGCAGCAGACTGAAGGTGGCTGCTGCTGTGCACAGGTATATAAAGGCTCAGAGCCTATTATGACACGCGCAGCCAGCGTTCCATTGCCACATTCCATCTACTGCAGGCAGGATACCTGGCTGGCTGAATGTCGCTGAGAAGCTCACAGAGACCGCCATAAGCAACAGTTTAACAGAATGCCACAGACTAATCAACCAAACTTTTTGGGTTGGGTTCTCTTTTATAGTCTGCAGGCATTAAATGAAAGAAGTCAGTGTTCCAGCAGAAGGAGACAACGTTTCAGAAAAGGCATTGTAGCAAACCAAAAAAGAAATTTTAAGCGCAGCAGAGTAACCAGCGCACATACCTGTTAGCTCAGGTGAGTTTAAAAGGCTGCTGTTGATAACAAGGGCATTTGCTAAATAGATGGTGTGTGTGCAACAATATACTGAAAGGTCAATTATATTGTGCAGCTTATCTCACCACCTGTAGTTATTTAGGTGAAAGCTCCAAAATGCTTGACTAATATGTCTGTTTATCCAAAAGGAAGTAAAAAGGGAGAGCTAGAAAGATAGCATTGCATCACATTACATGGCAATGCAATGCACAGTTGCTGAAGTTGAACCAAAATGAGCTTGTAATCTGGCTTCTGCAACTTTGAACATGAAAAATCCAATGAGGAGAAGAAAAGCAAAGCCAAAGAGTCCATCCCAAAATCCGACAAACAAGCAAAATGAACAAAAAACATTGAATTCAATTCTTTCTGATTTTAGAAACTGCATTAAAGAAGGGGTGCACCGGTCCTGGAGATACTGCAATACCAGGTCAATGCGTGGAGTGGACAGAGCAAGCTCTTTTTCCATCTCCCTGTTCTAAAAATCCATTAAATATATGGTCCCCAGATAGGGGACGTATCAGATATTAAACTGATAAGAACAGATACTACACTTGATCTTAGCCAAAAGGCCGAGAAGCGATAACCAGAATTGGTTTCAAACTACGGAGCCACCCAAGGATCCTGAAAAGTCCATTTGTGGAGATGAGCTCCTGGACTCCCGTTAAGAAGACATGTTGTCAACCTCTAGATCCCTTACATGCCTGCACTTTTCGGCTTGCTGCTGCTGCAATCCACGCGTTTTAGATCTGCATAACTCCACCTCTTTAAACACAGCACCTTCACCCCCTGCTGTTCCCACCCGCCTCAACACCGTTGGAAGGGAGGAGAACCAATTAAGGCGGGGGGTGGGGTGGAACGAGCAGCTGTCTACCCTTAGCAGGAGGGCTCCTGATTACATACCTCTCCTGCTGCTGCTGCTGCTGGCTGTCCAGCAGCAGACTGAAGGTGGCTGCTGCTGTGCACAGGTATATAAAGGCTCAGAGCCTATTATGACACGCGCAGCCAGCGTTCCATTGCCACATTCCATCTACTGCAGGCAGGATACCTGGCTGGCTGAATGTCGCTGAGAAGCTCACAGAGACCGCCATAAGCAACAGTTTAACAGAATGCCACAGACTAATCAACCAAACTTTTTGGGTTGGGTTCTCTTTTATAGTCTGCAGGCATTAAATGAAAGAAGTCAGTGTTCCAGCAGAAGGAGACAACGTTTCAGAAAAGGCATTGTAGCAAACCAAAAAAGAAATTTTAAGCGCAGCAGAGTAACCAGCGCACATACCTGTTAGCTCAGGTGAGTTTAAAAGGCTGCTGTTGATAACAAGGGCATTTGCTAAATAGATGGTGTGTGTGCAACAATATACTGAAAGGTCAATTATATTGTGCAGCTTATCTCACCACCTGTAGTTATTTAGGTGAAAGCTCCAAAATGCTTGCCTAATATGTCTGTTTATCCAAAAGGAAGTAAAAAGGGAGAGCTAGAAAGATAGCATTGCATCACATTACATGGCAATGCAATGCACAGTTGCTGAAGTTGAACCAAAATGAGCTTGTAATCTGTCTTCTGCAACTTTGAACATGAAAAATCCAATGAGGAGAAGAAAAGCAAAGCCAAAGAGTCCATCCCAAAATCCGACAAACAAGCAAAATGAACAAAAAACATTGAATTCAATTCTTTCTGATTTTAGAAACTGCATTAAAGAAGGGGTGCACCGGTCCTGGAGATACTGCAATACCAGGTCAATGCGTGGAGTGGACAGAGCAAGCTCTTTTTCCATCTCCCTGTTCTAAAAATCCATTTAATATATGGTCCCCAGATAGGGGACGTATCAGATATTAAACTGATAAGAACAGATACTACACTTGATCTTAGCCAAAAGGCCGAGAAGCGATAACCAGAATTGGTTTCAAACTACGGAGCCACCCAAGGATCCTGAAAAGTCCATTTGTGGAGATGAGCTCCTGGACTCCCGTTAAGAAGACATGTTGTCAACCTCTAGATCCCTTACATGCCTGCACTTTTCGGCTTGCTGCTGCTGCAATCCACGCGTTTTAGATCTGCATAACTCCACCTCTTTAAACACAGCACCTTCACCCCCTGCTGTTCCCACCCGCCTCAACACCGTTGGAAGGGAGGAGAACCAATTAAGGCGGGGGGTGGGGTGGAACGAGCAGCTGTCTACCCTTAGCAGGAGGGCTCCTGATTACATACCTCTCCTGCTGCTGCTGCTGCTGGCTGTCCAGCAGCAGACTGAAGGTGGCTGCTGCTGTGCACAGGTATATAAAGGCTCAGAGCCTATTATGACACGCGCAGCCAGCGTTCCATTGCCACATTCCATCTACTGCAGGCAGGATACCTGGCTGGCTGAATGTCGCTGAGAAGCTCACAGAGACCGCCATAAGCAACAGTTTAACAGAATGCCACAGACTAATCAACCAAACTTTTTGGGTTGGGTTCTCTTTTATAGTCTGCAGGCATTAAATGAAAGAAGTCAGTGTTCCAGCAGAAGGAGACAACGTTTCAGAAAAGGCATTGTAGCAAACCAAAAAAGAAATTTTAAGCGCAGCAGAGTAACCAGCGCACATACCTGTTAGCTCAGGTGAGTTTAAAAGGCTGCTGTTGATAACAAGGGCATTTGCTAAATAGATGGTGTGTGTGCAACAATATACTGAAAGGTCAATTATATTGTGCAGCTTATCTCACCACCTGTAGTTATTTAGGTGAAAGCTCCAAAATGCTTGCCTAATATGTCTGTTTATCCATAAGGAAGTAAAAAGGGAGAGCTAGAAAGATAGCATTGCATCACATTACATGGCAATGCAATGCACAGTTGCTGAAGTTGAACCAAAATGAGCTTGTAATCTGGCTTCTGCAACTTTGAACATGAAAAATCCAATGAGGAGAAGAAAAGCAAAGCCAAAGAGTCCATCCCAAAATCCGACAAACAAGCAACATGAACAAAAAACATTGAATTCAATTCTTTCTGATTTTAGAAACTGCATTAAAGAAGGGGTGCACCGGTCCTGGAGATACTGCAATACCAGGTCAATGCGTGGAGTGGACAGAGCAAGCTCTTTTTCCATCTCCCTGTTCTAAAAATCCATTTAATATATGGTCCCCAGATAGGGGACGTATCAGATATTAAACTAATAAGAACAGATACTACACTTGATCTTAGCCAAAAGGCCGAGAAGCGATAACCAGAATTGGTTTCAAACTACGGAGCCACCCAAGGATCCTGAAAAGTCCATTTGTGGAGATGAGCTCCTGGACTCCCGTTAAGAAGACATGTTGTCAACCTCTAGATCCCTTACATGCCTGCACTTTTCGGCTTGCTGCTGCTGCAATCCACGCGTTTTAGATCTGCATAACTCCACCTCTTTAAACACAGCACCTTCACCCCCTGCTGTTCCCACCCGCCTCAACACCGTTGGAAGGGAGGAGAACCAATTAAGGCGGGGGGTGGGGTGGAACGAGCAGCTGTCTACCCTTAGCAGGAGGGCTCCTGATTACATACCTCTCCTGCTGCTGCTGCTGCTGGCTGTCCAGCAGCAGACTGAAGGTGGCTGCTGCTGTGCACAGGTATATAAAGGCTCAGAGCCTATTATGACACGCGCAGCCAGCGTTCCATTGCCACATTCCATCTACTGCAGGCAGGATACCTGGCTGGCTGAATGTCGCTGAGAAGCTCACAGAGACCGCCATAAGCAACAGTTTAACAGAATGCCACAGACTAATCAACCAAACTTTTTGGGTTGGGTTCTCTTTTATAGTCTGCAGGCATTAAATGAAAGAAGTCAGTGTTCCAGCAGAAGGAGACAACGTTTCAGAAAAGGCATTGTAGCAAACCAAAAAAGAAATTTTAAGCGCAGCAGAGTAACCAGCGCACATACCTGTTAGCTCAGGTGAGTTTAAAAGGCTGCTGTTGATAACAAGGGCATTTGCTAAATAGATGGTGTGTGTGCAACAATATACTGAAAGGTCAATTATATTGTGCAGCTTATCTCACCACCTGTAGTTATTTAGGTGAAAGCTCCAAAATGCTTGACTAATATGTCTGTTTATCCAAAAGGAAGTAAAAAGGGAGAGCTAGAAAGATAGCATTGCATCACATTACATGGCAATGCAATGCACAGTTGCTGAAGTTGAACCAAAATGAGCTTGTAATCTGGCTTCTGCAACTTTGAACATGAAAAATCCAATGAGGAGAAGAAAAGCAAAGCCAAAGAGTCCATCCCAAAATCCGACAAACAAGCAAAATGAACAAAAAACATTGAATTCAATTCTTTCTGATTTTAGAAACTGCATTAAAGAAGGGGTGCACCGGTCCTGGAGATACTGCAATACCAGGTCAATGCGTGGAGTGGACAGAGCAAGCTCTTTTTCCATCTCCCTGTTCTAAAAATCCATTTAATATATGGTCCCCAGATAGGGGACGTATCAGATATTAAACTGATAAGAACAGATACTACACTTGATCTTAGCCAAAAGGCCGAGAAGCGATAACCAGAATTGGTTTCAAACTACGGAGCCACCCAAGGATCCTGAAAAGTCCATTTGTGGAGATGAGCTCCTGGACTCCCGTTAAGAAGACATGTTGTCAACCTCTAGATCCCTTACATGCCTGCACTTTTCGGCTTGCTGCTGCTGCAATCCACGCGTTTTAGATCTGCATAACTCCACCTCTTTAAACACAGCACCTTCACCCCCTGCTGTTCCCACCCGCCTCAACACCGTTGGAAGGGAGGAGAACCAATTAAGGCGGGGGGTGGGGTGGAACGGGCAGCTGTCTACCCTTAGCAGGAGGGCTCCTGATTACATACCTCTCCTGCTGCTGCTGCTGCTGGCTGTCCAGCAGCAGACTGAAGGTGGCTGCTGCTGTGCACAGGTATATAAAGGCTCAGAGCCTATTATGACACGCGCAGCCAGCGTTCCATTGCCACATTCCATCTACTGCAGGCAGGATACCTGGCTGGCTGAATGTCGCTGAGAAGCTCACAGAGACCGCCATAAGCAACAGTTTAACAGAATGCCACAGACTAATCAACCAAACTTTTTGGGTTGGGTTCTCTTTTATAGTCTGCAGGCATTAAATGAAAGAAGTCAGTGTTCCAGCAGAAGGAGACAACGTTTCAGAAAAGGCATTGTAGCAAACCAAAAAAGAAATTTTAAGCGCAGCAGAGTAACCAGCGCACATACCTGTTAGCTCAGGTGAGTTTAAAAGGCTGCTGTTGATAACAAGGGCATTTGCTAAATAGATGGTGTGTGTGCAACAATATACTGAAAGGTCAATTATATTGTGCAGCTTATCTCACCACCTGTAGTTATTTAGGTGAAAGCTCCAAAATGCTTGCCTAATATGTCTGTTTATCCAAAAGGAAGTAAAAAGGGAGAGCTAGAAAGATAGCATTGCATCACATTACATGGCAATGCAATGCACAGTTGCTGAAGTTGAACCAAAATGAGCTTGTAATCTGTCTTCTGCAACTTTGAACATGAAAAATCCAATGAGGAGAAGAAAAGCAAAGCCAAAGAGTCCATCCGAAAATCCGACAAACAAGCAAAATGAACAAAAAACATTGAATTCAATTCTTTCTGATTTTAGAAACTGCATTAAAGAAGGGGTGCACCGGTCCTGGAGATACTGCAATACCAGGTCAATGCGTGGAGTGGACAGAGCAAGCTCTTTTTCCATCTCCCTGTTCTAAAAATCCATTTAATATATGGTCCCCAGATAGGGGACGTATCAGATATTAAACTGATAAGAACAGATTTTTTTTTTTTTTTTTTTTTTTTTTTTTTTTTTTTTTTTTTTCCAAACACTCAGAAATTAAGTTTTATAATCTTAAATCATATATCACTAAACTCAAGATTTTAGTTCCATCATCGTGTTTAGATATTATATTTATATTTTTTCATTTGAATTAATATATATAAAGTTAAACATAACAATTCCTTTACAGTTTCAACAGTTTCCAAACAAATCACAACTGACATTACTTCACCCGGTTTCCCAAACTAAATATCCCCTTTTTCCCTTTTACTTTCCTCCCAACAAAACCCCTTAACTTCTTTTCTTCCTCCTCATGCTCTAACCGCATCTGTTCCCAATCATACTCTTCCTCATCATCTCTGAAAGTCACCACCTTCTCCAAAACTTTACCCTTTTCCTCTTTTACTTCTTTCTTTTCACCAGATACTTTCCTTGATCCACAATTTTCCTGTACCGTTACCTTTTTCTTCACCTTTAAACTTTCAACTTCTTTTCCCTGCTTATTCTCCTCTATAATTATCGCATCAACTTCCTTCTTCATTTTATCACCAATATCTTCCTTTTGTCCTCCAAAGTTCTTTTCAAAAGTTCCTTTGCTGCTTTCCATGTAACAATACCCAGAACTCCCGTTTACCATAATCCTCCCATTATGCAAATTTTCTTCTCCTGTTGTCCACACCAAAAAACGTCTCTTTCCGTTCCAAATACCAACTTTGTTCCTGTATAATTTCTGAAACTTTACCATCTTACATTTAGATTCCAAAAAAACCATTATCTCCTCTATTTCCACAAACGGATTGTCCATGTAAATTATCACACTCTTCGGTTTCCCCATGAATGATGCACTTACTCCAATTTTCCCAGAATCCTCTTCACTCCAGCCTTTGAAAAAATGAATGCACTTTTCCTCAGAAACTAGAGTCACATCACAAACTTTACCTTGCTTTATTTCTTGCATACAGTAGATATCCTTCTCCAAAACTTCATGTTTCCTCAAAATTTCCAGAATCCATTTTTCTTCCAAAAAAGTTTCTCCCGTCTCCCGTTTCACAAAAAAACGTAAGCATCTCTTCTTTTTCCAAAACTCCATCTCAACGATCCGTTTTCCTTCCGTTTTTCCTTTTAATCCTCCAAATGTTGCCACCACAGCTATGTGTGGCGACAGTTGCCCCCCACAGCTATGTGTGGTGACAAGGTGATCGCCTCTCGTTGCCCAGGGACTAATCCGACTCCCTAATAGCAGCAGGGGGGTTTAGCTCCACCGATGAGTGTAGCGATCCCCCCAGGCCAAGGAGCCGGGTACCCCAAGCACCTCCCAGCCAAGACCAAGGCAGCAACCGCTAGATCACTGCACTTGATCTTAGCCAAAAGGCCGAGAAGCGATAACCAGAATTGGTTTCAAACTACGGAGCCACCCAAGGATCCTGAAAAGTCCATTTGTGGAGATGAGCTCCTGGACTCCCGTTAAGAAGACATGTTGTCAACCTCTAGATCCCTTACATGCCTGCACTTTTCGGCTTGCTGCTGCTGCAATCCACGCGTTTTAGATCTGCATAACTCCACCTCTTTAAACACAGCACCTTCACCCCCTGCTGTTCCCACCCGCCTCAACACCGTTGGAAGGGAGGAGAACCAATTAAGGCGGGGGGTGGGGTGGAACGAGCAGCTGTCTACCCTTAGCAGGAGGGCTCCTGATTACATACCTCTCCTGCTGCTGCTGCTGCTGGCTGTCCAGCAGCAGACTGAAGGTGGCTGCTGCTGTGCACAGGTATATAAAGGCTCAGAGCCTATTATGACACGCGCAGCCAGCGTTCCATTGCCACATTCCATCTACTGCAGGCAGGATACCTGGCTGGCTGAATGTCGCTGAGAAGCTCACAGAGACCGCCATAAGCAACAGTTTAACAGAATGCCACAGACTAATCAACCAAACTTTTTGGGTTGGGTTCTCTTTTATAGTCTGCAGGCATTAAATGAAAGAAGTCAGTGTTCCAGCAGAAGGAGACAACGTTTCAGAAAAGGCATTGTAGCAAACCAAAAAAGAAATTTTAAGCACAGCAGAGTAACCAGCGCACATACCTGTTAGCTCAGGTGAGTTTAAAAGGCTGCTGTTGATAACAAGGGCATTTGCTAAATAGATGGTGTGTGTGCAACAATATACTGAAAGGTCAATTATATTGTGCAGCTTATCTCACCACCTGTAGTTATTTAGGTGAAAGCTCCAAAATGCTTGCCTAATATGTCTGTTTATCCATAAGGAAGTAAAAAGGGAGAGCTAGAAAGATAGCATTGCATCACATTACATGGCAATGCAATGCACAGTTGCTGAAGTTGAACCAAAATGAGCTTGTAATCTGGCTTCTGCAACTTTGAACATGAAAAATCCAATGAGGAGAAGAAAAGCAAAGCCAAAGAGTCCATCCCAAAATCCGACAAACAAGCAACATGAACAAAAAACATTGAATTCAATTCTTTCTGATTTTAGAAACTGCATTAAAGAAGGGGTGCACCGGTCCTGGAGATACTGCAATACCAGGTCAATGCGTGGAGTGGACAGAGCAAGCTCTTTTTCCATCTCCCTGTTCTAAAAATCCATTTAATATATGGTCCCCAGATAGGGGACGTATCAGATATTAAACTGATAAGAACAGATACTACACTTGATCTTAGCCAAAAGGCCGAGAAGCGATAACCAGAATTGGTTTCAAACTACGGAGCCACCCAAGGATCCTGAAAAGTCCATTTGTGGAGATGAGCTCCTGGACTCCCGTTAAGAAGACATGTTGTCAACCTCTAGATCCCTTACATGCCTGCACTTTTCGGCTTGCTGCTGCTGCAATCCACGCGTTTTAGATCTGCATAACTCCACCTCTTTAAACACAGCACCTTCACCCCCTGCTGTTCCCACCCGCCTCAACACCGTTGGAAGGGAGGAGAACCAATTAAGGCGGGGGGTGGGGTGGAACGAGCAGCTGTCTACCCTTAGCAGGAGGGCTCCTGATTACATACCTCTCCTGCTGCTGCTGCTGCTGGCTGTCCAGCAGCAGACTGAAGGTGGCTGCTGCTGTGCACAGGTATATAAAGGCTCAGAGCCTATTATGACACGCGCAGCCAGCGTTCCATTGCCACATTCCATCTACTGCAGGCAGGATACCTGGCTGGCTGAATGTCGCTGAGAAGCTCACAGAGACCGCCATAAGCAACAGTTTAACAGAATGCCACAGACTAATCAACCAAACTTTTTGGGTTGGGTTCTCTTTTATAGTCTGCAGGCATTAAATGAAAGAAGTCAGTGTTCCAGCAGAAGGAGACAACGTTTCAGAAAAGGCATTGTAGCAAACCAAAAAAGAAATTTTAAACGCAGCAGAGTAACCAGCGCACATACCTGTTAGCTCAGGTGAGTTTAAAAGGCTGCTGTTGATAACAAGGGCATTTGCTAAATAGATGGTGTGTGTGCAACAATATACTGAAAGGTCAATTATATTGTGCAGCTTATCTCACCACCTGTAGTTATTTAGGTGAAAGCTCCAAAATGCTTGCCTAATATGTCTGTTTATCCAAAAGGAAGTAAAAAGGGAGAGCTAGAAAGATAGCATTGCATCACATTACATGGCAATGCAATGCACAGTTGCTGAAGTTGAACCAAAATGAGCTTGTAATCTGGCTTCTGCAACTTTAAACATGAAAAATCCAATGAGGAGAAGAAAAGCAAAGCCAAAGAGTCCATCCCAAAATCCGACAAACAAGCAAAATGAACAAAAAACATTGAATTCAATTCTTTCTGATTTTAGAAACTGCATTAAAGAAGGGGTGCACCGGTCCTGGAGATACTGCAATACCAGGTCAATGCGTGGAGTGGACAGAGCAAGCTCTTTTTCCATCTCCCTGTTCTAAAAATCCATTTAATATATGGTCCCCAGATAGGGGACGTATCAGATATTAAACTGATAAGAACAGATTTTTTTTTTTTTTTTTTTTCCAAACACTCAGAAATTAAGTTTTATAATCTTAAATCATATATCACTAAACTCAAGATTTTAGTTCCATCATCGTGTTTAGATATTATATTTATATTTTTTCATTTGAATTAATATATATAAAGTTAAACATAACAATTCCTTTACAGTTTCAACAGTTTCCAAACAAATCACAACTGACATTACTTCACCCGGTTTCCCAAACTAAATATCCCCTTTTTCCCTTTTACTTTCCTCCCAACAAAACCCCTTAACTTCTTTTCTTCCTCCTCATGCTCTAACCGCATCTGTTCCCAATCATACTCTTCCTCATCATCTCTGAAAGTCACCACCTTCTCCAAAACTTTACCCTTTTCCTCTTTTACTTCTTTCTTTTCACCAGATACTTTCCTTGATCCACAATTTTCCTGTACCGTTACCTTTTTCTTCACCTTTAAACTTTCAACTTCTTTTCCCTGCTTATTCTCCTCTATAATTATCGCATCAACTTCCTTCTTCATTTTATCACCAATATCTTCCTTTTGTCCTCCAAAGTTCTTTTCAAAAGTTCCTTTGCTGCTTTCCATGTAACAATACCCAGAACTCCCGTTTACCATAATCCTCCCATTATGCAAATTTTCTTCTCCTGTTGTCCACACCAAAAAACGTCTCTTTCCGTTCCAAATACCAACTTTGTTCCTGTATAATTTCTGAAACTTTACCATCTTACATTTAGATTCCAAAAAAACCATTATCTCCTCTATTTCCACAAACGGATTGTCCATGTAAATTATCACACTCTTCGGTTTCCCCATGAATGATGCACTTACTCCAATTTTCCCAGAATCCTCTTCACTCCAGCATTTGAAAAAATGAATGCACTTTTCCTCAGAAACTAGAGTCACATCACAAACTTTACCTTGCTTTATTTCTTGCATACAGTAGATATCCTTCTCCAAAACTTCATGTTTCCTCAAAATTTCCAGAATCCATTTTTCTTCCAAAAAAGTTTCTTCCGTCTCCCGTTTCACAAAAAAACGTAAGCATCTCTTCTTTTTCCAAAACTCCATCTCAACAATCCGTTTTCCTTCCGTTTTTCCTTTTAATCCTCCAAATGTTGCCACCACAGCTATGTGTGGCGACAGTTGCCCCCCACAGCTATGTGTGGTGACAAGGTGATCGCCTCTCGTTGCCCAGGGACTAATCCGACTCCCTAATAGCAGCAGGGGGGTTTAGCTCCACCGATGAGTGTAGCGATCCCCCCAGGCCAAGGAGCCGGGCACCCCAAGCACCTCCCAGTCAAGACCAAGGCAGCAACCGCTAGATCACTGCACTTGATCTTAGCCAAAAGGCCGAGAAGCGATAACCAGAATTGGTTTCAAACTACGGAGCCACCCAAGGATCCTGAAAAGTCCATTTGTGGAGATGAGCTCCTGGACTCCCGTTAAGAAGACATGTTGTCAACCTCTAGATCCCTTACATGCCTGCACTTTTCGGCTTGCTGCTGCTGCAATCCACGCGTTTTAGATCTGCATAACTCCACCTCTTTAAACACAGCACCTTCACCCCCTGCTGTTCCCACCCGCCTCAACACCGTTGGAAGGGAGGAGAACCAATTAAGGCGGGGGGTGGGGTGGAACGAGCAGCTGTCTACCCTTAGCAGGAGGGCTCCTGATTACATACCTCTCCTGCTGCTGCTGCTGCTGGCTGTCCAGCAGCAGACTGAAGGTGGCTGCTGCTGTGCACAGGTATATAAAGGCTCAGAGCCTATTTTGACACGCGCAGCCAGCGTTCCATTGCCACATTCCATCTACTGCAGGCAGGATACCTGGCTGGCTGAATGTCGCTGAGAAGCTCACAGAGACCGCCATAAGCAACAGTTTAACAGAATGCCACAGACTAATCAACCAAACTTTTTGGGTTGGGTTCTCTTTTATAGTCTGCAGGCATTAAATGAAAGAAGTCAGTGTTCCAGCAGAAGGAGACAACGTTTCAGAAAAGGCATTGTAGCAAACCAAAAAAGAAATTTTAAGCGCAGCAGAGTAACCAGCGCACATACCTGTTAGCTCAGGTGAGTTTAAAAGGCTGCTGTTGATAACAAGGGCATTTGCTAAATAGATGGTGTGTGTGCAACAATATACTGAAAGGTCAATTATATTGTGCAGCTTATCTCACCACCTGTAGTTATTTAGGTGAAAGCTCCAAAATGCTTGCCTAATATGTCTGTTTATCCAAATGGAAGTAAAAAGGGAGAGCTAGAAAGATAGCATTGCATCACATTACATGGCAATGCAATGCACAGTTGCTGAAGTTGAACCAAAATGAGCTTGTAATCTGGCTTCTGCAACTTTGAACATGAAAAATCCAATGAGGAGAAGAAAAGAAAAGCCAAAGAGTCCATCCCAAAATCCGACAAACAAGCAAAATGAACAAAAAACATTGAATTCAATTCTTTCTGATTTTAGAAACTGCATTAAAGAAGGGGTGCACCGGTCCTGGAGATACTGCAATACCAGGTCAATGCGTGGAGTGGACAGAGCAAGCTCTTTTTCCATCTCCCTGTTCTAAAAATCCATTTAATATATGGTCCCCAGATAGGGGACGTATCAGATATTAAACTGATAAGAACAGATACTACACTTGATCTTAGCCAAAAGGCCGAGAAGCGATAACCAGAATTGGTTTCAAACTACGGAGCCACCCAAGGATCCTGAAAAGTCCATTTGTGGAGATGAGCTCCTGGACTCCCGTTAAGAAGACATGTTGTCAACCTCTAGATCCCTTACATGCCTGCACTTTTCGGCTTGCTGCTGCTGCAATCCACGCATTTTAGATCTGCATAACTCCACCTCTTTAAACACAGCACCTTCACCCCCTGCTGTTCCCACCCGCCTCAACACCGTTGGAAGGGAGGAGAACCAATTAAGGCGGGGGGTGGGGTGGAACGAGCAGCTGTCTACCCTTAGCAGGAGGGCTCCTGATTACATACCTCTCCTGCTGCTGCTGCTGCTGGCTGTCCAGCAGCAGACTGAAGGTGGCTGCTGCTGTGCACAGGTATATAAAGGCTCAGAGCCTATTATGACACGCGCAGCCAGCGTTCCATTGCCACATTCCATCTACTGCAGGCAGGATACCTGGCTGGCTGAATGTCGCTGAGAAGCTCACAGAGACCGCCATAAGCAACAGTTTAACAGAATGCCACAGACTAATCAACCAAACTTTTTGGGTTGGGTTCTCTTTTATAGTCTGCAGGCATTAAATGAAAGAAGTCAGTGTTCCAGCAGAAGGAGACAACGTTTCAGAAAAGGCATTGTAGCAAACCAAAAAAGAAATTTTAAGCGCAGCAGAGTAACCAGCGCACATACCTGTTAGCTCAGGTGAGTTTAAAAGGCTGCTGTTGATAACAAGGGCATTTGCTAAATAGATGGTGTGTGTGCAACAATATACTGAAAGGTCAATTATATTGTGCAGCTTATCTCACCACCTGTAGTTATTTAGGTGAAAGCTCCAAAATGCTTGCCTAATATGTCTGTTTATCCAAATGGAAGTAAAAAGGGAGAGCTAGAAAGATAGCATTGCATCACATTACATGGCAATGCAATGCACAGTTGCTGAAGTTGAACCAAAATGAGCTTGTAATCTGGCTTCTGCAACTTTGAACATGAAAAATCCAATGAGGAGAAGAAAAGAAAAGCCAAAGAGTCCATCCCAAAATCCGACAAACAAGCAAAATGAACAAAAAACATTGAATTCAATTCTTTCTGATTTTAGAAACTGCATTAAAGAAGGGGTGCACCGGTCCTGGAGATACTGCAATACCAGGTCAATGCGTGGAGTGGACAGAGCAAGCTCTTTTTCCATCTCCCTGTTCTAAAAATCCATTTAATATATGGTCCCCAGATAGGGGACGTATCAGATATTAAACTGATAAGAACAGATTTTTTTTTTTTTTTTTTTTCCAAACACTCAGAAATTAAATTTTATAATCTTAAATCATATATCACTAAACTCAAGATTTTAGTTCCATCATCGTGTTTAGATATTATATTTATATTTTTTCATTTGAATTAATATATATAAAGTTAAACATAACAATTCCTTTACAGTTTCAACAGTTTCCAAACAAATCACAACTGACATTACTTCACCCGGTTTCCCAAACTAAATATCCCCTTTTTCCCTTTTACTTTCCTCCCAACAAAACCCCTTAACTTCTTTTCTTCCTCCTCATGCTCTAACCGCATCTGTTCCCAATCATACTCTTCCTCATCATCTCTGAAAGTCACCACCTTCTCCAAAACTTTACCCTTTTCCTCTTTTACTTCTTTCTTTTCACCAGATACTTTCCTTGATCCACAATTTTCCTGTACCGTTACCTTTTTCTTCACCTTTAAACTTTCAACTTCTTTTCCCTGCTTATTCTCCTCTATAATTATCGCATCAACTTCCTTCTTCATTTTATCACCAA
Organism: Phyllobates terribilis; assembly: GCF_046119375.1. Taxonomy (NCBI): domain Eukaryota; kingdom Metazoa; phylum Chordata; class Amphibia; order Anura; family Dendrobatidae; genus Phyllobates; species Phyllobates terribilis. The sequence goes on from NW_027363232.1 coordinate 331,149, forward strand.
TATCTTCCTTTTGTCCTCCAAAGTTCTTTTCAAAAGTTCCTTTGCTGCTTTCCATGTAACAATACCCAGAACTCCCGTTTACCATAATCCTCCCATTATGCAAATTTTCTTCTCCTGTTGTCCACACCAAAAAACGTCTCTTTCCGTTCCAAATACCAACTTTGTTCCTGTATAATTTCTGAAACTTTACCATCTTACATTTAGATTCCAAAAAAACCATTATCTCCTCTATTTCCACAAACGGATTGTCCATGTAAATTATCACACTCTTCGGTTTCCCCATGAATGATGCACTTACTCCAATTTTCCCAGAATCCTCTTCACTCCAGCATTTGAAAAAATGAATGCACTTTTCCTCAGAAACTAGAGTCACATCACAAACTTTACCTTGCTTTATTTCTTGCATACAGTAGATATCCTTCTCCAAAACTTCATGTTTCCTCAAAATTTCCAGAATCCATTTTTCTTCCAAAAAAGTTTCTTCCGTCTCCCGTTTCACAAAAAAACGTAAGCATCTCTTCTTTTTCCAAAACTCCATCTCAACAATCCGTTTTCCTTCCGTTTTTCCTTTTAATCCTCCAAATGTTGCCACCACAGCTATGTGTGGCGACAGTTGCCCCCCACAGCTATGTGTGGTGACAAGGTGATCGCCTCTCGTTGCCCAGGGACTAATCCGACTCCCTAATAGCAGCAGGGGGGTTTAGCTCCACCGATGAGTGTAGCGATCCCCCCAGGCCAAGGAGCCGGGCACCCCAAGCACCTCCCAGTCAAGACCAAGGCAGCAACCGCTAGATCACTGCACTTGATCTTAGCCAAAAGGCCGAGAAGCGATAACCAGAATTGGTTTCAAACTACGGAGCCACCCAAGGATCCTGAAAAGTCCATTTGTGGAGATGAGCTCCTGGACTCCCGTTAAGAAGACATGTTGTCAACCTCTAGATCCCTTACATGCCTGCACTTTTCGGCTTGCTGCTGCTGCAATCCACGCGTTTTAGATCTGCATAACTCCACCTCTTTAAACACAGCACCTTCACCCCCTGCTGTTCCCACCCGCCTCAACACCGTTGGAAGGGAGGAGAACCAATTAAGGCGGGGGGTGGGGTGGAACGAGCAGCTGTCTACCCTTAGCAGGAGGGCTCCTGATTACATACCTCTCCTGCTGCTGCTGCTGCTGGCTGTCCAGCAGCAGACTGAAGGTGGCTGCTGCTGTGCACAGGTATATAAAGGCTCAGAGCCTATTATGACACGCGCAGCCAGCGTTCCATTGCCACATTCCATCTACTGCAGGCAGGATACCTGGCTGGCTGAATGTCGCTGAGAAGCTCACAGAGACCGCCATAAGCAACAGTTTAACAGAATGCCACAGACTAATCAACCAAACTTTTTGGGTTGGGTTCTCTTTTATAGTCTGCAGGCATTAAATGAAAGAAGTCAGTGTTCCAGCAGAAGGAGACAACGTTTCAGAAAAGGCATTGTAGCAAACCAAAAAAGAAATTTTAAGCGCAGCAGAGTAACCAGCGCACATACCTGTTAGCTCAGGTGAGTTTAAAAGGCTGCTGTTGATAACAAGGGCATTTGCTAAATAGATGGTGTGTGTGCAACAATATACTGAAAGGTCAATTATATTGTGCAGCTTATCTCACCACCTGTAGTTATTTAGGTGAAAGCTCCAAAATGCTTGCCTAATATGTCTGTTTATCCAAATGGAAGTAAAAAGGGAGAGCTAGAAAGATAGCATTGCATCACATTACATGGCAATGCAATGCACAGTTGCTGAAGTTGAACCAAAATGAGCTTGTAATCTGGCTTCTGCAACTTTGAACATGAAAAATCCAATGAGGAGAAGAAAAGAAAAGCCAAAGAGTCCATCCCAAAATCCGACAAACAAGCAAAATGAACAAAAAACATTGAATTCAATTCTTTCTGATTTTAGAAACTGCATTAAAGAAGGGGTGCACCGGTCCTGGAGATACTGCAATACCAGGTCAATGCGTGGAGTGGACAGAGCAAGCTCTTTTTCCATCTCCCTGTTCTAAAAATCCATTTAATATATGGTCCCCAGATAGGGGACGTATCAGATATTAAACTGATAAGAACAGATACTACACTTGATCTTAGCCAAAAGGCCGAGAAGCGATAACCAGAATTGGTTTCAAACTACGGAGCCACCCAAGGATCCTGAAAAGTCCATTTGTGGAGATGAGCTCCTGGACTCCCGTTAAGAAGACATGTTGTCAACCTCTAGATCCCTTACATGCCTGCACTTTTCGGCTTGCTGCTGCTGCAATCCACGCGTTTTAGATCTGCATAACTCCACCTCTTTAAACACAGCACCTTCACCCCCTGCTGTTCCCACCCGCCTCAACACCGTTGGAAGGGAGGAGAACCAATTAAGGCGGGGGGTGGGGTGGAACGAGCAGCTGTCTACCCTTAGCAGGAGGGCTCCTGATTACATACCTCTCCTGCTGCTGCTGCTGCTGGCTGTCCAGCAGCAGACTGAAGGTGGCTGCTGCTGTGCACAGGTATATAAAGGCTCAGAGCCTATTATGACACGCGCAGCCAGCGTTCCATTGCCACATTCCATCTACTGCAGGCAGGATACCTGGCTGGCTGAATGTCGCTGAGAAGCTCACAGAGACCGCCATAAGCAACAGTTTAACAGAATGCCACAGACTAATCAACCAAACTTTTTGGGTTGGGTTCTCTTTTATAGTCTGCAGGCATTAAATGAAAGAAGTCAGTGTTCCAGCAGAAGGAGACAACGTTTCAGAAAAGGCATTGTAGCAAACCAAAAAAGAAATTTTAAGCGCAGCAGAGTAACCAGCGCACATACCTGTTAGCTCAGGTGAGTTTAAAAGGCTGCTGTTGATAACAAGGGCATTTGCTAAATAGATGGTGTGTGTGCAACAATATACTGAAAGGTCAATTATATTGTGCAGCTTATCTCACCACCTGTAGTTATTTAGGTGAAAGCTCCAAAATGCTTGCCTAATATGTCTGTTTATCCAAAAGGAAGTAAAAAGGGAGAGCTAGAAAGATAGCATTGCATCACATTACATGGCAATGCAATGCACAGTTGCTGAAGTTGAACCAAAATGAGCTTGTAATCTGGCTTCTGCAACTTTGAACATGAAAAATCCAATGAGGAGAAGAAAAGCAAAGCCAAAGAGTCCATCCCAAAATCCGACAAACAAGCAAAATGAACAAAAAACATTGAATTCAATTCTTTCTGATTTTAGAAACTGCATTAAAGAAGGGGTGCACCGGTCCTGGAGATACTGCAATACCAGGTCAATGCGTGGAGTGGACAGAGCAAGCTCTTTTTCCATCTCCCTGTTCTAAAAATCCATTTAATATATGGTCCCCAGATAGGGGACGTATCAGATATTAAACTGATAAGAACAGATACTACACTTGATCTTAGCCAAAAGGCCGAGAAGCGATAACCAGAATTGGTTTCAAACTACGGAGCCACCCAAGGATCCTGAAAAGTCCATTTGTGGAGATGAGCTCCTGGACTCCCGTTAAGAAGACATGTTGTCAACCTCTAGATCCCTTACATGCCTGCACTTTTCGGCTTGCTGCTGCTGCAATCCACGCGTTTTAGATCTGCATAACTCCACCTCTTTAAACACAGCACCTTCACCCCCTGCTGTTCCCACCCGCCTCAACACCGTTGGAAGGGAGGAGAACCAATTAAGGCGGGGTGGAAAGAGCAGCTGTCTACCCTTAGCAGGAGGGCTCCTGATTACATACCTCTCCTGCTGCTGCTGCTGCTGGCTGTCCAGCAGCAGACTGAAGGTGGCTGCTGCTGTGCACAGGTATATAAAGGCTCAGAGCCTATTATGACACGCGCAGCCAGCGTTCCATTGCCACATTCCATCTACTGCAGGCAGGATACCTGGCTGGCTGAATGTCGCTGAGAAGCTCACAGAGACCGCCATAAGCAACAGTTTAACAGAATGCCACAGACTAATCAACCAAACTTTTTGGGTTGGGTTCTCTTTTATAGTCTGCAGGCATTAAATGAAAGAAGTCAGTGTTCCAGCAGAAGGAGACAACGTTTCAGAAAAGGCATTGTAGCAAACCAAAAAAGAAATTTTAAGCGCAGCAGAGTAACCAGCGCACATACCTGTTAGCTCAGGTGAGTTTAAAAGGCTGCTGTTGATAACAAGGGCATTTGCTAAATAGATGGTGTGTGTGCAACAATATACTGAAAGGTCAATTATATTGTGCAGCTTATCTCACCACCTGTAGTTATTTAGGTGAAAGCTCCAAAATGCTTGCCTAATATGTCTGTTTATCCAAAAGGAAGTAAAAAGGGAGAGCTAGAAAGATAGCATTGCATCACATTACATGGCAATGCAATGCACAGTTGCTGAAGTTGAACCAAAATGAGCTTGTAATCTGGCTTCTGCAACTTTGAACATGAAAAATCCAATGAGGAGAAGAAAAGCAAAGCCAAAGAGTCCATCCCAAAATCCGACAAACAAGCAAAATGAACAAAAAACATTGAATTCAATTCTTTCTGATTTTAGAAACTGCATTAAAGAAGGGGTGCACCGGTCCTGGAGATACTGCAATACCAGGTCAATGCGTGGAGTGGACAGAGCAAGCTCTTTTTCCATCTCCCTGTTCTAAAAATCCATTTAATATATGGTCCCCAGATAGGGGACGTATCAGATATTAAACTGATAAGAACAGATACTACACTTGATCTTAGCCAAAAGGCCGAGAAGCGATAACCAGAATTGGTTTCAAACTACGGAGCCACCCAAGGATCCTGAAAAGTCCATTTGTGGAGATGAGCTCCTGGACTCCCGTTAAGAAGACATGTTGTCAACCTCTAGATCCCTTACATGCCTGCACTTTTCGGCTTGCTGCTGCTGCAATCCACGCGTTTTAGATCTGCATAACTCCACCTCTTTAAACACAGCACCTTCACCCCCTGCTGTTCCCACCCGCCTCAACACCGTTGGAAGGGAGGAGAACCAATTAAGGCGGGGTGGAACGAGCAGCTGTCTACCCTTAGCAGGAGGGCTCCTGATTACATACCTCTCCTGCTGCTGCTGCTGCTGGCTGTCCAGCAGCAGACTGAAGGTGGCTGCTGCTGTGCACAGGTATATAAAGGCTCAGAGCCTATTATGACACGCGCAGCCAGCGTTCCATTGCCACATTCCATCTACTGCAGGCAGGATACCTGGCTGGCTGAATGTCGCTGAGAAGCTCACAGAGACCGCCATAAGCAACAGTTTAACAGAATGCCACAGACTAATCAACCAAACTTTTTGGGTTGGGTTCTCTTTTATAGTCTGCAGGCATTAAATGAAAGAAGTCAGTGTTCCAGCAGAAGGAGACAACGTTTCAGAAAAGGCATTGTAGCAAACCAAAAAATAAATTTTAAGCGCAGCAGAGTAACCAGCGCACATACCTGTTAGCTCAGGTGAGTTTAAAAGGCTGCTGTTGATAACAAGGGCATTTGCTAAATAGATGGTGTGTGTGCAACAATATACTGAAAGGTCAATTATATTGTGCAGCTTATCTCACCACCTGTAGTTATTTAGGTGAAAGCTCCAAAATGCTTGCCTAATATGTCTGTTTATCCAAAAGGAAGTAAAAAGGGAGAGCTAGAAAGATAGCATTGCATCACATTACATGGCAATGCAATGCACAGTTGCTGAAGTTGAACCAAAATGAGCTTGTAATCTGGCTTCTGCAACTTTGAACATGAAAAATCCAATGAGGAGAAGAAAAGCAAAGCCAAAGAGTCCATCCCAAAATCCGACAAACAAGCAAAATGAACAAAAAACATTGAATTCAATTCTTTCTGATTTTAGAAACTGCATTAATGAAGGGGTGCACCGGTCCTGGAGATACTGCAATACCAGGTCAATGCGTGGAGTGGACAGAGCAAGCTCTTTTTCCATCTCCCTGTTCTAAAAATCCATTTAATATATGGTCCCCAGATAGGGGACGTATCAGATATTAAACTGATAAGAACAGATACTACACTTGATCTTAGCCAAAAGGCCGAGAAGCGATAACCAGAATTGGTTTCAAACTACGGAGCCACCCAAGGATCCTGAAAAGTCCATTTGTGGAGATGAGCTCCTGGACTCCCGTTAAGAAGACATGTTGTCAACCTCTAGATCCCTTACATGCCTGCACTTTTCGGCTTGCTGCTGCTGCAATCCACGCGTTTTAGATCTGCATAACTCCACCTCTTTAAACACAGCACCTTCACCCCCTGCTGTTCCCACCCGCCTCAACACCGTTGGAAGGGAGGAGAACCAATTAAGGCGGGGGGTGGGGTGGAACGAGCAGCTGTCTACCCTTAGCAGGAGGGCTCCTGATTACATACCTCTCCTGCTGCTGCTGCTGCTGGCTGTCCAGCAGCAGACTGAAGGTGGCTGCTGCTGTGCACAGGTATATAAAGGCTCAGAGCCTATTATGACACGCGCAGCCAGCGTTCCATTGCCACATTCCATCTACTGCAGGCAGGATACCTGGCTGGCTGAATGTCGCTGAGAAGCTCACAGAGACCGCCATAAGCAACAGTTTAACAGAATGCCACAGACTAATCAACCAAACTTTTTGGGTTGGGTTCTCTTTTATAGTCTGCAGGCATTAAATGAAAGAAGTCAGTGTTCCAGCAGAAGGAGACAACGTTTCAGAAAAGGCATTGTAGCAAACCAAAAAAGAAATTTTAAGCGCAGCAGAGTAACCAGCGCACATACCTGTTAGCTCAGGTGAGTTTAAAAGGCTGCTGTTGATAACAAGGGCATTTGCTAAATAGATGGTGTGTGTGCAACAATATACTGAAAGGTCAATTATATTGTGCAGCTTATCTCACCACCTGTAGTTATTTAGGTGAAAGCTCCAAAATGCTTGCCTAATATGTCTGTTTATCCAAAAGGAAGTAAAAAGGGAGAGCTAGAAAGATAGCATTGCATCACATTACATGGCAATGCAATGCACAGTTGCTGAAGTTGAACCAAAATGAGCTTGTAATCTGGCTTCTGCAACTTTGAACATGAAAAATCCAATGAGGAGAAGAAAAGCAAAGCCAAAGAGTCCATCCAAAAATCCGACAAACAAGCAAAATGAACAAAAAACATTGAATTCAATTCTTTCTGATTTTAGAAACTGCATTAAAGAAGGGGTGCACCGGTCCTGGAGATACTGCAATACCAGGTCAATGCGTGGAGTGGACAGAGCAAGCTCTTTTTCCATCTCCCTGTTCTAAAAATCCATTTAATATATGGTCCCCAGATAGGGGACGTATCAGATATTAAACTGATAAGAACAGATACTACACTTGATCTTAGCCAAAAGGCCGAGAAGCGATAACCAGAATTGGTTTCAAACTACGGAGCCACCCAAGGATCCTGAAAAGTCCATTTGTGGAGATGAGCTCCTGGACTCCCGTTAAGAAGACATGTTGTCAACCTCTAGATCCCTTACATGCCTGCACTTTTCGGCTTGCTGCTGCTGCAATCCACGCGTTTTAGATCTGCATAACTCCACCTCTTTAAACACAGCACCTTCACCCCCTGCTGTTCCCACCCGCCTCAACACCGTTGGAAGGGAGGAGAACCAATTAAGGCGGGGGGTGGGGTGGAACGAGCAGCTGTCTACCCTTAGCAGGAGGGCTCCTGATTACATACCTCTCCTGCTGCTGCTGCTGCTGGCTGTCCAGCAGCAGACTGAAGGTGGCTGCTGCTGTGCACAGGTATATAAAGGCTCAGAGCCTATTATGACACGCGCAGCCAGCGTTCCATTGCCACATTCCATCTACTGCAGGCAGGATACCTGGCTGGCTGAATGTCGCTGAGAAGCTCACAGAGACCGCCATAAGCAACAGTTTAACAGAATGCCACAGACTAATCAACCAAACTTTTTGGGTTGGGTTCTCTTTTATAGTCTGCAGGCATTAAATGAAAGAAGTCAGTGTTCCAGCAGAAGGAGACAACGTTTCAGAAAAGGCATTGTAGCAAACCAAAAAAGAAATTTTAAGCGCAGCAGAGTAACCAGCGCACATACCTGTTAGCTCAGGTGAGTTTAAAAGGCTGCTGTTGATAACAAGGGCATTTGCTAAATAGATGGTGTGTGTGCAACAATATACTGAAAGGTCAATTATATTGTGCAGCTTATCTCACCACCTGTAGTTATTTAGGTGAAAGCTCCAAAATGCTTGCCTAATATGTCTGTTTATCCAAAAGGAAGTAAAAAGGGAGAGCTAGAAAGATAGCATTGCATCACATTACATGGCAATGCAATGCACAGTTGCTGAAGTTGAACCAAAATGAGCTTGTAATCTGGCTTCTGCAACTTTGAACATGAAAAATCCAATGAGGAGAAGAAAAGCAAAGCCAAAGAGTCCATCCCAAAATCCGACAAACAAGCAAAATGAACAAAAAACATTGAATTCAATTCTTTCTGATTTTAGAAACTGCATTAAAGAAGGGGTGCACCGGTCCTGGAGATACTGCAATACCAGGTCAATGCGTGGAGTGGACAGAGCAAGCTCTTTTTCCATCTCCCTGTTCTAAAAATCCATTTAATATATGGTCCCCAGATAGGGGACGTATCAGATATTAAACTGATAAGAACAGATACTACACTTGATCTTAGCCAAAAGGCCGAGAAGCGATAACCAGAATTGGTTTCAAACTACGGAGCCACCCAAGGATCCTGAAAAGTCCATTTGTGGAGATGAGCTCCTGGACTCCCGTTAAGAAGACATGTTGTCAACCTCTAGATCCCTTACATGCCTGCACTTTTCGGCTTGCTGCTGCTGCAATCCACGCGTTTTAGATCTGCATAACTCCACCTCTTTAAACACAGCACCTTCACCCCCTGCTGTTCCCACCCGCCTCAACACCGTTGGAAGGGAGGAGAACCAATTAAGGCGGGGGGTGGGGTGGAACGAGCAGCTGTCTACCCTTAGCAGGAGGGCTCCTGATTACATACCTCTCCTGCTGCTGCTGCTGCTGGCTGTCCAGCAGCAGACTGAAGGTGGCTGCTGCTGTGCACAGGTATATAAAGGCTCAGAGCCTATTATGACACGCGCAGCCAGCGTTCCATTGCCACATTCCATCTACTGCAGGCAGGATACCTGGCTGGCTGAATGTCGCTGAGAAGCTCACAGAGACCGCCATAAGCAACAGTTTAACAGAATGCCACAGACTAATCAACCAAACTTTTTGGGTTGGGTTCTCTTTTATAGTCTGCAGGCATTAAATGAAAGAAGTCAGTGTTCCAGCAGAAGGAGACAACGTTTCAGAAAAGGCATTGTAGCAAACCAAAAAAGAAATTTTAAGCGCAGCAGAGTAACCAGCGCACATACCTGTTAGCTCAGGTGAGTTTAAAAGGCTGCTGTTGATAACAAGGGCATTTGCTAAATAGATGGTGTGTGTGCAACAATATACTGAAAGGTCAATTATATTGTGCAGCTTATCTCACCACCTGTAGTTATTTAGGTGAAAGCTCCAAAATGCTTGCCTAATATGTCTGTTTATCCAAAAGGAAGTAAAAAGGGAGAGCTAGAAAGATAGCATTGCATCACATTACATGGCAATGCAATGCACAGTTGCTGAAGTTGAACCAAAATGAGCTTGTAATCTGGCTTCTGCAACTTTGAACATGAAAAATCCAATGAGGAGAAGAAAAGCAAAGCCAAAGAGTCCATCCCAAAATCCGACAAACAAGCAAAATGAACAAAAAACATTGAATTCAATTCTTTCTGATTTTAGAAACTGCATTAAAGAAGGGGTGCACCGGTCCTGGAGATACTGCAATACCAGGTCAATGCGTGGAGTGGACAGAGCAAGCTCTTTTTCCATCTCCCTGTTCTAAAAATCCATTTAATATATGGTCCCCAGATAGGGGACGTATCAGATATTAAACTGATAAGAACAGATACTACACTTGATCTTAGCCAAAAGGCCGAGAAGCGATAACCAGAATTGGTTTCAAACTACGGAGCCACCCAAGGATCCTGAAAAGTCCATTTGTGGAGATGAGCTCCTGGACTCCCGTTAAGAAGACATGTTGTCAACCTCTAGATCCCTTACATGCCTGCACTTTTCGGCTTGCTGCTGCTGCAATCCACGCGTTTTAGATCTGCATAACTCCACCTCTTTAAACACAGCACCTTCACCCCCTGCTGTTCCCACCCGCCTCAACACCGTTGGAAGGGAGGAGAACCAATTAAGGCGGGGGGTGGGGTGGAACGAGCAGCTGTCTACCCTTAGCAGGAGGGCTCCTGATTACATACCTCTCCTGCTGCTGCTGCTGCTGGCTGTCCAGCAGCAGACTGAAGGTGGCTGCTGCTGTGCACAGGTATATAAAGGCTCAGAGCCTATTATGACACGCGCAGCCAGCGTTCCATTGCCACATTCCATCTACTGCAGGCAGGATACCTGGCTGGCTGAATGTCGCTGAGAAGCTCACAGAGACCGCCATAAGCAACAGTTTAACAGAATGCCACAGACTAATCAACCAAACTTTTTGGGTTGGGTTCTCTTTTATAGTCTGCAGGCATTAAATGAAAGAAGTCAGTGTTCCAGCAGAAGGAGACAACGTTTCAGAAAAGGCATTGTAGCAAACCAAAAAAGAAATTTTAAGCGCAGCAGAGTAACCAGCGCACATACCTGTTAGCTCAGGTGAGTTTAAAAGGCTGCTGTTGATAACAAGGGCATTTGCTAAATAGATGGTGTGTGTGCAACAATATACTGAAAGGTCAATTATATTGTGCAGCTTATCTCACCACCTGTAGTTATTTAGGTGAAAGCTCCAAAATGCTTGCCTAATATGTCTGTTTATCCAAAAGGAAGTAAAAAGGGAGAGCTAGAAAGATAGCATTGCATCACATTACATGGCAATGCAATGCACAGTTGCTGAAGTTGAACCAAAATGAGCTTGTAATCTGGCTTCTGCAACTTTGAACATGAAAAATCCAATGAGGAGAAGAAAAGCAAAGCCAAAGAGTCCATCCCAAAATCCGACAAACAAGCAAAATGAACAAAAAACATTGAATTCAATTCTTTCTGATTTTAGAAACTGCATTAAAGAAGGGGTGCACCGGTCCTGGAGATACTGCAATACCAGGTCAATGCGTGGAGTGGACAGAGCAAGCTCTTTTTCCATCTCCCTGTTCTAAAAATCCATTTAATATATGGTCCCCAGATAGGGGACGTATCAGATATTAAACTGATAAGAACAGATACTACACTTGATCTTAGCCAAAAGGCCGAGAAGCGATAACCAGAATTGGTTTCAAACTACGGAGCCACCCAAGGATCCTGAAATGTCCATTTGTGGAGATGAGCTCCTGGACTCCCGTTAAGAAGACATGTTGTCAACCTCTAGATCCCTTACATGCCTGCACTTTTCGGCTTGCTGCTGCTGCAATCCACGCGTTTTAGATCTGCATAACTCCACCTCTTTAAACACAGCACCTTCACCCCCTGCTGTTCCCACCCGCCTCAACACCGTTGGAAGGGAGGAGAACCAATTAAGGCGGGGGGTGGGGTGGAACGAGCAGCTGTCTACCCTTAGCAGGAGGGCTCCTGATTACATACCTCTCCTGCTGCTGCTGCTGCTGGCTGTCCAGCAGCAGACTGAAGGTGGCTGCTGCTGTGCACAGGTATATAAAGGCTCAGAGCCTATTATGACACGCGCAGCCAGCGTTCCATTGCCACATTCCATCTACTGCAGGCAGGATACCTGGCTGGCTGAATGTCGCTGAGAAGCTCACAGAGACCGCCATAAGCAACAGTTTAACAGAATGCCACAGACTAATCAACCAAACTTTTTGGGTTGGGTTCTCTTTTATAGTCTGCAGGCATTAAATGAAAGAAGTCAGTGTTCCAGCAGAAGGAGACAACGTTTCAGAAAAGGCATTGTAGCAAACCAAAAAAGAAATTTTAAGCGCAGCAGAGTAACCAGCGCACATACCTGTTAGCTCAGGTGAGTTTAAAAGGCTGCTGTTGATAACAAGGGCATTTGCTAAATAGATGGTGTGTGTGCAACAATATACTGAAAGGTCAATTATATTGTGCAGCTTATCTCACCACCTGTAGTTATTTAGGTGAAAGCTCCAAAATGCTTGCCTAATATGTCTGTTTATCCAAAAGGAAGTAAAAAGGGAGAGCTAGAAAGATAGCATTGCATCACATTACATGGCAATGCAATGCACAGTTGCTGATGTTGAACCAAAATGAGCTTGTAATCTGGCTTCTGCAACTTTGAACATGAAAAATCCAATGATGAGAAGAAAAGCAAAGCCAAAGAGTCCATCCCAAAATCCGACAAACAAGCAAAATGAACAAAAAACATTGAATTCAATTCTTTCTGATTTTAGAAACTGCATTAAAGAAGGGGTGCACCGGTCCTGGAGATACTGCAATTCCAGGTCAATGCGTGGAGTGGACAGAGCAAGCTCTTTTACCATCTCCCTGTTCTAAAAATCCATTTAATATATGGTCCCCAGATAGGGGACGTATCAGATATTAAACTGATAAGAACAGATACTACACTTGATCTTAGCCAAAAGGCCGAGAAGCGATAACCAGAATTGGTTTCAAACTACGGAGCCACCCAAGGATCCTGAAAAGTCCATTTGTGGAGATGAGCTCCTGGACTCCCGTTAAGAAGACATGTTGTCAACCTCTAGATCCCTTACATGCCTGCACTTTTCGGCTTGCTGCTGCTGCAATCCACGCGTTTTAGATCTGCATAACTCCACCTCTTTAAACACAGCACCTTCACCCCCTGCTGTTCCCACCCGCCTCAACACCGTTGGAAGGGAGGAGAACCAATTAAGGCGGGGGGTGGGGTGGAACGAGCAGCTGTCTACCCTTAGCAGGAGGGCTCCTGATTACATACCTCTCCTGCTGCTGCTGCTGCTGGCTGTCCAGCAGCAGACTGAAGGTGGCTGCTGCTGTGCACAGGTATATAAAGGCTCAGAGCCTATTATGACACGCGCAGCCAGCGTTCCATTGCCACATTCCATCTACTGCAGGCAGGATACCTGGCTGGCTGAATGTCGCTGAGAAGCTCACAGAGACCGCCATAAGCAACAGTTTAACAGAATGCCACAGACTAATCAACCAAACTTTTTGGGTTGGGTTCTCTTTTATAGTCTGCAGGCATTAAATGAAAGAAGTCAGTGTTCCAGCAGAAGGAGACAACGTTTCAGAAAAGGCATTGTAGCAAACCAAAAAAGAAATTTTAAGCGCAGCAGAGTAACCAGCGCACATACCTGTTAGCTCAGGTGAGTTTAAAAGGCTGCTGTTGATAACAAGGGCATTTGCTAAATAGATGGTGTGTGTGCAACAATATACTGAAAGGTCAATTATATTGTGCAGCTTATCTCACCACCTGTAGTTATTTAGGTGAAAGCTCCAAAATGCTTGCCTAATATGTCTGTTTATCCAAAAGGAAGTAAAAAGGGAGAGCTAGAAAGATAGCATTGCATCACATTACATGGCAATGCAATGCACAGTTGCTGAAGTTGAACCAAAATGAGCTTGTAATCTGGCTTCTGCAACTTTGAACATGAAAAATCCAATGAGGAGAAGAAAAGCAAAGCCAAAGAGTCCATCCCAAAATCCGACAAACAAGCAAAATGAACAAAAAACATTGAATTCAATTCTTTCTGATTTTAGAAACTGCATTAAAGAAGGGGTGCACCGGTCCTGGAGATACTGCAATACCAGGTCAATGCGTGGAGTGGACAGAGCAAGCTCTTTTTCCATCTCCCTGTTCTAAAAATCCATTTAATATATGGTCCCCAGATAGGGGACGTATCAGATATTAAACTGATAAGAACAGATACTACACTTGATCTTAGCCAAAAGGCCGAGAAGCGATAACCAGAATTGGTTTCAAACTACGGAGCCACCCAAGGATCCTGAAAAGTCCATTTGTGGAGATGAGCTCCTGGACTCCCGTTAAGAAGACATGTTGTCAACCTCTAGATCCCTTACATGCCTGCACTTTTCGGCTTGCTGCTGCTGCAATCCACGCGTTTTAGATCTGCATAACTCCACCTCTTTAAACACAGCACCTTCACCCCCTGCTGTTCCCACCCGCCTCAACACCGTTGGAAGGGAGGAGAACCAATTAAGGCGGGGGGTGGGGTGGAACGAGCAGCTGTCTACCCTTAGCAGGAGGGCTCCTGATTACATACCTCTCCTGCTGCTGCTGCTGCTGGCTGTCCAGCAGCAGACTGAAGGTGGCTGCTGCTGTGCACAGGTATATAAAGGCTCAGAGCCTATTATGACACGCGCAGCCAGCGTTCCATTGCCACATTCCATCTACTGCAGGCAGGATACCTGGCTGGCTGAATGTCGCTGAGAAGCTCACAGAGACCGCCATAAGCAACAGTTTAACAGAATGCCACAGACTAATCAACCAAACTTTTTGGGTTGGGTTCTCTTTTATAGTCTGCAGGCATTAAATGAAAGAAGTCAGTGTTCCAGCAGAAGGAGACAACGTTGCAGAAAAGGCATTGTAGCAAACCAAAAAAGAAATTTTAAGCGCAGCAGAGTAACCAGCGCACATACCTGTTAGCTCAGGTGAGTTTAAAAGGCTGCTGTTGATAACAAGGGCATTTGCTAAATAGATGGTGTGTGTGCAACAATATACTGAAAGGTCAATTATATTGTGCAGCTTATCTCACCACCTGTAGTTATTTAGGTGAAAGCTCCAAAATGCTTGCCTAATATGTCTGTTTATCCAAAAGGAAGTAAAAAGGGAGAGCTAGAAAGATAGCATTGCATCACATTACATGGCAATGCAATGCACAGATGCTGAAGTTGAACCAAAATGAGCTTGTAATCTGGCTTCTGCAACTTTGAACATGAAAAATCCAATGAGGAGAAGAAAAGCAAAGCCAAAGAGTCCATCCCAAAATCCGACAAACAAGCAAAATGAACAAAAAACATTGAATTCAATTCTTTCTGATTTTAGAAACTGCATTAAAGAAGGGGTGCACCGGTCCTGGAGATACTGCAATACCAGGTCAATGCGTGGAGTGGACAGAGCAAGCTCTTTTTCCATCTCCCTGTTCTAAAAATCCATTTAATATATGGTCCCCAGATAGGGGACGTATCAGATATTAAACTGATAAGAACAGATACTACACTTGATCTTAGCCAAAAGGCCGAGAAGCGATAACCAGAATTGGTTTCAAACTACGGAGCCACCCAAGGATCCTGAAAAGTCCATTTGTGGAGATGAGCTCCTGGACTCCCGTTAAGAAGACATGTTGTCAACCTCTAGATCCCTTACATGCCTGCACTTTTCGGCTTGCTGCTGCTGCAATCCACGCGTTTTAGATCTGCATAACTCCACCTCTTTAAACACAGCACCTTCACCCCCTGCTGTTCCCACCCGCCTCAACACCGTTGGAAGGGAGGAGAACCAATTAAGGCAGGGGGTGGGGTGGAACGAGCAGCTGTCTACCCTTAGCAGGAGGGCTCCTGATTACATACCTCTCCTGCTGCTGCTGCTGCTGGCTGTCCAGCAGCAGACTGAAGGTGGCTGCTGCTGTGCACAGGTATATAAAGGCTCAGAGCCTATTATGACACGCGCAGCCAGCGTTCCATTGCCACATTCCATCTACTGCAGGCAGGATACCTGGCTGGCTGAATGTCGCTGAGAAGCTCACAGAGACCGCCATAAGCAACAGTTTAACAGAATGCCACAGACTAATCAACCAAACTTTTTGGGTTGGGTTCTCTTTTATAGTCTGCAGGCATTAAATGAAAGAAGTCAGTGTTCCAGCAGAAGGAGACAACGTTTCAGAAAAGGCATTGTAGCAAACCAAAAAAGAAATTTTAAGCGCAGCAGAGTAACCAGCGCACATACCTGTTAGCTCAGGTGAGTTTAAAAGGCTGCTGTTGATAACAAGGGCATTTGCTAAATAGATGGTGTGTGTGCAACAATATACTGAAAGGTCAATTATATTGTGCAGCTTATCTCACCACCTGTAGTTATTTAGGTGAAAGCTCCAAAATGCTTGCCTAATATGTCTGTTTATCCAAAAGGAAGTAAAAAGGGAGAGCTAGAAAGATAGCATTGCATCACATTACATGGCAATGCAATGCACAGTTGCTGAAGTTGAACCAAAATGAGCTTGTAATCTGGCTTCTGCAACTTTGAACATGAAAAATCCAATGAGGAGAAGAAAAGCAAAGCCAAAGAGTCCATCCCAAAATCCGACAAACAAGCAAAATGAACAAAAAACATTGAATTCAATTCTTTCTGATTTTAGAAACTGCATTAAAGAAGGGGTGCACCGGTCCTGGAGATACTGCAATACCAGGTCAATGCGTGGAGTGGACAGAGCAAGCTCTTTTTCCATCTCCCTGTTCTAAAAATCCATTTAATATATGGTCCCCAGATAGAGGACGTATCAGATATTAAACTGATAAGAACAGATACTACACTTGATCTTAGCCAAAAGGCCGAGAAGCGATAACCAGAATTGGTTTCAAACTACGGAGCCACCCAAGGATCCTGAAAAGTCCATTTGTGGAGATGAGCTCCTGGACTCCCGTTAAGAAGACATGTTGTCAACCTCTAGATCCCTTACATGCCTGCACTTTTCGGCTTGCTGCTGCTGCAATCCACGCGTTTTAGATCTGCATAACTCCACCTCTTTAAACACAGCACCTTCACCCCCTGCTGTTCCCACCCGCCTCAACACCGTTGGAAGGGAGGAGAACCAATTAAGGCGGGGGGTGGGGTGGAACGAGCAGCTGTCTACCCTTAGCAGGAGGGCTCCTGATTACATACCTCTCCTGCTGCTGCTGCTGCTGGCTGTCCAGCAGCAGACTGAAGGTGGCTGCTGCTGTGCACAGGTATATAAAGGCTCAGAGCCTATTATGACACGCGCAGCCAGCGTTCCATTGCCACATTCCATCTACTGCAGGCAGGATACCTGGCTGGCTGAATGTCGCTGAGAAGCTCACAGAGACCGCCATAAGCAACAGTTTAACAGAATGCCACAGACTAATCAACCAAACTTTTTGGGTTGGGTTCTCTTTTATAGTCTGCAGGCATTAAATGAAAGAAGTCAGTGTTCCAGCAGAAGGAGACAACGTTTCAGAAAAGGCATTGTAGCAAACCAAAAAAGAAATTTTAAGCGCAGCAGAGTAACCAGCGCACATACCTGTTAGCTCAGGTGAGTTTAAAAGGCTGCTGTTGATAACAACGGCATTTGCTAAATAGATGGTGTGTGTGCAACAATATACTGAAAGGTCAATTATATTGTGCAGCTTATCTCACCACCTGTAGTTATTTAGGTGAAAGCTCCAAAATGCTTGCCTAATATGTCTGTTTATCCAAAAGGAAGTAAAAAGGGAGAGCTAGAAAGATAGCATTGCATCACATTACATGGCAATGCAATGCACAGTTGCTGAAGTTGAACCAAAATGAGCTTGTAATCTGGCTTCTGCAACTTTGAACATGAAAAATCCAATGAGGAGAAGAAAAGCAAAGCCAAAGAGTCCATCCCAAAATCCGACAAACAAGCAAAATGAACAAAAAACATTGAATTCAATTCTTTCTGATTTTAGAAACTGCATTAAAGAAGGGGTGCACCGGTCCTGGAGATACTGCAATACCAGGTCAATGCGTGGAGTGGACAGAGCAAGCTCTTTTTCCATCTCCCTGTTCTAAAAATCCATTTAATATATGGTCCCCAGATAGGGGACGTATCAGATATTAAACTGATAAGAGCAGATACTACACTTGATCTTAGCCAAAAGGCCGAGAAGCGATAACCAGAATTGGTTTCAAACTACGGAGCCACCCAAGGATCCTGAAAAGTCCATTTGTGGAGATGAGCTCCTGGACTCCCGTTAAGAAGACATGTTGTCAACCTCTAGATCCCTTACATGCCTGCACTTTTCGGCTTGCTGCTGCTGCAATCCACGCGTTTTAGATCTGCATAACTCCACCTCTTTAAACACAGCACCTTCACCCCCTGCTGTTCCCACCCGCCTCAACACCGTTGGAAGGTAGGAGAACCAATTAAGGCGGGGGGTGGGGTGGAACGAGCAGCTGTCTACCCTTAGCAGGAGGGCTCCTGATTACATACCTCTCCTGCTGCTGCTGCTGCTGGCTGTCCAGCAGCAGACTGAAGGTGGCTGCTGCTGTGCACAGGTATATAAAGGCTCAGAGCCTATTATGACACGCGCAGCCAGCGTTCCATTGCCACATTCCATCTACTGCAGGCAGGATACCTGGCTGGCTGAATGTCGCTGAGAAGCTCACAGAGACCGCCATAAGCAACAGTTTAACAGAATGCCACAGACTAATCAACGAAACTTTTTGGGTTGGGTTCTCTTTTATAGTCTGCGGGCATTAAATGAAAGAAGTCAGTGTTCCAGCAGAAGGAGACAACGTTTCAGAAAAGGCATTGTAGCAAACCAAAAAAGAAATTTTAAGCGCAGCAGAGTAACCAGCGCACATACCTGTTAGCTCAGGTGAGTTTAAAAGGCTGCTGTTGATAACAAGGGCATTTGCTAAATAGATGGTGTGTGTGCAACAATATACTGAAAGGTCAATTATATTGTGCAGCTTAACTCACCACCTGTAGTTATTTAGGTGAAAGCTCCAAAATGCTTGCCTAATATGTCTGTTTATCCAAAAGGAAGTAAAAAGGGAGAGCTAGAAAGATAGCATTGCATCACATTACATGGCAATGCAATGCACAGTTGCTGAAGTTGAACCA
Organism: Phyllobates terribilis; assembly: GCF_046119375.1. Taxonomy (NCBI): domain Eukaryota; kingdom Metazoa; phylum Chordata; class Amphibia; order Anura; family Dendrobatidae; genus Phyllobates; species Phyllobates terribilis. Next base: position 349,900 of record NW_027363232.1, read on the forward strand.
AAATGAGCTTGTAATCTGGCTTCTGCAACTTTGAACATGAAAAATCCAATGAGGAGAAGAAAAGCAAAGCCAAAGAGTCCATCCCAAAATCCGACAAACAAGCAAAATGAACAAAAAACATTGAATTCAATTCTTTCTGATTTTAGAAACTGCATTAAAGAAGGGGTGCACCGGTCCTGGAGATACTGCAATACCAGGTCAATGCGTGGAGTGGACAGAGCAAGCTCTTTTTCCATCTCCCTGTTCTAAAAATCCATTTAATATATGGTCCCCAGATAGGGGACGTATCAGATATTAAACTGATAAGAACAGATACTACACTTGATCTTAGCCAAAAGGCCGAGAAGCGATAACCAGAATTGGTTTCAAACTACGGAGCCACCCAAGGATCCTGAAAAGTCCATTTGTGGAGATGAGCTCCTGGACTCCCGTTAAGAAGACATGTTGTCAACCTCTAGATCCCTTACATGCCTGCACTTTTCGGCTTGCTGCTGCTGCAATCCACGCGTTTTAGATCTGCATAACTCCACCTCTTTAAACACAGCACCTTCACCCCCTGCTGTTCCCACCCGCCTCAACACCGTTGGAAGGGAGGAGAACCAATTAAGGCGGGGGGTGGGGTGGAACGAGCAGCTGTCTACCCTTAGCAGGAGGGCTCCTGATTACATACCTCTCCTGCTGCTGCTGCTGCTGGCTGTCCAGCAGCAGACTGAAGGTGGCTGCTGCTGTGCACAGGTATATAAAGGCTCAGAGCCTATTATGACACGCGCAGCCAGCGTTCCATTGCCACATTCCATCTACTGCAGGCAGGATACCTGGCTGGCTGAATGTCGCTGAGAAGCTCACAGAGACCGCCATAAGCAACAGTTTAACAGAATGCCACAGACTAATCAACCAAACTTTTTGGGTTGGGTTCTCTTTTATAGTCTGCAGGCATTAAATGAAAGAAGTCAGTGTTCCAGCAGAAGGAGACAACGTTTCAGAAAAGGCATTGTAGCAAACCAAAAAAGAAATTTTAAGCGCAGCAGAGTAACCAGCGCACATACCTGTTAGCTCAGGTGAGTTTAAAAGGCTGCTGTTGATAACAAGGGCATTTGCTAAATAGATGGTGTGTGTGCAACAATATACTGAAAGGTCAATTATATTGTGCAGCTTATCTCACCACCTGTAGTTATTTAGGTGAAAGCTCCAAAATGCTTGCCTAATATGTCTGTTTATCCAAAAGGAAGTAAAAAGGGAGAGCTAGAAAGATAGCATTGCATCACATTACATGGCAATGCAATGCACAGTTGCTGAAGTTGAACCAAAATGAGCTTGTAATCTGGCTTCTGCAACTTTGAACATGAAAAATCCAATGAGGAGAAGAAAAGCAAAGCCAAAGAGTCCATCCCAAAATCCGACAAACAAGCAAAATGAACAAAAAAAATTGAATTCAATTCTTTCTGATTTTAGAAACTGCATTAAAGAAGGGGTGCACCGGTCCTGGAGATACTGCAATACCAGGTCAATGCGTGGAGTGGACAGAGCAAGCTCTTTTTCCATCTCCCTGTTCTAAAAATCCATTTAATATATGGTCCCCAGATAGGGGACGTATCAGATATTAAACTGATAAGAACAGATACTACACTTGATCTTAGCCAAAAGGCCGAGAAGCGATAACCAGAATTGGTTTCAAACTACGGAGCCACCCAAGGATCCTGAAAAGTCCATTTGTGGAGATGAGCTCCTGGACTCCCGTTAAGAAGACATGTTGTCAACCTCTAGATCCCTTACATGCCTGCACTTTTCGGCTTGCTGCTGCTGCAATCCACGCGTTTTAGATCTGCATAACTCCACCTCTTTAAACACAGCACCTTCACCCCCTGCTGTTCCCACCCGCCTCAACACCGTTGGAAGGGAGGAGAACCAATTAAGGCGGGGGGTGGGGTGGAACGAGCAGCTGTCTACCCTTAGCAGGAGGGCTCCTGATTACATACCTCTCCTGCTGCTGCTGCTGCTGGCTGTCCAGCAGCAGACTGAAGGTGGCTGCTGCTGTGCACAGGTATATAAAGGCTCAGAGCCTATTATGACACGCGCAGCCAGCGTTCCATTGCCACATTCCATCTACTGCAGGCAGGATACCTGGCTGGCTGAATGTCGCTGAGAAGCTCACAGAGACCGCCATAAGCAACAGTTTAACAGAATGCCACAGACTAATCAACCAAACTTTTTGGGTTGGGTTCTCTTTTATAGTCTGCAGGCATTAAATGAAAGAAGTCAGTGTTCCAGCAGAAGGAGACAACGTTTCAGAAAAGGCATTGTAGCAAACCAAAAAAGAAATTTTAAGCGCAGCAGAGTAACCAGCGCATATACCTGTTAGCTCAGGTGAGTTTAAAAGGCTGCTGTTGATAACAAGGGCATTTGCTAAATAGATGGTGTGTGTGCAACAATATACTGAAAGGTCAATTATATTGTGCAGCTTATCTCACCACCTGTAGTTATTTAGGTGAAAGCTCCAAAATGCTTGCCTAATATGTCTGTTTATCCAAAAGGAAGTAAAAAGGGAGAGCTAGAAAGATAGCATTGCATCACATTACATGGCAATGCAATGCACAGTTGCTGAAGTTGAACCAAAATGAGCTTGTAATCTGGCTTCTGCAACTTTGAACATGAAAAATCCAATGAGGAGAAGAAAAGCAAAGCCAAAGAGTCCATCCGAAAATCCGACAAACAAGCAAAATGAACAAAAAACATTGAATTCAATTCTTTCTGATTTTAGAAACTGCATTAAAGAAGGGGTGCACCGGTCCTGGAGATACTGCAATACCAGGTCAATGCGTGGAGTGGACAGAGCAAGCTCTTTTTCCATCTCCCTGTTCTAAAAATCCATTTAATATATGGTCCCCAGATAGGGGACGTATCAGATATTAAACTGATAAGAACAGATACTACACTTGATCTTAGCCAAAAGGCCGAGAAGCGATAACCAGAATTGGTTTCAAACTACGGAGCCACCCAAGGATCCTGAAAAGTCCATTTGTGGAGATGAGCTCCTGGACTCCCGTTAAGAAGACATGTTGTCAACCTCTAGATCCCTTACATGCCTGCACTTTTCGGCTTGCTGCTGCTGCAATCCACGCGTTTTAGATCTGCATAACTCCACCTCTTTAAACACAGCACCTTCACCCCCTGCTGTTCCCACCCGCCTCAACACCGTTGGAAGGGAGGAGAACCAATTAAGGCGGGGGGTGGGGTGGAACGAGCAGCTGTCTACCCTTAGCAGGAGGGCTCCTGATTACATACCTCTCCTGCTGCTGCTGCTGCTGGCTGTCCAGCAGCAGACTGAAGGTGGCTGCTGCTGTGCACAGGTATATAAAGGCTCAGAGCCTATTATGACACGCGCAGCCAGCGTTCCATTGCCACATTCCATCTACTGCAGGCAGGATACCTGGCTGGCTGAATGTCGCTGAGAAGCTCACAGAGACCGCCATAAGCAACAGTTTAACAGAATGCCACAGACTAATCAACCAAACTTTTTGGGTTGGGTTCTCTTTTATAGTCTGCAGGCATTAAATTAAAGAAGTCAGTGTTCCAGCAGAAGGAGACAACGTTTCAGAAAAGGCATTGTAGCAAACCAAAAAAGAAATTTTAAGCGCAGCAGAGTAACCAGCGCACATACCTGTTAGCTCAGGTGAGTTTAAAAGGCTGCTGTTGATAACAAGGGCATTTGCTAAATAGATGGTGTGTGTGCAACAATATACTGAAAGGTCAATTATATTGTGCAGCTTATCTCACCACCTGTAGTTATTTAGGTGAAAGCTCCAAAATGCTTGCCTAATATGTCTGTTTATCCAAAAGGAAGTAAAAAGGGAGAGCTAGAAAGATAGCATTGCATCACATTACATGGCAATGCAATGCACAGTTGCTGAAGTTGAACCAAAATGAGCTTGTAATCTGGCTTCTGCAACTTTGAACATGAAAAATCCAATGAGGAGAAGAAAAGCAAAGCCAAAGAGTCCATCCCAAAATCCGACAAACAAGCAAAATGAACAAAAAACATTGAATTCAATTCTTTCTGATTTTAGAAACTGCATTAAAGAAGGGGTGCACCGGTCCTGGAGATACTGCAATACCAGGTCAATGCGTGGAGTGGACAAAGCAAGCTCTTTTTCCATCTCCCTGTTCTAAAAATCCATTTAATATATGGTCCCCAGATAGGGGACGTATCAGATATTAAACTGATAAGAACAGATACTACACTTGATCTTAGCCAAAAGGCCGAGAAGCGATAACCAGAATTGGTTTCAAACTACGGAGCCACCCAAGGATCCTGAAAAGTCCATTTGTGGAGATGAGCTCCTGGACTCCCGTTAAGAAGACATGTTGTCAACCTCTAGATCCCTTACATGCCTGCACTTTTCGGCTTGCTGCTGCTGCAATCCACGCGTTTTAGATCTGCATAACTCCACCTCTTTAAACACAGCACCTTCACCCCCTGCTGTTCCCACCCGCCTCAACACCGTTGGAAGGTAGGAGAACCAATTAAGGCGGGGGGTGGGGTGGAACGAGCAGCTGTCTACCCTTAGCAGGAGGGCTCCTGATTACATACCTCTCCTGCTGCTGCTGCTGCTGGCTGTCCAGCAGCAGACTGAAGGTGGCTGCTGCTGTGCACAGGTATATAAAGGCTCAGAGCCTATTATGACACGCGCAGCCAGCGTTCCATTGCCACATTCCATCTACTGCAGGCAGGATACCTGGCTGGCTGAATGTCGCTGAGAAGCTCACAGAGACCGCCATAAGCAACAGTTTAACAGAATGCCACAGACTAATCAACCAAACTTTTTGGGTTGGGTTCTCTTTTATAGTCTGCAGGCATTAAATTAAAGAAGTCAGTGTTCCAGCAGAAGGAGACAACGTTTCAGAAAAGGCATTGTAGCAAACCAAAAAAGAAATTTTAAGCGCAGCAGAGTAACCAGCGCACATACCTGTTAGCTCAGGTGAGTTTAAAAGGCTGCTGTTGATAACAAGGGCATTTGCTAAATAGATGGTGTGTGTGCAACAATATACTGAAAGGTCAATTATATTGTGCAGCTTATCTCACCACCTGTAGTTATTTAGGTGAAAGCTCCAAAATGCTTGCCTAATATGTCTGTTTATCCAAAAGGAAGTAAAAAGGGAGAGCTAGAAAGATAGCATTGCATCACATTACATGGCAATGCAATGCACAGTTGCTGAAGTTGAACCAAAATGAGCTTGTAATCTGGCTTCTGCAACTTTGAACATGAAAAATCCAATGAGGAGAAGAAAAGCAAAGCCAAAGAGTCCATCCCAAAATCCGACAAACAAGCAAAATGAACAAAAAACATTGAATTCAATTCTTTCTGATTTTAGAAACTGCATTAAAGAAGGGGTGCACCGGTCCTGGAGATACTACAATACCAGGTCAATGCGTGGAGTGGACAGAGCAAGCTCTTTTTCCATCTCCCTGTTCTAAAAATCCATTTAATATATGGTCCCCAGATAGGGGACGTATCAGATATTAAACTGATAAGAACAGATACTACACTTGATCTTAGCCAAAAGGCCGAGAAGCGATAACCAGAATTGGTTTCAAACTACGGAGCCACCCAAGGATCCTGAAAAGTCCATTTGTGGAGATGAGCTCCTGGACTCCCGTTAAGAAGACATGTTGTCAACCTCTAGATCCCTTACATGCCTGCACTTTTCGGCTTGCTGCTGCTGCAATCCACGCGTTTTAGATCTGCATAACTCCACCTCTTTAAACACAGCACCTTCACCCCCTGCTGTTCCCACCCGCCTCAACACCGTTGGAAGGGAGGAGAACCAATTAAGGCGGGGGGTGGGGTGGAACGAGCAGCTGTCTACCCTTAGCAGGAGGGCTCCTGATTACATACCTCTCCTGCTGCTGCTGGCTGTCCAGCAGCAGACTGAAGGTGGCTGCTGCTGTGCACAGGTATATAAAGGCTCAGAGCCTATTATGACACGCGCAGCCAGCGTTCCATTGCCACATTCCATCTACTGCAGGCAGGATACCTGGCTGGCTGAATGTCGCTGAGAAGCTCACAGAGACCGCCATAAGCAACAGTTTAACAGAATGCCACAGACTAATCAACCAAACTTTTTGGGTTGGGTTCTCTTTTATAGTCTGCAGGCATTAAATGAAAGAAGTCAGTGTTCCAGCAGAAGGAGACAACGTTTCAGAAAAGGCATTGTAGCAAACCAAAAAAGAAATTTTAAGCGCAGCAGAGTAACCAGCGCACATACCTGTTAGCTCAGGTGAGTTTAAAAGGCTGCTGTTGATAACAAGGGCATTTGCTAAATAGATGGTGTGTGTGCAACAATATACTGAAAGGTCAATTATATTGTGCAGCTTATCTCACCACCTGTAGTTATTTAGGTGAAAGCTCCAAAATGCTTGCCTAATATGTCTGTTTATCCAAAAGGAAGTAAAAAGGGAGAGCTAGAAAGATAGCATTGCATCACATTACATGGCAATGCAATGCACAGTTGCTGAAGTTGAACCAAAATGAGCTTGTAATCTGGCTTCTGCAACTTTGAACATGAAAAATCCAATGAGGAGAAGAAAAGCAAAGCCAAAGAGTCCATCCCAAAATCCGACAAACAAGCAAAATGAACAAAAAACATTGAATTCAATTCTTTCTGATTTTAGAAACTGCATTAAAGAAGGGGTGCACCGGTCCTGGAGATACTGCAATACCAGGTCAATGCGTGGAGTGGACAGAGCAAGCTCTTTTTCCATCTCCCTGTTCTAAAAATCCATTTAATATATGGTCCCCAGATAGGGGACGTATCAGATATTAAACTGATAAGAACAGATACTACACTTGATCTTAGCCAAAAGGCCGAGAAGCGATAACCAGAATTGGTTTCAAACTACGGAGCCACCCAAGGATCCTGAAAAGTCCATTTGTGGAGATGAGCTCCTGGACTCCCGTTAAGAAGACATGTTGTCAACCTCTAGATCCCTTACATGCCTGCACTTTTCGGCTTGCTGCTGCTGCAATCCACGCGTTTTAGATCTGCATAACTCCACCTCTTTAAACACAGCACCTTCACCCCCTGCTGTTCCCACCCGCCTCAACACCGTTGGAAGGGAGGAGAACCAATTAAGGCGGGGGGTGGGGTGGAACGAGCAGCTGTCTACCCTTAGCAGGAGGGCTCCTGATTACATACCTCTCCTGCTGCTGCTGCTGCTGGCTGTCCAGCAGTAGACTGAAGGTGGCTGCTGCTGTGCACAGGTATATAAAGGCTCAGAGCCTATTATGACACGCGCAGCCAGCGTTCCATTGCCACATTCCATCTACTGCAGGCAGGATACCTGGCTGGCTGAATGTCGCTGAGAAGCTCACAGAGACCGCCATAAGCAACAGTTTAACAGAATGCCACAGACTAATCAACCAAACTTTTTGGGTTGGGTTCTCTTTTATAGTCTGCAGGCATTAAATGAAAGAAGTCAGTGTTCCAGCAGAGGGAGACAACGTTTCAGAAAAGGCATTGTAGCAAACCAAAAAAGAAATTTTAAGCGCAGCAGAGTAACCAGCGCACATACCTGTTAGCTCAGGTGAGTTTAAAAGGCTGCTGTTGATAACAAGGGCATTTGCTAAATAGATGGTGTGTGTGCAACAATATACTGAAAGGTCAATTATATTGTGCAGCTTATCTCACCACCTGTAGTTATTTAGGTGAAAGCTCCAAAATGCTTGCCTAATATGTCTGTTTATCCAAAAGGAAGTAAAAAGGGAGAGCTAGAAAGATAGCATTGCATCACATTACATGGCAATGCAATGCACAGTTGCTGAAGTTGAACCAAAATGAGCTTGTAATCTGGCTTCTGCAACTTTGAACATGAAAAATCCAATGAGGAGAAGAAAAGCAAAGCCAAAGAGTCCATCCCAAAATCCGACAAACAAGCAAAATGAACAAAAAACATTGAATTCAATTCTTTCTGATTTTAGAAACTGCATTAAAGAAGGGGTGCACCGGTCCTGGAGATACTGCAATACCAGGTCAATGCGTGGAGTGGACAGAGCAAGCTCTTTTTCCATCTCCCTGTTCTAAAAATCCATTTAATATATGGTCCCCAGATAGGGGACGTATCAGATATTAAACTGATAAGAACAGATACTACACTTGATCTTAGCCAAAAGGCCGAGAAGCGATAACCAGAATTGGTTTCAAACTACGGAGCCACCCAAGGATCCTGAAAAGTCCATTTGTGGAGATGAGCTCCTGGACTCCCGTTAAGAAGACATGTTGTCAACCTCTAGATCCCTTACATGCCTGCACTTTTCGGCTTGCTGCTGCTGCAATCCACGCGTTTTAGATCTGCATAACTCCACCTCTTTAAACACAGCACCTTCACCCCCTGCTGTTCCCACCCGCCTCAACTCCGTTGAAAGGGAGGAGAACCAATTAAGGCGGGGGGTGGGGTGGAACGAGCAGCTGTCTACCCTTAGCAGGAGGGCTCCTGATTACATACCTCTACTGCTGCTGCTGCTGCTGGCTGTCCAGCAGCAGACTGAAGGTGGCTGCTGCTGTGCACAGGTATATAAAGGCTCAGAGCCTATTATGACACGCGCAGCCAGCGTTCCATTGCCACATTCCATCTACTGCAGGCAGGATACCTGGCTGGCTGAATGTCGCTGAGAAGCTCACAGAGACCGCCATAAGCAACAGTTTAACAGAATGCCACAGACTAATCAACCAAACTTTTTGGGTTGGGTTCTCTTTTATAGTCTGCAGGCATTAAATTAAAGAAGTCAGTGTTCCAGCAGAAGGAGACAACGTTTCAGAAAAGGCATTGTAGCAAACCAAAAAAGAAATTTTAAGCGCAGCAGAGTAACCAGCGCACATACCTGTTAGCTCAGGTGAGTTTAAAAGGCTGCTGTTGATAACAAGGGCATTTGCTAAATAGATGGTGTGTGTGCAACAATATACTGAAAGGTCAATTATATTGTGCAGCTTATCTCACCACCTGTAGTTATTTAGGTGAAAGCTCCAAAATGCTTGCCTAATATGTCTGTTTATCCAAAAGGAAGTAAAAAGGGAGAGCTAGAAAGATAGCATTGCATCACATTACATGGCAATGCAATGCACAGTTGCTGAAGTTGAACCAAAATGAGCTTGTAATCTGGCTTCTGCAACTTTGAACATGAAAAATCCAATGAGGAGAAGAAAAGCAAAGCCAAAGAGTCCATCCCAAAATCCGACAAACAAGCAAAATGAACAAAAAACATTGAATTCAATTCTTTCTGATTTTAGAAACTGCATTAAAGAAGGGGTGCACCGGTCCTGGAGATACTGCAATACCAGGTCAATGCGTGGAGTGGACAGAGCAAGCTCTTTTTCCATCTCCCTGTTCTAAAAATCCATTTAATATATGGTCCCCAGATAGGGGACGTATCAGATATTAAACTGATAAGAACAGATACTACACTTGATCTTAGCCAAAAGGCCGAGAAGCGATAACCAGAATTGGTTTCAAACTACGGAGCCACCCAAGGATCCTGAAAAGTCCATTTGTGGAGATGAGCTCCTGGACTCCCGTTAAGAAGACATGTTGTCAACCTCTAGATCCCTTACATGCCTGCACTTTTCGGCTTGCTGCTGCTGCAATCCACGCGTTTTAGATCTGCATAACTCCACCTCTTTAAACACAGCACCTTCACCCCCTGCTGTTCCCACCCGCCTCAACACCGTTGGAAGGGAGGAGAACCAATTAAGGTGGGGGGTGGGGTGGAACGAGCAGCTGTCTACCCTTAGCAGGAGGGCTCCTGATTACATACCTCTCCTGCTGCTGCTGCTGGCTGTCCAGCAGCAGACTGAAGGTGGCTGCTGCTGTGCACAGGTATATAAAGGCTCAGAGCCTATTATGACACGCGCAGCCAGCGTTCCATTGCCACATTCCATCTACTGCAGGCAGGATACCTGGCTGGCTGAATGTCGCTGAGAAGCTCACAGAGACCGCCATAAGCAACAGTTTAACAGAATGCCACAGACTAATCAACCAAACTTTTTGGGTTGGGTTCTCTTTTATAGTCTGCAGGCATTAAATGAAAGAAGTCAGTGTTCCAGCAGAAGGAGACAACGTTTCAGAAAAGGCATTGTAGCAAACCAAAAAAGAAATTTTAAGCGCAGCAGAGTAACCAGCGCACATACCTGTTAGCTCAGGTGAGTTTAAAAGGCTGCTGTTGATAACAAGGGCATTTGCTAAATAGATGGTGTGTGTGCAACAATATACTGAAAGGTCAATTATATTGTGCAGCTTATCTCACCACCTGTAGTTATTTAGGTGAAAGCTCCAAAATGCTTGCCTAATATGTCTGTTTATCCAAAAGGAAGTAAAAAGGGAGAGCTAGAAAGATAGCATTGCATCACATTACATGGCAATGCAATGCACAGTTGCTGAAGTTGAACCAAAATGAGCTTGTAATCTGGCTTCTGCAACTTTGAACATGAAAAATCCAATGAGGAGAAGAAAAGCAAAGCCAAAGAGTCCATCCCAAAATCCGACAAACAAGCAAAATGAACAAAAAACATTGAATTCAATTCTTTCTGATTTTAGAAACTGCATTAAAGAAGGGGTGCACCGGTCCTGGAGATACTGCAATACCAGGTCAATGCGTGGAGTGGACAGAGCAAGCTCTTTTTCCATCTCCCTGTTCTAAAAATCCATTTAATATATGGTCCCCAGATAGGGGACGTATCAGATATTAAACTGATAAGAACAGATTTTTTTTTTTTTTTTTTTTTTTTTTTTTTTCCACTCAGATTACAAGTCCCATATTTACCATTTCATGCTTTGCAATGATTTCCAAATGGTATTAGGTTGTTATCCATCATTGTGGGTCATATATCCATTTTTCCAATCTTATTTTATATATATACGTTTATATTATCACAATACAGTTATTCCATATTCTTTACATCACAACATTACAATCTTTACCATTACGATTTAAGGCAACATTCCTCTCTTCAGGCCATATGCTGCCAAGGCATTCAAAAGCCTTCCATCCAGAAACCGACCATCCCAAGCTTCTTCTACCTCTTTAGCCAACGACTGAGGTATTCTGTAAGTTGAAAAATAACGATGCATATCGCTATAAATGTTATTCCACACTTTGCGCCTTAGACTAGCCTGACTCCCCCCTTCACAACTCTTTAGCATTTTCAACACTTCTTGTCTCTCCTCCATCTCCCTCATATTTTTTTCTGAAACATCCTTTGCTTTACTAGAGTCCTTCCCAGATGACAAAACTCCTTCAATTTCTTCTCTGGCTTCACATGTGACATCCTCTCTTTCTTCTTCACTAGTTTCTTCACCCTCCTCCTCCTCTTCCATATTACTTACAGCACCTTCCTTTTCATCCTGACTGGAGGACTCACTTTCCTCCTGATCTTCTGACTCCCTATCCACCTCCACTTCTTCTTCCAAGCTAGTATTTTCAATCTCAACGTCTGTGATATCACTCTCAGTATCTTCTTCCATATGATCACCTTCTTTTCTTATATCTCTTATTTGTTCCTCCTTCTTTTGAGATATGTTCTCTTCCGTTTCATCATGGGGGGCAGCTTCAGACTCTTCTTCTTTTCCATCTTCCTTGTCAACTGACTTCTCCTCCCTTTTATTGACAGGACAGCAATCATATAAATGACCACTGCCACCACATAGATTACATTTCTTACTTTTTTCACAATTCTCTGCCTTATGTCCCACTTCTTCACACTTGGCACACCACTGTAATGTACAGGAATCCTTTTCATGGCCATACTGTTTACAACGCCTACAAAACTTCGGCATACCTGTAAAGAACATATCTCCATTAACTGTCCCGATTTTGAATCTACTTGGTGGGAGTACCACAACACCATCCGAACTTTCCTTGAACTTGACCAGGAACCTCCACCTCGTGGTCCAAAAACCATATCGGTTAAACATTTTGCCAGCAGAACTCACTTTCTCACAGTACCGGGATAAAAAGGTCATGATCTCTTCTTCCAATATGAAAGGACTATACATCCTTATTACTATTAGCCTTTCCTTCCTAGGAAAATGCGACACAAAAAAAACACCTTCAAGTATCGAATCTTCCTTCACTAGATCCATTCTCTTCCAAAAGTCAGAAAAGATATCTTCTGAACAAAAAATAACATCATATATCCCTCTCTTCGGGAACTCCAACATAGACAAAACTTGTTCCATTTGAACTTCCAATAGTCCAAACAAAATCTTCTCTACCAAAAAAAACAAGCCAGACTTCTTATTCTCTGGATCCAAAAAAATAAACCGCACTGCATTCTTCAATCTTGCAAAAACTGGGACCTCTTCACAGGTCAGCATATTTGGGCTTCTCCCGTCCATATCTTCACACCAAAGGTGGCAAAAATCCTCCTCGCCTACTTAAAAAAAGCAGGCAGGCTGATCGCCCCTCGTTGCCCCGGGACTAATCCGGCTCCCCAAAAGCAGCAAGGGGGTGAAGCCGCACTGCTACATGCAGCGATCCCCCGAGGCCAAGGAGCCGGGTACCCAAGGCACCTCTCAGCCAAGACCAAGGCAGCAACCGGTAGATCACTGCACTTGATCTTAGCCAAAAGGCCGAGAAGCGATAACCAGAATTGGTTTCAAACTACGGAGCCACCCAAGGATCCTGAAAAGTCCATTTGTGGAGATGAGCTCCTGGACTCCCGTTAAGAAGACATGTTGTCAACCTCTAGATCCCTTACATGCCTGCACTTTTCGGCTTGCTGCTGCTGCAATCCACGCGTTTTAGATCTGCATAACTCCACCTCTTTAAACACAGCACCTTCACCCCCTGCTGTTCCCACCCGCCTCAACACCGTTGGAAGGGAGGAGAACCAATTAAGGCGGGGGGTGGGGTGGAACGAGCAGCTGTCTACCCTTAGCAGGAGGGCTCCTGATTACATACCTCTCCTGCTGCTGCTGCTGCTGGCTGTCCAGCAGCAGACTGAAGGTGGCTGCTGCTGTGCACAGGTATATAAAGGCTCAGAGCCTATTATGACACGCGCAGCCAGCGTTCCATTGCCACATTCCATCTACTGCAGGCAGGATACCTGGCTGGCTGAATGTCGCTGAGAAGCTCACAGAGACCGCCATAAGCAACAGTTTAACAGAATGCCACAGACTAATCAACCAAACTTTTTGGGTTGGGTTCTCTTTTATAGTCTGCAGGCATTAAATGAAAGAAGTCAGTGTTCCAGCAGAAGGAGACAACGTTTCAGAAAAGGCATTGTAGCAAACCAAAAAAGAAATTTTAAGCGCAGCAGAGTAACCAGCGCACATACCTGTTAGCTCAGGTGAGTTTAAAAGGCTGCTGTTGATAACAAGGGCATTTGCTAAATAGATGGTGTGTGTGCAACAATATACTGAAAGGTCAATTATATTGTGCAGCTTATCTCACCACCTGTAGTTATTTAGGTGAAAGCTCCAAAATGCTTGCCTAATATGTCTGTTTATCCAAAAGGAAGTAAAAAGGGAGAGCTAGAAAGATAGCATTGCATCACATTACATGGCAATGCAATGCACAGTTGCTGAAGTTGAACCAAAATGAGCTTGTAATCTGGCTTCTGCAACTTTGAACATGAAAAATCCAATGAGGAGAAGAAAAGCAAAGCCAAAGAGTCCATCCCAAAATCCGACAAACAAGCAAAATGAACAAAAAACATTGAATTCAATTCTTTCTGATTTTAGAAACTGCATTAAAGAAGGGGTGCACCGGTCCTGGAGATACTGCAATACCAGGTCAATGCGTGGAGCGGACAGAGCAAGCTCTTTTTCCATCTCCCTGTTCTAAAAATCCATTTAATATATGGTCCCCAGATAGGGGACGTATCAGATATTAAACTGATAAGAACAGATACTACACTTGATCTTAGCCAAAAGGCCGAGAAGCGATAACCAGAATTGGTTTCAAACTACGGAGCCACCCAAGGATCCTGAAAAGTCCATTTGTGGAGATGAGCTCCTGGACTCCCGTTAAGAAGACATGTTGTCAACCTCTAGATCCCTTACATGCCTGCACTTTTCGGCTTGCTGCTGCTGCAATCCACGCGTTTTAGATCTGCATAACTCCACCTCTTTAAACACAGCACCTTCACCCCCTGCTGTTCCCACCCGCCTCAACACCGTTGGAAGGGAGGAGAACCAATAAAGGCGGGGGGTGGGGTGGAACGAGCAGCTGTCTACCCTTAGCAGGAGGGCTCCTGATTACATACCTCTCCTGCTGCTACTGCTGCTGGCTGTCCAGCAGCAGACTGAAGGTGGCTGCTGCTGTGCACAGGTATATAAAGGCTCAGAGCCTATTATGACACGCGCAGCCAGCGTTCCATTGCCACATTCCATCTACTGCAGGCAGGATACCTGGCTGGCTGAATGTCGCTGAGAAGCTCACAGAGACCGCCATAAGCAACAGTTTAACAGAATGCCACAGACTAATCAACCAAACTTTTTGGGTTGGGTTCTCTTTTATAGTCTGCAGGCATTAAATGAAAGAAGTCAGTGTTCCAGCAGAAGGAGACAACGTTTCAGAAAAAGGCATTGTAGCAAACCAAAAAAGAAATTTTAAGCGCAGCAGAGTAACCAGCGCACATACCTGTTAGCTCAGGTGAGTTTAAAAGGCTGCTGTTGATAACAAGGGCATTTGCTAAATAGATGGTGTGTGTGCAACAATATACTGAAAGGTCAATTATATTGTGCAGCTTATCTCACCACCTGTAGTTATTTAGGTGAAAGCTCCAAAATGCTTGCCTAATATGTCTGTTTATCCAAAAGGAAGTAAAAAGGGAGAGCTAGAAAGATAGCATTGCATCACATTACATGGCAATGCAATGCACAGTTGCTGAAGTTGAACCAAAATGAGCTTGTAATCTGGCTTCTGCAACTTTGAACATGAAAAATCCAATGAGGAGAAGAAAAGCAAAGCCAAAGAGTCCATCCCAAAATCCGACAAACAAGCAAAATGAACAAAAAACATTGAATTCAATTCTTTCTGATTTTAGAAACTGCATTAAAGAAGGGGTGCACCGGTCCTGGAGATACTGCAATACCAGGTCAATGCGTGGAGTGGACAGAGCAAGCTCTTTTTCCATCTCCCTGTTCTAAAAATCCATTTAATATATGGTCCCCAGATAGGGGACGTATCAGATATTAAACTGATAAGAACAGATACTACACTTGATCTTAGCCAAAAGGCCGAGAAGCGATAACCAGAATTGGTTTCAAACTACGGAGCCACCCAAGGATCCTGAAAAGTCCATTTGTGGAGATGAGCTCCTGGACTCCCGTTAAGAAGACATGTTGTCAACCTCTAGATCCCTTACATGCCTGCACTTTTCGGCTTGCTGCTGCTGCAATCCACGCGTTTTAGATCTGCATAACTCCACCTCTTTAAACACAGCACCTTCACCCCCTGCTGTTCCCACCCGCCTCAACACCGTTGGAAGGGAGGAGAACCAATTAAGGCGGGGGGGTGGGGTGGAACGAGCAGCTGTCTACCCTTAGCAGGAGGGCTCCTGATTACATACCTCTCCTGCTGCTGCTGCTGGCTGTCCAGCAGCAGACTGAAGGTGGCTGCTGCTGTGCACAGGTATATAAAGGCTCAGAGCCTATTATGACACGCGCAGCCAGCGTTCCATTGCCACATTCCATCTACTGCAGGCAGGATACCTGGCTGGCTGAATGTCGCTGAGAAGCTCACAGAGACCGCCATAAGCAACAGTTTAACAGAATGCCACAGACTAATCAACCAAACTTTTTGGGTTGGGTTCTCTTTTATAGTCTGCAGGCATTAAATGAAAGAAGTCAGTGTTCCAGCAGAAGGAGACAACGTTTCAGAAAAGGCATTGTAGCAAACCAAAAAAGAAATTTTAAGCGCAGCAGAGTAACCAGCGCACATACCTGTTAGCTCAGGTGAGTTTAAAAGGCTGCTGTTGATAACAAGGGCATTTGCTAAATAGATGGTGTGTGTGCAACAATATACTGAAAGGTCAATTATATTGTGCAGCTTATCTCACCACCTGTAGTTATTTAGGTGAAAGCTCCAAAATGCTTGCCTAATATGTCTGTTTATCCAAAAGGAAGTAAAAAGGGAGAGCTAGAAAGATAGCATTGCATCACATTACATGGCAATGCAATGCACAGTTGCTGAAGTTGAACCAAAATGAGCTTGTAATCTGGCTTCTGCAACTTTGAACATGAAAAATCCAATGAGGAGAAGAAAAGCAAAGCCAAAGAGTCCATCCCAAAATCCGACAAACAAGCAAAATGAACAAAAAACATTGAATTCAATTCTTTCTGATTTTAGAAACTGCATTAAAGAAGGGGTGCACCGGTCCTGGAGATACTGCAATACCAGGTCAATGCGTGGAGTGGACAGAGCAAGCTCTTTTTCCATCTCCCTGTTCTAAAAATCCATTTAATATATGGTCCCCAGATAGGGGACGTATCAGATATTAAACTGATAAGAACAGATACTACACTTGATCTTAGCCAAAAGGCCGAGAAGCGATAACCAGAATTGGTTTCAAACTACGGAGCCACCCAAGGATCCTGAAAAGTCCATTTGTGGAGATGAGCTCCTGGAATCCCGTTAAGAAGACATGTTGTCAACCTCTAGATCCCTTACATGCCTGCACTTTTCGGCTTGCTGCTGCTGCAATCCACGCGTTTTAGATCTGCATAACTCCACCTCTTTAAACACAGCACCTTCACCCCCTGCTGTTCCCACCCGCCTCAACACTGTTGGAAGGGAGGAGAACCAATTAAGGCGGGGGGTGGGGTGGAACGAGCAGCTGTCTACCCTTAGCAGGAGGGCTCCTGATTACATACCTCTCCTGCTGCTGCTGCTGCTGGCTGTCCAGCAGCAGACTGAAGGTGGCTGCTGCTGTGCACAGGTATATAAAGGCTCAGAGCCTATTATGACACGCGCAGCCAGCGTTCCATTGCCACATTCCATCTACTGCAGGCAGGATACCTGGCTGGCTGAATGTCGCTGAGAAGCTCACAGAGACCGCCATAAGCAACAGTTTAACAGAATGCCACAGACTAATCAACCAAACTTTTTGGGTTGGGTTCTCTTTTATAGTCTGCAGGCATTAAATGAAAGAAGTCAGTGTTCCAGCAGAAGGAGACAACGTTTCAGAAAAGGCATTGTAGCAAACCAAAAAAGAAATTTTAAGCGCAGCAGAGTAACCAGCGCACATACCTGTTAGCTCAGGTGAGTTTAAAAGGCTGCTGTTGATAACAAGGGCATTTGCTAAATAGATGGTGTGTGTGCAACAATATACTGAAAGGTCAATTATATTGTGCAGCTTATCTCACCACCTGTAGTTATTTAGGTGAAAGCTCCAAAATGCTTGCCTAATATGTCTGTTTATCCAAAAGGAAGTAAAAAGGGAGAGCTAGAAAGATAGCATTGCATCACATTACATGGCAATGCAATGCACAGTTGCTGAAGTTGAACCAAAATGAGCTTGTAATCTGGCTTCTGCAACTTTGAACATGAAAAATCCAATGAGGAGAAGAAAAGCAAAGCCAAAGAGTCCATCCCAAAATCCGACAAACAAGCAAAATGAACAAAAAACATTGAATTCAATTCTTTCTGATTTTAGAAACTGCATTAAAGAAGGGGTGCACCGGTCCTGGAGATACTGCAATACCAGGTCAATGCGTGGAGTGGACAGAGCAAGCTCTTTTTCCATCTCCCTGTTCTAAAAATCCATTTAATATATGGTCCCCAGATAGGGGACGTATCAGATATTAAACTGATAAGAACAGATACTACACTTGATCTTAGCCAAAAGGCCGAGAAGCGATAACCAGAATTGGTTTCAAACTACGGAGCCACCCAAGGATCCTGAAAAGTCCATTTGTGGAGATGAGCTCCTGGACTCCCGTTAAGAAGACATGTTGTCAACCTCTAGATCCCTTACATGCCTGCACTTTTCGGCTTGCTGCTGCTGCAATCCACGCGTTTTAGATCTGCATAACTCCACCTCTTTAAACACAGCACCTTCACCCCCTGCTGTTCCCACCCGCCTCAACACCGTTGGAAGGGAGGAGAACCAATTAAGGCGGGGGGGTGGGGTGGAACGAGCAGCTGTCTACCCTTAGCAGGAGGGCTCCTGATTACATACCTCTCCTGCTGCTGCTGCTGCTGGCTGTCCAGCAGCAGACTGAAGGTGGCTGCTGCTGTGCACAGGTATATAAAGGCTCAGAGCCTATTATGACACGCGCAGCCAGCGTTCCATTGCCACATTCCATCTACTGCAGGCAGGATACCTGGCTGGCTGAATGTCGCTGAGAAGCTCACAGAGACCGCCATAAGCAACAGTTTAACAGAATGCCACAGACTAATCAACCAAACTTTTTGGGTTGGGTTCTCTTTTATAGTCTGCAGGCATTAAATGAAAGAAGTCAGTGTTCCAGCAGAAGGAGACAACGTTTCAGAAAAGGCATTGTAGCAAACCAAAAAAGAAATTTTAAGCGCAGCAGAGTAACCAGCGCACATACCTGTTAGCTCAGGTGAGTTTAAAAGGCTGCTGTTGATAACAAGGGCATTTGCTAAATAGATGGTGTGTGTGCAACAATATACTGAAAGGTCAATTATATTGTGCAGCTTATCTCACCACCTGTAGTTATTTAGGTGAAAGCTCCAAAATGCTTGCCTAATATGTCTGTTTATCCAAAAGGAAGTAAAAAGGGAGAGCTAGAAAGATAGCATTGCATCACATTACATGGCAATGCAATGCACAGTTGCTGAAGTTGAACCAAAATGAGCTTGTAATCTGGCTTCTGCAACTTTGAACATGAAAAATCCAATGAGGAGAAGAAAAGCAAAGCCAAAGAGTCCATCCCAAAATCCGACAAACAAGCAAAATGAACAAAAAACATTGAATTCAATTCTTTCTGATTTTAGAAACTGCATTAAAGAAGGGGTGCACCGGTCCTGGAGATACTGCAATACCAGGTCAATGCGTGCAGTGGACAGAGCAAGCTCTTTTTCCATCTCCCTGTTCTAAAAATCCATTTAATATATGGTCCCCAGATAGGGGACGTATCAGATATTAAACTGATAAGAACAGATACTACACTTGATCTTAGCCAAAAGGCCGAGAAGCGATAACCAGAATTGGTTTCAAACTACGGAGCCACCCAAGGATCCTGAAAAGTCCATTTGTGGAGATGAGCTCCTGGACTCCCGTTAAGAAGACATGTTGTCAACCTCTAGATCCCTTACATGCCTGCACTTTTCGGCTTGCTGCTGCTGCAATCCACGCGTTTTAGATCTGCATAACTCCACCTCTTTAAACACAGCACCTTCACCCCCTGCTGTTCCCACCCGCCTCAACACCGTTGGAAGGGAGGAGAACCAATTAAGGCGGGGGGTGGGGTGGAACGAGCAGCTGTCTACCCTTAGCAGGAGGGCTCCTGATTACATACCTCTCCTGCTGCTGCTGCTGCTGGCTGTCCAGCAGCAGACTGAAGGTGGCTGCTGCTGTGCACAGGTATATAAAGGCTCAGAGCCTATTATGACACGCGCAGCCAGCGTTCCATTGCCACATTCCATCTACTGCAGGCAGGATACCTGGCTGGCTGAATGTCGCTGAGAAGCTCACAGAGACCGCCATAAGCAACAGTTTAACAGAATGCCACAGACTAATCAACCAAACTTTTTGGGTTGGGTTCTCTTTTATAGTCTGCAGGCATTAAATGAAAGAAGTCAGTGTTCCAGCAGAAGGAGACAACGTTTCAGAAAAGGCATTGTAGCAAACCAAAAAAGAAATTTTAAGCGCAGCAGAGTAACCAGCGCACATACCTGTTAGCTCAGGTGAGTTTAAAAGGCTGCTGTTGATAACAAGGGCATTTGCTAAATAGATGGTGTGTGTGCAACAATATACTGAAAGGTCAATTATATTGTGCAGCTTATCTCACCACCTGTAGTTATTTAGGTGAAAGCTCCAAAATGCTTGCCTAATATGTCTGTTTATCCAAAAGGAAGTAAAAAGGGAGAGCTAGAAAGATAGCATTGCATCACATTACATGGCAATGCAATGCACAGTTGCTGAAGTTGAACCAAAATGAGCTTGTAATCTGGCTTCTGCAACTTTGAACATGAAAAATCCAATGAGGAGAAGAAAAGCAAAGCCAAAGAGTCCATCCCAAAATCCGACAAACAAGCAAAATGAACAAAAAACATTGAATTCAATTCTTTCTGATTTTAGAAACTGCATTAAAGAAGGGGTGCACCGGTCCTGGAGATACTGCAATACCAGGTCAATGCGTGGAGTGGACAGAGCAAGCTCTTTTTCCATCTCCCTGTTCTAAAAATCCATTTAATATATGGTCCCCAGATAGGGGACGTATCAGATATTAAACTGATAAGAACAGATACTACACTTGATCTTAGCCAAAAGGCCGAGAAGCGATAACCAGAATTGGTTTCAAACTACGGAGCCACCCAAGGATCCTGAAAAGTCCATTTGTGGAGATGAGCTCCTGGACTCCCGTTAAGAAGACATGTTGTCAACCTCTAGATCCCTTACATGCCTGCACTTTTCGGCTTGCTGCTGCTGCAATCCACGCGTTTTAGATCTGCATAACTCCACCTCTTTAAACACAGCACCTTCACCCCCTGCTGTTCCCACCCGCCTCAACACCCTTGGAAGGGAGGAGAACCAATTAAGGCGGGGGGTGGGGTGGAACGAGCAGCTGTCTACCCTTAGCAGGAGGGCTCCTGATTACATACCTCTCCTGCTGCTGCTGCTGCTGGCTGTCCAGCAGCAGACTGAAGGTGGCTGCTGCTGTGCACAGGTATATAAAGGCTCAGAGCCTATTATGACACGCGCAGCCAGCGTTCCATTGCCACATTCCATCTACTGCAGGCAGGATACCTGGCTGGCTGAATGTCGCTGAGAAGCTCACAGAGACCGCCATAAGCAACAGTTTAACAGAATGCCACAGACTAATCAACCAAACTTTTTGGGTTGGGTTCTCTTTTATAGTCTGCAGGCATTAAATGAAAGAAGTCAGTGTTCCAGCAGAAGGAGACAACGTTTCAGAAAAGGCATTGTAGCAAACCAAAAAAGAAATTTTAAGCGCAGCAGAGTAACCAGCGCACATACCTGTTAGCTCAGGTGAGTTTAAAAGGCTGCTGTTGATAACAAGGGCATTTGCTAAATAGATGGTGTGTGTGCAACAATATACTGAAAGGTCAATTATATTGTGCAGCTTATCTCACCACCTGTAGTTATTTAGGTGAAAGCTCCAAAATGCTTGCCTAATATGTCTGTTTATCCAAAAGGAAGTAAAAAGGGAGAGCTAGAAAGATAGCATTGCATCACATTACATGGCAATGCAATGCACAGTTGCTGAAGTTGAACCAAAATGAGCTTGTAATCTGGCTTCTGCAACTTTGAACATGAAAAATCCAATGAGGAGAAGAAAAGCAAAGCCAAAGAGTCCATCCCAAAATCCGACAAACAAGCAAAATGAACAAAAAACATTGAATTCAATTCTTTCTGATTTTAGAAACTGCATTAAAGAAGGGGTGCACCGGTCCTGGAGATACTGCAATACCAGGTCAATGCGTGCAGTGGACAGAGCAAGCTCTTTTTCCATCTCCCTGTTCTAAAAATCCATTTAATATATGGTCCCCAGATAGGGGACGTATCAGATATTAAACTGATAAGAACAGTTACTACACTTGATCTTAGCCAAAAGGCCGAGAAGCGATAACCAGAATTGGTTTCAAACTACGGAGCCACCCAAGGATCCTGAAAAGTCCATTTGTGGAGATGAGCTCCTGGACTCCCGTTAAGAAGACATGTTGTCAACCTCTAGATCCCTTACATGCCTGCACTTTTCGGCTTGCTGCTGCTGCAATCCACGCGTTTTAGATCTGCATAACTCCACCTCTTTAAACACAGCACCTTCACCCCCTGCTGTTCCCACCCGCCTCAACACCGTTGGAAGGGAGGAGAACCAATTAAGGCGGGGGGTGGGGTGGAACGAGCAGCTGTCTACCCTTAGCAGGAGGGCTCCTGATTACATACCTCTCCTGCTGCTGCTGCTGCTGGCTGTCCAGCAGCAGACTGAAGGTGGCTGCTGCTGTGCACAGGTATATAAAGGCTCAGAGCCTATTATGACACGCGCAGCCAGCGTTCCATTGCCACATTCCATCTACTGCAGGCAGGATACCTGGCTGGCTGAATGTCGCTGAGAAGCTCACAGAGACCGCCATAAGCAACAGTTTAACAGAATGCCACAGACTAATCAACCAAACTTTTTGGGTTGGGTTCTCTTTTATAGTCTGCAGGCATTAAATGAAAGAAGTCAGTGTTCCAGCAGAAGGAGACAACGTTTCAGAAAAGGCATTGTAGCAAACCAAAAAAGAAATTTTAAGCGCAGCAGAGTAACCAGCGCACATACCTGTTAGCTCAGGTGAGTTTAAAAGGCTGCTGTTGATAACAAGGGCATTTGCTAAATAGATGGTGTGTGTGCAACAATATACTGAAAGGTCAATTATATTGTGCAGCTTATCTCACCACCTGTAGTTATTTAGGTGAAAGCTCCAAAATGCTTGCCTAATATGTCTGTTTATCCAAAAGGAAGTAAAAAGGGAGAGCTAGAAAGATAGCATTGCATCACATTACATGGCAATGCAATGCACAGTTGCTGAAGTTGAACCAAAATGAGCTTGTAATCTGGCTTCTGCAACTTTGAACATGAAAAATCCAATGAGGAGAAGAAAAGCAAAGCCAAAGAGTCCATCCCAAAATCCGACAAACAAGCAAAATGAACAAAAAACATTGAATTCAATTCTTTCTGATTTTAGAAACTGCATTAAAGAAGGGGTGCACCGGTCCTGGAGATACTGCAATACCAGGTCAATGCGTGGAGTGGACAGAGCAAGCTCTTTTTCCATCTCCCTGTTCTAAAAATCCATTTAATATATGGTCCCCAGATAGGGGACGTATCAGATATTAAACTGATAAGAACAGATTTTTTTTTGATTGAAGCTGCATCCAAGGCACTGAAAAATGTGACCGAAGTCACACCAAAACAGCGCACGAAGCGAGGATTCATGTGGACCCTTCCCGGAGGAGAGGGTCCCCAATAAACCATCCCCATCCCTCCGAGCCAGAAGGCCAAAGCGAGGGTCAGGGATCTCCGATGCTCTCCCTAGCCGAAGCCGGAGAAGAGCCGTTTTCGTGCTCCCAGCTTCCATCTAGGCTGCCACCCTAGTGGAGCTGGAGCCTGTGTTGGTTTCTCAGCCCAAAGCTGACCGGACCTCCGACCGGGTTTATAAAAATTCCCCTTCCTAGCCCGGAGGCCAGGAATAGGGGGGGTTGCTCAGAAAGTATGATTGGCAAAGGTGCGGCGTGCTACGAAGCCAAGTCTTTCTGGGGTTCCCAGTCCCAGTAAGCTTGGACTCCCACCAGGGCGCCTACTCCTGGGGCACATTGCTCCAGAGCCCTCACACTTACCCAGCCTAGTGACTTCAATCCTGGAGGGCCATGTTTTCCATCAGATAACTCTATGAGCCACCTGGCGTACTAACAAGTGCACCAAACCAGTGTGTAATATGCATCAATTTACTAGGGCAGCCCAAGGACAAAACTGCCTTTTCAAAAGATTTTTTTTTTTTTTTTTTTTTTTTTTTTACACTCAGATTACAAAGTCTTGGAATCAACAAAAAGATAAGAAGACTCAAATCCATCATCGTGCATTCTACCAATTTTAATACTTCTCCAAATCTTTTATTTTCTTTTTCTTTTATATATATATATTTATTTATTTTTTCCCTCTTTTTTTTTTTTTTTTTTTTAAAATTATATAGTTTTGGCTATTTTTTTTTGTTTGTTTTTGTTCTTCTTTTTTTGTTTTTCCACAGGTTTTCAAAAAATCAAATCTTACAAGGTAAGTTCATTCCATTTACATTGTTTCCATTTCTCATTTGCTTTCACCTTGCCAAGCGTCATTTTGTCCCTCCAGAAATACATGTACAAATAACTTAGACATAATTTAATACACTGGTCGACTGTTACTTCCTTATGTTTAAACACTAAAATGTTCCTTGCTTTCCACAATGCCGCCTTCACACATGCAATAATAATCCATACAATTTTAAAATCCTCCTCTCTTATCCCCATCCCATAAAATACTCTGTTAAAATCCAAAAAATTAACAGTACTCACAGCTCTCACTATATTGCACACTTTCCTCCATATTGTCTGTGCAAAATTACAATTCCAGAAGATGTGCATGGGTGTTTCACTATTCCCACACCTGGATCTTGGGCACACTTCAGATCTTACCAACCCACGCCTGTGTTGGAACTCACGGGTTGGCAGGCAGTCTTTTACTATACACCAGAGTAAATCCCTGTGTTCATTAGATAACACACTATAATTTACATTCATCCAGATTCTTTCCACAATTTTGAATGAAAAAAGTTCCACAGGACTGATACCTATTCTCTCTTCCAGGATTTTTAGGATTTTTTTATGGCATTTAAGAACATTTATTTCGACCATCTTAAGTTTAAAATCTCTTAAAATTTTTTCTAAAACAATATAATTTCCTGGAGGTAAAAACCTATAAGGCCTATTTAGAGACATCTCCAACCATTTATAATTTCTAATATAGAAACCTAAATTATATATAGAAAACAACTTTAGCTTAGAGCCTGGTCCTAATAAAGTGCATACACAGTTCGCTACATACTTTGCATATAAAAAGGACCTAATATCCGGAAAACCTTTCCCACCTTTTTTCTTTGATTTATATATCTCCTCTCTCTTTACTCTTTCCATCTTGGATCTCCATAAAAAATTAAAACATACCTTAATAACTCTCTTCATGATATTATTTTGGGGGATAAAAACTGTTGAGACATATAAAAACATTGGGAGTAAAACCTGTCTAATAATTAAAATTTTTCCTTCCAGGGTAAGATCTCTCAACTGCCAGAAAGTAATCTTTTTCTTAACTCTTTCCAGCAGAGACTCCCAATTTCTTACATTACCACCTGACTCTGAGAAATAAATACCTAAAATTTTTACTTCATTCATTCTTGTTAATTTACACTCAGAATCTACAATAAAATCACCAACAGTTAAAATACCAGATTTTTCCATGTTAATTTTAAAACCCGATGCGCCCCCAAACCAATCCACTGTTCTTATGGCTCTGTTCATGCTTCTAGTGTCTTTAACTAAAACCGTCACATCATCCATATATGCCACCACTTTAACTTGTTCATTGCAACTCCCGGGAATAAAAAAACCATTGATTACCTTATCTCTCCTAAAAGCTGCTAAAAGTGGTTCAATTGCACAAATAAAAAGAATAGGGGATAAGGGACACCCCTGTTTAACGCCACAGTTTATTTTTACATTATCAGATAAAAAACCATTAATAGATATTTTGCTAAAACATGATTTGTAAAGAGATTTAATACGTTTGCTAAAAACATCCGGGCATCCCATTTTCTCTAAAACTGCAAATAAAAAATCATGGGCAACTCTATCGTACGCTTTTTCAAAATCCAAAGTAATTAGAGCAAGCTTTTGTTTTCTGTCTAAAACATCCCATAAAACATCCCTGATTAAAATCAATGAGTCGCTGATTCTCCGATTTGGCACTGCACACGTCTGATCCACTTCTATTACTGAGCCGATTACCTTTTTTAATCTATTTGCTAGTAACTTTGCATATACCTTACAGTCCGTATTTAAAAGGGTTATTGGTCTCCAATTTTTAATCAGTTCTTTATTTCCTTTCTTAAATAATAAAACAATAAGACCCTCCCACCACGACTCTGGGACACTAAAAGATGCTTCTGCTTCTAAAATTACTTCATAAAAATCCTCACCCATGATCTCCCATAAACACTTGTAAAATTCAACAGGTAGTCCATCTGCTCCCGGCGTTTTGTTATTTTGTAGCGTATTAATTGTATTAAAAACTTCCTCTTTAGTAAAATTCCCTATTAAAAAAGATTTATCTTCCGCATTAAAATTTTTTTCCAGTCCTTCTAAAAAATGTTTTTTTAGAGACACATCCGTGTTTTTAACAGAAAATAAATCATCATAAAATTCTTTTGCTTTCATCTTCTTCCCCTCCAAACTTGTTTCTCCTTCCAAAACCTTCATATAATCCTTCTTGTCACATATTTTTTTAAAAAAGAATTTTGTGCATTTTTCATCCTCGTCTAAAACTTTTACTCGGGAATTAAAAATAATTTCTTTACCTTTTTCTTTCAGGCAGTTTTGGATCTTTTCTTTTGTTGTTCGGATCGCCTCCTGCAGATCACATCCGTTATTTTCGAGGTGAAAAAAACATTGCAGTTTAGCATTAAGATCATTATAAAAAATACGTTTTGCAGCAGCTTTCTTCTTTCCTTCTTTAATAAAAAATATTTTTACCTCCTTCTTGACAAAATCCCACCAATTAAAAATAGATTTAAAAAACGTTTTTTTTAGCTTCAGTTTTTCATACAGCTTTTTAAAACCTTCCATAACCACCTCGTCTTGTAGTAGGGATACATTAAATTTCCAGTGTGACGGTCTTTTATCCACATCTGATTCTATTTTAAAACTACATTCTATTATTTTATGATCTGAAAAAGGTGTTGAATGCGTTTTAAAACCTGAGCATGTTAGGGCTTGAGATATAAAAATATAATCTATTCTGGATGAAACACCTCTCCCCACCCAAGTGACTTCATGCTCCTTTTTTTGTCCATCTAATGCCCATGTATCTTTAAGATTAAAAGCTGCTAAAATATTTCTAAGACATGAAGCTGACCCATCTTTTACATTTTTTAAATGACAATTAAAATCCCCACCTAAAACTAATGGATCTACTCCAGGTAAAAACAGCTGCAAAAGTTCAAACAAATGTAATCTCAAGGCTTTTTCTGCATTTGCATACACATTAAAACACCTCACTTTCTTCCCATTTTTCTGCACATCAATTCTTAAAATCCTCCCAGGGTATATCTCTTCATAATTTACAATCTCCCAATCTTTAGAGCATAAAAACCCCACACCATCACTTTTTGACTCGTTCCCACCAGAAAAGCATAAGTTACCCTTCCATATACCCTGTAAATATTCATAGCTTATTTTTTTTGTCAAATTACATTCTTGTAGAAAGATAAAATCAATATTTTCATTATTTAAAAAATCATATAAAGCAGTTCTCTTATATAGGTCGTTAAACCCCTGAACATTCAGGGACATTGAGCGGATCATCTTCTAACATTTAGTGCAGGGCTCTTCCCTCCGCCCTCATTCTCTACTGCCGGAGAAGATGGGTCTACCTCCAGATCTGATACATCCGAAGATGACACACTCCCCAGCAGACTTGTTGCTTCTAATGCCTTTACTTTCCCACCACATGGTATTCCTTCATTATCACTTCTATCCACACTTCTTTTTAGAGATTTTTCTGTGCAGTCCATTTGTACCTGCGCGCAAGGTAAGCTCTGCGACAGGGAATTAGTAGGAGTGGACTCCACTACTTCTGGAATATCACTTTCCCTTCCACAACTACTCCCTTTACTTAGTGGAGAAATTTCTTGCAACATTTGACTCTTCTCTTCTCTCTTCTGATCTTCTTTCTTCTGTTCTTCTATCTTCTTCTTTTCATTCTTATCTTCTTTCTTCTTATCTTCTTTCTTCTGCTCTTCTCTCTTTTTCCTTTCCATCTGTTTCTTTATCTCCATGGCCCTTTTTTCTATGTCCTCTATCCTCTTCTGTTTTTCCTCTTCCTTCTTTCTCTTCCTTTCTTCCAACTTCCTTTCCTCTTCTTCTTGTGATTTTTTAACCCGTTCCTCCTTCTTCTTCTCCTTCATTGCCCGTCCCTCCTCTTCCTCTTTTCTCTTTCTTTCTGTCTCCTCCTTCTCACTCCTTTCTTTCTCCTCTTCCCCTTTTTCCTCTTCAGCAGCAATGCCTGCTTCCACATCGTCTTTAGCTTCTTGTTGCTGTTCTTCAGGCGATGTGTCCATCTCCTCTACATCCTTTTTCTTATTTTTAGGGCACTCATCCATCTGGTGAGGAGTACCCATGCAACTAAAACACTTGTTACATTCTGCATCCAGATGTCCATATTTTTTACACACACGGCAGTAGTGTGGCATCCCTGGGAAGAATAAATAACCGCGGCTATGGTTGATATAAACCTGCGGCGGAGGTCTGTACACGCCCCCCTCCTCATTCGGGTTCTTCCTAAATGATACCACATACACACGTTTCCCGTTCCACACTCCAAACTGTGTTTCCCCGCGTCTCTTAGGGATGATTTTGTCACAATACATTGATAGGTAACTTTCAACCTCAGAGTCTGTAATAAATGGACTAAACAAATGAATCGTCAGTACTTTCATTGAAAACTGAAAAGAGGGGATTACTTTCACCCCCTCCAGCTCTACCTTCTCTTTATTTACTTCATAAAGAGCGTAGGCACTTTCACACTGCGAGGCTTTATTAAGCGTAACATCATAAAGTCCTCGAGAAAAAAAAGATTGAAAGCAAAAAAGATGCTCCTTGTCGATCTTCAAGAGCTTACAAATAACATTGAAAATAAATTGAGAATCTTTCACCTGCCGGTGGTCAGGAGCAACCACGAACCTGATGGTGTCCTTCAGCGGATGCTCCTCCGAGAAATAATCATTCGGGTTGCTTGCTTGATTCTCCTTCCTTCCTCCAGGGTTTCTCCTTGTCTCCATGATTTTCCTCTTCTTTTCCAGATACCAAGGAAAATATCACACACGGATCGCAGCCTCCACGAAGTTCGTCCTCCCTCCAACACACTGTCCTCCGTAAAGAAAAGGCACTGCAGCTTTAGCACCGATTCCCAAAAGCAGCACTGGATATCTCCAAAGGCCAAGAATCGGTTCTGCCACCACAGTAACCTTCAGCCCAATGTCACAACCCACTACAGATCGTGCCAAAAGGCCGAGAAGCGATAACCAGAATTGGTTTCGAACTACGGAGCCACCCAAGGATCCTGAAGAGTCCATTTGTGGAGATGAGCTCCTGGACTCCCGTTAAGAAGACATGTTGTCAACCTCTAGATCCCTTACATGCCTGCACTTTTCGGCTTGCTGCTGCTGCAATCCACGCGTTTTAGATCTGCATAACTCCACCTCTTTAAACACAGCACCCTCACCCCCTGCTGTTCCCACCCGCCTCAACACCGTTGGAAGGGAGGAGAACCAATTAAGGCAGGGGGTGGGGTGGAACGAGCAGCTGTCTACCCTTAGCAGGAGGGCTGCTGATTACTTACCTCTCCTGCTGCTGCTGGCTGTCCAGCAGCAGACTGAAGGTGGCTGCTGCTGTGCGCAGGTATATAAAGGCTCAGAGCCTATTATGACACGCGCAGCCAGCGTTCCATTGCCACATTCCATCTACTGCAGGCAGGATACCTGGCTGGCTGAATGTCGCTGAGAAGCTCACAGAGACCGCCATAAGCAACAGTTTAACAGAATGCCACAGACTAATCAACCAAACTTTTTGGGTTGGGTTCTCTTTTATAGTCTGCAGGCATTAATTGAAAGAAGTCAGTGTTCCAGCAGAGGGAGACAACGTTTCAGAAAAGGCATTGTAGCAAACCAAAAAAGAAATTTTAAGCGCAGCAGAGTAACCAGCGCACATACCTGTTAGCTCAGGTGAGTTTAAAAGGCTGCTGTTGATAACAAGGGCATTTGCTAAATAGATGGTGTGTGTGCAACAATATACTGAAAGGTCAATTATATTGTGCAGCTTATCTCACCACCTGTAGTTATTTAGGTGAAAGCTCCAAAATGCGTGCCTAATATGTCTGTTTATCCAAAAGGAAGTAAAGAGGGAGAGCTAGAAACATAGCATTGTGTTACATTACATGGCAATGCAATGCACAGTTGCTGAAGTTGAACCAAAATGAGCTTGTCATCTGGCTTCTGCAACTTTGAACATGAAAAATCCAATGAGGAGAAGAAAAGCAAAGCCAAAGAGTCCATCCCAAAATCCGACAAACAAGCAAAATGAACAAAAAACATTGAATTCAATACTTTCTGATTTTAGAAACTGCATTAAAGAAGGGGTGCACCGGTCCTGGAGATACAGCAATACCAGGTCAATGCGTGGAGTGGACAGAGCAAGCTCTTTTTCCATCTCCCTGTTCTAAAAATCCATTTAATATATGGTCCCCAGATAGGGGACGTATCAGATATTAAACTGATAAGAACAGATTTTTTGATTGAAGCTGCATCCAAGGCACTGAAAAATGTGACCGAAGTCACACCAAAACAGCGCACGAGGCGAGGATTCATGTGGACCCTTCCCGGAGGAGAGGGTCCCCAATAAACCATCCCCATCCCTCCGAGCCAGAAGGCCACAGCGAGGGTCAGGGATCTCCGATGCTCTCCCTAGCCGAAGCCGGAGAAGAGCCGTTTTCGTGCTCCCAGCTTCCATCTAGGCTGCCACCCTAGTGGAGCTGGAGCCTGTGTTGGTTTCTCAGCCCAAAGCTGACCGGACCTCCGACCGGGTTTATAAAAATTCCCCTTCCTAGCCCGGAGGCCATGAATAGGGGGGGTTGCTCAGAAAGTATGATTGGCAAAGGTGCGGCGTGCTACGAAGCCAAGTCTTTCTGGGGTTCCCAGTCCCAGTAAGCTTGGACTCCCACCAGGGCGCCTACTCCTGGGGCACATTGCTCCAAAGCCCTCACACTTACCCAGACTAGTGACTTCGATCCTGGAGGGCCATGTTTTCCATCAGATAACTCTATGAGCCACCTGGCGTACTAACAAGTGCACCAAACCAGTGTGTAATATGCATCAATTTACTAGGGCAGCCCAAGGACAAAACTGCCTTTTCAAATGATACTACACTTGATCTTAGCCAAAAGGCCGAGAAGCGATAACCAGAATTGGTTTCGAACTACGGAGCCACCCAAGGATCCTGAAGAGTCCATTTGTGGAGATGAGCTCCTGGACTCCCGTTAAGAAGACATGTTGTCAACCTCTAGATCCCTTACATGCCTGCACTTTTCGGCTTGCTGCTGCTGCAATCCACGCGTTTTAGATCTGCATAACTCCACCTCTTTAAACACAGCACCCTCACCCCCTGCTGTTCCCACCCGCCTCAACACCGTTGGAAGGGAGGAGAACCAATTAAGGCGGG
This sequence comes from Phyllobates terribilis, assembly GCF_046119375.1. Classification (NCBI taxonomy): domain Eukaryota; kingdom Metazoa; phylum Chordata; class Amphibia; order Anura; family Dendrobatidae; genus Phyllobates; species Phyllobates terribilis. Next base: position 381,109 of record NW_027363232.1, read on the forward strand.
GGGTGGGGTGGAACGAGCAGCTGTCTACCCTTAGCAGGAGGGCTGCTGATTACTTACCTCTCCTGCTGCTGCTGGCTGTCCAGCAGCAGACTGAAGGTGGCTGCTGCTGTGCGCAGGTATATAAAGGCTCAGAGCCTATTATGACACGCGCAGCCAGCGTTCCATTGCCACATTCCATCTACTGCAGGCAGGATACCTGGCTGGCTGAATGTCGCTGAGAAGCTCACAGAGACCGCCATAAGCAACAGTTTAACAGAATGCCACAGACTAATCAACCAAACTTTTTGGGTTGGGTTCTCTTTTGTAGTCTGCAGGCATTAATTGAAAGAAGTCAGTGTTCCAGCAGAGGGAGACAACGTTTCAGAAAAGGCATTGTAGCAAACCAAAAAAGAAATTTTAAGCGCAGCAGAGTAACCAGCGCACATACCTGTTAGCTCAGGTGAGTTTAAAAGGCTGCTGTTGATAACAAGGGCATTTGCTAAATAGATGGTGTGTGTGCAACAATATACTGAAAGGTCAATTATATTGTGCAGCTTATCTCACCACCTGTAGTTATTTAGGTGAAAGCTCCAAAATGCTTGCCTAATATGTCTGTTTATCCAAAAGGAAGTAAAGAGGGAGAGCTAGAAAGATAGCATTGCGATACATTACATGGCAATGCAATGCACAGTTGCTGAAGTTGAACCAAAATGAGCTTGTCATCTGGCTTCTGCAACTTTGAACATGAAAAATCCAATGAGGAGAAGAAAAGCAAAGCCAAAGAGTCCATCCCAAAATCCGACAAACAAGCAAAATGAACAAAAAACATTGAATTCAATACTTTCTGATTTTAGAAACTGCATTAAAGAAGGGGTGCAACAGTCCTGGAGATACTGCAATACCAGGTCAATGCGTGGAGTGGACAGAGCAAGCTCTTTTTCCATCTCCCTGTTCTAAAAATCCATTTAATATATGGTCCCCAGATAGGGGACGTATCAGATATTAAACTGATAAGAACAGATACTACACTTGATCTTAGCCAAAAGGCCGAGAAGCGATAACCAGAATTGGTTTCGAACTACGGAGCCACCCAAGGATCCTGAAGAGTCCATTTGTGGAGATGAGCTCCTGGACTCCCGTTAAGAAGACATGTTGTCAACCTCTAGATCCCTTACATGCCTGCACTTTTCGGCTTGCTGCTGCTGCAATCCACGCGTTTTAGATCTGCATAACTCCACCTCTTTAAACACAGCACCCTCACCCCCTGCTGTTCCCACCCGCCTCAACACCGTTGGAAGGGAGGAGAACCAATTAGGCGGGGGGTGGGGTGGAACGAGCAGCTGTCTACCCTTAGCAGGAGGGCTGCTGATTACTTACCTCTCCTGCTGCTGCTGGCTGTCCAGCAGCAGACTGAAGGTGGCTGCTGCTGTGCGCAGGTATATAAAGGCTCAGAGCCTATTATGACACGCGCAGCCAGCGTTCCATTGCCACATTCCATCTACTGCAGGCAGGATACCTGGCTGGCTGAATGTCGCTGAGAAGCTCACAGAGACCGCCATAAGCAACAGTTTAACAGAATGCCACAGACTAATCAACCAAACTTTTTGGGTTGGGTTCTCTTTTATAGTCTGCAGGCATTAATTGAAAGAAGTCAGTGTTCCAGCAGAGGGAGACAACGTTTCAGAAAAGGCATTGTAGCAAACCAAAAAAGAAATTTTAAGCGCAGCAGAGTAACCAACGCACATAACTGTTAGCTCAGGTGAGTTTAAAAGGCTGCTGTTGATAACAAGGGCATTTGCTAAATAGATGGTGTGTGTGCAACAATATACTGAAAGGTCAATTATATTGTGCAGCTTATCTCACCACCTGTAGTTATTTAGGTGAAAGCTCCAAAATGCTTGCCTAATATGTCTGTTTATCCAAAAGGAAGTAAAGAGGGAGAGCTAGAAAGATAGCATTGCGTTACATTACATGGCAATGCAATGCACAGTTGCTGAAGTTGAACCAAAATGAGCTTGTCATCTGGCTTCTGCAACTTTGAACATGAAAAATCCAATGAGGAGAAGAAAAGCAAAGCCAAAGAGTCCATCCCAAAATCCGACAAACAAGCAAAATGAACAAAAAACATTGAATTCAATACTTTCTGATTTTAGAAACTGCATTAAAGAAGGGGTGCACCGGTCCTGGAGATACTGCAATACCAGGTCAATGCGTGGAGTGGACAGAGCAAGATCTTTTTCCATCTCCATGTTCTAAAAATCCATTTAATATATGGTCCCCAGATAGGGGACGTATCAGATATTAAACTGATAAGAACAGATACTACACTTGATCTTAGCCAAAAGGCCGAGAAGCGATAACCAGAATTGGTTTCGAACTACGGAGCCACCCAAGGATCCTGAAGAGTCCATTTGTGGAGATGAGCTCCTGGACTCCCGTTAAGAAGACATGTTGTCAACCTCTAGATCCCTTACATGCCTGCACTTTTCGGCTTGCTGCTGCTGCAATCCACGCGTTTTAGATCTGCATAACTCCACCTCTTTAAACACAGCACCCTCACCCCCTGCTGTTCCCACCCGCCTCAACACCGTTGGAAGGGAGGAGAACCAATTAAGGCGGGGGGTGGGGTGGAACGAGCAGCTGTCTACCCTTAGCAGGAGGGCTGCTGATTACTTACCTCTCCTGCTGCTGCTGGCTGTCCAGCAGCAGACTGAAGGTGGCTGCTGCTGTGCGCAGGTATATAAAGGCTCAGAGCCTATTATGACACGCGCAGCCAGCGTTCCATTGCCACATTCCATCTACTGCAGGCAGGATACCTGGCTGGCTGAATGTCGCTGAGAAGCTCACAGAGACCGCCATAAGCAACAGTTTAACAGAATGCCACAGACTAATCAACCAAACTTTTTGGGTTGGGTTCTCTTTTATAGTCTGCAGGCATTAATTGAAAGAAGTCAGTGTTCCAGCAGAGGGAGACAACGTTTCAGAAAAGGCATTGTAGCAAACCAAAAAAGAAATTTTAAGCGCAGCAGAGTAACCAGCGCACATACCTGTTAGCTCAGGTGAGTTTAAAAGGCTGCTGTTGATAACAAGGGCATTTGCTAAATAGATGGTGTGTGTGCAACAATATACTGAAAGGTCAATTATATTGTGCAGCTTATCTCACCACCTGTAGTTATTTAGGTGAAAGCTCCAAAATGCTTGCCTAATATGTCTGTTTATCCAAAAGGAAGTAAAGAGGGAGAGCTAGAAAGATAGCATTGCGTTACATTACATGGCAATGCAATGCACAGTTGCTGAAGTTGAACCAAAATGAGCTTGTCATCTGGCTTCTGCAACTTTGAACATGAAAAATCCAATGAGGAGAAGAAAAGCAAAGCCAAAGAGTCCATCCCAAAATCCGACAAACAAGCAAAATGAACAAAAAACATTGAATTCAATACTTTCTGATTTTAGAAACTGCATTAAAGAAGGGGTGCACCGGTCCTGGAGATACTGCAATACCAGGTCAATGCGTGGAGTGGACAGAGCAAGCTCTTTTTCCATCTCCCTGTTCTAAAAATCCATTTAATATATGGTCCCCAGATAGGGGACGTATCAGATATTAAACTGATAAGAACAGATACTACACTTGATCTTAGCCAAAAGGCCGAGAAGCGATAACCAGAATTGGTTTCGAACTACGGAGCCACCCAAGGATCCTGAAGAGTCCATTTGTGGAGATGAGCTCCTGGACTCCCGTTAAGAAGACATGTTGTCAACCTCTAGATCCCTTACATGCCTGCACTTTTCGGCTTGCTGCTGCTGCAATCCACGCGTTTTAGATCTGCATAACTCCACCTCTTTAAACACAGCACCCTCACCCCCTGCTGTTCCCACCCGCCTCAACACCGTTGGAAGGGAGGAGAACCAATTAAGGCGGGGGGTGGGGTGGAACGAGCAGCTGTCTACCCTTAGCAGGAGGGCTGCTGATTACTTACCTCTCCTGCTGCTGCTGGCTGTCCAGCAGCAGACTGAAGGTGGCTGCTGCTGTGCGCAGGTATATAAAGGCTCAGAGCCTATTATGACACGCGCAGCCAGCGTTCCATTGCCACATTCCATCTACTGCAGGCAGGATACCTGGCTGGCTGAATGTCGCTGAGAAGCTCACAGAGACCGCCATAAGCAACAGTTTAACAGAATGCCACAGACTAATCAACCAAACTTTTTGGGTTGGGTTCTCTTTTATAGTCTGCAGGCATTAATTGAAAGAAGTCAGTGTTCCAGCAGAGGGAGACAACGTTTCAGAAAAGGCATTGTAGCAAACCAAAAAAGAAATTTTAAGCGCAGCAGAGTAACCAGCGCACATACCTGTTAGCTCAGGTGAGTTTAAAAGGCTGCTGTTGATAACAAGGGCATTTGCTAAATAGATGGTGTGTGTGCAACAATATACTGAAAGGTCAATTATATTGTGCAGCTTATCTCACCACCTGTAGTTATTTAGGTGAAAGCTCCAAAATGCTTGCCTAATATGTCTGTTTATCCAAAAGGAAGTAAAGAGGGAGAGCTAGAAAGATAGCATTGCGTTACATTACATGGCAATGCAATGCACAGTTGCTGAAGTTGAACCAAAATGAGCTTGTCATCTGGCTTCTGCAACTTTGAACATGAAAAATCCAATGAGGAGAAGAAAAGCAAAGCCAAAGAGTCCATCCCAAAATCCGACAAACAAGCAAAATGAACAAAAAACATTGAATTCAATACTTTCTGATTTTAGAAACTGCATTAAAGAAGGGGTGCACCGGTCCTGGAGATACTGCAATACCAGGTCAATGCGTGGAGTGGACAGAGCAAGCTCTTTTTCCATCTCCCTGTTCTAAAAATCCATTTAATATATGGTCCCCAGATAGGGGACGTATCAGATATTAAACTGATAAGAACAGATACTACACTTGATCTTAGCCAAAAGGCCGAGAAGCGATAACCAGAATTGGTTTCGAACTACGGAGCCACCCAAGGATCCTGAAGAGTCCATTTGTGGAGATGAGCTCCTGGACTCCCGTTAAGAAGACATGTTGTCAACCTCTAGATCCCTTACATGCCTGCACTTTTCGGCTTGCTGCTGCTGCAATCCACGCGTTTTAGATCTGCATAACTCCACCTCTTTAAACACAGCACCCTCACCCCCTGCTGTTCCCACCCGCCTCAACACCGTTGGAAGGGAGGAGAACCAATTAAGGCGGGGGGTGGGGTGGAACGAGCAGCTGTCTACCCTTAGCAGGAGGGCTGCTGATTACTTACCTCTCCTGCTGCTGCTGGCTGTCCAGCAGCAGACTGAAGGTGGCTGCTGCTGTGCGCAGGTATATAAAGGCTCAGAGCCTATTATGACACGCGCAGCCAGCGTTCCATTGCCACATTCCATCTACTGCAGGCAGGATACCTGGCTGGCTGAATGTCGCTGAGAAGCTCACAGAGACCGCCATAAGCAACAGTTTAACAGAATGCCACAGACTAATCAACCAAACTTTTTGGGTTGGGTTCTCTTTTATAGTCTGCAGGCATTAATTGAAAGAAGTCAGTGTTCCAGCAGAGGGAGACAACGTTTCAGAAAAGGCATTGTAGCAAACCAAAAAAGAAATTTTAAGCGCAGCAGAGTAACCAGCGCACATACCTGTTAGCTCAGGTGAGTTTAAAAGGCTGCTGTTGATAACAAGGGCATTTGCTAAATAGATGGTGTGTGTGCAACAATATACTGAAAGGTCAATTATATTGTGCAGCTTATCTCACCACCTGTAGTTATTTAGGTGAAAGCTCCAAAATGCTTGCCTAATATGTCTGTTTATCCAAAAGGAAGTAAAGAGGGAGAGCTAGAAAGATAGCATTGCGTTACATTACATGGCAATGCAATGCACAGTTGCTGAAGTTGAACCAAAATGAGCTTGTCATCTGGCTTCTGCAACTTTGAACATGAAAAATCCAATGAGGAGAAGAAAAGCAAAGCCAAAGAGTCCATCCCAAAATCCGACAAACAAGCAAAATGAACAAAAAACATTGAATTCAATACTTTCTGATTTTAGAAACTGCATTAAAGAAGGGGTGCACCGGTCCTGGAGATACTGCAATACCAGGTCAATGCGTGGAGTGGACAGAGCAAGCTCTTTTTCCATCTCCCTGTTCTAAAAATCCATTTAATATATGGTCCCCAGATAGGGGACGTATCAGATATTAAACTGATAAGAACAGATACTACACTTGATCTTAGCCAAAAGGCCGAGAAGCGATAACCAGAATTGGTTTCGAACTACGGAGCCACCCAAGGATCCTGAAGAGTCCATTTGTGGAGATGAGCTCCTGGACTCCCGTTAAGAAGACATGTTGTCAACCTCTAGATCCCTTACATGCCTGCACTTTTCGGCTTGCTGCTGCTGCAATCCACGCGTTTTAGATCTGCATAACTCCACCTCTTTAAACACAGCACCCTCACCCCCTGCTGTTCCCACCCACCTCAACACCGTTGGAAGGGAGGAGAACCAATTAAGGCGGGGGGTGGGGTGGAACGAGCAGCTGTCTACCCTTAGCAGGAGGGCTGCTGATTACTTACCTCTCCTGCTGCTGCTGGCTGTCCAGCAGCAGACTGAAGGTGGCTGCTGCTGTGCGCAGGTATATAAAGGCTCAGAGCCTATTATGACACGCGCAGCCAGCGTTCCATTGCCACATTCCATCTACTGCAGGCAGGATACCTGGCTGGCTGAATGTCGCTGAGAAGCTCACAGAGACCGCCATAAGCAACAGTTTAACAGAATGCCACAGACTAATCAACCAAACTTTTTGGGTTGGGTTCTCTTTTATAGTCTGCAGGCATTAATTGAAAGAAGTCAGTGTTCCAGCAGAGGGAGACAACGTTTCAGAAAAGGCATTGTAGCAAACCAAAAAAGAAATTTTAAGCGCAGCAGAGTAACCAGCGCACATACCTGTTAGCTCAGGTGAGTTTAAAAGGCTGCTGTTGATAACAAGGGCATTTGCTAAATAGATGGTGTGTGTGCAACAATATACTGAAAGGTCAATTATATTGTGCAGCTTATCTCACCACCTGTAGTTATTTAGGTGAAAGCTCCAAAATGCTTGCCTAATATGTCTGTTTATCCAAAAGGAAGTAAAGAGGGAGAGCTAGAAAGATAGCATTGCGTTACGTTACATGGCAATGCAATGCACAGTTGCTGAAGTTGAACCAAAATGAGCTTGTCATCTGGCTTCTGCAACTTTGAACATGAAAAATCCAATGAGGAGAAGAAAAGCAAAGCCAAAGAGTCCATCCCAAAATCCGACAAACAAGCAAAATGAACAAAAAACATTGAATTCAATACTTTCTGATTTTAGAAACTGCATTAAAGAAGGGGTGCACCGGTCCTGGAGATACTGCAATACCAGGTCAATGCGTGGAGTGGACAGAGCAAGCTCTTTTTCCATCTCCCTGTTCTAAAAATCCATTTAATATATGGTCCCCAGATAGGGGACGTATCAGATATTAAACTGATAAGAACAGATACTACACTTGATCTTAGCCAAAAGGCCGAGAAGCGATAACCAGAATTGGTTTCGAACTACGGAGCCACCCAAGGATCCTGAAGAGTCCATTTGTGGAGATGAGCTCCTGGACTCCCGTTAAGAAGACATGTTGTCAACCTCTAGATCCCTTACATGCCTGCACTTTTCGGCTTGCTGCTGCTGCAATCCACGCGTTTTAGATCTGCATAACTCCACCTCTTTAAACACAGCACCCTCACCCCCTGCTGCTCCCACCCGCCTCAACACCGTTGGAAGGGAGGAGAACCAATTAAGGCGGGGGGTGGGGTGGAACGAGCAGCTGTCTACCCTTAGCAGGAGGGCTGCTGATTACTTACCTCTCCTGCTGCTGCTGGCTGTCCAGCAGCAGACTGAAGGTGGCTGCTGCTGTGCGCAGGTATATAAAGGCTCAGAGCCTATTATGACACGCACAGCCAGCGTTCCATTGCCACATTCCATCTACTGCAGGCAGGATACCTGGCTGGCTGAATGTCGCTGAGAAGCTCACAGAGACCGCCATAAGCAACAGTTTAACAGAATGCCACAGACTAATCAACCAAACTTTTTGGGTTGGGTTCTCTTTTATAGTCTGCAGGCATTAATTGAAAGAAGTCAGTGTTCCAGCAGAGGGAGACAACGTTTCAGAAAAGGCATTGTAGCAAACCAAAAAAGAAATTTTAAGCGCAGCAGAGTAACCAGCGCACATACCTGTTAGCTCAGGTGAGTTTAAAAGGCTGCTGTTGATAACAAGGGCATTTGCTAAATAGATGGTGTGTGTGCAACAATATACTGAAAGGTCAATTATATTGTGCAGCTTATCTCACCACCTGTAGTTATTTAGGTGAAAGCTCCAAAATGCTTGCCTAATATGTCTGTTTATCCAAAAGGAAGTAAAGAGGGAGAGCTAGAAAGATAGCATTGCGTTACATTACATGGCAATGCAATGCACAGTTGCTGAAGTTGAACCAAAATGAGCTTGTCATCTGGCTTCTGCAACTTTGAACATGAAAAATCCAATGAGGAGAAGAAAAGCAAAGCCAAAGAGTCCATCCCAAAATCCGACAAACAAGCAAAATGAACAAAAAACATTGAATTCAATACTTTCTGATTTTAGAAACTGCATTAAAGAAGGGGTGCACCGGTCCTGGAGATACTGCAATACCAGGTCAATGCGTGGAGTGGACAGAGCAAGCTCTTTTTCCATCTCCCTGTTCTAAAAATCCATTTAATATATGGTCCCCAGATAGGGGACGTATCAGATATTAAACTGATAAGAACAGATACTACACTTGATCTTAGCCAAAAGGCCGAGAAGCGATAACCAGAATTGGTTTCGAACTACGGAGCCACCCAAGGATCCTGAAGAGTCCATTTGTGGAGATGAGCTCCTGGACTCCCGTTAAGAAGACATGTTGTCAACCTCTAGATCCCTTACATGCCTGCACTTTTCGGCTTGCTGCTGCTGCAATCCACGCGTTTTAGATCTGCATAACTCCACCTCTTTAAACACAGCACCCTCACCCCCTGCTGTTCCCACCCGCCTCAACACCGTTGGAAGGGAGGAGAACCAATTAAGGCGGGGGGTGGGGTGGAACGAGCAGCTGTCTACCCTTAGCAGGAGGGCTGCTGATTACTTACCTCTCCTGCTGCTGCTGGCTGTCCAGCAGCAGACTGAAGGTGGCTGCTGCTGTGCGCAGGTATATAAAGGCTCAGAGCCTATTATGACACGCGCAGCCAGCGTTCCATTGCCACATTCCATCTACTGCAGGCAGGATACCTGGCTGGCTGAATGTCGCTGAGAAGCTCACAGAGACCGCCATAAGCAACAGTTTAACAGAATGCCACAGACTAATCAACCAAACTTTTTGGGTTGGGTTCTCTTTTATAGTCTGCAGGCATTAATTGAAAGAAGTCAGTGTTCCAGCAGAGGGAGACAACGTTTCAGAAAAGGCATTGTAGCAAACCAAAAAAGAAATTTTAAGCGCAGCAGAGTAACCAGCGCACATACCTGTTAGCTCAGGTGAGTTTAAAAGGCTGCTGTTGATAACAAGGGCATTTGCTAAATAGATGGTGTGTGTGCAACAATATACTGAAAGGTCAATTATATTGTGCAGCTTATCTCACCACCTGTAGTTATTTAGGTGAAAGCTCCAAAATGCTTGCCTAATATGTCTGTTTATCCAAAAGGAAGTAAAGAGGGAGAGCTAGAAAGATAGCATTGCGTTACATTACATGGCAATGCAATGCACAGTTGCTGAAGTTGAACCAAAATGAGCTTGTCATCTGGCTTCTGCAACTTTGAACATGAAAAATCCAATGAAGAGAAGAAAAGCAAAGCCAAAGAGTCCATCCCAAAATCCGACAAATAAGCAAAATGAACAAAAAACATTGAATTCAATACTTTCTGATTTTAGAAACTGCATTAAAGAAGGGGTGCACCGGTCCTGGAGATACTGCAATACCAGGTCAATGCGTGGAGTGGACAGAGCAAGCTCTTTTTCCATCTCCCTGTTCTAAAAATCCATTTAATATATGGTCCCCAGATAGGGGACGTATCAGATATTAAACTGATAAGAACAGATTTTTTTTTTTTTTTTTTTTTTTTTTTTTTAAAACCATTCAGGTTGTTGTAAACAACAGTATGAAAGTCCGCCAAAACCTTCAAAATAGTTGCTCAACTATAACTCATCATCATGGTTAATCTTTATTCTTTTTATAAATTTATGTTTCCAAAATCAGAGTTAGTATATTTGTGCTATATTACTCTCATGAAGGTACATAAAATTACTGGTACTTTACCAGATGACGCCATTTCATGACCTTCCAAATGCCCTCAGCGTCCAATCCACCACCTCTACTCTTGTCCCATTTATATATAAGGTACAACCTAGATAGAATTAACCGAATACAGTCATTAATAGGTACAGTTTTTCTTTTGAACAAAGCCAGGTTTCTCACATCCCAAAGGCTTTCCATGACACACACCATTATTAACCACAAAATCCTTTCATTCACCTTTCCACATGCACCAATACCAAACATAGCCACTCTCCAGTTAATATAACTCACACCTGCTAATTCCTTACATAGACCACCCACACCTTTCCACACACTATATGCATAATCACAATCCCACATCACATGTCTCACAGTCTCACTCGCTCCACACCCTTCTCTTGGACATACATTCGTTCTGATCAAATCTCTTCTCTTTTGCACATCTCTCACAGGCAGTATATCATGCAAAGCCATCCACACCACATCCTTCTGTTTTTTCAACATACCATGCGTACCCAATTTTTCCCATGCATCCGCCACTTCATTAAATCTTAAATCATTAATATTACATTCAATCTCATTTGCTCTCATTTTTCCCATCACCGCTTTTGGTTTCTCAAACTCACACATAGACACAGCCAGCAAATCATTCTTTCTAACAAACCTTTCAATCACCTCATACCACACAGGACATTTAAAAGCCACAGGCACACTTCCATCTTTTTTCACCCAGCATAACCCATACAACATCCATCCAGCCATATATCGCAACATATATGCACCTTTGTTCTTTTTACCCATTAGCACTACCACCGTTTTAATATAATTAAGGCTCAGGAATATTTCAATATCAGGAAAATTCAGACCACCATTCTGATATGTTTTGTATAAATATTCTCTCTTTAATTTTTCCATTTTACTCCCCCAAAAAAAAGTAAAAATTAATTTTTGTACTCTTTTTATTTTTTTGTATGGGGACGGAAAGACCCCAGCAACATAAAGTAATATTGGAAGTATTACTGCCTTAATTAAAAGTACCTTTCCATTCAATGTCAACTCACGCATTCGCCAAAAATTCAGTTTCTTCTCTATCCGTAACCCACACTCATCCCAACTTTCAGTACCCTTCAGATCATCATTCAGCAATATACCCAAGACTTTAATCGACCCTTCCATACATGTCACACCATCCATCTTAATCCTACTATCACCAAAACACTTAAAACAACATTTATCCCAGTTTACCCTAAAAGCAGACGCACCACAGAAAAAATCCAATAATAACTTCACTCTACTCATAGACGCAATACTCTCACTCACAATCACCACATCATCCATATATCCCAGCACCTTGACATTCATTCCTTTACTCCCAGGTATTAGCATTCCTCTTATCGCTTTCTCTCTCCTAATCATACATAACAAAGGTTCAATCACACTAACAAACAAAACAGGGGAGAGAGGGCACCCCTGTCTAACACCTGATTTAATCAGGAATTTATCACACAACCAACCATTCACTAAAACTTCACTCGTCACATCATCATACAAACATCTCACACCATCTAGGAACTTCTTAGGGAAACCCATTTTTTCTAACACTTCAAACATAAACACATGCGACACTCTATCAAACGCCTTCTCAAAATCTAAAGCCAACAACATACACTTCTGCTTTCTATAGGCCCCGTCACACTAAGCGATGCAGCAGCGATCCCGACAACGATACGACCTGTCAGGGATCGTTGCTGCATCGCTAATACATCGCTGGTGAGCTGTCAAACAGGCAGGCTCACCAGCGATCAGGGGAGCAACGATATCGTGGAAAGAATCGTTCCACGATGTCCTGCTCCCGTTACCAGCCTGCTGCAAGCAGGAGCAGGCTGGTAACTATGGTAAACATCGGGTTACTAAGTGCGCGTGTGCCCCTAGTAACCCGCTGTTTACCATGGATACCACTCTGCTACCGTGAGCTGGAGCCTCCGCTCACCGTAGCAGAGTGGTATCTATGGTAAACAGCGGGTTACTAAGTGCGCGCGTGCCCCTAGTAACCCGATGTTTACCATGGTTACCAGCCATGTTTACCGCTGGTCACACACAGCGATGTGTGCTGGCCAGCGGGAGGCCAACGACCAAAAAATGGTCCAGGACACTTTGCAACGATCAGCGACCTCACAGCAGGGGCCTGATCGTTGCAAAGTGTCACACATAGCGACATCGCTGGTGAGGTCGCTGGTGAGTCACCAAAACCGTGACACAGCAGCGATCTCGCTAGCGATATCGCTTAGTGTGACGGGGCCTTATCTCTACAGTCTCCCAGCACATCTCTCAACAACAACAGATTATCACTTATACATCTCCCAGGCACAGCACACACTTGATCATCCTTGACAACCTTCCCAATCACTTCACGCATACGGTTTGCTAAAATCTTGCTATACACCTTGTAGTCGGAATTTAGAAGCGTTATTGGCCTCCAATTCCCCAGTTTTTTCTTTTCACCTTTTTTATAGATTAACACAACCACACCTTCTTTCATAGATTCACACAGTTCTCCATTCTCCCACATATACTTACATACTTCCGTCAGATCCGCACCCATGCACTCCCACGCTTTCACATACAACTCTACTGGTATACCATCTTTACCTGGTGTTTTGTTTTTCTGAGCACTGAACACCACCTTTCTCACTTCATCCAGAATCACATCCTCACACAAGTTCTCACATTCATCATTATCCAATTTATCTTCCAAGCTACCTAACACTTCACCCATCAAACCAGAATCAATCCATTTATCCCCATACAGTCTACTATAGAAACCATTCACCTCCTCAATCACACCCTCTCCAGTTATACTCACATCATTCTCATCCAGTAATTCATCCATATCCATTTTTTTTCCATTCATTTTTTTGAAAAAGTATCTGGTACATTTTTCGTTTTTTTCCAGGTGTTCTATTTTGGTTCTGTACATTATTTCTTTCCCCTTTTTCTCAATCACACGTTTTAACTCATTCTTTGCTTCCACTAACAAATCACTCACATCAATCCCAGACATACTGCATTTTTTCAACCATTCAATCCTCATATTTAATTCTTTGAATTTATTTCTATATATGGCGGCTTTCTTGTAGCCCCATTTTCTGAAAAATTTTTGGATTTCTTGCTTCACCCAATCCCACCATTCTAACACACATGCAAACCTGTTTTTATAGTATCCCCACCTTTCATACTTCTTTTTAAACTCACTCATCACTCTTTCATCCTCTAGCAACCTCACATTCAGCTTCCATACACCCCTCCCATGCACAAAGCTCCCTTTCTGTCTGAACATACCCCTCAAACACTCGTGGTCCGAGAAGGGGACCGCACACTGCTTAAAACTAATGCACTCCAGATTTTTGGAGAAAAGCATCCTGTCAATACGTGATTCGATCCCCCCTCTGTCCGCCTTATATGTAGGTGGTGGATTGTCCGACCTTAAAGTAGCGGCATCTGAAAAAGAAAAATCTGAAATTAAATGGGATAATTTTTTCCCGGTTACATCACCGGTTTCATCCGTAACACAATTAAAGTCACCAACAAAAATGGTAGGAATCTTTCCTGGCAAAAATAACTGAACCTTTTCCAAGAGAGCAAGACGCTCCTCTTTTCCGGTAGGACTATAGATGTTAACTATTCTTACCCACCACCCCCTATATTTCACTATGGCAATAATGCACCTCCCCACCTCCACCACTGTGTAGCTGTCCATGCTGCACTCTGCGTTCCCCAGCAGGATCCCCACACCATCGTTCTTATTTACATTAGACCCAGACCAGATGTGCTGTCCATGAGGCCAGTCCTGATCGTCCGGCACTTCTGATAATCCGCACTCCTGCAGGCAGTAAATGTCTGCTCCCAATGATCTGATATACCTGAGCACAGTACACCTGCGTCCTGTAGATTTCATCTGCCTCACATTTAAGGATAGGACATTAAGTGAAGCTTTGGAAGCCATATCAGAACTTTCTTATGGAGATTTCTACATGTCCCCCATTTCTGTATCAGCCTTGTCCTTCTGGGGGCTGGCAGCCGGACTGGTAACAGGTGAGGGCAGGAACCCCCTCTAAAAAATCGCAATCAGGGGAGAAAACCAAGTCTGGATAAGCCCGCTCACTCATGGGACTTTCACTGCCCTCATCTGCATAATGATAAGCGAGGCGGGGTTTCTTCACAGCATTCCCCCTGGTCTCTTCAGAGGACCTTGCTGCTGCTGTGAAATCCCCCTGCTCCTTTATTTCACACTTAGTGCCACTGGCACTGACACTCTGCTCCTCCTCATCATCTGCCTGCAGCTTGTCCCAGGAGACATGGGGCGTTCTGCTCAGTGCCTCCTCCACATCTCCTTCACCACAGGCAGACACAAGTACTGGGAGCTGCTCGCTGAGCTCCATGTCTAGCTCCGCCCCCTCCAACGTCACTGGCTCTGTAGCTCCGCCCCCCACTCTCACTGCAGATACAGAGGCTGCTGGTGGAGCGCTCTGAGTCACAGGGATGGCAGCACTCACAGGTGTCAGATTCAGCAGCTGATTGCCTGAGGGCAGCTGATTACCTGCAGCTGAGGAGGCAAGTGTTAGGATCATTCAGCCATGGAGGGTCCTTGTTGGAGTCGGGGTATCCCCGTAACAAGAAATACACAGACACGTTGTGTATAATCAAGTACTGGGAAGCCCCTGAGCGCGCCTGCCTCTATTGGAGCTGTCCCTTTTATTTATACTAATAATCTTAGTTTGTTGTCATACATGCGCAGTAAAATGCCTTTGTTCTACAAGCAGCGAAATAATGATTCATTATAGTGGAATGTTAATAAGAAAGTTTCATAAAAAGTGTTAATTCATAGCAGTAGAAGGTTACTGAGACAGCTAAAAACAGGTTACAATCTAGTTTCCGGGCGTCAGTCCAAATGTCCAGATAAGGAAAGAATTACTTCATCTGTGTCTTACATCGTAATCTTGCGTGAAGCATCACTCCCATCATCCTCTCAGTCCCCCCTTTGATTCTTCCTTATGGACTTTTGGTAGAAGACCTGGTCCGGGATTTCTTTTCTTTCATATTCTTGAGTCCGTGTTACAAAGCTTATTTATGCATATTAAAATAATTTTTAATCCTATTTTAAACACTACATATATGACTACTATAATTAGCACAATCTGTAATATACCTTGCAGAATTCCAGCCACCCAACCTCCAATACCCTTAAACCAGTTCTTTGGGTTGAGAAAGGAGAAGGTGTCTGACCACCAGCTATCTTTATTTTGGTCATTGTGTCTGTCATATTCATCCCACATCTGCATCAACATTGGATACACAAAAAAAGTGCTGAATATTTTATTAGGAATTCCCATTTGGACCACATGTGGCCTACCTGAAGGTCTAGGCGAGTTGTCGGCTGCTCTTTTGTATAGTGTGTGTTTAGGTACTGCTTGCATGTCTACCTGCTGATTCTAAACTATAAATGTGGCCGGTGTTAAGCGTCCTAGAGTACATGTACCTTTTATTCCTACTGGGAGCCATTTGTATGCTCCATTTCCACAAATCCAGAAGGTTCCTTCAGGCAGATCCCATATTGCAGAGTGTTGGAGCACCAACCTATGTACCAAATCTAAAAATTTAGATACATTCTGAAGTATACACCAAGGGGGTTTTTGACCTAATGGACTACAGTATCCTGCATCTGGATTTTCACAAGTCGGTGTACCTGGGTCATATGCACTTGACTCATTACATAATATATTACCTGGTATCTTTGAACATGTATCATTGTTTCCATCGGGGAATAATTGTGAATATTTCCAACCATTATTGTGTATGTATTTTTCTACTATATCAGATTTAAAAGGTTGAGAAGAAGATACTGTGCTACTAAAACTGAGTTGTATATTTTCTGTAGGAATTAACCCTAAGTCTGTTAGTCCCGTCTTATTTCTAGGAACCCATACACCTCCTTTAAACGCTAAATATTGTAAGTTGTTTATTTTTCCGGTCATATTACCTTGCCACCAGGGAAATCCCACCCACCCCACAACTGGGATGGCAACAGTGGTGTTCCATAATCTAGAATTAACGGTTTGGTTATTTGCTAATTTGTCTGAGCAATTAGTCCATGTAAACACTTCCTCAGGGGTCATGGGTACGGCCAGGAAGGGTATGCTCGTGGCTGATATTGGAGAATGCGTACAAATCCAACAGTCTGCTATTTTCTGTCCGCCATCGAGCAGCCCGTTTACCAATGTCTCATGATGTTTTATAAATTTATTATCTGTAGGTTTTGGGGAACTTAGTTTATCCCACAGGTCTCCCTGATCTATCGTTATAGCTAACACAAGTACAATCACCACTATTTCTTTTTGCAATGGCTTGCATGTACCCATGCTGATTTTCCTTCCAATTTTACTGCAGTTGGAGTTGTCAATAACACCTGATATGGACCCTCAAATCTGGGTTCTAGCGTTCTTCTGTTATGTCTTTTTACGTAGACTTCGTCTCCTGGTTGCAGCTTGTGCGTTCCCTCAATGGAATCTGGATCTGGAATGGAAGAGAACACTAAAGAGTGTATTTTAGACACATGCTTACATAAATTTTGTACATAAGCAGTTAAGCTTTCAGTTTCTAACATTAAAGTCTGTGGGAAATACAATCCTGTATTGGCAACTCTACCAAACAATATTTCATGGGGGGTGAGTTTGCTCTTTCCCTGGGGGGTGTTTCTGACTGAATACAATGCTATTGGGAGACACTCAGTCCATGGTTTCTGTGTTTCTGCCATGGCTTTCTGTATTTTTAACTTAAGTGTTCCATTCATTCTCTCAACCTTACCAGAACTCTGTGGGTGGTAAGGGGTGTGTAGTTCACTTTTTATACACAACATTTTCATTACATTCTGAAAGATCTCTCCAGTAAAATGTGTACCTCTATCTGACTCGATCACTTCTGGGATACCATAACGGGGTACCAGTTCATGTGCTATTTTTACTGCAGTGACTTTAGCCGTGGCTGTATGAACTGGATAAGCCTCTGGCCACCCCGAAAACATGTCCACACATACCAGTACATACTTATAGTGTCCATGCTTAGGCATCTGGATGTAATCGATCTGAAGTCTCTGGAACGGATATAGTGGTCTTACATGGTGCTTCTGGGGGGTCTTAACAGTCTGTCCTGGATTGTGGGCTAAACAGATTTCACAAGAACCACATTTTGCTCGAGCTACCTGGCCGAACCCTGGGGCTAACCACTTCTGTCTGACCCTCTGTATCATACCGTTTGCAGACACATGTGTAGGTCCGTGGGCTTCACTGACCACAACAGGGTACCATGCTCGGGGGAGACAAAGCTCATCTCCTTTTCTCCATAGTCCTTCTTTTTCTTCTGCCCCCTGTTTCTGCCACTCTTCTTTTTCTTCTCTACTCACCTGTTGGTGGGCTTCTTTGAGCCGTGTAATTAAGTCAAACTCTGATACTGCACTAATAGTGTGGTCAGTTGTCAGAGGTTTTACTGCAGCTCGCTTAGCAGCCTTGTCGGCTCGGTCATTACCCCTAGCTATCTCGGTGTCGAGTCTTACATGTGCAGGTACTTTTATTACTGCTACTTGTTTGGTTGAGGCAGCTGATTCTAGGATTTGTCTAATCATTTGTCCATGTTTTACTGGTTGACCTGAAGCTGTCATGTAACCTCTAGCTCTCCATATACATCCAAAATCATGTACAATACCATATGCATATCTAGAATCAGTAAAAATATTAGCGGTTTTTTCTTTTGCTAACTGTAATGCTCGTATTAGAGCTAATAGTTCAGCTTCCTGGGCTGAACAGCTGGCCTGCATTGGCTCAGCTTCAATAACATCATAATCTGATACAATGGCATAACCTGTGTGAAAGTTACCAGTTTCATCTGCATACCTACTACCATCTATATACATATGTAGGTCTGGATTGTCAAGAGGGGTGTCCTGTACATTAGGTAGCCCTTGTGTTTCTTGTTCTATACACTGTAAGCAATCATGTATTATATTGTCTTGTTCGTGGTATTGTAAAAAATTTTCATCTTCGTCTTCCTGACCTCCTTCCACTCCCCCCTTTGTCTCTAGTGGTAACAGAGTGGCTAAATTTAGAGACAATATGCGGCGAAAAGTGAGGTTTGGTGGCATTAGTAAGGAGCATTGTAATCTAAGATGTCTAGCCATTGAAATGTGTTTTGGCAATACCTGATTCAGTATGCCATGTACATCATGTGTAGTTTGTACTATTAGGGCATGGTCTAGTACTATTTCTGAGGCTTTTTCTACCAAAAGAGAGACAGCTGCTACTACTCTGACACATGATGGTGCAGCTTTGGTAACATTATCTAATTGAGCAGAATAGTATGCGACAGGTCTTTGTTTATTTTCATGTTTCTGTGTTAGTACTCCTGTAGCATGATTAGACATTTCCGCAGCCATTAATTGGAATGGTTTGGCGTAGTCTGGGATTCCCAAGGCCGGGGCTGACATGAGACCTTTCTTGAGGTCTTGAAAGGCTATGAGCGCTGATTCAGTTAACTGGAAAGGCTCGATTTTTAAACAATCATATAGAGGTTGCATAAGCTGACTAGCATGTATAACCCATTGTCTGCAGTGTGATACTATTCCCAAAAATGCTCTTAATGTTTTGTAGTTCTTGGGAGGAACAAGATCTCTAATGATTTTTAGTCTGTCGGCGGTGAGGTGCCGAATACCTTGTGAAATGCAGTGTCCTAGAAATACTACCGTAGTCATACAAAGTTGTACTTTTTTCTTGTTAACTTTACAGCCCATGTCTGCTAGAAATATTAACAACCTTATTGTGTTGCTGTTTGCGGACTCTTGAGCAGGGGCACATAACAATAGGTCATCAACATATTGGAGAATTACAACCTCATCCGTAGGTTTGAAATTTTGAAGAACTGATCTCATAGCTTCTGAGTACAAGGTAGGTGAATGTATCATACCCTGTGGTAATCTTGTCCATGCTAATTGTCTATTCTTAAATGTAAATGCAAACAGTTTGTAACAGTCTGGGTGTAATGGTACTGAAAAAAAATGCATTTGATAAGTCTATGACAGAAAATACTCGTGCTGTTGCTGGGATCTGTGATAGCAACGTGTGTGGATTTGGCACAACAGGAGTAATAGGTTCCAAAATTTTATTTATCTCTCTTAAATCATGTACCATCCGGTACCTAGCAGCTGACCCCTCAGTAGATTTCTTTTTTTACGGGGTACAACGGTGTATTGGCTGGTGACTTTACTTCTATCAGTACTCCAGTTTTTAGATAATCTTTTATCTGTTCTCCTATGGCGTGTTCTTGTTGGGCACTAATAGGATACTGTCTCAATTGGGGTAGTGTCACACCTGGAACAGGAGTGACTTTTACAGGAGCTATTGGCATTAGTCCTACATCGGTGTCATGTTGTGCCCATAATTTTTCTGGTACCTCAGAAAGATCTAAAATAATTTGGGTAGGGGCAGGATCTTTCTCATCCTCTAAGGCTTGGACTTTTACAATGTTTTCTAGAGACTCTTGGTCATCAGGCACCAAAATTTGGACTCTACCATCCTTTGTCTCTTACCACTCCTGCTTTTCTAGCCCGAATGTCCTCCCATAGTTTCCTGTTAAACCTGTCATGCCTTGCTACCTGAAAAGTTTTGCAAACTTTCCCTAAATTCTTAGTTGCTTCTACACCACACCTTTCTTTCACGATTGTATAGACATCTTGTTCATCATTTGTGGTCTTAGTCTGTTTGTTGCCCATTTTTCCTGACTATTCTTACCTTAGGAGGCTTTTTGGGTTAGATAAAATATATTCTATATTTTACCTTTCCTCGTTACCTATTCTGTCCTAAGGAGCCAGTATCTTGTTGCCCATTTTTCCTGACTATTCCTACCTTAGGAGGCTTTTTGGGTTAGATAAAATATATTCTATATTCTACCTTTCCTCGTTACCTATTCTGTCCTAAGGAGCCAGTATCTGAAACGGTTTCTCTGGACCGTTTTGTCTGAAGTGTAGAGTAATTCTAACACACATATATATGGCAACAAGGGCAAGACCAACAATACATAAAATGAACCATACAGTCTCCATTATATATCGTGTCCCTGGAGTATTATCATTACTTCCATGGGCTCATTCTGTCAATCTCTTATCCGTCAAAAAGGAGGACAAAGGTTCGGGAGTTAAGCGTGAGCGAAGGTTTCCCCGAAAGGACACAACCTTATGACTCAGTTAGGCAATCTCCGTAATACTTATGTCATCTACCTTAGTGCGGCTTATGAGGCTATTCCCGACATCCACATCTCTTTCATACCATCCGTTTCATAACCTTCTCTGACCTCTCCTTCAGCAGATCCTACAGTATATACATGAATGACCCGAGCTATAGGTATCCTTCTCTACTAGTTCCTCAATCTCAACACAAGATATGCATGAAATTTACGGACTATCGCAGAGCAGATGTAAGAGAACTAACAGTGTCTCTTACCTGGCCAGGTTTGTCATCTGCTGTTCCGATGTCCCAATCTCAGCGGTTACTCGTGCCGGTCGATGAACTTGAAGGAATACGCAGACCTCGGGTCCCTGTTTCGGGCGCCAGGAAATGTTAGGATCATTCAGCCATGGAGGGTCCTTGTTGGAGTCGGGGTATCCCCGTAACAAGAAATACACAGACACGTTGTGTATAATCAAGTACTGGGAAGCCCCTGAGCGCGCCTGCCTCTATTGGAGCTGTCCCTTTTATTTATACTAATAATCTTAGTTTGTTGTCATACATGCGCAGTAAAATGCCTTTGTTCTACAAGCAGCGAAATAATGATTCATTATAGTGGAATGTTAATAAGAAAGTTTCATAAAAAGTGTTAATTCATAGCAGTAGAAGGTTACTGAGACAGCTAAAAACAGGTTACAATCTAGTTTCCGGGCGTCAGTCCAAATGTCCAGATAAGGAAAGAATTACTTCATCTGTGTCTTACATCGTAATCTTGCGTGAAGCATCACTCCCATCATCCTCTCACAAGTAACTCTTCGCTGACAATGGAGTCAGCTCCATGAGGTCGGCTCTGCTGCAGAGCATTGCTACCAGGCATTACAGGGCTGGCGGAGGCAACCTGGGCATACAGCCTGGCTCCACCAGTGCGTGCCCTGCAATCCCTGTACACATGTCCAGACTCCCCACAGCCATTACATACAACAGGGTTGGGGCAGTCCTTTGCACGGTGCCCAGGTAGATTACATTTTCTGCAGAGCATTGCTTCAGGGCAGTTCTGCATGTGGCCATAGGAGTTACATTTGCGGCAGTAAAAGGGGGCTTCAGGGAAAAATAAATATCCATTATTCCTGCCAATGCTGAAATTTAAAGGGGGATAGTGGAAACCCCCAGGGCCCTGAGGGTCTATCCCAAAACGGACAAAGAACTTGTGCTTCCCAGTCCACAGTCCAGACTCCATGCTAGCTACTCTGTGGGCATACTGTACATAGGAACAATGTCTTTTAAGGAAATCTGCTATTTCTTCCAGGGGGACAAAGGGATTATGCATGAAAACCACTAAGGGTATGTCCCCTCTGGAATAAAGGACTGTGAAAGTAAGTCCTGAAAGCAAGTCATTGTCAGCATTTTCCCTGAGGGCTCTGTACAGGTTTTGGCATGCACCAACAGAAGAAAAAACAAGCACATACCGTCCCTCTCTCCTGAATTCCTGCAGGCATACGATCTCCTCCTTCTTTACCTTCAGTATGTCATAAAGCACCATATTGACCAGGTATCCCAGTGAAAAATGCATTCTCTTCTCCTGCGCGACCTCGATCCTGAAACCATTACGGACCCGGGCATCCCCGGTCCCTGCGAAGTGGACAACTACTCCCATCCTTTCCAGGTTCGCCTTCTCTCTCCACCACTCCTTTTAGTACAGCATAGCTGTACTAGCCTTTAAATGACCAGACCAGGCATACTGCACTTGATCTTAGCCAAAAGGCCGAGAAGCGATAACCAGAATTGGTTTCGAACTACGGAGCCACCCAAGGATCCTGAAGAGTCCATTTGTGGAGATGAGCTCCTGGACTCCCGTTAAGAAGACATGTTGTCAACCTCTAGATCCCTTACATGCCTGCACTTTTCGGCTTGCTGCTGCTGCAATCCACGCGTTTTAGATCTGCATAACTCCACCTCTTTAAACACAGCACCCTCACCCCCTGCTGTTCCCACCCGCCTCAACACCGTTGGAAGGGAGGAGAACCAATTAAGGCGGGGGGTGGGGTGGAACGAGCAGCTGTCTACCCTTAGCAGGAGGGCTGCTGATTACTTACCTCTCCTGCTGCTGCTGGCTGTCCAGCAGCAGACTGAAGGTGGCTGCTGCTGTGCGCAGGTATATAAAGGCTCAGAGCCTATTATGACACGCGCAGCCAGCGTTCCATTGCCACATTCCATCTACTGCAGGCAGGATACCTGGCTGGCTGAATGTCGCTGAGAAGCTCACAGAGACCGCCATAAGCAAGAGAGAAGCACAAGAGGGGGGCTCCGAGGGGGCTCCTACCGGCCGGGCCCCATACTGGAGTCAGGGCAGTCATGCCCTGATGGCGGCCCTGCTGGAGGCTGGAGGGGCCCCCTCTCCCCGCGGACCGGCTGAAAAACCCCAACGGCCCGGTCCTGGTCCGCGGACCGGCGGTTGGGGACCTCTGAACTAATTGACAACTCTGGAGTTGTTTGCACAAAAAACAATGAATGGGAACCGAGCAGAGCTGAGTGGCCAAACTGTGGTATTAGCCCAAAAGTATTGACTGGGTTAGATGCAGAAAAAAATTATTTTGAATTTGCAACCTGGTGGAGGTTAGTATAGATGGACTAATAGAACAAGTCCCACACACTGCTACAAGCCAAAATATTTTTTTTTCAGAGCAAGATGCAGATAAAAATTATTTTGAATTTCCAACCTGGTGTAGGTAAGTATAGATGGACTAATAGAATGATGCTATGCCCAAAAGGTTTTCCTTCACTAGGTGCAGTAAAAAAATTTGCATTCTATACACAGGTGGTGTAGCTTGCAACACAGATAGGCTACTCCACTGACTAACACACTCTGCAAGAGGCCAAAAAGGATTTGCTTTGCTAGATTTAGCCAAATGCTGTGAAAAAAACTTGCACAGCACTAGTACAGACCTGCCTGGCAAAAAGTGATAGGAACTGATGTAACCTAGTCCTCAAAAGGACTGCAATCACAACTATTCCCTACTCCCAAGCTATCTGTAGATTTGTGCGAAAATTGGCTTGAAATTAACACAAAGTATAGCGCACACAGCAACAGCAGTGCAGTCTAACACGCAGCTGCAGCAGTGAGAAAATGGTGGTGACGGGGAAAATGGCTGGGTCTTATAGGGCAAGGACATGTGACATACACTGCCAATGACACATGCCCTTGCTTGTGTAAAAAAAAGCAGTTCGCTCCGTGTGTGCGCTGCTGATAGGCTGACAGATTGCACCTCCCTACTGTAAATGCGGGAAAGAGAAAAAAAAATGGAGATCTTCATTATTTATGCAGAGATCCATCCCCTGCCCCTCCCCCCACCCCACTGTACACTCAAACTGCGTATTAACATTAATTTTCAGCATTACTGAGAAAAAATCCAGTTATGATTTTGGTGCACGAACAGTTATCGAACATAACCTCGAACAGCCGAATTTTTCTCAAATTGTTCGTGTTCGCCGAACGGCTCGAACACCGCCCAAAACAGCTCGAAGTTGAGATTGGCGAACAGTTCGAGTCGAACACCGCTCCTCTCTACTGAAAAGGAGTCAGCCAAGTCCTTGTGGCATAGCTGTGGCCTGGCCATACACTATTTGGCTAGCAGCCATCTCTCCCAACATACAGATGAGTTCTCATGTGTTCTGTGGGGAGGAGGGTAATCGCCTGCCTCTAAGCAATTTGTGCCTAGAGAACAAGGAGCGGGTATTTGAACTGAACATTTGTTAGGGCAGCTAGATTAGCCAGATATTAGCCCACTTTAATCAAACAGAAAACAATGGGACTTGTAATTGTGGTGCCCCTGATGGTTCAGTCACCACAGAGATAGTGCACCTCACCCAGAGGTGTGGAGTCTCCTTCTCTCAGGTGAGGAGTGTTAGAACCTTGCTCTTAGGTTTTTTCCTTTGCTGGTCACATGACCTTGTTGGCCTATATTATCCTGCTCCGCCCTTCTGGCTTTGCTGGACTTCATTGTATAACTACTTTCTAGCTAGCCTGTGCTCTGTATCTAACTCTGTTAGTTTGCTTGGTCTACGGACCTCTATGTTCTATATATTTTGTTTGTTCGTCTGTCTGCTACTATTTCTGTTAGGAGGTGTCCCATTTTCCTCCCAGTCCTTAGTACTTGTAGGGATTCCTTCCCCACATCTATAGGTCTCCGTACAGACTAGCTTAGGACTTTAGCAGGTCTGATCGCAGGATCAGGTTCCCTGTTACATCGTAGGGATTCAGCTGAGTTCTATCGTAGGGACAGATCTCCTCTCTTTCCTTAGCTCTGGTAGCAGAACATAACAGTAAGTCCAGCCTGCAAATTCTCTAAGGAAAGATTTTTCTGTTCCATCATGGTGTCGGTTCAGGATTTGGCTAAACACCTGCAGGGACTCTCTCTGGAGGTGGCCGAGCTCCGTCAGCACGTGAGTAACTGTCCTGGAGCACATTTCTTGGAGCCTAAGGTATGTTTGCTGGATTTATTTTTTGGTGAACACCGAGAATTTTTTTCATTTAAAAATGCTTGCTTATTGTATTTTCGTTTGAGACCCAAGTCCTCTGGGGATGAATCCCAGCGCATAGGGTTCATAATGTCACTTTTGCGCAAAGAGCCTCAGGAGTGGGCCTTTTCTTTGCAACCTAGTGATACATGCTTCAGATCAGTGGATAGTTTTTTTTCTGCTTTGGGACTATTATATGATGATCCTGACCGTGTCGCATCAGCTGAGACTGAGTTGAGACGTTTGAAACAGGGATCAGGTAATGTGGAGAAATATTGTACTCATTTCCGTCGATGGTCTACTCAAACAGGGTGGAACGATTCTGCTCTGAAAAGTCTATTTCTTGCTGGGCTCAATGAAAGGGTTAAAGACCTGCTAATTGCTTATCCTACACCTGAAGATTTGCAACAGGCTATGCAATTAGCTATACGGGTGGATAGGAGACTGCGTGCAAGGGTTAATGAGAGCAAATCCTCTGCTATGTCAGTTTCTGGTTATGAGAATGTGTGTACTAACAGTGGTGAACCGATGGAGATTGGATCGGTGGCACCTCGCTCTCAAGAAAAAGACCGTCGATTTTCTGAAGGCTTGTGTTTCTATTGCGGAAAATCTGGTCATTTGATTAAAGGCTGTGAGCTTCGTATGAAGAAAGAAAAAAAAATGGTCAGTCATGCCCGTATTGCCTGTTTAAATTCCAAGGGTGTATGTTTAGCTGCTTCCACGATTGCTCAGGAAAAATTAATGGAATTTCGGGTGTTTGTTGATTGTGGGTCTACTCTGAATGTAATTGATGGGGGATTCTTGGAAAGACTCCATTTAAAACCCGAACCTTTATCATCCCCCATTGCTGTGGTTTCTGTGGATGGTTCCCCTTTGAAGAATATTACTCTCAAGGTCTGTGAATTTCCTCTCACTATTAATGGTGTTCACCATGAGAAATTGGATTTGGTAGTTTTGAATAACTTGCCTTCTCCAGTAATATTGGGATTGCCCTGGTTAAAATTTCACAATCCTGTACTGGATTGGTCTACCAGTGAAATTAAATCCTGGAGCCATAAATGTTATGACAAGTGTTGTAACGGGCGTATTGCAGCTTTGGATAGGGGAGAATTGCCTGTTCCTATTCAGGATTTTTGGAGAGTTTTTTCTGAGAAGGAATCGCAGGTTTTGCCTCCCCATAGAGACTATGATTGTTCTATTGAATTTGTCCCTGGAGCGACTCTTCCTAAAAGTCGTTTATTTAACCTTACTATTCCTGAGAGGAAGGCTTTGGAGGAATACATACAGACAAGTTTGGCCGCCGGTCACATTAGGCCCTCTAAGTCTCCTGTGGCGGTTGGATTTTTTTTTGTAAAAAAAAAGGACGGCGGTTTACGTCCTTGTCTGGATTTTCGTGAGATTAACAAAATTACTGTACGCAATCCTTACCCACTGCCATTGATTCCTGATCTGTTTAACCAGTTAATGGGGGCCAAGTGGTTCTCTAAAATTGACCTTAAGGGGGCATACAATCTGTTGCGCATGAAGGAGGGTGATGAATGGAAGACTGCTTTTAACACTCCTGTGGGTCATTTTGAGAACCTGGTTATGCCTTTTGGTCTTACTAATGCTCCTGCATTTTTTCAGAATCTTATTAATGACATCCTTAGACCTTTGATCGGCAAAAATGTGGTTGTGTATTTGGATGACATTTTGATTTATTCGCCGGATCTGGAGTCTCATTGGCGGAGCGTACGTGAGGTATTACAGTTATTAATGGACAATTCGCTTTTTGCTAAGCTGGAGAAATGCGAGTTCGCTGTACAGAGAATCAGTTTTTTGGGTTACATTATCTCCAGCGAAGGTTTTGAGATGGACCCGGTTAAAGTTCAAGCTGTACAGGAATGGCCTAGGCCTATTGGTTTGAAATCGATACAGAGGTTTTTGGGTTTCGCCAATTATTACAGAAAATTCATAAAAAAAATTTTTCTAGTATTGTCAAACCTCTGACCGATCTCACCAGGAAAGGTGCTGATGCGGTTCAGTGGTCTTCTGAGGCCATTGAAGCTTTTGTGTATCTCAAGGAGAGGTTCACCTCTGCTCCCATCCTTATGCAGCCTGATGTGACTAAGCAGTTTTTGGTTGAGGTTGATGCTTCCTCTGTGGGGGTTGGCGCAGTATTGTCTCAGGATAACGGGGATGGATTACATCCCTGTGCCTTTTTTTCAAAAAAATTTTCGGAGACTGAACTGAATTACGATATTGGTAAATCGGGAATTATTGGCTATTAAACTCGCATTTGAACACTGGCGCCACTTCTTGGAAGGTGCGGAATTTCCCGTTCAGGTTCTTACGGATCATAAAAATCTGATATATCTTGATGCTGCCAAGCGCCTGAATGCCCGTCAGGCTAGGTGGGCACTGTTTTTCTCGCGGTTTAATTTCTCCGTTACTTACATCCCTGGTACTAAATGTTAAGGCGGATGCCTTGTCTCGCAGTTTTTCTCCCATAGTCGGTGCTGAGAAAGAGGAGAACATTTTACAAAAAGGTGTTGTGATAGCTGCTTTGGACTCCGTTTTGGAAGATGAGATTCTTAAAGCACAGGAGAATGCCCCATCTAACACTCCTCATGGGAGGTTGTTTGTGCCTGGGACCTTTAGGAGAGATTTGTTTGTTGAGTGTCACGAATCTCGGTTGGCAGGTCATCCCGGAATCTCTGAGACCAAGAGACTGGTGGGTCGCAGTTTTTGGTGGCCTGGATGGCAGAAGGAAGTCATTAAGTGGGTGCGTCAATGTACTATATGTGCTAGATCTAAGTCCTCACATACTCCTGCTGCGGGGTTGCTTTGTCCTTTGGAGGTTCCCAGTGCTCCTTGGACACATTTGGCTATGGACTTTATAACTGACCTTCCCCCCTCTGAGGGTTTTACTGTCATCTGGGTGGTCGTGGACCGTTTTAGCAAGATGTGTCACTTGGTTCCCTTCGTCAAACTGCCCTGCGCTAAAACTCTCGCTAAGGCCTTTGTCAAGGAAATTGTCAGACTTCATGGCGTTCCTACTGACATTGTTTCTGATAGGGGTCCTCAGTTCGTGGCTCGTTTTTGGCGTGCCTTTTGTGACAGGTTGGGAGTTCATTTGTCGTTCTCGTCCGGATATCATCCTGAATCTAATGGCCAGACAGAAAGGAAAAACCAGGATGTTGAGCAGTTCTTGCGTTGTTTTGTGGCAGACAATCAAGAGGGGTGGTCTGAGTTTCTGCCACTTGCTGAATTTGCTCTGAACAATCATACATCTTCTTCTGCTGGTTGTTCGCCTTTTTTTTGTTGTTCTGGGAGACATCCGTCGTTTGGGTCGTTCTCCAAGTTGGGATCTGCCGTGCCTGAGGAGGAGAATTTTTCCGGTGATTTGGAGAGAGTTTGGACGGATGTGCGTGGTAATCTTCAGGAGGCCAACAGAAAATCTAAAGACTACTTTGATAGGAAACGACAGGAGGTTTTGTTCGCTGTTGGTGACATGGTCTGGTTGTCCTCTAGGAATCTGCGGTTGAGGATTCCTTCTAAGAAATTGGGTCCCAAGTTTGTAGGGCCCTTTAAAGGTGCTCCAGGTTGTCAACCAATCTGCTGTTAGGTTGGAGGTTCCTACCTCCTGGAGAATTAATCCGGTATTTCATGTCTCTCTGTTAAAAAAAGCTGTTGTGTTGGATGGTGACGCCTCTGCCTCTGTTCCTCCGGTGGTGGTGGACGGGGAATATGAAATTTCTCGCATCCTTAACTCTAGACGGTATAGAGGTAGCTTGCAGTATCTTGTGGCCTGGAAAGGTTTCGGACCCGAGGATAACTCTTGGGTGAGGTCAGATGATGTTTCCGCGTCCAGACTTATCAGAGCGTTTCACAGGAGATTTCCTGATAAGCCTGGTCCTAGGGGATCCGGAGGATCCTCTTAGAAGGGGGGGTACTGTTAGAACCTTGCTCTTAGGTTTTTTCCTTTGCTGGTCACATGACCTTGTTGGCCTATATTATCCTGCTCCGCCCTTCTGGCTTTGCTGGACTTCATTGTATAACTACTTTCTAGCTAGCCTGTGCTCTGTATCTAACTCTGTTAGTTTGCTTGGTCTACGGACCTCTATGTTCTATATATTTTGTTTGTTCGTCTGTCTGCTACTATTTCTGTTAGGAGGTGTCCCATTTTCCTCCCAGTCCTTAGTACTTGTAGGGATTCCTTCCCCACATCTATAGGTCTCCGTACAGACTAGCTTAGGACTTTAGCAGGTCTGATCGCAGGATCAGGTTCCCTGTTACATCGTAGGGATTCAGCTGAGTTCTATCGTAGGGACAGATCTCCTCTCTTTCCTTAGCTCTGGTAGCAGAACATAACAAGGAGGGAGTGCTGCCCAGAACCCCAACACCCGCATTCAACACTACACTGCTCCAGGCCGGCTGGAGGGGCAACATGCATGAGCGCAACTGCTGAGCCCTGTCCCAGGCTGGAGTAGGGGGAACCCAGAGGTAGGGGGAACCAGTAGTGGGTGTGGGTGGAGGAAGTAGTTTAAGGGAGCACTATAGTAGTAGGTATATAAAGGGGAGCCATTTTAGGGTGGCAGGAGAGTTCGGTAGAGGAGTCAGTGGAGAACAGTCAGGGATCAGAGTCTCTTTAGGAGCTCTGCTCCACAAGCAGGGCCCAGTGCTAGAGGCCCAGGAGGGGAGCAGAGGAGTAGGCTCCGATCTAAGGAAGGGATCCTAGGGGGTACGGCGAGTGCAGGACGGCACCCGTATGCCCCGCATCTGTCAGAAGACAGGGATCGTAAGCCGCAGGAAGGGGACGGACCCCTGGTCCAGCCGTGTAACTCCAGGTCTTAGCTGGGAGGCTTCTGGCTTATATAGTCAGTTGCTGAAGCCTCATTCTAATCCCCGTGAGGGACAAGCAGGTCCGGGAACTCCAACGTACAGGAGGGGCTTCAGAGCACCCAAATGGGATTGAGAGTGGGAAGCACAGGGCAGGAGGGAGACAGACCCAGTGTGAAGACTGTCTAGCTAGGAACACAGAAAGTGGAGTTCTGTCAGGTGCTCCTAATCTACCTGAGGAAGTGCTGAACCCCTGCCTGGTGAACGCAGCGCGACGTGGGGAGGCTGACAACTGTACAGTGCACCAATGGAACTGTCATAAGAACTGTGAGAAAAGACTCGGATGACTGCATCACACTGCCTCCGTCCATTCTTTATCTGCGCCATCTTTCCCTCCCTGCACTACAACGCCCAGTGCAACTTTCACCGCCTTACACTGCCCAGGAGCAAGCTCTACCTGTGGAGAGCCACACCATCCCTGCTGCCGTAACATCAGCTCCAGAGGACTGCTCCGCAGCGGCAGCTCCATTTGGCTGCATTCCACAGGTGGCGTCACAAACACTTTCCCCAGATCCTCCAATATCTTCCCCTTTTTACTGACCGCCCTGGGTCACGGACCGGGCCAGCCACGGTGATATCCCCTATACCGGCATCCATAGGCCCAGCTGCCAGGGGGCGCGTCAGCTCTGGAGTCATGAACAAGATAAGTGACCAACCCGTTATCGGTGGGTGAAGTGTGCCTAAAGAACTGTGTAATGATACTGAATGTGGTTCCCGCCCCAGAAGAACGGGCGCCATTATGTGCGTGATCAAAGACAACAGTATGGAACCTCCCATCATGGGCCAGGTCCCAGAATGGCGCCAAAAGCATACCCTGCCCCTTGCAACTGTGACTGTCCGCATAGATGTGTCCGTCAAGGCAGGGAGGCCGTCACAAGGAGTGACCGACAGCAGATTGCCATGGGACCGCCCCCGAAAGAGGAGGAGGAGGAGGAAAGAAGGAATGGAGACAGGGTGTGGTCTTAACCAGTCTCGACAGACCGCACCCGGCAGACAACATGGACGGAAGTCAGGATCAAGCCTCCGCCTCTGGCCTGCTGCCGTGGCAAGCGACCCCCTCACCCTGGAGGGAGAAGCCAGTAAGTTATCCCCGGAGGACGCGGAGTTCCTCCAGAGTGAGATTCTGGAGCTGAGCCAACAAGTGGACCGGGCCCAGCAAGCAGCAGTTACCAAGTGGAGGAGCGAGCTGTTGGAGAAGTTTGCAGCACGGTGTAGAGCAGCACAGGATGCCAGCAGCGGCAACCCAGCGGAACCCGCTGAATACCAGGAGGCCGTGTGCAGCACAGGAGCAGGTGGGAAGAAATCCCCTGTCCCGGGCGCTGCAAGCGCCGACCTGCTCCTGGGCTTCCTACACCAACACTCTCCGTACCCCGCCATGCCCTCCCTGGAGCAGCTGCTCAGCCCGGAACCTCCACCCCCGGGCACTGACTGAGGACCTTCCACTTGTTGCCCTCCCGGAACCTCCACTCCCGGGCACTGAAGTCAGGAACCTTCTGCTGGGTTCCCTCGCGGAGCCTCCACCTCCGGCACCTGAGTGGGTGTACGGCGCGCCAGGCTTCGATTGGTCCACCCGGTTTGAGGACCAGCAGCCGTGCACGCTAGTGTTGATCGAGCACTAAAATGCTCGGGTGCTCAAATCTCGGGCCGAGCTCGCCGTGATACTCGGGTGCTCGACCCGAGCAACGAGCCCAATGTTAGTCTATGGGAGACCTGAGCATTTTTGGCGCGGCACTGACGGCAGTCTTTTAAAACATTCAAAAATGAAACTGAAACTGCTTTACTGTGAAATATGTTAAGGAACTTCCTTTCCAGGGTAAAGACTTGTGTATAAGGTAAAATAAATAACCCCCCCCAAAAAATACTCCTCCACACCTTGGGCTATGTTAACAAGTAGCATTTTTTAGACGTTTTTGCACTTTTGTATTGCTTTCAACCGTGACAAATGCATTCACCGGGAAATGTCATTTTAACATTTTACAACCTTATCTGACCATGTGCTGTGTAACACATGCATACAGTGCTGAAAATACATGGGAACAGCATGGGGAATACCCCTGGAAGCATCTCTGACACCCAGGTCACTGCCTAAAAGTGTGCCCATCAGAAATGATCCTTGCCGCGTCAGAAGATGCAGACTAGCAACTATCCCCGTGCAAGTTCTTGTCCCAGGGTATTGTTCAATTGTACCTCCCCCATTCCTTGCAATGCAAGCGCAAGTATGCAGCCTGCCACCCACCCACCCCCAGGCTGCAATACCATACTGCTTGCTTGATTTCACTTGAAATTGGGCCTTTTAGGCATATGGAGGCGAAATCTGGCCACCACGTCATGGCTGCGTTGGCGGCCTGGAATCCATACTCAGTCCCCAGCCGCCAGGTAGCCGGGCATCCACACTGGGTCCCCAGCCGCCCCGCGGCCGGGTGTCCACACACGGTCCCCAGCCGCCTGGGGGCAGCCGGGTGTCCATAAACGTTCCCCAGCCACCCCTATTTCTCCTGTCAACTTCCCCCCACACACTTTTCTTAGCCCAGCCTGCTTTAGGGCAGCATTGGACTAGACCACCAGAGAACCAGACTCCTCTGGTAGGCCCTGGCTTCTCCATCAGGGGAGTTGAGAGTGCCAAGGTGAGGAGCAGGATGATGATGAAAGTTAGCATCTGCTTTGTTTTCTTGGAATGCAAGCATAAGTGTGCAGCCTGCCACCCACCCACCCCCAGGCTGCAATGCCATACTGCTAGCTTGCACTTAAAATGGGGCCTTTTAGTTTGGAGGAGGCCGAAGCTGGCCACTACCTCATGGCTGCTTCGGCAGCGAGGTATTCAAACTCAGTCCCCAGCCGCCCCTATTTTTCCCTCTGTGCCTTATACATAAGATTAAGCGTGTATACCAAAACATTACCTGTGCCCTCCCCAGTGCATTTAGTGGGAAGGACAGCCTATTCCGCTGTAGTGTGTGCATGCCAAACCCCTGTTCATGGTACATGCGAAGATGCCTCCCACCCTGCACCTGTCGTTGCAGACTTGCAACTATACCCGTTCAAGTCCTTGTCCCAGGGCAGTGTTCAATTGTACCTCTCCCATTCCTTGCAATGCAAGCGCAAGTATGCAACCTGCCACCCACCCACCCCCAGGCTGCAATACCATACTGCTTGCTTGCATAAACGGTCCCCAGCCGCCCCTATTTCTCCTGTCAACTTCCCCCCACACACTTTTCTTAGCCCGGCCTGCTTTAGGGCAGCATTGGACGAGACCACCAGAGAACCAGACTCCTCTGGTGGGCCCTGGCTTCTCCATCAGGGGAGTTGAGAGTGCCAAGGTGAGGACCATGATGATGATGATGATACAAGTTAGCATCTGCTTTGTTTTCTTGGAATGCAAGCGCATGTATGTAGTAGCGGCTAGGCCTGAGGTGGTCAGCGTTTTGGCGCATATCCTACCTCCTCCGAGGATTTCTGGATGTTTTCCTGCTACTATCACAGTTCTATGACTCCCATTAAAACAAAGCTTCAGGTGATAAATGATGGATGAGGTAGTGGCAAAGGAGAAGGAGCAGGAGGAACAGGGACCATTCACATCAATATCAGGCCAGTCAACCACATATGTCTTGTAGGATATGTTTCTGTAACAAAAAGGAGCAGTTCGGCTACACAGTTATAGGGCATACAGTGAGTGCAATGCCTACCAAAAATTTTGAGGCACTCCAATGCCCCTTGGAAATGACATGGAGGTCAGAGGGCCTTAACTAAACAGTTTTTTCCATTTATACCAACTGGGTCTCCTGTACACTGTTAGCCTAAGCAGTGAATGGAAGGCTTTCCAAAAATTATGAGGAACTTGCAATGCCCCTTACAAGAGCCATGCAGCACAGCATATTACAAACATAAGTCCCATTATTGGGGAGTGGGTCTCCCATAGTATTTGCTTATGCCTTCCAAGCAAAAGCTTCAAAAAATTAGGAGGAAATGCAGAGCCCGTTCAAAGACTCGTGGAGGTCCCAGTAGCTTAACAAGACGGTTTTAATGCCCCTTACAAGAGACGTGGAGGTCAGAGTGGTATAACAAGACACTGTTAATGCCCCTCAGAAGAGACGTGGAGGTTAGAGTGGTATAACAAGATGCTTTTAATGCCCCTTACAAGAGCCAGACAGTACAGCATCTTAAAAATAGTATTCCCATTATTGGGGAGTGGGTCTCCCACAGTCTTTGCTTATGCCTTCCAAGCAAAAGCTGACAAAAATAAGGACGGAGGAACTTTCAATAATGGCAACACGGACCACGGTCACCCTGGTGGTATAGTGGTGGTGGAGGCTGAGGATAAGGAGAACATAAAACAGCCGAAATGAGGAAGCGTATACCCATGTGTGGGTGTGAAGTGGTGCATGGGAATACACCTCCCGAAATAACACCATGGATTTGACTTTATGTTACTCTGCTGTCATTTGGTGGTGATGAGAAGTCTGGCCCAATCTTGTTCATTTTGATAAGGGTCAGCTTGTCAGCATTGTTAGTTGACAGGAGAGTGTGCTCAGTTATAATTCCCCCAGCGGCACTAAAAACAAGCTCCAATAACATGCTAGCGGCAGGGCAGGCCAGTACCTCCAAGGCGTACAGAGCGAGTTCATTCCAAGTGTCCAGCTTGGATACCCAATAATTAAAAGGCACGAAGGACGCTGGTACGGTCGGCAAGGTACTCCCTCACCATCTTTTGAAACTTTCCACTCCTTGTGAGAGTACCCCACGCCTCAGGGTCTGAGAAAACTGTCCCAGAACGTTGACAGTGTTCCCCTGCCTCTACTAGATTGGAGTTGCCTCTCTCTCGCTTGTACGCTTTGGTTGGTCAACGAACTGTGACCTCTGCCGCTAGCGTGTTCAGATGGGAATTTTTTTTTTTTTTTAACAGTTCTGCAGCAAGGGCCTTCTGGTACAGGCCCATTTTTGTAGACCTCTCCACCTCAGAAATAAGACAGTGAAAGTTCTCCTTGTAGCGGGGGTCTACAAGTGTCACCAACCAGTAATGACTGTCACCCAACATTTTGACAACGCGAGGGTCACAGTTAAGGCAGCGCAACATAAAGTCAGCCATGCGTGCTAGACTGGTAATGGGCAAGATTTCCTTGTCCTCACCAAGATGACGACGGACCATGCTCTCCTCCTCCCCCCTGTCCTCAGGCCACCCACGCTGAACCAACGGTATAACACTTGTACAGGTACTACCATCTACAGCGCTTGATAGCAGCTCCTGTTCCTCCTCTCCCTCTGTCCCCCAATGCACGTTGGGATGAGATGAGGCTGGGCTGTGTGTAATCGCCCACTACGGCTTCTTGATCCATCTCATCATACTCTGGCTGCAATGCCTCCTCTTTAATTCTCTGCAGAGAGCGTTGCAAAAGACAGACAAGTGGGATGCTGACACTAATGATGGCGTCATCGCCACTCACCATCTTGGTGGCCTCCTCAAAGTTTGTCAGGATGGTACATATGTCAGACATCCAGGTCCACTCCTGAGGTCTTATGTGTGGAGTCTGACCTGAACATCGACGGCCTTGTTGTATCTGGTACACCACAACTGCTCTCTTCTGCTCACAAATCCTTTGCAACATGTGGAGGGTAGAGTTCCAACGTGTGGGGACATCACACACCAGTCGGTGTGCTGGAAGCTGCAAACGCTGCTGCAACACAGCAAGGGCGGCGGAAGCTGTAGCAGACTTGCGAAAATGAGCTGACAGGCGGCGTACTTTCACGAGCAGATCTGGCAACTCGGGGTATGATTTAAGAAACCGCTGAACCACGAGGTTAAGCACATGAGCCAGGCATGGTACGTGTGTGATCTCACCTCAGAGCCGCCACCAGGTTACGGCCATTGTCACACACGACCATGCCGGGATGTAGGTTCAGCAGTCTCAGCCACAGATCTGCCTGCTCTTTCACAGCTGTCCACAACTCACAAGCAGTGTGAGGTTTATCACCTGAGCTTATGAGTTTCAGCACAGCCTGTTGCCACTTGGCGGAGGCAGTACTGCAGTGCTTCCAGCTTGTAACTGATGTGGTGATATCTGAGATGGAGATGGAGGCTGAACAGAAGGAGGAGATGGAGATGGAGATGGAGGCTGAACAGGAGAAGGAGATGGAGATGGAGACTGAACAGGAGGAGGAGATGGAGATGGAGGCTGAACAGGAGGAGGAGATGGAGATGGAGGCTGAACAGGAGGAGGAGATGGAGATGGAGGCTGAACAGGAGGAGGAGATGGAGGCTGAACAGGAGGAGGAGGAGGAGGAGGAGAAGGAGGAGGAGGCTGAACAGGAGGAGGAGATGGAGATGGAGGAGGAGGCTGAACAGGAGGAGGAGATGGAGGAGGAGGCTGAACAGGAGGAGGAGAAGGAGGAGGAGGCTGAACAGGAGGAGGAGATGGAGGAGGAGGAGATGGAGGAGGAGGCTGAACAGGAGGAGGAGATGGAGATGGAGGAGATGGAGGAGGAGGCTGAACAGGAGGAGGAGATGGAGATGGAGGCGGAGATGGAGGAGGAGATGGAGGCGGAGGAGGAGCTATACACTATGGGGGCAACTATGACTGACATAGGGCCCGCAATCCTCGGTGTGGGGAGGATGTGTTCCGTCCCAAGGTCCGACTGGGTCCCAGCTTCCACTATGTTTACCCAGTGTGCCGTCAGAGAGATGTACTGTCCCTGGCCACAAGCACTTGTTCATGTGTCTGTTGTCAGGTGGACTCTCCCAGTAACTGCGTTGTTGAGGGCACGGCAGATGCTTTGGGACACGCGCTTGTGTAGTGCGGGGATGGCACACCGGGCAAAATAGTGTCGGCTGGGGACCGAGTACCGAGGGACGGCCACCGCCATAAGATTGCGGAAGGATTCCGTCTCCACCAGCCTAAAAGGCAGCATTTCCAACGCAAGCAGTCGTGAAATGTGCGAATTTAGGACTGTGGCCTGTGGGGCGTTAGCTGCGAATTTCCGCTTTCGTTCAAAGGTCTGGGATATGGACAACTGAACGGTGCGGTGGGACGTGGACGTGGATGCTGTTTCTTGAGAAACTGCCATAACAAGTGAAGACTGAGAGGAGGGGGAATCTTTACATGCAGTATGGACAAGGGATTGCCTTGCACACACAACAGTAGAAGAAGCAGTGGTGACACCCGCTGACACTGGTCGTGGACCCTGGGTTTCGCCCCACAAAGTCGGGTGCTTTGCTGCCATGTGCCTGATCATGCTGGTGGTGGTCAGGCTGGTAGTTTTGTCACCCCTGCTGATGCTGGCATGGCAGGTGGAACATATGACCTTTTTGGGGCTATCAGCAGAGTCTTTAAAAAAATTCCAGACTCTGGAAGACCTACCGCTTGTACTGGCAACGTCCCTCGTGTTGGTGTTACGGGGAACGGTTGCCTGCCTTCTGTCTGCGGCCACCACACTGCTTCTTCCTGCCTGTTGAGGTACTCTGCCTCCCTCCTCCTGTGTGCTGCTGGCCTCACTCTGCATGTCCTCCTGCCACGTTGGGTCAGTTACTAGATCATCCACCACCTCCTCCTCTTCCACTTGCGCACCACGATGCTCCTCCTCACTTCCTGGCAATTGTGTCTCGCCATCGTCCACCTCTTGTGACAAATTGGCAGCGTCGACTTCCTCTGGCCGTGGCTGTTCAAATATTTGGGCATCGCTACATGGGATCTCCTCTTCCACCACAAGCGTATCAGGTGAGGGGCACAAATATGGAAATGGACCAGTGAACAGCTCTTCAGAGTGTCCAAGTGTGGGATCAATTGCTGTCTGACGACACTCAGCATGGTGGGAGGAAGGAGCATCAGGGTGAGGAGGAGTATGCGGTCGAGACTCACGGCTACTAAGAGCTGACCGTGTGGAAGACAGAGCGGAGGTGGTGGTGCCCATGTAACTGGAAGTATTATCTGCTATCCAATTAATAACCTGTGCACACTGATCAGTTCTCAATACTGGTGTTGTTCTGTGCTTCATTAATAATTCGGTCAAGAAGTGGGAGCGAGAAGATGTGGCGTTGGTTGTGGCACGTTTTCACCTTGGCCACGGCCCCGTCCTCTGCACGAACCATCACCAGAACGTCCAGTTCCACGTCCCTTGCCACGCGCCTTGCCCATTGTAAAGGAAGTAAAATAGCTTACACTCACACTATCAATGGAAAAAGGGTAATAAAAAGTAGATTAGATCCGTGGAAGAGGAAAACCACAGTTCTATTTCTCTGGCCTACACCCAACTCTTTTAAACAATCTGAACAATCAGGGAGAAACTATTACTGTTTTTCTTTACGTAAAAACTACTAAAACCTGAATAATAGAGATTTTTTACCGTGGGATGGCAAAACCACAGTTATTGTTTACTGGGGTATACCAGACTTTTTTAAATAGATATAATTGCGGCTGAACAGTGAGCGACACACTCAAACCATGTTTTTTTTTTAGATACAAATGGGCCAAAGTGGATAATACAGAGGTTTGAACCGTGGAAGTGCAAAACAACACTTCTGTTTCTCTAGCCTACACCTGACTATTTTCAACAGATATATTTGTGTCTGAAAAATCAGACACGCTTTTTTTTTTTTTGGGGGGGGGGGGGGACAAAAGGTTAATAAGACGGGTATTTGTACAGTGTGAAGGAGGAAAAAAAAAAAAAAAAGGATTTTTCCTGTCCCCTGAGACCTGGAGCTAAGTCCAGCAATTTCAGCAACAGGAGCACACAGGACTGTAATGCAGCGTTTGCTGGTAGAACCACTGTGTCTCCTATACAGCCTGCCTGCCTGGTATCTGGGATGGATATTAGTCCTGAGAAGGACTGTTTGTTTGCTT
Source organism: Phyllobates terribilis (assembly GCF_046119375.1). NCBI lineage: Eukaryota > Metazoa > Chordata > Amphibia > Anura > Dendrobatidae > Phyllobates > Phyllobates terribilis. The sequence goes on from NW_027363232.1 coordinate 419,891, forward strand.
TTGCAGGCTTTACAGACCCTACACTAACTATTTCGCAGTTTATATCTCTCCCTAAATCAGCAGCGCTGTCTCTGCACTGTCTGATCCGGAGCGACTGTGTCCAAGATGGCGACGCCCGGTTTTAAATACTCGAGGTGACGCTGTGCGGCCAACCAATCACTGTAATGCCCACAAACAACATGGCTGCGGCATTACAGTGACTGGCTGGCAATCCCTGCATGTTCATTGGCTCTGTAAAGAGCGCCAAACATACAGGGCGGAGACCCGAGCTCCCGCCCGAGTAACCCGGAAATGCTCGGTGCTCGCCGAACATCCCGAGTAGTGAGATGCTCGGGCGAGTACTGAGCAGTGTCGAGCATGCTCGCTCAACACTAAAAATGACCTCTTGAACAAATTGAAGTTCAATAACAATAGGACAAATTTCATCAGAATTTCTTCCTTTGTTTTTATATTATAAAATACTCATCTGAAGACTTAATAATACAGATACATCGATACAATCAGAATAAAAGTCAACCCAATTTCTATTATGGACATATTGATACGATCAAATGAAATGAACTTTGAGGAAATAGACGTCCGCAAGCGTTTGCTGGTGCGGAAGCAGTGACATGGCCAGATGGCATTTGTCACGATGAAAGGAAGTTCTGCATCGATGTAAGTGTAGGTGGGACGAGGTAGCACATGAAACAGGCAGATCTGTCTGTAAACCAAACAAATGACAAACTACGAACAAACACTATTAACAACTCATATAGCAACAAACTGGTAGAGACTACATTATAAGATGCAATGCAATATACCAGTCTCCTTCCCTAGATATAAAAGACATATTAATACTGTGAGATCGCAGTGCAGCCAAGACATCTCTGTGAGAAAAAGATCCTACTGGAAGAATGAGACGAGTCCCTGCATGATTATATGATCGCAACATGATACGCCTGCAACGCACCCTAGTCACTCGATTGGATGACAGAAGGGGGGGCGCACAAGAGGGGGCACCAACTTTCCTATAAAGTCACGCTGGTTTAGCCGCCAGACGCTGCCGGCAACCCTGCCGATAAGTTTATTACAAAACCATCGTACTATCAAACCAAAAAAGATCATAGACTGTGAGCCCCTGATGACCATGAGAGTCTCATATAAGAATGATGAAACGCGTAGGGCTGAGCATTTCTATAGAAAGTCCTACAAGAGATGATTAGCCAGGCTACCTCAATATAAAGCTCCTAGATCAGGAGAAACAAGCACCGCACCGGTATATGACGGCAGCACTATAAAGCCGTTCTGAAGAGAATAGCACAGGACATGGTAAAATGAATATTATTAATGCCATTATCAGACTGCAGACTCACAATGAGGAGAAATGAGATGGCATGATTTCTAATAGCCAGAGGCCAAATTGAAAAGGGAGTTATACATATAAATAAAGAGATACCCCTAGGAATTTTGACTAATCCCTGGCCTCCCAACAAGACAATATATATAAATGGTTAGCCGGTGAGATAAATTAAAACCATTCACAATAGTCCTATGTTTAGGATAATTTTAGGAAATTTGTGACGGATTTTGGACACTTAAAATCTTTTTAAAATATTGAATAAAGGTTATTTTTTATATTTTACTCCCATTGGATTTGACTGTGAAATACTGCAGAATTATCTTGGAGCATATTTATACTACACTGCTCAAAAAAATAAAGGAGACACTCAAATAACACCTCCTAGATCTGAATGAATGAAATATTCTCATTGAATACTTAGTTCTGTACAAAGTTGAATGTGCTGACAACAAAATCACACAAAATTCATCAATGGAAATCAAATTTATTAACCAATAGAGGCCTGGATATGGAGTCACCCCCAAAATTAAAGTGGAAAAGCACACTACAGGCTGATCCAACTTTGATGTAATGTCGTTAAAACAAGTCAAAATGAGGCTCAGTATTGTGTGTGGCCTCCACGTGCCTGTATGACCTCCCTACAACGCCTGGGCATGCTACTGATGAGGTTGCGGATGGTCTCCTGTGGGATCTCCTCCCAGACCTGGACTAAAGCATCCTCCAACTCCTGGACAGTGTGTGGTGCAACGTGACGTTGGTGGATGGAGCCAGACATGATGTCCCAGATGTGCTCAATCTGATTCCGGTCTGGGGAATGAGCGGGCCAGTCCATAGCTTCAATGCCTTCATCTTGCAGGAACTGCTGACACTCCAGCCACATGAGGTCTGGCATTGTCCTGCATTAGGTTTCACCCAGGGCACCAGCATAAGGTCTCACAAGGGGTCTGAGGATCTCATCTCGGTACCTAATGGCGGTCAGGCTACCTCTGGCGAGCACATGGAGAGCTGGTAGGTCCTTTCACAAGCATTTTGGTCGTACTATCACTTCTGGTTGGCCTGGGCTTGCGTCATTGTCGTGCACCAGCTGTGCCAAGGCCTGCATTTTGTCATGGAAGCGTAAGACATTCAATGACTGACACTCCAGGGGAGGCCAAGTCCCCTTCCCAGACCTCCTTCACCAGAGCCAGGCGCCCCGCGCACGCCAGTCGTACAGGAGCTCAAAAGGGAGAACCCCGTTGAGGCCCGTGGAACCTCCCGGTAGGCAAGGAGCAGGTGTGGGAGGTACCGCGCCCAGTCGTGCCCCTAGGAGTCAACCAACATCTTAAGCATCTGCTTCAGAGTGCCAGTTCGCACAGGCCATTGGTCTGTGGGTGGTATGGGCTGGTCACCAGATTTTGCACCTGTATTTGCTTACAGAGGGTCTCCATCAGCTGCGACATGAACTGGGTTCCCCGGTCGGTGAGCATTTCCTGGGGAAAACACACTCGGGAGAACATCTTCAGTAAGGCGATAGCCACCTTGTCTGCCCGAATGGATGACAAGGCTACCGCTTCCGGGTACCGGGTGGCATAGTCTACTACCATCAGTATGAAGCGTTTCCTTGAGCTGCTGGGAGTGGCCATTGGGCCAGCCAAATCCACAGCCACCCTCCTGAAAGGCTCTTCGATGATGGGCAGAGTTACCAGTGGGGCTTTGGGCCACCGCCCCACCTTCCCCACCCTCTGACAGGTGTAACACGAACGGCAGTAGACAGTTACCTCAGCCCCCAACCTTGGCCATTAGAAATGCTGGGCTAGCCTGGCCTTGGTCTTATGGATCCCTAGATGTCCAGCCATCGGAATTTCGTGTGCCATCTGCAACAAACTCCACCCTGAACGGATAGGGTACCACTAACTGTCGATCCCTGGGCCACGCCTCCGGTGAGCCTCGCTGGACTGCTACCCGGTATAGCCATCCTTGGTCCCAGACCACCCACTGGAGGACCGAGTTCGAGGGAGGCTGTGCCGCCCGCTCCTCACGAGGCTTCAGGCTGTCAGTCTCTAGCGCCACCTGAAACCCCTGACTGGACATGGCCAGAATAGACAAACCTGCCACGTCTCCTGGCCTCCGTCTGACCCGGCAGCCACTTGGTCGGAAGGGAAGAAGCAGTCGGACTCCCGAGGGGCCACTAGGGCCCGGGTGCCGCCACTGCAAGCAACAGTGGCTACGGCCGCTGAGACCGCGGGTAGTGCCCGTTTCTCCTCTGCTTCTGACCAAGCATCTGGTCTAAAAGGACTACCCTGGCCCTCTAACATCCTGGTTGTGGAGGAACCCTACCATGCGGCCTTACCTGGGAGCCCTATCTCTCCTGGAACTGCCCCGCCCTCCATGGCATGCTCCCCCTCTGCAGCTGTTTGCCCCTTGTCTGCCCCCTCTGCAACAACCTCACAGGACAAATTTCTCCAGCCTGCCGTATGGCCACATTCTGAGGCCTCATCACAGCTGACTTGATTGATCTCGTCCCCCATGGGGAGAGAGGTGTTAGGGGCTCAGGGTGGTAGTTGTGGTGAGGGGCTGCTGTGTTCCCACACTCTGGCTCCCTGATAAAGACACATGTCCCAATTCTCCTGTGCTCTGTATGTGGTGTGTAACACTCACGTTTTGGTTCCAGATCTCTGCTGTCTTCGGTTCTTCCACCTCAGGAACCACCGCACACACATTAGGGAACTTCCACTCCATTTTATAAAAAAGAACTTTACTTGAACGTTTGAATACAACTTCATACAGCATTGATCACATACACCTTGGCGATGGACAGCGCCGGCTTGATGCCTCCAATCCCGGAGCCGGCAAAAGTTTTATCAGGTATCAAATCCTAGGGTGACAACAGTTCGGGCCGCACAAGGGTCATCTCAGCACCAGTGTCTCACAGTCCCATTGCTCTGGCGTGGCCTATGGTAACAGTCTGAAAGTTGTCAAGGGACCTCCCACCACCCCCACTCACACACAAAACAGTGGACAGATTCTGGGACGAGGATCAACTGCTCTCATTAGGGCCCACATGTGATCGACCCAGCAGTCTGCAGGACACCACTGCATACTCTGGAGCTTCTTCCGGTATGACTCAGGAGTCAAGTTGTACTGCCAGACCAGAGCCTGCTTGAAGTCCTCATAGCTCAGGGTGGTCTCACTGTGCAAGTACCCAAAGATTTCCAGGGCCTTACCCCTAAGCTGAGGGGTTAGGAACCGGACCCACTGTTCCTCAGGCAGATGGTACTGATGGCAGTTTTTTTCAAATGCCAGCAAGAAAGTGTCCAAGCCCCCTCCTTTGTGCAGAAGGGAGAAGTCATTCGTCCATAGCTTCGGGACTCGGATCTCAGGGGACTTGCGACTGGCTGGGGCCTGCAGTTGGAGCTGGAACACATCTTTCTGGTGCTCGTGCTCCCGCTGACGTTCTGCCATGAGGGTCTCATAGGTGGCCCTGTCTCCAACCTGGAGACTCGCTAGGGAAACTTGTATGAGGGGGTCAGGTGGTGGGTAGCCCACTGCGGGACCGACCACTGGTGAATCTCTCTCTGGGGGGCCTAAGTTGGACTCCCCTTCTCTTAGAGTAACATGGTCTTCCACCTCCTCAACACCATATGGTGCATTGGCCATCTCCTTGGTTTTGGCCCTGGTGCCACTGGCCATCCTTGCACTCTATGGTCAGTGACACCGAACTGCCACCTGATGCACCCACACACACCTTACAGTATTTGCACTCGGACTGTCTAGTGCTGAGCTGATCTTAAGTGTCTGAGTAGGCGTTACACACACACACACACTATTATCTTGATCCCACCGCTTGCCACCAATGCAAAGAAATTGGCAGCAGGAGGGACCCCGCAGAATCCTACCACTGCCGGAACTGATGAATCCACACCCCACCACCTGCCTGACGTCACAATTACGTGAGACGGAGCACGTGGTACGGATCTGTCATTTGCACCATCGTGACATTCCGCACCCCCTCGAGGACGTGTAAGGTCAGATTGGTACAGTTCTACACAGACAATGGGACCTCTGCTTATAAAATATATAATTCCCGGCATGACTATATTCTCAACTACAGCTGGAACTTTTATGCTGAAAGGGGCCCTGCCCACACATTCCCCTGTCATGACTTCACTGTGGGCTTGGCACCACTTCATGGTTTTATTAAGATCTCTAACTTCCACAATAACTCCTCGCTGGTTGATCGCAGAAGTTTCCATGTAATATCACATTTCTTATTACAAATTTACCTTTCTTTAGAGACTAGACATGACATATCTTCGGTTGGTCATTCCTGCCTTCTTGCATCATAGCGCACCCGTACTGTTCTCAGATAAGGAAAAATATGTATATTGTTCCTTAGCTAACCCTGCCACTAAAAATATGTATCCTATCACAATCAGTGTTATAGAAACTCTGATATTCCATATTTCATTTCAGTGCCTACCAGACTGCAGCTTGAATACATGTGCAAATGTAGATGAGCTAAGCTTCCAAGGAATTCTAGGAGCTGTATCCTTTTCACCCAGGTGTCAATTCATCACTCCTGTCTCCATTTTATATGGTGATTAGCCTGAACACTTGGTGGATCCCGCTATTTGCATATGGGCAATTGGGAAGAGTGTAAGCTCTTGCTCCTTTGACAAATGGTAGATAGGGGAGGAGGGAAGAGTGAGTGGGATTTCGGAGGGGGAGAAAGAGATTCTCAATATTTCTATGACCGTGACATTTCCCATTCTCTTGGGATCTCGAAAATCTAGATTATGAATAACTAGGACATGCTATAATTCAATACCGAGTTATGGGAATACTGTATCTGACACAAAGGGCATGCTGCATGGCTGGGGTCCAAAGGGGGTCTTGCTGTGGCAGCTTCTTGGCTGAGAGCTGCTGTGAGACATTTGTCACTCGCTGCCTCTCTGCCCCCTCCCTTCTTAGCTGCAGAAGTGTCCAGTTACAACTGTATGCTGTAGACCTCTATAATCCCGCCAAACAGGGCACAATGATTGACATGGGGTTAAATTTTCAATATTCTTCTCAAGGCAAAATCACATTAAAAAAAGATGGCATCACTTGCTAACTTCTGTGATCAACCAGTGAGAAGTTATTGCAGAAATTATAGATTTCATAAAACCATGATGGACAGAGATGAGCCCACGTGAGGTCATCACAGGGGAGTGTGTGGGCAGGGCCACCCCTTCAGCATAAAAGATCCAGCTGAATATGGGTCTATACTCATGCCGTGAGATACATATTTGTAAGCACAGGTCCTGCTCCATAACAGTCCATTGGAGCACCTCTCCTCCAGGTAAATTGAATAGTCTCTGATCTGTCTAGTAAGTTCTTCCATTAATACCTTTTATTTTGTGTAACTGTATATGTATTGTACTGTCCCTCTTTGTAAAATCCTTTGTATATTTTTTCATAAACCCTGCCTCCTTTTGGATTAAATATAAAATGTATTAGTCCTGTTTCTTCTGTTCTGTAATCGTTCCTCCCCCGAAGCCATACGCTACCAGAAAGCAGGAGTCCGATCAGGCCTGTATTTAGAACTGATCGGTGGTGGCAGTGAATACTATTAATTGGGTTATCGTGAAGCTGGCAATGATCGTATGGGGGCATATACACATTCAATGCGTTGAAATTCGGAGGCGTGTACGCCATACGCTCACGGCTTGCTTGCCGGTAACTACATAGTGAGTAATCAGGATAGTCTGTGTGTGCAAATCCCTGACAAATTGGTGGCAGCGGTGGGATATTGTAAGATCTCGCCGATGCCTTCCCCCATAGTTCACTATCCAGCTACATCTAATTTTCCTACTTGTCAACTGGGCATTCTGCATATGGGCTGCTTAGATTGCCCTCTTTTGTCCTATTGCAGAAGAGGAGGTGAGAGGGGTGAAGGAATGCTCCTTTACTAGTGGCTTCAGAAATTGCAATATTTTCTATGACACGGTGCAATACCACATTATTATGCTATATAGTGAAAATACCAGTTTCCTTCAAAGCTCTGATTCAGATCAGTTCAAATATAGTCGAGACAGGGACCTTCAGCATGCCACCAGCTTTCATTTTAACTCATCGGCCTCATCCCAGAGCGCCAATGGGAGCCAGCGGCATTTAAATGGTTAAGAGCTGCGGCCGAAACGAAGCTCTGACTGCGACTGTTAGAGATAAAATGTCAGCTATATAGAAAGGGTTGTCCACTACTCAAACAGCTCTCAATCACAATATTTCCTACATATAAAACAGCTATAATCACCTTTTGTGCTGTTGCTGTTCTACCCAAGTCTGCGCTTAGTCTCCCAGGACTCGAGTGACCTCATATCACGCAGTCAGTAGCCATTTCACTCTCACTTCCTTCAGACGAAAGGGACACCCTAAAGAAGTGTAATCTGCTGCTGCTCTCTGGCTGTCAGTTCTGTTCAAAGGATGAGAGAGTGATGCAGTTGTAGCGCCCAGAGGGTTCGGTCGCTACAGGGGTATTGCACCTTAACCAGAGGTGTGATATTCCACTCCCAGGTAAGGATGGAGTATGGACCAAGGCTCAGTTAGCTGCATACACACACTCCTCATTTCCGGGGGACAGTTCGCAGATGCTCCCATTTATTGCAGGCACAACTGACCATGTCCCTGGCTGGAGTGGGGAGGGGGGAGAGAACCCGGTGATGCAGGAGCAGAAGGGGACGGTTTCTGGAGCATAGGAAGGAGCTCATTGGTTGCAGGTCACCTGAGCTCAGACACAGTGAAGCAGATAAAAGGTGGGGGCCATCTTAGGAGAGTGTTCAGTCGGTTAGTTCAGAGAGGGAAGAAGTTCAGCCAGAGAGGGCTGACAGGGAGCTGAGGCTCAGCTTGGGCTCAGCTCCACGAGGCAGGCCTAGAGAAGAGGCCGGGGCCAGGAAGGAGAAGAGGAGAAGGAGAAGGAAGGTGGAGAGAAAGAGGAGTAGAAAGGCTCCAGAAACAAGAAGGCAGAAGGGACCCTGAGAGAGAGAACTACATAACCGGACACTGGGATGCGAGGCTGTCAGGGTTGCAAGCCCGGCAGCAGATAACCTACCTGCGAGGGATTTTAGATCCCTGGGCCTGAGAAGCCTGGTGGCTCCGCCACACAGAGGGACTGGTACAGCACAGAGAAGCAACAGGTACCTAAGGCCCGAGTTGCAAGCCATACAGGCGTAGTACACGGCCAGCTCAGGGACGTGGGCTATCACACCACTAAAGGGGGAGATAGTCAGCAAGGGCAGAGAGAACGGTAGGCCTACCCACTCACCCTGACCAGTGGGGCTCGCCTGAATGTTCTCAGACACCCAGGCCCATTCCTACCCTGTACTCCTGTTGGGTCATAAGTACCACCTACAATAAAGACCCTGGACTGTTTGAAGTAGACTCTGGACCTTTATTATTGCGGCCTGCACCATCACCCCCAGCATCCTATTACCTGCTCTGAGGCTACACTCTTCCCGTGGGGAGTTATCCTATCCCTGTGCTGCATATCTACATCAGCCTCAGCGGTCTGCCTTGCAGCGGCGGTCCTCCCTGACCGCAATCCACAGGTGGCGTAGTCAGACATTCAAAACCCTACAAATAGATTGTCACAACATTTGGTCTGACCACCCTGAGCCACGGGATCAGGTTGCCACTACTACCCCCATCATCACACTGAAGCCCGGTTCCAAGTGCCCCACGGCCCAGGGGGTGAGTCACAGTCACTGATTGGCTGCAGGGATCCTATGATTAGTCATGCATGTGACTCGCCCCCTGAGCCGTGGGGTACCCGGAACTAGGCCTTCTAGTGTACGGTGCTGATGGGGGTAGTAGTGGCAACCCGATCCCGTGGCTCAGGGTGGTCAGACCAAATGCTGTGGCAGTCTATTTATAGTTTTGTGAATGTCCAACTACGCCACCCGTGGATTGCGGTCAGAGATAACCGCCGCTGCGAGGCAGACCGCTGAGACTGGTATTAGTGTGCAGCACAGGGATAGGATAACTCCCCATGGGAAAAGTGTAGCCTCAGGGCAGTGAAAGTGAATGCTGGGGGTGATGGTGCAGGCGCAGCATAAATCACACAGAGTCCAATGATTCAGTCCAGGGTGTTTTACTCACAGTTGATATCCAAGTCACTTCTGTCAGCAAGGACTGCCCGAGCCGTGCTGTGTCCACCAGGTGAGGAGCTCGGTCAACCCCCAGGCAATTCAGGAGTATGGCACAGGACCCCCTTCTGTCCTTTCTCTGGCCTCTCGTGCCCCACCAGTGTCCTGACTTCTGTCCGGCTACCGCGGACCGTGTCGGGTAAGCATTGGCCTTCACTTCCCGCTATCCTATATGGTGCCTCCCTAGCAGGTTTAGCGGGGGGTCACACCAATAAATGGTCACAACCTCCGGTTCTTGGCTGAGGGTAGATTCGCCTCCACCAACTTAGGGATCCGGTACCTTTCCACGGCCTGACCCTTTCACCCGGTATAATGGGGTTTGCAATGGTTGCTGGCCGTTCTGCACTCTTAGGATCCCTCCTGCCTTCTTGTTTCTGGAGCCCTTCCACTCCTCTGTCTCTTCTCCTTCCTTCCTTCTTCTCTTCTTCTCTCTGGCCCCGGCCTTCTCTCTAGGCCTGCCTCATGGAGCTGAGCTCAGGCTGAGCTGCTGCTCCCTGTCAGCTCTCTCTCTTACTACTCCTACTATTCTCCTAGACTTGAGATGGCTCCCACCTTATATCTGCTTCTCTGTGCTGAGCTCAGGTGACCTGCACCCAATGCGCTCCTTCCTATGCTCCAGAAACCGTCCCCTTCTGCTCCTACACCACTGGGTTCTCTACCCCCTCCCCACTCCAGCCAGGGACATGGTCAGTTGTGCCTGCAAAAATGGGAGCACCATCGAGCTTTCCCCCGGAAATGGGGAGTGTGTGCGTGTGCAGCTAACTGAGCCCTGGTCCACACTCCATCCTTACCTGGGAGTGGAATATCACACCTCTGGTTGAGGTGCAATACCCCTGTAGCAACCGAACCCTCGGGGTGCTACACATGCCCCAGGAGACCAGACACAGACATCACTGGAATGGCGTTGGCTGCAGGGTTCCCGTGATATGTCATGCATGCTCCAGGAGACCAGACGCCGACATCACTGGAATGGCGCCCGCACCAGAGGAGAGCATAGCTGCTATTTCACATGATTGAAACCGTAATTAAGAAGGGGTTGTCTGAGTAATGGACAACCCCTTTATTTCAGTCTGCATCAGACACGTGTGGAAGGAGTTCAGCTCCTGAGCCGCCTCCACATGCAGTCACCTCAGCGCGGACGTACAGTTACGCCCATATATGCAAAGGGGTCAAATTCATATAAAACATTAAATGTTATTCTGAATTTATCTGCCTTTCATTCATTTCTAACAGTAAATCCTCATAGTAGTTGGTGCTCAGTTTTTCAGATTCAGAGCTCCAAATTTTCATAAGCAAAATTAAAGGGGAGGCATCATAAAAAAAGTTTTGTTTAAATGCATTCAAAAAAGTTGGCAATATTTTCCCATATCAAAATTTATATTTAAAATTAGAAATCTTAGAATTTTTTACACTGACCACTGAGGCTATTCTATGTTCATATGTCCTGTTCTTTCAGGAAATCTACATTAACAGCAATAAACTCACTTAGACACTATGGGCCTCATTCAAAGCCAGAATACTAGTGTAAAAAGCTTTGAAAAGTCACAAAGTTTTAGCGCAACTCGAAGCTGGGCTGAAATTGTGACTTTTTAGCGTTCACACTCCATTTTCACCCAGCCCTGATAAAGTGGGCACCAGCAAAATTTTATAAGCTGTGGCATTCTCTGTGCGACATATCTTACTCCAGTCACTGACTGGAGTAAGATTATTGGCAAGGCACACATGGAGACACACAAGGCGCTCGCTAGTTCTCGGATAGTCCTGATTCATTGACCTCTGCATGACTCTAGCACACCGACCTCATCAAGATTAGCATGAACACCACCGGTCTGAAGTCAGGGCCTCTGTTTTGCATTGAAGCGTCCAATGAGCTTGTACAAAGATCATTGGGTGAAGGGGAGGGGAGTAAGGTCAGGTGTGACATCAACTGTGATTGGTGGAACCTGCGTTATCAGCTGTATGTTACCGGTCATTGTAATCCGGCCTCTGATAAAAAGCTTTGCTGAAAATTCTTCCAGAAAGGACAGAAGTAAATGTGTAAAATAGCCCTGGTGGCCAGTGTGAGAACTGCAAGATTGTGAGAAGAAAGTATGAAAACATTAAAAAAACACACGGAAAACAAACTAATTTAAACATTTTCTGATGACTAGATCTGAGCGAATCCATTCAACGGGAATCAAATTCATGTTAAATTTTTGTGCCTAAAATGAATGTCACCTTTTGAGACATTGCAGAAGATTGCATCAGTCAGAGAAGACGGGCTTTCCCAGAATGCCTTGCTGCCATCATATTAGGTCTCATCTGCATTGCACGTACGAGTTGTAGCAGTTTTAATGGATAGAACGTGTACTCAATGTATGGTGCTATTCACACACCAGTGTTTTTACACACCCCTTGTGTCCATACAGAACACACAGAGCCATGTCCATTTTTTTTCCGGCAGCACGGATGACACGGAGGTCCAATAGTGGTCTATGGGTCGGTCAGTGTGCCATCAGTGTCCTGTACAAGTTTAACATTGTATAGGAGAAGCTTTGTAATTTCTTTATCCATCGGTGAAAAACACTGATCGAAAACTGAGGACACCGGTACCATTTTTTCACGTACAGGTTTAAACCCTGCACATGTGAATGAGGCCTAACATAGTATAGCTCAGACAATTAAGAAGGACTATTATAGCAAGTATAAAAGCAGAAGCAGGAAAGGAAGCAGCCATTTTGTGGTGAACCTGGATAGAGAAAAGTACATCACAGCTCACAGCCTAGCCATAGAAATAGGGAGAGAAAGCCATGAAACATGACAGAAAACAGACAGAGAGAGAGGGCGACATCAATGCAGTGAAGGGGATTAGTGTGTTAAGGAAAAAAGGGAATGGCGTCATACATGTTTTTCAGGGCAAGTAGAGGCTTTGGAAGACATTTGCAGAGAATGGAATTTCCTGGGAAAACTCTGCAAATGTAAGTTTCAAAAGTCTTGCTCATCTTTACTGATCGGTCATTATCCATTGGTGGCAGTTTTACCTATAGTATGTTCCCCTCCATACAGGGCAATAACTCCCCTGTGGGCCTCATTGTTCCAGTTACCTTACACATCTTCCTTCCGTGTAGTGCACATTCCCATCATCTTCATGCTTTCCCATCCTGCACAGCCGGCTGCAGCGGAGGAGGATCAGGACAAATTCCTATCCTCCTCCTTGAGGGATAAGAGGGAATGTGGAGCCATCACCCTGCTCCATGCTGCTCTACTCCTCCAAGCTAATTACTCTAAAGGCAAACCTGTGACTGAGCTTTATATTAACTCTTCTCCTCCCGCCTTCTGGATGCTACATAGCTAATCTGTTGGGTTAACCCTGTAGTGTGTAAAGTGCTGAATTATACAACAGTGATATGTCTTCTACTCACAAAAATGGTGTAAGTGTGATGAGTGTTTTTGATCAGTTTCATCACGGTTTGGTCAGGGTTCATTAGCTTTTCTCAGCTGAAAATAAAACTGATGAATGTTTCTCCCCCTTCTCATAACCAACAGTCCATTTCATGACTGGCACACAGATGACATCCAAATGCTGTCCACATTTTTTGCGGCCTAATAGACTTGCATTGGTGATACTGTATATAATTTTGTGTGGACCACTTAGGCCTCATTCAGACATCAGGTTTTTTCATGTACGAGAAAAATGGAGCGAGTTTAATCAGTGATTTTTACCTTAGGTTGGTCAGAATTACATCAGTACTTTTCCCATCGGTCAGTCAAAAACGGACAAACTTCATCCGAGTTCTGGCCCATCTTTTAACAGACCCGGACACTTTCATTGATGAATTTGATCTGACACTTGAATCAATATAAAACATATCTCAATGAAAAATCATGGACATGTGAGCATCCCCATAGACTGTCATAGGTACACATGCTACCTGTGAAAAAAATAAAAAATAGCACAGAAACTAACAGGTGAATGAGCCCCGAGACTGTGAAAATACACTGGCATGTAAACAGGCCCATAGACATGGGTGTACATAGAAATCATGGGATCCCATAGCAGAAGTGCTAGTTGCCCCCCACCCAACAAAAAAAATAACATTCGACGGGGTCACAGAAGAGCATATCTCACAACTTTCCAGCCTTTAGAAAGTAATTTTCCTCCTACTGAAGCCCCAGATTCCTCTTTCATTGCATGTTTAAAGTATGATACCAACAAAAGTGCCCAACAAACACAGTATGTGAATTCTTTCACAGTACCCTGGACATGCACATAATGATGACCCTACTGTACTCGACTTCAACTCCCCCGGCAAAGTATGGTGACCCTGACACAGTGTGATCCCCCAGCTTTGGCCCCCACACGGCCCTCTATAAAGTATAATAGGTCATCATACAGTATAATGGCCCCACACCTCACCATGCTGTATAATGGCCCCCACTAGCTCTCCAAACAGTACAACCAAACAGTGCAATGACCCCCACGGCCCTCCACATGGTATGATGGTCCCCACTCAAACCTTCACACTGTATAATTGCTTGCATACAGTATATTGGCCCTCACATAGCCCTCCACAAAGTATAAAGGCTCCCACATAGCCCTCGAAATATTATAATAGCCCCCACATAGCCCTCTATATACTATAATGGGCCCCATATTCCTCCATATTGTATAATGCAAAATCATAATCTTTTATATAGTGTGCTGAACCCTATAGTCCTCCATATAGTATCATGCACTTCCCATAGTCTTCCATATAGTATAATGCACTCCCCATAGTCCTGCATATAGTATAATGCAATCCACATAGTCCTCCATACAGTATAATGCACCCCATATTCCTCCATATACTATAATGCACTTCCCATAATCCTCCATATAGTATAATGCACTCCCCATTGTTCTCCATATAGCATAATGCACTCTCCATAGTCCTCCATATAGCATAATGCACTCCTCCATATAGTAAAATGCACTCCTCATAGTGCTCCATACCGTAAGATGCACTCCTCATAGTCCTCCATATAGTATAATACACTCCCCATAGTCCTCCATACAGTATATGGCACTGCCGATAGTCCTCCATGTAGTATAATGCACTCCCCATAATCCGCCATATAGTATAATGCACTCCCATAGTCCTCCATATAGTATAACACACTCCCCATAGTCCTCCATATAGTATAATGCACTCCCCATGGTCCTATATAGTCCATACAGTATAATGCACTCCTCATAGTCCTCTATACAGTACTATGACCACCACAATGTGTTCATTGATTTAAAAAAAAAATACTCACCTCTCCTCCATGTTCTCCGCTGCTCAGGTCTATGCAGCAAGCATTCTGAAGTGCTTGCACATCTCAGGGCAGTGGATGCCATGTAATGATGTCATAGGGCCCGCTGTACTGAGACGTCAGATGCTGAGGAAGAATGACGAAGTAGGAAGTCACAGGCCCCATAGTACTCGCGTGGCCTATGTTCCAACAATGAGCTTTTGGTTTGCTTTTGACACTAATTATTTTCTGTGGCAAAAACTGAGTGTTTTACAATTCAAGCAAAGTGGATGGAATTTATAGAAACCTCATGGCCACTGTGCTTTAATTTTATTCAGCGTAAACTGAGCTGCGGTGTGTGTATCAAATCCACATCATGTCAATTTCTCTTGTGAGTATGCTGAGTTTTATGTGTGGATTTTCCCCATAGATTTTCATTAGATGCCGAAAATCTGCAGGTAAAAACGCACATACATAGTCCTGCATATAGTATAGTGCAATCCACATAGTCCTCCATACTGTATAATGCACTCCACATAGACCTCTATATAGTATAATGCACCCCATATTCCGCCATATAGTATAATGCACTCCCCATAGTCCTCCACATAGTATAATGCACTCCCGTAGTCCTCCACGTAGTGTAATGCACTCCCCATAGTCCTCAATGTAGTATAATGCACTTCCATAGTCCTCCATATTGTATAATGCACTACCCATAGCCCTCCATACAGTATAATGCACTACCCATAGTCCTCCATATAGTATAATACACTCCCCATAGTCCTCCATATAGTATAATGCACCTCCATCGTCCTCCATACAGTATAATGAATTCCCCATGGTCCTCTATACATTACTATGACTACCAAAATGTGCTCATTGATTTAAAAAAAAAAAATACTCACCTCTCCTCCTTGTTCCCCGCTGCTCCGGTCTATGCAGCAAGCATTCTGAAGCGCCTGCACATCTCAGGGCAGTGGGTGCCATGTAGTGATGTCATCAGGCCCGCTGTGCTGAGACGTCAGACGCTGAGGAAGAATGATAGAGGAGGAAGTCACAGGCCCCATAGTACTCTTGTGGGTTATGTTCCCACAATGAGCTTTCGGTTTGTTTTTGACAATATTTATTTGCTGTGGCAAAAACAGAGTGTTTTGCAGTTCAAGCAAAGTGGATGGGATTTTATAGAAACCTCATGGCCACTGTGCTTTAAAGGGGTTGTCCACTACTTTCACATTGATGCCATATCCATAGGATAGGGCATCAATTTATGTTTGCCCGGGGTCCCGCACACAGCACCCCCGCCATCAGCTGTTATCGGTGCTGGCGGTGGCCGCCGGCCGGAAGTGCTTACCTTCCGGTGACTGGTCGCCATGTTGTAGTGGTCGGCACTTGTTAGTGCACATCAAACTGCCATTCAATTGAATGGGAGGCGGATGTGCAGTACCCCGCGGCGGCCACTACAGATGGATGGCCAAACACCGCAGGCAAGTACTTCCGGCCGGTGGCCGCCGCCGCCAGCACTGATAACTTCTGATTGGCAGGGGTGCTGCGTGCAGGACCCCGGCCGATCATACATTGATGCCCTATCTTATGGATATGACTCGCCCCCTGGGCCGTGGGTTACCCGGAACCGGGCAATAGGGCAATAATGGGGGTAGTAGTGGCAACCCGGTCCATGGCTCAGGGTGGTCATACCAAATGTTGTGGCAGTCTATTTGTAGGGTTTTAAATGTCCGACTACGCCACCCGTGGATTGCGGTCAGGGTTAACCGCCGCTGCAGTGCAGACCGCTGGGGCAGATGTAGGTGTGCAGCACTAAGTAGTATAACTCCCCACGGGAGGAGTGTGGCCCCAGGGCAGTATATAGATGGATGATGGAGGGGATGATTCTGACCGCAATAGCCAGGAAACGGAGGCCTCTTAAACAGTTCAGGGTCTTTATTAGAACAGGTGAGACGACCCAAAAACAGTCCCGGCTAGGAGGGGGCCTGGATGTCTGAGAACAAGTGGGAAGCTGGCCCTGGTCAGGGTGAGGGTGAAGGCCTACCATGCTCTCTGCGCTCATTCTGGCTATTTCCCTCCTTGTGGTGTAACAGCCCACGTTCCTGAGCTCACCGTGTCTTCTCGCCCGTATGGCTTGCAACTTGGGTCCCTTTCTACTCTTGGCCTGGTGCAGCTTTGCTGGTCCCTTCTGCTGTGGCGGAACCTCCGGGCTTCTTAGGCCAAGGAACATACAGTGCCCTGCGGGCTGGTTATTTGCTGTAGGACTTGGATTCCTAACAGCCTCGGACACCAAGTCCGGTAGATCAGTTTCTCTCTCAGCCAGGACAGGCTCTCCTCGCCTTCCGTCCCTGGCTTGTGGCTCCTCTACTGCCACACGACCTCCTCAGCTTCAGCTGAACTGGCTCTCCCTTCTCTGGGACACCTCTCACTCCAGAGACAGGTCGTCCAGAACTCTCTAACCCTGCCCCCAGTTCCAGCTTTTATAGGGTCAGCCTGCTCCCCCTACTGACTTGGGACAGGAGGTGCTGCATGCTAATGGTCCCTGACCAGAGAACCTCCCCCTTGCTCTCAGACACAGCTTTATTATACATTTGTGGCATCCAGGCCAGGGTGACACATTCCCCCCTAGTAAAACTTAGTACTCCGGGACTAACAGGAAACACAAATATAGGTTATAAACAACAACATAACATATGTACAAGTGCATTTTGTCCTTAAGGAAACGGCGCTTCCGCGACCGGGTGTCCATTTCACCCAACAAGGCGAAGTCTTTGAGCGATGTGGGGACCTGTCCAAAGCAAACCCCAAACGTTGGGCGTGGCTGCAAGGCAAAACTACCTACTTTGGACCACACGGGGCCACGCCAGACAGGTTTTTCTTCCGTGGCCGTCTTCGCAAGAGGCACCAACTGCAACTATCTACATGATAGTTCCGGTTATTCATCGTCCATAACCTGTCAGTCCATGAGCTAGAAAAACTAGAAAAACATAATTAATAACCAGGGTACAACATAACACATTAAATACATACATTATCCACTTAGATCTTCCAGCGAGCTGGCATTTGCCCCTTAGTGCTTCGGGTTGACCTACGTAACCCACTGTCTGGTGGTGGTCTAACCTGGTTTTTCTCACTAGCGCTCGGGGTGCAGTCACTGGCTAAACTTACAGGCAGGGCAGGCAGCTGTCTGCGGGTCCTCTGGCTTACCGCAGGCATGGCAGGCTCACTGTCAGCAGAGGGTTGACTCTCCTGGGCTGCTGGTACAGGCCCTTCTGCCTCTGGAACTGCTTGTTCTTCTCCACCTTCCTGCTCTGGTGTAGGTTGTTGCTGAGCCGGTTGCAGGAAATGCAGGACGGGTACCACTATGGCACCGTTTATTCGAGTCCAGGACTGAGGGAATTCTCCGAGAATGGTGCTGATCATTTCTTCCTTGTCCTCTGCGGGTTCAAGGTCACTTTGATCCTCTTCTGCACTACGGAGTTGCTCGGGGCACATTTTTAGGTGGTCTCTGGAGACGGTACTAGTGGTTTCTCCTCCATCCTTAGTGACCACGCACACCTTCGGGTTGTCGTGATCAGACTGCAGTACTGTGTAGGGTTCCCTTTCCCACTGGTCATCCAGCTTGTGTAGCCTTCTCTTTCGCTTCAGAACCTGCTCACCAGGTTCCAGGGGACAAGCAGGGACGTGTTGGTTGAAGAGCCTCTCTTGCTTTTGTCTCGCCTGGGCCAGGCTCTTCTCCACACTCTCCTGTACCTTCTTGTACTGCAGTCGCCTTTCCGTATCCCAGTCCGCATCTGGGGAGGTGTCCTTGGGTGTTAGGACTCCCATCTCCAGGTCTATGGGCAGCTTACCTGGTCTGGCTCTCATCAGGTAAGCCGGGGTGCAGTTTGTAGCATTCACCGGGATATGGTTGTATAAGTCTATCAGGTCCGGCAGTTTTTCTGGCCACAGGCTGCATTCCTCCAGGGGCAACGTCTTCATGAGATCAATGACTATATTGTTCATTTTCTCACACATCCCGTTGGTTTGTGGGTGGTAAGGCGTTGTCCGAATCTTCTTACAGCCATAGAGGTTGCAGAACTCTTGGAAGATTTTGGCCTCGAATGCAGGACCTTGGTCTGTCAGGACCTGTTCTGGATACCCGTGTGGGTGGCAGAAGGTTTGCTGGAAGGCTCTGGCCGCCGTTTGAGCTGTCAAGTCTTTTACCGGGACCACCACTAGAAATCGGGAATAGTGGTCCATGATTGTCAGGGCATAAACGTATCCTGACCGGCTTGGAGCCAATTTGACGTGGTCCAGAGCTACCAGCTCAAGAGGCTGCTTGGTGACGATGGGCCTCAAGGGTGTCTTCTGGCTGGTGCGGTCCTTCCTCCTTAGATTACAAGGGCCACAGTCTCTGCACCACTTCTCTACAGCCCCTCTCATGCTGATCCAGAAGAACCGTCCTCTTAGCAGGAACTCCAGTTTCTTCCAGCCGAAGTGCCCCGCTCTGTCATGGTAAGCCTCCAGGACCATAGCTGCATCTCGCCTTGGGACGACTTGCCAGGTCAGCTCGTGCGTCCAGTGGTTGACGAGTCTTCTGCACAGCTTACCTTCATAGAGGAACAGCCTGCTCTTCTCTTTCCATAGCTGCTTGGCTTCCTCTGGGGCATCCGGATCTAGACGGACGTCTTCTCGGGTCAGCAGGTCTTTCACCATGCGGACTGCAGGGTCACTATCTTGGGTCTTGGCCCAGCTGTGGTGAGGTAGGGGATTGATCATGATGGTTGTTAAGTCTTCCTCCTTCACGCGGTGGGAATATTGAGTGGCCCCATACCGGTGGAATGCAGGGAGCTGTTATGAACTGCTACAAACACTAAGGAAAGAAAGGAAAACTGTCCCTACCATAGGACTAAGCTGATTCCCTACGATGCAGCGGGGGACCTGTTCCTTGTGAACAGACCCGCCTAAGTCCTCGGCTAGTCCGAACGCTGACCTATAGATATAAGGGAGGGGTCCCTACAAGAACTAAGGACTGGGATATATTTGGACACCTCCTAGCAGAAATTGTAGCAGAGCAAAGACAAACAAACAAACAGAAGTACTAGTGGTCAAAAGACCAAGCAAACTACAGAGTAAGGTACAAGGCACCTGGCTAGCTTAAGAGTAAATGTAACACTGAAGTCCTGCAAGGCCAGGAGGGCGGAGCTGGATTATATAGGCAAAAAGTCATGTGACCAGCAAAATAGAAAAAACTAACAGGAGGGTTCTAACAGTACCCCCTCTTCAATGAGGATCCTCCGGATCCTCCAGGCCCAGGTCTATCAGGAAACCTCCTGTGAAACGCTCCGACAAGTCTAGGAGCAGAGACATCATCCGCCCTTACCCAGGAGTTATCCTCGGGACCGAAACCCTTCCAAGCGACGAGATACTGCAATCTCCCTCTATGCCATCTAGAATTAAGAATGCGAGAAATTTCATATTCACCTTCTTCCTCCACCGGAGGAACAGAGACAGTGGCGTCCCTATCAGAAACATCAGCTTTTTTCAATAAGGAAACATGAAACACCGGATTAATCTTCCAGGAGGTAGGAACCTCCAACCTAACAGCAGATTGGTTAACTACCTGAAGCACCTTAAACGGACCTACAAACTTCGGGCCCAATTTCTTAGAAGGAATCCTCAACCGCAGATTCCTAGAGGACAACCAAACCATGTCACCAACAGTAAACAAAACCTCTTGACGATTCCTGTCAAAGTACCTCTTGGATTTTTTGTTGGCCTCTTGAAGATTACGACGTACATCAGTCCAAACTCTCTCCAAATCATCGGAAAAATTCTCCTCCTCCGGCACAGCCGATACCAATTTGGAGAATGACCCAAACGACGGATGTCTCCCAGTACAACAAAAAAAAGGAGAACACCCAGCAGAAGAGGATGTATGGTTGTTAAGAGCAAATTCAGCCAGTGGCAGAAACTCAGACCACCCCTCTTGATTGTCAGCCACAAAACAACGCAAAAACTGTTCAACATCCTGGTTCTTTCTTTCTGTCTGTCCATTAGACTCAGGATGATAACCAGACGAAAATGACAAATGGACTCCCAACCTGTCACAAAAGGCACGCCAAAAACGAGCCACGAACTGAGGTCCCCTATCGGAAACAATGTCGGAAGGAACGCCATGGAGCCTGACAATTTCTTTAACAAAAGCCTTAGCGAGTGTCCTGGCGCAGGGCAGTTTGATGAAGGGAACCAAGTGACACATCTTGCTAAAACGGTCCACGACCACCCAGATAACAGTGAAAGCCTCAGAGGCAGGAAGGTCAGTAATAAAATCCATAGCAAGATGCGTCCAAGGAGCACTAGGAACCTCCAGAGGGCAAAGCAACCCCGCAGCAGGAGCATGTGAAGACTTAGATCTAGCACACACAGTACATTGACGCACCCACTTAATGACTTCCTTCTGCCACCCAGGCCACCAAAAACTGCGACCTACAAGTCTCTTAGTCTCCGAAATTCCTGGATGACCTGCCAACCGAGACTTATGACACTCCACAAACAAATCTCTCATAAAGTTCCTAGGCACAAACAACCTTCCATGGGGAGTGTTAGATGGGGCATCCTCCTGGGCTTTCAGAATCCCATCTTCCAAAACGGAGTCCAATGCTGCTATCACAACACCTTCCTGTAAAATGCTCTCCTCCTCCTCGGTACCAACCATGGGAGAAAAACTGCGAGATAAAGCATCAGCTTTTACATTCTTGGTACACGGGATGTAAGTAACAGAAAAATTAAACCGCGAAAAAAAAAGTGCCCACCTAGCTTGACGGGCATTCAAGCGCTTGGCAGCATCAAGATAGATCAGATTCTTACGATCAGTAAAAACCTGAATGGTAAATTTAGCACCTTCCAAGAGATGACGCCAATGTTCAAATGCGAGTTTAATCGCCAGCAATTCCCGATTACCGACATCGTAATTAAGTTCGGTCTCAGAAAATTTTTTTGAAAAAAAAAGCACAGGGATGTACTCCATCCTTGTTTTCCTGAGACAAAACAGCACCGACCCCCACCGAAGAAGCATCAACCTCGACCAAAAAAGGCTTGGTCTCATCAGGCTGCATAAGGATGGGGGCAGAACTGAACCTCTCCTTGAGATACACAAAAGCTTCAATGGCCTCAGTAGTCCACTGAACCGTATTCGCACCTTTCCTGGTGAGATCGGTCAGCGGCTTAACAATTATAGAAAAATTCTTAATGAATTTTCTGCAATAATTGGCGAAACCCAAAAATCTCTCTATTGGTTTCAAACTAATAGGCCTAGGCCATTCCTGCACCGCCTGAACCTTCACCGGATCCATCTCAAAGCCCTCACTGGAGATAATGTAGCCCAAAAAACTAATTCTCTGCACAGCGAACTCACATTTCTCCAGCTTAGCAAAAAGTGAATTGTCACTTAACAACTGCAATACCTCACGTGCGCTCTGCCAATGAGACTCCAGATCCGGCGCAAAAATCAAAATGTCATCCAAATACAACACCACATTCTTACCGATCAACGGTCTTAGGATGTCATTAATAAGGTTCTGAAAAAAAGCTGGTGCGTTGGTAAGACCAAAGGGCATAACCAGATTCTCAAAATGACCCACTGGAGTGTTAAAAGCAGTTTTCCACTCATCACCTTCCTTCATACGTAACAAATTGTATGCCCCCCGGAGATCAATCTTAGAGAACCACTTGGCCCCCACTAACTGGTTGAACAAGTCAGGAATTAATGGCAGTGGGTAGGAATTGCGTACTGTAATTTTATTAATTTCGCGAAAGTCCAGACATGGACTTAAACCGCCGTCCTTTTTTTTTCCAAAAAAAAATCCAACAACCACAGGTGACTTAGAAGGTCTAATGTGACTGGCGGCCAAGCTTGTCTGTATGTATTCCTCCAAGGCCTTTCTCTCAGGGATAGTAAGATTAAATAAGCGACTCTTGGGAAGAGTTGCTCCAGGGACAAACTCAATAGTACAATCATAGTCCCTATGAGGAGGCAAAACTTGCAACTCCTCCTCTGAAAAAACCTTCCAAAAATCCTGAATAGGTACAGGTAATTCCCCTCTTTCCACAGCAGCAATGCGACCGTTACAACATCTATCATAACACTTAGGACTCCAAGACTTAATTTCATTGGTAGACCAGTCCAGTACAGGATTGTGCAATTTTAACCAAGGTAACCCCAAAACCACTGGAGCAGGCAAATTATTTAACCGGTTCCCGACCGCCCACTGTAGATAAACGTTGGCGCTTGCTGGGCTCTGTGCAGCGCCGACGTTTAAAAACGGTGGGTGGTCTCGCAGCGCTCAGGACCCCCAGGGTCCTGCAAGCGCTGCGATTCCGGTGCAGAGCGTTAGCTCTGACAGGGGACATCATCGGGACCTGATTGGATCAGGTCCCAGTGATTTTAACCCTTTGCTATGTTCTATATGCCGCGATCTATAGTGATCGCGGCATATAGAAGATAGACAGAGGAGAGGGGGTCGTCTTACTTACCTCTCCGACGACCCCTGATACCTTCCAGGACCTGGGGTAGCTATGGCAGCTGGAGGTCACATGACCACCTCCAGATCCGCCATATATGGTGTCCTGCCTGGCTCAGCTTGCAGCTGAAGCCTGGCAGGAGACACGGTGTGAAACAGTCAGCAAAGATCTCATGTAATGTAATACATGTCTATTACATTACATGAGATCAGTGATCAGAAAAATAAAAATTAATGTCCCATACAGGGACTAAGTAAAAATGTAAAAAAAAGTAAAAAAAAAAGTTTTTAAACTGTTAAAAAAAAAATCACAAAATAAATAAAAAATAAATAAAATATTAAACCAATAAATCCGTATATTTTTACAAAACCAAAAAAAGTTCACATATTTGGTATCACCGCGTCCGAAACAACCCAAGCTATAAAAGTGTCACACTAATTAACTCCTTCTGTGCACACCGTAATAAAAATAAATAAAAAACGGGGCAAAAAAATATGCTTTTTCATCATATCGCCAAACAAAAAGTGGAAAAAAATGCGATCAAAAAGCAAAATAGAAATAAAAATGGTACCGCTGAAAACGTCATCTTGTTCCGCAAAAAAAAAGCCGCCATACAGCTCCATCAGCCGAAAAATAAAAAAGTTATAGCGCTCAGAATAAAGCAATGCAAAAAAAATATTTTTTTCTATAAAATTGTTTTATTGTGTAAAAGCGCCAAAAAATAAAAAAAATACAGTAAGTGTAGCATCGCTGTAAATGTACTGACCCGAAGAATAACGCTGCCTGATCACTTTTACCACACGCAGAACGGCATAAAAAAAAACCCTCAAAAAACAATTCCTGAATTGTTGGTTTTTGTTAATTTTACCTCCCAAAAAACGGAATAGAAAGCGATCAAAAAATGTCACGTACCCAAAAATGGTACCAATAAAAATGTCAACTCGTCCCGCAAAAAACAAGCCATCACATGACTCTGTCAGCCAAAATATGGAAAAATTATAGCTCTCAAAATATGGTGATGCAAAAACTAGATTTTGCAAAAAAAAGCGTCTTTTAGTCTGTGACAGCTGTCAATCATAAAAACCCGATATGATTCTGGTATCGATGTAATCACACCGACCCGAAGAATAAAGTAATCTAATCAGTTATATCACACGAGGAAAGGAGTAAAAAATAAATAAAACCAATTCTTCACCGGCTACTGATTTGTTTATTATGTCTCCCAAAGATCTCAGTAAGGCTCTGCCCACATTTATCCTGCGCTCTGCGCTGAGCGCTTACACAAGAGTTTCCGTGTAAATCTCTGAAATACGTGATTCAGACAAAACCCATGACGGAAGATTCCCTCTAATGAGGCAGATATAGGCCACTGTGGATGCCGTCTGGCCTGGGATCCCACGGTGTCATTTGTTTTAGGCGTGCATAAAAGTGTGGTTGGCCACAGTTTTGTGCACTTCTGAAAAAAAGGACACCGCTAAACAGAGGCCAGACGGAGTCCAGAGTAACTCTGCTGCCTCATTATAGTGAATGGATCCCGCAGGGGTTTCATCTGAATTACATCACTTGGAAATTTAGATGGAAACCCCGATGTAAGTGCTCAGCCTAGAGCGCTGGATAAATGTTACGTAAAATGTTCTCAATAAAAGCTTCAACTCAGTCCTCAAAAAAAGCTAGTCCCCACTCAGGTCCGTCATCTGTTAAAAATATAAGGGACTTCCAAGTTACTGGTAGCAGAAAGGCTCTGGAAAAGCGAAATGGCCCTTGCCCCCCAAAAGAAATTCAGAAAATGTTGTGCTCCCAAATTCAAATGCCTATTCTACAATAATTTGTTCTCCAATTGTCAAATAGCACTCCGTCCCCCCAGATCTCGCCGTATGGCTGAGCGGTACAATACAGCCACATATGGGGTATTGCCACTTTTAGTAGAAATTGTGTGACACATTTCGGCACCATTTTTACCCATTGCCCTGTGTGAAAATGTAAAATCTGAGGGTAAAACATTTTTTTGTGGTAAAAATATAATTATGCTTTTTTCACTGCCCAATGGTATAAATTTAAAAATTAAAAAATACTCACTACTTCCCTAGATGAATTCCTTGAGAGATGTAGTTTACAAAATGGGGTCACTTGTGGGGGTTTCTGCTGTTTAGGCATGTCAGCGACTCTTCAAATGTGACATGGTGTCTGCTGCCTATCCCAGCCAACATAGCGCTCCTTTCTCTTCCGAACCCTGCCGTACACCAAAGCAGTGCTTTTCCCCCACATATGGGGTATCAGCGTACTCAGGAGAAATTGCACAACAAATTTCATGGTGCAATTTATCCTGTTACCCTTATGATAATGCAATATTAGGGAATGAAAAACATTTTTTGTGGGAAAAATGTGAAAATTGTATTTTTATGGCTCAATATTATAAACTTCTGTGAAGCACTTGGGGTGCAAGGTGCTCACCACACATCTAGATAAGTTTCCTAAGGGGTCTAGTTTCCAAAATGGTGGCACTTGTGGGGGGTTTCCACTGTTTAGGCACATTAGGGGCCCCCCAAATGCGACATGGCGTCTGCTAATTATTCAAACAAATTTTCCATTCAAAAAGTCAAATGGCGCTCCTTCCCTTTCAAACCCTGCCATGCGCCCAAACAGTAATTTGCCTCCACATATGGGGTATCGGCGTGTTCAGGAGAAATTGCACAACAAATTTCATGGTGCAATTTATCCTATTACCCTTATGATAATGCAAAATTAAGGGATGAAAAACGGTTTTGTGGGAAAAATGTGAAAATTTTATTTTTACAGCTCAATATTATAAACTTCTGTGAAGCACCTTGGGGTTCAAGGTGCTCACCACACATCTAGATAAGTTCCCTAAGGGGTCTAGTATCCAAAATGGTGTCACTTGTGGGAGGTTTCCACTGTTTAGGCACATCAGGGGCTCCCCAAATGCAACATGGCGTCCGCTAATTATTCAAACAAATTTTACATTCAAAAAGTCAAATGGAGCTCCTTCCCTTTCAAACCCTGCCGTGCACACAAACAGTGGTTTGCCTCCACATATGGGGTATCGGCGTGTTCAGGAGAAACTGCACAATAAATTTCATGGTGCAATTTATCCTATTACCCTTATGATAATGCAAAATTAAGGGATATAAAACGTTTTTGTGGGAAAAATGTGAACATTTTATTTTTACAGCTCAATATTATAAACTTCTGTGAAGCACCTTGGGGTTCAAGGTGCTCACCTCACATCTAGATATGTTCCCTAAGGGGTCTAGTTTCCAAAATGGTGTCACTTGTGGGAGGTTTCCACTGTTTAGGAACATCAGGGGCTCTCCAAACGCAACATGGCGTCTGCTAATTATTCAGACAAATTTTACATTCAAAAAGTCTAATGGCGCTCCTTCCCTTCCGAGCCCTGCAGTGCGCCCAAACAGTGGTTTTCCCTCACATATGGGGTATCAGCGCGCTCAAGAGAAATTGCACAAAAAATTTTGGGGTCCATTTTTTCCTGTTACCCCTGTGAAAATAAAAAAAATTAGGTCTAAATTAACATTTTTGTGAAAAAAGTTAAATGTTAATTTTTTTCTTCCACATTCCAAAAATTCCTGTGAAGCACCTGAAGGGTTAATAAAGTTCTTGAATGTGGTTTTGAGCACCTTGAGGGGTGCAGTTTTTAGAATGGTGTCACTTTTGGGTATTTTCTGTCATAAAGACACCTCAAAGTGACTTCAAATATGATATGGTCCCTAAAAAAATGTTTTTGTAAATTTTGTTGGAAAAATGAGAAATCGCTGGTCAACTTTTAACCCTTATAGCTCCCTAACAAAAAAAAAATTTTGGTTCCAAAATTGTGCTGATGTAAAGTAGACATGTGGGAAATGTTATTTATTAACTATTTTGTGTGATATATCTCTCTGATTTAAGGGCATGAAAATTAAAAGTTTGAAAATTGCAAAATTTTCAAAATTTTTGCCAAATTTCCGATTTTTTCACAAATAAACGCAAGTGATATCAAAGAAATTTTACCACTATCATGAAGTACAGTATGTCACGAAAAAACAATCTCAGAATCAGTGGAATCCGTTGAAGCGTTCCAGAGTAATTACTTCATAAAGTGACAGTGGTCAGAATTGAAAAAATTGGCCCGGTCACGAAGGCAAAAACAGGCTCTGGAGCGAAGTGGTTAAAACATTATCTTTCTTATTATTCTAACATTTGGCAAATATTAAAAATGATGGTAATCCTAATTGACCTAAAACGGGAAAGGTTTATTCTTATTTCATGTCAGATTTTGAGAAAAACATGCATATGTGTCTTTTTATATAGTGTATGTAAACTTCTGGTTTCACCTGTATATATGTATATATGTGCACATCTCATTGCTATAGCAAATCAGTGGGAGTCATCAACAGTGATAAAATAATAGAAAAAAAGGAAGAAAATTGAATCCTTAGAGGAAAAGTAAGATGATTTGTCTAAAAAATGCCAGTGTAAGGAGGCTCGTAAGCTCCCCGGGGAGCCATTGCATGGTTTATAAGCCTCCTTACTCTGGCATTTCACTCTCCTCACTAGGATCTAAGGGGTAAAGTTTTTCCTTCTGAAGTCTCTCACACAGCTAAATCAGATCTCATGCTTTGGACTGCTGAGGGGCAACACCCCGAAACACCATGGCTGCAAATTGAGATTCTAGTTTCCCATTTATCCTAAATCATGTGGAAAGGCTTGTTAAAAGGTTGATATTGACTTTTAGGATTGCTACTTCCAATAGGTTGCACTGGAAGAGACAGTTTGCAAGTTTTGGGTAGAATTTCTCTTCAATAAAAATACTTTTTGATTACACCAGTGATTTTTTTCCTTTCTTACAGACTGGACCAGTCATTGGGGAAGCCCCCGCTGTTTCTTTCTGGATAGATTCCACTTCCTACCACTATGAAATGGAATAAATGCTATGTTTTAGAGAAATTAACAATAGTAATGGTAATAATCTGACACCATATGATGGCAAATCCAAGCAACATGCCGTCATTTGTAACAATGGGAAAGCCTTTTTTTAAGAGGTTGTCCAGAATAAGGATGCCATATTTCATCGCTTTGTGGAAGAATAGGTAAATCGTTTCTCATGTTATATTCTCTGAACTGTAAATCATAAACAGTTTCACAAATTTGGTTGAATGCCAGTGGACCCAAAAAAATGCTAATTTCTAATAGTAAATTTAAAAATGACTTTTTTTTACTTTTATTTATTTCCAGATAAAGTGAAAGATCGAGGCTCTAATACAATTGGGTCAAGATTGAACCGTGTCGAGGACAAGGTAAGAAAATAAGATAAAACCATATATATTTATATTATGCACAGCTACTACTTACACATACACACATGGAGTACAGGATATACAGACAATTACCACATACTACATACAGAATATTCCTCACTCTCTGAAAAAGTGTAAAATACATAATGGTGCATCCAGACACCAATTCTACAGCGCTGCTCATACACTGCAGAGAGTCTAAATACCTGTGGTCATCTGTGACTTGCACACACAAGTTAAGGTGGCCACACACAATAACTGAACGTTGATTGCTGGTTCGGCCGTCCACTACCTCTCCCAACTCTCATACACGAGAAGGTTTGGCTTGGTTAAATGTTCATGTGTTTTCAAAGTGGAGAACTGTGAAAATCACTGCCAAACGGCTCTGGCAGCAGCTTATCACCTGAATAACAAAAGGGTCAGGCATTAAGGGTCAGGCAGTTTGAATTTTACCTCCTCTGACCTCATCTGTCAGGGAAGAGTCTGGATGTCCCCTTAGACTATTAGCTTAGTCTATTGTGTATGGAGGCTTAAAGGGGTTTTCCATTACTCAGACAACTCCTTCTCAATCCATATGTGTGTCCCCCAGTAAAATAATAACACCTATACTCACCTCCAGTGCCAGCACTATTCCAGCGGTGTCTGCACTGGCTCTCCTGGGGATTGCGTGTGTCATGGGTGTGTCAGAAGTGACAGACAGTCATCCTGCAGTTGGTTGCAGGAGATCTCTTCATTTGGCCTTACAGACAACTTCTTAGAATATGTATCTCTAGGACCCAGGGGCTAGCTTCCTCGGGCTAATTAACACCCTGGCCTGGATGTATAAATACCTGTTGTGAGCCAGAGGGAGGTGCCAGCGATATTCATTGCCCCTTGTGAAGGCTTGAGCAAGAGCAGTACTTCTTCCTCTCTGGTGCTAGATAACGTGTGCGCATTTGTCTGGAGTCGAGTAAAGCTAAGCGATTTTCCCTTGTTTGTCCCCCATTGTTGTCTTTAGTGTTCAGTGGGGATCAACTAGTGCTCATCCTTTCTGTTCCCTAGCCTGAGCCTAATGCCAGGGATAGACAGGCTGAGGTACGCGTGCGGCGATTGGTGAAGAACCAATAAAGGGACATTAGTGGAGACAGGGTGACACTAGATCAGCCTAGGAGTTCTCCACTCCCCACTTTCCCTAGTCTGGGTTCCCTTTCCGTTTTCCCTTTGTGTTGCACTTAGTCTTTCCCACACCTTGCGTGACAGCATGACATTATGTCTCATGATTCCTAGGGGCAATCAGTGCTGACTTTACTCTCCCCGCCTTTGGCCAACTTGCATACATCCAGAGGAAGTGAGAGATGTTGCTGCTCTTACTTCCTCCGGATGTACAGGTATGTGCTATAACTGGAGGCAGGAAGAGTGAAGCCAGCGCTGATTGGCAGCAGGGATCACTTGACATAACAATGTCACGTGATCCCAAGGAGAGCCAATGCCGACACGGCTGGAACACTGGAAGGGAGTATAGGTGTTATTATTTTACTGAGGGCAAAAATATATATATGGAGAAGGAGATGTCCGAGTAGTAGAAAACCCCTTTAAGTGTTGGCTACTACTTTCATGGATGTGGACAGAAAGCTCTTTCTGAGTTCATTAAGTAGTTCAATCTGACAAAGGTTTCCAATAGAGTTGGTGCGAGTCAATTCGCAGGACCCAGTCCATCAGCCACATCCATAATCTGTGACGGCTGCATCGGAGCCCTGAGAACCACCTCCTACATCCCGGCATCCACAGCTGTTCTACTGATTAGCCGGCCTGATGCAATGTCACATATGCATCATGCTGTAACCATAAAGATGCAGCTAATCAGAAGAGAAGCAGGGAATCTTGGAAGGTAGAAGGCAGGTCTTGAGGCTCCTGTCCAGCATCCAAAGATTACTGACGTGGCTGATGGACCCAGTGCTGCGAAAAGAATCGCACCAACTATAGTTTTCAATTAAAACAACAATGTCTAAATGGCTAACCAATATTGCATTAAAGGATCTATCTACTTTATTTCTCCCCAAAACTGTGCCTCTCTTGTCCATGGGGTGTGTCTGGTATTGCAACTCAGTGCCCCATTGATTTGGTTAGGGATAAGCTACAATATCAGGCAGCGCTCATGGGTAGTGTGAAATGTGTATGGAGTGTGGTCTGTATCTATGCTATTCTCTTTGTTTGAATTTTTTTTTATATATTTGTAGGTAACTCAAATGGATCATAAACTCAATCTCATAACCGATATGATTCACCACCTGATAGCAAACCAACAAAGCGGTCAGTCTACCAACAGAACACCGCACCGGAGCAACTCTCTGAACGACGGGAGCAACCTCTCCAGTACTCTGCCTACCTACCAACAGTTAACAGTGCCAAGACGAGACCAAGATAATGCATCTTGATGAACAAACACAAACTAGTTCTTCTACTGTCCTCAATGCAGATATTCATTATTTTAATGAATGCATTTATAAGCAGAAAGTAAAATGAATGATGAAATTAGACTGAGTATCGAGTAAGTGTGTAACACTGTAAAGGACGTCTTGTCTATTCTCTGTAGATCCTATCAGGGTTCATTGAAGGTTTCTTAGAGGAAGGGACATGGAACATATGTGTATTGCTCCATGTAGAAACATGCAAGAAAGCATCTGATACATTGATGAATCCTTTCTCAGGAAGATTGTAGCTCATCGGACTGTGGGATCGTAAATCGCTACGGGTCGTGCTGTAAAACTGGCAATACAACTGAACAATTACCCTGATTTTTTTTATTGTATTAAAATACACTTTTTACATTGATTTTCAATTTTTGGGGGGCCTAAAATGAAAATTCATTTGAGAAAAATAGAAATAAATATTGTACTGTAGAAAATTACACTTCTTTTTTTTTACAATGTATTTTTGGTAAAAATGGTATTAAAGAGTTAATTTTTCTTTATGATTTCTGATCACAATTTTTTTTTTCTGGAATATTTTTTGACATCTGATCAAATGTATTGTATTTTCTCAAAAATGTTGATATTTGCACATTGATTGGTTTAAAACAGTGATGGCGAATCTTTTAGAGACCGAGTGCCCAAACTGCAATCCAAAACCCACTTATTTATCGCCAAGTGCCAACACGGCAATTTATCCTAAATATTGAGGTTTTACTGATACAAACAACTGATACAAAGAGCAGGCGAGGGCAGCATAGAGCAGCCACAGACAGGAGCAGGGGTAAGAGACTGCAGAAATAAAGAATGTGCTCACCCCCATCCTGGTGTATAAGCTGGCCCTCCCCTCAATCCTGGTATATATGCTGGCCCTCCCCTCAATCCTGGTATATATGCTGGCCCTCCCCTCAATCCTGGTATATATGCTGGCCCTCCCCTCAATCCTGGTATATATGCTGGCCCTCCCCTCAATCCTGGTATATATGCTGGCCCTCCCCTCAATCCTGGTATAAATGCTGGCCCTCCCCTCAATCCTGGTATATATGCTGCCCTCCCCTCAATCCTGGTATATATGCTGGCCCTCCCCTCAATCCTGGTATGTATGCTGGCCCTCCCCTCAATCCTGGTATATATGCTGCCCTCCCCTCAATCCTGGTATATATGCTGGCCCTCCCCTCAATCCTGGTGTATATGCTGGCCCTCCCCTCAATCCTGGTATATATGCGGCCCTCCCCTCAATCCTGGTATATATGCTGGCCCTCCCTTCAATCCTGGTATATATGTTGCCCCTCCCCTCAATCCTGGTATATATGCTGCCCCTCCCCTCAATCCTGGTATATATGCTGCCCCCCCTCAATCCTGGTATATATGCTGGCCCTCCCCTCAATCCTGGTATATATGGTGGGCCTCCCCTCAATCCTGGTATATATGCTGGCCCTCCCTTCAATCCTGGTATATATGCTGGCCCTCCCCTCAATCCTGGTATATATGCTGGCCCTCCCGTGAATCCTGGTATATATGCTGGCCCTCCCTTCAATCCTAGTATATATGCTGGCCCTCCCCTCAATCCTGATATATATGCTGGCCCTCCCTTCAATCCTGGTATATATGCTGGCCCTCTCTTCAATCCTGGTATATATGCTGGCCCTCTCCTCAATCCTGGTATATATGCTGCCCCTCCCCTCAAACCTGGTATATATGCTTCCCCCCCTCAATCCTGGTATATATGCTGGCCCTCCCCTCAATCCTGGTATATATGGTGGGCCTCCCCTCAATCCTGGTATATATGCTGGCCCTCCCTTCAATCCTGGTATATATGCTGGCCCTCCCCTCAATCCTGGTATATATGCTGGCCCTCCCCTCAATCCTGGTATATATGCTTTCCCTCCCTTCAATCCTGGTATATATGCTGGCCCTCCCCTCAATCCTGGTATATATGCTGGCCCTCCCTTCAATCCTGGTATATATGCTGGCCCTCTCTTCAATCCTGGTATATATGCTGGCCCTCTCCTTAATCCTGGTATATATGCTGGCCCTCCCCTCAATCCTGGTATATATGCTGGCCCTCCCCTCAATCCTGGTATAAATGCTGGCCCTCCCTTCAATCCTGGTATATATGCTGCCCTCCCCTCAATCCTGGTATATATGCTGGCCCTCCCCTCAATCCTGGTATATATGCTGGCCCTCCCCTCAATCCTGGTATATATGCTGCCCTCCCCTCAATCCTGGTATATATGCTGGCCCTCCCCTCAATCCTGGTGTATATGCTGGCCCTCCCCTCAATCCTGGTATATATGCTGGCCCTCCCCTCAATCCTGGTATATATGCTGGCCCTCCCTTCAATCCTGGTATATATGCTGCCCTCTCCTCAATCCTGGTATATATGCTGGCCCTCCCCTCAATCCTGGTATATATGCTGGCCCTCCCCTCAATCCTGGTATATATGCTGGCCCTCCCCTCAATCCTGGTATAAATGCTGGCCCTCCCCTCAATCCTGGTATATATGCTGCCCTCCCCTCAATCCTGGTATATATGCTGGCCCTCCCCTCAATCCTGGTATATATGCTGGCCCTCCCCTCAATCCTGGTATATATGCTGGCCCTCCCCTCAATACTGGTATATATGCTGGCCCTCCCCTCAATACTGGTATATATGCTGGCCCTCCCCTCAATCCTGGTATATATGCTGGCCCTCCCCTCAATCCTTGTATATATGCTGGCCCTCCCCTCAATCCTGGTATATATGCTGCCCTCCCCTCAATCCTGGTATATATGCTGGCCCTCCCCTCAATCCTCGTATATATGCTGGCCCTCCCCTCAATCCTCGTATATATGCTGGCCCTCCCCTCAATCCTCGTATATATGCTGGTCCTCCCCTCAATCCTCGTATATATGCTGGCCCTCCCCTCAATCCTCGTATATATGCTGGCCCTCCCCTCAATCCTGGTATATATGCTGGCCTTCCCCTCAATCCTGGTATATATGCTCCTCTCTCCTCCCCCCCAGCCATTGTGCATCCCATATTAAAAAAAAAAAAACACATAATAAACCCTCCTCCTCACCTTCCTTCTTCTCCCGCGCAGCGTCCTCTCCTGTAGTCGGCACATCTAGCTGAAGTGTATTGCAGCGCACGTACTAGCCAGGTCCGTGCGCGCTGCAGTACACGCTGCCGGCCAATCAGAGGCCAGCGGCCCCTGGCCTCTGATTGGCCAGCCGACGTCATGCTGGCCTCTGATTTGCCGGCAGCCGCTTCTGATTGTCCGGAAGTCGCTAGCCTCTGATTGGCCAGAAGCCGCAGGCCTCTGATTGGCCGGCTGACGTCATGCTGGCCTCTGATTGGCCGGCAGACGCTGGCCTCTGATTGACCGGTCGACGTCATGCTGGCCTCTGATTGGCCGGCAGCCGCTTCTGATTGTCCGGAAGCCGCTAGCCTCTGATTGTCCGGCCGAATTCATGCTGGCCTCTGATTGACCGGCCGACGTCATGCTGGCCTCTGATTGGCCGGCAGCCGCTGGCCTCTGATTGGCCGGCAGCGTGTATTGCAGCGCACGGGCCTGGCTAGTTCGTGCGCTGCAATACACTTCAGCTCGATGTGTTTCCGTCCGAGAGAGATCGCACATCTAGCTGCAGTAGCGGAGCTGGTGCCGGCACTCGGCGGCTCAGAGTTCTCCCCCGCCGGCCCGATCCAGTAGCGCTAGTGCTGCGGCCATGGTGCCCCCCAGGAGGGCTCTGCTGCCCCCTCTGCACGCTGCCATAGGTTCCCAGCACTGGTGTAAAGCATTTCTTCTTTTACAGCTGACGACCCAAAATTGGGGATTTTCTGAATAAAAAAAAATAAAATGGCCAGTCTGCATTATATATGGTGGAAGTGAGAATGTATCATCTGGATAAGGGGGTGGTCTTCACAGAGGGGTCTATGGAGAGATGTCACTTTATAAGGATCACATAGCATGGAATACCGGGGGGAAGCCTTCTGGCTCCTTATGTTGCTCCAGTCCGGAATGCTCCACTATGGTCCATCCTTCTATAGTTCTTCTCTTACACTTTCTGCTGGTCGGTATATGGACGTATTCGCTCTATGCTGACAGGCGCTCCCTTAGTATAGCTCATGTAATGCACGGCACCACAATGTTGTAGGTTCTGACTACTGTGTAAGAAAACACCCACCCAGAGACCGGCCATAATCTTATAGTCTGGGTGTGAATACGCTGTAGCTATAGCTACACTTTTGTTGTGGAAATTTTGGTAATTTTATTTACCTTTTTGCATTTAGGCTATGTGCCCACGATGCAGAAATGAAGCAGAAAATTTCTGCAGCATTTCTGCATCTCCCTGGCAGAAAAAACGCATGCAGATTGACAAGCGCTTTCCAGGCGATTTTAGCATCACTTGGAAAGTGCTTGACAACTAGGTCACACTGTATAAATCCATGCAAACAGCATGGATTTATATAGTGTGAACCATAAAAATGAAAACAAATAAAGCTATACTCACCCCTGATGCCCGACGTGGCTGCAGCGCTGCTTCCTGTCTGGTTCCTGGATGCCGGCATATCGCGAGACAGAGCGGTGAAGGGCCTGCGGTCACATGACTGTGACGTCACCGCAGGTCCTCAAGCGATGCCGGCATTCAGAGAGAAGCCGCCGGATAGGTGAATATAAACTTTATTTGTTTTTTTATTCTTTTTTTACAGGTACAATGGTACCCAGGTCTGGATGAGAGTCTCCTCTCCTCCAGAACTGGGTACCATCCGCACATAGAGACGCATAGAAGCCGCTTGTAAAAAATGTACAGTCGCGGTTTCTATGCGTCTCAATGCAAGTCAATGGCGGGAGTTCCGCTGCGCTTCTGCAAAATTAAATGACATGCTGCGGATTTTTGTACGCAGCATAAACGCTGCGGAAAAATCCGCAGCATGTGCATAGAACATGCGGAATCCCCTTGGGGACCATGGGGTGCGGATTACCTAGCGTTTCACAAGCGTTTATGCTGTGGAAATTCCGCAGCATAAACGCTTGAAAAACGCTACGTGGGCACTCAGCCTTACCCGAATGAGGCTTGTGAGAAATCCTTAAATATGCAGCAGATTTCTCCTGTATGATGCTGACCAATCATAAGCAAGCAGCAACACTCAAAGAAAAGAAGAACACGCCCCCACCATAGCTCAAAGCGGGTTTCTTAGGGTATAAAGCTACGTTCTCACTATGAGTTTTCAGTGAGTTTTTACGCTGCATATTTTAGAAATAATGCAAGTAACCTATCTTAATGGGTGCAGAAATTCTGCAACATCAAAAACTCACCAAAAGCTCATCGTGGGAACCTAGCCTAAGATGTGTAATGATGGAGAGTCCTGATCTCCTGGTCTAACCTTCTGCATGATTAGAAAGCAGAGGTAACAGCTCTTAGACAAGGAAGGAGACGCACAGCTGAGTTTCTCTGTGTCACATTACAAACCCTTTTATTGACTCTCCTGATTATGGAGTGTGCCAGTATCACACTTATGTCTTCTGTGCTCAAGCAACTTGTATTCTTTCTGCAGTGATATTAGGCTGTTATTACACCTCACACAGGAGCAGTGTGTTCTGGGTTACTTCTATGGTGAAATGCAATGACAGTCTGCTCTAATCTCACTGCAGAATGAGTACAAGTTGAGCACAACGGATCTAAGTGTGATACTGACACTGTGCTCTCATTTCTGGACAGGCAGTTTGGGATAGGCGCAGAACAGCAGAGGTGAGAGTGCCATAAGAGGAGGAAAGCTGTTAAAAAGGTTTGTAATGTTGCACAACTAAACTCTCTTGTGCTGCCCCTTCACCCACAGAGACCTTAACTGAAAGGTATTAGTCAGTTGTGTGCTCTAATCATGCAGGAGGTTAGCCCAGGAGACCAGGTCTGCATCCTTACATCTTAGACACTGAGAAATCTGCTCTAAGCTATGGTGGGGATGTGATCATCTTTCTTTTCAGTGTTGTCGTCTGCTTATAATTGGTCAGCATCATGCAGGGAGAAGAATTTCGCACCCCCAGTGAAAACTCTGATAACATCTACTTGGACTTAATTTTTTTTAACTCATTAGGCGCCAAATACTTTCATTGCTAATATCTCTGCAAATGAAAGATAAAATAGAAAGAGCATGGATGAGATACCAGGACACTGTGTGTGGCACTTTATTATTATTATTTATTATTCTAGCTCCATTTATTCCATGGTGCTTTACATGTGAAAAAGGGGGTATACATAGCAAACACAATTGCAAAAATCTTGAACAAAAACGCAATGGCAAACTGGTACTGGAGGAGAGAGAACCCTACCTGCGATGTCTCACAATCTTCAAGGGATGGGTGAGGATACAGTAGGTGAGGGTAGAGCTGGTCATGCAGCGGTGTGGTGGAGCAATGATTACTGCAGGTTGTAGGCTTTTCGGAAGAGGTGGGTTTTCAGGTTCCTTTAGAAGGTTTCCACGGTAGGCGAGAGTCTGATGTTTTGGGGTAGAGAGTTCTAGAGTAGGGGGGATGCACGGGAGAAATCTTGTATGCAATTGTGAGAAGAAACGATAAGAGGGGAGTAGAGAAGGAGATCTTGTGAGGATCGTAGGTTGCGTGTAGGTGTGTACCGGGAGACTAGGTCACAGATGTATGGAGGAGACAGGTAGTGGATGGCTTGGTATGCCACGGTTAGGGTTTTGAACTGGAGTCTCTGGGCAATGGGGAGTCAGTGAAGCATTTGACAGAGAGGAGAGGCCGGGGAGTAGGCGGAAGGCAGGTGGATTAGTCGGGCAGCAGAGTTTAGGATAGATTGGAGGGGTACGGGAGTGTTAGCGGGGAGGCCACAGAGCAGGAGGTTGTAGTAGTCGAGGCGGGAGATGATGAGGGCGTGCACTAGTGTTTTTGCAGATTCATGGTTGAGGAATATGCGGATCCATGTTTTTGAGTTGGAGTCGGCAGGAGGAGGAAAGGGCTTTGATATGTGGCTTGAAGGAGAGGTTAGAGTCCAGGGTTACTCTGATGCAGCGAGCTTGTGGGACTGGGGAAAGTGGACAGCCATTGATTTTGATGGATAGGTCAGATGGGGAGGCTGAGTGAAATGGGGGAAAGATGATGAATTCTGTTTTATCCATGTTAAGTTTTAGAAATCTAGCAGAGAAGAAGGATGAGATAGCGAACAGACATTTTGGGGTTCTGGTTAGTAAGGAGGTGATATCAGGTCCAGAGAGGTAAATCTGTGTGTCGTTAGCATAGAGATGATACTGAAAGCCGTGGGACTCTATGAGCTGTCCCAGGCCGAAGGTGTAGATGGAGAAGAGCAGGGGTCCTATGACTTAACCTTGGGGAACACTGACAGATAGGATGCGAGATGAGGAGGTGGTGTGTGAGTGAGAAACACTGAAGGTTCTGTCTGTTAAGTATGAGTAGATCCAAGATTATTATGATCTGCAACATAAACTAGGGAAAGAAGGGGAGAGCTGTCCCCACAGTAAGACTAAGCTGAGTCCCTACGTTGTAGCAGGCAACCTGTTCCTTGTGAACAGACCCGCCTTCGTCCTCGGCTAGTCTGAACGGAGACCTATAGAGAAAGGAAGGGGTCCCTAAAAGAACTAAGGACTGGGACAAAAATGGGACACCTCCTAACAGAAGTTGTTGCAGAGCAAAAGAAAAACTGACAAAAGTACTAGAGGTCCAGAGGACCAAGCAAACTAGAGATAGATAGGCACAAAAGCACCTGGCTAGAAAGACAGTCTAAACAACACTGAAGTCTAGCAAGGCCAGAAGGG
Source organism: Phyllobates terribilis (assembly GCF_046119375.1). NCBI lineage: Eukaryota > Metazoa > Chordata > Amphibia > Anura > Dendrobatidae > Phyllobates > Phyllobates terribilis. The sequence continues at coordinate 458,685 of NW_027363232.1, forward strand.
TGGAGCTGGAATAAATAGGAAGATGGTCACGTGACCGCAAAACACAAGATAGAAACAAAAACAAACAGGAGGGTTCTAACAGTACCCCCTCTTTTATGAGGATCCTCCGGATCCTCCAGGCCCAGGCCTATCTGGAAATCTCCTGTGGAAAGCTCTGACAAGTCTAGGGGCAGAGACATCATCCGCCTTAACCCAGGAGTTATTCCTCGGGACCGAAACCTTTCCAAGCGGCGAGATACTGCAATCTCCCTCTATGCTCTCTGGAATTCAGGATACGAGAAATTTCATATTCGCAGTCTTCCACCACCGGAGGAACTGTTACAGTGGCCTCCCTATCCGATACATCAGCCTTTTTCAACAAGGAAACATGAAACACAGGATTAATCTTCCAGGAGGAGGGAACCTCCAGCCTAACAGCAGACTGGTTAACCACCTGAAGCACCTTAAAAGGCCCCACAAACTTCGGACCCAATTTTTTAGAGGAAATCCTCAATCGCAGATTCTTTGAGGACAACCAAACCATGTCACCCACAGTAAACAAAACCTCTTTACATTTCCTGTTAAAATACTTCTTGGACTTTTTGTTAGCCTCTTGAAGGTTACAACGTACATTAGTCCAAACTCTCTCCAAGTCACCGGAAAAATTCTACTCCTCCGGCACCGCCGACCGCAATTTGGAGAACGAACCAAAAGACGGATGTCTCCCAGTACAACATAAAAAGAACACCCAGCAGAGGAGGATGTATGGTTGTTAAGAGCAAATTCTGCGAGTGGCAGAAACTCAGACCACCCCTCTTGATTGTCTGCCACAAATCAACGCAAAAACTGTTCCACATCCTGGTTCTTTCTTTCAGTCTGTCCATTAGACTCAGGATGATAACCAGACGAAAATGACAAATGGACTCCCAACCTGTCACAAAAAGCACGCCAAAAGCGAGCCACAAACTGAGGTCTCCTATCAGAAACAATGTTGGTGGGAACGCCATGGTGCCTGACAATTTCCTTAACAAACGCCTTAGCGAGTGTCTTAGCGCAGGGTAGCTTAATGAATGGAACCAAATGACACATCTTGCTAAAACGGTCCACGACCACCCAGATGTCAGTGAAACCCTCGGACACAGGAAGGTCAGTAATAAAATCCATTGCCAAATGCGTCCAAGGCGCACTAGGAACCTCCAGAGGTCAAAGCAACCCCGCAGCAGGGGTATGGGAAGCCTTTGACCTAGCACACACCGTACACTGACGCACCCACTTGATGACTTCCTTCTGCCACCCGGGCCACCAAAAACTGCGACTGATAAGTCTCTTAGTCCCAGAAATTCCTGGATGACCTGCCAACCGAGACTCATGATACCCCACAAACAAATCTCTCCTAGAGGTTCTAGGCACAAACAATCTCCCATGAGGAGTGTTAGATGGGGCATCCTCTTGGACTTTCAGAATCCCTTCTTCCAAAACAGAGTCTAATGCTGCTACCACAACTCCTTCCTGTAAAATGCTCTCCTCCTCCTCGGTACCAACCATGGGGGAAAAGCTGTGAGATAAAGCATCGGCTTTAACATTCCTAGTACCAGGGATATAGGTAACAGAAAAATTAAACCGAGAAAAAAAAAGTGCCCACCTAGCTTGACGGGCATTCAAGCGTTTGGCAGCATCCAGATAGATCAAATTCTTATGATCTGTGAAAACCTGAACAGGAAATTTAGCACTTTCCAAGAAATGATGCCAATGTTCAAACGCAAGTTTAATAGCCAACAATTCCCGATTACCAACATCGTAATTAAGTTCGGTTTCTGAAAATTTTTTTGAAAAAAAATCACAGGGATGTACTCCATCCTTGTTCTCCTGAGACAAAACTGCACCGACCCCCACCGAAGAAGCATCAACCTCGACCAAAAAAGGCTTGGTCTCATCAGGCTGCATAAGGATAGGGGCAGAACTGAACCTCTCCTTGAGATACACAAAAGCTTCAATGGCCTCAGTAGTCCACTGGACCGTATTCGCACCTTTCCTGGTGAGATCAGTCAGTGGCTTAACAATTATAGAAAAATTCTTAATGAATTTCCTGTAATAATTGGCGAAACCCAAAAATCTCTGTATCGATTTCAAACCAATAGGCCTAGGCCATTCCTGCACAGCCTGAACTTTCACCGGGTCCATCTCAAAGCCCTCGCTGGAGATAATGTAGCCCAAAAAACGAATTCTCTGCACAGCGAACTCACATTTCTCCAGCTTAGCAAAAAGTGAATTATCACTCAATAACTGCAACACCTCACGTACGCTCTGCCAATGGGAATCCAGATCTGGTGAATAAATCAGAATGTCATCCAAATACACAACCACATTCTTGCCAATCAAAGGTCTCAGGATGTCATTAATAAGGTTCTGAAAAAACGCGGGTGCATTGGTAAGACCGAAGGGCATCACCAGATTCACAAAATGACCTACCGGAGTGTTAAAAGCAGTTTTCCATTCATCACCCTCCTTCATTCGTAACAAATTGTATGCCCCCCGGAGATCAATTTTATAGAACCACTTGGTCCCCACTAACTGGTTAAACAAGTCTGGAATTAACGGCAATGGGTAGGAATTGCGTACGATTATCTTATTAATTTCACGAAAGTCCAGACATGGACGTAAACCACCGTCTTTTTTTTTAACAAAGAAAAATCCAACGGCCACAGGCGACTTAGAAGGTCTAATGTGACCAGCAGCCAAGCTCGTCTGTATGTATTCCTCCAAGGCCTTTCTTTCAGGGATAGTCAGATTTAATAAGCGACTCTTGGGAAGAGTAGCTCCAGAAACAAACTCAATGGTGCAATCATAGTCCCTATGAGGAGGTAAAACTTGCGACTCCTCCTCTGAAAAAACCTTCCAAAAATCCTGAATAGGTACAGGTAATTCCCCTTTTTCCACAGCCGCAATGCGACCGTTACAACATTTATCATAGCACTTAGGACTCCAAGACTTAATCTCATTAGTAGACCAGTCCAGTAAAGGATTGTGCAGTTTTAACCAAGGCAAACCTGCACATGCGGATTTCAATTGGGGAACATTGCTGCCCTTCTACCATGCGTTTTTCATGCGTTTCCGCGGCGTTTACGCAACTGCAAAAACGCCGCGGAAACGCATGAAAAACGCATCGTGTGAACTCAGCCTCAGGCTATGTGCCCACGTTGCAGAAATGAAGCAGAAAATTTCTGCTTCATTTCTGCAAGTCCTCTCCCAGAAAAACGCATGCGGAATTCCGCACGCGTTTATCGCGCGTTTTTCATGCGTTTATCTCGCGTTTTCCACATGCGGAATTGCCTTGCGTTTTTAATGCATTGCACAAGGCAATTCCGCTTGCGGAAACGCAAAATTAATTGACATGCTGCGGATTTTTGAACGCAGCATAAAAGCTGCGGAAAAATCCGCAGCATGTGCATAGAACTTGCGGAATCCCCTTGGGGACCATGGGGTGCGGATTACCATGCGTTTTACAAGCAATTCCGCTGCGGAAATTCCGCATCAAAAACGCTTGTAATCCGCAACGTGGGCACGCAGCCTAAAAGCAAAAGTATAAATACTAATTATTTATCAAAGCTGGACAAAATCTAGAAACCATATAATAAAACTGGCATAAAATATAGTGCTGAACAAGAGTTTAGGGAGAGATGTACAACTGGCACTGGCCTTTAGAAGGGATTGTGTAATCGCACAAAACTAGCAAAAATGTAAAGTGCCTGTAAAACAAGGAACGTGCAATTTACCTCTTAGTAAAAATCCTATTCTTTCTCAAGAACGGGAGGAATTTTAATTTCATGATTTTTTTTAATCAAATAATTTTTATTGAAAAACTCCAAATACAAATTTTCCATCTTTCAAATAACATACATGACATAGTAATTCCATAGTATAAAACATGAACAAAGTATCTGAACTTCAATTCCCTAACCCACCCTAAACCCAAATCCCAACACTTCAGAGAGAACCATTTTCAGAGCAGTTCTAGAATAACGGACTACAGCATTCGTAGAAGGGGGAAGAAGATAAAAAAGAGACTAACAAAGGGATAGCAGCGTTTTAATTTTATCATTTACTGCTTGATGCCTGAGCCGGGAAGTGCACGCTTGAAAACGGTTGCAGGCTGCTGTAATCACAGGACACAAGCAAACAGCATGGCATTTCCTATCAGCAGGGAGGAAGTAAAGGGAACAGTAATGAAAGTCTCCTCCTACTCCGCTCCATAATGAAATGAACAGTGTGCATCCTACAAATGCGATGCATACAGCAAACAATTCATTTTCCATACACAGGTTTTGAGTTGACCACTGGATATACACATGTGTATAACTAATTACCAGAACTGGAAATCGAAAAAAAAGACGAGCAAGTTTGGGGTGAATCCTGCCTTCATTACTGCACAGCCGCTCATAGAGGGATCGGTACTAGGAACAGCAGGAGTGCCGGCGATGTTCACAGATTTACCTGCTGCGGGACTGAAGGAGTCTGATAGTGTTCGGCTCTAAGCTTTTTACCTTGTTTACGACAGGAAAAATTGAAAGCTGTGCTTCAAAGGCGAGGAAGAAGTTGGTCACTGTCTGCGCTTGAATACCCTTAAGAGGGGAAAAAATATATATATACATATATACAAATACTGAAACATCTAAATGCATTAGAACATCAAACCTGGTGAAGCGGTAAATGACTTGTCCTCCAGGGATACAGGCTACTGTGAGGCTAAGTGCACACAATGCGTATTTGAAGCGGAAATTTCCGCTTCATTTCCGCATGTCCTTTTTCCTGGAAAACGCATGCGGAATTTGGCATGCGTTTTTCGCGCGTAATTCGCGCGTTTTGCACATGCGGAATTGCCTTGCGTTTTCTACTGCATTGTAGATGGCAATTCCGCATGCGTAAACGCACAAAGAATTGACATGCTGCGGAATTTTCCGCACAACAAAACGCTGCGGAAAATTCCGCATCGTGGGCATTACAATTGCGGAATGCCATAGGGGACCATGGCAGAAGGCTAACATGCGTAATTCATGCGTTTACGCTGCGGAATTTTCCGCACAAAATACGCATGAAATACGCATCGTGTGCACATAGCCTCATTCAGTAATTATTTAATAGGAATTTTACATTTTATGTGATCACCACGCTAGAATGTAAATGATGAAAACACAACACAACTCCTCACCATATGAAGATATTTTGTGTTTTAGGCTATGTGCCCACGATGCAGAAATGAAGCAGAAAATTTCTGCAGCATTTCTGCATCTCCCTGGCAGAAAAAAACGCATGCAGATTGTGCATGCGTTTTTCCTGCAGAATACATGCGGATCCACATGCGGATTCACATGCATTTCCGCATGCAGATTGACAAGCACTTTCCAGGCGATTAGCATCACTTGGAAAGTGCTTGACAACTAGGTCACACTGTATAAATCCATGGAAACAGCATGGATTTATACAGTGTGAACCGTAAAAATTAAAACAAATAAAGCTATACTTACCCCCGAGGCCCCGGCGTGGCTGCAGCGCTGCTTCCTGGCTGGTTCCCGGCTGCCGGCATATCGCGAGACAGAGCGGTGAAGGGCCTGCGGTCACATGACTGTGACGTCACCGAAGGTCCTTCAGCGCTGCTGGCATTCAGAGAGAAGACGCCGGACAGGTGAATATAAACTTTATTTGTTATTTTATTCTTTTTTTTTCAGGTACAATGGTACCCAGGTCTGGATCAGAGTCTCCTCTCCTCCAGAACTGGGTATCATCCGCACTTAGAGACGCATAGAAGCCGCTTGTAAAAATGTACAGTCGCGGTTTCTGTGCGTCTCAATGCAAGTCAATGGCGGGAATTCCGCTGCACTTCCGCAAAATTAAATGACATGCTGCGGATTTTTGTACGCAGCATAAACGCTGCGGAAAAATCCGCAGCATGTGCATAGAGCATGCGGAATCCCCTTGGGGACCATGGGGGGCGGATTACCTAGCGTTTTACAAGCGTTTCCGCTGCGGAAATTCCGCAGCATAAACGCTTGAAAAATGCTACGTGGGCACACAGCCTTATAGAACAGCATTTCTGTGGAATAACACGACTGATTTACTGTGTATGCACCATAGCCTTCATTTGATGTCACTTACTGTCACCTGTCACCTTGCCCCAACTCTGCAATCCCCAATATCAGTCCATGACCTCAATGGGGTCACTATAAAATTCTAAAGAGGACTGGTCATGTCTCTATTAGAAAATAGATAAACTTAGGATAGAAACAATATGAGCATATACCCTGCTATAAGTAAGTAAAAAGCAATAGTGAATATATATAATATAGGGTACTTAGTAAACATGGTTTTTGATTTAAAAAAAGCCATCCCACCCACACCAAGGTGTACCCAGTCAGTTATGTGAAATATATAATAAAATACACTTTAGTACAATATTAGTGTTTTGTCCCTTTAAATCTGCTGCTACTTCTGTCACCATGGTAACTGCATTCATACTCGGCCAATAGGATTGCTCGGTTTGAATTTTGAAAAAAAAAAAGTCCTATATCGTCAGTTTGTTCCTTCTCATCTGAGTGTGAAGACAGACACCTGCGATCAGCGAGAGATTATAGGTATAAGACGTGATATAATATAACGGACGGAGCCACATCCCATCACACGCACTCAGCGACCACAACTCACAGAAATCAGCACATTTACCAGACAATAAGTTATTATTCCCCAACACATAATACGCTGAGACACCAGTGGGGGGCGCCGCACTCGTTACATCTCCCATCTGGATGGATCCAGCGACGAGATCCTGATATTTCCCCCCAGCTCCGCTCCTCCATAGGGAATGGCCCAGATGCACGCAGAACGGACCGAAGTGTAATACTGCTAGAACTCTGCATGATATCACATCCTCCATATATACCACATAATAAAGGGGTGCTCCCACTGGGACAGGTCATCACCTATCCAGAGATCAGTGATAACTTGTTCCAACTAGACATCCCCTTTAATGGAAGAGATCACATCTCTAACAGTCAATACGCTATTCATTCCCAATCTTCCCTGGCCCCAGTAATGCCCCTGAGTATATCGCCAATATGAGCCAATCATCAAACCCTCTGCTGACTGTTCCCGATGTTTTATAGAGTTTGGAGACGTTGCTACAAGAGAAGATATCAGCGGACACCATGGGGGTGGAGTATTCTGCCAGCGATGGAGCAGGTAGTATCCACCAGTCTGTGATATCTGACCTTCCTCCATATTCTGCTCTTACATGCGTTTCTTCAGCTTTACCCCTTCCCGACATAACCAATTTATGTTTTTTTTCTGTTTTTTCCTCCGCTTTTTCCAACTTTTCTAACTTTTTGATATCTGTCCACATAGTGTGAGGTCTTGTTATTTTGTAGGATGAGCTGTCCTTATAAATGACACCATTCATTTACCACATAGTGCTAGAAAACGGGAAAAACATTCCAAGTGCAGTAAAAGTGCGAAAAAAAAAGCCTGACATTGTTTTTCTGGGAACGGTTTTAACGGCGCACATTGTGTGGTAAAAATGACCTGGTAATAGGATCCTACTCCTCAGTGTGATTACAGCAAGACCAAACTTCTCCAATAGTTTTGGCAAAAGAAAAAAACTTTTTTTTGATGCTGTCACCATTTTTTCTGAGACCCGAAACATTTTCAGTTTCCGGGTTGATGGAGCTGTGTGGGGGCTTATTTTTTGAAGGGCAAGAGGACTTTATTGATAACATTTTGGGACACATATGTCATGGTCATCGCTTCTTACAGGATTTTCTGCAGTATTGAGGCGAACGAAAAAATGCAATTTTGTCTTTTTGAATTTTTTTCTGTGTTCACTGATCGTTTTTTTTTTTTTATATTTTGATAGATTGTATTTCTCTGAAAGAGACCATACCACAAAATGTGTATATTTTTATTATCTTTATTTTTAGTGGGAGGTGAGTTGAACGTGTGGGGTTTTAATAAATATATATATACTTTTTTTCACTGTATTTGTATACATCATCTGATTGCTTGTGCTATATACAGCGATACCACAGTAATGCTCCATATAGCAAAACCACGGTCTTCTTTACAGCCCAAATGAAGCTTTATGATGACAGACACGGAGGCTTCAGCAGACCCCCGGATGTCATAGCAGTCCATCGGCGCCCTATGATCGCGTCACAGGAGCGCCGGTGGGCGTATGGAACGACGCGTCCCAATGCTGGCGCACTGTTAATGCTGCTGTTAGAGATTGACAGCAGCACTGAACAGGTTAACAGTGGTGGGCAGATCTTCGCTCCACTCGCAGCTGTTAGAGGCAGGTCCTGGTTGTTTGTCACAGCCATTATCTGCCATGTACGGGGCGAGCTGACCCTGCTCCATACACCCGCTACTGACTTATACCATACATGTACGGCAGATGTTGGTAAGGAGTTAAAGCGGTTGTCCAGCTTTGGGGCCATTTTTTTTACTTTAATGCAAGTATTTGGGGCTAAAATCGATTTCTGTAATTGAGTTTCATTAAAAATGTTGCCTTCTGTAGCATCTGTGCTGCACTGTCTATTGCTGGCTGCAAAATTAGCTAACTGAGAATCTATCAGTGAGCTCCTTAGTCTTAAGGGAGAGTTTGTAGATCTTTAATCTGTTTTTTTTTCCTGAGTGCCTATTAGCTGATCTATGCCCAAAGAAAACACAAAACTTGAATGTGCAGGGAAACAATAAGTCTGTAATAGTCGGTGTAAAACACTTAATGAAACCTAAATGTAAAAAAATTACTTTTAGTAGTAAATACATGACATGAGAAAATATACACTGCTCAAAAAAATAAAGGGAGCACTTAAACAACAGAATATAACTCCAAGTAAATCAAACTTCTGTGAAATCAAACTGTCCACTTAGGAAGCAACACAGATTGACAATCAATTTCACATGCTGTTCTGCAAATGGAATAGACAATAGATGGAAATTATTGGCAATTATCAAGACACACTCAATAAAGGAGTGGTTCTGCAGGTGGAGACCACAGACCACATCTCAGTACCAATGCTTTCTGGCTGATGTTTTGGTCACTTTTGAATGTTGGTTGTGCTTTCACACTCGTGGTAGCATGAGACGGACTCTACAACCCACAGAAGTTGCTCAGGTAGTGCAGCTAATCCAGGATGGCACATCATTGCGAGCTGTGGCAAGAAGGTTTGCTGCGTCTGTCAGCGTAGTGTCCAGAGGCTGGAGGCGCTACCAGGAGACAGGCCAGTACACCAGGAGACGTGGAGGGGGCCATAGCAGGGCAACAACCCAGCAGCAGGACCCCTACCTCTGCCTTTGTGCAAGGAGGAACAGGAGGAGCACTTCCAGAGCCATGCAAAATGACCTCCAGCAGGCCACAAATGTGCATGTGTCTGCATAAACGGTTAGAAACCGACTCCATGAGAGTGGGATGAGGGCCAGACGTCCACAGATGGGGGTTGTGCCCAATGCCAGACCTCATGTGGCTGGAGTATGTGAGCAGTTCCTGCAAGATGAAGGCATTGAAGCTATGGACTAGCCCGCCCGTTCCCCAGACCTGAATCCCATTGAGCACATCTGGGACATCATGTCTCACTCCATCCACCAACGTCACGTAGCACCACAGACTGTCCAGGAGTTGGTGGATGCTTTAGTCCAGGTCTGGGAGGAGATCCCACAGGAGACCATCCGCAACCTCATCAGGAGCATGTCCAGGCGTTGTAGGGAGGTTATACAGGCACGTGGAGGCCACACACAATACTGAGCCTCATTTTGACTTGTTTTAAGGACATTACATCAAAGTTGGATCAGCCTGTAGTGTGTTTTTCCACTTTAATTTTGGGGGTGACTCCGAATCCAGGCCTCCATTGGTTAATAAATTTGATTTCCATTGATGATTTTTGTGTGATTTTGTTGTCAACACATTCAACTTTGTACAGAACAAAGTATTCAATGAGAATATTTCATTCATTCAGATCTAGGATGTGTTATTTGAGTGTTCCCTTTATTTTTTTGAGCAGTGTGTATATATAATATAAATAATTACTGCAGCTTTAATGCTATTTATTACGTCTCAGGAGGAAGACGGAAGAGGAAGAGGACGGAAGAGGCGGAGGACGGAAGAGATGGAGGACGGAAGAGGCGGAGGACGGAAGAGGAGGAGGACAGAAGAGGAGGAGGACGGAAAAGGAGGAGGACGGAAGAGGAGGAGGATGGAAGAGAAGGAGGACGGAAGAGGCGGAGGACGGAAGAGGCGGAGGATGGAAGAGGCAGAGGACAGAAGAGGCGGAGGATGAAAGAGGTGGAGGACGGAAGAGAAGGAGGACGGAAGAGGAGGAGGACGGAAGATGAGGAGGACCGAAGAGGAGGAGGACGTAAGAGGAAGAGGACGGAAGAGGAAGAGGACGAAAGAGGCGGAGGACAGAAAAGGCGGAGGACGGAAGAGGCGGAGGACAGAAGAGGCGGAGGACGGAAGAGGCGGAGGACAGAAGAGGAGGAGGACGGAAGAGAAGGAGGACGGAAGAGGAGGAGGACAGAAGAGGAGGAGGACAGAAGAGGAGGAGGACGGAAGAGGAAGAGGACGGAAGAGGAGGAGGACGAAAGTGGAGGAGGATGGAAGAGGAGGAGGACAGAATAGGAGGAGGAGGACAGAACTGCACCTTAAGATCCCTAGGGGGAAAGGGATGGTAGTAATATAGTGGTAGTATATCCGTATTAGTGTAATATGAGTAATAATACTAGTGATAATAGTAAGAAAGTAATAAAATAACAGTAGTAATAGTAGTAGGTAGAATAGTAGTGTGATCCAGGGTCCTAGGATTGATCGCCTTTTCTCGGGGTCAAGAAGGAATTTTTCCCCTGTGACACAAATTGGCTGAAGGTGTCCTGGGGTTTTTGCCTTCTTCTGGATCAACACTGTAGGTATAGGGCAGTATTAGTAGTGATAGGAAAGAAGAATAATACTGTAATAAGATAGCACAATGTAATAATAACCATATCAAATAGATTTATAAAAACAAATTAAAATAACTCCAGTAGTACAATAATTAGTGTAATATTATATAACTTGTAATAACATTAATAGGTTTGATCCAGGGTCCTAGGACTGATCGCCTTTTCCCAGGGTCAAGAAGGAATTTTTCCCCTGTGACACAAATTGGCTGAAGGTGTCCTGGGGTTTTTGCCTTCTTCTGGATCAACACTGTAGGTATAGGGCAGTATTAGTAGTGATAGGAAAGAAGAATAATACTGTAATAAGATAGCACAATGTAATAATAACCATATCAAATAGATTTATAAAAACAAATTAAAATAACTCCAGTAGTACAATAATTAGTGTAATATTATATAACTTGTAATAACATTATTAGGTTTGATCCAGGGTCCTAGGACTGATCGCCTTTTCCCGGGGTCAAGAAGGAATTTTTCCCCTGTGACACAAATTGGCTGAAGGTGTCCTGGGGTTTTTGCCTTCTTCTGGATCAACAGCTTTAGGCATAGGGATTTTAGTAATACCATTATTAGAATCACAAGATTAATAAAAAAAAATTAGAATTACATTTTTTTAATTCGTTTTATAACAGTTACAATTAATTGCATTAATGCAATAATAATAAATAGTAAAAATGGTGGTAATAATAATAATACAAAAAACTAGTCCCAGTTAGTAAGTTAGTGTAATGTTAGTGTAGGGACCCATCTGAAGAGGTCGCCTTGACGTTGGCAGATGGGCTCGCACAATTTGCTCAAAATGTGCGCTAAGAGCCTCATATTTCTATGTACAGGAGATCTAGCAGTAATACCATTCAGGAGATATCTGTGTACACACATTTTGTTATATACTTTTGTGCAGCACACAGGGCAGGTATACAGGTACAGGGCGAGAGTGTTACAGTGATATTATAACTCGGCCTTAAGGATAAAATGCTGATAACTACAGATCCTGGAAACACATTCGAAACTAGACCTTGTAAGTAACTGGTTCCCAGCTAGTGGTAAATATGTACAGGGCAGTCCGGTACCAAGACCTGCTCTATAGGACACATTATCATCAGGCAGGTCCTTACAAGATCTGCGGCAGAAGTGTGGCTGTGTAACACAGTCCTGCTCCTGCCTCAGCTGCCCACACTGGAGCCAACCTTGATCCTGGCAGCTTAATCCATTGTATGACACAGTAGGGGGCTTCCACAGCATTTAGGCACTTTAGACAGGAGAGGGAAGCATGATCATGGTGCCAATGTGTTTCTATGGCAGCTGAGATCTAACAATGGACCCCATGACGGCCATTTTACTGCTCCTATTAGACCCCGGCTGAGGAAAGGTCTATGAGGACACCGGTCAGACTTATGTCGCCTGCTCTGCACATATTAGAAATACCTAGGGCTGATTAGTTTGCCATTTGTAAATCTGATCCAGCAGCGTTGGGCTACCACTGACGTGATCAGGGCTATTGAGCTCCTAGATTGGGCAGAGGAGCTCAGTATTCAGCAGGAGCTGGCCGAGGAGAGCAGAGCAACTTGCATGGGGCTGCTGCACAAGAAGCAACTCACAAGGTGGAGATTTACCCGGAGACGCTGTGCTCGGGCTGTGATCTGCTGTGCAGGCTGCATAGTAGATGCCTCGAAGGACCCGAACTTCACCCCTAACAGGCACAGCAGAGCTCGGACGGCTGCAAGTGAACAGAGAGCGGCTGATTAGTAACTGCTGCGTCTCCTGCAGCTCAGATAAGAGCCGCACAGAGCGGGGGTTCAGTAATGATGAATATGGGAAGTGTCCACCCCTCACATGCCCTAAATGCGGCCTCCAGAGGTAAAGTTTCCCCTGTAACCAGCGCCTCCTCCCACCTTCTCTGCTGGCATGCTCCATTACTTAAAGGGGATGTCTGTAGAAAACAAGTTATCACTTATCCACAGGCTCGGTGATCACTTACTGATCGTGGGGTCTGACCGCTGCGAGCCATCGTCTGATCGGGAAGGAGTGGAAAGTCAGGGATCAACTGCTGCTCCATTCATTCTCTATGGGGCTCCGGAAAAGCCGAGCTCAGCACTTGAATGCCACATAGGGAATGAATGGAGTGGATCCTGGAGTAATAACATGTCCTCCTCTCCTCAGCTTTCTGTCTGTGTAAGTGGCTCAGCCCTTGTCTCCCCTTCTTCTCCGGCTTCTGTGCTGGTCCTTGTGAGGAAGAGGAAACCCTCTGCCCTTCTGCTCCGGCTTCTGTGCTGGTCCCTGTGAGGAAGAGGAAACCCTCTGCCCTTCTGCTCTCAGTCCTCTGCGACTTTTCACAATCGCTCAGTGCACCCATTATATGTAATAAGGATCATTCTTCATCCCTTGTCCAGCTTTCATCCCCCCCAGTCTGACCAGCGGACAAGATAATAAACATGTGAGTGGAAGGTTCACAATTATTAGATGTGTTGTGAAAAGTCTCCACAGCATTATCCGGAGAAAACTGCAGGGTGACCGCTTGTGAAACCAGCACAAAATCCAGCGGACAGCGCTTCCCTGTCCCCCGCCGGTCTCCGTATCCTGGCATTCAGCTATTCCATTTGGTGCTTATTCTGGAAGGAAAACAAAAATGTGATGTTCTTACACAGACGCCTGAAGACGCAGCTTTTCATCATCCATGTTGGGCTGTTGTATGACGTGTGGATTACTCTGCTTGCTAGATTCTTGCATTACCACAAACACTGCCTTTATTTTGTGATTTCTGTGCCGCTTCCCACTTCTATTGGCACTGTGATATATCAGCACGTGAGGGCTGCCACAATCATGTGTCAATAGGTTATTGCTGGAGCCTGTGATATAGAGACCATCCTGGACCAGGGAAGACTTGGTACAGAAGCACCTAGAGAGGGGGGTACAGGGGCTTCATTTCAATTTTAAACTTAGCTGGATTGTGTTTAGCTACAAGAATGGAAAGTAAAATAATAAAATCTTAATTTTTTTTTTCTATTTGGCAAAATCGTCCATCAGAGGTTTGGCCACTACCGAAAAGTTTTTGATGAACTTACAGTAGTAGCTGGCGAAACCCAAAAAACTTTGTAATGCCTTTAAGTCTTGAATATAATACCAATCCAGTACCGTCCGGACTTTGGCCAGATCCATGCAAAAACGGTGAATGTTAAGAACTAACCCTGAATGGAGAACATACATTTCTCTGGTTTGACAAATAATTTATTATCTTTGAGTATCTGTAAGACCTGCCTGATATGTACCTGATGTGACTGGAGGTAAGTAAATTAATATGTCATCAAGATTGGTTTGTTGTGATCTACCTGCCAGATGACTAAAAATGTCACTAACAGTGTTGAAAGAAAGCGGGAGCATTAGTCAACCCAAATGCCATCACAAGCTTTTCATAGTGCCCCTCAGGAGTATTGAAGGCCATCTTCCACTCATCTCCTCAATGTGAATGAGATTATAAGTAGAGATGAGCGGTGTTCGACTAGAACTGGTCGCCAATCTCAAATTCGAGCTGTTTTGGGCGGTGTTCGAGTTGTTCGACGAACCCGAACGATTTGCAAAAAATTCGGCTGTTCGAGGTTATGTTCGATAACTGTTCGTGCACCAAAAGCTTGTCCTGCATGTCTGGTGCTATTTAGAGCACCAATCATGCAGGGATTGTCTGCCACTCACTGTAATGCCACAGCCATGGTGGTTGTGGCATTACAGTGATTGCCCAAATCGATGGGAACAGTGCCAACAGTGAAACATGAAAAGCCGGCAATTCAGCAGCGGCATACACCGGTACCCGACAATTTAGAACCGAAAGAATAGAGCTTCACACATAGATTAGATAGATATAAACATGTCAGCCACATATATACGAAGTACAGTGAAAGTGCTGCTTACTGTACTTGTCATTTAGCGTAAAGGATTTATCAAAAAAAATAATAGTGTTTTCATGCACCGTCTCTTTAAAAAAGCCGGCCGGCAATTCAGCAGCGGTACCCGACAATTTAGAATAGAAGGAATAGAGAATCACACATAGATTAGATAGATAGAAACATGTCAGTCACATATATATGAAGTACAGTGACAGTGTTGCTTACTGTACTTGTCATTTAGTGTAAAGGATTTATCAAAAAAAATAATAGTGTTTTCATGCACCGTCTCTTTAAAAAAGCCGGCCGGCAATTCAGCATCTGTACCCAACAATTTAGAATAGAAGGAATAGAGAATCACACATAGATTAGATAGATAGAAACATGTCAGTCACATATATATGAAGTACAGTGACAGTGTTGCTTACTGTACTTGTCATTTAGTGTAAAGGATTTATTAAGAAAAATAATAGTGTTTTCATGCACCGTCTCTTTAAGAAAGCCGGCCGGCAATTCAGCATCTGTACCCAACAATTTATAACAGACAGAATAGAGCTTCACACATAGATTAGATAGATAGAAACATGTCAGTCACATATATATGAAGTACAGTGATAGTGTTGGTTACTGTACTTGTCATTTAGTATTAAAATAAAGGATTTATTATTAAAAAAATTGGCGTGGGGTTCCCCTTAATTTTAGGCTCTAGCGGAGGTTAAGCAGACAGCTGGGGCAGATGTTTGAAGCCTGGGAAGGGGGTAATACCCACGGAGCTTCCCAGGCTACTAATATCAGCCCCCAGCTGAATACATAGCCTTTACTAGCTATTAAAATGGGGGACCCCCCGAAAAAAATGACGTGGGGTCCCCCCTAATTTAATAGCTAGCAAAGGCTAGGCAGACAGCTGGGGGCTGATATTAATAGCCCAGGAAGGGAGCCATGAATATTGGCCCCCTCCCAGGCTAGAAACACCAGCCGTCAGCCGCCCCAGAAATGGCGCATTCATAGGATGCGCCAATTCTGGCACTTAGCCTCGCTCTTCCACGCTGCCCTGTAGCGGTGGCAGGGGGTAATAGGGCTGGGGTTGATGTCAGCTTATAATGCCAGCTGACATCAAGCCCAGGTTAGTAATGGAGAGGCATCTATAAGACACCCCCATTACTAACCCCATAGTCAAAGTTAAAAGAAAACACAAACACCCAGAATAAAGTCCTTTAATTGAAATAAAGACACAATCCTTTATTGTTCTAAATTAAACCATACTTACCATCACGCCCATTCCAGCTGAAGCCAACGATCTCCTGCAATAAAAGAAAAATAATAAAGCAACATCATCCTTACCTTTCCATGGTTCCCACGACAGCTTCAGCTCTGCTACATCGAGATGACAGGCTGGACTGCAGCAGAACGCTGCCATCCAGCCTGTCATCCCGCAGACACTGAGAAGAGCAGGCTTGCTTGCGCTCCACATTGTCTCTCTGTGACGGCATAAAGATGAGCCGAGGTCATGTCCAATGAACTCGGCTCACCTCATGCACGTCACTTACAGCGTGGGAGAATTCTCACGCTGAAGCGCTGAGTGCAGGAGAATTTTCCCACGCTGTCAGTGAGGTGCATGAGGTGAGCTGAGTTCATTGGACATGAGCTCACCTCATGCACGTCACTGACAGCGTGGGAGAATTCTCCTGCACTCAGCACTTCAGCGTGAGAATTTTCCCACGCTGTCAGTGACGTGCATGAGGTGAGCTGAGTTCATTGGACATGACCTCGGCTCATCTGGATGCCGTCACAGAGAGACACTGAGGAGCGCAAGCATGCCTGCTCTTCTCAGTGTCTGCGGCATGACAGGCTGGATGGCAGCGTTCTGCTGCGGTCCAGCCTGTCATCTCGATGTAGCAGAGCTGAAGCTGTCGTGGGAACCATGGAAAGGTAAGGATGAGGTTGGTTTATTATTTTTCTTTTATTGCAGGAGATCGTTGGCTTCAGCTGGAATGGGCGTGATGGTAAGTATAGTTTAATTTAGAACAATAAAGAATTGTGTGTTTATTTCAATTAAAGGACTTTATTCTGGGTGTTTGTGTTTTTTTTAAATACTTTACTAGAAATTCATGGCGGTCATGTCTAATACTGGCGTGACCCCATGAATTTTGGGCTTGGGGCCAGCTGATAATACCAAGCTGGCCCTAACCCCTTTATTACCCAGTGAGCCACCGCACCAGGGCCCTGGATGAGTTGGGTACAGCGCCAGAAGATGGCGCTTCTATGAACGCGCCATTTTCCGGGGTGGCTGCGGACTGCAATTTGCAGCGGGGGGGGCCCAGAAAGCTTGGGCCTCCCTGCGCTGCAGATTCCAGCCCCCAGCTGCCTAGTTGTACCTGGCTGGACACAAAAATAGGGCGAAGCCCCACGTATTTTTTTTTTAATTATTTCATGAAATTCATGAAATAATTAAGAAAAAAAGGCCTTCCCTATATTGTTGTGTCCGGCCAGGTACAAATAGGCAGCTGGTGGTTGGGGGCAGCCCATTCCTGCCTGCTGTACCTGGCTGGACACAAATATAGTGCGAAGCCCCACTTCAATTTTTTTAAATTATTTCAGGAAATTCATGAAATAATTAAAAAAAAATTGACGTGGGGCTTCGCACTATATTTGTGTCCAGTCAGGTGCAGCAGGCAGGAACGGGCTGCCCCCAACCACCAGCTGCCTATTTGTACCTGGCCGGACACAACAATATAGGGAAGCCCTTTTTTTCTTAATTATTTCATGAAATAATTTAAAGAAAATTGACGTGGGGCTTCGCCCTGTTTTTGTGTCCAGCCAGGTACAACTATGCAGCTGGGGCTGGAATCCGCAGCGCAGGGAGGCCCAAGCTTTCTGGGCCACCCCCGCTGCAAATTGCAGTCCGCAGCCACCCCGGAAAATGGCACGTTCATAGAAGCGCCATCTTCTGGCGCTGTACCCAACTCATCCAGGGCCCTGGTGCGGTGGCTCACTGGGTAATAAAGGGGTTAGGGCCAGCTTGGCATTATCAGCTGGCCCTAAGCCCAAAATTCATGGGGTCACGCCAATATTAGACATGACCACCATGAATTTCTAGTAAAGTATTTAAAAAAAACACAACACCCAGAAAAAAGTCCTTTAATTGAAATAAACACACAATTCTTTATTGTTCTAAATTAAACCATACTTACCGTCACGCCCATTCCAGCTGAAGCCAACGATCTCCTGAAATAAAAGAAAAATAATAAAGCAACATCATCCTTACCTTTCCATGGTTCCCACGACAGCTTCAGCTCTACTACATCGAGATGACAGGCTGGACCGCAGCAGAACGCTGCCATCCACCCTGTCATCCCGCAGACACTGAGAAGTGCGCTCCACAGTGTCTCTCTGTGAGGGCATCCAGATGAGCCGAGTTAATGTCCAATGAACTCGGCTCACCTCATGCACGTCACTGACAGCGTGGGAAAATTCTCCTGCACTCAGCGCTTCAGCGTGGGAGAATTCTCACACTGAAGCGCTGAGTGCAGGAGAATTCTCCCACGCTGTCAGTGACGTGCAGGAGGTGAGCTGAGTTCATTGGACATGAGCTCACCTTATGCACGTCACTGACAGCGTGGGAGAATTCTCCTGCACTCAGCGCTTCAGCGTGAGAATTTTCCCACGCTGTCAGTGACGTGCATGAGGTGCGCCGAGTTCATTGGACATGAACTCGTCTCATCTTTATGCCGTCACAGCCAGACACTGCAGAGCGCAAGCAAGCCTGCTCTTCTCAGTGTCTGCGGGATGACAGGCTGGATGGCGGCGTTCTGCTGCGGTCCAGCCTGTCATCTCGATGTAGCAGAGCTGAAGCTGTCGTGGGAACCATGGAAAGGTAAGGATGATGTTGCTTTATTATTTTTCTTTTATTGCAGGAGATCGTTGGCTTCAGCTGGAATGGGCGTGATGGTAAGTATGGTTTAATTTAGAACAATAAAGGATTGTGTCTTTATTTCAATTAAAGGACTTTATTCTGGGTGTTTGTGTTTTCTTTTAACTTTGACTATGGGGTTAGTAATGGGGGTGTCTTATAGACGCCTCTCTATTACTAACCTGGGCTTGATGTCAGCTGGCATTATAAGCTGATATCAACCCCAGCCCTATTACCCCCTGCCACCGCTACAGGGCAGCGTGGAAGAGCGAGGCTAAGTGCCAGAATTGGCGCATCCTATGAATGCGCCATTTCTGGGGCGGCTGACGGCTGGTGTTTCTAGCCTAGGAGGGGGCAAATATTCATGGCTCCCTTCCTGGGCTATTAATATCAGCCCCCAGCTGTCTGCCTAGCCTTTGCTAGCTATTAAATTAGGGGGGACCCCACGTCATTTTTTTGGGGGGGTCCCCCATTTTAATAGCTAGTAAAGGCTATGTATTCAGCTGGGGGCTGATATTAGTAGCCTGGGAAGCTCCGTGGGTATTACCCCCTTCCCAGGCTTCAAACATCTGCCCCAGCTGTCTGCTTAACCTCCGCTAGAGACTAAAATTAAGGGGAACCCCACGCCAATTTTTTTTAATAATAAATCCTTTATTTTAATACTAAATGACAAGTACAGTAACCAACACTATCACTGTACTTCATATATATGTGACTGACATGTTTCTATCTATCTAATCTATGTGTGAGGCTCTATTCTGTCTGTTATAAATTGTTGGGTACAGATGCTGAATTGCCGGCCGGCTTTTTTAAAGAGACAGTGCATGAAAACACTATTATTTTTTTTAATAAATCCTTTACACTAAATGACAAGTACAGTAAGCAACATTGTCACTGTACTTCATATATATGTGACTGACATGTTTCTATCTATCTAATCTATGTGTGAAGCTCTATTCTGTCTGTTATAAATTGTTGGGTACAGATGCTGAATTGCCGGCCGGCTTTTTTAAAGAGACAGTGCATGAAAACACTATTATATTTTTTAATAAATCCTTTACACTAAATGACAAGTACAGTAAGCAACACTGTCACTGTACTTCATATATATGTGACTGACATGTTTCTATCTATCTAATCTATGTGTGAGGCTCTATTCCTTCTTGTCTAAATTGTCGGGTACCGGTGTATGCCGCTGCTGAATTGCCGGCCGGCTTTTTTAAAGAAAGCGTCTTCTGAGCAGTTTGTCAGCTTTTGGACACCTTTGAAGGTGTTTTCTATGTGTTTCTATGTGTTTTTGTTTGCCTGCCATTGGTTTTAACGGTGTTCGACGGTGTTCTAAGGTGTTCGACGAACAGTTCGACGAACAGTTCCTCGAACATCCCGGTGTTCGACGAACCGAACCCGAACACTACGGGGGTGGCTCAACACTAATTATAAGCCCCCCTGAGGTCTAGTTTAATCAAATCGTAGGAGCCAAATTTTTTTCTAAAGAGGTCGGGGATGAGAGGGAGAGGATATGCATCCCAGACCGTGATCCGATTAAACTCACGAAAATCAAGGCGGGGGCGCAACCCCCAGTCTTTTTTTTTGACAAATAAAAACCCCACTGCAACGGGAGATGAAGAACGTCTTATAGGGCCCAATGGTAGACTGACTGACCATTCTGTTCTGAACTGCCACCCTAAGATGGCTTCCCATTATATACCTACTGTATAAGTGCTCCCTCTAACGGCTTCCTCCACCCACACCCACTACTGGTTCCCCCTACCTTTGGGTTCCCCCCACTCCAGCCAGGGACAGGGCTCAGCAGCTGCACTCTGCATGTTGGATGCAGGTGTTTTGGGGGGTTCTGTGCAGCACTCCCATCTTACCTGAGTGAAGGGAGACACCACACCTCCGGGTGAGGTGCAGTACCACTGTGGCGACTGAACACTCAGGGGCGCCACATTCCCCCCCCCCGGTAAAACACAGCACGTCCGCGGGCTGGAACAGAGCAAAACCAGGCATAACTGACATGCAAAATTTTTAAGATGCATCAGCATATTTGACCATAAAACAACATTTCTTCCCTTTATGGGAGGCACATTTCTTTTAACGTTACTGGTTACATTATAAAACATCATAAGAGTATTGTCATATAAAACAATTTTCAAGACAGTTCCAGCACCAGGGTGCAACAGTAGCAGCATGAGGGACCCGTCCACAAACCCTCAACATAGGCCCTGGGCATGGCTGCAGGGCATAGACGATCCAATCCTGGACCTCGTCTTCCGCCACGCCAAACGGGTTTTTGTTCTGAGGTATATTTGTAATTATAAAACCAATAGGATGCACTTTAAGAAGTGCTAAACTATGTACAATGTCAACGTCCGGCTTCTCACAGTCCTCAGCCTGTCAGTCTCTGTACCCTGACGGGTAACTGGGTAGCAAACATGAAGTCAACTGCACCCTTCCGGGCAACTTATGTACAGTCCAGTTAACTAAAACAGTTTAACAGTGGGGCCCCCTCCGGGGGAACCCCTGGTTTCTGCAGGCTGACCCAGCCTGGTCATCAGCCTCAGGCTGCAGGGGGACCAGGGATGGAGCAGCGCCAGCCGCATTTGGGACAGGGACATCACTCCGACCTGCTCCCGCGACTGCGTCAGCTCGGCCTGACACCTCCCGGTCTTTACGCAGCTTCTCTCCACCGCCTCTCCTCTTTCGGGGGCGGTCCCATGGCACTTTGCTGTCGGGCCCTCCCTGTGTCGGCCTCCCCGCTTTGACGGACACATCTATGCGGACAGTCAGTGTTGCAAGGGGCAGGGCCTGCTTTTGGAGCCATTCTGGGACCCGGCCCATGACGGGAGGTTCCATTCTGTTGTTCTTTAGCACGCACATAATGGCGCCCGTTCTTCTGGGCGGGCGCCACATTCAAGGCAGAAAACACTTCTTTAGGCGCACATTACCCGCAGATGGCAGGCTGGTCACGTATCCTGTTCGTGACGCCAAGTGGTGACTCGCTGCCCCCTGGGCCGCGGGGCACACGGCAGCCGGGCCGTATGGCTGCTTTGGGGAATATCACGGTGGCTGGCCCGGGGCGGTCAGTGCAAAAGGGATTATTTATAGGATTTGTCGTGAAGCCACCTGTGGTGTCTGGTGAGGATCACCAGCGCTGCAACAGTCCTCTGAGGCAGATGTTAGGGCAGCTAGAGATGGAACGGCTCCCCACAGGTGGAGCGGGCCTCAGGGCAGTGTAAATAGATGGAGGGTGCGCTGGGCGTTGTAGTGCAGGGAGGGAAATGGCACCAGTGAAGGAATAGACGGAGGCAACTCAGTGCAGTCGTCCAAGATTTTAATTCACAGTTCTTCAGGAAACACAAAAGTGCAAGTTACAGGTGAAGGCCTCCCACGTTGCGCCGTGTTCACCCTGGCAGGGGTTCAATCCTTCCTCAGGAAGTTTAGGAATGCTTGGCAGAACCCCACTTTCTCGTGTTCCTACTTTGACCGTCTTCACACTAGGTCCTTCTCCCTGCTGCCCTGCGCTGCCCACTCTCAATCCCGCTCGGGTATGCTGAAGTCCTTCCTGTACGTCGGATCCGGGACCAACCTGACCCCCTGGAGATTAGAATGGGGCAACCGATCCCTCTGTCTTCTGACAGATGCGGGGCGTATGGGTGCTGTCCTGCACGCGCCGTACCCCTGGGATCCCTTCTTAGAATGGAGCCTACTCCCTTCTCCCCTCCGGGGCCTCTATCCCGGGCCCTTCTTGTGGAGCAGAGCTCCTGCTGAGCCTCTGCT
This sequence comes from Phyllobates terribilis, assembly GCF_046119375.1. Taxonomy (NCBI): domain Eukaryota; kingdom Metazoa; phylum Chordata; class Amphibia; order Anura; family Dendrobatidae; genus Phyllobates; species Phyllobates terribilis. The sequence continues at coordinate 481,203 of NW_027363232.1, forward strand.
CCCAGACAGTCCTCACTGACCGTCTGTACTGTACTGACTGACCATTCTGTTCTGAACTGCCACCCTAAGATTGCTTCCCATTATATACCTACTGTGTGCTCCTTCTAACTGCTTCCTCCACCCACACCCACTACTGGTTCCCCCTACCTTTGGGTTTCCCCCACTCCAGCCAGGGACAGGGCTCAGCAGCTGCGCTCTGCATGTTGCCCTTCCAGCCGGTCTGAAGCAGTGTAATGTTGGATGCAGGTGTTTTGGGGGGTTCTCTGCAGCACTCCCATCTTACCTGAGTGAAGGGAGACACCACACCTCTGGGTGAGGTGCAGTACCTCTGTGGCGACTGAACCCTCAGGGGCGCCACATGCCCACGATGCAGAAATGCTCCGGATTTTTCCTGAGTGTTTCTGCATCTCCCTGGCAGAAAAAACGCATGCAGATTTTACATGCGTTTTTCCTGCCAGGGACAAACGTAAGTGAAGCATTTTTCACATGCATGTCCGCATGCGGGTTGTCAACCGCTTTCCAAGCGATTTTAGCATCACTTGGAAAGTGCTTGACAACTTGGTCACACTATATAAATCCTTGCAACCGGCATGTATTTATATAGTGTGACCAAGTTAATAGTTGAAAAAAAGAATAAAAATGGTAAAAAAAAAAAAATAGAATTAGACTTACCGGTAATTCTGTTTCTAAGACCCTCCACGACAGCACACCTGGAGGTAGCCTCCCCATCCTAATTAGGACAGGAAAACAAGATGTTAAATAGCCCCTCCCTGCTACAATCCCCAGTGTTTTCAAAGGACCACACAGTATGAATGCTCTAAATATTTATTAACACTAAGGATTTTTCCAATCAAAGAAATGGAGGGAACTACCCATGCTGTTGTGGAGGGTCTTAGAAACCGAATTACTGGTAAGTCTAATTCTATTTTCTCCAATCCCCTCCATGACAGCACACCTGGAGTAATACCAAAGAATGAATTTTAGGGAGCGACAACAGCCTGAAGGACTTTCCTTCCAAATGCTAAGTCTCTATTAGATATTACATCTAGTCTATAATGTTTAGCAAAGGTATGGACAGACGACCATGTAGCTGCCCTGCAAATCTGCTCAATGGATGCACTAGCTTTTTCCGCCCAGGAGACCCACATAGCTCTAGTAGAAAGAGCTTTCAAGGATTTCAGAGGAGGCAAATCTTGAACTATGTATGTTTCACAAATTGCTTTCTTAATCCAATTTGCTAGCATATTTTTGCAATTTTCTTTCCTTTATTGGGGCTTCCATATTGGACAAATAGGTTCTGATCCTTCCTCCAGGTTTCAGTCTGCCTCAAATAGCGGATTATAGTCCTTCTTACATCCAACGCGTGGAATTCTTCTTCCTTGCTATTTGATGGATTTTGACAGAATGACGGAAGAATTATTGGCTGAGACATATGAAAATTAGACGACACTTTAGGTAGAAAAGAAGGATCCAACTGGAGGATGATCCTGTCCTCCAAAATACGACAATAAGTCTCTCTGATAGACAGGGCTTGGATTTCACTCACTCTTCTGGCTGTAGTCAGAGCTATAAGCAATGCCGCTTTCCAAGACAATTTGTCTATGTGTGCCTCGGCTATTGGCTCGAAAGGATGCATAGTTAGGCCTCTAAGAACTACGTTGAGATCCCAAGGTGGAACTATTTTAGCTCTTGTTGGATTAATCCAAGAAGCAGCTATCATGAACCTCTTAATCCATCTGTTTTGGGCCAAATCAGCATTAAAATAGGAACTTAAAGGCGAGACTTGGACCTTCAGCGTGCTTGGTCTTAATCCTTTAGACAGACCGTTCTGTAGGAAATCCAAGATTCTGGCCACGTCAGGCCGAAAGGGATCTAATGGACGAGGCTCATACCATAGCTTGAAAGCTTTCTAGATTTTTCCATAGATGGAAATTGTGACTGGTTTTCTGCTTTTCTGCAGTGTATGTGACTCGCCCCCAGGGGTGTCGCGGGGCACCCGGCAGCCGGGCCTAAGACTGCCTGCGGGGATTATCGCGGTGGCTGGCCCAGGGCGGTCAGTGCCAAATGGAATTATTTGTAGGGAATTTGTTGTGACGCCACCTGTGGTGTCTGGTGAGGATCACCAGCGCTGCAACAGTCCTCTGAGGCAGATGTCAGGACAGCTTGAGATGGAACGGCTCCCCACAGGTGGAGCAGGCCTCAGGGCAGTATAAATGATGCAGGTTGCGCTGAGCATTGTGGTGCAGGGAAAGCGATGGCACAGCAGGAGTAACGGACAGAGACAGGGGATTTGCTTCATTTCCTTTACTGGTACAGCTGTTAGGTACGGTCCAGGGTACTCCAGATGAAGGGCGCACTTTTGGACTTCTCCCCAGGGAGCAGGTATAGGGCCTCCTGATCCGTGTCTGTCCCTATGTATGCTCCTGGCCAGCCTGCAACTGGGCCTAGCTTATGTGTCCTGCTTTTACTTCACCAGATGCTCAGAAATAGGACCTCTGGTTGGTAACCACTTTCCCTGGACGTCGGGGCCTTCGTGGTTCCTGATCCTGTGTGTGTCTAGCCTTCAGGTTTGTCAGGGACTTGTAGTCCTCCTGGGATTCCGGTTATCCCCACTGGGTGTAAAGGGTCCCTGTAGGCGCGGATCCGGTGTCCGGTAGATATAATGGGGTGAGCTTATTGTGCTCCTCTGCCCCCTTGGTTTCACTCCCCTTTTTCTCCTTGCCGTCGGCCACACTCGGGGCCCTCACTACTAGGCAGCTGACGTGCTGCGTCTTCACCGCTATCTGAGTGTCGGCACGCTCTCAGGCTCTCTCTCAGCCTGCCTGCTCTGCTCTGACTCTGAGCACTCACTAATCAACTGAGCTGCCTGGCTCCACCTTCCCTATATATATCCCTATCTGGGCTCCCTCTGCTGGTATGAGTTGGAAGGTAGAGGTGTTTGTATCTAGTGAGGGCCTCTTGTGGAGAAATCCATCCATGCACCCTTCTGGGTTCTGTGGCACCAATGCACAGCAGGGCGCCACATTTGGATCACCTGTACTGAGAAGCCTCTGGCTTTTCAGAGGGTGGTCTCAGAAGCCAAGCTGCTAGAGCCAAATTCTGAGGGGCCGGATGGAAAATCTGGCCCTAATGCAGCAGATCGTGGATTCGAGGAAGCATCAATGGATCATCCATTCTTAGACTGCTCAGTGTTCCGAACCATGCTCTTTTTGGCCACATTGGAGCTATTAGGATAGTCTTGAGCCCTTCCGACCTGATTTTTTGTAAAGTCCTTGGTATTAACAGAATCAGGGGAAAAGCATTAGCGAGCCCAACTTTCCAAGGGTGAGCGAATGCATCTATCCCTGTTGCTGAATCCTCGGGTTTCAAAGAGAAAAAGGCTCTTACTTTTGCGTTTTCCTGGTTCGCAAACAGGTCCACATCTGGGTATTCCCACTTTTGAACAATCATCTGAAATATCTTCGAGTTCATGCTCCACTCCCCTGGATGAATGTATTTTCTGCTCAGAAGATCTGCATGATAGCTGTCGGAGCCCCTCAGATGCAGAGCCGATAAGGATAGTAGATTATGCTCCGCCCAGTGGAAGATCCTTTCGGAGATCATCTGTAACCTCCTGTTTCTTGTACTTCCCTGATGTCTCAAGTGGGCTATAGTTGTCATATTGTCCGAGTAGACTCTGACATTCGACCCCTGAAGCACAGTAGTGGCTGCCCATAGGGTTTCTTCCACCACTTTCATTTCTCTTAAGTTTGAGTACTGCTCTGCTATTTCTTGCGACCAGACCCCTTGGAAGGCCACGTGGGAGACTACTGCTCCCCATCCTCTTTTGCTTGCGTCTGTTTTGACGGATAACAAGGGAAGTTGAATCCATGCTGAACTTTTCTCCAGATTTCCTGGACAGAGCCACCAATTTAAAGATGCTTTCACCTTCTCTGGCAGATGAATTCTGTTGGAGAGGGAACTTGGAGATCTGTCCCAACAGGAAAGGATGTAGTTTTGAAGGACCCTTGAATGCGCTTGAGCCCAAGGTACCGCCTAAATAAATGAGGTCATGGACCCGAGGACGGACATGGCGAATCTTAATGACACTCCTCTCTGGTTCTTTAGTGCATAAACTTTCGACCTCAACTGAATCTGCTTCTCTTTTGGCAGAAAAGAGGCTTGTTGCTGAGAATCCAGGAGAATTCCCAAGGAGGTCTTCCTGGTGGAGGGAATCAGATCTGACTTTTGGTAGTTTATCAACCATCCCAAGGATTCCAGGATCTGGAGGGTCATCTGGAGGTCTCTTTCCAAACTTGAAACCGAGGGAACCATCACCAAAAAATTGTCTAAATATGGGACGATGCAGATATTCAGTTTCCTTAGATAAACCTACTACCTCTGCCATGATCTTTGTAAACAGGCGGGGTGCTGACGAAATGCCGAAGGGGAGTACATTGAATTGAAAATGAAGTACTTCTCGGTTCTGAGTTACAGCAAATCTGAGAAATTTTCTGTAATCCGGATGAATTGGCACGTGGTAGTAAGCCTCTGGCTGGTCTACTGTTGCCACGACAAATCCTTTTCCAATCAATAAGCTGCCATTGAGGAAGGAAGCTCGCAATTCTGCCTCCTACCTTCTTGGCGTCATTGTCTGTCCTGCCTAGAACCTTGAAAGATATTCCTACCTCTTCCCCCTTTTGTGTAACTCCAGCGACCAGTTTTACCCTTGCCTCTGTACTGAAATGCTTGCTGCTGTTGTTGTTGAGGGAGAAGAAATGGTCTCTTTCTGAAACTTTTTGGATTCTTTGGCTCTGGCAGAGACTTCTTCTTGTCGGATGCTTTCTCCAACAACTCGTCTAGCACCGCCCCAAACATATACTCTCCTTTAAATGGAATGGAACAAAGCTTAGATTTTGATGCGTTGTCCCCACTCCACATCTTCAACCACAGAGCTCTTCTCATAGAATTTGATAATGCTGCCGATCTTGCCGCAATCTTGACCGACTCCGCCAAGGCATCCACTAGGAATCCAGTGGCCTTCTGCAGAAAAGGAAGAGATGCTAGGAGGTCCTCTTGAGTGGTACCTTTCCAGAGATGTTCCTCTAGTTGTTGGAGCCAGAGGAACATGGAACGAGCTACACAAGTTGAAGCGATATTAGTCTTCAGTGAAGCCGCCGATGTTTCCCATGCCTTCCTTAGAAGGCTGTCCATCTTCCTATCCATAGGATTTTTGAGCTGTGACGAGTCTTCAAAGGGAAGGGTTGTTTTCTTCGCAACCCTTGCCACCTGTACATCAACCTTCGGGACTTCCATCCATAGCTTAGCCGCCTTTTCATCTAGAGGGAATCTATCCTTCATTTCTCCTGCCATACTAAGCCTTTTCTCAGGTGACTCCCATTCATCCAAAATAAGACTCCAAATGTTGTCATGCACAGGGAACACTACCTTCTTCTTGGATTTCAGACCGCCAAACATTTCATCCTGAACTGTACGGGTTTCCTTCTCCTCTTCCACCTGCATCGTGTCTCTCACCTGCGACAACAATTCCTCCATATTCTCAGACGAAGAGTAATATTTCCTATCTTCCTCATGATCTTCACTTAGGACCCCTTCTTCCGGTTCCTCCATAGACCCTAATTCTGAATCAGAGGTCTCCCTAACCGTATATTTTCTCCTTTTGGGGGGAGATGGACCTTCAGCTCTGGCTTGTGAGAAGGAGGCTAGGGAAGATTGTATTTCCTGCCGAACCATTCCCCTGACTTCTTCCATAAGGGAAGGCTGTTCTTCCTTCACAATGTTGTCAGTGCATTTCCAGCATAGGGGTTTCTTATGCCCTGAAGCTAGCTTTTTTATACAGATGGCACATTTGCAAACTGTAGTGCTTTCTCCCACTGTCGGTGCCGGATCCTTGTCTCCCTAAATTAAAAATAAAAAAAGGGGAGATTTAAAATATATTTAGGATCCTGCTCAAAAGAGAGTGGGGAATAACCTAGGACCTAGTACTTACTGGGGCCGGGTTAGCGCTGGGCTCTGCAGACGCAGGCTTTGGAACAGCACCCTCCATAGTAGCAGAGTATTCTGTCCTACCTTAATGGAGTCTTCTCATCTGGGTCTTTTATAGGGGAGACCGAGATCCAGTGCCAAATTTTCACCTATCTGGTGAAGGATCCTCATTTTCAGGGCAAACCGCGGCTTCTCCTTTTGAATTTCCCGCCGCGGCCCCATGCGTTCCACGGTGGAACGAACCAGAAGTGACGTCCCGCTGGCCAAAAGCCTGACTTCCGGCACGCCGCCATGGAGGACAGAGGAGACTCCGGCCGGGGAGCTACAGGAGGCCCCCAGCCCCCAAAACCCTACTCGGCTTTACACGCAGGCGAGTGTGTGTGTGGGGGGTCCCGCTCTCAAGGAGACACGGGAGCTGCAAAGGAAGGAAGGTCGGAGGCGATCGCTCCCTGCAGCCCAGCAGGTAAATTTAATAGGGCCCTGCTTGCCGGCTGCAGGCACCCCAGGTAACCTCTTCATCCCATAGGGACAGGAAAACACTGGGGATTGTAGCGGGAAGGGGCTATTTAACCTCTTGTTTTCCTGTCCCTAATTAGGATAGGGAGGCTACCTCCAGGTGTGCTGTCATGGAGGGGATTGGAGAAAATAACATTATACTTACCTTCTGATGGCCCCCGGTCTTTTCTCCACTGCGTCCGGTCTCTTGTACGGCTCGCGTTGGTGTGAAAGGACCTTCCATGACATCATTTAGTTATGTGACAGGTCACGCGACCGCCGTGACCAGTTGAACATCCGCAACAAGACCACAGAGAAACAAATCAAGAAGAAACGTCACACTCACCGGAGTGTTGATCAGGTTCAGGAGATACTTCTTTCCCTCGTAAGTGTAAAACAGAGACGCAGTCAGGGCCTTCACCGTAATCCCGCACTCCCTCTCCACCTGCAGCTTGTCCAGAACTTGCTTATTGGAGGAGGCTTTTGGCATACAACCTGAGGGAAGGAGCGAGACACCAGAATCCACACTGTTAGATCGTAGTGGCAGTGTCTCCCTCCATACTAGTCTGTCAATGGTAGCTTGTTTCTGTGTTTTATATATGTATTTTAGGTGTGTAAACCCTCTTCATGTGTACAGCAGCCTGGAATGAACGCTGCTTAAAAAATAAATAATAGAGTAAGGCCTCATTCAGACTTTCATCAGCTTTGTTTTGCATCCGAGAAGCTCTAAACTTTGATTTGGATCAAAGTCCGACAGGTCAACGTGTTTCAGTGAAAAATACGCGGTCCGCAGAAATATGTGAACAGCCCTAGACTATAATAGATATGAGCTCTGTGAAAAACATGGATCGAGCTCGTACGAAATCCAACATTTCATTCTATAAATCTACATAAATTAAGTAACGTGCCAAATTGCTTTTTTTTTGGTTTATGTTTTGTTTATGTACGGAGGGAAAGTTCCCAGTGCTAGTGTCTAGCTCACTGATTTTCCTTGCTTGGTGCCTGACGTCCCAAAAAACTGACAGTGAGCTATCAATCAAGATAAAGAGGCTGGTGCTGGGCAGGGAAGCAACCTTGGAAGGCTGAGGCTTGGTTAGTGCTCCGTTACACCCAGAGCACTCAGAAATGCAGCAACAGATAAAAGATATAGAAGTGTCTATGGATTTAGCTTTCCAAATCCTGCATGGTCATGAATGGGAATTGGAGGGAGGGGTATATCTGATGGATACCCTTAAATTGTTAATTGGCAATTGCAGTTCACATAGTTGCATATTACTTAATCATTAGAGCTACAAAAATTTGCACTTCAAGCACCAGTAAAACAGTGGCCAAAAAAGATTCCTTAGAGGCATCTGGTCACTATTAGTGATGATCGAGCGTGTTCTATCAACCCCTTCGGCGAGCACACTCAGGTGCTCGCCGAGTATTTTGGCATGCTCGGCATTTCTTTTAAGGTCGCCGTGCCTGCAAGTGTCACGGCTGTTAGCGTGCTCGCTGAATGGGTTCATAGAACACGCTCAATCATCACTAGTCACTATACATTAGTATACAATAAAAAAACACATATCACATAGTGAATAACACAGACACTATTCAATACAGCAGGGTTGAGGTGTACTTTGTGGGACAAAATTACAGCATTTTTGAAAGACGCCATTCACTTTACTGTGCAACATATAGAAAAAAAAGGACAATGAATTCCAAATAAAGTGAAATGGTGCAGAAGAAAACGAAAACATTTTACTGCTTTTAAAAAATTCTAAACTTTGCAAACAAATTGTTTGGCTTGTGTTTCAATTTTCTAAGACCGTTTTTAATACCATTTTGGGGTACAACTTTTTGATTGCTCCATCAAATGTATAGTCGTAAGTTACTTACCGGTAACGGGATTTTTCAGAGACAGCACCACGAGAGAGGGGATCCGCCCATCAAGGAGAGGAAACCTACAGGCTTAAAATGGTGCCACCTCTCTCCCGCCTCAGTTGGGATTACAGAGCATTGAGAGGACTGCCAGGTTAATAAACACAGCAAACAATCACAAAATTGCCATACCAGACGACACCTATTGAGTGTGATATTATAATAAAAGGGGAGTGTTCCCACAAACGTGAAAGGAGGAAATATAAGGGTGCTGTCATGGTCTCCGAAAAATTCCATTACCGGTATGTAATTTAAGATTTTATCGGTCGACCATGACAGCACCACGAGAGAATTACAGAGATGAAGTAATCTATTGAAGGACCACAGCCTGGAACACTCTTCTCCCAAAGGTGAGGTCAGCCGATACACCCATATCTAACCTATCGTGTCTATGGAATGTAGAGGGACAGGACCAGGTAGCAGCCTTACATATGTCTTCTATCGAGACACCTGTCTTCTCAGCCCAGGAGGGGTGGGGTGGGATGAGCCTTCAGCCCTTCTGGCACTTCCTCGCCGCTAGATGTACAGACCAAAAGTTTGGACACATCTTCTCATTTAAAGATTCTTCTGTATTTTCATGACTATGAAAATTGTACATTCACACTGAAGACATCAAAACTATGAATTAACACATGTGGAATTATATACTTAACAAAAAAGTGTGAAACAGCTGAAAATATGTCTTATATTCTAGGTTCTTCAAAGTAGCCACCTTTTGCTTTGATGACTGCTTTGCACACTCTTAGCATTCTCTTGGTGAGCTTCAAGAGGTAGTCACCGGAAATTGTTTTCACTTCACAGGTATGCCTTGTCAGGTTTAATAAGTGGGATTTCTTGCCTTATAAATGGGGTTGGGACCATCAGTTGTGTTGTGCAGAAGTCTGGTGGATACACAGCTGATAGTCCTACTGAACAGACTGTTAGAATTTGTATTATGGCAAGAAAAAAGCAGCTAAGTAAAGAAAAACGAGTGGCCATCATTACTTTAAGAAATGAAGGTCAGTCAGTCCGAAAAATTGGGAAAACTTTGAAAGTGTCCCCAAGTGCAGTTGCAAAAACCATCAAGCGCTACAAAGAAACTGGCTCACATGAGGACCGCCCCAGGAAAGGAAGACCAAGAGTCACCTCTGCTTCTGAGGATAAGTTTATCCGAGTCACCAGCTTCAGAAATCGCAGTTTAACAGCAGCTCAGATTAGAGACCAGTTCAATGCCACACAGAGTTCTAGCAGCAGACACATCTCTTCAACAACTGTTAAGAGGAGACTTTGTGCAGCAGACCTTCATGGTAAAATAGCTGCTAGGAAACCACTGCTAAGGACGGGCAACAAGCAGAAGAGACTTGTTTGGGCTAAAGAACACAAGGAATGGACATTAGACCAGTGGAAATCTGTGCTTTGGTCTGATGAGTCCAAATTTGAGATCTTTGGTTCCAACCACCGTGTCTTTGTGCGACGCAGAAAAGGTGAACGGATGGACTCTACATGCCTGGTTCCCACCGTGAAGCATGGAGGAGGAGGTGTGATGGTGTGGGGGTGCTTTGCTGGTGACACGGTTGGGGATTTATTCAAAATTGAAGGCATACTGAACCAGCATGGCTACCACAGCATCTTGCAGCGGCATGCTATTCCATCTGGTTTGCGTTTAGTTGGACCATCATTTATTTTTCAACAGGACAATGACCCCAAACACACCTCCAGGCTGTGTAAGGGCTATTTGACCAAGAAGGAGAGTGATGGGGTGCTACGCCAGATAACCTGGCCTTCACAGTCACCAGACCTGAACCCAGTTGTTTCACACTTTTTTGTTAAATATATAATTCCACATGTGTTAATTCATAGTTTTGATGCCTTCAGTGTGAATGTACAATTTCCATAGTCAAGAAAATACAGAAAAATCTTTAAATGCGAAGGTGTGTCCAAACTTTTGGTCTATACTGTATATGATAGAGAAATGGCCTCCTAATTCCATCTAGCTATGGTGGACTTCGTGACCTTAGACCGCTCCTAGCCCCTTGGTAGGATATAAACAACGAGTTATCTTTCCTAAAGCTTTTGGTAACTGAATGGTACCTAACCACACATCTCCTCACTTCTAACGTATGTAACTCCACCTCTTTCTGGTTACTAGGATGTGGACAAAAGGAGGGTAGGAGGACTTCCTGAAGTCTGTGGAAACGAGTAGCTACCTTAGGGAGAGAGAGTGATTTTTAGACCAGATCCTGCCTATCATCCAGAATTTGAGTAAACGGCGAGGCCATAGACAGGGTCTGGATGTCACTAATGCTCCTGGCCGAGGTTAAAGATATTAAAGCAGTCTTAAGAGAGAGGGATTTAAGGGTTGCTGACTATTAGCTCAAACGGCGAGCTAGTCAAGGCCTTTAGAACCAAATTTAAATCCCAGGGAACCAAGCTGCTTTTAATAATGAGTCTAGATCTAAAAGCTGCCTTAATGAACCGAGAAACCCAGTAGCTACAAGCTACATCACAGCTATATAGGGCACCCAAGGCAGAAATCTGTACTTTAAGGGTGCTGGTGGATAACCCTAGTTCAAGACCTTTTTGTAAAAACTCCAAAGATTTGTCCTATTGGCACCCCTTCCCCATCAACCCCAGAACCAGAGAAAGACAAAAACTTTCTCCAACTTGTGGCATAAATCTGGGTTGTAACAGGTTTTCTGCTGTGCAGGATGGTTACTAGACCTTTGGAAAAACCTTTCTGATTTGGCAGTGTCCTTTCAAGTTCCACACCGTCAAGTGGAGGCCAGTTGTTTGAGGATGGAATATCGGACCCCGGAGAAGGAGATATGGAATCTCTGGAAGAACCCAAGGATCAGAGATGGACATGTTCCTCAGGCATGAGAACCAGGGCCTCCTGGGCCAAAAGGGTGCGATCAGCAGAACCCTGGCCTTCTCCTCCCTGATCTTTCTTATTACCATGAGAAGAACAGCCAACCAGGGGGGGAGGAGTCATACGCCAGGCTGAAATACCAACGTATCAGGAAAGCGTCCACAGCTAGAGGATTTAGGGAACACAAGATCTTTGTCTTCCGATTTAGTTTTGTGGCAAACGGATCTACCTGACCGGAGGCCCCCCCATCTTCGGCTATTTAGGTAAAAATTCCTTGATTTAGTTCCCATTCCCCTTGCATCAGAGGATAGCAGCTTAGGAAATCTGCTCTCATGTTTTCTTTTTCCATTATATGGAGGGCCATCAGGGAAAGGAGGTGACTTTCTGTAATCTGGAAGAGATGATCTGTCACTCTCATCAGCGATCTTGACCATGTATCCCCCTGGTGGTTCACATATGCTACCGCAACTAGATTATCCAAGAGGATCTTTACATTCTGGCCCTGAAGGAAAGGTAAGAAATTATTCACCGCCTTGTCTACCGCCAGAAGTTCTTTTGAATTGGAGGAGAGACCCTTTTCAATATCTGACCAGGTCCCCTGGGCTACCATATCTCCCAGATGGGCTCCCCACCCTCTCGGACTCGCATCTGTGGTAATTGTTCTAGTGACCCTAAGTACCCAGGGAACCCCTCGAGATAGGTTAGGCTCATCCTGCCACCACTATAAAGATTTTACTGACCGGGGTGATAAGGACATCTTCCAAGTGCCCCTTAAGAGAAACTTCATTATGTAGCACATCCCACTGTAGAACTGTGGCGCCCCTGAAGGTTCGACCGCCACAGGGATGCTGCACTTCTGTAATGGAGTGTAGTGTTCCTCCTCCGAGGTAAGAACAGCGTGATGGTCGGGACCCAACCTTTGCATCCAACACCACATTTCTCCACCAGGGGGGCTAGTATGCACCAGGTGCTGCCCTCCTGGTTACAGGGAGACTGGGGAACCAAGAGTGAGGGGAACCAGTTAGTGGGTGAGGGTTGAGGACTTACAATTTAGTGACACTTTAAATTTCATATTTAATAAAAAGCCATCTTTGGTTTTGGTCTTTGTGCTGTTAATTACTGTGAGGTATTGTGATCTCCCACCCTGAACGTGGATCCTGTGTGGACCTGCAGTGGATGGAGACACAGCCCTCATACCCCAGCCTTGGGACGGGGGGCAGGTTGCAGACGAGGAATGTCTCAACCCGGTCAAGGACCACGACCAAGAAGGCCCGGAGCTTAAGAGTGTAGCTCCACAGCTAATGGATCCCGGGGAGGATGCAGACGGAGCAGTGTACGCCACCTGTCCTCACCATCTGATATATTCAGAGGGAGTCCGGCTGCAAGAGGGGTACCGGCCCCGACACCCGACCTTGCTTCTCCATGTCCTGGTTGGTAAAGCCTGGTAGGCCCAGAGGATCCCATCGGATATCGGAAGGAGCGGAGCTGCCACCCGTGCCCTTGTTCTGAGAGGAGTTCAGAGGGAGACCCTGCCTATCTACACACACAGACAGGAGAGGATACGGTCTGTAGTTCAGGAACACTCTGGTGCGGGGTCCCGATTGAATGCTGGACTTGCTCGGAGGTTGTCGGACCCCCATCCCTGGTGACTGCAGGACTCCGTGGGGATCAGGGAGTCGCCTTCCTTCTGCCATCTCTAATGTGAGTAAAGCCTTGGAAGTTCACCCCTATGGCCTCCGGACTGTTTATTCTGCGCTACACCGCGCGACGTGGCATCCGTTCTTCCTCCACTACTACCCCCTCCATCCTTCCTGTCCCTCTGCCCTGAGGCCTTGCTCCGCCTGTGGGGAGTAGTAATAACTCTGGCCGCCGTAACACTATGCCTCAGCGGACTGCAGCGGCGCTGGTGGCCTTCACCAGGTGCCACAGGTGGCGTAGTCGTAAATCAGCCACTCAACCCGGATAAGCCCACACCATCTCTTTTAATGTGACGGCCCTGAGCACGGGTCGGGTCCGGGCCACGGCTGCACCCCATCTCTCCATCACAGGACCCGACTCCGAGTCCCCCATCTCCCAGGGTAAAGAAAAGGGCTTTTTCGAGTAAGAGACGTCACGCTATCACTTGTGGGGGGTTTCTGCTGTTTTCGCATGTCAGGGGCTCTCCAAATGTGATATGGCATCCACTTTTTTCATATGGCATTTTGTTTTCATAATGGCATTACGGCATTCATTTTAATATGGTGATATGGCATTCAGTCTTTTTTGCGTTCAAAAAGTCGAAACGGTGCTCCTTCCCTTCCGAGCCCTGTCATGTGCCCAAACAATAGTTTTCCCCCACATATGGGGTATCAACATGCTCAGTAGAAATTACACAACAAATTTTGTGGTTCATTTTATCTTGTTACCCTTGTGAAAATAAAAAAATTGGGGCTATAGTAAAATTTTTGTGAAAAAAAGTAAAATGTTAATTTTTCTTTCCACATTGCTTTAGTTCCTTTTGGGTATTTTCTGTCATAAAGGCCCCTCAAAGTCACTTCAAATGTGATGTGGTCCCTAAAAAAATGGTTTTGCAAATTTTGTTGGAAAAATTAGAAATCGCTGGTCAACTTTTAAACCTTCTAACTTCCTAACAAAAAAAATGTTTTAAAAATTGTGCTGATGTAAAGTAAACATATGAGAAATGTTATTTATTAACTATTTTGTGTGACATAACTCTCTGGAATTAAAAGTTTGAAAATTGCAAAATTATCAAAATTTTCACCAAATTGTCGTATCAAAATTGGTTACCACTATCATGAAGTACAATATGTCACTAAACACAATCTCAGAATCAGTGGGATCCATTGTAAAATAAGAAGAAAATAATAAAATCCTTATACTCACATGTCCTATGTGTCCCTAGCTGTAATTCTCTGACCGCTGACGCTGAGGAGCCGAGGAGAATGAGCCGCTCCGGCGAGCGGGCCCCGAAGCTGAGCTCAGGAGCGGTGTCCTGTCACTCAGTGAGCGCAGCTTCGGGGCCACTATCCGGGGAACACTTAGGACCATAGGCAGATTATAATGAGGGCAATCTGGGCTACCGCCCGGGGCCCCGGGGCTCCGGGGAGCCCCGGGGGGTCCATGGCCAAGCTTAAAGGATCCCTCACTTTACACACTTAACATCTTTTATCCATTGTTAAAAAGCGTCATAGATTTCAAGCTTTTTTCATAGTGTTTTTCACCCTTGAATTTGTTCCAGAAAATGAAGTATTGCTCCTGGAAAATTAATGTAATTACACATGTGTTGGTATAGATATGTTTATTTCATTTGTATGTAATGGAACAACACAAAAAAACAAACAAAAAAGGCAAATTGGACATAATTTCACACAAAACTCCCAAAATGGGCCAAACCAAAATGTTGGCACTTTTCCAAAGTTGTAGGTAAACAACTTTGTTTCAAGCATATGATGCTCATTCAAACTCACCTGTGGCAAGTAACAGGTTTGAGCAATATGAAATCATACCTGAAACCAGATAAAAAGGTGAGAAATTTACATATTCTTTGCATTGTATGACTGTGTGTGCCAAACTAAGCATGGAGAACACAAAGAGGAGAAGAGAACTGTCTGAGGAGTTGAGAACCAAAATTGTTGAAAAATATCAACAATCTCAAGGTTACAAATTAATCTCCAGAGATCTTGATGTTCCTTTGTCCATGGTGCGCAACATTATCAAGAAGTTTACAACCCATGGCACTGTAGCTAATCTCTCTGGATGTGGACAGCCGAGAAAAATTGATGAAAGGTTGCAACGCAGGATAGTCCAAATGGTGGATAAGCAACCCCAATCAAGTTCCAAAGATATTCAAGCTGTCCTGCATGCTCAGGGTGCATCAGTGTCAGCGTGAACTATATGTAGTCTTTTGAATGAAATGAATCACCATGGCAGGAGACCCAGGAGGACCCCACTGCTGACATAGATACATAAAAAAGCTAGACTACAATTTACCAATATGTGCGTGAGTAAGCCTAAATCCTTTTGGGAAATCATCTTGTGGACAGATGAAACCAAGATAGAGCTTTTTGGTGAAGCACATCATTCTACTGTTTACCAAAAATGGAATGAGGACTGCAAAGAAAAGAACACAGTACCTACAGTCATATATGGTGGAGGTTCAAAGATGTTTTGGGGTTGTTTTGTTGCCTCTGGCACTCATTGCTTTGACTGCGTGCAAAGCATCATGAAATCTGAAGATTACCAAAGGATTTTGGGTCACAATGTAGTGTCTATTGTCAGAAAGCTGGGTTTGCGTCCTAGGTCATGGGACTTCGAGCAGGACAATTACCCCAAACATATTTCAAGAAGCACCAAGAAATGGATGGGAACAAAGTGCTGGAGAGTTCTGAAGTGGCAGCAATGAGTCCGGATCTAAATCCTTTTGAACACCTGTGGATTTAGATCCGGACTCATTGCTTAGTCCGGATCTAAATTGCTCTTAAAATTGCTTTTGGGAGGAGACACACTTCACATATGGGAGACCTGGGACAGTTTGCAAAAGAAGAGTGGTCTACATACTTTTATATATATATATATATATATATATATATATATATATATATATATATATATGTATAATACTTGACACCTAATGGGAGCCAAAGGCCAAAGAAGGGGGCATTGTCCTAAGTAGGGGCCACAGAGGGAGACATTATTTTAATTGGGGTCCAAGGAGGGGGACATTATTTTAAATGGGGGCCCCAAGAGGGGACATTATTGTAAATTTTGTCTAAAAAGGGGGGCATCATACCATGGGAGCAAAAGGGGAACATTATGATAAATGGTGGCCGAAGAAGGGGACTTTATTCTAAATGAGGACCAAAAAGAGAGACATTGTACTACAGGGGGCCAAAGAGAGTTATATATAATAATATTTTTTATTTAATTTCTATATTTAGTAGAGACATGTACAAACTGAATAAGACAATACAGATTATCACATAATTCATGACATACTAAGAGGAGTGAAGGCCCTGCTAACAAGCTTACAGTCTATGAAGATATAGGAGTGACACAAAAGATAAAAAGGTGCTTGTCATGTATGGTCCGGCCATGATTATTATAAACAGGGGAATTCAAATACCATTACATGAACCAGTCATCAGCCAGAATCTGTATAAGTACAGATACAAGGAGCTGTAGAGTGCATGGAGGCTGTGGATACAGATGAGTGAAGGGACCAGATTCTGGAGAAAATTAAGGAAGGGAGAACAGGGCATAGTTAGATTAACCATATTCTGTGGGATAGTGCATTCCAGAGAACTGCTGCAGCACAAGAGAAGTCCTGAAGATGGGGGTAGAAGGTTTTGATTACAGAGGATGCTAGTCTTAGGTAGATAGTTGATTTTACATTTCTGGATTCTGTAGATTTGTGATTTGTATTAAACAAAAAAAAAAAACAACAACAATCCGAGGTGTCAGTATTCTTTAATGAGGACATAGCCCTCATGGTTTGTAATTCCAGTGTGTGATGATTAAATAAATGTTGTGATTAAGGTGCAGTTACTGCAGTATATCACAGATCAATTAATCCACAGTCACACTAGCTATGTATACGGATGTCCCCCAGGCCGATACCCCAGCAGTTGTTTCAGGATGCCTTGGCTTCTGCTGCTTTAGAAGATGCAGGTCATCCTTGTACATTTATCTGTATAGAAATAAATGGTTCGAGGCATGGTCATTAATTTTCCACAAAGCACTCTGCTACTATGCAAGCCAAATAATTTGTCCCTTTTTCCTTTCTGTTAAATTTGGGAATTATACAATAGATAACAGTCACATATTATCCTGTATATGATATCTGACTTCTGTAATCACTGTATACCATATACCAGTCATATATTATCCTGTATACTGCAGGTGCTATACTATGTGTATAGACATCAGATGATATATAGACTCCTTCATCATATCCTATGAGCTTTATTTATTGTTGTGGAGTTCAATTGTTTCCCATGGTATTTAATGGGTATTTTTAGAAATTACTTTTGCTATGTTTTTATATTTATTTTTAATAAAGGCATTTTTTTATTGCTTCAGTTGTACGTTGTTATTGTGGCTACTAGAATGGGAGTAACACTCAATCAGGTCAAAGAAGTATAGATGCACAAGTTTGATAAAAAGATTTGGAACTTTTATTGAATTATTTAAAAGAAATTTATAAAACACACATAAAGGGGAAGTGAACCAATGAAGGTGCCTGCAGTGCTAGTAACAAGGGTAGTCAATCATTTATTCTGTTTAACAAGACTTACAAAAGGAGATCATATCAATGAACCCAGTGATAAATACATGAAGAATTAAATAAATAAATAAGTAAAAGGATCAGTATCCAAAATTCATTCATCTAGTAAGCATTAGTGGATAACAAGTACATACCTTAAAGTATCCAGCATAGATAAATGTAGTCAAAATGCCATGAAAGTATATATCTATAAATATGTCAATAGGTCATATAGAGAGAAGCCATAAAGCCCACAAGTGGTAGACAAGTGTCAATATAGGGCAAAGTCAATCATGGCCCACAAAATACAGATGGTATCACCAAGCATAGAAATAAACAGATGGAATCATCAGGCATAGAGATAAACAGAATGTAAATAAAGACAATACAACCTTTCAACTGCAGGTAAGGACAGCTGTATTGTCTTTATTTACATTCTGTTTATCTCTATGCCTGATGATTCCATCTGTTTATTTCTATGCTTGGTGATACCATCTGTATTTTGTGGGCCAAACTGCACATTAATCACAACATTTATTTAATCATCACACACTGGAATTACAAACCATGAGGGCTATGTCCTCATTAAAGAATACTGATGTAGCACCCTGAGGATTCGGCTGCTACAGGGGTATTGCACCTCACTCCAGAGGTGTGGTATTCCACTCCCGGGTAAGGATGGAGTGTGGAACTGAGCTCAGTAGGCTGCATGCACTACATACATCCCATTTCCGGGGGACAGATCAACGGTACTCCCACCAGTTTATGTGCAGGTACGACAGCGTCTGTCCCTGGCTGGAGTGGGAGGGGGGTGGAACATCCCAGTAGTGTAGGGGCAGATAGGGGAGTAGTCTGGGTAAAGCTAGGAGCTCATTGGGTGCTGGTCACCTGAGCTCACACATAGAGGTAGTATATATGGTGGGCACCATCTTAGGACAGGGTCTTTTTAGCCTGAGGAGCAGAGCAGAGAAGCTCAGCCAGGAGGGCTGACAGGGAGCTGTGGCTCCGGCTGGGCTCAGCTCCAGAGCAGAGCCTGCAGAGAGAGAGAGAGGAGTGAGAAGGACCCAGAGAGGAAACAAGAAGGAACCCCAAGATCCCAGAATAAGGACAGAAGGGTGAAGGGTTGGCGGACAAGGGTACCGGGTCCCAAGCTGGCGGAGGCCCAAAACGAACCTTAGCCAGGAACCGGAGGTCGTGGGCAGGATCTGCCACGACCCTCACCAAATCCACTAGAAAGGCACACCGAGCATAGGGTCAGGGAGCCCAGAGGAGGCTTGACCACCAAGAGACCCGAGGGAGCCGGCCAAAAGTGGATCCCTGGTGGGAACGGCCAGAGGAAGGGAGAGTCAGAAAGGAGCTCAGGACCACGCTCCGGAATTGTCTGGGGGTTGGCCGAGTCCAGGACCTGGTGGACGCAGCACGGCTCGGGTGGTCGCTCAAGGCCAGAGTGACCAAGAGAACACCAGTAAGTAAAAACCCTGAACTGCATCTCCTGACTCTGAATCTTCTTTTTGCATCATCACAACCCCCATCATCTACACCTGCTGCCCTGAGGCCATACCCCTCCCGTTGGGGGTTATACCATCACTGCTGCACATATACCACCGGCCTCAGTGGACTGCTCTGCAGCGGCGGCTTCAAAGCCGCACTCAACGGGTGGCGTAGTCGACAATCAAGTTAACATCTACTGCCATAGACTGCCACTTAGTTTGACACCCTGGGCACGGACCGGGTCACCGCCACAAGGACTACTACCCCCATCGAGATCCGGCTCCGGGTATCCCCTACAGCACTGGCCCAGGGGGCGCGTCACTGACACCTCGGATTGTTGTTGTTGTTTTTTTTTTGTTTAATACAAATCACAAATCTACAGAATCCAGAAATGTAAAATCAACTATCTACTAAGACTAGCATCCTCTGTAATCAAAACCTTCTACCCCCATCTTCAGGACTTCTCTTGTGCTGCAGCAGTTCTCTGGAATGCACTATCCCACAGAATATGGTTAATCTAACTATGCCCTGTTCTCCCTTCCTTAATTTTCTCCAGAATCTGGTCCCTTCACTCATCTGTATCCACAGCCTCCATGCACTCTACAGCTCCTTGTATCTGTACTTATACAGATTCTGGCTGATGACTGGTTCATGTAATGGTATTTGAATTCCCCTGTTTATAATAATCATGGCCGGACCATACATGACAAGCACCTTTTTATCTTTTGTGTCACTCCTATATCTTCATAGACTGTAAGCTTGTTAGCAGGGCCTTCACTCCTCTTAGTATGTCATGAATTATGTGATAATCTGTATTGTCTTATTCAGTTTGTACATGTCTCTACTAAATATAGAAATTAAATAAAAAATATTATTATATATAACTCTCTTTGGCCCCCTGTAGTACAATGTCTCTCTTTTTGGTCCTCATTTAGAATAAAGTCCACTTCTTTGGCCACCATTTATCATAATGTTCCCCTTTTGCTCCCATGGTATGATGCCCCCCTTTTTAGACAAAATTTACAATAATGTCCCCTCTTGGGGCCCCCATTTAAAATAATGTCCCCCTCCTTGGACTCCAATTAAAATAATGTCTCCCTCTGTGGCCCCTACTTAGGACAATGCCCCCTTCTTTGGCCTTTGGCTACCATTAGGTGTCAAGTATTATACATATATATATATATATATATATATATGTATATATATATATATATATATATATAAAAGTATGTAGACCTCTCTTCTTTTGCAAACTGTCCCAGGTCTCCCATATGTGAAGTGTGTCTCCTCCCAAGAGCAATTTTAAGAGCAATTTAGATCCGGACTAAGCAATGAGTCCGGATCTAAATCCACAGGTGTTCAAAAGGATTTAGATCCGGACTCATTGCTGCCACTTCAGAACTCTCCAGCACTTTGTTCCCATCCATTTCTTGGTGCTTCTTGAAATATGTTTGGGGTAATTGTCCTGCTCGAAGTCCCATGACCTAGGACGCAAACCCAGCTTTCTGACAATAGACACTACATTGTGACCCAAAATCCTTTGGTAATCTTCAGATTTCATGATGCTTTGCACGCAGTCAAAGCAATGAGTGCCAGAGGCAACAAAACAACCCCAAAACATCTTTGAACCTCCACCATATATGACTGTAGGTACTGTGTTCTTTTCTTTGCAGTCCTCATTCCATTTTTGGTAAACAGTAGAATGATGTGCTTCACCAAAAAGCTCTATCTTGGTTTCATCTGTCCACAAGATGATTTCCCAAAAGGATTTAGGCTTACTCACGCACATATTGGTAAATTGTAGTCTAGCTTTTTTATGTATCTATGTCAGCAGTGGGGTCCTTCTGGGTCTCCTGCCATGGTGATTCATTTCATTCAAAAGACTACATATAGTTCACGCTGACACTGATGCACCCTGAGCATGCAGGACAGCTTGAATATCTTTGGAACTTGATTGGGGTTGCTTATCTACCATTTGGACTATCCTGCGTTGCAACCTTTCATCAATTTTTCTCGGCTGTCCACATCCAGAGAGATTAGCTACAGTGCCATGGGTTGTAAACTTCTTGATAATGTTGCGCACCATGGACAAAGGAACATCAAGATCTCTGGAGATTAATTTGTAACCTTGAGATTGTTGATATTTTTCAACAATTTTGGTTCTCAACTCCTCAGACAGTTCTCTTCTCCTCTTTGTGTTCTCCATGCTTAGTTTGGCACACACAGTCATACAATGCAAAGAATATGTAAATTTCTCACCTTTTTATCTGGTTTCAGGTATGATTTCATATTGCTCAAACCTGTTACTTGCCACAGGTGAGTTTGAATGAGCATCATATGCTTGAAACAAAGTTGTTTACCTACAACTTTGGAAAAGTGCCAACATTTTGGTTTGGCCCATTTTGGGAGTTTTGTGTGAAATTATGTCCAATTTGCCTTTTTTGTTTGTTTTTTTGTGTTGTTCCATTACATACAAATGAAATAAACATATCTATACCAACACATGTGTAATTACATTAATTTTCCAGGAGCAATACTTCATTTTCTGGAACAAATTCAAGGGTGAAAAACACTATGAAAAAAGCTTGAAATCTATGACGCTTTTTAACAATGGATAAAAGATGTTAAGTGTGTAAAGTGAGGGATCCTTTAAGCTTGGCCATGGACCCCCCGGGGCTCCCCGGAGCCCCGGGGCCCCGGGCGGTAGCCCAGATTGCCCTCATTATAATCTGCCTATGGTCCTAAGTGTTCCCCGGATAGTGGCCCCGGAGCTGCGCTCACTGAGTGACAGGACACCGCTCCTGAGCTCAGCTTCGGGGCCCGCTCGCCGGAGCGGCTCATTCTCCTCGGCTCCTCAGCGTCAGCGGTCAGAGAATTACAGCTAGGGACACATAGGACATGTGAGTATAAGGATTTTATTATTTTCTTCTTATTTTACAATGGATCCCACTGATTCTGAGATTGTGTTTAGTGACATATTGTACTTCATGATAGTGGTAACCAATTTTGATATGACAATTTGGTGAAAATTTTGATAATTTTGCAATTTTCAAACTTTTAATTCCAGAGAGTTATGTCACACAAAATAGTTAATAAATAACATTTCTCATATGTTTACTTTACATCAGCACAATTTTTAAAACATTTTTTTTGTTAGGAAGTTAGAAGGTTTAAAAGTTGACCAGCGATTTCTAATTTTTCCAACAAAATTTACAAAACCATTTTTTTAGGGACCACATCACATTTGAAGTGACTTTGAGGGGCCTTTATGACAGAAAATACCCAAAAGGAACTAAAGCAATGTGGAAAGAAAAATGAACATTTTACTTTTTTTCACAAAAATTTTACTATAGCCCCAATTTTTTTATTTTCACAAGGGTAACAAGATAAAATGAACCACAAAATTTGTTGTGTAATTTCTACTGAGCATGTTGATACCCCATATGTGGGGGAAAACTATTGTTTGGGCACATGACAGGGCTCGGAAGGGAAGGAGCACCGTTTCGACTTTTTGAACGCAAAAAAGACTGAATGCCATATCACCATATTAAAATGAATGCCGTAATGCCATTATGAAAACAAAATGCCATATGAAAAAAGTGGATGCCATATCACATTTGGAGAGCCCCTGACATGCGAAAACAGCAGAAACCCCCCACAAGTGATAGCGTGACGTCTCTTACTCGAAAAAGCCCTTTTCTTTACCCTGGGAGATGGGGGACTCGGAGTCGGGTCCTGTGATGGAGAGATGGGGTGCAGCCGTGGCCCGGACCCGACCCGTGCTCAGGGCCGTCACATTAAAAGAGATGGTGTGGGCTTATCCGGGTTGAGTGGCTGATTTACGACTACGCCACCTGTGGCACCTGGTGAAGGCCACCAGCGCCGCTGCAGTCCGCTGAGGCATAGTGTTACGGCGGCCAGAGTTATTACTACTCCCCACAGGCGGAGCAAGGCCTCAGGGCAGAGGGACAGGAAGGATGGAGGGGGTAGTAGTGGAGGAAGAACGGATGCCACGTCGCGCGGTGTAGCGCAGAATAAACAGTCCGGAGGCCATAGGGGTGAACTTCCAAGGCTTTACTCACATTAGAGATGGCAGAAGGAAGGCGACTCCCTGATCCCCACGGAGTCCTGCAGTCACCAGGGATGGGGGTCCAACAACCTCCGAGCAAGTCCAGCATTCAATCGGGACCCCGCACCAGAGTGTTCCTGAACTACAGACCGTATCCTCTCCTGTCTGTGTGTGTAGATAGGCCGGGTCTCCCTCTGAACTTCTCTCAGAACAAGGGCACGGGTGGCAGCTCCGCTCCTTCCGATACCCGATGGGATCCTCTGGGCCTACCAGGCTTTACCAACCAGGACATGGAGAAGCAAGGTCGGGTGTCGGGGCCGGTACCCCTCTTGCAGCCGGACTCCCTCTGAATATATCAGATGGTGAGGACAGGTGGCGTACACTGCTCCGTCTGCATCCTCCCCGGGATCCATTAGCTGTGGAGCTACACTCTTAAGCTCCGGGCCTTCTTGGTCGTGGTCCTTGACCGGGTTGAGACATTCCTCGTCTGCAACCTGCCCCCCGTCTCAAGGCTGGGGTATCAGGGCTGTGTCTCCATCCACTGCAGGTCCACGCAGGATCCACGTTCAGGGTGGGAGATCACAATACCTCACAGTAATTAACAGCACAAAGACCAAAACCAAAGATGGCTTTTTATTAAATATGAAATTTAAAGTGTCACTAAATTGTAAGTCCTCAACCCTCACCCACTAACTGGTTCCCCTCACTCTTGGTTCCCCAGTCTCCCTGTAACCAGGAGGGCAGCACCTGGTGCATACTAGCCCCCCTGGTGGAGAAATGTGGCGTTGGATGCAAAGGTTGGGTCCCGACCATCACGCTGTTCTTACCTCGGAGGAGGAACACTACACTCCATTACAGAAGTGCAGCATCCCTGTGGCGGTCGAACCTTCAGGGGCGCCACAGTTCTACAGTGGGATGTGCTACATAATGAAGTTTCTCTTAAGGGGCACTTGGAAGATGTCCTTATCACCCCGGTCAGTAAAATCTTTATAGTGGTGGCAGGATGAGCCTAACCTATTGACGCGCCCCCTGGGCCATATTCTTTAGGGGAATACCCGGAGCCGGATCAGATGGGGGTTGTAGTCTCCGAGTGGCTGTGACCCGGTCCGTGCCCAGGGTGTCAAGCTCAGAGTATGTGGCAGTCCTACAGATGTTACAAAGTTCTTTATGTCGACTACGCCACCCGTTGGATTGCGGTCACTACGGCCGCCGCTGCAGCAGGGTCCGCTGAGGCTGATGGTGTTGGTGCAGCTTTAGATAGTATAACCCCCAACGGGAGGGGTATAGCCTCAGGGGGTCAGGTGCAGAGGATGGGGGTTGTGGTGGTGCAGCGTAGATGTTAATTAAAGACAGAGTCGGGTTGTGCAGTTCAGGGTGTTTACTTACTGCAGATATTCCGGTCACTCCGGCCTTGAGTGACCACCCGAGCCGTGCTGCGTCCACCAGGTCCTGGATTCAGCCAACCCCCAAGCAAGTCCGGAGCGTGTCCCTGAGCCCTCCTTCTTGTCCTTTCTTCTGGCCGTCCCCACCAGGGATCCACCTAGGTCCAGCTCCCTCGGGCCTTCTGTTGGGAGACCCTTGGCCTTGGGTTCCCTGACCCTACACGTGGTTTGCCTTCAGGGTGGATGTGGTGGGTGGCCGTGGCAGATCCTGCCCATGGCCTCCGGTCTCTGGCTGAGGTATGCTTTAGCCCCCACCAGTTTGGGATCCGGTACCCTGTTGCCAACTCTTCACCCGGTGATTTTATTTGGGTTCTCAGAGTTCCTTCTGTCTCCCCCTCTCTGGGTCTTTCTTGTTCTCCTCTCTCACTCTCTCTGGGGCTTGGAGCTGCTCTTCTCCTCTGCTCTGCTCTTCAGGTTACACTCTGACAGACTGACCCTGATCTTAGATGGTGCCCACCTTAAATACTCCCTCTATGTGTGAGCTCAGGTGACCAGCACCCAATGAGCTCCTATCTTTACCCAGGCTGCTCCCCCTATCTGCCCCTACACTACTGGGATGTACCACCCCCCTCCCACTCCAGCCAGGAACAGACTCGGTCGTACCTGCACATTTCTAAGTGGGAGTACCGTTGGTCTGCTCCTCGGAAATGGGATGTGTGTAGTGCATGCAGCTTACTGAGCTCAGATCCACACTCCATCCTTACCCGGGAGTGGAATACCACACCTCTGGGTTGAGGTGCAATACCCCTGTAGCAGCCGAATCCTCAGGGTGCTACATTCCCCCCTGGTAAATCACAGCACGTCCTCGGGCTGTAAGATATAAAACATCATCCAAACATACAATTTTTTTTTTTTCCATAAACAACATAATAAAACATATAAAACATATATATTAGCAGCATCATAAAACTTTTCATATTAACATTCTTGTTTCTGGTTCCTCCTCCGGACACTGTGCAACGTGTGCCCGGGAAAAGTGCAACAGTTTCTCTTAGATAAATGGTTTTCCTATAAAACCGGTAGGGGGCGCTTTAGGAAGCGCAACTATTTACAAGGGGATATGGCCGCTCTCAGTCCTCGGCCAGGTATTTAGGAAAGGGATGACCGCTCTCAGTCCTCGGTCAGTGGGATTAAGGGAAATACGGGTAACAGTTCAATTCTCTGGTCCCAACGGGGACTATATTAGCAACAGTTCACTGTGCCCCGACGGGCAACTATATACAGCTTGTACTCTGCTGTACTTAACGACGGCGTCCTCCTGCTCTTTCTTTGTGGTTACCTTTAGCTTCAGACCCGTCCGGGTCCTCTTGCTCTTCCTCACACCGCAGCTCCTCCTCCGTCAGGCGATGCACATGGAGGGCGTAGGGTCCTTTGGCACACTTGTGCCGGGTGAAGGTGACCTCGTCCCCTATATACAGCTCACGTCCTCTGTGTCCCTCCGGTAGGTGGGACTCAACGTCTCTTCTTGTCACGAAGACGTCGCCTGGGGTGCGGTGATCTCGGATGAAGCCCCACCCGTGCTGCATATTGAACTTGATCACAGTCCCGGTGGAAGGGGGACCATGAGCTGCACGGGGACTCCTCCTGGCCCGGCTCTTCTGCTCCGCGCTCCTTATCTGGGCTTGTTGTTCCCGGACCCGCCTCTCTCTCCGCTCCCTCTCAAAGACCTCGAGCTGTTGCCGGCAGCACTCTGCACGCTCCGCTGCAGCTGCCCGAGTCTCCTGAGTGAACCCCATGAGATCTTCTCCGGTGGGGTCCCACTCAAACTGTGCCTCCTCTAGCGGGGGCGAGGTCCTTTTTACGGGCTTTGGAACCGGAATCAGGGGTTCATCTAGGGCTCTCTCTTTCCGGAGTCGGGGATGGTGAAACTCCGGTGGCCATATAAAGGGCTGCCCATCCGGGCACGTATGTTGGGCGAACAGATCTTCTCCCAGATGCGGCACTCTTGGTTTTATGGGCGCGGTGGTGGTGGCGCCCGGGTTGCCCAGGCCTTGCGGCCAGGCCTGGGGCACCTGGAAAGTGAAGGGCACCGTAAGGACGGCGGCGCCCTGGGCTACTTGGCCCTGCGACCAGGCCGGTGGCTCCGCGGAGGTAGGGGGCGCTGTTGGTATTGCGGCGCCCGGGGGTACTAGGCCTTGCGACCAGGCTGGTGGTACTTCCTGCTTGGTCACGCTCGGGGTCGAGGCGTGTGACGTCACAGGGGTCGCGGCTCCCGTTTGAGGCCTAGTCTGCGGCGGTGACGTTGCAGCGACGGGCACGGCAGGGGATACTTCGGGCTCTGCGACGGGGAGCTGGGGCAGGTGCGCGGTTTCCCGGTTTGGGGTAGAGACGTCCCCTTTACCTGCCTCCTTTCGTTCGGCTCCCTTCTCGGCGCCGTCTCCGGCCTTCAGTCCTCCTGCGCCATCCTCAGAGGCGGTCTGTCTCCTCGTCTCGGGTGGCGTGCTCCGCTGACGAGTTCTTGTCTGCTGGACCATCTCACGGCTCCATTCTGCTAACGTCTCTCGCTGCACCCGGGCCATCCTCCGTGCGAGGCCCTCCAGCGCAGTCTGTGCACACTCCCGATCTCGGGGGAGCTGTGCCAAGACCTCCACTAAGCCTAGTGGGGTCGTTGCTTCTAGCAGGCTCCTGACCAACGGGTCGGTGCTGCTCTGCTCTCCTTCCGTTGTCTCCAGCAGGCTCCTGGCCAGCGGGCCGGTGCTGCTCTGCTCTTCTTCCATCTCCGGGTAAGCTTCTTCTGGACTCAGCTCTAGGCTTCTTGTCTCCGGGTGCGCTCTCTCCAAACTGCTCCAGGCGACACCCATCTTTGCTCTCTTGTTCTCAGTCCTCCCACTTCGAGGGCGGTCCCGGGGCCACTTGGTGATTGTCAGCTCCAGGGGCAGTTCTTTCACGCTGACAGACACCTCTAGCATCACAGTCTCTGTTGGTGGGGGCGGTTTCCACTTTTGGCGCCATTTTCGGTCCTGGCCCACGATGGGAGGCGGCCTCTTGCCACCCTCTGGCACGCCCATAATGGCGTCCGCTCTGACAAGGCGGGAAACCTTCGGAAATGGCGGGAATCGTCTCCCAGTGGCGGGAAACTCTGCAGATGGCGGGAAAAAGCTGTTAATGGCGGACAACCGGCGGGAATCGACCTGTGATGGAGTCCGATGGCGGGGACCCTCCGGAACCGGCAGGAGACTTCTTTTTGAGGTAAACTCGTTCTTTTCTTCAGGCACGCAGTACCCGGGTGTTGCGGGCACGTTATCCTGCCGACTATGCCAAAGTTGACGCGCCCCCTGGGCCATATTCTTTAGGGGAATACCCGGAGCCGGATCAGATGGGGGTTGTAGTCTCCGAGTGGCTGTGACCCGGTCCGTGCCCAGGGTGTCAAGCTCAGAGTATGTGGCAGTCCTACAGATGTTACAAAGTTCTTTATGTCGACTACGCCACCCATTGGATTGCGGTCACTACGGCCGCCGCTGCAGCAGGGTCCGCTGAGGCTGATGGTGTTGGTGCAGCTTTAGATAGTATAACCCCCAACGGGAGGGGTATAGCCTCAGGGGGTCAGGTGCAGAGGATGGGGGTTGTGGTGGTGCAGCGTAGATGTTAATTAAAGACAGAGTCGGGTTGTGCAGTTCAGGGTGTTTACTTACTGCAGATATTCCGGTCACTCCGGCCTTGAGTGACCACCCGAGCCGTGCTGCGTCCACCAGGTCCTGGATTCAGCCAACCCCCAAGCAAGTCCGGAGCGTGTCCCTGAGCCCTCCTTCTTGTCCTTTCTTCTGGCCGTCCCCACCAGGGATCCACCTAGGTCCAGCTCCCTCGGGCCTTCTGTTGGGAGACCCTTGGCCTTGGGTTCCCTGACCCTACACGTGGTTTGCCTTCAGGGTGGATGTGGTGGGTGGCCGTGGCAGATCCTGCCCACGGCCTCCGGTCTCTGGCTGAGGTATGCTTTAGCCCCCACCAGTTTGGGATCCGGTACCCTGTTGCCAACTCTTCACCCGGTGATTTTATTTGGGTTCTCAGAGTTCCTTCTGTCTCCCCCTCTCTGGGTCTTTCTTGTTCTCCTCTCTCACTCTCTCTGGGGCTTGGAGCTGCTCTTCTCCTCTGCTCTGCTCTTCAGGTTACACTCTGACAGACTGACCCTGATCTTAGATGGTGCCCACCTTAAATACTCCCTCTATGTGTGAGCTCAGGTGACCAGCACCCAATGAGCTCCTATCTTTACCCAGGCTGCTCCCCCTATCTGCCCCTACACTACTGGGATGTACCACCCCCCTCCCACTCCAGCCAGGAACAGACTCGGTCGTACCTGCACATTTCTAAGTGGGAGTACCGTTGGTCTGCTCCTCGGAAATGGGATGTGTGTAGTGCATGCAGCTTACTGAGCTCAGATCCACACTCCATCCTTACCCGGGAGTGGAATACCACACCTCTGGGTTGAGGTGCAATACCCCTGTAGCAGCCGAATCCTCAGGGTGCTACACTATCTCGAGGGGTTCCCTGGGTACTTAGGGTCACTAGAACAATTACCACAGATGCGAGTCCGAGAGGGTGGGGAGCCCATCTGGGAGATATGGTAGCCCAGGGGACCTGGTCAGATATTGAAAAGGGTCTCTCCTCCAATTCAAAAGAACTTCTGGCGGTAGACAAGGCGGTGAATAATTTCTTACCTTTCCTTCAGGGCCAGAATGTAAAGATCCTCTTGGATAATCTAGTTGCGGTAGCATATGTGAACCACCAGGGGGATACATGGTCAAGATCGCTGATGAGAGTGACAGATCATCTCTCCCAGATTACAGAAAGTCACCTCCTTTCCCTGATGGCCCTCCATTTAATGGAAAAAGAAAACATGAGAGCAGATTTCCTAAGCTGCTATCCTCTGATGCAAGGGGAATGGGAACTAAATCAAGGAATTTTTACCCAAATAGCCGAAGATGGGGGGGCCTCCGGTCAGGTAGATCCGTTTGCCACAAAACTAAATCGGAAGACAAAGATCTTGTGTTCCCTAAATCCTCTAGCTGTGGACGCTTTCCTGATACGTTGGTATTTCAGCCTGGCGTATGACTCCTCCCCCCCTGGTTGGCTGTTCTTCTCATGGTAATAAGAAAGATCAGGGAGGAGAAGGCCAGGGTTCTGCTGATCACACCCTTTTGGCCCAGGAGGCCCTGGTTCTCATGCCTGAGGAACATGTCCATCTCTGATCCTTGGGTTCTTCCAGAGATTCCATATCTCCTTCTCCGGGGTCCGATATTCCATCCTCAAGCAACTGGCCTCCACTTGACGGTGTGGAACTTGAAAGGACACTGCCAAATCAGAAAGGTTTTTCCAAAGGTCTAGTAACCATCCTGCACAGCAGAAAACCTGTTACAACCCAGATTTATGCCACAAGTTGGAGAAAGTTTTTGTCTTTCTCTGGTTCTGGGGTTGATGGGGAAGGGGTGCCAATAGGACAAATCTTTGGAGTTTTTACAAAAAGGTCTTGAACTAGGGTTATCCACCAGCACCCTTAAAGTACAGATTTCTGCCTTGGGTGCCCTATATAGCTGTGATGCAGCTTGTAGCTACTGGGTTTCTCGGTTCATTAAGGCAGCTTTTAGATCTAGACTCATTATTAAAAGCAGCTTGGTTCCCTGGGATTTAAATTTGGTTCTAAAGGCCTTGACTAGCTCGCCGTTTGAGCTAATAGTCAGCAACCCTTAAATCCCTCTCTCTTAAGACCGCTTTAATATCTTTAACCTCGGCCAGGAGCATTAGTGACATCCAGACCCTGTCAATGGCCTCGCCGTTTACTCAAATTCTGGATGATAGGCAGGATCTGGTCTAAAAATCACTCTCTCTCCCTAAGGTAGCTACTCGTTTCCACAGACTTCAGGAAGTCCTCCTACCCTCCTTTTGTCCACATCCTAGTAACCAGAAAGAGGTGGAGTTACATACGTTAGAAGTGAGGAGATGTGTGGTTAGGTACCATTCAGTTACCAAAAGCTTTAGGAAAGATAACTCGTTGTTTATATCCTACCAAGGGGCTAGGAACGGTCTAAGGTCACGAAGTCCAGCATAGCTAGATGGAATTAGGAGGCCATTTCTCTATCATATACAGTATAGACCAAAAGTTTGGACACACCTTCGCATTTAAAGATTTTTCTGTATTTTCTTGACTATGGAAATTGTACATTCACACTGAAGGCATCAAAACTATGAATTAACACATGTGGAATTATATATTTAACAAAAAAGTGTGAAACAACTGGGTTCAGGTCTGGTGACTGTGAAGGCCAGGTTATCTGGCGTAGCACCCCATCACTCTCCCTCTTGGTCAAATAGCCCTTACACAGCCTGGAGGTGTGTTTGGGGTCATTGTCCTGTTGAAAAATAAATGATGGTCCAACTAAACGCAAACCAGGTGGAATAGCATGCCGCTGCAAGATGCTGTGGTAGCCATGCTGGTTCAGTATGCCTTCAATTTTGAATAAATCCCCAACCGTGTCACCAGCAAAGCACCCCCACACCATCACACCTCCTCCTCCATGCTTCACGGTGGGAACCAGGCATGTAGAGTCCATCCGTTCACCTTTTCTGCGTCGCACAAAGACACGGTGGTTGGAACCAAAGATCTCAAATTTGGACTCATCAGACCAAAGCACAGATTTCCACTGGTCTAATGTCCATTCCTTGTGTTCTTTAGCCCAAACAAGTCTCTTCTGCTTGTTGCCCGTCCTTAGCAGTGGTTTCCTAGCAGCTATTTTACCATGAAGGCCTGCTGCACAAAGTCTCCTCTTAACAGTTGTTGAAGAGATGTGTCTGCTGCTAGAACTCTGTGTGGCATTGAACTGGTCTCTAATCTGAGCTGCTGTTAAACTGCGATTTCTGAAGCTGGTGACTCGGATAAACTTATCCTCAGAAGCAGAGGTGACTCTTGGTCTTCCTTTCCTGGGGCGGTCCTCATGTGAGCCAGTTTCTTTGTAGCGCTTGATGGTTTTTGCAACTGCACTTGGGGACACTTTCAAAGTTTTCCCAATTTTTCGGACTGACTGACCTTCATTTCTTAAAGTAATGATGGCCACTCGTTTTTCTTTACTTAGCTGCTTTTTTCTTGCCATAATACAAATTCTAACAGTCTGTTCAGTAGGACTATCAGCTGTGTATCCACCAGACTTCTGCACAACACAACTGATGGTCCCAACCCCATTTATAAGGCAAGAAATCCCACTTATTAAACCTGACAAGGCATACCTGTGAAGTGAAAACAATTTCCGGTGACTACCTCTTGAAGCTCATCAAGAGAATGCTAAGAGTGTGCAAAGCAGTCATCAAAGCAAAAGGTGGCTACTTTGAAGAACCTAGAATATAAGACATATTTTCAGTTGTTTCACACTTTTTTGTTAAGTATATAATTCCACATGTGTTAATTCATAGTTTTGATGTCTTCAGTGTGAATGTACAATTTTCATAGTCATGAAAATACAGAAGAATCTTTAAATGAGAAGATGTGTCCAAACTTTTGGTCTGTACATCTAGCAGCGAGGAAGTGCCAGAAGGGCTGAAGGCTCATCCCACCCCACCCCTCCTGGGCTGAGAAGACAGGTGTCTCGATAGAAGACATATGTAAGGCTGCTACCTGGTCCTGTCCCTCTACATTCCATAGACACGATAGGTTAGATATGGGTGTATCGGCTGACCTCACCTTTGGGAGAAGAGTGTTCCAGGCTGTGGTCCTTCAATAGATTACTTCATCTCTGTAATTCTCTCGTGGTGCTGTCATGGTCGACCGATAAAATCTTAAATTACATACCGGTAATGGAATTTTTCGGAGACCATGACAGCACCCTTATATTCCCTCCTTTCACGTTTGTGGGAACACTCCCCTTTTATTAATTATAATATCACACTCAATAGGTGTCGTCTGGTATGGCAATTTTGTGATTGTTTGCTGTGTTTATTAACCTGGCGTTCCTCTCAATGCTCTGTAATCCCAACTGAGGCGGGAGAGAGGTGGCGCCCTTTTAAGCCTGTAGGTTTCCTCTCCTTGGTGGGCGGATCCCCTCTCTCGTGGTTCTGTCTCTGAAAAATCCCGTTACCGGTAAGTAACTTACGACTATACATTTGATGGAGCAATCAAAAAGTTGTACCCCAAAATGGTATTAAAAACGGTCTTAGAAAATTGAAACACAAGCCAAACAATTTGTTTGCAAAGTTTAGAATTTTTTAAAAGCAGTAAAATGTTTTCGTTTTCTTCTGCACCATTTCACTTTATTTGGAATTCATTGCCCTTTTTTTTCTATATGTTGCACAGTAAAGTGAATGGCGTCTTTCAAAAATGCTGTAATTTTGTCCCACAAAGTACACCTCAACCCTGCTGTATTGAATAGTGTCTGTGTTATTCACTATGTGATATGTGTTTTTTTATTGTATACTAATGTATAGTGACTAGTGATGATTGAGCGTGTTCTATGAACCCATTCAGCGAGCACGCTAACAGCCGTGACACTTGCAGGCACGGCGACCTTAAAAGAAATGCCAAGCATGCCAAAATACTCGGCGAGCACCTGAGCGTGCTCGCCGAAGGGGTTGATAGAACACGCTCGATCATCACTAATAGTGACCAGATGCCTCTAAGGAATCTTTTTTGGCCTCTGTTTTACTGGTGCTTGAAGTGCAAATTTTTGTAGCTCTAATGATTAAGTAATATGCAACTATGTGAACTGCAATTGCCAATTAACAATTTAAGGGTATCCATCAGAAAATACCCCTCCCTCCAATTCCCATTCATGACCATGCAGGATTTGGAAAGCTAAATCCATAGACACATCTATATCTTTTATCTGTTGCTGCATTTCTGAGTGCTCTGGGTGTAACGGAGCACTAACCAAGCCTCAGCCTTCCAAGGTTGCTTCCCTGCCCAGCACCAGCCTCTTTATCTTGATTGATAGCTCACTGTCAGTTTTTTGGGACGTCAGGCACCAAGCAAGGAAAATCAGTGAGCTAGACACTAGCACTGGGAACTCTCCCTCCGTACATAAACAAAACATAAACCAAAAAAAAATCAATTTGGCACGTTACTTAATTTATGTAGATTTATTGAATGAAATGTTGGATTTCGTACGAGCTCGATCCTTGTTTTTCACAGAGCTCATATCTATTATAGTCTAGGGCTGTTCACATATTTCTGTGGACCGCGTATTTTTCACCGAAACACGTTGACCTGTCGGACTTTGATCCAAATCAAAGTTTAGAGCTTCTCGGATGCAAAACAAAGCTGATGAAAGTCTGAATGAGGCCTTACTCTATTATTTATTTTTTAAGCAGCGTTCATTCCAGGCTGCTGTACACATGAAGAGGGTTTACACACCTAAAATACATATATAAAACACAGAAACAAGCTACCATTGACAGACTAGTATGGAGGGAGACACTGCCACTACGATCTAACAGTGTGGATTCTGGTGTCTCGCTCCTTCCCTCAGGTTGTATGCCAAAAGCCTCCTCCAATAAGCAAGCTCTGGACAAGCTGCAGGTGGAGAGGGAGTGCGGGATTACGGTGAAGGCCCTGACTGCGTCTCTGTTTTACACTTACGAGGGAAAGAAGTATCTCCTGAACCTGATCAACACTCCGGTGAGTGTGACGTTTCTTCTTGATTTGTTTCTCTGTGGTCTTGTTGAGGATGTTCAACTGGTCACGGCGGTCGCGTGACCTGTCACATAACTAAATGATGTCATGGAAGGTCCTTTCACACCACCGCGAGCCGTACAAGAGACCGGACGCAGTGGAGAAAAGACCGGGGGCCATCAGAAGGTAAGTATAATGTTATTTTCTCCAATCCCCTCCATGACAGCACACCTGGAGGTAGCCTCCCCATCCTAATTAGGGACAGGAAAACAAGAGGTTAAATAGCCCCTTCCCGCTACAATCCCCAGTGTTTTCCTGTCCCTATGGGATGAAGAGGTTACCTGGGGTGCCTGCAGCCGGCAAGCAGGGCCCTATTAAATTTACCTGCCGGGCTGCAGGGAGCGATCGCCTCCGACCTTCCTTCCTTTGCAGCTCCCGTGTCTCCTTGAGAGCGGGACCCCCCACACACACACTCGCCTGCGTGTAAAGCCGAGTAGGGTTTTGGGGGCTGGGGGCCTCCTGTAGCTCCCCGGCCGGAGTCTCCTCTGTCCTCCATGGCGGCGTGCCGGAAGTCAGGCTTTTGGCCAGCGGGACGTCACTTCTGGTGCGTTCCACCGTGGAACGCATGGGGCCGCGGCGGGAAATTCAAAAGGAGAAGCCGCGGTTTGCCCTGAAAATGAGGATCCTTCACCAGATAGGTGAAAATTTGGCACTGGATCTCGGTCTCCCCTATAAAAGACCCAGATGAGAAGACTCCATTAAGGTAGGACAGAATATTCTGCTACTATGGAGGGTGCTGTTCCAAAGCCTGCGTCTGCAGAGCCCAGCGCTAACCCGGCCCCAGTAAGTACTAGGTCCTAGGTTATTCCCCACTCTCTTTTGAGCAGGATCCTAAATATATTTTAAATCTCCCCTTTTTTTATTTTTAATTTAGGGAGACAAGGATCCGGCACCGACAGTGGGAGAAAGCACTACAGTTCGCAAATGTGCCATCTGTATAAAAAAGCTGGCTTCAGGGCATAAGAAACCCCTATGCTGGAAATGCACTGACAACATTGTGAAGGAAGAACAGCCTTCCCTTATGGAAGAAGTCAGGGGAATGGTTCGGCAGGAAATACAATCTTCCCTAGCCTCCTTCTCACAAGCCAGAGCTGAAGGTCCATCTCCCCCCAAAAGGAGAAAATATACGGTTAGGGAGACCTCTGATTCAGAATTAGGGTCTATGGAGGAACCGGAAGAAGGGGTCCTAAGTGAAGATCATGAGGAAGATAGGAAATATTACTTTTCGTCTGAGAATATGGAGGAATTGTTGTCGCAGGTGAGAGACACGATGCAGGTGGAAGAGGAGAAGGAAACCCGTACAGTTCAGGATGAAATGTTTGGCGGTCTGAAATCCAAGAAGAAGGTAGTGTTCCCTGTGCATGACAACATTTGGAGTCTTATTTTGGATGAATGGGAGTCACCTGAGAAAAGGCTTAGTATGGCAGGAGAAATGAAGGATAGATTCCCTCTAGATGAAAAGGCGGCTAAGCTATGGATGGAAGTCCCGAAGGTTGATGTACAGGTGGCAAGGGTTGCGAAGAAAACAACCCTTCCCTTTGAAGACTCGTCACAGCTCAAAAATCCTATGGATAGGAAGATGGACAGCCTTCTAAGGAAGGCATGGGAAACATCGGCGGCTTCACTGAAGACTAATATCGCTTCAACTTGTGTAGCTCGTTCCATGTTCCTCTGGCTCCAACAACTAGAGGAACATCTCTGGAAAGGTACCACTCAAGAGGACCTCCTAGCATCTCTTCCTTTTCTGCAGAAGGCCACTGGATTCCTAGCGGATGCCTTGGCGGAGTCAGTCAAGATTGCGGCAAGATCGGCAGCATTATCAAATTCTATGAGAAGAGCTCTGTGGTTGAAGATGTGGAGTGGGGACAACGCATCAAAATCTAAGCTTTGTTCCATTCCATTTAAAGGAGAGTATATGTTTGGGGCGGTGCTAGACGAGTTGTTGGAGAAAGCATCCGACAAGAAGAAGTCTCTGCCAGAGCCAAAGAATCCAAAAAGTTTCAGAAAGAGACCATTTCTTCTCCCTCAACAACAACAGCAGCAAGCATTTCAGTACAGAGGCAAGGGTAAAACTGGTCGCTGGAGTTACACAAAAGGGGGAAGAGGTAGGAATATCTTTCAAGGTTCTAGGCAGGACAGACAATGACGCCAAGAAGGTAGGAGGCAGAATTGCGAGCTTCCTTCCTCAATGGCAGCTTATTGATTGGAAAAGGATTTGTCGTGGCAACAGTAGACCAGCCAGAGGCTTACTACCACGTGCCAATTCATCCGGATTACAGAAAATTTCTCAGATTTGCTGTAACTCAGAACCGAGAGGTACTTCATTTTCAATTCAATGTACTCCCCTTCGGCATTTCGTCAGCACCCCGCCTGTTTACAAAGATCATGGCAGAGGTAGTAGGTTTATCTAAGGAAACTGAATATCTGCATCGTCCCATATTTAGACAATTTTTTGGTGATGGTTCCCTCGGTTTCAAGTTTGGAAAGAGACCTCCAGATGACCCTCCAGATCCTGGAATCCTTGGGATGGTTGATAAACTACCAAAAGTCAGATCTGATTCCCTCCACCAGGAAGACCTCCTTGGGAATTCTCCTGGATTCTCAGCAACAAGCCTCTTTTCTGCCAAAAGAGAAGCAGATTCAGTTGAGGTCGAAAGTTTATGCACTAAAGAACCAGAGAGGAGTGTCATTAAGATTCGCCATGTCCGTCCTCGGGTCCATGACCTCATTTATTTAGGCGGTACCTTGGGCTCAAGCGCATTCAAGGGTCCTTCAAAACTACATCCTTTCCTGTTGGGACAGATCTCCAAGTTCCCTCTCCAACAGAATTCATCTGCCAGAGAAGGTGAAAGCATCTTTAAATTGGTGGCTCTGTCCAGGAAATCTGGAGAAAAGTTCAGCATGGATTCAACTTCCCTTGTTATCCGTCAAAACAGACGCAAGCAAAAGAGGATGGGGAGCAGTAGTCTCCCACGTGGCCTTCCAAGGGGTCTGGTCGCAAGAAATAGCAGAGCAGTACTCAAACTTAAAAGAAATGAAAGTGGTGGAAGAAACCCTATGGGCAGCCACTACTGTGCTTCAGGGGTCGAATGTCAGAGTCTACTCGGACAATATGACAACTATAGCCCACTTGAGACATCAGGGAAGTACAAGAAACAGGAGGTTACAGATGATCTCCGAAAGGATCTTCCACTGGGCGGAGCATAATCTACTATCCTTATTGGCTCTGCATCTGAGGGGCTCCGACAACTATCATGCAGATCTTCTGAGCAGAAAATACATTCATCCAGGGGAGTGGAGCATGAACTCGAAGATATTTCAGATGATTGTTCAAAAGTGGGAATACCCAGATGTGGACCTGTTTGCGAACCAGGAAAACGCAAAAGTAAGAGCCTTTTTCTCTTTGAAACCCGAGGATTCAGCAACAGGGATAGATGCATTCGCTCACCCTTGGAAAGTTGGGCTCGCTAATGCTTTTCCCCTGATTCTGTTAATACCAAGGACTTTACAAAAAATCAGGTCGGAAGGGCTCAAGACTATCCTAATAGCTCCAATGTGGCCAAAAAGAGCATGGTTCGGAACATTGAGCAGTCTAAGAATGGATGATCCATTGATGCTTCCTCGAATCCACGATCTGCTGCATTAGGGCCAGATTTTCCATCCGGCCCCTCAGAATTTGGCTCTAGCAGCTTGGCTTCTGAGACCACCCTCTGAAAAGCCAGAGGCTTCTCAGTACAGATGATCCAAATGTGGCGCCCTGCTGTGCATTGGTGCCACAGAACCCAGAAGGGTGCATGGATGGATTTCTCCACAAGAGGCCCTCACTAGATACAAACACCTCTACCTTCCAACTCATACCAGCAGAGGGAGCCCAGATAGGGATATATATAGGGAAGGTGGAGCCAGGCAGCTCAGTTGATTAGTGAGTGCTCAGAGTCAGAGCAGAGCAGGCAGGCTGAGAGAGAGCCTGAGAGCGTGCCGACACTCAGATAGCGGTGAAGACGCAGCACGTCAGCTGCCTAGTAGTGAGGGCCCCGAGTGTGGCCGACGGCAAGGAGAAAAAGGGGAGTGAAACCAAGGGGGCAGAGGAGCACAATAAGCTCACCCCATTATATCTACCGGACACCGGATCCGCGCCTACAGGGACCCTTTACACCCAGTGGGGATAACCGGAATCCCAGGAGGACTACAAGTCCCTGACAAACCTGAAGGCTAGACACACACAGGATCAGGAACCACGAAGGCCCCGACGTCCAGGGAAAGTGGTTACCAACCAGAGGTCCTATTTCTGAGCATCTGGTGAAGTAAAAGCAGGACACATAAGCTAGGCCCAGTTGCAGGCTGGCCAGGAGCATACATAGGGACAGACACGGATCAGGAGGCCCTATACCTGCTCCCTGGGGAGAAGTCCAAAAGTGCGCCCTTCATCTGGAGTACCCTGGACCGTACCTAACAGCTGTACCAGTAAAGGAAATGAAGCAAATCCCCTGTCTCTGTCCGTTACTCCTGCTGTGCCATCGCTTTCCCTGCACCACAATGCTCAGCGCAACCTGCATCATTTATACTGCCCTGAGGCCTGCTCCACCTGTGGGGAGCCGTTCCATCTCAAGCTGTCCTGACATCTGCCTCAGAGGACTGTTGCAGCGCTGGTGATCCTCACCAGACACCACAGGTGGCGTCACAACAAATTCCCTACAAATAATTCCTTTTGGCACTGACCGCCCTGGGCCAGCCACCGCGATAATCCCCGCAGGCAGTCTTAGGCCCGGCTGCCGGGTGCCCCGCGACACCCCTGGGGGCGAGTCACATACACTGCAGAAAAGCAGAAAACCAGTCACAATTTCCATCTATGGAAAAATCTAGAAAGCTTTCAAGCTATGGTATGAGCCTCGTCCATTAGATCCCTTTCGGCTTGACGTGGCCAGAATCTTGGATTTCCTACAGAACGGTCTGTCTAAAGGATTAAGACCAAGCACGCTGAAGGTCCAAGTCTCGCCTTTAAGTTCCTATTTTGATGCTGATTTGGCCCAAAACAGATGGATTAAGAGGTTCATGATAGCTGCTTCTTGGATTAATCCAACAAGAGCTAAAATAGTTCCACCTTGGGATCTCAACGTAGTTCTTAGAGGCCTAACTATGCATCCTTTCGAGCCAATAGCCGAGGCACACATAGACAAATTGTCTTGGAAAGCGGCATTGCTTATAGCTCTGACTACAGCCAGAAGAGTGAGTGAAATCCAAGCCCTGTCTATCAGAGAGACTTATTGTCGTATTTTGGAGGACAGGATCATCCTCCAGTTGGATCCTTCTTTTCTACCTAAAGTGTCGTCTAATTTTCATATGTCTCAGCCAATAATTCTTCCGTCATTCTGTCAAAATCCATCAAATAGCAAGGAAGAAGAATTCCACGCGTTGGATGTAAGAAGGACTATAATCCGCTATTTGAGGCAGACTGAAACCTGGAGGAAGGATCAGAACCTATTTGTCCAATATGGAAGCCCCAATAAAGGAAAGAAAATTGCAAAAATATGCTAGCAAATTGGATTAAGAAAGCAATTTGTGAAACATACATAGTTCAAGATTTGCCTCCTCTGAAATCCTTGAAAGCTCTTTCTACTAGAGCTATGTGGGTCTCCTGGGCGAAAAAAGCTAGTGCATCCATTGAGCAGATTTGCAGGGCAGCTACATGGTCGTCTGTCCATACCTTTGCTAAACATTATAGACTAGATGTAATATCTAATAGAGACTTAGCATTTGGAAGGAAAGTCCTTCAGGCTGTTGTCGCTCCCTAAAATTCATTCTTTGGTATTACTCCAGGTGTGCTGTCATGGAGGGGATTGGAGAAAATAGAATTAGACTTACCAGTAATTCGGTTTCTAAGACCCTCCACAACAGCATGGGTAGTTCCCTCCATTTCTTTGATTGGAAAAATCCTTAGTGTTAATAAATATTTAGAGCATTCATACTGTGTGGTCCTTTGAAAACACTGGGGATTGTAGCAAGGAGGGGCTATTTAACATCTTGTTTTCCTGTCCCTAATTAGGATGGGGAGGCTACCTCCATGTGTGCTGTCGTGGAGGGTCTTAGAAACAGAATTACCGGTAAGTCTAATTCTATTTTTTTTTTTTTATCATTTTTATTCTTTTTTTCAACTATTAACTGGGTCACACTATATAAATACATGCTGATTGCAAGGATTTATATAGTGTGACCAAGTTGTCAAGCACTTTCCAAGTGATGCTAAAATCGCTTGGAAAGCGGTTGACAACCCGCATGCGGACATGCATGTGAAAAATGCTTCACTTACGTTTGTCCCTGGCAGGAAAAACGCATGTAAAATCTGCATGCGTTTTTTCTGCCAGCGAGATGCAGAAACACTCAGGAAAATTCCGGAGCATTTCTGCATCGTGGGCATGTGGCGACCCTGAGGGTTCAGTCGCCACAGAGGTACTGCACCTCACCCAGAGGTGTGGTGTCTCCCTTCACTCAGGTAAGATGGGAGTGCTGCAGAGAACCCCCCAAAACACCTGCATCCAACATTACACTGCTTCAGACCGGCTGGAAGGGCAACATGCAGAGCGCAGCTGCTGAGCCCTGTCCCTGGCTCGAGTGGGGGAAACCCAAAGGTAGGGGGAACCAGTAGTGGGTGTGGGTGGAGGAAGCAGTTAGAAGGAGCACACAGTAGGTATATAATGGGAAGCAATCTTAGGGTGGCAGTTCAGAACAGAATGGTCAGTCAGTACAGTACAGACGGTCAGTGAGGACTGTCTGGGAGCAAAGGCTCAGCAGGAGCTCTGCTCCACAAGAAGGGCCCGGGATAGAGGCCCCGGAGTGGAGAAGGGAGTAGGCTCCATTCTAAGAAGGGATCCCAGGGGTACGGCGCGTGCAGGACAGCACCCGTACGCCCCGCATCTGTCAGAAGACAGAGGGATCGGTTGCCCCATTCTAATCTCCAGGGGGTCAGGTTGGTCCCGGATCCGACGTACAGGAAGGACTTCAGCATACCCGAGCGGGATTGAGAGTGGGCAGCGCAGGGCAGCAGGGAGAAGGACCTAGTGTGAAGACGGTCAAAGTAGGAACACGAGAAAGTGGGGTTCTGCCAAGCATTCCTAAACTTCCTGAGGAAGGATTGAACCCCTGCCAGGGTGAACACGGCGCAACGTGGGAGGCCTTCACATGTAACTTGCACTTGTGTGTTTCCTGAAGAACTGTGAATTAAAATCTTGGACGACTGCACTGAGTTGCCTCCGTCTATTCCTTCACTGGTGCCATTTCCCTCCCTGCACTATAACGCCCAGCGCACCCTCCATCTATTTACACTGCCCTGAGGCCCGCTCCACCTGTGGGGAGCCGTTCCATCTCTAGCTGCCCTAACATCTGCCTCAGAGGACTGTTGCAGCGCTGGTGATCCTCACCAGACACCACAGGTGGCTTCACGACAAATCCTATAAATAATCCCTTTTGCACTGACCGCCCCGGGCCAGCCACCGTGATATTCCCCAAAGCAGCCATAAGGCCCGGCTGCCGTTTGCCCCGCGGCCCAGGAGGCAGCGAGTCACCACTTGGCGTCACGAACAGGATACGTGACCAGCCTGCCATCTGCGGGTAATGTGCGCCTAAAGAAGTGTTTTCTGCCTTGAATGTGGCGCCCGCCCCAGAAGAACGGGCGCCATTATGTGCGTGCTAAAGAACAACAGAATGGAACCTCCCGTCGTGGGCCGGGTCCCAGAATGGCTCCAAAAGCAGGCCCTGCCCCTTGCAACAGTGACTGTCCGCATAGATGTGTCCGTCAAAGCGGGGAGGCCGACACAGGGAGTGACCGACAGCAAAGTGCCATGGGACCGCCCCCGAAAAAGGAGAGGCGGTGGAGAGAAGCTGCGTAAAGACCGGGAGGTGTCAGGCCGAGCTGACGCAGTCGCGGGAGCAGGTCGGAGTGATGTCCCTGTCCCAAATGCGGCTGGCGCTGCTCCATCCCTGGTCCCCCTGCAGCCTGAGGCTGATGACCAGGCTGGGTCAGCCTGCAGAAACCAGGGGTTCCCCCGGAGGGGGCCCCACTGTTAAACTGTTTTAGTTAACTGGACTGTACATAAGTTGCCCGGAAGGGTGCAGATGACTTCATGTTTGCTACCCAGTTACCCGTCAGGGTACAGAGACTGACAGGCTGAGGACTGTGAGAAGCCGGACGTTGACATTGTACATAGTTTAGCACTTCTTAAAGTGCATCCTATTGGTTTTATAATTACAAATATACCTCAGAACAAAAACCCGTTTGGCGTGGCGGAAGACGAGGTCCAGGATTGGATCGTCTATGTCCTGCAGCCATGCCCAGGGCCTACGTTGAGGGTTTGTGGACGGGTCCCTCATGCTGCTACTGTTGCACCCTGGTGCTGGAACTGTCTTGAAAATTGTTTTATATGACAATACTCTTATGATGTTTTATAATGTAACCAGTAACGTTAAAAGAAATGTGCCTCCCATAAAGGGAAGAAATGTTGTTTTATGGTCAAATATGCTGATGCATCTTAAAAATTTTGCATGTCAGTTATGCCTGGTTTTGCTCTGTTCCAGCCCGCGGACGTGCTGTGTTTTACCGGGGGGGGAATGTGGCACCCCTGAGTGTTCAGTCGCCACAGCGGTACTGCACCTCACCCAGAGGTGTGGTGTCTCCCTTCACTCAGGTAAGATGGGAGTGCTGCACAGAACCCCCCAAAACACCTGCATCCAACATGCAGAGTGTAGCTGCTGAGCCCTGTCCCTGGCTGGAGTGGGGGGAACCCAAAGGTAGGGGGAACCAGTAGTGGGTGTGGGTGGAGGAAGCCGTTAGAGGGAGCACTTATACAGTAGGTATATAATGGGAAGCCATCTTAGGGTGGCAGTTCAGAACAGAATGGTCAGTCAGTCTACCATTGGGCCCTATAAGACGTTCTTCATCTCCCGTTGCAGTGGGGTTTTTATTTGTCCAAAAAAAAGACTGGGGGTTGCGCCCCCGCCTTGATTTTCGCGAGTTTAATCGGATCACGGTCTGGGATGCATATCCTCTCCCTCTCATCCCCGACCTCTTTAGAAAAAAATTTGGCTCCTACGATTTGATTAAACTAGACCTCAGGGGGGCTTATAATCTCATTCACATTGAGGAGATGAGTGGAAGATGGCCTTCAATACTCCTGAGGGGCACTATGAAAAGCTTGTGATGGCATTTGGGTTGACTAATGCTCCCGCTTTCTTTCAACACTGTTAGTGACATTTTTAGTCATCTGGCAGGTAGATCACAACAAACCAATCTTGATGACATATTAATTTACTTACCTCCAGTCACATCAGGTACATATCAGGCAGGTCTTACAGATACTCAAAGATAATAAATTATTTGTCAAACCAGAGAAATGTATGTTCTCCATTCAGGGTTAGTTCTTATCATTCACCGTTTTTGCATGGATCTGGCCAAAGTCCGGACGGTACTGGATTGGTATTATATTCAAGACTTAAAGGCGTTACAAAGTTTTTTGGGTTTCGCCAGCTACTACTGTAAGTTCATGAGAAACTTTTCGGTAGTGGCCAAACCTCTGATGGACGATTTTGCCAAATAGAAAAAAAAATTAAGATT
Source organism: Phyllobates terribilis (assembly GCF_046119375.1). Classification (NCBI taxonomy): domain Eukaryota; kingdom Metazoa; phylum Chordata; class Amphibia; order Anura; family Dendrobatidae; genus Phyllobates; species Phyllobates terribilis. The sequence goes on from NW_027363232.1 coordinate 524,965, forward strand.
TTATTATTTTACTTTCCATTCTTGTAGCTAAACACAATCCAGCTAAGTTTAAAATTGAAATGAAGCCCCTGTAACCCCCTCTCTAGGTGCTTCTGTACCAAGTCTTCCCTGGTCCAGGATGGTCTCTATATCACAGGCTCCAGCAATAACCTATTGACACATGATTGTGGCAGCCCTCACGTGCTGATATATCACAGTGCCAATAGAAGTGGGAAGCGGCACAGAAATCACAAAATAAAGGCAGTGTTTGTGGTAATGCAAGAATCCAGCAAGCAGAGTAATCCACACGTCATACAACAGCCCAACATGGATGATGAAAAGCTGCGTCTTCAGGCGTCTGTGTAAGAACATCACATTTTTGTTTTCCTTCCAGAATAAGCACCAAATGGAATAGCTGAATGCCAGGATACAGAGACCGGCGGGGGGCAGGGAAGCGCTGTCCGCTGGATTTTGTGCTGGTTTCACAAGCGGTCACCCTGCAGTTTTCTCCGGATAATGCTGTGGAGACTTTTCACAACACATCTAATAATTGTGAACCTTCCACTCACATGTTTATTATCTTGTCCGCTGGTCAGACTGGGGGGGATGAAAGCTGGACAAGGGATGAAGAATGATCCTTATTACATATAATGGGTGCACTGAGCGATTGTGAAAAGTCGCAGAGGACTGAGAGCAGAAGGGCAGAAGGTTTCCTCTTCCTCACAGGGACCAGCACAGAAGCCGGAGCAGAAGGGGAGACAAGGGCTGAGCCACTTACACAGACAGAAAGCTGAGGAGAGGAGGGCATGTTATTACTCCAGGATCCGCTCCATTCATTCCCTATGTGGCATTCAAGCGCTGAGCTCGGCTTTTCCGGAGCCCCATAGAGAATGAATGGAGCTGCAGTTGATCCCTGACTTTCCACTCCTTCCCGATCAGACGATGGCTCGCAGCGGTCAGACCCCACAATCAGTAAGTGATCACCGAGCCTGTGGATAAGTGATAACTTGTTTTCTTCAGACATCCCCTTTAAGTAATGGAGCATGCCAGCAGAGAAGGTGGGAGGAGGCGCTGGTTACAGGGGAGACTTTACCTCTGGAGGCCGCATATAGGGCATGTGAGGGGCGGACACTTCCCATATTCATCATTACTGAACCCCCGCTCTGTGCGGCTCTTATCTGAGCTGCAGGGGACACAGCAGTTACTAATCAGCCGCTCTCTGTTCACTTGCAGCCGTCCGAGCTCTGCTGTGCCTGTTAGGGGTGAAGTTCGGGTCCTTCGAGGCATCTACTATGCAGCCTGCACAGCAGATCACAGCCCGAGCACAGCGTCTCCGGGTAAATCTCCACCTTGTGAGTTGCTTCTTGTGCAGCAGCCCCATGCAAGTTGCTCTGCTCTCCTCGGCCAGCTCCTGCTGAATACTGAGCTCCTCTGCCCAATCTAGGAGCTCAATAGCCCTGATCACGTCAGTGGTAGCCCAGCGCTGCTGGATCAGATTTACAAATGGCAAACTAATCAGCCCTAGGTATTTCTAATATGTGCAGAGCAGGCGACATAAGTCTGACCGGTGTCCTCATAGACCTTTCCTCAGCCGGGGTCTAATAGGAGCAGTAAAATGGCCATCATGGGGTCCATTGTTAGATCTCAGCTGCCATAGAAACTCATTGGCACCATGATCATGCCTCCCTCTCCTGTCTAAAGTGCCTAAATGCTGTGGAAGCCCCCTACTGTGTCATTCAATGGATTAAGCTGCCAGGATCAAGGTTGGCTCCACTGTGGGCAGCTGAGGCAGGAGCAGGACTGTGTTATACAGCCACACTTCTGCCGCAGATCTTGTAAGGACCTGCCTGATGATAATGTGTCCTATAGAGCAGGTCTTGGTACCGGACTGCCCTGTACATATTTACCACTAGCTGGGAACCAGTTACTTACAAGGTCTAGTTTCGAATGTGTTTCCAGGATCTGTAGTTATCAGCATTTTATCCTTAAGGCCGAGTTATAATATCACTGTAACACTCTCGCCCTGTACCTGTATACCTGCCCTATGTGCTGCACAAAAGTATATAACAAAATGTGTGTTAACAGATATCTATCTCCTGAATGGTATTACTGCTAGATCTCCTGTACATAGAAATATGAGGTTCTTAGCGCACATTTTGAGCAAATTGTGCGAGCCCATCTGCCAACGTCAAGGCGACCTCTTCAGATGGGTCCCTACACTAACATTACACTAACATACTAACTGGGACTAGTTTTTTGTATTATTATTATTACCACCATTTTTACTATTTATTATTATTGCATTAATGCAATTAATTGTAACTGTTATAAAACGAATTAAAAAAATGTAATTCTAATTTTTTTTTATTAATCTTGTGATTCTAATAATGGTATTACTAAAATCCCTATGCCTAAAGCTGTTGATCCAGAAGAAGGCAAAAACCCCAGGACACCTTTAGCCAATTTGTGTCACAGGGGAAAAATTCCTTCTTGACCCCGGGAAAAGGCGATCAGTCTTAGGACCCTGGATCAAACCTAATAATGTTATTACAAGTTATATAATATTACACTAATTATTGTACTACTGGAGTTATTTTAATTTGTTTTTACAAATCTATTTGATATGGTTATTATTACATTGTGCTATCTTATTACAGTATTATTCTTCTTTCCTTTCACTACTAATACTGCCCTATACCTACAGTGTTGATCCAGAAGAAGGCAAAAACCCCAGGACACCTTCAGCCAATTTGTGTCACAGGGGAAAAATTCCTTCTTGACCCCGGGAAAAGGCGATCAGTCCTAGGACCCTGGATCAAACCTATTAATGTTATTACAAGTTATATAATATTACACTAATTACTGTACTACGGAGTTATTTTAATTTGTTTTTATAAATCTATTTGATATGGTTATTATTACATTGTGCTATCTTATTACAGTATTATTCTTCTTTCCTATCACTACTAATACTGCCCTATACCTACAGTGTTGATCCAGAAGAAGGCAAAAACCCCAGGACACCTTCAGCCAATTTGTGTCACAGGGGAAAAATTCCTTCTTGACCCCGAGAAAAGGCGATCAGTCCTAGGACCCTGGATCACACTGCTATTCTACCTACTACTATTACTACTGTTATTTTATTACTTTCTTACTATTATCACTAGTATTATTACTCATATTACACTAATACGGATATACTACCACTATATTACTACCATCCCTTTCCCCCTAGGGATCTTAAGGTGCAGTTCTGTCCTCCTCCTCCTATTCTGTCCTCCTCCTCTTCCATCCTCCTCCACTTTCGTCCTCCTCCTCTTCCGTCCTCTTCCTCTTCCGTCCTCCTCCTCTTCTGTCCTCCTCCTCTTCCGTCCTCCTCCTCTTCCGTCCTCCTTCTCTTCCGTCCTCCTCCTCTTCTGTCCTCCGCCTCTTCCGTCCTCCGCCTCTTCTGTCCTCCGCCTCTTCCGTCCTCCGCCTTTTCTGTCCTCCGCCTCTTTCGTCCTCTTCCTCTTCCGTCCTCTTCCTCTTACGTCCTCCTCCTCTTCGGTCCTCCTCATCTTCCGTCCTCCTCCTCTTCCGTCCTCCTTCTCTTCCGTCCTCCGCCTCTTCTGTCCTCCGCCTCTTCTGTCCTCTGCCTCTTCCATCCTCCGCCTCTTCCGTCCTCCGCCTCTTCCGTCCTCCTTCTCTTCCATCCTCCTCCTCTTCCGTCCTCCTCCTTTTCCGTCCTCCTCCTCTTCTGTCCTCCTCCTCTTCCGTCCTCCGCCTCTTCCGTCCTCCATCTCTTCCGTCCTCCGCCTCTTCCGTCCTCTTCCTCTTCCGTCCTCCTCCTGAGACGTAATAAATAGCATTAAAGCTGCAGTAATTATTTATATTATATATACACACTGCTCAAAAAAATAAAGGGAACACTCAAATAACACATCCTAGATCTGAATGAATGAAATATTCTCATTGAATACTTTGTTCTGTACAAAGTTGAATGTGTTGACAACAAAATCACACAAAAATCATCAATGGAAATCAAATTTATTAACAAATGGAGGCCTGGATTCGGAGTTACCCCCAAAATTAAAGTGGAAAAACACACTACAGGCTGATCCAACTTTGATGTAATGTCCTTAAAACAAGTCAAAATGAGGCTCAGTATTGTGTGTGGCCTCCACGTGCCTGTATAACCTCCCTACAACGCCTGGACATGCTCCTGATGAGGTTGCGGATGGTCTCCTGTGGGATCTCCTCCCAGACCTGGACTAAAGCATCCACCAACTCCTGGACAGTCTGTGGTGCAACGTGACGTTGGTGGATGGAGTGAGACATGATGTCCCAGATGTGCTCAATGGGATTCAGGTCTGGGGAACGGGCGGGCTAGTCCATAGCTTCAATGCCTTCATCTTGCAGGAACTGCTGACATACTCCAGCCACATGAGGTCTGGCATTGGGCACAACCCCCATCTGTGGACGTCTGGCCCTCATCCCACTCTCATGGAGTCGGTTTCTAACCGTTTATGCAGACACATGCACATTTGTGGCCTGCTGGAGGTCATTTTGCATGGCTCTGGAAGTGCTCCTCCTGTTCCTCCTTGCACAAAGGCAGAGGTAGGGGTCCTGCTGCTGGGTTGTTGCCCTCCTATGGCCCCCTCCACGTCTCCTGGTGTACTGGCCTGTCTCCTGGTAGCGCCTCCAGCCTCTGGACACTACGCTGACAGACGCAGCAAACCTTCTTGCCACAGCTCGCAATGATGTGCCATCCTGGATGAGCTGCACTACCTGAGCAACTTCTGTGGGTTGTAGAGTCCGTCTCATGCTACCACGAGTGTGAAAGCACAACCAACATTCAAAAGTGACCAAAACATCAGCCAGAAAGCATTGGTACTGAGATGTGGTCTGTGGTCTCCACCTGCAGAACCACTCCTTTATTGAGTGTGTCTTGATAATTGCCAATAATTTCCATCTATTGTCTTCCATTTGCACAACAGCATGTGAAATTGATTGTCAATCAGTGTTGCTTCCTAAGTGGACAGTTTGATTTCACAGAAGTTTGATTTACTTGGAGTTATATTCTGTTGTTTAAGTGTTCCCTTTATTTTTTTGAGCAGTGTATATTTTCTCATGTCATGTATTTACTACTAAAAGTAATTTTTTACATTTAGGTTTCATTAAGTGTTTTACACCGACTATTACAGACTTATTGTTTCCCTGCACATTCAAGTTTTGTGTTTTCTTTGGGCATAGATCAGCTAATAGGCACTCAGGAAAAAAAAACAGATTAAAGATCTACAAACTCTCCCTTAAGACTAAGGAGCTCACTGATAGATTCTCAGTTAGCTAATTTTGCAGCCAGCAATAGACAGTGCAGCACAGATGCTACAGAAGGCAACATTTTTAATGAAACTCAATTACAGAAATCGATTTTAGCCCCAAATACTTGCATTAAAGTAAAAAAAATGGCCCCAAAGCTGGACAACCGCTTTAACTCCTTACCAACATCTGCCGTACATGTATGGTATAAGTCAGTAGCGGGTGTATGGAGCAGGGTCAGCTCGCCCCGTACATGGCAGATAATGGCTGTGACAAACAACCAGGACCTGCCTCTAACAGCTGCGAGTGGAGCGAAGATCTGCCCACCACTGTTAACCTGTTCAGTGCTGCTGTCAATCTCTAACAGCAGCATTAACAGCGCGCCAGCATTGGGACGCGTCGTTCCATACGCCCACCGGCGCTCCTGTGACGCGATCATAGGGCGCCGATGGACTGCTATGACATCCGGGGGTCTGCTGAAGCCTCCGTGCCTGTCATCATAAAGCTTCATTTGGGCTGTAAAGAAGACCGTGGTTTTGCTATATGGAGCATTACTGTGGTATCGCTGTATATAGCACAAGCAATCAGATGATGTATACAAATACAGTGAAAAAAAGTATATATATATTTATTAAAACCCCACACGTTCAACTCACCTCCCACTAAAAATAAAGATAATAAAAATATACACATTTTGTGGTTTGGTCTCTTTCAGAGAAATACAATCTATCAAAATATAAAAAAAAAAAACGATCAGTGAACACAGAAAAAAATTCAAAAAGACAAAATTGCATTTTTTCGTTCGCCTCAATACTGCAGAAAATCCTGTAAGAAGCGATGACCATGACATATGTGTCCCAAAATGTTATCAATAAAGTCCTCTTGCCCTTCAAAAAATAAGCCCCCACACAGCTCCATCAACCCGGAAACTGAAAATGTTTCGGGTCTCAGAAAAAATGGTGACAGCATCAAAAAAAAGTTTTTTTCTTTTGCCAAAACTATTGGAGAAGTTTGGTCTTGCTGTAATCACACTGAGGAGTAGGATCCTATTACCAGGTCATTTTTACCACACAAAGTGCGCCGTTAAAACCGTTCCCAGAAAAACAATGTCAGGCTTTTTTTTTCGCACTTTTACTGCACTTGAAATGTTTTTCCCGTTTTCTAGTACTATGTGGTAAATGAATGGTGTCATTTATAAGGACAGCTCATCCTACAAAATAACAAGACCTCACACTATGTGGACAGATATCAAAAAGTTAGAAAAGTTGGAAAAAGCGGAGGAAAAAACAGAAAAAAAACATAAATTGGTTATGTCGGGAAGGGGTAAAGCTGAAGAAACGCATGTAAGAGCAGAATATGGAGGAAGGTCAGATATCACAGACTGGTGGATACTACCTGCTCCATCGCTGGCAGAATACTCCACCCCCATGGTGTCCGCTGATATCTTCTCTTGTAGCAACGTCTCCAAACTCTATAAAACATCGGGAACAGTCAGCAGAGGGTTTGATGATTGGCTCATATTGGCGATATACTCAGGGGCATTACTGGGGCCAGGGAAGATTGGGAATGAATAGCGTATTGACTGTTAGAGATGTGATCTCTTCCATTAAAGGGGATGTCTAGTTGGAACAAGTTATCACTGATCTCTGGATAGGTGATGACCTGTCCCAGTGGGAGCACCCCTTTATTATGTGGTATATATGGAGGATGTGATATCATGCAGAGTTCTAGCAGTATTACACTTCGGTCCGTTCTGCGTGCATCTGGGCCATTCCCTATGGAGGAGCGGAGCTGGGGGTAAATATCAGGATCTCGTCGCTGGATCCATCCAGATGGGAGATGTAACGAGTGCGGCGCCCCCCACTGGTGTCTCAGCGTATTATGTGTTGGGGAATAATAACTTATTGTCTGGTAAATGTGCTGATTCCTGTGAGTTGTGGTCGCTGAGTGCGTGTGATGGGATGTGGCTCCGTCGTTATATTATATCACGTCTTATACCTATAATCTCTCGCTGATCGCAGGTGTCTGTCTTCACACTCAGATGAGAAGGAACAAACTGACGATATAGGACTTTTTTTTTTTTCCAAATTCAAACCGAGCAATCCTATTGGCTGAGTATGAATGCAGTTACCATGGTGACAGAAGTAGCAGCAGATTTAAAGGGACAAAATACTAATATTGTACTAAAGTGTATTTTATTATATATTTCACATAACTGACTGGGTACACCTTGGTGTGGGTGGGATGGCTTTTTTTAAATCAAAAACCATGTTTACTAAGTACCCTATATTATATATATTCACTATTGCTTTTTACTTACTTATAGCAGGGTATATGCTCATATTGTTTCTATCCTAAGTTTGTCTATATTCTAATAGAGACATGACCAGTCCTCTTTAGAATTTTATAGTGACCCCATTGAGGTCATGGACTGATATTGGGGATTGCAGAGTTGGGGCAAGGTGACAGGTGACAGTAAGTGACATCAAATGAAGGCTATGGTGCATACACAGTAAATCAGTCGTGTTATTCCACAGAAATGCTGTTCTATAAGGCTGAGTGCCCACGTAGCATTTTTCAAGCGTTTATGCTGCGGAATTTCCGCAGCGGAAACGCTTGTAAAACGCTAGGTAATCCGCACCCCATGGTCCCCAAGGGGATTCCGCATGTTCTATGCACATGCTGCGGATTTTTCCGCAGCGTTTATGCTGCGTACAAAAATCCGCAGCATGTCATTTAATTTTGCGGAAGTGCAGCGGAACTCCCGCCATTGACTTGCATTGAGACGCACAGAAACCGCGACTGTACATTTTTACAAGCGGCTTCTATGCGTCTCTATGTGCGGATGGTACCCAGTTCTGGAGGAGAGGAGACTCTGATCCAGACCTGGGTACCATTGTACCTGTAAAAAAAAGAATAAAATAACAAATAAAGTTTATATTCACCTGTCCGGCGTCTTCTCTCTGAATGCCAGCAGCGCTGAAGGACCTTCGGTGACGTCACAGTCATGTGACCGCAGGCCCTTCACCGCTCTGTCTCGCGATATGCCGGCAGCCGGGAACCAGCCAGGAAGCAGCGCTGCAGCCACGCCGGGGCCTCGGGGGTGAGTATAGCTTTATTTGTTTTAATTTTTACGGTTCACACTGTATAAATCCATGCTGTTTCCATGGATTTATACAGTGTGACCTAGTTGTCAAGCACTTTCCAAGTGATGCTAATCGCCTGGAAAGTGCTTGTCAATCTGCATGCGGAAATGCATGTGAATCCGCATGTGGATCCGCATGTATTCTGCAGGAAAAACGCATGCACAATCTGCATGCGTTTTTTTCTGCCAGGGAGATGCAGAAATGCTGCAGAAATTTTCTGCTTCATTTCTGCATCGTGGGCACATAGCCTAAAACACAAAATATCTTCATATGGTGAGGAGTTGTGTTGTGTTTTCATCATTTACATTCTAGCGTGGTGATCACATAAAATGTAAAATTCCTATTAAATAATTACTGAATGACAGTAGCCTGTATCCCTGGAGGACAAGTCATTTACCGCTTCACCAGGTTTGATGTTCTAATGCATTTAGATGTTTCAGTATTTGTATATATGTATATATTTTTTTTTCCCCCCTTAAGGGTATTCAAGCGCAGACAGTGACCAACTTCTTCCTCGCCTTTGAAGCACAGCTTTCAATTATTCCTGTCGTAAACAAGGTAAAAAGCTTAGAGCCGAACACTATCAGACTCCTTCAGTCCCGCAGCAGGTAAATCTGTGAACATCGCCGGCACTCCTGCTGTTCCTAGCACCGATCCCTCTATGAGCGGCTGTGCAGTAATGAAGGCAGGATTCACCCAAACTTGCTCGTCGTTTTTTTCGATATCCAGTTCTGGTAATTAGTTATACATATGTATATATCCAGTGGTCAACTCACAACCTGTGTATGGAAAATGAATTGTTTGCTGTATGCATCGCATTTGTAGCATGCACACTGTTCATTTCATTATGGAGCGGAGTAGGAGGAGACTTTCATTACTGTTCCCTTTACTTCCTCCCTGCTGATAGGAAATGCCATGCTATTTGCTTGTGTCCTGTGATTACAGCAGCCTGCAACAGTTTTCAAGCGTGCACTTCCCGGCTCAGGCATCAAGCAGTAAATGATAAAATTAAAACGCTACTATCCCTTTGTTAGTCACTTTTTTATCTTCTTCCCCCTTCTACGAATGCTGTAGTCCGTTATTCTAGAACTGCTCTGAAAATGGTTCTCTCTGGAGTGTTGGGATTTGGGTTTAGGGTGGGTTAGGGAATTGAAGTTCAGATACTTTGTTCATGTTTTATACTATGGAATTACTATGTCATGTATGTTATTTGAAAGATGGAAAATTTGTATTTGGAGTTTTTCAATAAAAATTATTTGATTAAAAAAAAATCATGAAATTAAAATTCCTCCCGTTCTTGAGAAAGAATAGGATTTTTACTAAGAGGTAAATTGCACGTTCCTTGTTTTACAGGCACTTTACATTTTTGCTAGTTTTGTGCGATTACACAATTCCTTTTAAAGGCCAGTGCCAGTTGTACATCTCTCCCTAAACTCTTGTTCAGCACTATATTTTATGCCAGTTTTATTATATGGTTTCTAGATTTTGTCCAGCTTTGATAAATAATTAGTATTTATACTTTTGCTTTTAGGCTGCGTGCCCACGTTGCGGATTACAAGCGTTTTTGATGCGGAATTTCCGCAGCGGAAATGCTTGTAAAACGCATGGTAATCCGCACCCCATGGTCCCCAAGGGGATTCCGCAAGTTCTATGCACATGCTGCGGATTTTTCCGCAGCTTTTATGCTGCGTTCAAAAATCCGCAGCATGTCAATTAATTTTGCGTTTCCGCAAGCGGAATTGCCTTGTGCAATGCATTAAAAACGCAAGGCAATTCCGCATGTGGAATACGCGAGATAAACGCACGAAAAACGCGCGATAAATGCGTGCGGAATTCCGCATGCGTTTTTCCGGGAGAGGACTTGCAGAAATGAAGCAGAAATTTTCTGCTTCATTTCTGCAACGTGGGCACATAGCCTGAGACTGAGTTCACACGATGCGTTTTTCATGCGTTTCCGCGGCGTTTTTGCAGTTGCGTAAACGCTGCGGAAACGCATGAAAAAAGCATGGTAGAAGGGCAGCAATGTTCCCCAATTGAAATCCGCATGTGCAGGTTTGCCTTGGTTAAAACTGCACAATCCTTTACTGGACTGGTCTACTAATGAGATTAAGTCTTGGAGTCCTAAGTGCTATGATAAATGTTGTAATGGTCGCATTGCAGCTGTGGAAAAAGGGGAATTATCTGTACCTATTCAGGATTTTTGGAAGGTTTTTTCAGAGGAGGAGTCGCAAGTTTTACCTCCTCATAGGGACTATGATTGCACCATTGAGTTTGTTTCTGGAGCTACTCTTCCCAAGAGTCGCTTATTAAATCTGACTATCCCTGAAAGAAAGGCCTTGGAGGAATACATACAGACGAGCTTGGCTGCTGGTCACATTAGACCTTCTAAGTCGCCTGTGGCCGTTGGATTTTTCTTTGTTAAAAAAAAAGATGGTGGTTTACGTCCATGTCTGGACTTTCGTGAAATTAATAAGATTACCGTACGCAATTCCTACCCATTGCCGTTAATTCCAGACTTGTTTAACCAGTTAGTGGGGACCAAGTGGTTCTATAAAATTGATCTCCGGGGGGCATACAATTTGTTACGAATGAAGGAGGGTGATGAATGGAAAACTGCTTTTAACACTCCGGTAGGTCATTTTGTGAATCTGGTGATGCCCTTCGGTCTTACCAATGCACCCGCGTTTTTTCAGAACCTTATTAATGACATCCTGAGACCTTTGATTGGCAAGAATGTGGTTGTGTATTTGGATGACATTCTGATTTATTCACCAGATCTGGATTCCCATTGGCAGAGCGTACGTGAGGTGTTGCAGTTATTGAGTGATAATTCCCTTTTTGCTAAGCTGGAGAAATGTGAGTTCGCTGTGCAGAGAATTAGTTTTTTAGGCTACATTATCTCTAGCGAGGGCTTTGAGATGGACCCGGTGAAAGTTCAGGCTGTGCAGGAATGGCCTAGGCCTATTGGTTTGAAATCGATACAGAGATTTTTGGGTTTCGCCAATTATTACAGGAAATTCATTAAGAATTTTTCTATAATTGTTAAGCCACTGACTGATCTCACCAGGAAAGGTGCGAATACGGTCCAGTGGACTACTGAGGCCATTGAAGCTTTTGTGTATCTCAAGGAGAGGTTCAGTTCTGCCCCTATCCTTATGCAGCCTGATGAGACCAAGCCTTTTTTGGTCGAGGTTGATGCTTCTTCGGTGGGCGTCGGTGCAGTTTTGTCTCAGGAGAACAAGGATGGAGTACATCCCTGTGATTTTTTTTCAAAAAAATTTTCAGAAACCGAACTTAATTACGATGTTGGTAATCGGGAATTGTTGGCTATTAAACTTGCGTTTGAACATTGGCATCATTTCTTGGAAAGTGCTAAATTTCCTGTTCAGGTTTTCACAGATCATAAGAATTTGATCTATCTGGATGCTGCCAAACGCTTGAATGCCCGTCAAGCTAGGTGGGCACTTTTTTTTTCTCGGTTTAATTTTTCTGTTACCTATATCCCTGGTACTAGGAATGTTAAAGCCGATGCTTTATCTCGCAGCTTTTCCCCCATGGTTTGTACCGAGGAGGAGGAGAGCATTTTACAGGAAGGAGTTGTGGTAGCAGCATTAGACTCTGTTTTGGAAGAAGGGATTCTGAAAGCCCAAGAGGATGCCCCATCTAACACTCCTCATGGGAGATTGTTTGTGCCTAGAACCTCTAGGAGAGATTTGCTTGTGGGGTATCATGAGTCTCGGTTGGCAGGTCATCCAGGAATTTCTGGGACTAAGAGACTTATCAGTCGCAGTTTTTGGTGGCCTGGGTGGCAGAAGGAAGTCATCAAGTGGGTGCGTCAGTGTACGGTGTGTGCTAGGTCAAAGGCTTCCCATACCCCTGCTGCGGGGTTGCTTTGACCTCTGGAGGTTCCTAGTGCGCCTTGGACACATTTGGCAATGGATTTTATTACTGACCTTCCTGTGTCCGAGGGTTTCACTGACATCTGGGTGGTCATGGACCGTTCTAGCAAGATGTGTCATTTGGTTCCATTCATTAAGCTACCCTGCGCTAAGACACTCGCTAAGGCGTTTGTTAAGGAAATTGTCAGGCACCATGGCGTTCCCACCGACATTGTTTCTGATAGGAGACCTCAGTTTGTGGCTCGCTTTTGGCGTGCTTTTTGTGACAGGTTGGGAGTCCATTTGTCATTTTCTTCTGGTTATCATCCTGAGTCTAATGGACAGACTGAAAGAAAGAACCAGGATGTGGAACAGTTTTTGCGTTGATTTGTGGCAGACAATCAAGAGAGGTGGTCTGAGTTTCTGCCACTCGCAGAATTTGCTCTTAACAACCATACATCCTCCTCTGCTGGGTGTTCTTTTTTTGTTGTACTGGGAGACATCCGTCTTTTGGTTCGTTCTCCAAATTGCGGTCGGCGGTGCCGGAGGAGGAGAATTTTTCCGGTGATTTGGAGAGAGTTTGGACTAATGTACGTTGTAACCTTCAAGAGGCTAACAAAAAGTCCAAGAAGTATTTTAACAGGAAATGTAAAGAGGTTTTGTTTACTGTGGGTGACATGGTTTGGTTGTCCTCAAAGAATCTGCGATTGAGGATTTCCTCTAAAAAATTGGGTCCGAAGTTTGTGGGGCCTTTTAAGGTGCTTCAGGTGGTTAACCAGTCTGCTGTTAGGTTGGAGGTTCCCTCCTCCTGGAAGATTAATCCTGTGTTTCATGTTTCCTTGTTGAAAAAGTCTGATGTATCGGATAGGGAGGCCACTGTCACAGTTCCTCCGGTGGTGGAAGACGGCGAATATGAAATTTCTCGTATCCTGAATTCCAGAGAGCATAGAGGGAGATTGCAGTATCTCGTCGCTTGGAAAGGTTTCGGTCCCGAGGAATAACTCCTGGGTTAAGGCGGATGATGTCTCTGCCCCTAGACTTGTCAGAGCTTTCCACAGGAGATTTCCAGATAGGCCTGGGCCTGGAGGATCCGGAGGATCCTCATAAAAGAGGGGGTACTGTTAGAACCCTCCTGTTTGTTTTTGTTTCTATCTTGTGTTTTGCGGTCACGTGACCATCTTCCTATTTATTCCAGCTCCGCCCTTCTGGCCTTGCTAGACTTCAGTGTTGTTTAGACTGTCTTTCTAGCCAGGTGCTTTTGTGCCTATCTATCTCTAGTTTGCTTGGTCCTCTGGACCTCTAGTACTTTTGTCAGTTTTTCTTTTGCTCTGCAACAACTTCTGTTAGGAGGTGTCCCATTTTTGTCCCAGTCCTTAGTTCTTTTAGGGACCCCTTCCTTTCTCTATAGGTCTCCGTTCAGACTAGCCGAGGACGAAGGCGGGTCTGTTCACAAGGAACAGGTTGCCTGCTACAACGTAGGGACTCAGCTTAGTCTTACTGTGGGGACAGCTCTCCCCTTCTTTCCCTAGTTTATGTTGCAGATCATAATAATCTTGGATCTACTCATACTTAACAGACAGAACCTTCAGTGTTTCTCACTCACACACCACCTCCTCATCTCGCATCCTATCTGTCAGTGTTCCCCAAGGTTAAGTCATAGGACCCCTGCTCTTCTCCATATACACCTTCGGCCTGGGACAGCTCATAGAGTCCCACGGCTTTAAGTATCATCTCTATGCTAACGACACACAGATTTACCTCTCTGGACCTGATATCACCTCCTTACTAACCAGAACCCCAAAATGTCTGTTCGCTATCTCATCCTTCTTCTCTGCTAGATTTCTAAAACTTTACATGGATAAAACAGAATTCATCATCTTTCCCCCATTTCACTCAGCCTCCCCATCTGACCTATCCATCAAAATCAATGGCTGTCCACTTTCCCCAGTCCCACAAGCTCGCTGCATCAGAGTAACCCTGGACTCTAACCTCTCCTTCAAGCCACATATCAAAGCCCTTTCCTCCTCCTGCCGACTCCAACTCAAAAACATGGATCCGCATATTCCTCAACCATGAATCTGCAAAAACACTAGTGCACGCCCTCATCATCTCCCGCCTCGACTACTACAACCTCCTGCTCTGTGGCCTCCCCGCTAACACTCCCGTACCCCTCCAATCTATCCTAAACTCTGCTGCCCGACTAATCCACCTGCCTTCCGCCTACTCCCCGGCCTCTCCTCTCTGTCAAATGGTTCACCGACTCCCCATTGCCCAGAGACTCCAAACCCTAACCGTGGCATACCAAGCCATCCACTACCTGTCTCCTCCATACATGTGACCTAGTCTCCCGGTACACACCTACACGCAACCTACGATCCTCACAAGATCTCCTTCTCTACTCCCCTTATCGTTTCTTCTCACAATTGCATACAAGATTTCTCCCGTGCATCCCCCCTACTCTAGAACTCTCTACCCCAAAACATCAGACTCTCGCCTACCGTGGAAACCTTCTAAAGGAACCTGAAAACCCACCTCTTCCGAAAAGCCTACAACCTGCAGTAATCATTGCTCCACCACACCGCTGCATGACCAGCTCTACCCTCACCTACTGTATCCTCACCCATCTCTTGAAGATTGTGAGACATCGCAGGTAGGGTTCTCTCTCCTCCAGTACCAGTTTGCCATTGCGTTTTTGTTCAAGATTTTTGCAATTGTGTTTGCTATGTATACCCCCTTTTTCACATGTAAAGCACCATGGAATAAATGGAGCTAGAATAATAAATAATAATAATAATAATAATAAAGTGCCACACACAGTGTCCTGGTATCTCATCCATGCTCTTTCTATTTTATCTGTCATTTGCAGAGATATTAGCAATGAAAGTATTTGGCGCCTAATGAGTTAAAAAAAATTACGTCCAAGTAGATGTTATCAGAGTTTTCACTGGGGGTGCGAAATTCTTCTCCCTGCATGATGCTGACCAATTATAAGCAGACGACAACACTGAAAAGAAAGATGATCACATCCCCACCATAGCTTAGAGCAGATTTCTCAGTGTCTAAGATGTAAGGATACAGACCTGGTCTCCTGGGCTAACCTCCTGCATGATTAGAGCACACAACTGACTAATACCTTTCAGTTAAGGTCTCTGTGGGTGAAGGGGCAGCACAAGAGAGTTTAGTTGTGCAACATTACAAACCTTTCTAACAGCTTTCCTCCTCTTATGGCACTCTCACCTCTGCTGTTCTGCGCCTATCCCAAACTGCCTGTCCAGAAATGAGAGCACAGTGTCAGTATCACACTTAGATCCGTTGTGCTCAACTTGTACTCATTCTGCAGTGAGATTAGAGCAGACTGTCATTGCATTTCACCATAGAAGTAACCCAGAACACACTGCTCCTGTGTGAGGTGTAATAACAGCCTAATATCACTGCAGAAAGAATACAAGTTGCTTGAGCACAGAAGACATAAGTGTGATACTGGCACACTCCATAATCAGGAGAGTCAATAAAAGGGTTTGTAATGTGACACAGAGAAACTCAGCTGTGCGGCTCCTTCCTTGTCTAAGAGCTGTTACCTCTGCTTTCTAATCATGCAGAAGGTTAGACCAGGAGATCAGGACTCTCCATCATTACACATCTTAGGCTAGGTTCCCACGATGAGCTTTTGGTGAGTTTTTGATGTTGCAGAATTTCTGCACCTATTAAGATAGGTTACTTGCATTATTTCTAAAATATGCAGCGTAAAAACTCACTAAAAACTCATAGTGAGAACGTAGCTTTATACCCTAAGAAACCCGCTTTGAGCTATGGTGGGGGCGTGTTCTTCTTTTCTTTGAGTGTTGCTGCTTGCTTATGATTGGTCAGCATCATACAGGAGAAATCTGCAGCATATTTAAGGATTTCTCACAAGCCTCATTCGGGTAAGGCTGAGTGCCCACGTAGCGTTTTTCAAGCGTTTATGCTGCGGAATTTCCGCAGCATAAACGCTTGTGAAATGCTAGGTAATCCGCACCCCATGGTCCCCAAGGGGATTCCGCATGTTCTATGCACATGCTGCGGATTTTTCCGCAGCGTTTATGCTGCGTACAAAAATCTGCAGCATGTCATTTAATTTTGCAGAAGCGCAGCGGAAGCCCCGCCATTGACTTGCATTGAGACGCATAGAAACCGCGACTGTACATTTTTACAAGCGGCTTCTATGCGTCTCTATGTGCGGATGGTACCCAGTTCTGGAGGAGAGGAGACTCTGATCCAGACCTGGGTACCATTGTACCTGTAAAAAAAGAATAAAAAAACAAATAAAGTTTATATTCACCTGTCCGGCGGCTTCTCTCTGAATGCCGGCATCGCTTGAGGACCTGCGGTGACGTCACAGTCATGTGACCGCAGGCCCTTCACCGCTCTGTCTCGCGATATGCCGGCATCCAGGAACCAGACAGGAAGCAGCGCTGCAGCCACGTCGGGCATCAGGGGTGAGTATAGCTTTATTTGTTTTCATTTTTACGGTTCACACTATATAAATCCATGCTGTTTCCATGGATTTATACAGTGTGACCTAGTTGTCAAGCACTTTCCAAGTGATGCTAAAATCGCCTGGAAAGCGCTTGTCAATCTGCATGCGTTTTTTCTGCCAGGGAGATGCAGAAATGCTGCAGAAATTTTCTGCTTCATTTCTGCATCGTGGGCACATAGCCTAAATGCAAAATGGTAAATAAAATTACCAAAATTTCCACAACAAAAGTGTAGCTCTACCTACAGCGTATTCACACCCAGACTATAAGATTATGGCCGGTCTCTGGGTGGGTGTTTTTTTACACAGTAGTCAGAACCTACAACATTGTGGTGCCGTGCATTACATGAGCTATACTAAGGGAGTGCCTGTCAGCATAGAGCGAATACGTCCATATACCGACCAGCAGAAAGTGTAAGAGAAGAACTATAGAAGGATGGACCATAGTGGAGCATTCCGGACTGGTGCAACATAAGGAGCCAAAAGGCTTCCCCCCGGTATTCCATGCTATGTGCTTCTTATAAAGTGACATCTCTCCATAGACCCCTCTGTGAAGACCACCCCCTTATCCAGATGATAGATTCTCACTTCCACCATATATAATGCAGACTGGCCATTTTTTATTTTTTTTTTCAGAATATCCCCAATTTTGGGTCGTCAGCTGTAAAAGAAGAAATGCTTTACATCAGTTCTGGGAACCTATGGCAGCGTGCAGAGGGGGAAGCAGAGCCCTCCTGTGGGGCACCATGGCCGCAGCACTAGCGCTACTGGATCGGGCCGGCGGGGGAGAACTCTGAGCCGCCGAGTGCCGGCACCAGCTCCACTACTGCAGCTAGATGTGCGATCTCTCTCGGACGGAAACACATCGAGCTGGAGTGTATTGCAGCGCATGAACTAGCCAGGCCCGTGCGCTGCAAAACACGCTGCCGGCCAATCAGAGGCCAGCGGCTGCCGGCCAATCAGAGGCTAGCATGACGTCGGCCGGTCAATCAGAGGCCAGCGGCTTCCGGTCAATCAGAGGCCAGCATGAATTCGGCCGGACAATCAGAGGCTAGCGGCTTCCGGACAATCAGAAGCGGCTGCCGGCCAATCAGAGGCCAGCATGACGTCGACCGGTCAATCAGAGGCCAGCGTCTGCCGGCCAATCAGAGGCCAGCATGACGTCGACCGGCCAATCAGAGGCCAGCGGCTTCCTTCCAATCAGAGGCCAGCATGAATTCGGCCAGCCAATCAGAGGCCTGCGGCTTCTGGCCAATCAGAGACCAGCATGACGTTGGCCGGCCAATCAGAGGCTAGTGGCTTCCGGACAATCAGAAGCGGCTGCCGGCAAATCAGAGGCCAGCATGACGTCGGCTGGCCAATCAGAGGCCAGCGGCCGCTGGCCTCTGATTGGCCAGCAGCGTGTACTGCAGCGCGCACGGACCTGGCTAGTACGTGCGCGGCAATACACTTCAGCTAGATGTGCCGACTACAGGAGAGGACGCTGCGCGGGAGAAGAAGGAAAGTGAGGAGGAGGGTTTATTATGTGTTTTTTTTTTTTTTAATATGGGATGCACAATGGCTGGGGGGGAGAGGGAGCATGTATGCATGGACTGAGGGGGGGGGGTGTCTCCCTTCACTCAGGTAAGATGGGAGTGCTGCACAGAACCCCCCAAAACACCTGCATCCAACATGCAGAGTGCAGCTGCTGAGCCCTGTCCCTGGCTGGAGTTGGGGGAACCCAAAGGTAGGGGGAACCAGTAGTGGGTGTGGGTGGAGGAAGCCGTTAGAGGGAGCACTTATACAGTAGGTATATAATGGGAAGCCATCTTAGGGTGGCAGTTCAGAACAGAATGGTCAGTCAGTCTACCATTGGGCCCTATAAGACGTTCTTCATCTCCCGTTGCAGTGGGGTTTTTATTTGTCAAAAAAAAAGACTGGGGGTTGCGCCCCCGCCTTGATTTTCGCGAGTTTAATCGGATCACGGTCTGGGATGCATATCCTCTCCCTCTCATCCCCGACCTCTTTAGAAAAAAATTTGGCTCCTACGATTTGATTAAACTAGACCTCAGGGGGGCTTATAATCTCATTCACATTGAGAAGATGAGTGGAAGATGGCCTTCAATACTCCTGAGGGGCACAATGAAAAGCTTGTGATGGCATTTGGGTTGACTAATGCTCCCGCTTTCTTTCAACACTGTTAGTGACATTTTTAGTCATCTGGCAGGTAGATCACAACAAACCAATCTTGATGACATATTAATTTACTTACCTCCAGTCACATCAGGTACATATCAGGCAGGTCTTACAGATACTCAAAGATAATAAATTATTTGTCAAACCAGAGAAATGTATGTTCTCCATTCAGGGTTAGTTCTTATCATTCACCGTTTTTGCATGGATCTGGCCAAAGTCCAGACGGTACTGGATTGGTATTATATTCAAGACTTAAAGGCGTTACAAAGTTTTTTGGGTTTCGCCAGCTACTACTGTAAGTTCATCAAAAACTTTTCGGTAGTGGCCAAACCTCTGATGGACGATTTTGCCAAATAGAAAAAAAAAATTAAGATTTTATTATTTTACTTTCCATTCTTGTAGCTAAACACAATCCAGCTAAGTTTAAAATTGAAATGAAGCCCCTGTACCCCCCTCTCTAGGTGCTTCTGTACCAAGTCTTCCCTGGTCCAGGATGGTCTCTATATCACAGGCTCCAGCAATAACCTATTGACACATGATTGTGGCAGCCCTCAAGTGCTGATATATCACAGTGCCAATAGAAGTGGGAAGCGGCACAGAAATCACAAAATAAAGGCAGTGTTTGTGGTAATGCAAGAATCCAGCAAACAGAGTAATCCACACGTCATACAACAGCCCAACATGGATGATGAAAAGCTGCGTCTTCAGGCGTCTGTGTAAGAACATCACATTTTTGTTTTCCTTCCAGAATAAGCACCAAATGGAATAGCTGAATGCCAGGATACAGAGACCGGCGGGGGGCAGGGAAGCGCTGTCCGCTGGATTTTGTGCTGGTTTCACAAGCGGTCACCCTGCAGTTTTCTCCGGATAATGCTGTGGAGACTTTTCACAATACATCTAATAATTGTGAACCTTCCACTCACATGTTTATTATCTTGTCCGCTGGTCAGACTGGGGGGGATGAAAGCTGGACAAGGGATGAAGAATGATCCTTATTACATATAATGGGTGCACTGAGCGATTGTGAAAAGTCGCAGAGGACTGAGAGCAGAAGGGCAGAGGGTTTCCTCTTCCTCACAGGGACCAGCACAGAAGCCGGAGCAGAAGGGCAGAGGGTTTCCTCTTCCTCACAAGGACCAGCACAGAAGCCGGAGCAGAAGGGGAGACAAGGGCTGAGCCACTTACACAGACAGAAAGCTGAGGAGAGGAGGACATGTTATTACTCCAGGATCCACTCCATTCATTCCCTATGTGGCATTCAAGCGCTGAGCTCGGCTTTTCCGGAGCCCCATAGAGAATGAATGGAGCTGCAGTTGATCCCTGACTTTCCACTCCTTCCCGATCAGACGATGGCTCGCAGCGGTCAGACCCCACGATCAGTAAGTGATCACCGAGCCTGTGGATAAGTGATAACTTGTTTTCTTCAGACATCCCCTTTAAGTAATGGAGCATGCCAGCAGAGAAGGTGGGAGGAGGCGCTGGTTACAGGGGAAACTTTACCTCTGGAGGCCGCATTTAGGGCATGTGAGGGGCGGACACTTCCCATATTCATCATTACTGAACCCCCGCTCTGTGCGGCTCTTATCTGAGCTGCAGGAGACGCAGCAGTTACTAATCAGTCGCTCTCTGTTCACTTGCAGCCGTCCGAGCTCTGCTGTGCCTGTTAGGGGTGAAGTTCGGGTCCTTCGAGGCATCTACTATGCAGCCTGCACAGCAGATCACAGCCCGAGCACAGCGTCTCCGGGTAAATCTCCACCTTGTGAGTTGCTTCTTGTGCAGCAGCCCCATGCAAGTTGCTCTGCTCTCCTCGGCCAGCTCCTACTGAATACTGAGCTCCTCTGCCCAATCTAGGAGCTCAATAGCCCTGATCACGTCAGTGGTAGCCCAGCGCTGCTGGATCAGATTTACAAATGGCAAACTAATCAGCCCTAGGTATTTCTAATATGTGCAGAGCAGGCGACATAAGTCTGACCGGTGTCCTCATAGACCTTTCCTCAGCTGGGGTCTAATAGGAGCAGTAAAATGGCCATCATGGGGTCCATTGTTAGATCTCAGCTGCCATAGAAACTCATTGGCACCATGATCATGCCTCCCTCTCCTGTCTAAAGTGCCTAAATGCTGTGGAAGCCCCCTACTGTGTCATTCAATGGATTAAGCTGCCAGGATCAAGGATGGCTCCACTGTGGGCAGCTGAGGCAGGAGCAGGACTGTGTTATACAGCCACACTTCTGCCGCAGATCTTGTAAGGACCTGCCTGATGATAATGTGTCCTATAGAGCAGGTCTTGGTACCGGACTGCCCTGTACATATTTACCACTAGCTGGGAACCAGTTACTTACAAGGTCTAGTTTCGAATGTGTTTCCAGGATCTGTAGTTATCAGCATTTTATCCTTAAGGCCGAGTTATAATATCACTGTAACACTCTCGCCCTGTACCTGTATACCTGCCCTGTGTGCTGCACAAAAGTATATAACAAAATGTGTGTACACAGATATCTATCTCCTGAATGGTATTACTGCTAGATCTCCTGTACATAGAAATATGAGGTTCTTAGCGCACATTTTGAGCAAATTGTGCGAGCCCATCTGCCAACGTCAAGGCGACCTCTTCAGATGGGTCCCTACACTAACATTACACTAACTTACTAACTGGGACTAGTTTTTTGTATTATTATTATTACCACCATTTTTACTATTTATTATTATTGCATTAATGCAATTAATTGTAACTGTTATAAAACAAATTAAAAAAATGTAATTCTAATTTTTTTTTATTAATCTTGTGATTCTAATAATGGTATTACTAAAATCCCTATGCCTAAAGCTGTTGATCCAGAAGAAGGCAAAAACCCCAGGACACCTTCAGCCAATTTGTGTCACAGGGGAAAAATTCCTTCTTGACCCCGGGAAAAGGCGATCAGTCCTAGGACCCTGGATCAAACCTAATAATGTTATTACAAGTTATATAATATTACACTAATTATTGTACTACTGGAGTTATTTTAATTTGTTTTTATAAATCTATTTGATATGGTTATTATTACATTGTGCTATCTTATTACAATATTATTCTTCTTTCCTTTCACTACTAATACTGCCCTATACCTACAGTGTTGATCCAGAAGAAGGCAAAAACCCCAGGACACCTTCAGCCAATTTGTGTCACAGGGGAAAAATTCCTTCTTGACCCCGGGAAAAGGCGATCAGTCCTAGGACCCTGGATCAAACCTATTAATGTTATTACAAGTTATATAATATTACACTAATTATTGTACTACTGGAGTTATTTTAATTTGTTTTTATAAATCTATTTGATATGGTTATTATTACATTGTGCTATCTTATTACAGTATTATTCTTCTTTCCTATCACTACTAATACTGCCCTATACCTACAGTGTTGATCCAGAAGAAGGCAAAAACCCCAGGACACCTTCAGCCAATTTGTGTCACAGGGGAAAAATTCCTTCTTGACCCCGAGAAAAGGCGATCAGTCCTAGGACCCTGGATCACACTGCTATTCTACCTACTACTATTACTACTGTTATTTTATTACTTTCTTACTATTATCACTAGTATTATTACTCATATTACACTAATACGGATATACTACCACTATATTACTACCATCCCTTTCCCCCTAGGGATCTTAAGGTGCAGTTCTGTCCTCCTCCTCCTATTCTGTCCTCCTCCTCTTCCATCCTCCTCCACTTTCGTCCTCCTCTTCCGTCCTCTTCCTCTTCCGTCTTCCTCCTCTTCTGTCCTCCTCCTCTTCCGTCCTCCTCCTCTTCCGTCCTCCTTCTCTTCCGTCCTCCTCCTCTTCTGTCCTCCGCCTCTTCCGTCCTCCGCCTCTTCTGTCCTCCGCCTCTTCCGTCCTCCGCCTTTTCTGTCCTCCGCCTCTTTCGTCCTCTTCCTCTTCCGTCCTCTTCCTCTTACGTACTCCTCCTCTTCTGTCCTCCTCATCTTCCATCCTCCTCCTCTTCCGATCTCCTTCTCTTCTGTCCTCCGCCTCTTCCGTCCTCCGCCTCTTCTGTCCTCTGCCTCTTCCATCCTCCGCCTCTTCCGTCCTCCGCCTCTTCCATCCTCCTTCTCTTCCATCCTCCTCCTCTTCCGTCCTCCTTCTTTTCCGTCCTCCTCCTCTTCTGTCCTCCTCCTCTTCCGTCCTCCGCCTCTTCCGTCCTCCATCTCTTCCGTCCTCCGCCTCTTCCGTCCTCTTCCTCTTCCGTCCTCCTCCTGAGACGTAATAAATAGCATTAAAGCTGCAGTAATTATTTATATTATATATACACACTGCTCAAAAAAATAAAGGGAACACTCAAATAACACATCCTAGATCTGAATGAATGAAATATTCTCATTGAATACTTTGTTCTGTACAAAGTTGAATGTGTTGACAACAAAATCACACAAAAATCATCAATGGAAATTAAATTTATTAACCAATGGAGGCCTGGATTCGGAGTCACCCCCAAAATTAAAGTGGAAAAACACACTACAGGCTGATCCAACTTTGATGTAATGTCCTTAAAACAAGTCAAAATGAGGCTCAGTATTGTGTGTGGCCTCCACGTGCCTGTATAACCTCCCTACAACGCCTGGACATGCTCCTGATGAGGTTGCGGATGGTCTCCTGTGGGATCTCCTCCCAGACCTGGACTAAAGCATCCACCAACTCCTGGACAGTCTGTGGTGCAATGTGACGTTGGTGGATGGAGTGAGACATGATGTCCCAGATGTGCTCAATGGGATTCAGGTCTGGGGAACGGGCGGGCTAGTCCATAGCTTCAATGCCTTCATCTTGCAGGAACTGCTGACATACTCCAGCCACATGAGGTCTGGCATTGGGCACAACCCCCATCTGTGGACGTCTGGCCCTCATCCCACTCTCATGGAGTCGGTTTCTAATCGTTTATGCAGACACATGCACATTTGTGGCCTGCTGGAGGTCATTTTGCATGGCTCTGGAAGTGCTCCTCCTGTTCCTCCTTGCACAAAGGCAGAGGTAGGGGTCCTGCTGCTGGGTTGTTGCCCTCCTATGGCCCCCTCCACGTCTCCTGGTGTACTGGCCTGTCTCCTGGTAGCGCCTCCAGCCTCTGGACACTACGCTGACAGACGCAGCAAACCTTCTTGCCACAGCTCGCAATGATGTGCCATCCTGGATGAGCTGCACTACCTGAGCAACTTCTGTGGGTTGTAGAGTCCGTCTCATGCTACCACGAGTGTGAAAGCACAACCAACATTCAAAAGTGACCAAAACATCAGCCAGAAAGCATTGGTACTGAGATGTGGTCTGTGGTCTCCACCTGCAGAACCACTCCTTTATTGAGTGTGTCTTGATAATTGCCAATAATTTCCATCTATTGTCTTCCATTTGCACAACAGCATGTGAAATTGATTGTCAATCAGTGTTGCTTCCTAAGTGGACAGTTTGATTTCACAGAAGTTTGATTTACTTGGAGTTATATTCTGTTGTTTAAGTGTTCCCTTTATTTTTTTGAGCAGTGTATATTTTCTCATGTCATGTATTTACTACTAAAAGTAATTTTTTACATTTAGGTTTCATTAAGTGTTTTACACCGACTATTACAGACTTATTGTTTCCCTGCACATTCAAGTTTTGTGTTTTCTTTGGGCATAGATCAGCTAATAGGCACTCAGGAAAAAAAAACAGATTAAAGATCTACAAACTCTCCCTTAAGACTAAGGAGCTCACTGATAGATTCTCAGTTAGCTAATTTTGCAGCCAGCAATAGACAGTGCAGCACAGATGCTACAGAAGGCAACATTTTTAATGAAACTCAATCACAGAAATCGATTTTAGCCCCAAATACTTGCATTAAAGTAAAAAAAATGGCCCCAAAGCTGGACAACCGCTTTAACTCCTTACCAACATCTGCCGTACATGTATGGTATAAGTCAGTAGCGGGTGTATGGAGCAGGGTCAGCTCGCCCCGTACATGGCAGATAATGGCTGTGACAAACAACCAGGACCTGCCTCTAACAGCTGCGAGTGGAGCGAAGATCTGCCCACCACTGTTAACCTGTTCAGTGCTGCTGTCAATCTCTAACAGCAGCATTAACAGTGCGCCAGCATTGGGACGCGTCGTTCCATACGCCCACCGGCGCTCCTGTGACGCGATCATAGGGCGCCGATGGACTGCTATGACATCCGGGGGTCTGCTGAAGCCTCCGTGCCTGTCATCATAAAGCTTCATTTGGGCTGTAAAGAAGACCGTGGTTTTGCTATATGGAGCATTACTGTGGTATCGCTGTATATAGCACAAGCAATCAGATGATGTATACAAATACAGTGAAAAAAAGTATATATATATTTATTAAAACCCCACACGTTCAACTCACCTCCCACTAAAAATAAAGATAATAAAAATATACACATTTTGTGGTTTGGTCTCTTTCAGAGAAATACAATCTATCAAAATATAAAAAAAAAAAACGATCAGTGAACACAGAAAAAAATTCAAAAAGACAAAATTGCATTTTTTCGTTCGCCTCAATACTGCAGAAAATCCTGTAAGAAGCGATGACCATGACATATGTGTCCCAAAATGTTATCAATAAACTCCTCTTGCCCTTCAAAAAATAAGCCCCCACTCAGCTCCATCAACCTGGAAACTGAAAATGTTACGGGTCTCAGAAAAAATGGTGACAGCATCAAAAAAAAGTTTTTTTCTTTTGCCAAAACTATTGGAGAAGTTTGGTCTTGCTGTAATCACACTGAGGAGTAGGATCCTATTACCAGGTCATTTTTACCACACAATGTGCGCCGTTAAAACCGTTCCCAGAAAAACAATGTCAGGCTTTTTTTTTCGCACTTTTACTGCACTTGAAATGTTTTTCCCGTTTTCTAGGACTATGTGGTAAATGAATGGTGTCATTTATAAGGACAGCTCATCCTACAAAATAACAAGACCTCACACTATGTGGACAGATATCAAAAAGTTATAGCCCTTGGAAAAAGCGGAGGAAAAAACAGAAAAAAAACATAAATTGGTTATGTCGGGAAGGGGTAAAGCTGAAGAAACGCATGTAAGAGCAGAATATGGAGGAAGGCCAGATATCACAGACTGGTGGATACTACCTGCTCCATCGCTGGCAGAATACTCCACCCCCATGGTGTCCGCTGATATCTTCTCTTGTAGCAACGTCTCCAAACTCTATAAAACATCGGGAACAGTCAGCAGAGGGTTTGATGATTGGCTCATATTGGCGATATACTCAGGGGCATTGCTGGGGCCAGGGAAGATTGGGAATGAATAGCGTATTGACTGTTAGAGATGTGATCTCTTCCATTAAAGGGGATGTCTAGTTGGAACAAGTTATCACTGATCTCTGGATAGGTGATGACCTGTCCCAGTGGGAGCACCCCTTTATTATGTGGTATATATGGAGGATGTGATATCATGCAGAGTTCTAGCAGTATTACACTTCGGTCCGTTCTGCGTGCATCTGGGCCATTCCCTATGGAGGAGCGGGGCTGGGGGTAAATATCAGGATCTCGTCGCTGGATCCATCCAGATGGGAGATGTAACGAGTGCGGCGCCCCCCACTGGTGTCTCAGCGTATTATGTGTTGGGGAATAATAACTTATTGTCTGGTAAATGTGCTGATTCCTGTGAGTTGTGGTCGCTGAGTGCGTGTGATGGGATGTGGCTCCGTCGTTATATTATATCACGTCTTATACCTATAATCTCTCGCTGATCGCAGGTGTCTGTCTTCACACTCAGATGAGAAGGAACAAACTGACGATATAGGACTTTTTTTTTTTTCCAAATTCAAACCGAGCAATCCTATTGGCTGAGTATGAATGCAGTTACCATGGTGACAGAAGTAGCAGCAGATTTAAAGGGACAAAACACTAATATTGTACTAAAGTGTATTTTATTATATATTTCACATAACTGACTGGGTACACCTTGGTGTGGGTGGGATGGCTTTTTTTAAATCAAAAACCATGTTTACTAAGTACCCTATATTATATATATTCACTATTGCTTTTTACTTACTTATAGCAGGGTATATGCTCATATTGTTTCTATCCTAAGTTTGTCTATTTTCTAATAGAGACATGACCAGTCCTCTTTAGAATTTTATAGTGACCCCATTGAGGTCATGGACTGATATTGGGGATTGCAGAGTTGGGGCAAGGTGACAGGTGACAGTAAGTGACATCAAATGAAGGCTATGGTGCATACACAGTAAATCAGTCGTGTTATTCCACAGAAATGCTGTTCTATAAGGCTGTGTGCCCACGTAGCGTTTTTCAAGCGTTTATGCTGCGGAATTTCCGCAGCGGAAACGCTTGTAAAACGCTAGGTAATCCGCACCCCATGGTCCCCAAGGGGAATCCGCATGTTCTATGCACATGCTGCGGATTTTTCCGCAGCGTTTATGCTGCGTACAAAAATTCGCAGCATGTCATTTAATTTTGCGGAAGCGCAGCAGAACTCCCGCCATTGACTTGCATTGAGACGCACAGAAACCGCGACTGTACATTTTTACAAGCGGCTTCTATGCGTCTCTATGTGCGGATGGTACCCAGTTCTGGAGGAGAGGAGACTCTGATCCAGACCTGGGTACCATTGTACCTGTAAAAAAAAGAATAAAATAACAAATAAAGTTTATATTCACCTGTCCGGCGTCTTCTCTCTGAATGCCAGCAGCGCTGAAGGACCTTCGGTGACGTCACAGTCATGTGACCGCAGGCCCTTCACCGCTCTGTCTCGCGATATGCCGGCAGCCGGGAACCAGCCAGGAAGCAGCGCTGCAGCCACGCCGGGGCCTCGGGGGTAAGTATAGCTTTATTTGTTTTAATTTTTACGGTTCACACTGTATAAATCCATGCTGTTTCCATGGATTTATACAGTGTGACCTAGTTGTCAAGCACTTTCCAAGTGATGCTAATCGCCTGGAAAGTGCTTGTCAATCTGCATGCGGAAATGCATGTGAATCCGCATGTGGATCCGCATGTATTCTGCAGGAAAAACGCATGCACAATCTGCATGCGTTTTTTTCTGCCAGGGAGATGCAGAAATGCTGCAGAAATTTTCTGCTTCATTTCTGCATCGTGGGCACATAGCCTAAAACACAAAATATCTTCATATGGTGAGGAGTTGTGTTGTGTTTCCATCATTTACATTCTAGCGTGGTGATCACATAAAATGTAAAATTCCTATTAAATAATTACTGAATGACAGTAGCCTGTATCCCTGGAGGACAAGTCATTTACCGCTTCACCAGGTTTGATGTTCTAATGCATTTTGATGTTTCAGTATTTGTATATATGTATATATATATTTTTTCCCCTCTTAAGGGTATTCAAGCACAGACAGTGACCAACTTCTTCCTCGCCTTTGAAGCACAGCTTTCAATTATTCCTGTCGTAAACAAGGTAAAAAGCTTAGAGCCGAACACTATCAGACTCCTTCAGTCCCGCAGCAGGTAAATCTGTGAACATCGCCGGCACTGCTGCTGTTCCTAGTACCGATCCCTCTATGAGCGGCTGTGCAGTAATGAAGGCAGGATTCACCCCAAACTTGCTCGTCTTTTTTTTCGATTTCCAGTTCTGGTAATTAGTTATACACATGTATATATCCAGTGGTCAACTCACAACCTGTGTATGGAAAATGAATTGTTTGCTGTATGCATCGCATTTGTAGCATGCACACTGTTCATTTCATTATGGAGCGGAGTAGGAGGAGACTTTCATTACTGTTCCCTTTACTTCCTCCCTGCTGATAGGAAATGCCATGCTG
This sequence comes from Phyllobates terribilis, assembly GCF_046119375.1. NCBI lineage: Eukaryota > Metazoa > Chordata > Amphibia > Anura > Dendrobatidae > Phyllobates > Phyllobates terribilis. The sequence goes on from NW_027363232.1 coordinate 553,726, forward strand.
TTTGCTTGTGTCCTGTGATTACAGCAGCCTGCAACAGTTTTCAAGCGTGCACTTCCCGGCTCAGGCATCAAGCAGTAAATGATAAAATTAAAACGCTGCTATCCCTTTGTTAGTCACTTTTTTATCTTCTTCCCCTTCTACGAATGCTGTAGTCCGTTATTCTAGAACTGCTCTGAAAATGGTTCTCTCTGGAGTGTTGGGATTTGGGTTTAGGGTGGGTTAGGGAATTGAAGTTCAGATACTTTGTTCATGTTTTATACTATGGAATTACTATGTCATGTATGTTATTTGAAAGATGGAAAATTTGTATTTGGAGTTTTTCAATAAAAATTATTTGATTAAAAAAAAATCATGAAATTAAAATTCCTCCCGTTCTTGAGAAAGAATAGGATTTTTACTAAGAGGTAAATTGCACGTTCCTTGTTTTACAGGCACTTTACATTTTTGCTAGTTTTGTGCGATTACACAATCCCTTTTAAAGGCCAGTGCCAGTTGTACATCTCTCCCTAAACTCTTGTTCAGCACTATATTTTATGCCAGTTTTATTATATGGTTTCTAGATTTTGTCCAGCTTTGATAAATAATTAGTATTTATACTTTTGCTTTTAGGCTGCGTGCCCACGTTGCGGATTACAAGCGTTTTTGATGCGGAATTTCCGCAGCGGAAATGCTTGTAAAACGCATGGTAATCCGCACCCCATGGTCCCCAAGGGGATTCCGCAAGTTCTATGCACATGCTGCGGATTTTTCCACAGCTTTTATGCTGCGTTCAAAAATCCGCAGCATGTCAATTAATTTTGCGTTTCCGCAAGCGGAATTGCCTTGTGCAATGCATTAAGAACGCAAGGCAATTCCGCATGTGGAATACGCGAGATAAACGCACGAAAAACGCGCGATAAATGCGTGCGGAATTTCGCATGCGTTTTTCCGGGAGAGGACTTGCAGAAATGAAGCAGAAATTTTCTGCTTCATTTCTGCAACGTGGGCACATAGCCTGAGGCTGAGTTCACACGATGCGTTTTTCATGCGTTTCCGCGGCATTTTTGCAGTTGCGGAAACGCATGAAAAACGCATGGTAGAAGGGCAACAATGTTCCCCAATTGAAATCCGCATGTGCAGGTTTGCCTTGGTTAAAACTGCACAATCCTTTACTGGACTGGTTTACTAATGAGATTAAGTCTTGGAGTCCTAAGTGCTATGATAAATGTTGTAATGGTCGCTTTGCGGCTGTGGAAAAAGGGGAATTATCTGTACCTATTCAGGATTTTTGGAAGGTTTTTTCAGAGGAGGAGTCGCAAGTTTTACCTCCTCATAGGGACTATGATTGCACCATTGAGTTTGTTTCTGGAGCTACTCTTCCCAAGAGTCGCTTATTAAATCTGACTATCCCTGAAAGAAAGGCCTTGGAGGAATACATACAGACGAGCTTGGCTGCTGGTCACATTAGACCTTCTAAGTCGCCTGTGGCCGTTGGATTTTTCTTTGTTAAAAAAAAAGACGGTGGTTTACGTCCATGTCTGGACTTTCGTGAAATTAATAAGATTACCGTACGCAATTCCTACCCATTGCCGTTAATTCCAGACTTGTTTAACCAGTTAGTGGGGACCAAGTGGTTCTATAAAATTGATCTCCGGGGGGCATACAATTTGTTACGAATGAAGGAGGGTGATGAATGGAAAACTGCTTTTAACACTCCGGTAGGTCATTTTGTGAATCTGGTGATGCCCTTCGGTCTTACCAATGCACCCGCGTTTTTTCAGAACCGTATTAATGACATCCTGAGACCTTTGATTGGCAAGAATGTGGTTGTGTATTTGGATGACATTCTGATTAATTCACCAGATCTGGATTCCCATTGGCAGAGCGTACGTGAGGTGTTGCAGTTATTGAGTGATAATTCACTTTTTGCTAAGCTGGAGAAATGTGAGTTCGCTGTGCAGAGAATTAGTTTTTTGGGCTACATTATCTCCAGCGAGGGCTTTGAGATGGACCCGGTGAAAGTTCAGGCTGTGCAGGAATGGCCTAGGCCTATTGGTTTGAAATCGATACAGAGATTTTTGGGTTTCGCCAATTATTACAGGAAATTCATTAAGAATTTTTCTATAATTGTTAAGCCACTGACTGATCTCACCAGGAAAGGTGCGAATACGGTCCAGTGGACTACTGAGGCCATTGAAGCTTTTGTGTATCTCAAGGAGAGGTTCAGTTCTGCCCCCATCCTTATGCAGCCTGATGAGACCAAGCCTTTTTTGGTCGAGGTTGATGCTTCTTCGGTGGGGGTCGGTGCAGTTTTGTCTCAGGAGAACAAGGATGGAGTACATCCCTGTGATTTTTTTTCAAAAAAATTTTCAGAAACCGAACTTAATTACGATGTTGGTAATCGGGAATTGTTGGCTATTAAACTTGCGTTTGAACATTGGCATAATTTCTTGGAAAGTGCTAAATTTCCTGTTCAGGTTTTCACAGATCATAAGAATTTGATCTATCTGGATGTTGCCAAACGCTTGAATGCCCGTCAAGCTAGGTGGGCACTTTTTTTTTCTCGGTTTAATTTTTCTGTTACCTATATCCCTGGTACTAGGAATGTTAAAGCCGATGCTTTATCTCGCAGCTTTTCCCCCATGGTTGGTACCGAGGAGGAGGAGAGCATTTTACAGGAAGGAGTTGTGGTAGCAGCATTAGACTCTGTTTTGGAAGAAGGGATTCTGAAAGCCCAAGAGGATGCCCCATCTAACACTCCTCATGGGAGATTGTTTGTGCCTAGAACCTCTAGGAGAGATTTGTTTGTGGGGTATCATGAGTCTCGGTTGGCAGGTCATCCAGGAATTTCTGGGACTAAGAGACTTATCAGTCGCAGTTTTTGGTGGCCCGGGTGGCAGAAGGAAGTCATCAAGTGGGTGCGTCAGTGTACGGTGTGTGCTAGGTCAAAGGCTTCCCATACCCCTGCTGCGGGGTTGCTTTGACCTCTGGAGGTTCCTAGTGCGCCTTGGACGCATTTGGCAATGGATTTTATTACTGACCTTCCTGTGTCCGAGGGTTTCACTGACATCTGGGTGGTCATGGACCGTTTTAGCAAGATGTGTCATTTGGTTCCATTCATTAAGCTACCCTGCGCTAAGACACTCGCTAAGGCGTTTGTTAAGGAAATTGTCAGGCACCATGGCGTTCCCACCGACATTGTTTCTGATAGGAGACCTCAGTTTGTGGCTCGCTTTTGGCGTGCTTTTTATGACAGGTTGGGAGTCCATTTGTCATTTTCGCCTGGTTATCATCCTGAGTCTAATGGACAGACTGAAAGAAAGAACCAGGATGTGGAACAGTTTTTGCGTTGATTTGTGGCAGACAATCAAGAGAGGTGGTCTGAGTTTCTGCCACTCGCAGAATTTGCTCTTAACAACCATACATCCTCCTCTGCTGGGTGTTCTTTTTTTGTTGTACTGGGAGACATCCGTCTTTTGGTTCGTTCTCCAAATTGCGGTCGGCGGTGCCGGAGGAGGAGAATTTTTCCGGTGATTTGGAGAGAGTTTGGACTAATGTACGTTGTAACCTTCAAGAGGCTAACAAAAAGTCCAAGAAGTATTTTAACAGGAAATGTAAAGAGGTTTTGTTTACTGTGGGTGACATGGTTTGGTTGTCCTCAAAGAATCTGCGATTGAGGATTTCCTCTAAAAAATTGGGTCCGAAGTTTGTGGGGCCTTTTAAGGTGCTTCAGGTGGTTAACCAGTCTGCTGTTAGGTTGGAGGTTCCCTCCTCCTGGAAGATTAATCCTGTGTTTCATGTTTCCTTGTTCAAAAAGGCTGATGTATCGGATAGGGAGGCCACTGTCACAGTTCCTCCGGTGGTGGAAGACGGCGAATATGAAATTTCTCGTATCCTGAATTCCAGAGAGCATAGAGGGAGATTGCAGTATCTCGTCGCTTGGAAAGGTTTCGGTCCCGAGGAATAACTCCTGGGTTAAGGCGGATGATGTCTCTGCCCCTAGACTTGTCAGAGCTTTCCACAGATTTCCAGATAGGCCTGGGCCTGGAGGATCCGGAGGATCCTCATAAAAGAGGGGGTACTGTTAGAACCCTCCTGTTTGTTTTTGTTTCTATCTTGTGTTTTGCGGTCACGTGACCATCTTCCTATTTATTCCAGCTCCGCCCTTCTGGCCTTGCTAGACTTCAGTGTTGTTTAGACTGTCTTTCTAGCCAGGTGCTTTTGTGCCTATCTATCTCTAGTTTGCTTGGTCCTCTGGACCTCTAGTACTTTTGTCAGTTCTTCTTTTGCTCTGCAACAACTTCTGTTAGGAGGTGTCCCATTTTTGTCCCAGTCCTTAGTTCTTTTAGGGACCCCTTCCTTTCTCTATAGGTCTCCGTTCAGACTAGCCGAGGACGAAGGCGGGTCTGTTCACAAGGAACAGGTTGCCTGCTACAACGTAGGGACTCAGCTTAGTCTTACTGTGGGGATAGCTCTCCCCTTCTTTCCCTAGTTTATGTTGCAGATCATAATAATCTTGGATCTACTCATACTTAACAGACAGAACCTTCAGTGTTTCTCACTCACACACCACCTCCTCATCTCGCATCCTATCTGTCAGTGTTCCCCAAGGTTCAGTCATAGGACCCCTGCTCTTCTCCATCTACACCTTCGGCATGGGACAGCTCATAGAGTCCCACGGCTTTCAGTATCATCTCTATGCTAACGACACACAGATTTACCTCTCTGGACCTGATATCACCTCCTTACTAACCAGAACCCCAAAATGTCTGTTCGCTATCTCATCCTTCTTCTCTGCTAGATTTCTAAAACTTAACATGGATAAAACAGAATTCATCATCTTTCCCCCATTTCACTCAGCCTCCCCATCTGACCTATCCATCAAAATCAATGGCTGTCCACTTTCCCCAGTCCCACAAGCTCGCTGCATCAGAGTAACCCTGGACTCTAACCTCTCCTTCAAGCCACATATCAAAGCCCTTTCCTCCTCCTGCCGACTCCAACTCAAAAACATGGATCCGAATATTCCTCAACCATGAATCTGCAAAAACACTAGTGCACGCCCTCATCATCTCCCGCCTCGACTACTACAACCTCCTGCTCTGTGGCCTCCCCGCTAACACTCCCGTACCCCTCCAATCTATCCTAAACTCTGCTGCCAGACTAATCCACCTGCCTTCCGCCTACTCCCCGACCTCTCCTCTCTGTCAAATGGTTCACCGACTCCCCATTGCCCAGAGACTCCAGTTCAAAACCCTAAGCGTGGCATACCAAGCCATCCACTACCTGTCTCCTCCATACATCTGTGACCTAGTCTCCCGGTACACACCTACACGCAACCTACGATCCTCACAAGATCTCCTTCTCTACTCCCCTCTTATCGTTTCTTCTCACAATTGCATACAAGATTTCTCCCGTGCATCCCCCCTACTCTAGAACTCTCTACCCCAAAACATCAGACTCTCGCCTACCGTGGAAACCTTCTAAAGAACCTGAAAACCCACCTCTTCCGAAAAGCCTACAACCTGCAGTAATCATTGCTCCACCACACCGCTGCATGACCAGCTCTACCCTCACCTACTGTATCCTCACCCATCCCTTGAAGATTGTGAGACATCGCAGGTAGGGTTCTCTCTCCTCCAGTACCAGTTTGCCATTGCGTTTTTGTTCAAGATTTTTGCAATTGTGTTTGCTATGTATACCCCCTTTTTCACATGTAAAGCACCATGGAATAAATGGAGCTAGAATAATAAATAATAATAATAATAATAAAGTGCCACACACAGTGTCCTGGTATCTCATCCATGCTCTTTCTATTTTATCTTTCATTTGCAGAGATATTAGCAATGAAAGTATTTGGCGCCTAATGAGTTAAAAAAAATTAAGTCCAAGTAGATGTTATCAGAGTTTTCACTGGGGGTGCGAAATTCTTCTCCCTGCATGATGCTGACCAATTATAAGCAGACGACAACACTGAAAAGAAAGATGATCACATCCCCACCATAGCTTAGAGCAGATTTCTCAGTGTCTAAGATGTAAGGATACAGACCTGGTCTCCTGGGCTAACCTCCTGCATGATTAGAGCACACAACTGACTAATACCTTTCAGTTAAGGTCTCTGTGGGTGAAGGGGCAGCACAAGAGAGTTTAGTTGTGCAACATTACAAACCTTTCTAACAGCTTTCCTCCTCTTATGGCACTCTCACCTCTGCTGTTCTGCGCCTATCCCAAACTGCCTGTCCAGAAATGAGAGCACAGTGTCAGTATCACACTTAGATCCGTTGTGCTCAACTTGTACTCATTCTGCAGTGAGATTAGAGCAGACTGTCATTGCATTTCACCATAGAAGTAACCCAGAACACACTGCTCCTGTGTGAGGTGTAATAACAGCCTAATATCACTGCAGAGAGAATACAAGTTGCTTGAGCACAGAAGACATAAGTGTGATACTGGCACACTCCATAATCAGGAGAGTCAATAAAAGGGTTTGTAATGTGACACAGAGAAACTCAGCTGTGCGGCTGCTTCCTTGTCTAAGAGCTGTTACCTCTGCTTTCTAATCATGCAGAAGGTTAGACCAGGAGATCAGGACTCTCCATCATTACACATCTTAGGCTAGGTTCCCACGATGAGCTTTTGGTGAGTTTTTGATGTTGCAGAATTTCTGCACCCATTAAGATAGGTTACTTGCATTATTTCTAAAATATGCAGCGTAAAAACTTACTAAAAACTCATAGTGAGAACGTAGCTTTATACCCTAAGAAACCCGCTTTGAGCTATGGTGGGGGCGTGTTCTTCTTTTCTTTGAGTGTTGCTGCTTGCTTATGATTGGTCAGCATCATACAGGAGAAATCTGCAGCATATTTAAGGATTTCTCACAAGCCTCATTCGGGTAAGGCTGAGTGCCCACGTAGCGTTTTTCAAGCGTTTATGCTGCGGAATTTCCGCAGCATAAACGCTTGTGAAACGCTAGGTAATCCGCACCCCATGGTCCCCAAGGGGATTCCGCATGTTCTATGCACATGCTGCTGATTTTTCCACAGCGTTTATGCTGCGTACAAAAATCTGCAGCATGTCATTTAATTTTGCAGAAGCGCAGCGGAAGCCCCGCCATTGACTTGCATTGAGACGCATAGAAACCGCGACTGTACATTTTTACAAGCGGCTTCTATGCGTCTCTATGTGCGGATGGTACCCAGTTCTGGAGGAGAGAAGACAATCCTCCAGACCTGGGTACCATTGTACCATTGTACCTGTAAAAAAAGAATAAAAAAACAAATAAAGTTTATATTCACCTGTCCGGCGGCTTCTCTCTGAATGCCGGCATCGCTTGAGGACCTGCGGTGACGTCACAGTCATGTGACCGCAGGCCCTTCACCGCTCTGTCTCGCGATATGCCGGCATCCAGGAACCAGACAGGAACGAGCGCTGCAGCCACGTCGGGCATCAGGGGTGAGTATAGCTTTATTTGTTTTCATTTTTACGGTTCACACTATATAAATCCATGCTGTTTCCATGAATTTATACAGTGTGACCTAGTTGTCAAGCACTTTCCAAGTGATGCTAAAATCGCCTGGAAAGCGCTTGTACAATCTGCATGCGTTTTTTCTGCCAGGGAGATGCAGAAATGCTGCAGAAATTTTCTGCTTCATTTCTGCATCGTGGGCACATAGCCTAAATGCAAAAAGGTAAATAAAATTACCAAAATTTCCACAACAAAAGTGTAGCTCTACCTACAGCGTATTCACACCCAGACTATAAGATTATGGCCGGTCTCTGGGTGGGTGTTTTTTTACACAGTAGTCAGAACCTACAACATTGTGGTGCCGTGCATTACATGAGCTATACTAAGGGAGTGCCTGTCAGCATAGAGCGAATACGTCCATATACCGACCAGCAGAAAGTGTAAGAGAAGAACTATAGAAGGATGGACCATAGTGGAGCATTCCGGACTGGAGCAACATAAGGAGCCAAAAGGCTTCCCCCCGGTATTCCATGCTATGTGCTTCTTATAAAGAGACATCTCTCCATAGACCCCTCTGTGAAGACCACCCCCTTATCCAGATGATACATTCTCACTTCCACCATATATAATGCAGACTGGCCATTTTTTTTTTTCAGAAAATCCCCAATTTTGGGTCGTCAGCTGTAAAAGAAGAAATGCTTTACACCAGTGCTGGGAACCTATGGCAGCGTGCAGAGGGGGCAACAGAGCCCTCCTGGGGGGCACCATGGCCGCAGCACTAGCGCTACTGGATCGGGCCGGCGGGGAGAACTCTGAGCCGCCGAGTGCCGGCACCAGCTCCGCTACTGCAGCTAGATGTGCGATCTCTCTCGGACGGAAACACATCGAGCTGAAGTGTATTGCAGCGCACGAACTAGCCAGGCATGTGCGCTGCAATACATGCTGCCGGCCAATCAGAGGCCAGCGGCTGCCGGCCAATCAGAGGCCAGCATGACGTCGGCCGGTCAATCAGAGGCCAGCGGCTTCCGGTCAATCAGAGGCCAGCATGAATTCGGCCGGACAATCAGAGGCCAGCGGCTTCCGGACAATCAGAAGCGGCTGCCGGCCAATCAGAGGCCAGCGCTGCCGGCCAATGAGAAGCCAGCATGACGTCGGCCGGTCAATCAGAGGCCAGCATGAATTCGGCCGGACAATCAGAGGCCAGCATGACGTCGACTGGTCAATCAGAGGCCAGCGTTTGCCGGCCAATCAGAGGCCAGCATGACGTCGACCGGCCAATCAGAGGCCAGCGGCTTCCTTCCAATTAGAGGCCAGCATGAATTCGGCCGGCCAAGCAGAGGCTAGTGGCTTCCGGACAATCAGAAGCGGCTGCTGGCAATTCAGAGGCCAGCATGACGTCGGCTGGCCAATCAGAGGCCAGTGTCCGCTGGCCTCTGATTGGCCGGCAGCGTGTACTGCAGCGCGCACGGACCTGGCTAGTACGTGTGCGGCAATACACTTCAGCTAGATGTGCCGACTACAGGAGAGGACGCTGCGCGGGAGAAGAAGGAAGGTGAGGAGGAGGGTTTATTATGTGTTTTTTTTTTTTTTTTAATATGCGATGCACAATGGCTGGGGGGGAGAGGGAGCATGTATACCAGGACTGAGGGGAGGGCCAGCATATATACCAGGATTGAGGGGAGGGCCAGCATATATACCAGGATTAAGGGGAGGGCCAGCATATATACCAGGATTGAGGGGAGGGCCAGCATATATACCAGGATTGAGGGGAGGGCCAGCATATATACCAGGATTGAGGGGAGGGACCAGCATATATACCAGGATTGAGGGGAGGGCCAGCATATATACCAGGATTGAAGGGAGGGCCAGCATATATACCAGGATTGAGGGGAGGGCCAGCATATATACCAGGATTGGGGGGAGGGCCAGCATATATACCAGGATTGGGGGGAGGGCCAGCATATATACCAGGATTGAGGGGAGGGCCAGCATATATACCAGGATTGAGGGGAGGGCCAGCATATATACCAGGATTGAGGAGAGGGCCAGCATATATACCAGGATTGAAGGGAGGGCCAGCATATATACCAGGATTGAGGGGAGGGCCAGCATATATACCAGGATTGAGGGGAGGGCCAGCATATATACCAGGATTGAGGGGAGGGCCAGCATATATACCAGGATTGAGGGGAGGGCAGCATATATACCAGGATTGAGGGGAGGGCCAGCATATATACCAGGATTGAGGGGAGGGCCAGCATATATACCAGGATTGAGGAGAGGGCCAGCATATATACCAGGATTGAGGAGGGCCAGCATATATACCAGGATTGAAGGGAGGGCTAGCATATATACCAGGATTGAAGGGAGGGCCAGCATATATACCAGGATTGAAGGGAGAGCCAGCATATATACCAGGATTGAAGGGAGGGCCAGCATATATGCCAGGATTGAGGGGGGGCAGCATATATACCAGGATTGAGGGGAGGGCCAGTATATATACCAGGATTGAGGGGAGGGCCAGGATATATACCAGGATTGAGGGGAAGGCCAGGATATATACCAGGATTGAGGGGAGGGCCAGCATATATACCAGGATTGAGGGGAGGGCCAGCATATATACCAGGATTGAAGGGAGGGCCAGCATATATACCAGGATTGAGGGGAGGGCCAGCATATATACCAGGATTGAGGGGAGGGCCAGCATATATACCAGGATTGAGGGGAGGGCCAGCATATATACCAGGATTGAGGGGAGGGCCAGCATATATACCAGGATTGAGGGGGGGAGCATATATACCAGGATTGAGGAGAGGGCCAGCATATATACCAGGATTGAGGGGAGGGCCAGCATATATACCAGGATTGAGGGGAGGGCCAGCATATATACCAGGATTGAGGGGAGGGCCAGCATATATACCAGGATTGAGGGTAGGGCCAGCATATATACCAGGATGTGGGTGAGCACATTCTTTATTTCTGCAGTCTCTTACCGCTGCTCCTGTCTGTGGCTGCTCTATGCTGCCCTCGTCTGCTCTTTGTATCAGTTGTTTGTATCAGTAAAACCTCAATATTTAGGATAAATTGCCGTGTTGGCACTTGGCGATAAATAAGTGGGTTTTGGATTGCAGTTTGGACACTCGGTCTCTAAAAGATTCGCCATCACTGCTTTAAACCAATCAATGTGCAAATATCAACATTTTTGAGAAAATACAATACATTTGATCAGATGTCAAAAAATATTCCAGAAAAAAAAAATTGTGATCAGAAATCATAAAGAAAAATTAACTCTTTAATACCATTTTTACCAAAAATACATTGTAAAAAAAAAGAAGTGTAATTTTCTACAGTACAATATTTATTTCTATTTTTCTCCCCCCAAAAATTGAAAATCAATGTAAAAAGTGTATTTTAATACAATAAAAAAAATCAGGGTAATTGTTCAGTTGTATTGCCAGTTTTACAGCACGACCCGTAGCGATTTACGATCCCACAGGCCGATGAGCTACAATCTTCCTGAGAAAGGATTCATCAATGTATCAGATGCTTTCTTGCATGTTTCTACATGGAGCAATACACATATGTTCCATGTCCCTTCCTCTAAGAAACCTTCAATGAACCCTGATAGGATCTACAGAGAATAGACAAGATGTCCTTTACAGTGTTACACACTTACTCCATACTCAGTCTAATTTCATCATTCATTTTACTTTCTGCTTATAAATGCATTCATTAAAATAATGAATATCTGCATTGAGGACAGTAGAAGAACTAGTTTGTGTTTGTTCATCAAGATGCATTATCTTGGTCTCGTCTTGGCACTGTTAACTGTTGGTACGTAGGCAGAGTACTGGAGAGGTTGCTCCCGTCGTTCAGAGAGTTGCTCCGGTGCGGTGTTCTGTTGGTAGACTGACCGCTTTGTTGGTTTGCTATCAGGTGGTGAATCATATCGGTTATGAGATTGAGTTTATGATCCATTTGAGTTACCTACAAATGTATAAAAAAAATTCAAACAAAGAGAATAGCATAGATACAGACCACACTCCATACACATTTCACACTACCCATGAGCGCTGCCTGATATTGTAGCTTATCCCTAACCAAATCAATGGGGCGCTGAGTTGCAATACCAGACACACCCCATGGACAAGAGAGGCACAGTTTTGGGGAGAAATAAAGTAGATAGATCCCTTAATGCAATATTGGTTAGCCATTTAGACATTGTTGTTTTAATTGAAAACTAGAGTTGGTGCGATTCGTTTCGCAGCACTCGGTCCATCGGCCACGTCAGTAATCTTTGGATGCTGGACAGGAGCCTCAAGACCTGCCTTCTACCTTCCAAGATTCCCTGCTTCTCTTCTGATTAGCTGCATCTTTATAGTTACAGCATGATGCATATGTGACATTGCATCAGGCCGGCTAATCAGTAGAACAGCAGTGGATGCCGGGATGTAGGAGGTGGTTCTCAGGGCTCCGATGCAGCGGTCACAGATTATGGATGTGGCTGATGCACTGGGTCCTGCGAATTGACTCGCACCAACTCTATTGGAAACCTTTGTCAGATTGAACTACTTAATGAACTCAGAAAGAGCTTTCTGTCCACATCCATGAAAGTAGTAGCCAACACTTAAAGGGGTTTTCTACTACTCGGACATCTCCTTCTCCATATATATATTTTTGCCCTCAGTAAAATAATAACACCTATACTCCCCTCCAGTGTTCCAGCCATGTCGGCATTGGCTCTCCTTGGAATCACGTGACATTGTTATGTCAAGTGATCCCTGCTGCCAATCAGCGCTGGCTTCACTCTTCCTGCCTCCAGTTATATCACATGCCTGTACATCCGGAGGAAGTAAGACCAGCAACATCTCTCACTTCCTCTGGATGTATGCAAGTTGGCCAAAGGCGGGGAGAGTAAAGTCAGCACTGATTGCCCCTAGGAATCATGAGACATAATGTCATGCTGTCACGCAAGGTGTGGGAAAGACTAAGTGCAACACAAAGGTAAAACGGAAAGGGAACCCAGACTAGGGAAAGTGGGGAGTGGAGAACTCCTAGGCTGATCTAGTGTCACCCTGTCTCCACTAATGTCCCTTTATTGGTTCTTCACCAATCGCCGCACGCGTACCTCAGCCTGTCTATCCCTGGCATTAGGCTCAGGCTAGGGAACAGAAAGGATGAGCACTAGTTGATCCCCACTGAACACTAAAGACAACAATGGGGGACAAACAAGGGAAAATCGCTTAGCTTTACTCGACTCCAGACAAATGCGCACACGTTATCTAGCACCAGAGAGGAAGAAGTACTGCTCTTGCTCAAGCCTTCACAAGGGGCAATGAATATCGCTGGCACCTCCCTCTGGCTCACAACAGGTATTTATACATCCAGGCCAGGGTGTTAATTAGCCGGAAGGAAGCTAGCCGCTGGGTCCTAGAGATACATATTCTAAGAAGTTGTCTGTAAGGCCAAATGAAGAGATCTCCTGCAACCAACTGCAGGATGACTGTCTGTCACTTCTGACACACCCATGACACACGCAATCCCCAGGAGAGCCAGTGCAGACACCGCTGGAATAGTGCTGGCACTGGAGGTGAGAATAGGTGTTATTATTTTACTGGGGGACACACATATGGATTGAGAAGGTGTTGTCTGAGTAATGGAAAACCCCTTTAAGCCTCCATACACAATAGACTAAGCTAATAGTCTAAGGAGACATCCAGACTCTTCCCTGACAGATGAGGTCAGAGGAGGTAAAATTCAAACTGCCTGACCCTTAATGCCTGACCCTTTTGTTATTCAGGTGATAAGCTGCTGCCAGAGCCGTTTGGCAGTGATTTTTACAGTTCTCCACTTTGAAAACACATGAACATTTAACCAAGCCAAACCTTCTCGTGTATGAGAGTTGGGAGAGGTAGTGGACGGCCGAACCAGCAATCAACTTTAGTTATTGTGTGGCCACCTTAACTTGTGTGTTGAAGTCACAGATGACCACAGGTATTTAGACTCTTTGCAGTGTATGAGCAGCGCTGTAGAATTAGTGTCTGGATGCGCCATTATGTATTTTACACTTTTTCAGAGAGTGAGGAATATTCTGTATGTAGTATGTGGTAATTGTCTGTATATCCTGTACTCCATGTGTGTATGTGTAAGTAGTAGCTGTGCATAATATAAATATATATGGTTTTATCTTATTTTCTTACCTTGTCCTCGACACGGTTCAATCTTGACCCAATTGTATTAGAGCCTCGATCTTTCACTTTATCTGGAAATAAAGTAAAAAAAAGTCATTTTTAAATTTACTATTAGAAATTAGCATTTTTTGGGTCCACTGGCATTCAACCAAATTTGTGAAACCGTTTACGATTTACAGTTCAGAGAATATAACATGAGAAACGATTTACCTATTCTTCCACAAAGCGATGAAATATGGCATCCTTATTCTGGACAACCTCTTAAAAAAGGCTTTCCCATTGTTACAAATGACGGCATGTTGCTTGGATTTGCTATCATATGGTGGCAGATTATTACCATTACTATTGTTAATTTCTCTAAAACATAGCATTTATTCCATTTCATAGTGGTAGGAAGTGGAATCTATCCAGAAAGAAACAGTGAGGGCTTCCCCAATGACTGGTCCAGTCTGTAAGAAACTAGAATCTCAATTTGCAGCCATGGTGTTTCGGGGTGTTGCCCCTCAGCAGTGCAAAGCATGAGATCTGATTTAGCTGTGTGAGAGACTTCAGAAGGAAAAACTTTACCCCTTAGATCCCAGTGAGGAGAGTGAAATGCCAGAGTAAGGAGGCTTATAAACCATGCAATGGCTCCCCGGGGAGCTTACAAGCCTCCTTACACTGGCATTTTTTAGACAAATCATCTTACTTTTCCTCTAAGGATTCAATTTTCTTCCTTTTTTTCTATTATTTTATCACTGTTGATGACTCCCACTGATTTGCTATAGCAATGAGATGTGCACATATATACATATATACAATTGAAACCAGAAGTTTACATACACTATATAAAAAGACACATATGCATGTTTTTCTCAATATGTGACATGAAATAAGAATAAACCTTTCCCTTTTTAGGTCAATTAGGATTACCATCATTTTTAATATTTGCCAAATGCCAGAATAATGAGAGAGAGATTGTTTTAAGGCATTTTTATTACTTACTGCAAAGTCAAAAGTTTACATACACTAAGATTACTATGTATTTAAACAATTCTGGACTGCCCATATGATGATGCCATGTGTTTGGAAGCTTCTAATAGTTTTTTGGGCAACATCTGAGTTAATTAGAGACACACCTGTGGATGTATTTTAATGCACACCTGAAACACACTGCTTCTTTGTGTAGCATCATGGGAAAGTGTAAATAAATCAGCCAAGATATCAGGAAGAGAATTGTAGACTTGCACAAGTCTGGCTCATCCTTGGGTACAATTTCAAGATATCTGAAGGGGTCTCGTTCATCTGTACAAACAATTATATGCAAGTACAAAAAAGATTGGAATGTCCAGCCATCATACCACTCAGGAAAGAGACGGGTTCTGTGTCCCAGAGATGAACGTGCTTTGGTCCGACATGTGCATATCAACCCCAGGACAAAAGCAAAAGACCTTGTGAAGAGGATGGCAGAAGCTAGTAAGATTGTCAGAGTGACAATTCACAGTGAAACGAGTACTGTATCAACATGGGCTGAAAGACCACTCTGCCAGGAAGAAGCAATTACTCCAAAAGAAACATAAAAAATCCAGATTCATGTTTGCAAATGCACACAGGAACAAAGACCATAATTTTTGGAGACATGTCCTGTGGTCTGATGAAACTAGAATTGAACTTTTTGTTCATAATGACCATCGTTAAGTTTGGAGGAAAAAGGGAGAAGCTTAGAAGCCTAAGAACACCATCCCAACTGTGAAACACGGGGTGGCAGCATCATGTTGTGCAGTTGTTTTGCTGCAAGAGGGACTTGGTGCACATCACAAAATAGATGGCTTCATGAGAAAAGAAGATTATGTGGCAATACTGAAGCAACATCTCAAGATATCAGCCAGGAAGTTAAAGCTTGAGCAGAAATGGGTCCTCCAAATGGACAATGACCCGAAGCATACTGCGAAAATGGTAACAAAGTGGCTTAACCCCTTTGTGACCAAACCAATTTTTTTAAATCTGACCAGTGTCACTTTATGTAGTAATAACTCTGGAATAACATATCCCATAGCTTTTGAGACTGTTTTTTGTGATACATGATACTTTATAATAATGGTAAATTTAGGCTGATATGGTTTCCGTTTATTTATAAAAATATCAGAAACGTGACAAAAATGTTTTAAGAATTGCACTTTTCAAACTATGATTGATTATGCCTTTAATCCCAATAGTCATACCACACAAAAACAGAAATAAATAACATTTCCCTTATGTCTGCTTTACATCAGCACCATTTGTAAAATGTTGTTTTATTTTGTTAGCATTTTAGAAGATTTAAAAATGTAGCAGTTATTTTTCATTTTTTTCAAGGAAATTTACAAAACTTATTTTTATAGGGACCTGTTCAGTTTTGAAGTGACTTTGAGGCTGCGTGCCCACTGTGCGTTTTTCAAGCGTTTTTGCTGCGGAATTTTCAAAGCGAAAACGCTTAAATGCTTGGTAATGCGTGCCCCATGGTCCTCAATGATAACCCGCATGTGCTGTGTGTTGGTATATGCAACAGTTGTGGACTTCTTTGTTTGTGTGAAGGAGGACTTTATGCTGATCTGACAGTAGATGGCGATGTTGTGTAAAGTTTCCTTGTTTACTGTATTGTGAAAGAAAAAAAGTCTCTCTTGTATTTTCTATTTTGTTCTTACTTCCTGGTGCAGTACTGTGTGACTGTGCGTTTTTTCCTTTACCTCTGGTTCTGAGAAGTAAAAGCTTGTTATCCCATGTAATCTGCTCTGTGAAGTTTTACAGTTAGGTCCATATATATTTGAACAGAGACAACATTTTTCTAATTTTGGTTCTAGACATTGCCACAATGAATTTTAAACAAAACAATTCAGATGCAGTTGAAGTTCAGACTTTCAGCTTTCATTTGAGGGTATCCACATTAAAATTGGATGAAGGGTTTAGGAGTTTCAGCTCCTTAACATGTGCCACCCTGTTTTTAAAGGGACCAAAAGTAATTGGACAAATTAAATAATTATAAATAAAATGATCATTGCTAGTACTTGGTTGAAAACACTTTGTTGGCAATGACTGCCTGAAGTCTTGAACTCATGGACATTACCAGACGCTGTGTTTCCTCCTTTTTGATGCTCTGCCAGGCCTTCACTGCGGTGGTTTTCAGTTGCTGTTTGTTTGTGGGCCTTTCTGTCTGAAGTTTAGTCTTTAACAAGTGAAATGCATGTTCAATTGGGTTGAGATCAGGTGACTGACTTGGCCATTCAAGAATATTCCACTTCTTTGCTTTAATAAACTCCTGGGTTGCTTTGGCTTTATGTTTTGGGTCATTGTCCATCTGTAGTATGAAACGACGACCCCTCAGTTTGGCTGCATTTGGCTGGATCTGAGCACACAGTACGGATCTGAATACATCAGAATTCATTCGGCTGCTTCTGTCCTGTGTCACATCATCAATAAACACTAGTGACCCAGTGCCACTGGCAGCCATGCATGTCCAAGCCATCACACTGCCTCCGCCGTGTTTTACAGATGATATGGTATGCTTTGGATCATGAGCTGTACCACGCCTTCGCCATACTTTTCTCTTTCCATCATTCTAGTAGAAGTTGATCTTGGTTTCATCTGTCCAAAGAATGTTCTTCCAGAACTGTGCTGGCTTTTTTAGATGTTTTTTTTTAGCAAAGTCAAGTCTAGCCTTTTTATTCTTGATACTTATGAGTGGCTTGCACCGTGCAGTGAACCCTCTGTATTTACTTTCATGCAGTCTTCTCTTTATGGTAGATATGGATATTGATACGCCTACCTCCTGGAGAGTGTTGTTCACTTGGTTGGCTGTTGTGAAGGGGTTTCTCTTCACCGTGAAGATTATTCTGCGATCATCCACCACTGTTGTCTTCGGTGGCCACCCAGGTCTTTTTGCATTGATGAGTTCACCAGTGCTTTCTTTCTTTCTCAGGATGTACCAAACTGTAGATTTTGCCACTCCTAATATTGTAGCAATTTCTCGGATGGGTTTTTTCTGTTTTTGCAGCTTAAGGATGCCTTGTTTCACCTGCGTGGAGAGCTCCTTTGACCGCATGTTTACTTCACAGCAAAACCTTCCAAATGCAAGCACCACACCTCAAATCAACTCCAGGCCTTTTATCTGCTTAATTGAGAATGACATAACGAAGGGATTGCCCACACCTGTCCCATGAAATAGCCTTGGAGTCAATTGTCCAATTACTTTTGGTCCCTTTAAAAACAGGGTGGCACATGTTAAGGAGCTGAAACTCCTAAACCCTTCATCCAATTTTAATGTGGATGCCCTCAAATGAAAGCTGAAAGTCTGAACTTCAACTGCATCTGAAATGTTTTGTTTAAAATTCATTGTGGTAATGTCTAGAACCAAAATTAGAAAATTGTTGTCTCTGTTCAAATATATATGGACCTAACTGTATACTGCAACTGTGGGTATCCAGAAGCTGTGCAACACTGTGCACATGCTGCGGAAATTTACGCTGCGGATTATCATTGCGGAAAAATCTGAAGCATATCCATTAATTTTGGATAAGTTTTGGACTGAAGGCATCAAAACTATGAATTAACACATGTGGAATTATATACTTAACAAAAAAGTGTGAAACAACTGAAAATATGTCTTATATTCTAGGTTCATCAAAGCAGCCACCTTTTGCTTTGATGACTGCTTTGCACACTCTTGGCATTCTCTTGATGAGCTTTAAGAGGTAGTCATCGGAAATGGTTTTCACTTCACAGGTGTGCCCTGTCAGGTTTAATAAGTGGGATTTCTTGCCTTATAAATGGGGTTGGGACCATCAGTTGTGCAGAAGTCAGGTGGATACACAGCTGATATTGCTACTGAATAGACTGTTAGAATTTGTATTATGGCAAGAAAAAAGCAACTAATTAAAGAAAAATGAGTGTCCATTATTACTTTAAGAAATGAAGGTCAGTCAGTCTGAAAAATTGGGCAAACTTTGAAAGTGCCCCCAAGTGAACTTGCAAAAACCATCAAGCGCTACAAAGAAACTGGCTCACATGAGGACTGCCCCAGGAAAGGAAGACCAAGAGTCACCTCTGCTTCTGAGAATAAGTTTATCCGAGTCACGAGCCTCAGAAATTGCAGGTTAACAGCAGCTCAGATTAGAGACCAGGTCAATGCCATACAGAGTTCTAGCAGCAGACACATCTCTACAACAACTGTTAAGAGGAGACTTTGTGCAGTAGGCCTTCATGGTAAAAATAGCGGCTAGGAAACCACTGCTAAGGACAGGCAACAATCAGAAGAGACTTGTTTGGGCTAAAGAACACAAGGAATGGACATTAGATCAGTGGAAATCTGTGCTTTGGTCTGATGAGTCCAAATTTGAGATCTTTGGTTCCAACCACCGTGTCTTTGTGCGACGCAGAAAAGGTGAACGGATGGACTCTACATGCCTGGTTCCCACCATGAAGCATGGAGGAGGAGGTGTGATGGTGCTTTGCTGGTGATATTGTTGGGGATTTATTCAAAATTGAAGGCATACTGAACCAGCATGGCTACCACAGCATCTTGCAGCGGCATGCTATTCCATCCGGTTTGCGTTCAGTTTGACCATCATTTATTTTTCAACAGGACAATGACCCCAAACACACCTCCAGGCTGTGTAAGGGCTATTTGACCAAGAAGGAGAGTGATTGGGTGCTACGCCAGATGACCTGGCCTCCACAGTCACCAGACCTGAACCCAATCGAGATGGTTTGGGGTGAGCTGGACCGCAGAGTGAAGGCAAAAGGGCCAACAAGTGCTAAGCATCTCTGGGAACTCCTTCAAGATTGTTGGAAGACCATTTCCGGTGACTACCTCTTGAAGCTCATCAAGAGAATGCCAAGAGTGTGCAAAGCAGTTGTCAAAGAAAAACGTGGCTACTTTGAAGAACCTAGAATATAAGACATATTTTCAGTTGTTTCACACTTTTTTGTTAAGTATATAATTCCACATGTGTTAATTCATAGTTTTGATGCCTTCAGTGTGAATGTACAATTTTC
Organism: Phyllobates terribilis; assembly: GCF_046119375.1. Taxonomy (NCBI): domain Eukaryota; kingdom Metazoa; phylum Chordata; class Amphibia; order Anura; family Dendrobatidae; genus Phyllobates; species Phyllobates terribilis. The sequence goes on from NW_027363232.1 coordinate 573,370, forward strand.
ATAGTCATGAAAATACAGAAAAATCTTTAAATGAGAAGGTGTGTCCAAACTTTTGGTCTGTACTGTATTTAGAATCATTTATTTTTATTTCAGACATGTAGTTCATACACATTCTAAAATATGTAGATCTATATTCTTTCTATTTGAACAAAGGAAATGTTTGATGCCTAAAAGGAGTTTTCATAAGTGATCTCTTGAGCAGCTCAGAGCTATGCAGTCTCCTTACTTCCTGATTTCTGGCAGGACGGGCTCTTCTCCCTGAGTGATAGCTCTGATGAGCAGCAGAGCTGTAGTATTATTAGGACTATAAAGCTCAGCACAAGTTCTGCTGTAACACATTCAGCCATCAGTGGTTGGTTCTGGAATGTACTCTATCACTATCACTATTTTTTACACATAGAGACAACAGGGTATTTGAGCAAGCACACAGCCACAGACAATGAGAGCCTAGATACTGGGTGCAGGAATTGTGATTCTACAGGATGGATAAGAGCATCTCGTCAAGAGCCAAAAGGGAGAAGGCAGGGAGCAGCTAACTGGTGTATAGAAATGAATGGGCTGGACAGAGCTAACGGTATGTTAGGAGTTAACTTTTCTCCTGGAATGTGACTACTGCACACTCTCTACCAAGGTCTACTAGTTGCTGAACTCCATGGAAATGAGCTTTACACTATGTAAGATAAAAGCTCTCATTGCAGGAGAATGACAGCAGATAGAAAAAGCAAGTCAGTGGCAAACTTGCGTATTTTCATGCTGTTTAACGAATTAAAGCAATTTAGTAATTTGAGAATACCTGTTTATTGACAAAGGTGTTATGAGACTTAATGAGGTTGTCTGGTTTAGAAACACTTGCACATACTTGGGGCACTATACAGGTTAATAGTGGGGATTCTCCGTTGTAAACCTGAACCCATTTTATGCAGACTAGAGAGCAGTTACATGGAGTCATTCCCACTTTGAAGGTCCCAGTACTTCATTCATTACATAGTCAGCTTATTGATTTCACTGGATACTGTGCAGTACCTCCTCTTTCTTTTGGTGGCAGTGCAAGAGAATTAAATGCTTGTTGCCAGATTTTTCAACAAATGGCTTATCGCTGAGATTGCCAGCAACAGATCATCCTTTAGTCAGCATATTGGGGCCCTTCTAACAAAAAGACATTAACTAATGCAGACATTCCTTTTAAGTACAGAGCATATGCCAGTATACTATCTGCAAAGTAAAAAATAAATACATTCTTAAGTGCTTAAAAGGAACGTGTCCTCTGTTGTTTAACCCCTATCTGCCCTACATGTATAGTGCATGTTGGGTGCGAGTGTGTGGAGTGGACTCTGCAACTCCACCCGCAATATACCTGCAGATTCCAGCTGTGTTATACTGCCGGTATTTGTCTGTAAAAGCCGCTATTAGAGCAGCTCTGGTTGCTGCTGTTAACCCCTTAGATGCTGCAGTAAATCCCTGACCGTGGTAGTTAAGGTGCGATGTCCCAGAGGTTCACCATTTTGGATGCCCATGGGATGTTGCCTTCCACCCCCCTTCACTAAGTGAAAGTGCTGCTTATGGATTTCAGTGGCAACCATGAGCCTGCTGACCGCCCCCATGGCTGCCATGTTGGTACATGAAAAAGTGGGATTGAAACATCGTATATAACCCAAAAAATGTTATTAATGAAAACCTCAGCAATTAACAAGCCCTCATAAAGCTCTATCGACCGAATCTCTGAAATATTTTCACCATCAAAATAAAACTATACAAGTTTGATATCTGGTTTTTCAAGTTTGCTCGACGTGAAGAATCATGTTCACAGGTCATTTTCACTGCACAATGAAACCTTAGAAACAAAACCCAAATACAATGAAAAACGCAATCCCATTTAACTTCGCTTGGAATTTTTGTTCCAGTTTTCCAGTATATTGTAGGGTAAAAAAAAACAGCCCTCATACAGCTATGTCACACGAAAGGGGAGAAAGAAGGAGAGGAACAAAGAAAAAGTGCAAAAACTAAAACTGTCCATAGTGAGAAGGGATTACATTAAATTTACTGTAAATGTCATTTTTTTAGCTTTTCACTTTTTAACATCACAATCAAAAAAAACAATCCTGAAGTCTTACAATTTTCACACTGGCCACTAGTCCTAAGAATAGACTCATTGTGAAGGAAGGGTGAGGAGGTGAGCTGTGACTATCATTTATTGTGAATGGTGGCTACTTTATCTGCTTTATATAGAGGTGTCATCTTTCATTGTCATTTTCAGTCATGATAATAAAACTGCTGAAAAATCTTCTGCATACAACAGGAAATATGAAACTAATTTTGGCCAGGGTGATAATTGCAGGATCTGTGGGTGTGTTTTTTTAGTTTAGATGGTTACTATAGTGAAAAAAAAAGTAAAAAAATAAAAAATAAATTTCATGTAAAAAGGTAAATTTAAACAATTGGTTATTGTTTGATAACACATTCTCTTTAACTGCTCTTCTCTAATAAGATGGCAATATTGCACCGCTGCAAAAATAGGAAGAAGTAGTTTGTCAATTTTAAAGCAGCTTCTTGGAAACTAATGACTTAGTCATTGATATAACATCCTGACAAAATGACTGTTCACTGTCTGTTTCTGAGAAATTAATTCAAAGGTCACAACCGATATGGCTGCACTTCCTATTATCACTTTTGGAAAGACAGACAGTGGATAATGATTATTTCTATTATATATGATCTACGGTATATTCTGATTTGCTAAAAGTGAGATAAGTGACAAGTCTATTGGAAGTAGCAATCCTAAAAGTCAATATCGACCCTTTAACGAGCCTTGTCACATGACTTGGGAGAAAAGCCAAACCAGAATCTCAATTTGCAGCCACGGTGTTTCAGGGTATTGCTCCTCGTCAGTACAAAGCATGAGATCCGATTTGACTGTATGAGAGGCTTCTCACTGGGATCTAAAGGGTCATTTTTCTCCTTGTGGAGATTGACATACCTGGCATGCCAGTGTATATATAGATACTCGGCACTCAAATATTCATAATGATAATGCAATTCTTTATTTCATAAAGAAATCCCAAAATTCAATGTAACGTTTCAGCCTTATGCAAAAGGCCTTTTTCAAACACTGAGACATACAGTGGGTACGGAAAGTATTCAGACCCCTTTAAATTTTTCACTCTTTGTTTCATTGCAGCCATTTGGTAAATTCTAAAAAGTTCTTTTTTTTTCTCATTAAAGTACACTCTACACCCCATCTTGATTGAAAAAAAACAGAAATGTAGAAATTTTTGCAAATTTATTAAAAAAGAAAAACTGAAATATCACATGGTCATAAGTATTCAGACCCTTTGCTCAGACACTCATATTTAAGTCACATGCTGTCCATTTCATTGTGATCCTCCTTGAGATGGTTCTACTCCTTCATTGGAGTCCAGCTGTGTTTAATTAAACTGATAGGACTTGATTTGGAAAGGCACACACCTGTCTATATAAGACCTCACAGTTCACAGTGCATGTCAGACCAAATGAGAATCATGAGCTCAAAGGAACCCCCAAGGAGCTCAGAGACAGAATTGTGGCAAGGCACAGATCTGGCCAAGGTTACAAAAAAATTTCTGCATTACTCAAGGTTCCTAAGAGCACAGTGGCCTCCATAATCCTTAAATGGAAGAAGTTTGGGACCACCAGAAGTCTTCTTAGACCTGGCCATCCAGCCAAACTCAGCAATCATAGGAGAAGAGCCTTGGTGAGAGAGGTAAAGAAGAACCCCAAGATCACTGTGGCTGAGCTCCAGAGAGGCTGTAGGGAGATGTGAGAAAGTTCCACAAAGTCAACTATCACTGCAGCCCTCCACCAGTCGGGTCTTTATGGCAGAGTGGCCCGACGGAAGCCTCTCCTCAGTGCAAGACATATGAAAGCCCTCATAGAGTTTGCTCAAAAACACATGAAAGACTCCCAGACTATGAGAAATAAGATTCTCTGGTCTGATGAGATGAAGATAGAACTTTTTGGTGATAATTCTAAGTGGCGTGTGTGGAGAAAACAAGGCACTGCTCATCACCTGCCCAATACAATCCCAACAGTGAAACATGGTGGTGGCAGCATCATGCTATGAGGGTGTTTTTCAGCTGCAGGGACAGGAAGACTGGTTGCAATTGAAGGAAACATGAATGCGGCCAAGTACAGAGATATCCTGGATGAAAACCTCATCCAGAGTGCTCTGGACCTCAGACTTGGCCGAAGGCTCACCTTCCAACAAGACAATGACTCTAAGCACACCGCTAAAATAACAAAGGAGTGGCTTCAGAACAACTCTGTGACCATTCTTGACTGGCCCAGCCAGAGCCCTGACCTAAACACAATTGAGCATTTCTGGAGAGACCTGAAAATGGCTGTCCACCAACGTTCACCATCCAACCTGATGGAATTGGAGATGATCCGCAAGGAAGAATGGTAGAGGATCCCCAATTCCAGGTGTGAAAAACTTTTTGCATCATTCCCAAGAAGACTCATGGCTGTACTAGCTCAAAAGGGGGCTTCTACTCAATACTGAGGAAAGGGTCTGAATACTTATGACCATGTGATATTTCAGTTTTTCTTTTTTAATAAATTTGCAAAAAATTCTACATTTCTGTTTTTTTTCAGTCAAGATGGGGTGCAGAGTGTACTATAATGAGAAAAAAAAAGAACTTTTTAGAATTTACCAAATGGCTGCAATGAAACAAAGAGTGAAAAATTTAAAGGGGTCTGAATACTTTCCGTACCCACTGTAAATGAAACAGATAAAGAAATCAATATTACAAAATTAACACACCACAATAGAATTTTTTATTTTAATTTTTTTATTATAAGAAAATAACATCCTGTTGTATTGTTGAAATCACTTGAGATTTATTTAAATATAAAGACATTATTATATAATGTCAAATTAATGTGGGAATTCACTTACTTCATGCAAAATAAGTTACAATATGACCAATTACATTTCAATATCTCATATACAGTTGAAACCAGAAGTTTCCATACACTATATAAAAAGACATACAGTATATGCATGTTTCTCTCCATATCTGACATGAAATCAGAATAAACCTTTCCTGTTTTAGGTCAATTAGGATTACCATCATTTGTAATATTTGCCAAATGCCAGAATAATGAGAGAGCGAGAATGCAGTAAGTAATAAAAATGCTTAAAACAAAGTCAAAACTTTCCATCCATTTCATTAGTATTTGGTACCATTGTCCTTAAAGTGAATGACTTGGGTCAAACATTTGGGATTTCCTCCCACAAGCTTCTCACAATATAAGGCTATGTGCCCACGTTGCGGAAATGAAGCAGAAAATTTCTGCTTCATTTCCGCATGTCCTCTCCCGGAAAAACGCATGCGGAATTCCACGCGTGTTTATCCTGCGTTTATCGCGCGTTTTCCACATGCGGAATTCCACGTGCGTCTATTCTGCGTTTATCGCGCTTTTTCCACATGCGGAATTCCACGCGCGTTTATCCTGCGTTTATCGCGCGTTTTCCACATGCGGAATTCCACGCGCGTTTATCCTGCGTTTCTTATTGCATTGCAAAGGCAATTCCGCTTGTGGAAACGCAAAATTAATTGACATGCTGTGGATTATTGCGCGCATCAAAAACATCCGTAGCATGGGCATAGAACTTGCGGATTCCCCTTGGGGACCATGGGGGACAGATTACCTAGCGTTTCACAAGCGTTTACCCTGAGGAAAGTCCGCAGCATATACGCTTGTAAAACGCTACGTGGGCACATACTCTTAGGTTGGAATTTGGGCCCATTTCTCCTGACACAACTGGTGTAACTGATCCAGGTTTGTAGGTCGTCTTGCTCGCACCGGCCTTTTCAGCTTTGCCCATACATTTTCAATAGGACTAAGATCAGGGCTTTGTGATGGCCGCTCCAAAACATTGACTTTGTTATCCTTAACCCCTTATTGACCAATAGACGTCTTTTTACTGATCTGCAATATAAGAGACTAGCGTTCCCCGACAGGTGACTATCCTGTAGCTGTCACCTGTACATTATAGCTGACAACTTGCTGCATCAGCCATGATCAGTGTTGGCACAGACCATGGACGTTTAACCCCTTTGATTCTGTTGTCAATAGTGATTATAGAATCTAAATAGTTAACACAGTGTGGGGGCTTCCTTTTAATTTTATCGGCACCTTGATATCTTGATTGTGTGGTCCTGATGTTTGCCTTGGCAGTTCATGGCCAAATAACTACCTTTAACCCCTTAATAACATCTGACGTACTAATACGCGTCTGTGCCCTGGGACTTAAGAGCCAGACCCGTATTAGTACGTCATATCTTTAATGCGGCACCGCGACTTAAGTCGCGGTGACAGCATTAAAGTTACGGTGCCATCTTACCTCCTGGTAGATGGCGTCATCATCCCGGGGGCTGTCGCCGCCCCCCCGCACCAGCGATCGCTGTGATTGGCTGTTCAAATCTGAGCCAATCACAGCATTTCTCACTGTTTCCGGCAATGTGATTGCCGGAAACAGTGATCTGCAGCCTAGGATCGGTGCTCCAATGAGCACCGATCCTAGGCTGTAGCTAGGACACCCCAGCCCTGGCCCCGGACTGCTATGATCGGTGCGATCGCCGATCACATCGATCGCACCGATCGTAGCGCGACCGCGCGGTGACAGGGCGGTCATGGGGCGGTGACCGGCTTGTGACCTGCCTGTCACCGCCCCATGACCCCCTGTAATGTGATTCAAGCCCCCAGACTGCTGTGACTGGAGCGATCGATGATGACATCGATCGCTCCAATGAGAGTACCTGAATACAGGTGACCAGGCGGTCACAGGGAGGTGTCACCCCTCTGTGACCCCCTGTGGTGCGTGCTCTGCTCCAGCCATGTCTGATTGGTGCAGTCAGTGTCACCAATCAGATGGCTGGGGCACAACATGCACCACAGGGGGTCACAGAGGGTTGACACCTCCCTGTGACCGCCTGGTCACCTGTATTCAGGTACTCTCATTGGAGCGATCAATGTCATCAATGATTGCTCCAATCAGATTACCTCCACCTGTCACCACCCCATCATCACCCTGTGACCGCCCTGCAGACCCTCACATTTGGTGAGGATTTCTACAGAGCGATCACATCTGATGTGTCTGTGCTGGGCCTTGAAGTGCCACAGAATATTCTGTGACACCACAAGACCATCTTCTCACTGTTCCAGTCGCTGCTGCTGCCGCTGCTCCTGGATCTTCTGTTCCAGCGTCCTGGATCTTCTGCTCCTGAGCTGCTGTGGTTCCTGCTCCTGAGCCTGCTGCTGATCCTGCAGAGAAGACTTTGGTAAGTCTGTTCTCCCCTCATCCACCCCAATCCCCCCTCTTTTTACCCCCCCTTACCTTTTTTTTCTGCGTCCTGCAGCGGTCTCCAGCTCTGGTCCGAGTCTCCAGCTCCACTCCCGGTCACCAGCGCCGGGCTCCTGGTCACCAGCGCCGGGCTCCTGGTCACCAGCGCCGGGCTCCCGGTCTCCTGCTCTGGGTCTTCTGTTCCAGTCCTGCTGACCCTTTGGTAAGCCCATCTCTGATCTCCCCTCATTCACCCCAATCCCCCTCTTCCCACTCCCCTGTCTTTTTACCCCTCTTCCCACTCCCCTGTCTTTTAACCCCCCTTCCCACCCCAGTGTCCCTGTTAATTCTTGGGCTCCTGGTCTCCTGCACCGGGCTCCTGGTCTCCTGCACCGGGCTCCTGGTCTGGGTCTTCTGTTCCAGTCCTGCTGACCCTTTGGTAAGTCCATCTCTGATCTCCCCTCATCCACCCCAATCCCCCTCTTCCCACTCTCCTGTCTTTTTACCCCTCTTCCCACTCCCCTGTCTTTTTACCCCCCTTCCCATCCCAATCCGCCTCACCCCAGTGTCCCTGTTAATTCTTTTGCTTCTGATCTCCAGCTCCAGTACCAGTCTCCTGCTCCGTGCTCCTGGTCTCCTGCTCCGGGCTCCCGTCTTCCTGCTCCGGGCTCCCGTCTTCCTGCTCCGGGCCCCCGGTCACCAGCGCCGGGCTCCCGGTCACCAGCGCCGGGCTCCTGCTACGGGCTCCCGGTCCTGAAAGAACAGAGAGGACTTTGATAAGTAATCTGATCTCCCCTCATCCAACCCAATTACCCTCTTCCCACTCCCCACACATTTGTGCGCACATCCAGCAGCCGCCGAGTATTGATCGGTGGCATAGTTCACCAATCCACTCTCGTGCTCGCTGTTTGCACCACATACAGCATTTCCTTTTTCCACACACTCTAAATAAAGTACTGACACACACACACTCTCAAAGAATTGACACACACGCACCACATACATAACAAACAATGTCCTGCTCATCCCAAACTCATTATTCAGCGGAGGAGGATTGCGCTATTCTTGCCTCCGACACTGACAGTGAGGGTGAGGATCCCACATTTCTTTGTTTTTCCGACTCCTCGTCGTCTTCCTCCTTCTCTTCTTCCTCCTCTTCCTCAGGTTCTGCTGGCCCGCCCCGCCGTCGTCGCAGGAGAGATGTTCCTGCGCCCCCCACTACTGAGCCTATATGGACTTCGCCCCCCGAAAATTATGAGCAGCTGATTCCTGATTTCGTAGCGGAATCAGGAATCAAGTTTGACACCACCGGCCTCACAGAAATAGACTTTTTCAAAGTCTTTTTCTCTGAGGATTTTATAAACCTCATGGTGGGCCAAACTAATTTATACGCTCATCAATTTTTAGAACAAAACCCCTCTTCATCATTTTCTAACTGGTCTCGTGTAGACACAGTAGAAATGATGAAGTTTTGGGGCCTGGTCCTTTTTATGGGGATCTTGAAGAAGCCCGAGCTTCGGCAATACTGGAGTGTTGACGTTTTGTATAACACTCCAGTGTTCCGAATGGTCATGCCCCGGACACGTTTTCAGGCCATCTACAAGTTCTTGCATTACCAAGATAATGCAAGGTGTCCTGCACGCGATGACCCGAACTTTGATAGTCTTTTCAAAGTTCGGCCGGTCATTGAACACTTCAACAACAAGTTTGGTGAAGCGTACGTGCCCCAAAGGGACATTTGTGTGGATGAGTCCTTAATTTCTTTTAAGGGGCGGCTTGGATTCCGGCAGTACCTGCCCAGTAAGAGGGCAAGGTATGGGATCAAGCTGTATAAACTTTGTGAGAGTACCTCAGGATACACTCACAAGTTTAGAGTTTATGAAGGGAAGGACTCCCGGATTGAACCCCCTGAATGCCCCCCTGTTCTGGGAGTGAGTGGGAAAATTGTGTGGGATTTGGTGCACCCACTGCTTGATAAAGGTTATCACCTCTACGTGGATACCTTTTATACAAGTATCCCGCTCTTCCAGTCCCTCTCTGCGCGACGTACCGCAGCCTGCGGTACTGTCCACAAAATTCAGAAAGGCCTCCCAAAGACGCTAATTGGGCAGCTGCTCAAAAGGGGTGAGAGCAGAGCCCAATGTAGCGACCACCTGTTGATGGTCAAGTACAAGGACAAAAGGGATGTCCTTTTCTTGACCACCATACATGGTGATGGCAGCACACTCAGCACTGTACGAGGTTCCACTACACAGGTCGTCAAACCAGACTGTGTAGTGGGGTACAACAAGTACATGGGGGGAGTTGATCTCTCTGATCAAGTCCTCCAGCCATACAGTGCTTTGAGAAAGTCCAGAGTGTGGTACAAGAAGCTGGCCGTGCACATTGTACAGATGGCAATGCACAATGCTTTCCTTCTGTCACAATGTGCAGGCCAGACTTCTGCGTTGTACCTTCAGTTTCAGGAAACAGTTATCAAGGCCCTGATATTTGGCAGCGGTGACAGAGAGGGCCCCAGTACTTCTGGAATTGAAGGACCAAGAATTGTACCAGGCCAGCATTTCCCAGGGCAGATCCCTCACAGCGGAAAAAAAGGAAAGTCATAAAAGAGGTGCCGAGTGTGTTATAAAAGTGGAATACGCAAGGACACCATTTATCAATGTGACACCTGCCCTGACAAACCTGGCCTGTGTATGAAAGACTGCTTCAAAAGGTACCATACTTCGATGGACTATTGAATTAATTTCTGAAGTATGACAACCTGACGAACACTGCACCGCTGACGTAGTTTTCGTCAGGTTGTCATACATCAGTTGTGTAGTGTTCATCAGATTGTCCTACACAACTGATGTATAACACTACATTACAAAATTCAAAAATCAACTAACACTACCAAAAAGGGGGCACTTGTTAGGCATTTCACTGTTTAGGCACATCAAGGGCTCTGAGAACATGACATGACGCCCGCAGACCATTCCATCAAAGTCTGCGTTCAAAAGCGTCACTCCTTCCCTTCTGAGCCCTTACATGCGCCCAAACAGTAGTTTTTTCCAACACATGGGATATATGAGTACTCAGGAGAAATTGCACAACAACTTATGGGGTGCAATTTCTCCTAGTACCCTTGTGAAAATATTTTTTTTTGCATTTTTGAGGAAAAAATGTTTTTTTTTTTTATTTTCACAAGTCAACATTATGATTTTCTGAGAGGCACCTGGGGGTTCAATGGGCTCACCACACATCTATATAAGTTCCCTGGGGGGTCTAGTTTCCAAAATGGGGTCACTTGTGGGGGAGCTCCAATGATTGGGCACACAGGGACTCTTCAAATGCAACATGGTATCCGCTAACAAATTGTCGGCTCAAATTGTTAGCGGATACCATGTTGCATTTGAAGAGTCCCTGTGTGCCCAAACATTGGAGCTCCCCCACAAGTGACCCCATTTTGGAAACTAGACCCCCCAAGGCACCTATCTAGATGCATAATGAGCACTTGGAACCCCCAGGTGCTTCACAAATTGATTCGTAAAATTGAATAAGTGAAATAAAAACACTTTTTCATTTTTATGGATCAATTTGTGAAGCACCTGGGGGTTCCAAGTGCTCACTATGCATCTCAATAGGTGCCTTGGGGGGTCTAGTTTCCAAAATGGGGTCACTTGTGGGGGAGCTCCAATATTTGGGCACACAGCGGCTCTCCAAATGCAACATGGTGTCGCTAACAATTTGAGCCAATTTTGCGTTAAATTTGTTAGCGGACACCATGTTGCATTTAGAGAGCCGCTGTGTGCCCAAATATTGGAGCTCCCCCACAAGTGACCCCATTTTGGAAACTAGACCACCCAAGGCACCTATCTAGATGCATAGTGAGCACTTGGAACCCCCAGGTGCTTCACAAATTGATTCATAAAAATGAAAAAGTGTTTTTTTTTTCACTTTTTCATTGTTACAAATCAATTTGTGAAGCACCTGGGGGTTCCAAGTGCTCACTATGCATCTAGATAGGTGCCTTGGGGGGTCTAGTTTCCAAAATGGGGTCACTTGTGGGGGAGCTCCAAAGTTTGGGCACACATGGGCTCTCCAAACACAACATGGCGTCCGCTAATTATTCAAGCAAATTTTACAATCAAAAAGTCAAATGGCGCTCCTTCCCTTCAGAGCCCTGCCGTGCGCCCAAACAGTGTTTTTTCCCCAAATATTGGGTATCTGCGTGCCCAGGGGAAATTGCACAAAAATTTTGGGGTCCATTTTTTCTTGTTACCCCTGTGAAAATAAAAAAAATTGGGTCTAAAGTAACATTTTTGTGAAAAAAGTTAAATGTTCATTTTTTTCTTCAACATTCAAAAAATTCCTGTGAAGCACCTGAAGGGTTAATAAAGTTCTTGAATGTGGTTTTGAGCACCTTGAGGGGTGCAGTTTTTAGAATGGTGTCACTTTTGGGTATTTTCTGTCATAAAGACCCCTCAAAGTGACTTCAAATGTGATGTGGTCCCTAAAAAAATGGTTTTGTAAATTTTGTTGGAAAAATGAGAAATCGCTGGTCAACTTTTAACCCTTATAGCTCCCTAACAAAAAAAAATTTTGGTTCCAAAATTGTGCTGATGTAAAGTAGACATGTGGGAAATGTTATTTATTAACTCTTTTGTGGGACATATCTCTCTGATTTCAGGGCTTAAAAATTCAAATTTTGAAAATTGCAAAATTTTCAAAATTTTTGCCAAATTTCCGTTTTTTTCACAAATAAACGCAAGTGATATCGAATAAATTTTTCCACAATCATGAAGTACAATATGTCACGAAAAAACAATCTCAGAATCAGGGGGATCCGTTGAAGCGTTCCAGAGTAATTACCTCATAAAGTGACAGTGGTCAGAATTGTAAAAATTGGCCCGGTCATTAACGTGCAAACCACCCGCGGGGCTTAAGGGGTTAAAGTATGCCGACTATAATTGCCTGTTCAGAAGTTATCAAAATCTAGATTGTAAAAATAAACTGTTTCATTCTTGTCATTCCACTTTCCATTACTTCCTGAAAAGAACCAGAAGGGTTAATGAACTATATGAAAGCAATTTTAAATACGTTGAGGGGTGCAGTGTTTAACTCCTTTACAACCCAAGGTGGTTTGCACGTTAATGATCAGGCCAATTTTTACAATTCTGACCACTGTCACTTTATGAGGTAATTACTCTGAAACGCTTCAACGGATCCCCCTGATTCTGAGACTGTTTTTTCGTGACATATTGTACTTCATGATTGTGGTAAAATTTCTTCGATATCACTTGCGTTTATTTGTGAAAAAAACGGAAATTTGGCGAAAATTTTGAAAATTTAGCAATTTTCAAAATTTTAAATTTTTATGCCCTTAAATCAGAGAGATATGTCACACAAAAGAGTTAATAAATAACATTTCCCACATGTCTACTTTACATCAGCACAATTTTGGAACCAAAATTTTTTTTCTTAGGGAGCTATAAGGGTTAAAGGTTGACCAGCGATTTCTCATTTTTCCAACAAAATTTACAAAACCATTTTTTTAGGGACCACATCACATTTGAAGTCACTTTGAGGGGTCTTTATGACAGAAAATACCCAAAAGTGACACCATTCTAAAAACTGCACCCCTCAAGGTGCTCAAAACCACATTCAAGAACTTTATTAACCCTTCAGGTGCTTCACAGGAATTTTTGGAATGTGGAAGAAAAAAATGAACATTTAACTTTTTTCACAAAAATGTTACTTTAGACCCAATTTTTTTTATTTTCGCAGGGGTAACAGGAAAAAATGAACCCCAAATTTTTTTGTGCAATTTCTCTTGAGCGCGCTGATACCCCATATGTGAGGGAAAACCACTGTTTGGGCGCACTGCAGGGTTCGGAAGGGAAGGAGCGCCATTAGACTTTTTGAATGTAAAATTTGTTTGAATAATTAGCAGACACCATGTTGCGTTTGGAGAGCTCCTGATGTGCCTAAACAGTGGAAACCCCCCACAAGTGAAACCATTTTGGAAACTAGACCCCTTAGGGAACTTATCTAGATGTGTGGTGAGCACCTTGCTCCCCTAGGTGCTTCACAGAAGTTTATAATATTGAGCCGTAAAAATAAAATTTTCACATTTTACCCACAAAAAAATGTTTTTCATCCCCTAATTTTGCATTATCATAAGGGTAACAGGAGAAATTGCACCATTAAATTTGCTGTGCAATTTCTCCTGAGTACGCTGATACCCCATATGTGGGGGAAAACCACTATTTGGGTACACTGCAGGGTTTGGAAGGGAAGGAGCGCCATTTGACTTTTTGAATGTAAAATTTGCTTGAATAATTAGCGGACGCCATGCTGCATTTGGGGAGCCCCTGATGTGCCTAAACAGTGGAAACCCCCCACAAGTGACACCATTTTGGAAACTAGACCCCTTAGGGAACTTATCTAGATGTGTGGTGAGCACATTGGGAGACATAATAAACAAATCAGTAGCAGGTGAAGAATTGGTTTTATTTATTTTTTACGCCGTTCCTCGTGCAGTATAAGTGATGAGATTACTTTATTCTTCGGGTCGGTGCGATTACAGAGATACCAGATTCATATCGGGTTTTTATGATTGACAGCTGTAACACACTAAAAGACGCTTTTTTTGTAAAATCTAGTTTTTGCGTCGCCATATTTTGAGAGCTATCATTTTTCCATATTTCGGCCGACAGTCATGTGACAGCTTGTTTTTTGCGGGACGAGTTGACATTTTTATTCGTACCATTTTTGGGTACGTGACATTTTTTGATCGCTTTCTATTCCGTTTTTTGGGAGGTAAAATTAACAAAAACCAACAATTCAGGAATTGTTTTTTGAGGTTTTTTTTTAATGCCATTCTGCGTGTGGTAAAAGTGATAAGGCAGCATTATTCTTCGGGTCAGTACGTTTACAGCGATACTACACTTACTGTATATTTTTTTATGTTTTGGCGCTTTTACACAATAAAACAATTTTATAGAAAAAATATTTTTTTTGCATTGCTTTATTCTGAGAGCTATAACTTTTTTATTTTTCGGTTTATGGAGCTCTATGGCGGCTTGTTTTTTGCGTAACAAGATGATGTTTTCAGTGGTACCATTTTTATTTCCATTTTGCTTTTCGATCGCATTTTTTTCCACTTTTTGTTTGGCGATATGAGGAAAAAGCATAGTTTTTTGCTCCGTTTTTTATTTATTTTTATTACGGTGTGCACAGAAGGAGTTAATTAGTGTGACAGTTTTATAGCTCGGGTTGTTTCGGATGCGGCGATACCAAATATGTGTACTTTTTTTGTTTTTGCATATACGGATTTATTGGTTTAAGATTTTATTTATTTATTTTTATTTATTTTGATTTTTTTTAGTAGTTTGAAAACATTTTTTTTACTTTTTTTTTACATTTTTACTTAGTCCCTGTATGGGACATAAATTTTTATTTTTCTGATCACTGATCTCATATAATGTAATAGACATATATTACATTACATGAGATCTTTGCTGACTGTTTCACAGTCAGTGTCTCCTGCCAGGCTTCAGCTGCAGGCTGAGCCTCGCAGGACACCGTATATGGCAGATCTGGAGGCGGTCATGTGACCTCCAGCTGCTATAGCAACGCCAGGTCCTGGAAGGTATCAGGGGTCGTCGGAGAGGTAAGTAGACGACCCCCTCTCCTCCTGCTGTCTTCTATATGCCGCGATCACTATAGATCGCGGCATATAGAAGACTGCAAAGGGTTAACATCACTGGGACCTGATCCAATCAGGTCCCGATGATGTTCCCTGTCAGAGCTATCGCTCTGCACCGCACCCGCAGAGCTTGCAGGACCCTCGGGGTCCTGAGCGCTGCGGGACCACCCACCGTTTTTAAGCGTCCGCGCTGCACAGAGTCCAGGCAGCGCGGACGTTTATCTACAGTGGGCGGTCGGGAAGCGGTTAAATAAAAAAAAATTTTTTTTTCACAAAGTAGAATAGAGAGTTACCTTTTTATTATCATCTAGGACTGTGTTCATACTTTCTATCCCTAGCGTATCAATAGGTCCATCAAAGATAACCCATTTTCTTTCCGGGGTCTCAGATAATGCAAACTCTCGGGAAGTATTAGCGACTATCCCATCGGTCCACTGCAAATGAAGAGAGGCATCAATAAAATTACTCTTCCCATAAAATCAAATAACGGAATGCCTGGGATTATGATATTGATGATACACAAGTATTGACTACACGTGGCCCCTATTGAAGTGAACGTGCCGACACCGGGAGAGACCGCAAGTAAGTGATTTGCATATATGCAGTCACATGCCAACTAGAAGTGCCTGACCTCACTCAAAGCAAGTGTATTGAGTGAGGCCAGACACAGTCTAGTCAGAATGTGGCTGGAAGTATGCAAACTTATGCTAATTTCTGGCATAAATAATACAATTTGTTGCTTCCATGTCTGATGGGGAAAATAAAACAGTTTCCAATTTTTGTGCAAACAGGGAGTAAGTCATAATAAAATGATTGCCCGGCAATGTATGGCTGGGGTCTATGTCTCTGAAGGAACCCCTTCTACCATGTCCATAAGCCATAAAAGGGGAGATTTTCCCATTTTCAGAAAAGATATTAGTATTATAAACAATAATTCCAATCATAGACGAACCTCATGTGACACTGGATCAAACTGCCCGAACAGCTGCCCCATGGTGATGGCTTTAGGGTTCACTGTCCGGTAAATCACTTTTTCTTCTTCGCACCCTCGCTCACTCATAAGAGACAGCGTATCAGCGAGGACGTGGAGGACCTTCGTTTTTCCAGAGAACGGCTCTCCAACCCACATAAAACTGTACGGGATAAACAAAATGCAGCATGGTCCATTGTATAAAATGGAAACAGCGAAGAATAAATCCCCCGTCCCATGGACTTCTGTAGTTCCAGCTTACCCGTGTCTGACAATCATCATCTCATACGTCTGGATCATGTTCTCCAGGAAGACCTTCTCGGGCTGGATGTTGTGTCCAGCACAGCTCTCCTGTGCGCATTCCAGTAAATCCTGAGCAAAAGGAAGGTAAAATATTTCATCAGTCTGTTTACAGTGGATCCAATTAGAGGTGGGAGAATACATTTTCAGGACCCAGATCAGTATTCTGTGGCCGCTGGACGGGACCCCTGAGAGCCGCCTCTTAGCTGCCGGCATCCCCGGCTCCTCTTCTGATTATATGGCCTGGTGTACATCATGCTGCAACCATAACGTCATGCCAGGCCAGCTAATGTGAAGAAGAGCCGGGGGGCAGGAAGAAATAAGGTGGCTCTCAGGGGTCTCATTCAGTGCCCACCACTGACCTGATGTCACGCACAGTGTAGGAAAGACAAAGTGCGACACAAAGGGATGAGGGGAAGGGAGCCCAGACACTAGGGAAAGGGGGAAATGGAGACCTCCTAGGCTGATCTGCAATCACCCTGTCTCCCCTACCGACTCTATATTGGTTCCTCACCAATAGCCGCACAGGAACCTATCCCTGTATTTCCTTAGCACTTGGCTCTGGATAGGGAAGGGGGGGTGAGCACTAGTCGATCCCCACTGACAACTAAAGACAGCAAGGGTAGACAGACACAGGGGAAGTAGCTTAGCTTGAGTCGACTTCAGAGAGATGGCACACACATCCTCTTAGCACCAGAGAGGAAGTAAGAACTACACTTGCTCCAAGCCTTCACAAGGGGTCATGTGAATATCACTGGCACCTCTGTGTAGCAACCAGGAAGTATTTAAACACCCAGGCCTGATTGTCAATTAGAGCAGGAGGGAGGTAGCCGCTGGGTCCTACAGTGAGACCGCTAAGAAGATGTCTGTAATGCCAAACGAAGGGATCTCCTGCAACCAACTGCAGGGCGACTGTCTGTCACATCTGACGCACCCATGACACCTGCCCATTGGATCAGTCTCCTGCAAATCGATTCATTCATCTAAAAAAAAATGTCTCCATAACCTACAACTAAACTAGCGATAAATCACTCTCAGATGTTTTAACCATTTATTTTCTACATCAGATCATCTTGCATTGGAGGTATAGGTGAGCCCCCTTACCTCTGGTGCCCCTGTGCAGCTGCCCAGGTTGCACTAATGGGACCGGACGATGAGTGACAAGGTCATGTAACCCAATTCCAAAGCAGTGGCTCAGGATCGGGTGAATTCAATGGGATTGGTCTACCATCTACTGTGTATGGGGGCCTCATGACAGATTATGTTGGGGGACATAAAAATCGGGCGGTTGGAATTTAATCACCCGATCTTTACTTTCTGGCCCTGAAATTAGCAGCTGCCATAAGATTCTGGCAGCGACTCTGTCATAGAGAAAACAGGAGCGAGCATTCCTGAATATGGGGGAGCCGGGAAAGATAACTGTCATCCAAATGATAGCTGGCCAGCTATATAGGACCTATCACTTGCCATTAATATGCAATTTTATTACCTGGTGTAAATGCCGCTGTTCTCCTGAATCCGGTGTTGTTTTTCTTTTGCTCCTGCGCCTCTCCATTCCTGAGATATAGCCTCTTTATAGAAATCTAGTTCATAATTTTTAATAGCCAATTGGGCGTGGTCATCAAGTGCTCTCTGTGGGAGTCTTCAGGAAGGCCTTGCCCAGTTGGCTTAAAGGGCTAGAGGAGAGTGACAGATGTCAGGAACGGAGAGGAGCAGGAAGAAAAGAAAAACAATGCCGGAGTCAGGAGAACAGCGGCATTTCCATATTTATGGCGAGGGACAAGTCCTCTTTAAGTCTTGGAAAACCCCTTTAAGACACTATTATATTTTAATACCTTATAGTCGGCTTTCGGAAGTTGAATGCCAGGGAACAGGTCGCTGGTAATCCCATTGAACAGAGGAATATCAGGAGACAAAAATTTGGGTTCGTTTACATCCTTAATTGACCGCAAGAGCTAAATAGAATGAAAAAGGATTAAATGATAAAATAATTCATATACAATATGACATGAAACAATATTAAAAGTAAGGAACCCCATTACAAAGGAGCCGTCAGTTCTTGTGGTATGTCTGTATTAGTAAAGAATAGTATTCTCCAAAAAATAAGGATGAAACCTCTTTTCCTAAAACTCTACATTGTATCGTCCCTCTGTTATACCTCCTGGAAATGTATGTGTAAATGATATATAATGTATATATAATCTATATAGGGGACAACCCTATACACTCTGACTGTGCCCAAACAGTGGTGACATTGTCAGACTGTGTAGGGGACTCGTTATTGACAGATTTCAATTAATTCCTACATTTCCAGGAATGATAAAAGAGGAATGGAACGCTGCTGAGTTGCACTGAAATATGCTGCAGAATTGTTTTTCCATAGGGAATACATGTGGCCTCTGTGTTGCACTGTTAATTGCCGGCTGCAGAATGAGTTAAGTGAGATACTGTCAGTGAACTCGTTTTTGCTGGCTGACGGGGAGTTTGTAAATGTTTTATCTGTCTTTTTCTGAGCTCCTCTCAGTTTATTTATGACCACAGACCTCATCAAAATTGAATGTGCAGGGAATCAAAAAGCCGGTGAAAGCCAAGCGATGCAACATTTTTAATAAAACCCAATTGTTAAAATGATTTTTAGCCTAAAATACATGCGATTAAGTTAAAAATCAAAACTGTCCCATAAGATGAACAAGCTACGTGTTTAACAACTATAGTTTTGACACTTTTGCACAGATGAGATCTAACAAGCCAGGAACAGTAATGTGCAGAAATTATTTGCAAGTCTCTGTCTGCTACTATCGAATCATACATCTTTAATTTTTGTGATCCAAATGCTTCTCGGTAAGATGGTAATGCTATCCTATACGAGATGTAAAGCGACCAACAGTTCAGAACTTACAAGAATCTCTTCATTTTCATGGGGGAATTTCAGCTTCAGATTGCCAGCAGCGATCAGCACAGCCTTTACTGCACGCATCCCATAATCATAATGGAACTGGGACGAGAGCGGCTCCGAGCACAGCCGGTAAGTCATTACCATCTTCACCGAGAGAGGTTTAGCGTGCGGAAAACCGTAAGAATAAAGGCCGATCTCCGCAATCAGAGCATAGTTGGGGACCATCATTGCTACAGTCCGGAAAAGAACCTGAAATGCGCAAACCAGATGGGTCAGTCAACAAATGAAACTAAATTACTGTAAACCAGGCATAGAGCCGGGGAACCCATTATGTCCATTTACACTATCCTCCACCCCAGACCTAAAAGTGATGTGTCTATTCCACATCAGAAGAAATCAGTCAAAGTGTAGTTAAAGGGGTATTCCCATCTCCAAGATCCTGTCCCAATATGTAATAGGTGTAATAATAATAATGTGTGCAAATATCTCCAATTAGAAATGTAGTATAGTTCTTCTGATTAGCTATGTTGCTTACCCCCATGTGCAGGACATTGCAGTAGCTTAGGTATCCATGGTTACGACCACTCATAGTAACAGTTAGTTACTTGCTAGTGGTTGTAACCATGGATACCTAAACTACTGCTATGCCCTGCACATGGGTTAAGCGACATAGCTAATCAGAAGAACTATACTATATTTCCAATTGGAGGTATTTGCTATTAATATTATTATTACACCTATTACATATTGGGATAGAATCTTGGAGATGAGGATACTCCTTTAACCACTTAACCCCCGGGGACGTATTAGTACGCATATTTGTGTACCCTCCGTTCAGTGAGGGCTGCTGCGCTGAGCCCTCACTGAACCGAGCACATGTCAGCTGATTCTTACAGCTGACATGTGCCCGCAACAGCCGCGGGTGGAATCGCGAACCACCCGCGGCTGTTAACCAGTTAAATGCTGCTGTCAATCTCCGACAGCAGCATTTAACGCGCGCTTCCGGGTAGCGCGTCATAAGCCCCGCCCACCGGCGACCCCGTCACGTGATCGCGGGTCGCCGATGGGCGTGCATGACAACCCAGGGTCTGCAGCAGACGCCTGTGGTTGTCATGATCTTGTCGCTATGAGCGCCACCTAGTGGTCGGCGCTCATAGCACAGGACCATTTCTGCTGCATGCAGGGGACCTGCTCGTCCCCTGTATGTAGCAGAGGCGATCGGACAGTTGCTGCTTCTAGTCTCCTATGGAGACTATAGATGCATGCAAAAGGTAAAAAAAAAAAGTTTTTAAAAATATAAAAAAAAATAAAAAAATATAAAAGTTTAAATCACCCCCCTTTCGCCCCATTCAAAATAAAATATCTAAAAAAAAGCCCCACATACACATATTTGGTATCGCCGCATTCAGAATCGCCCGATCTATCAAAATAAAAAAAGAATTATTCCGATTGGTAAACGGCGTAGCGAGAAAAAAATTCTAAACGGCAGAATTACGTTTTTTGGTCGCCGCAAAATTGCAATAAAATGCAATAACGGGCGATCAAAACATCGGATCTACCCCAAATGTTATCAATAAAAACGTCAGCCTGGCACGCAAAAAATAAGCCATCAACCAGCCCCAGATCACGAAAAATGGAGACGCTACGGGTCTTAGAAAATGGCGCTATTTTTTTATTTTTTTTTTTTACCAAATTTTGGAATTTTTTTTCACCACTTAAATATAAAAGAACCTATACATGTTTGGTGTCTATGAACTTGTAATGACCTGTAGAATAAGAAGGGCAGGTCAGTTTTAGCATTCAGTAAACATGGTAAAAAAATAAATAAAAAACAACTGTGGTATTGCACTTTTTTTGCAATTTTACCGCACTTGGAATTTTTTTCCCGTTTTCCCGTACAGGATATGATAAAACTAGTAATGGCGTTGAAAAGTACAACTCGTCCCGCAAAAAATAAGCCCTCACATGGCCATATTGACCAAAAAATAAAAACGCTATGGCTCTGGGAACAAGGGGAGCAAAAACGAAAATGCAAAAACGAAAAATGCTCCGGGGCTTAAGGGGTTAACACTTTCCAAATCTCTCTCCACACCTCTACTGTGTCCATTTTGGAAAATAGGAGAATGGGACATCAATATTAAGGAGCTTGCAGAAATGAGGGCATCAGGTGTTGTGATTATACATAGGAAATGTACAATCTCATATAGATTTCGGGGAGAATAATCCCTTTTATGAAATCTTATGTTTCTTTTGTAAACCTAGTATTTACTTGAAAGTTTGTGAACCCCTCAAAAATTTCTGTATTACTGCATAAATTTGACTTCAAGCTACATCAGTCTGTGAGGTCACAAAGGAACTCAAGGTAACGTCTAAGCAACTAAAGGCCTCTCCTCACATTAGCTAATGTAATTGTTCATGAGTCCACCATCAGAAGGACAATGAACAACAATGGCGAGCATGGCAGGATTGCAAGGAGAAAGGCAATGCGATTTAAAATGCCACTGCTAAAACTCACCTGGGCACATCAATAGGTAACTGGAATAATGCTTTGTGGAAGGATGAGGCCAAGATAGAGATTTTAAGTGAGAAGCTATATGTTTGCAGAAAGAAAATACTGCATTACAGCATAAGAACCTCCTATCATCTATGAAACACAAAGATGGGAATCGTAACATGCTTTGGGCCTGTTTTGCTGCACTTGGCCAAGGACGGCTGCCATCACTGATGGAACAATGAATTCTAAAATCTATCAGCAAATGCTAAAGGAAAATATCAGGATATCAGTTCATGTACTGAATCTCAAGAAAACGTGGGTCATGCAGCAAGACAATGGCCCAAAGACACAAGTCGTTCTACAAAAGAATGGTTGAATAAACAAAGTTTTGGAATGGCCGAGTCATAGTCCTGAGCTGAATCCTATAGAAATGTTGTGGAAGGGCCCGATGCAAGGCACTGGGACTCTTTACCAGCTCAGAACGTCCCGCGTAGCCAGGATTCATGGTAATGGCTACGAAGCAATTTGGGTTAAGCTTCAGTTCTGTTCCTTCGAAGATGAACATGTCCATCTTCATCTGGATGGCTCTCTGGATGCGGAGAATCTGTTGGGCCACCACGGACAACACCTCCAGCTCAATACGGTTAAACTCATCAAAACACGCCCATGCTCCCGATGAGGCCAGCCCTTGGAAAAACGAAAAAAAAGTATATACAGTACAGACCAAAAGTTTGGACACACCTCATTTAAAGATTTTCTGTATTTTCATGACTATGAAAATTGTACATTCACACTGAAGGCATCAAACTATGAATTAACACATGTGGAATTATATACTTAACAAAAAAGTGTGAAACAACTGAAAATATGTCTTATATTCTAGGTTCTTCAAAGTAGCCACCTTTTGCTTTGATGACTGCTTTGCACACTCTTGGCATTCTCTTGATGAGCTTCAAGAGGTAGTCACCGGAAATGGTCTTCCAACAATCTTGAAGGAGTTCCCAGAGATGCTTAGCACTTGTTGGCCCTTTTGCCTTCACTCTGCGGTCCAGCTCACCCCAAACCATCTCGATTGGGTTCAGGTCTGGTGACTGTGGAGGCCAGGTCATCTGGCGTAGCACCCCATCACACTCCCTCTTGGTCAAATAGCCCTTACACAGCATGGAGGTGTGTTTGGGGTCATTGTCCTTTTGAAAAATAAATGATGGTCCAACTAAACGCAAACCGGATGGAATAGCATGCCACTGCAAGATGCTGTGGTAGCCATGCTGGTTCAGTATGCCTTCAATTTTGAATAAATCCCAAACAGTGTCACCAGCAAAGCACCCCCACACCATCACACCTCCTCCTCCATGCTTCACGGTGGGAACCAGGCATGTAGAGTCCATCCGTTCACCTTTTCTGCGTCGCACAAAGACACGGTGGTTGGAACCAAAGATCTCAAATTTGGACTCATCAGACCAAAGCACAGATTTCCACTGGTCTAATGTCCATTCCTTGTGTTCTGTAGCCCAAACAAGTCTCTTCTGCTTGTTACCTGTCCTTAGCTGTGGTTTCCTAGCAGCTATTTTACCATGAAGGCCTGCTGCACAAAGTCTCCTCTTAACAGTTGTTGTAGAGATGTGTCTGCTGCTAGAACTCTGTGTGGCATTGACCTGGTCTCTAATCTGAGCTGCTGTTAACCTGCGACTTTTAAGAACCAAGAATATAAGACATATTTTCAGTTGTTTCACACTTTTTTGTTAAGTATATAATTCCACATGTGTTAATTCATAGTTTGATGCCTTCAGTGCGAATGTACAATTTTCATAGTCATGAAAATACAGAAAAAAATTTAAATGAGAAGGTGTGTCCAAACTTTTGGTCTGTACTATATAATCAAAACATGTCAGCAGAACATCGGTTGGAGTCAGTTTATTATCTGCAATGGAGCAGCTTAACATTGTATGTACCTTTGACATTGCTATGTAGTCCAAACCATCAGAGCAGTTAAAGACCACACACTGCACGGCCAGCGCCTTGGCCAAATCTTTGGTGGTCTCAGTTTTTCCTGTGCCGGCCGGACCTTCTGGAGCTCCACCAAGATTTAGATAAAAAGCACCGATCTACCAATGAAACATGAAAGAACTGGTATGAAATATCAATAAACTTTCTAATAAGTTTCATGCATCATGCAAAAGTCAAAAAGATTTCTGAGCATAACCCATCACATCATAGCAGAGTCCGCTAGCATCTGTCAGTGAGCGGAGTGATGACCAGGCGTGGGGAGTTGCCCAGGTACTCATAGGCGGACTTCACATTGCAGTTGATGATTCGCACTCTCGCATTCTCATTCTCCCAGTAATAGCGGAGTTGGGCAAGCCACTGGAAGTCTGTTTCATGAGAAACTCCTGAGCAATGTAGGAAAAGATAGTCAACCTCTAAGACACTGCAGAATCACGAGGGAGAGTTTCTAAAGGGAAGGCAAATGCACATACATTATAGGACAAAACTCCTAGTCACCGAATTCTGCTTTTTTCATTTAGTCCCATTGCCCACGGTGTATAACATCCGGACTCTCAGCCCCCAGTTTATAAAATCCGGCCTCTCGCCTCCCCCGGGGTATAACATCCGCCCCTCGCCCCTAGTTTAGTATAACATCCGTCCCCTCGCCACCCCCGCCAGTGTATAAAATACATCCCCTCAACCCCACTGTATAACATCCAGCCCTCGGACATGTATAACATCTAGCCCCTCGTACCCCTAGGGTATAACATCTGGCCCCTCGGCCTTGTATAACATTAAGACTCTCGCCCCCACCAGTGTATAACATCAATCCCCACGCCCCCCGGTGTATAACATCCGCCCTCCCATGCTGTGTGCTGTTACTAACATATGACAGAACAGCTGGTGGTGCAGAGCTCTCTGATACCAGCGCGGTCTTGTAATAGGAGCCACCGGGGTAACAAGTCTGGATATTACATTTCTTCCCTCCTAAATCTTCCCCCATCACATGTGAGTGATATTATTAAGGAGTAGAAGGAACTGCAGCAACTCAGGAGACCCCGGAACATTACAGAGCGGGGTCACTGAGTGCTGAGGAGCAGAGGGCAGAACGCTTTCCTGACTCCATTGGTAACAACATCACCACAAAAACTGCGCCCCCGCCAGGAGCTTTATGGCCGAGCAGCTGCATGCAGCCTTACATCACCAAGCACGATGCCGAGCGTCGGATGGAGTGGTGTGAAGCCGCCACCACAGGACTCTGGAGGAGACCTGTTCTGTGCAGTGACGGATCACACTTCTCTATCTGGCATCTGATGGACGAGTCTGGATTTGGTGAATGCCAGGAGAACGTTACCCTATTAACTGCATTGTGCCCGCTGTACAGTTTGCTGGTGGAGGTATGGCTTTGTTTTTAGGGGTTGGTCTAGACCCCTTAGTTCCAGTGAAAAGATATCTTAATGCTTCAGCACAAGATGTTTTAAACAATTGTAGCTTCCAACCCTAAGGGAATAGAAGAGCAGAACTGTTTCACACACGTTCTCAACCTCAACCCCACTAAACACCTTTAGGATGATTAATTAGAACAAATACTGCACAATGGCAGCATAAATATGTCACCGCAACATAGGGAAGAACAATGTCAGTCACACATCAATTACATTGCCATATGTCTGCTCAGGCTTAGAATGGCTGACCATTCAGAGAATTACATAATACCTACAAAGAAACCGAACAAAAGGTCATTAAAGGAATTGACATAAAAACCCTTTATTAGTACATCCATGGTTATGGAAGGACACCGCACAGAGGAGGGCACACACACCATTGATAGAAAATATTACACACCGCACCTAGGCAATCCAAAACACTGACTATAAAGAATATCAATTGTGGCAATGAGTCATATACAGGGGACGCCGACACCTACAGATGCCAAAACATTCCTATATAGTGACCACCATCTCAATATGCAGAAATGACTACTGCCCCATAGACGTCATTGTAAGTACACCCCAAGATTGCTTTACTGTGACAAGATCAATTGTGTCCTATGAAAACTCAAAGAAAAGAGGGGGGAATATAACATAGATATGGAAAGAACATAGGAATGGGGTGAAATGTATGAAGGTGCTCTGCATATTGAGCTGTGATATCTGTAGAGGGACGGACTCCATATTAACATCCTGTATATGGATTTAGAATAGGAGGCCATAAAAGCCCCTGTAGGTGTAATGTGGAGGGGCACAATACCTTTCTCCATGTAGTGTATAATAAATAGAACATGGTATTGGAAAGTTTGGTGCCAGCCATGATGTTTGCACAAACCTGTTTGGATCATTTCCATGCCCACGTCACGAGCGTGCCCCTCTATGGTGACGAGAGCCCCCAATGTGGTGCGAGTCTGCTGGGACAATTTGCCTCCTCGCACAAGCTCCACAATATCATTTAGCTGGAGGTGCAGATTATCATAGGAGTTTTTCAGGCCCTACAAGAAGGATGTAACGGTGAAATCATCTGCAGAAACATTCATAGAACATACATATTGCAAGGGGGCTGAAATCTATACAGATTATAAGCTGCAGACTAGATTGAGAACTCCACAATATGCAGGCACTTTATAATGTACACAACAATTTTACAACATATCTTTATAGAAGTTGGAGATCTGGATTGAACCCAGAGCTCCAAATACCCAGATGTACCTCTATAAAACCCTGCCACAAACAGCATGGAAAACTCAATGCAGATGGATTCATTTTATGCTGGTATTATGGGAAATCCCATACAATGTCTTCCCTTATTGGTAGATATGACGAGAGTAGAGATGAGCGAATGGATTTGCAAGACTCTGGTCCAACAGTCGGGTCAGTATTCCACGGCCGCAGGACCGGAGCTCCATGAACCGGCATCTCCGGCTCCTCTTTTGATGTCGATGTCATAGTTGTGGTGTGAGGCACAAATGACATCACGCCTGGCCGGCTAATCAAAAGAGGAGCCAGGGATGCCGGCATGTAAGAGGCGGTTAGCAAGGCTCCCATCCAACAGCCACAGACTACTAACCTGCTCTCTTAGACCAAGGTCCTGCAAATTTAGTTGCTCATCTCTAGACAAGATGCATGAATCAATGCAAAATCCCAACAATACTATGGAGCCTTTTGGGTACCTTCAAGATATTGAGCCACTGTACAACTGCAACCCCCAGGAGAAGACCCCTGGGCAAGAACAGTACATGGGCTCTTTGCAGTCTAATAACGTACTGTGAAAGAAGCTGCTTGCATCTTTTGATGTGAATGTGGGTCCCCTTACCTCTGTTGCACCAATGGTATATCCGCCCCTGGAAACTCCTATAAGCTGCGTCCCTGGGTATGACAGTCTATTAGCAGGAGAACACATGAAGTCTGTCTATGAATGTATATATATGTATTTCTCCCAGAAAATTATTACAATTACACGTTTTGTTGTTCACATGTTTATTTAATTTGTGTGTATTGGAACAACACAATAAGAAGATATTGGTCAACAATTTTGGTTCTCAAGTCCTCAGACAGTTCTCTTTTCCTCTTTCTGTTCTCCCTACTTAGTGTGGCACGTAACAACGCAAAGATTGAGTCAACTTTTCCCCTTTGTATCGGGTTTCAGGTGTGACTTTCATATTGCCCACACCTTTTACTTGTCACAGGTGAGTTTGAACGAGCATCACATGCTTGAAACAAAATTGTTTACCCACAATTTTGGAAAGATGCCAACAATTTTGTCCGGCCCATTTTTGGGGTTTTGTGTGAAATTATATCCAATTTGCCTTTCTTTCTCTGTTTTTTTTTGTGTTGTTCCAATACACACAAAGGAAATAAACATGTGTATAACAAAAAATACACATGCAATTGCAATAATTTTATGGAAAAATACTTCAAGGGTGCCAACACTTCCGGCCATGACTTTATAGTGAAGCAACCTTGATCAGTAAAGGAGCTTATGCCGTACCTCTGGGCCACTGCCGATAGCTTCATGCCCTTCACTGGTCCAGAACATCTGAGACACACAGAGCACGACCTGTCCCGGCCATTCCCTCACCCAGTCTTTTCTTGCAGTCTCAGGGTATGCCTTTTAAAAAACAGTTAAATTACGTTGACAGAAGCATTTAAGAGAGGGACAACCTTACTAGTATTATCTAGCAAATTCATTTCTACCGATTGCAGGTAGAAGATCTGCTACCTGGCTCTATTGCAAGAGATACATCATCCACAAATCATTCACTGCTGCCAAATAATCTTATACAAATATAAAAGTACTAGATTAGTTCCAATTAATGCTTTTGGTCTGTAGGTAGATCCGTACCATTCGTGACCGAGCAATAACATCATGCACGCTCCTTAACATGACATCTTCCCCTTGGATGAGCCACTTCTCCACGGCCCCCCGAGCCTCGGAGGTGGAGATGGTCTGGATGAGCTCTACGCGTTCCCCCTCGGTGCTGTACATGGCTTTGATGTCCAGGTTAGGAAGGAACTCCAGCTTTGCGATGCCTTCAAAGCCCTTCTTTAGATGTGGTTGGACCCGAGAGGATCTTTAGTCTCAGAGAGAATTTCTAGCATTTTGTCGTTGGACAGGAAGAAAAAGCTAAAGCGAAAATGCACAATATGATAAAAATGTCATTAAAGTATTGGGTCAGGAGCCATTTGTATTAGTGTCTATGTGAGAAAATAGAAAAGCAAAGCTTTCAAGTAAAGATTCAGTCCCCATACACATTGGATTAAAATAGTTTAAACCTGACGATTGCAGCAGGACCGGCCTACCCACTGATGTGTATGGGGGTCTCCTGACTCTCCCCCGATAGAGGATGTCAGGGCCAGAAGGATCGGGCAGATGGGATTTCAATACCCGGTCTTTTGGTTCTCCGGGGAGATAACCCGCTGCCGGAGGTGTCCAGTACCGACTTTCTCCTCTCTCCCCATTAAAAACACATGACTGTTCAGCAGAATATGTGGGAGTCAGGAGAAATAGCCAAATTACCATTCAGACGACGGGTATCTCATATCTCATGCGTATGGCTAGCTTAAAGGGGCTATCCAGCTTTGGGAACTTTTTTATTTAACTGAAATGGGTATTCCCATCTCCAGGATTCTTCCCCAATATGTAGTAGGTGTAATAATAATAATATTAGCAAAAACCTCCAATTAGAAGTGTAGTATAGTTCTTCTGATTTGCTTTGTCGCTTACCCCATGTGCAGGGCATTGCAGTAGCTTAGGTTATGACCACTAGCAAATAACTGTCACTATATGAGTGGTCGTAACCATGGATACCGAAGCTGGGGAAAGCGACATAGCGAATCAGAAGAACTATACTACATTTCTAATTGGAGGTATTTGCTAATATTATTATTATTACTACGCCTACTACATATTGGGATAGGATCTTGGAGATGGGAATACCTATTTAATTGCGAGTATTTGCGACAATTCAGTTTCATTAAAAATGTTGCACCGTTAGGCTTTTTGTTTCCTGTACATTCAGCTTTGATGTGATCTGTGGTCATAAATCGGCTAAGAGGAGCTGAAAAAAGACAGATTAAAAATAAGTCCAATAGCCAGCGCAACACAGAGCCAATAGAAGGCAAACAGTGCAAAATTATTAATGAAATCCAATTACAAAAATGATTTCAATGGTTTAAATAAGAAAAAAAAATTTCTTTAAGGAGTATATAGAATCATTGCAACAAGTGAAAGGACTATACCGTGGGAAAAAAGCCTCTTCTTCTCCAGATAGGCATTCAGACCTTTCATGATTTTATCCAGAAGCACATTGCTGTCCTGAAGTTTTTCCAGAAGTCCGGTCAGAGAAGTGGCGCTTAAAGACTAAAACAAAGTAGATAGCCCATAAGTAAGATTCCATTATATAGTTATAGAGACTGAAAAAAGGTCACATTCATTGACTATTGTGCCAATAGTTCATATTAAAAAAAAAGTTAGAACCTATTTGGATAGAAAATAGAAGATGCGGGAAGCTGGAGTCCAGGCAGTGCGGAGCCCCATAACCCGGGATCCTTGTGATGGAAGCATCAGGACACGGACTCTTGGAAAACATCAATCCTGGATGCAAGATGACCGTGCTTTCTTGTATCAGTCCACCATGAAGCATCCATTTACCTTCGGGTCTTTAACGCAATGTTTCATGATCTCTCTCCAGTTTCTGTCCACAGTCTGGAATAAGCGTCCTTCTTCAGGCATTTGCTGCATGATGTCCTCAGAAGAGAAGATGGGGTCTAGATAAAGCCACTGGGCCTGCACCTTCAGCCATTCGTCAATGGTTTCCTGGATCCTTATCAGTCGTTCCTCCCATTGCTTAAAGGAGGAGAGCAAAAAGTTAATTACACATAAAATGAAAATGAGAGAAAAAAATGCTATCATTTTAGAAGATAAATTATCAATGGATATGAATTCTGAATTGTTGGACATTTGTAGGGAAAGTTTGGTGAGACTCCTTGATACCATCCCCTTTACATGTAAGCTGGAGCCGCATGTAACTTTAGCCTCGGAGATCCTAATGAAACCTTAGCTTCTGCTAATAAGCAAGTGAATATTTTATACCTTGATTTCTTTCTCATAGGGCTTGATGAAAGGCGATCCCCTCATTGTCTGAGTCTTCACAATTTGGTCATCCAGAGTGGTTTGGAATTCATCCACTGCTGATAGAATAGAAACGCCAGATTCTCGATAGGGACTGGTATTAAAGGATATGGAGTCCCACATTTCTTCCATGGTATGCATCGCCTTCTCCAAAGAAAACTCCTAATAAGAAAACACAGAAACTTTTCACTAGTAGCAGATTCCTCTTTGTTCCGACAAGGATGGGGGAGAAGCATATATTCAAGGATGGGGGGGAGCACATACAAGGATGGGGGAGCAGCATATATACAAGGATGTGGGAGCAACATATATACAAGGATGGGGGAGCAACATATATACAAGGATGGGGGAGCAACATATATACAAGGATGGGGGAGCAGGATATATACAAGGATGGGGGAGCAGGATATATACAAGGATGGGGGGCAGCATATATACAAGGATGGGGGGCAGCATATATACAAGGATAGGGAGCAGCATATATACAAGGATAGGGAGCAGCATATATACAAGGATGGGGAAGCAGCATATATACAAGGATGGGGGAGCAGCATATATACAAGGATGGGGGAGCAGCATATATACAAGGATGGGGGAGCAGCATATATACAAGGATGGGGGAGCAACATATATACAAGGATGGGGGAGCAACATATATACAAGGATGGGGGAGCAACATATATACAAGGATGGGGGAGCAGGATATATACAAGGATGGGGGCAGCATATATAAAAGGATGGGGGGCAGCATATATACAAGGATGGGGGGCAACATATATACAAGGATGGGGGGCAGCATATATACAAGGATGGGGGAGCAGCATATATACAAGGATAGGGAGCAGCAGATATACAAGGATGGGGAAGCAGCATATATACAAGGATAGGGAGCAGCATATATACAAGGATGGGGGAGCAGCATATATACAAGGATGGGGGAGCAGCATATATACAAGGATGGGGAAGCAGGATATATACAAGGATGGGGAGCAGCATATATACAAGGATAGGGAAGCAGCATATATACAAGGATAGGGAAGCAGGATATATACAAGGATGGGGAAGCAGGATATATACAAGGATGTGGATGCAGGATATATACAAGGATGGGGGGCAGCATATATACAAGGATGAGGAAGCAGGATATATACAAGGATGGGGGAGCAGCATATATACAAGGATAGGGAAGCAGAATATATACAAGGATAGGCAAGCAGCATATATACAAGGATGGGGAAGCAGGATATATACAAGGATGGGGTAGCAGCATATACACAAGGATGAGGGAGCAGCATATATACAAGTGTAGCGCCCTAAGGGTTCGGCCGCTACAGGGGTATTGCACCTCTGCCAGAGGTGTGATATTCCACTCCCGGGTAAGGATGGAGTATGGACCAGGGCTCAGTTAGCAGCATGCATCACACACACCCCATTTCCGAGGGACAGCTCAACGGTGCTCCCATTAGTACAGTAATGCAGGCACGACAGACCATGTCCCTGGCTGGAGTGGAGGGGGGGGGGGAACCCAGTGATGTAGGAGCAGGAGGGGACGGTTCCTGAGCATAGGTAGGAGCTCATTGGTTGCTGGTCACCTGAGCTCACACACTAGGGAAGGGTATATAAGGTGGGCACCATCTTAGTTCTGGGTGGTTGAGTTCAGTGAGAGAAGGAGTTCAGCCAGAGAGGGCTGACAGGAGGCTGTGGCTCAGTCTGGGCCCAGCTCCACGAGGCAGGCCTAGGGTGAAGGCCGGAGCCAGAAGGAAGGAACAGAAACAGAAAGGAACAGCAAAGAAAAGAGAAGTACCCAAAGTGTAGAAGGGCTCAAACAAGAAGGCAGAAGGGACCCTAAGAGCCCATGAGAATACCGGGTGAAGGGTCAGGCAGATTAAGGGTACCGGATCCCAAGTTGGTGGAGGAGAAACTACCCTCAGCCAAAGACTGGAGGTCGTGATCATTTATTGGTGCGACACCTCACCAAACCTGCTAGGAAGGCACCATATAGGACAGCGGGGAACGGGGCCCACGTTTACCCGCGCAGATCCGCGGTAGCTGGACAAAAGTTGGTCACTGGTGGGGCAGGCCAGAGAAAGGATGGAAGGGGGTTCTGTGCCATGTTCCTGAACTACCTGGGGGTTGACCGAGCCCCTCACCTGGTGGACGCAGCACGGCTCGGGCGGTCATTGCTGACAGAAGTGACTGGGAATATACGAACTGTGAGTGAAAGACCCTGGACTGCAACACGTTGTCTTTGTGCTTTTTGCTTCGCCAGCACTAACGGTACTGGGACTCCCTGCACCATCACCCGCACCATTCACTACACTGCCCTGGGGCTGCACTCTTCCCGTGGGGAGTTACACTACCTCAGCTGCATACACCATCAGCCTCAGCGGTCTGCCTTGCAGCGGTGGTTCCTAATAGCCGCAATCCACGGGTGGCGTAGTCGGACATTACCTAAAGCACATAGTAGACTACCAATGGTCTGACCACCCTGAGCCACGGGACCGGGTCGCCACCACTACTCCCAGCATTGCCCTGAAGCCCGGTTCCGAGTACCCCACGGCCCAGGGGGCGAGTCACAAGGATAGGGAGCAGCATATATACAAGTATGGGGGAGCAGCATATATACAAGGATTTGGGGGAGCACATACAAGGATGGGGGAGAAGCATATATACAAGGATGGGGAAGCAGGATATATACAAGGATGGGGGAGCAGTATATATACAAGGATGGGGGAGCAGCATATATACAAGGATTTGGGGGAGCAGCATATATACAAGGATTTGGGGGAGCACATACAAGGATGGGGGAGAAGCATATATACAAGGATGGGGAAGCAGGATATATACAAGGATGGGGGAGCAGTATATATACAAGGATGGGGGAGCAGCATATAAACAAGGATGGGGGGTAGCAGGATATATACAAGGATGGGGGGTAGCATACATACAAGAATGGGTGAGCAGTAGTGTTGAGCATTCCGATACTGAAATATCGGGTATCGGCCGATATTCGCGGTATCGGAATTCCGATACTTAATTCCGATACTTTTACAATATCGAATACCGGAATCGGAAGTTCCCATAATGCCTGCGCTCTGCAGTGTCTCTGAAGGATGACAAGCTGGATGGCAGCGCTCAGCTGCGATCCAGCCTGTCATCAGAATGCCATCCCAGCGTGAGAGAATTCTCCTGATTGTTTAAAAGCCGGCGGTTTTTAAACAATCACACAGCCCCATACTGCTTCCCCGCAGCCTCCCACCCCGATCCTCCGCTCCCCTCGCAATCTCCCATCCCAATCGTAAGTTAGGACAGGGCGGGGAGCGCAGCACCAAGGAGCGGGGAGCGAAGGACCCGGGCGGGGAAGCCGGCAGTGAAAAGACTTCACCGCCGGCTTTCCCGTTCTGTGCTGCGCTTTCCCGCCGGTTATTTCAAATCAACAGCTGAGGTATCAGGTGATGCCGATCAGCTGTTCATTTGAAGTAGCCGCGGTGCCCTCAGAGGGTTCATGTGAGTTCATGCTTGACTGCATTGTATGAACTCACATGAACTTTCCCACGGCCGCACAGGTCAGACTCACCTCCCAGACCATCAGCCCGTCATGATTAGTGTGTGTGCGGTGTCTGTGCGATGTCTGCGAGTGTGTGCGGTGTCTGCGGGTGTGTGCGCGGTGTCTGTGCGATGTCTGCGAGTGTGTGCGGTGTCTGTGCGATGTCTGTGGGTGTGTTCGGTGTTTGTGCTATGTCTGCGGGTGTGTTCGGTGTTTGTGCTATGTCTGCGGGTGTGTGCGGGGTGTCTGTGCGATGTCTGCGAGTGTGTGCGGGGTGTCTGTGCGATGTCTGCGGGTGTGCGTGGTGTCTGTGCGATGTCTGCGGGTGTGTGCGCGGTGTCTGTGCGATGTCTGCGCGGTGTCTGTGCGATGTCTGCGGGTGTGTGCGCGGTGTCTATGCGATGTCTGGGGGGTGTGCGTGCAGGCAGACATAGGCCGATGTGACACTACTACTCCCATCGGCCTATGTCTGTCCCCCGTCCACTCGTGCCAGCAGGATCAGCTCGATGGGAGCAGTAGTTCCCATCAGCCTGATCCTGCTATTTAAATTGCCCTACTGTGTCCCCAATAAAATTTAAATACATGTCATTGGTGGCCAGTGGTTACCTACAATAAATTAGTTTATACATTACCTGTCCCCGCCGATCGCCACCTAAAATAAAGTAAAAAATAAAAAATTACACCTATACTCACCTAGACACCTAATTCCCCGAAGCCATCGATCTCCTGTAATAAAATCTAAAATAATAAACCACAACCTTATCCTTACCCCTCCGTAGTAGTCCACGAGTGTCCCACGATGATCTCCAGTTTAGAGCAGCCACATAGAATGTGACCGCTCTGAACCGCTGCCGCCGCTAGAATGACGGGGCCGTAAAGCAGCCCCGTCATTGCATAAGTGGGTTCGCCGGAGTTGAGGCAGCGCTGCTCCAGTCAGCTCCTTTACGGCCCTGCTGTATCGTGAGAAATTCCCGCGGTACAGCAGTGCCGTAAAGGAGGTCTCCGGAGCTGCGCTGACTGAATGCACTCCCGTGACCTCAGTCAGTGGCTCCCGCTGCCGGGAGCGGACGTGTTCCCGGCAGCGTGAGCTTACAGCAGCCATGCACTGCTGTCACCGTCTCCAGATGTGACAGCTGTGCATGGGAGATCAGCGCAGGAACGTGGACAGGTAACTATTTTTTATAGTAAACTAAGAATTAAATAAAATGGTGTGTTTTATTTCAAATAAATTATTTTTTTCTGGGTGTAGTGTGTGTTTTTCTTTTTAACACTTTGTAGGTTAGTAATGGGGGTGTCTTATAGACGCCCATCATTACTAACCTGGGCTTCATGGCAGCTGGCTCTGACATGAACCCCACCACTATTACCCCCTGCCACCGCACCAGGGCAGCGTGGAAGAGCGAGGCTAA
Organism: Phyllobates terribilis; assembly: GCF_046119375.1. Taxonomy (NCBI): domain Eukaryota; kingdom Metazoa; phylum Chordata; class Amphibia; order Anura; family Dendrobatidae; genus Phyllobates; species Phyllobates terribilis. The sequence continues at coordinate 608,607 of NW_027363232.1, forward strand.
GTGCCAGAATTGGCGCATCCTATGGATGCGCCATTTCTGGGGTGGCTGACGGCTGGTGTTTCTAGCCTGGGAGGGGGCCAATATTCATGGCACCCTTCCTGGGCTATTAATATCAGCCCCCAGGAAATTCATGAAATAATTAAAAAAAAATTGATGTGGGGCTTCGCCCTATATTTGTGTCCAGCCAGGTACAGCAGGCAGGAACGGGCTGCCCCCAACCACCAGCTGCCTATTTGTACCTGGCCGGACACAACAATATAGGGAAGCCCTTTTTTTCTTAATTATTCCATGAATTTTATGAAATAATAAAAAAAAAAAAAATACGTGGGGCTTCTCCCTATTTTTGTGTCCAGCCAGGTACAACTAGGCAGCTGGGGGCTGGAATCTGCAGAGCAGGGAGGCCCAAGCTTTCTGCCCCCCCCCACCGCTGCAAATTGCAGTCCGCAGCCACCCCGGAAGATGGCACGTTCATAGAAGCGCCATCTTCTGGCGCTGTACCCAACTCATCCAGGGCCCTGGTGCGGTGGCTCACTGGATAATAAAGGGGTTAGGGCCAGCTTGACATTATCAGCTGGCCCTAAGCCCGAAATTCATGGGGTCACGCCAATATTAGACATGACCGCCATGAATTTCTAGTAAAGTATTTAAAAAAAAAAAACACAACACCCAGAATAAAGTCCTTTAATTGAAATAAACACACAATTCTTTATTGTTCTAAATTAAACCATACTTACCATCACGCCCATTCCAGCTGAAGCCAACGATCTCCTGCAATAAATGAAAAATAATAAACCAACCTCATCCTTACCTTTCCATGGTTCCCAGGACAGCTTCAGCTCTGCTACATCGAGATGACAGGCTGGACCTGCAGAATGCTGCCATCCAGCCTGTCATCCCGCGGACACTGAGAAGCGCAGGCATGCTTGCGCTCCTCAGTGTCAGGCTGTGACGGCATCCAGATGAGCCGAGTCTCTCACGGTCACCGCATGTGCAGGGGAATTCTCCCATGCTGTCAGTGACGTGCATGAGGTGAGCTGAGTTCATTGTCGGCTCATCTGGATGCCGTCACAGCCAGACACTGAGGAGCGCAAGCATGCCTGCGCTTCTCAGTGTCCGCGGGATGACAGGCTGGATGGCAGCTTTATGCTGTGATCCAGCCTGTCATCTCGATGTAGCAGAGCTCGAGCCGTCCTGGGAACCATGGGAAGGTAAGGATGATGTTGCTTTATTATTTTATTTTTATTGCAGGAGATCGTTGGCTTCAGCTGGAATGGGTGTGACGGTAAGTATGGTTTAATTTAGAACAATAAAGAATTGTGTGTTTATTTCAATTAAAGGACTTTATTCTGGGTGTTTGTGTTTTTTTTAACTTTGACTATGGAGTTAGTAATGGGGGTGTCTTATAGACGCCTCTCCATTACTAACCTGGGCTTGATGTCAGCTGGCATTATAAGCTGACATCAACCCCAGCCCTATTACCCCACTGCCACCGCTACAGGGCAGTGGGAAGAGCGAGGCTAAGTGCCAGAATTGGCGCATCCTATGGATGCGCCATTTCTGGGGCGGCTGACGGCTGGTGTTTCTAGCCTGGGAGGGGGCCAATATTCATGGCACCCTTCCTGGGCTATTAAAATCAGCCCCCAGCTGTCTGCCGAGCCTTTGCTAGCTATTAAAATAGGGGGGACCCCACGTCATTTTTTGGGGGGGGGTCCCCCATTTTAATAGCTAGTAAAGGCTAGGTATTCAGCTGGGGGCTGATATTAGTAGCCTGGGAAGCTCCGTGGGTATTACCCCCTTCCCAGGCTTCAAACATCTGCCCCAGCAGTCTGCTTAACCTTCGCTAGAGACTAAAATTAGGGGGAACCCCACGCCAATTTTTTTTAAATAAATCCTTTATTTTAACACTAAATGACAAGTACAGTAATCAACACTATCACTGTACTTCTTATATATGTGACTGACATGTTTCTATGTATCTAATCTATGTGTGATGCTCTATTCTTTCTATTCTAAATTGTCGGGTACAGATGCTGAATTGCAGGCCGGCTTTTTTAAAGAGACAGTGCATTAAAACACTAATTTTTTTAAATAAATCCTTTACACTAAATGACAAGTACAGTATGCAATACTGTCACTGTACTTCATATATATGTGACTGACATGTTTCTATCTATCTAATCTATGTGTGAAGCTCTATTCTTTCTGTTATAAATTGTCGGGTACCGTTGTATGCCGCTGCTGAATTGCCGGCTTTTCATATTTCACTGTGAGCACTGTTCCCATCGATTTGGGCAACCACCTCCCCCAAAACATTCTACAATATTGTTAATTGTTTTCCTTCATGTAGAATTAACCTACAAGGAAAGAAAGGGTTTATTTTCATTCCGATATTTGTGTCCCATTGACTTGCATTGGTTTCCGGTACCGGAATCAGCGATATCCGATACTTTTTGGGTATCGGTCCGATCCAATCCGATCCGATATTTCCTGATATCGGAAGGTATCGCTCAACACTAGTGAGCAGCATATCTACAAGGATGAGGGAGCAGCATATATACAAGGATGAGGGAGCAGCATATATACAAGGATGAGGGAGCAGCATATATACAAGGATGGGGGAGCAGCATATATACAAGGATGGGGGAGCAGCATATATACAAGGATAGGGGAGCAACATATATACAAGGATGGGGGAGCATATATACAAGGATGGGCAAACATATACCAGGATGGAAGGGGGAGCATATTTTTTCTATCTGCAGACTCATGCCCCTGCTCCTGTTTGTGGCTGCTTTCGGTTCCCCTCGCCTGCTCTATGTAGGAGTTGTTTTTCTAAACTAAAACCTCAGTATTCTGGTTAAATGACCGTGTTGGCACTATGGGATAAATAAGTGGGTTTTGGGTTGCAGTTTGGGCTCTCGGTCTGTAAAAGGTTCGCCATCACTGACCTAGGATATTTTGGAGATATTGTCACTGCAGTATTCAGGTGTCACCATCTAGAGGTCGAAATGCAAATTACTACATGGATTCTTAAATTAAGAAATAGGGAGTCACATAGCAAGAGTGATTTGTATCATACTATCAAAAAATACTGCATCTTTTTGTAAAATCATCTCATATACAGTACTGTGCAAAAGTTTTAGGCAGGTGTGGAAAATATGCCGCAGAGTAAAAAGCTTTAAAAATAGAAGTGATAATAGTTTATTTTTAAGAACAGTTATTAGGCTATGTTCACATGCTGCGTTTTTTCAACCCTTTGCATAACTAATAATCTTTTTATTTATATAGCGCCAACATATTCTGCAGCTCTTTACAATTCAGACAATTTACAGACATTCTGAGCGCTGTCCCCATCAGGGCTCACAATCTACATTCCCTATCAGTATGTCTGATACAAATGGAAGCAAGGGGACCCTCTGGGTTCTGTTATAGGACGGAAAATAATACTCCAATATTTGCAGTGGGTTTTTCTGCTGCAATTACTGAACATGTGAACATACCCTTATGACGTTTCTTTATATTTTAGTGGTTAAAATATAATTCAGAACCTTAAATTGTTTGTTCCTCCATATTCTGAGACCTGCATCTTTCCGCTCATGGAGCGGAGTGAGGTCTTGGTTATTTTTCGCTGGGAGCTGATGCTTTTAACCCCTTCACCACCTTGGGTTTTTCCATTTTTGCGTTTTCGTTTTTTGCTCCCCTTCTTCCCAGAGCCATAACTTTTTTTTTTTCCTTCTTCATGTTTAACATATTGTCTGAATAATTTAATATTTCGATAGATCGGACTTTTTTTTAGTCATGACGATATCAATTTTTTTTAAAATTTTTCCATTTTTGAATGGGGACAAAGGAGGTGCAGTTTTTTATACATTTTTATTTTTTAAATGGAACCTATCATGTGAAAAAACGCTATCAACCTGCAGATGTGGGGTTACTCTGAACTTGCTCGGCGCCCGCACTTTTAGCCCCGCTGCCAGGAGGAAGCTTTATTCCTCCCGGCACTGGTGTAACCGCACCCCCCGGCATTGATTGACAGCAGCTCAGCAGTACGACCGGACGACAGTCAGTGCTGGAGGCGCCACTCTCTATGTACAGAGCAGTGACTGTACCCGCGCCACCGCACCTATGACTGGAAGCTGACCGCTGCCAGGAGGAATACACATAATTTCCTCCCGGCAGCGGGGCTCTAAATGCCAGGGCCAGACAGGTTCAGAACGCTATTAACCTGCAGATTAACCCTGTTTTTTCACGTGACAGGTTCCCATCTTTTTATTTCTACTTTTTTTGTACCACTAGGGGATCTCAACCTGCAATTGTTCAATTGCTTACACTAAACTTACCGGCTGCCATGGTAATGTGGCGCCCCTGCGGGTCCAGTTGCCACAGAGGTACTGCATCTCACCCAGAGGTGTGGTACTCCACACTCAGGTAAGGACGGAGTACTACCCGGGACCCACACACCCACATCCAATACTCTCCACTACAGTAGGGAAGGGCGAGATTGATCCTAAGGGAGAGCAGTCCCTGGTCCCTAGCTGGAGGGTGTAACCAGGTAGAGGAGGTGGGTGGAGGAAGACGTTCAGGGGAGCACAGACAGAAAGAGTATAAAAGACAAGGGGAACCATCTAGAAGCGGACAGTACAGAGAGGAGCTCAGTTGGGAGTGGGAGCTCAGGAGGAACTCCGCTCAGGAGAGCAAGTTAGGAGAGAGAGGAGTCGGACCTAGTAAGAGAGGCCCAGGAGGAGAGTGAGAGAAGACGGGAGCAGCGAGAGAAAGGCTCCAGAGACAGAAGGGATCCCAGCGGCACGGTGAGTGCAGGAAGCCACCCGTGCGCCCGAATTCATGCTGACGTGGAGGGATCAGGCCGCAGAGGGGTACCAGCCCCACACTAGTGGAGAACAACCAGGTTCAGCTAGCCAACCGGAGGCTGCAGCATTTGCAAGGTGTTGCAGCCAAAATTCTCAATTATATCGCTGAAAAGGTGGCCACATAGGGTACAGGAGATTGCAAGTCGCCCGACAAGGCCCGAGGCCACTGGCTTGGGACACTGATTGTGAGGCGCAGGGTAGGTGGGTGAGAACCAGCGCCGTGAGACGACCAGGAAAGGTACATAGAACGGGGTCCCGTCCAAGTGCTCCTGAGGTACCTTATAGTTTGCTGGATCACTACCCTGGAGGGGACAGGGCGACGTGGGAAGTTGCTGTTAGAACCTTGCTCTTAGGTTTTTTCTATTGCTGGTCACATGGCCTTGTTGGCCTATTTGGTCCTGCTCCGCCCTTCTGGCTTTGCTGGACTTCATTGTATTACTACTCTTTAGCTAGCCGGTGCTCAGTATCTTACTCTGTTAGTTTGCTTGGTCTTCGGACCTCTGTGTTCTATATATATTGTTTGTTCGTCTGTCTGCTACTATTTCTGTTAGGAGGTGTCCATTTTGCTCCCAGTCCCTAGTACTTGTAGGGATTCCTTCCCCACATCTATAGGTCTCCGTACAGACTAGCTGAGGACTTTAGCAGGTCTGATTGCAGGATCAGGTTCCCTGTTACATCGTAGGGATCAAGCTGAGTTCTATCGTAGGGACAGATCTCCTCTCTTTCCTTAGCTCTGGTAGCAGAACATAACAGTTGCACACTGGTGACTGTAACCTGAGGAACTTAACAACTGTGAGTAAAACCTGAAGACTGCACCCCACTGTGTCCTTGAATAATTGCTGCGCCATCACCTGCATTACACCGCACCAACAACATCTACCTTCAAAATTCATCTTATTCTGCCCTGGGGCTTAGCTCTGCCTGTGGAGAGCTGAACCAACTCTACTGCGTCACCATCAGCTCCAGTGGATCTGCACCACAGCGGCGGCCCGATATAGCCGCATACCACAGGTGGCGTCACGAACATTATCTCTAAAAAAACTTTATTCCCCTTTTACTTATCCTTTAATTTGACTACCCGGGGCCACGGACCGGGTCACTGCCACCGTGACATCCCGAGCACCAACCGGCCCAGCTACCGAGTACCCCACAGCCCCAGGGGGCGCGTCAGTAACCCATCAGCTCCCTGCAATCGCCATTCAGTGATTGACAAAGGCATTTAGATGGATAAACCTCAGCGATCGGAGCGAGCTCTGGTTGCTGCAGTTACAGGCAGTTTTTGGCTGTGTAGCACAGCCGGCATCTGCTACATATGATGTGAGCTCTACTACTCAGTCGGTTTCATACAGGCCTTAGAGACCTGGGACAAAACTACATCATGGGTTTAAGGGAACCTGTCATGTAATATAACACTATTAACCTGCAGATATGGGGTAAATCTGCAAGTAATAGCATTGTGACACTGTGCGGTGCCTGCACTGAGAGCCCGCTGCCAGGAGGAAATTAACTTTATGTCACCCAGCAGCCTCTCTCTGTCAGTCACAGGGGCGGCGCCTGCGCGGCTTCAATCACCGCTCTGTGTATAGTGAGCGGCAGCTGTAGAAAACCCAATATCCAAATGGCATTTTATGGGAATCTGAAGTTCTGTATTCTCATCCATTAGTCAGAATGAAAACGACCACCAAACAGCGTCTCCTGCCCTGGAGGACCAAACACTAGATTTCCAGGTACAGCCCAGTGATTACAGAGAATCACTTGTAATACTTAATTTCTGTCTTGGGAGGCGCTGTAGGGAAATTCAGCACCTGCTGCCGGGTACTCGCTTACTGCAGAAGGGATCAGTTTGGTCTTTATCCGCAGCACATTGGGGTTTCACCTCTGACCCATATGGAGAAACCTTACATGAGACCGTACGACCCCATCAAGACTCAGGGGCGAAACCCACATTCACTACATGGACGACCGATGGAATAAAAACAAGAACAACGATGTAGGGGGTAAACGAAAGATTTTATTTATATATGGGGTTATTATATGTTATAGCATCATGTATATGTGTAAATTATTCTTCTATCAGAATAATCCTATTTATGGGCCGCGTTGATCCAGAGGAAGGCGAAAACCCCCTGTGAGGAATAAGCCAATTGTCCTCATATCAGGGGGGAAAATTCCTTCCTGACCCCAAATATGGCGATCAGAATAAATCCCAGGATCAAGGGCTGAGACCGAAATTAAATTAATTTCTAAAAAATGTATTAAACTATTTATCTTTTCCTTATTTAAGTTCAGAGCTACGGTATATATTATACATTATCTGAAAATCTGCCTATACTTTAAAATGTTTTTATGTATTTATAATAAGCCATTAATATGGGAATTACTTATATAACGGTCAGTTTATATCTATTTAAGGCCGTGTTGATCCAGAAGAAGGTGAAAAATTCCTTCCTGATCCCAAATATGACGATCGGGATGAATCCCAGGATCAACGGCTCATAGCTAATGTGTGATACGTAAGTGTACATTTTTTATTTAAATATTTAATTATTTTCAATTTTTGGAGTAATTTATTTTTATATTTATTTTAACTAATTTTTCTTAAACCAAAAAATAAATTATTTTTTCAGATATTTTTTCATTATAAATATAAGAACCTACTTATTTCTTCTATTTTACTAAACCTATCTATGGGCCGTGTTGATCTAGAGGAAGGCGAAAACCACAGGTGAGAAATGGGCCAATTATTCTCATGACGGGGGAAAAATTCCTTCCTGACCCCAAATATGGCGATCAGATTAAATCCCAGGATCAAAGGCTCGTACCTCCCTGTGTGTAATGGAAGTGAGATTTTTAAAAAATATATTTACATTTTTTAATTTTTATATATTTAGACTAAAAATGTTTTTGGTTTGTGTAAAATAAACTATTTTTGAATTTTATTTTTTTAAACTTATTTTTTTGCACTACTTATGTGTGAATCTACTTATTGATATATTACTAAACCTATTTAAGGCCGTGTAGATCCAGAGGAAGGCGAAAACCCCCTATGAGGAATGGGCCAATTATCCTCATATTAGGGGGGAAAATTCCTTCCTGACCCCAAATATGGCGATCAGATTAAATCCCAGGATCAAAAGCCGAAATCTCTATCTACGTCCTATGTGTCTATGTTTGTGTGCCTATACCTGTAGTGTAGTGTAGGGTCTACACCTATCATGTACTGTGGATGTGATGGATGATGGGTGCAGTACTTACCCGGCCTGCGCTGAGGTAAGTTCAGGGATAATGGCCAATATTATACTATTGTTCCTGAACTCACCAGATGGAAACTTAGCACAGGCCGCTCCTGGGGCGCAGAAGACCTTCGGGCTGGAGGGATCTCAGATGCCAGCCATGGATTGGAGGAGGCCAAGTCAAGGGCCTGGTGCAGCGACACGATGGCAGTGGTCCGACATGAAGGTGTTAATGAGAGACATGATGTTCTAGGGCAGCCGAGGTGACAAACAGCAGCAGAGATGTGAGGTACGGGTCAGGAGGCAAGAAGTTCTGGGCAGTTGGCACGGGTTCATCCTGCAAGACATAAGAGGAAGACATTTCAATAACTTCTAGCTCCTGGATCTTCTGTTATCTTAGAGGAATGGTCATTATAATGAACCATTCCCCTATGTAACATCAGATATAATGTACACATCTAATGATCGGTGTCCTGTGTGTACAGCGGTCACTCACCAGATGGTCGTGGATTCTTTCACAGCCCAGATATTCTCATCCACCTAAGAATGACAGAGACATAGTCATTGACAGAAACAGTGGGAGAAGACAAAGATGGTCATAATGGCCACAAGGTGAGAAGAACATTTGATGGGATTTATCCTCACAGAGGATGATCTTACCGGGCCCAGCTTGATGACCCATAATTGAATCCGGCCATGGGGTTAAAGGCTTTCTTATCCTCCGGCCACTGTAGCTGATGGTTGTCCAGAACTGGCCTGAATGGTACGAATGGCGGCTTTGCTCTCCTTTTCTCTAGATCCTCCCAGCCGATGTTGGTAAAGAATGGATGCTCTCTGATGTTCCCGCACACATCCAATCGTTTCTCAGGATTTTTGCACAGCAGCTTCTTGATAAGAGCTTTCAAGTCAGCATCAAGCCAAGATGGAATTTCAGGCTCTCCTCTGGTTATCGCTGTGTAAGCCATTTTGCTGAAAGAGCCGGTGTAAAATGGGGAGCGTCCTGTTGCCATCTTGGACACCACAATCCCCAGGCTCCACCAATCCACTGCTGTGCCATATCCTTTTTTGAGAAGCACCTCAGGGGCCATGAAGTGGAAAGTGCCCGTCACTCCTGAGATGTTTTTGGAGGAGGTGACCCCATCTTGGGCAAGCCCCAGGTCAACTACACGGATGTGGCCATCGGCATCCAACATGATGTTTACTGGCTTAATATCTCTGCAATGAAATAAGAAAACATAATAAGAAATCTACCCCATGATACAGGAGATGGAAAATGGGTCACTGCAAGATCAGATGGACTAGGCAGACAGGAGCCCAGGAAAGTTGGGGGCAATTTTTTGAGCATGTAGAGGGGACAGAGAGAAGGAGGAAAGTTGTGCTTACCGGTGGACGATGTTGTGTCCGTGGAGGAACTGGAGACCACATACAATCTCTGCTGTGTAGAATCTGATGGAGAGAACAGAGTGTAGTATCAATGTCATCACTGATACCTCCTTCCCTCCTGGGCTACATGACCTGCCAGTCCTCTCCCAGCTACATCTCCACCTCTGCTTTTATTTTCACCCCTCTGCTCTCTTTTTCGTATATCTTCCTCATACTCACCTTACGCTGTCGATGTTCAGGCAGCCGCACATGTCAATCAAAGCCTCGAGGCTGCCGCCGGACAGATACTCCGTGATGAAATACGCCAGCTTCCGAGACTGCTGTGCGGTATAGAGGTGACATAAGAATGGGCAGTCTCGGGCCGCGAGGAGTATCCGCCGCTCTCTCATAAGGATGTTTTCCTTCACCTTCTTTTTCTTGATCATTTTTACAGCCATAAAGATGTTTCGGCTGGGGACTGATGTCAGGACCACCTGAAGAAAGAAATAGGGAATGCTTAGAAAATGTGTATGGGAGGTGGAGAACAGCTGGTTTATCACTGCACAAGAAACGGGTGGGCTGAGTGGTGAGAGAGTCTGATGGTAATGTGGCGCCCCTGAGGGTTCTGTCGCCACAGGGGTACTGCATCTCTTTAATGAGGTGTGGTATCTCCTCTCCGAGGTAAGGATTAGTGTTGAGCCACCCCCGTAGTCTTCGAGTTCGGTTAGTCGAACACCCGTATGTTCGCCGAACTGTTCGACGAACTGTTCGACAAACACCTTCGAAAACCATTAAAACCAATAGCAGGCAAAAAAAAACACATAGAAACACATAGAAAACACCTTCAACGGTGTCGAAAAGCTGACAAACTGCTCAGAAGACATAACTAACACATGGAAAAGTGACAAGTACATATAGTCATGCGAAAAGAAAAGAGGTGGAGGAGTAAAAGGAGGGGGAGACACAGATATAGGCATGTCATGCCCTTCTAAAACCAAAAAAGTGCGAAGCCGACACGGCCAGTCCGTTCCTGCCCGTGCCACCTCCGTGTCGCCGGGTTTGTGCCAGAGCCGAGGTGGACCCTGACGGCCAGACCCCCTCTCCCAATACTGGTGCCTGTCCGCTGGTGGGTCGAGCCCCCCCGCGGTGGGGGGGGAGGGGGGAGTAACATCTGCAGAAGAAAGACCATCTTCCAGCCAAACTAAGATGTCGACTTCTTTTCGTGGACAATGTGATAAGATCCCTTTCTTACGGACATGCCCATCGCTACAAATTCCAGATGAGGCACAAAAACAGCAGGTGCTTCAACGGATATCAAGTGCTCCTTCAAGTGGGCTCTCCTCCACCTCAACTTCAACATCACAAATACTCCAGTCCTCAGAGGTGTCACCCCAATCGCACTTGCTTCCTCACAGCTCCCAAGTCTCCAGCTGCCCGTCTGAGTATGGGGTAACACAGATGGTTGAGTCTGCACAGCTGTTTACTCATACTATAGCCTGGGAAACGGAGGTCTGCTCCAGAGCTTCGGTTAATCCAGACGAGGAAATGATCTGCACTGATGCCCAGAATCTTTATAAGTTGGATCCAGGACCTGATGAAGAAGGTTCTGAGCATAATGTAGACCCTCGTTCCCAAACTGTAACTCCTGTTGGTGGAGACAATGATGAAGACGATGATGAGACTCAAATATCTGATTGGAGCGACAACTTGACTTTTCGGTCAGGGCAGGAAGAGGTTGGCTCTGAGGACGACGGGTGTGAGAACACACAGGGTGATGATGACGAGGTTGGAGATCCCACTTCCTGTCAACCCACAGTCAGCTAGTCGATGAGGTCAGCAGAGGAGGTGGAGGAGGATGTGACTAGCCCAGGGGATGGGGATGACTCGGTACCCGGGCCTTTGCCTGGCTTTGGGGATGTCGCGGTGGTCAGCTCCCTGGCCCGTACCCTGGGGTCACTCTTTAAAAGGGTGGATAATTGTTAATTTTATAAGAGTTCGTGACGCCACCTGTGGTATCTGGTGAGAAGCACCAGCGCTGCAGCAGTCCACTGAGGCCCGTGATAAGGCAGCTCGATGGTATAGCTCCCCACAGGTGGAGCTAGGTCTCAGGGCAGCGTATGCAGGGGGAATGCAGCACAGGCAAGACCCAGCTGGGTCAGAGCAAGAACGGGAACGGACACGGTAGTCACTTCAGTACCTTTTACTGGTGGAAATTCAGGCACATCCCGGAGCACTGTAGGGTGAAGGGTGCATATCAGGATCCTCCCCAATGAGCGGGTGTAGGGCCTCCTGTTTCTTGCCTCTGCGTAGTAAGTTTCTGACCTGCCTGGAGCTAGGCCTAACTTTGTCTCTGTCCTGCGCTGGCTGACCTTGTGGTAGGGCCTTCTCTTGGAGTTCACGCTCCCAGTATGCGGGGCCTAAGCGTCTCCTGGCTCTGTTATGTATCAGCACCTTAGCGATCCTGGGACTTGTAGTTCTCCAGGGATTCCAGTTATGCCTTACTGGGTCATAGAGATCCCGGTAAGCTCGGATCCGGTGTCCGGTAAATGCTTCGGGGTGAGCTGGTTAAGCTCCTCTGCCCCTTATGTACTAACTCGCCACTCGCCTTCGGCCTACTCGGGCCCTCACTAGGCTATACACACTAACGGCAGCTTGCCGCGCTTCACCGATCTTATGGCGCCGGCACACCTTAAGCTCTAACTGGGCTCCCTGAATCTAGCGAGCAGGAGCCTCGTGCTCCACTGCTGAACTATTAACTGAGTTCTCTAGACTAGACTGAGCTCCACTGCAGACTGACCTCTCTTAGGCTTCTCTACTGCAGGAACTCTTCAGAAGAACTGAACTGCCTAGCTCCACCTTCCCTATTTATATCCCTAACGGGCTCCCTCTGGTGGTCTGAGGTGGAAGGTGGAGATGTGTGAATGTTTATGGGGGCCTCTTGTGGAGGGTTCCATCAATGCACTCTTCTAGGATCTGTGATACCAAGAGCAGCGGGGCATCACAGATGCTATTGATGATGAGGTTAGGTTGCGCCTTCCTGGACAGAGACGTAGTACTGGAAGCACGTCAACAACTGCATCCTCAACCACAACTCTGCCTCTGACCACAAGTCATAGTGGCTCTTCAGGTCGCATGGGCTCTAAGCCTTGCATAGCCTGGGCATTTTTTCAGATCGATAAGGATGACCCAACTCGTGTTATCTGTAATATTTGTCACCAAAAGCTAAGTAGAGGCCAAAAAATCCATAGTTTGAGTACTTCATGCATGTACCGTCACATGGATATGAAGCATAAGTTACAGTGGGAAGCTCACTGTGCTACAATGCGGCCTAGCGGGCCGGGCCAACCACTGTCTGCCCCATCTTGTGCATCCGCAGCCTCTTCATCCTCTGTGACTGGGGGGACAGCAGTCACACATGTTTTTGGACGTAGACCTGCCACCTCTTTACCCGCAACAGCCAGTGTGATTGGCAGGTCGTCAGTTCATTGGGAAGTGGAAACACCTGCTGGTGTTGAGCGCTCTCCGACATCGAGAGTACCACCTTTGGATCAAGGCAACCTAACATGTCCGCCTGCATCTTCCTCACAGACCGGCAGTTTGCCGGGGACACCCTACTCAACCCCGTCTAAGCACAACAGCCAGCCCTCGGTTCCTCAGATGTGGAAAAGTAAAAGACCATTTCCTCCTAGCCATGACAAAGCTAAGAGGTTGAATTTCACCATCTGCAAGCTCTTGGCTACAGAAATGCTGCCTTTCCGCCTGGAGGACACAGAGGATTTTCAAGACCTTATGTCCATCGCAGTGCCCCAGTACCAGATGCCCAGTCGGCACTACTTCTCAAAGAAAGGTGTGCCTGCTCTCCACCAGCATGTCGCACACAACATCACCGCTTCTTTGAGAAACTCTGTGTGTGACAGGGTGCATTTCACCACAGACACTTGGACAAGTAGGCATGGACAGGGGCATTACATGTCGCTGACTGGGCACTGGGTAACTATGGTGACAGCAGGACAAGGGGCTGCTGTCCAAGTCTTACCATCCCCACGAGTTGTGCGTCAATCCTCTTTATCTCGAAGTTCCTCCACTGCTTCTGCCTCCTCAACCTCCTCTCGGTCCTCCACCTGCACCCAAAGCCTGTCTGGAAATGCCACCTGCTTTCTAACTGCACAGAAAGAATCCTGCACACCTCCTTACTATGCTGGCAGCAGGGCTCAATGGCATCAGTGTTCACTTTGAAATGTCTGGGAAATGTGAGTCACACAGCTGAGGAGTTGTTGTCAGCTCTGGAGACCCAGTTTCATGAATGGTTGTCTCCACTGGACCTGAAACCAGGGAAGGCCGTGTGCGACAATGCTGCAAACCTGGGTGCGGCCCTTCGCCGGGGCAATGTCACACACGTGCCTTGTATGGCTCACATGTTGAACCTGGTTGTCCATCAATTTTTAGCCCACTATCCCGGACTAGATGGCCTTCTGCAGACGGCACGGTCGCTGTGTGCTCACTTCCGCCGTTCGCATCCCGCAGCTCAACGACTTACATCTCTACAGAAGTCGTTGGGCCTGCCAGTTCACCGGCTGAAATGCGATGTGCCGACACGGTGGAATTCAACTCTGCACATGTTGCAGCGACTGTGGCAGCACCGACAAGCCCTGGTGCAATACGTTCTGACGTATAGCCTGGGCCAACGAGATCCAGAGGTGGGGCAAATCACGCTGCAGGAGTGGTCTCAGATCAGGGACCTATGAAGTTGACGCGCCCCCTGGGCCGTGGGGTACCCGGAGCCGGGCCGGTAGACGCTGGGGGTTGTAGTCACTGTGGCGGTGACCCAGGGCGGTCAATCCAAGGGTAATTTGTATATATGGGTTTTATGATGTCCGACTACGCCACCTCTGGAGTGCGGCAAAAGGGGCCGCTGCTGCGGAACAGTCCTCTGAAGCTGGTGGTTTTGCAGCAATGGTATTATTACTCCCCACAGGAAGAGTGTAGCTTCAGGGCAGTGTGGGTGGATGATGGTAGTTGTAGGGCAGGGAGTCAGTAATGAACACAGAGTCCATGTGATGCAGTCCCAAGATCTTTACTCACAGTTGTTGCAGTCCAGATTACAGGTACCAGAGCAATCTCCCCCGTTGTGCTGTGCATACTCAGTGAGGGGCTCAGTCCACCCCCAGATAGCTCTGGGGTACTTAGCAGGACCCCCTTCTGTGTGTCCTTTCTCTGGCCTTCTCCCTGCACCTCACACCCAGTGACACTTCTATCCGGTATCCTCGGGCCTTGGCGGGCGACGTGTGTTCCGTCCCCTGGGTCCTATGTGGCTACCTTCTTAGTGAGACTGGTGTGGACTTTGGCCTGCAGTAAATGAAATGCTGCAGCCTCCGGTTTCTAGTTGAGCCTTGCTGTTTCTCCGCTAGTTGAGGGACCGGTTCCCCTTATCTGGCCTGACCCCTCTACCTCCTGGTAGCAGCGGGAGTACAGGTGGCCTTCTGCACGGCCCGTACCCCTAGGGTCCCTTCGGTTCCTGGAGCCTTCCTGCTCCCACTCCTCTCTTCTCTCCTTCAGTCCTGGGCCTCCCAGGCTAGGCCCGCCTCCGGCGCAGAGCCTCTGCTCCTGTCACTTTTCCTCCTCTGACTGGCTTGCTCTTTCTAAGATGGCTTCCTATTTATACTCTCCCTGTCATGTGCTCCCCTAAGCTGCTCCCCTAAGCACCCACTATATAGGACCCTCCCGCCAGCTAGGGACCTGGGACTGTGCTCTCCCTTAGGAGTAATCTCACCCTACACCCACTGCGGGTATGTGTTGGATGCAGGTGTTAGGGTCCCGAGCCATACTCCTTCCTTACCTGAGGGTGAGATACCACACCTCTGGGTGAGATGCAGTAACTCTGTGGCGACTGAACCCTCAGGGGCGCCACACACCCTTCTGCACAGTTTTGAAATGGCTACGAAGATGTTTAGTGCTGACGACGATGCCATTATTAGCATGACTATTCCGGTTATTTACATGCTGGAGCACACATTAAACAGAATTCAGAGTCAGGTGGTGGGACAAGAGGAGGTGGAGGAAGTAGAGGATTGGTTTGCGGAAGGGATAACATCTCCAAGGTCCAGACGGTTGGCAGCACCAAGGCAGCAGGCATGGGAGGGTGGGGGAGAGGGATTAACCAGGGCGCATGGTAGCAGCCAAACTGTTGAGGAAGGTGCAGGAGCCGAGGAAGAAGTGGAGGACGAACTGGCGATGGGCATGGAAGACTCATCAGATGAGGGAGACCTTGATCACATTTCTGTTGTGCGAGGTTGGGGGGAGAGGGCAGAGGAAGGAAGCATGATTGTTACCTCGCTACCAACACAACAAGGACTTTGTCCTCCTGGATGCGCAAGACACATGAGTGCCTTCTTGCTGCACTACCTGCAACATGACCCTCGGATTGTCAGAATTCGAAGTAATCCCGACTACTGGGTTGCCACACTCTTAGATCCCCGGTACAAAAGTAAATTTGCCGAAATAATTCCTGCCATAAAAAGGGATTTACGCATGCAGGAGTATCTGCAGACTCTGTTGCAGAATCTTACATGCGCTTTTCCACAAAACACCAGTGGTGCACGTAGTGAATCTCACAGCTCTAACTTGCCAACCGTGGGACTGTCGAGTCTTCATCACTCAAACCGTAACAGTAACACAGTATCTACTGGTAACAGCAATTTTGTGGAATAGTTTCACCACTTTTTTAGACCATCCTTTGCAAGGCCACAGGAGACAAGAAGTCTGACACATAGTCAACGCCTAGAGAGGATGGTACAGGAGTATCTCCAAGTGAACATCGAAGCCATGACTGTCACTGGACTCTTGTTCATTTTGGGATTCCAATCTGGAAAAATGGCTGGAGCTCGCCACTCACGCCTTGGATATCTTGTCATGCCCTGCAGCCAGCGTTCTCTCTGAACGTGTGTTCAGCGCTGCTGGTGGTGTGCTGACAGATAAGCGCACACGGCTGTTCACTGAGAATGTAGACAGACTCACGTTCATAAAGATGAACAAATCATGGATTCGCAAGGACTTTTCTACCCCTGTGTCATCCTGGGGAGACTAAAAGCTTGAGGATTTCGTAAAATCACCTCACCAACCATTTTAAGCAACTGTGGGGCAATTGATGCCACTTAACCCTAGAACGCATGACCATAAAAATCTACACTTTCACATACCTGGGACCTTTCAGGCCCGTGTGCAAATAACATGGAATAACTCAAACTCAAATGACAAACAACTATATACATGAAGAATACCTAGAGTTTCAAAATTCTAACTGAAGTAATCTTGCAGAAAATAGAAAACAATTAACAGGGCGGGCCTGCGAGGCCCCAGGTATGCGTTCTAGCGTTAAGTGGTGTCTGTGCCACAATTTTGGGAAAAAATGGAGACTCTTTTTTGAGTCCCCTTGCTGTGTCTTACGTGACGTTGGCATCGTCAATTCCAGGTGGGTTGGGTCGCTCCCCCCCCCCCTTTTAACTGTGAGAAACTACATACATTATGGCTTGGGGTAACACAGATGGTTGAGTGTGAAGAGCTGTTTACTCAGAGGTCTGCTCCAAAGCTTCTGTGTCTGCTAGTCAGCGTAGAATTTTTAACTGCATCTAGCCTAGGCAATACTTTGGGCGTAGTAGCCCAGCTGCGAAGCAAGCTGCACCGCCTGTGTATCTAATAAGAATTTTTAAATGCATCTAGCCTAGGCAGACTGTGGGGACCCCCAACCAAACCCAGACGCTCAGCCCCCCTACCGCCCCCCTTTCCTTGACGATACAATAATGTAACTCTTACAACTGGATGGGTGAGGATCGGTCACAGCTTTATTAACTCTTTATACTCATTCCATTAGAAAGGCATTTTATTTCTAAAATAATTCAGCTTGTTGCAGCATGCCCTGGGTCTCCACTCTGGCAAGTTGGCCAACAAATGTAACTCTCCAACATGTCCTTTCTATTTCCAGGCCACGGAGGATCCTGCGTACTCGTATGCAGGACTCTGACCCCCACCCATCACTCTTAATGCTTGTTCCACTCCGTCCTGGAGTCCTGACAGGAATATGTCTAGTCCAATATCCATTAAGTGAACACCGTCGGGCCGTATGAGGCCTGCTTTATCTCCTTCCAGTTGTCGGTGTCGTATCACTACACCGCCTCTGTCGCTTCTAAATTTTGCCATCCGAATATTTATTACCCGCCTTGTCCGTTCGATGGCCGTGATGTCTCGCGCACCTTGCCACACCGCTATCGGCACAATCTCTGACCATACTATAGCTAGTTTTGTGAAAAATTCTCTGAAGCGCTCAGTGTCTAGTTTCATTATTGCCATTAGTTATGCGCTCTTGTGATGACCTAGGTCGTTTCCCCTGGCCTGTATAACTAAGATGACCAGACCTCTTGCCTCTCTCCCTACCTTGATTACCTCCATTAGTACCTGTGGCCATAGCAGGCCTCTAATACCTCTGCAGTTGAAATATGTGTTATGAAACTCTAATTTCCTCCCGCCTGGGTGGACTTTCGCCCTTTTTTCTGCCCAATATATATACGAGTGGCCTATCACCCACACTGTTGACTTAGCGTCACCTGTAGAAGAAACAAACCACGTTAGGATAACAAGTCCGGTCTTATGTATCTCGCCAAACACGTGGACGCCATCTCCCTATCCTCTGAACTTCCGTTTCTGACAGTCCTGCTCTTGCTGCTTCCGTGGCCGCGGCTATGCGGAATGAGTGTGTCCCATAATCTTTGGGGTGATTCCCTGCGGATGTTATGCATTTATTAAATATAGCTTGGAACTGGTATCTTGATAATGGCATTCCATCAATGTGTGATAGGAAGAAATTACTTTGTGATCTGATGGTTATATATGTTTTTACTATTGTTACCCGACTCAGTGTACCGTTTGTGGGTTGTAGAAGTACCCAAGTGCCCCTGCCTGCTGGAACCGTTTTCGATTGGCGTATGCGTAGACGTATAGCATTATTGGCTATGACTACGTCCTGGTGTAATAAGCCTCCACTGGTGGTAATTTTGGATTGAGGGACTAATTCGCTTATACATAGCGCCCCGAAGAAGGCGATCGCAAATGCAGTAGACAGTAGTGTTGCTTCAAATTGTGAGTGTCATGTTAATGGTGTTAGGGATGTGATGTGAGAAATCAGTTTTACTGACACGGGATGGGACGTCTACACTCCTGACTTGGCTGACCCCTTTTCCACCCTTTTATGGATTGTCTGATGATGAATCTCTTTGTCACATCTCCTCAATTCAGTAGTTGGAAGTGAAATGCTACTCCGGTCAGACACCGCTGCGCTGACGCCCCTGAAAAGCCCCTCATCATTAGCTGGTGGAGAAATTCTATGGTGACTTGTAATCTGGCTTGTTCACATTGGTCAACCCGTCTGCCTGCTACTAGTCGTGTCCACTCTTCCCATGCCTTACCGTATGCTTGCCACGTCGACGGGGCAACTGACGCTCTGATTAATGGCATCAACTATTCGCCACTAGATCCCATAGGGAGGGTGGGCAACTGTTGCCCGATGGGTGGGCGCTGGGGAGGAGCTCTGTGAAAATCTGCCAATTTAGACCCCTCAGCATCGTGGCTAGCGCGGACCCATACATTGTGTTTTAGGCACAGGAATGCTAGCCGGCGTAGTTGGCCTAGCACTGGGAGAGACGATAATGCCATCTTATTAATGCAGTGCTCTAGGCTGGTGTTTTTTGTTATGAAGCGTATATTTTTGTTAGCCAGGCGCGCGCCCCATATTTCTATTGCTACCACTATTGGGAAGAAAAATTATTTTCCGGGCTAGATGCAGCTAAAAATTATTATTAATTTCAAAGCTGGTGGAGCTTGGTATAGATGGCCTAATACAATGATTACCACACACTACTGCTATGCCCAAAATTATTTTCCAGGCAAGATGCAGCTAAAAATTATTAGTAATTTGAAAGCTGGTGGAGCTTAGTATAGATGGCCTAATAGATTGAGTACCACACACTGCTACAGGCCCAAAAGGTTTTACTTGGGTAGGTGCAGTAAAAAATGAGTATTACATACACAGGTGGTGTAGCTTGCAACACAGATAGGCTACTCCACTGCCTAACACACTGCAATAGGCCCAAAGGATTTGTTTAGCTAGATATAGCCAAATGCTGTCAAAAACACTTTCACAGCACTGGCACAGACCTGCCTGGCAAAAAGTGATAGGAACTGATGTAATCTAACCCTCAAAAGGGCTGCAATTACAAACTAGTCCCTACTCCCTAAACCTTTCTGTCTATTTAAGAGAAAATTTGCTTGCAATTCAGTTACACAATATAGCGCTAACAGCAGCAGCAGTGAGAAAATGGTGGCGACGGGGAAAATGGCTGGGTCTTACAGGGCAAGGACATGTGACATACACAGCCAATGACACATGCCCTTGCTTGTGTGAAAAAAAGCAGTTCGCTCCGTGTGTGCGCTGCTGATAGATTGCACCTCCCCACTGTAAATGCGGGAAAGAGAAAAAAAAAATGGAGATCTTCATTATTCCTGCAGAGATCCATCCCCTGCCCCTCCCCCCACCCCGCTGTACACTCAAACTGTGTATTAACATTATCAGCATTACTGAGAAAAAATCCAGTTATGATTTGGGTGCACGAACAGTTATCGAACGTAACCTCGAACAGCCGGATTTTTTTCAAATCGTTCGGGTTCGTCGAACGGCTCGAACACCGCCCAAAACCACTCGAATTTGAGATTGGCGAACAGTTCGATTCGAACACCGCTCATCTCTAATGGTCACATGCCGACTAGACATGCGTGGCCTCATTCTATACAAATTACTTGAGTGAGGCTGGTCACGTTTAGTTGGAATGTGGCCAGAAATATGAAAATCTCATACTTGGACTCACATGACCTTTCAGGATTCTCCTGTACTGGAGGAAAGGTGAAAGTGTGCAGTGCATGCGCTGCGAGTATTCAGAAGTCTGCAGTCACCTAGAGTTCTTCCGACTTTATTCACAAACCTGGACAACCCTTTTAATTATACAATTAAGTACTGTAGCATGCCCAATCCTAACAGCGTGTAATATACTCAATGTCAGGATTCAGCTCTGCTAGCTGGGTCCAGCAGACACCACATGACCACTCGTATGTGATTTTCATACTTACGGTTATGTGACAACTAGCCTGTAGGCTGTAGTTTTTGACTGAAATTGAGAGAATTAGGAAGAGTAGGTAGTCACGTGACTGTCAAAAAGCAAATCGTAGATGAGCGGTCACATGACTACTATTCAAACTGCATGAGCGGTGTGTGTGGGGGGCGCCAAACTGAATTCCTGCTCCGGGTGCCGGAAAACAGATCTGCCTCTGTGCTAAGCTTGCAGATATGGTCAGAAGGTTCTGTAAGACATTGCTCTATAGATCAGATATTCTTCCAAAAACAAACCGCCTGGAAGCCGCCTTGTCAGATTTATGCTTAAGAACTAATTATATTTTACTTTAAATATTTCTAATAAAGAAAATAATCAATACAGTAATTATAATCCATAATATTCCAATATGTTATATTACTTGTGATACGTCTGATATAGTCTAGCTTTAGTAAATCATGTTTTGTTTCTGTAAAGGAAATCAAGGCTGAGCCTGCAGATATTGTTAGAAAGTTCTGTACCATGTTATTCTATGGATAAAATGTACTCACAGAAACCAGGTGTCTGGAGGTCTCCTGCAACAGACTTATCCTTGAGAACTAAGAATTGTAATGTTTAATCTGAACATGCATGGAAACTTTGTTACTGTGAGCCAGAACTTTGGTTTAGATACTGCACTCTCTGTAACAGAGTAGGTCCCTCTCTCATTCATAGGGGTCCTGTATACACAATTTATGTCTCATCTCCATCTCTGAACTGTAACTATTATTCAAAATACATTTTTCTCTCATTCTAATCACCTGTGAATATGGATGTTTTGCTTGGAATACAGATTTCCATGTCATTTCATTATATTGTCTGGGCGTGCGTGGAAACTCCATGTGACGCGCCCCCTGGGCCAGTGTTGTTTGGGGGATACCCGGAGCCGGATCAGATGGGGGTTGTAGTCTCCGAGTGACGGTGACCCGGTCCGTGCCCAGGGTGTCAAGCTCAGTGTGTGGCAGTCCTACAGATGTTGCTGGATGTTCTTTCGTGTCGACTACGCCACCCGTTGATTTGCGGTCAATACGGCCGCTGCTGCAGCAGGGTCCGCTGAGGCTGGTGGTGTGTGTGCAGCTTCTGGTGGTATAACCCCCAACGGGAGGGGTATAGCCTCAGGGGGTCAGTTGTAGAGGGTGGTGGTTGTGGTGGTGCAGTGAGGATGGTATTAAGACTCAGAGTCGGGCTGTGCAGTTCAGGGTGTTTACTTACTGCTGTTGTTCTGGTCACTCCGGCCTTGAGTGACCGCCCGAGCCGTGCTGCGTCCACCAGGTCCTGGACTCGGCCAACCCCCAGGTAATTCTGGAGCGTGATCCTGAGCTCCCTTTCTGACGTTCCTTTTCTCTGGCCTTCCCCACCAGGGATCCACCTATGTCCAGCTCCCTCGGGTCTCTTGGTGGGTACACCTCCTCTGGGTTCCCTGACCCTATACTTGGTCTGCCTTTCGGGTGGATATAGTGGGGGGTCGTGGCAGATCCTGCCCACAACCTCCGGTCTCTGGCTGAGGATTAGTGCCCTCCACCAGCTTGGGATCCGGTACCCTTGTGCCAACCCTTCACCCTGTTGCTTGTATTTGGGCTCTTGGGGTTCCCTCTTCTTCCCCTCTGGGTCCTTCTGACTCCTCTCTCTCTTCCTTCTTTCAGGACTGCTTGACCCTCTACAACAGACTGACTAGTAGCTGTCTGCCTGTCTGACCCTGATCTAAGATGGTTCCCACCTTATATACTCCCTCTATGTGTGAGCTCAGGTGACCAGCACCCAATGAGCTCCTAGCTTTACCCAGACTGCTCCCCCTATCTGCCCCTACACTACTGGGATGTTCCACCCCCCTCCCACTCCAGCCAGGGACAGACACTATCGTACCTGCACATAAACTGGTGGGAGTACCGTTGATCTGTCCCCCGGAAATGGGATGTATGTAGTGTATGCAGCCTACTGAGCTCAGTTCCACACTCCATCCTTACCCGGGAGTGGAATACCACACCTCTGGCTTGAGGTGCAATACCCCTGTAGCAGCCGAATCCTCAGGGTGCTACATTCCCCCCTGGTAAATCACAGCACGTCCTCGGGCTGTAAGAGAATAAACATCCAAAACATACAAATTTTTTTCCATAAAACATAAACATATAAAACAGTATATATATCAGCATAAACTTTTCATAAATAACATTCTTGTTCCTCCGGCCACGGTGCAACTTGTGACCGGGTAAAGTGCGACAGTCTCTTCAAGAAAAACAACAGTTTCCTATAAAACCGGTAGGGGGCGCCTTAGAAAGCGCAACTATATACAGGGGAAAGTATGGCCGCTCTCAGTCCTCGGCCAGGTATAAGGAAGGAATGACCGCTCTCAGTCCTCGGTCAGTTGGATTAAGGGAAATACGGGTAACAGTTTAAGCTTGTCCCAACGGGGACATATTTAAAGCAGCAACAGTTCACTGTACCCCGGCGGGTAACTATTTACAGTCTCTTTACCGTACTTTAACGACGGCGTCCTCCTGCTCCTTCTTTATCTTCAGACCCGTCCGGGTCCTCTTGCTCCTCCTCACACCGTAGCTCCTCCTCCGTCAGCCGGTGTACATGGAGGGCGTAGGGTCCTTTGGCACACTTGTGCCGGGTGAACGTGACCTCGTCCCCTACGTACAGGTCACGACCTCTGTGTCCCTCCGGCAGATGGCTCTCTACGTCTCTGCGGGTTACAAAGACGTCGCCGGGGGTATGATGGTCTCTTATGAAGCCCCACCCATGCTGCAGGTTGAATTTAATCACAGTCCCGGTGGTACGGGGACCATGAGCTGCACGGGGGTTCCTCCTGGTCCGGCTCTTCTGCCCTGCGCTCTGTTCTTGCAGCCGCTGCTCTCGGATCCGCCTCTCTTTCCGTTCTCGCTCGAAGTCTGCCAACTGCTGGCGGCAGCACTCCACTCGCTCTGCTGCAGCTGCCCGCGTTTCTTGAGTGAACCCCATGAGGTCTCCTCCGGTGGGGTTCCACTCGAATTGTGCTTCTTCTAGCGGGAGCGGGGTTCTCCTGACGGGCTTCGGAGCCGGAATCAGAGGCTCGCACAGGGGCCTTGCTCTTCGGAGTTCCAGTTGGTAGTACTCCTGGGGCCATACAAAGGGCTGCCCATCCGGGCACGTGTGCTTGGCAAATAGATCTTCGCCCAGGTGCGGCACTCGAGATGTTGAGGGCGCGTTGATGGTAGCGGCGCCCGGGTTGACCAGGCCTTGCGACCAGGCTTGGGGCACCCTAAAGGTAAAGGGCACTGTAAGGACGGCGGCGCCCGGGGGTACTCGGCCCTGCGACCAGGCCGGTGGCT
This sequence comes from Phyllobates terribilis, assembly GCF_046119375.1. Taxonomy (NCBI): domain Eukaryota; kingdom Metazoa; phylum Chordata; class Amphibia; order Anura; family Dendrobatidae; genus Phyllobates; species Phyllobates terribilis. Next base: position 632,570 of record NW_027363232.1, read on the forward strand.
CCGCGGAGGTAGGGGGCGCTGTTGGAATTGCGGCGCCCGGAGGTACTAGACCTTGCGACCAGGCCGTTGGTATTTCCTGTTTGGTCGCGCTCAGGGTCGAGGCGTGTGACGTCACAGGGGTCGCGGCCGCGGCTTCTGCTTGAGGCCTAGTCCGGCACGGTGACGATGCAGCGACGGGCACGGCAGGGGGAATTTCGGGCTCTGCGACGGGGAGCTGGGACAGGTACACGGTTTCTCGGCTCGGGGTAGAGACGTCCCCTTTACCTGCCTCCGTCCGTTCAGCTCCCTCCTCGGCGCCGTCTCCGGCCTTCACTCCTCCTGCACCATCCTCAGAGGCGGTCTGTCTCCTCGTCTCGGGTGGCGTGCTCCGCTGACGGGTTCCGGTCTGCTGGGCCATCTCACGGCTCCACTCCGTCAGCGTGTCTTGCTGCACCTGGGCCATCCTCCGTGCGAGGCCCTCCAGCGCGGTCTGTGCACACTCCCGGTCTCGGGGGAGCTGTGCCAGGATCTCCACTAAGCCTAGTGGGGTTGTTGCTTGCAGCAGGCTCCTGACCACTGGGTCGGTGCTGCCTGTCTCTCCCTCCATCTCCGGGTACGCTTTCTCCGGAGTCCTCTCCAGACTTCTTGTCTCCGGGTGCGCTCTCTCCAGACTCCTCCAGGCTGCACCCATCTTCGTTCTTTTGTTCAGTCTCCGCCCACATTGAGGGTGGTCCCGGGGCAACTTTGTGATTGTCAGTTCCAGGGGCAGTTCTCTTACGCTGATGGACACTTCCAGCATCACAGTCTCTGTTGGTGGGCGCGGTTTCCGCTTTTGGCGCCATTCTTCGACCTGGCCCACGATGGGAGGTGGCCTCTTGCCACCCTCTGGCACGCCCATAATGGCGTCCGCTCTTCCAAGGCGGGAAATCTTTGGAAATGGCGGGAAAAAGCTGCAAATGGCGGACAACCGGCGGGAAACGACCTGTGATGGGGTCCGTTGGCGGGGACCCTCCGGAACCGGCGGGAGACTTCTTTTTAAGGTAACGGTGAACTTTTCTTCAGGCACGCAGTACCCGGTTGTTGCGGGCACGTTATCCTGCCGACTACGCCAAAGTTGACGCGCCCCCTGGGCCAGTATTGTTTGGGGGATACCCGGAGCCGGATCAGATGGGGGTTGTAGTCTCCGAGTGGCGGTGACCCGGTCCGTGCCCAGGGTGTCAAGCTCAGTGTGTGGCAGTCCTACAGATGTTGCTGGATGTTCTTTCGTGTCGACTACGCCACCCGTTGATTTGCGGTCAATACGGCCGCTGCTGCAGCAGGGTCCGCTGAGGCTGGTGGTGTGTGTGCAGCTTCTGGTGGTATAACCCCCAACGGGAGGGGTATAGCCTCAGGGGGTCAGTTGTAGAGGGTGGTGGTTGTGGTGGTGCAGTGAGGATGGTATTAAGACTCAGAGTCGGGCTGTGCAGTTCAGGGTGTTTACTTACTGCTGTTGTTCTGGTCACTCCGGCCTTGAGTGACCGCCCGAGCCGTGCTGCGTCCACCAGGTCCTGGACTCGGCCAACCCCCAGGTAATTCTGGAGCGTGATCCTGAGCTCCCTTTCTGACGTTCCTTTTCTCTGGCCTTCCCCACCAGGGATCCACCTATGTCCGGCTCCCTCGGGTCTCTTGGTGGGTACACCTCCTCTGGGTTCCCTGACCCTATACTTGGTCTGCCTTTCGGGTGGATATAGTGGGGGGTCGTGGCAGATCCTGCCCACAACCTCCGGTCTCTGGCTGAGGATTAGTGCCCTCCACCAGCTTGGGATCCGGTACCCTTGTGCCAACCCTTCACCCTGTTGCTTGTATTTGGGCTCTTGGGGTTCCCTCTTCTTCCCCTCTGGGTCCTTCTGACTCCTCTCTCTCTTCCTTCTTTCAGGACTGCTTGACCCTCTACAACAGACTGACTAGTAGCTGTCTGCCTGTCTGACCCTGATGTAAGATGGTTCCCACCTTATATACTCCCTCTATGTGTGAGCTCAGGTGACCAGCACCCAATGAGCTCCTAGCTTTACCCAGACTGCTCCCCCTATCTGCCCCTACACTACTGGGATGTTCCACCCCCCTCCCACTCCAGCCAGGGACAGACACTATCGTACCTGCACATAAACTGGTGGGAGTACCGTTGATCTGTCCCCCGGAAATGGGATGTATGTAGTGTATGCAGCCTACTGAGCTCAGTTCCACACTCCATCCTTACCCGGGAGTGGAATACCACACCTCTGGCTTGAGGTGCAATACCCCTGTAGCAGCCGAATCCTCAGGGTGCTACACATGCATGAGAGAAATTTACATTTATATACTTCACCCTTTTGCAAGAAGGCCGACCCACTGCTCATTCCTAGAGGTTTCTGTAGAAGTTTTTTTTATATCTTAGCCTTATCTATACCTTTTTTAATTGTAAGTTTATTCTAAATTAACCTCCATTTTATTCAATTACCTATGAAGAACTGGTTTGTCCAGAAGTCTGCACCGACTTCTGCTCTCAAGCTCATCCAGTGGCCAGTATCATTATGGTATGGCATCCATTGGCCAGTATCATTATGGTATGGCATCCAGTGGCCAGTATCATTATGGTATGGCATCTATTGGCCAGTATCATTATGGTATGGCATCCATTGGCCAGTATCTTTATGGTATGGCATCCAGTGGCCAGTATCATTACGGTATGGCATCCAGTGGCCAGTATCATTACGGTATGGCATCCAGTGGCCAGTTTCATTATGGCATGGCATCCAGTGACCAGTATCATTATGGCATGGCATCCAGTGGCCAGTATCATTATGGTATGGCATCCAGTGGCCATCATCATTATTATACACACTATAATCCTCCCAATTTGCATCAAGATAACAGAACAGTAGTGTTGCGCAGACGTGCTTGGATAAGGTGTCATCTGAGCATGCTCGGGTGCTAACAGATTATCTTTTGCGTGCTCTAATAATATGTTCACACCGCCGCGGCTGCACACAAACTGGCAAGCCCAGCATGTATTGCGGCGGTCTAACAGCCGTGAGACATGCAGCCGCGGTGACGCAAACATATTTTTCAAGCACGCCGAAGATACTCTTAGCACCCGAGAATACTCGGATAACGCCTTATCGGAGCACGTTAGCTTATCACTACAGAACAGATCTGAACAGTGCTCAGGATTCTCCTCACCTAGCACCCTGCCGAGAATAATAAATGCCTGTAGCCAATTTCCAAAAGTGCCTCCTACATTGCTCACCCTCCACCTCCCTATGCTTTTTCCCTGCTCCCACATTTCAGTGATGAAACACTCAAGAGGCAGTAAAGTAGATATAGCTGCAGTTTTCCTTTTCCAAATATTTTTAACTTCCATTTTTTAAATGAGGCCCTAATGGTCCTTGAAAGCATACACACACGCTCCCAAGTCAGACTTTGTTGCAGACGGACAAGCCTATTTTTGGTAACAGTCTCTGCTGCCACTGGCCAAGTCCCAACACATCCTTCCGCATCATCAACCCTAACAGACCATGCTGCTACAGGCCCCTCACACTGTTGTCCCAACTGCAACACCCGGTGGCCTAAAAGATGTACTCGGGTTACCGTACGTGAGGTGTGAAAGCGTGTAACTGGCATGTCTCACCGGAGGTCATCACCACAACCCACTAATGGTCCATCCTAACTGACTCTGGGCACTCTGAGGACCTGATGCAAAGTATCTTCTGGATTAACGACCTCTGATGAAGCCTGCAATAATGAAAAATAATAATAATAAAGTAAACTCTTCTGCATTGCACTGAATGACCAGCAGGTGGCAATGAAGTCACAACATTAACTAGCCCCCTATTGTAGAAAACCTAAACACCATCAGGTGGCGCTGAGGCTTCATGAGAACGCGCCACCCCCAAACTTAAAAGGCTTTTCCACTATTCAGACAACTTCTCAATCACTGTTTCCCCTCAGTAAAATAATAACTATTCTACTCTGTGCCATTCCAGCAGTGTCAGCACTGGCTCTCCCGGGGTCCGCAATCCCTGCGGCCAATCAGAGGTGTCAATGTGGCACCCCAGGGGTCTGGTTGCCACAGTAATAGAATTATTATGTCTGAGAGCAAGTGGGAGGTTTCTCTGGTCAGGAGCCCTAAGCATGCAACACTGCCCGCCCAGACCTGGGAGGGGAGGAATCTGCCCTTATAAACTGGGTCTGGGGCGGGATTAGGTGAGTCAGAGCTTGGAGAGGGAAAGATACAGCAAGAGCTCTGTAGGAGCAGGATTGAGTGCCAGAGGCTGGAAGCTAGATAGCTCACCTTGGCTGAAGACACTAAACTCGGACACGGAGTCCGAGGCTGTGGGGACATCCAGGTCCAGCAGCAGAATCCAACCGGCAGGGGATTCCAGGTCCTCTGGCCTTAGAAGCCCGGAGGCACGGTCACAAGCAAGGGACCAGCACCGCCGTCGTGGAGCGGAGGCTAACAGAAGGCCCCAAGTCACCGGCCATACGGGTGAGCACCACACGGTATACTCAGGGACGTGGGCTATTTCTACCCGCATAGAGCAAGGTAGCCAGGAAAGAGTGCAGATAGACGGGGAGGCCTACAATTCCACCTGGCCAGGGGGAGATCCTGCTTGCTCACAGACTGACCAGGCCTCTACTGCTAACCAGTACTCCCGGGAGGGTCTGCTCTATACCATCAGTAAAGACCCTGAACTGCACCACACGTCGCCGCACCAACACCTTAGTACTGGGACGTTCACACCATCACTCCCATCATCCACACTAGCTGCCCTGTGGCGTAGTCGGACATTTGTTATTACACTAAGACTGCCACTGGTTTGACCACCCTGAGCCACGGACCGGGTCGCCGCCACACTGAGACTACCACAACTAGCATCCCACCAGAGGCCCGGCTCCGGGTTCCCCATGCGGCCCAGGGGGCGAGTCAACTTTGGCGTAGTCGGCAGGATTTCGTGCCCGCAACCACCGGGTACTGCGTGCCTGAAAAAGACTTTTGTACTTACCTGTGGTGAAGTTTCCCGCCGACCGGAGTAGTTTCCCGCCATCGGACGCCATCTTGGGTCGTTTCCCGCCATCTTCTGCAGTCTTCCCGCCATCCGCAGCCACTTCCCGCCATCGGACGCCATCTTCGGGACGCCGCACGGGAAGAAGAGGGACGTGGACGCCGAAAGCGCGCGAGAGCCGAAGCTCCACCCCACGCACTGACGCTGCACAACGTCCTGGAAGGGAGGAAGAGCGACGCTGACGTCATCGAAGTGCGACGCCAGGTCCTCTACCCCGACGATTGACCGCGGAGCCGCGGCCTACGGAAGAAGAGCATCGCAAGGTAGGCCACGGTCCACTAGGGGGGTAGAAGGATGTTGGATACCGAGGGGAGCTCCACCGCCACACCGGCCGCCAGCGCAACCGCTGCAGCGGTCATGCCATTCACCATGCCCTATATCCCGGGGGCAACCTGGCTACCCCAGTACTCAGGGGAGTCACATACCCTAAGTGACTTTAGGGAAAGATTGGATAGCCTCTTCCAGGTATACCCCCTCACGGAAGAGCAAAAAGTAAGCATCCTGGAGGCCCAGTTAATCGGGGCAGCCCAAAGGGAGGTAAAGTCCTGGTCACCTGGGAAGAAGAGGACTGTCAGAGAAATACTAGCCCGGCTGAAAGACACATTTGATACCCGAACCTCAGCCAAAATAAAGCTCAGATTTTACGGGTGCAAACAACGGGCACATGAAAGTATAAGACTATGCTCTAAACCTACAAGAGGCCCTGAGAGCCATTAAGCAGGCAGACCCTGACAGCGTGGGAAATGAAGACAAGCTGTTGACCGAACAATTTATTGAGGGTCTACTGTGCAATGCCCACCGAACCCAGTTGCGGGCAATGGCCTTACAGGACCCTGACCTGGACTTTGTACAGTTCAAGGACAGAGCCATCCGGGTGCTCGGAGAACCGGCACCAGGTGGCGCTGTGACCCACAGGTGCCCTGCTATCACTTATCACCAGGACGCGGCGCCCTTGTCTGCAGGGCCTGTGGGAGCTGATGCGCAGGCTTTGAACAATAACCCGACTACAGACCTGCACCATCAGGTCCAAGAGCTGACTAAGAGCGTTGCCGCGCTAACCAGAACTGTGCAGTCTTTACAGGTCTCTTCTCCAGGAAAGATCCAGCTGGCATCTGGACCGGAGGACGTCCCGTGGCGCCGACTGAGGAGGACCCCATCGGCCAGAGGGAGACCCAGCGACAGGTACAACGAGGACGGACGACCCATCTGTCGCCACTGCAATCAACCCGGACATATGGCAATGTACGGTCATTTAAACGGGCACAACCTGGGGTAGAAGGCCAACCCCCAGGCCTAAGATCATCAGGCCCATCGAACTGGCGTGACAAGTACGTAGGGGGATGTCCGGTCTTGCCTGTGGTACTGGACGGCATTCCTATGAGTGCCCTACTGGACACCGGGTCACGGGTCACCACCATCTCGTACGTGCTCTTCAAGCAGTACTGGAATGACTCGGACATAACCGGCTACCCAGATGACGACCTGAGCATTATCGCCAGCAATGGTCAGCCCATGCCACAGATAGGATTTAAAGAAGTGAACATCAAGGTCGGTAAAGTTGAACTGCCGGCACAAGGACTGATCATTGTGGACATTGACCGTCGCTAGAGTCACCCAAAAATAACCCTAGGTACTAACGTAATTGAAAACTGTCTTGCAGAGGGGATTCTTATTTTGCAGCAGGTTGCCAAGAACGCCAGTTCCAGCCAGCAGCGTGTGCTCCAAAAAGAGATCCGGGCACTGATGAAGCAGCAACAAGTGGAACTATCTGGTGGTGAGATAGGTAGCGTGAGAATGTGTGACCCGTTCCCTATTGCCATGCCCCCAAAAAGTGAGATGATGATTTGGTGCCGGGCAGCTATTGGTCTAAGAGGTAGAGACTACCAAGCAATGGTAGAAACCATCTACTCAGACAGTAGGCCCACCATTTTGACAGCACGGGGGGTGGTCGATGTACGTCATGGGAGGGTGCCCGTCCGCATCATAAATATCGGGGAGAGAGAAGTATACCTGCCCCGGTATGCCACGCTAGCCAAATTGTTCACCATAAACCAGAACTCTGTACAGGCCGTGGAACCCTTGCCTCCATCTCAACCAGAGGAAGGTAACGGCTCAAAGAAACCAATGGAGGACTGGTGTCAGCAACTGCATTTGGGTACTGACTCCACTCCCTCACACCAAAAACAGGGAGTCTACCGGGTGGTTCAGGAGTACGAGAGAGTGTTTAGCAAACACCCGCTAGACTTTGGGCGAGTAAAGGGGGTAGAACATCACATCCCCACGGCAGACCATCCTCCCATAAAGGAGAGTTACCGACCCGTACCCCCTGCACACTATCAGCACGCCAAGGGGATGTTAAAGGACATGAAGGAGGCTGGGGTAATTAGGGACAGCTGTAGCCCCTGGGCAGCTCCACTAGTCTTAGTGAAAAAGAAAGACAACACCATGAGAATGTGTGTAGACTACAGGAAGGTCAACCATATCACACACAAAGATGCGTACCCGTTACCAAGGATAGAAGAGTCCTTAGCTGCATTAAAATCTGCTAACTTCTTCTCTACTTTGGACCTCACTAGCGGGTACTGGCAGGTTCCTGTGGCAGAGGCGGACCGGGAGAAGACCGCATTCACCACCCCAATGGGTCTCAGCAAATTTAACTGTATGCCGTTCGGGCTCTGCAAGGCACCAGGAACCTTCCAATGGTTGATGGAATGCTGTCTGGGACACCGGAACTTTGAGACGGTCCTATTATACCTGGACGATGCCATCGTTTATTCCAAGACTTACGAGGACCACCTGAAACACCTGGCAGAAGTGTTTGATGCCCTGGCAAGCTACGGCCTAAAGGTGAAACCCTCCAAGTGTCACCTCCTGAAACCAAAGGTGCAATACCTGGGACACGTGGTGAGTGCTGACGGAGTGGCTCCCGACCCCGATAAGATCACCGTGATTAAAGACTGGCCAAGACCCTCCAGCATAAAGGAAGTGCGGCAGTTCCTCGGGTTGGTAGGCTACTACCGAAGATTCATTCCCGGTTTCACCAAAATGGCAGCCCCTATGCAGGACCTCCTGATAGGTCAATCTCGGAAAGCCAAAAACCAGAAGCCGCCCTTCAGGTGGGAAAAGCTGGAAGAGGAGTCCTTCTGCCAGCTGAAGATGGCCCTCACGGGGGATGAAATCCTGGCGTACCCTGATTAGAACCAGCCCTTTATCCTCCACACGGACGCAAGCAACATCGGGCTAGGAGCCGTACTGTCCCAGATCCAGCAGGGGAAAGAACGGGTAATCGCTTACGCCAGCCGAAAGCTACGGCCCACGGAGAGGAACCCTGATAATTATAGCTGATTCAAGCTGGAGTTCCTGGCAGTGGTGTGGGCAGTGACCGAACGTTTCAAGCATTACCTTGCCTCTTCCAAGTTCACCGTGTACACGGATAACCCGTTGACACACCTGGACACTGCAAGGCTCGGTGCCCTGGAGCAGAGATGGATGGCCCGCCTGTCCAACTATGAATTCACCATCAAATACCGGGCGGGACGCTCAAATGCCAACGCGGATGCCCTGTCTAGAATGCCAAACTTACCGGATGTAGGGGAAGATCCAGAAGAAGTCGAGCTCCCTGCGTTCCACCGTCTTGGGATTACCCTGTATTCCCACCGTGTGAAGGGCAGGCGCTCTGTGACATTCAATCCCTTGCCCCACTACAGCTGGGCGGAAACGCAAGACAGTGATCCCGCAGTCCGTCTGGTGAAGGAAATGCTGACACAGGCCGATGCCCGTCTTGACCCAGACACTCCGGAGGAGACCAAGCAACTGTGGAAGGAGAAAAGTAAGCTGTTCCTCTACAGGGAGAAGCTGTGCCGAAGAATGGTTAATTCTCGAACACATGAGTTGACCTGGCAGGTAGTGGTCCCAAGACGAGACGCGGCTATGGTTCTGGAGGCATACCACAACGGAGCAGGACATTTTGGATGGAAGAAGCTGGAGTACTTGTTGCGTGAACGGTTCTACTGGGTAGGCATGAGAGGAGTCATCGAGAGGTGGTGCAGAGACTGTGGCCCGTGCAACCTAAGAAGAAAGGACCGTGCCAGCCAGAAGACTCCCCTGCAGCCCATCATCACCAGACAGCCACTGGAACTGGTAGCCCTGGACCATGTGAAACTGGCTCCAAGCAGATCTGGGTATGTCTACGCCCTCACAATCGTAGATCACTACTCCCGGTTCCTGGTGGTGGTTCCCGTCAAGGACTTAACGGCTCAAACAGCAGCTAGAGCCTTCCAGCAGCACTTCAGCCGTCCACACGGGTAGCCGGAGCAAGTGTTGACAGACCAAGGACCAGCCTTGGAAGCAGAGGTCTTCCAGGAGTTCTGCAACCTGTATGGCTGCAAGGAGATAAGAACAACGCCCTATCACCCGCAGACCAACGGACTCTGCGAAAAGATGAACCAGGTGGTGATAGATCTGCTAAAAACATTGCCCCTGGAAGAACGCAGCCTGTGGCCTGAGAAACTGCCCGATCTGGTGGACCTGTACAACCACATCCCAGTAGGTTCCACCAACTGTACCCCGGCTTACCTAATGAGAGCAAGACCTGGTAAGCTACCTATTGACATGGATATGGGAGTCCTGACGCCTGAGGACACCTCGCCAGAGGCAGACTGGGATACAGAACGGCAGCAGCAGTATCGGAAAGTACAGGAGAGCGTCGAGCGAAGTCTCTGTCAATCAAGAGAAAGGCAGGAGAGGACTTATAACCAACATGCTCCCGCTGTTCCCCTGGTACCTGGAGAGCAGGTCTTGAAAAGAAAAAGGCGGCTCCATAAGTTGGACGACCAGTGGAAAAAGGACCCGAACACCGTACTGCCCTCAAGCCACAATAATCCAAAGGTGTACGTCATCAGCAAGGATGGAGGAGAGACCACAGCCACTGTCTCCAGAGACCACCTGAAAAAGTGCCCCGAGAAGTTGCAAAACACGGATGAAGATCAGGAAGACCCTCAACCCGTAGAGGAAAAGGAGGAAATGATCAGCACCGTACTCTGAGACTTTCCCCGGTCCTGGACACAAGTAAACAACGCTATCGTGGTGCCCGTCCTCACCTTTCTCCAGCCAGCCCCTCAAGTTCCTACAGAAGACCAGGTAGAGCTGGAAGAGCAGCCAGCCCAGGAGGCAGAAGAGTCCACACCAGCAGCGCAGGAGGATCAACCCTCTGCTAGTAGTGAGCCTGCCATGCCCCTAGTGAGCCAAAGAGTGCGCAGACAGCTGCCCAGCTTACCCATAACACATCCTACACCCTGTAGTGCAGGACCAGTTAGTGAGCTCCGTAGGTCCACTAGAGTCACTAGAGGTCAGATGCCCGCTCGCTGGAAAATATAAAGTAATGCACTGTAAATTTACCTGTTTCTTGAAAATGTTTATGGTTTTTGTTGTTGCCTGTTATTAATTATGTTTCTCAGTTACCCTGCAGATTTATTTGGACTAACAGGTTATGGACGCTGGATAACCGAAACAATCTTGTAGATAGTTGCACACTGTGGCCGCAGAAGAGAAAACCTGTCTGGCGTGGCCTCCTTGCGGCCCAAAGTAGCTAGCTTCAGCCTTGCAGCCACGCCCAAGGCCAACGCAAGGGGTTTGCTTTGGACAGGTCCCCTACTTCGCTTAAAGCTTCACCTTGGGTGACATGGACACCCTCTTGTTTCACAAACTTCACCTTGGGTGATATGGACACCCGGTTGCGGACACGCCGTGACCTTTAAAGAACTAAAGCTTCTTGTAAATATGTTATTGTATTATCGTTTATACCCTTGTATTTATGTTTCTTTAAAAATGTGTTTAGTCCCGGAGTACTAAAATTTACTAGAGGGGAATGTGGCACCCCAGGGGTCTGGTTGCCACAGTAATAGAAATATTATGTCTGAGAGCAAGTGGGAGGTTTCTCTGGTCAGGAGCCCTAAGCATGCAACACTGCCCGCCCAGACCTGGGAGGGGAGGAATCTGCCCTTATAAACTGGGTCTGGGGCGGGATTAGGTGAGTCAGAGCTTGGAGAGGGAAAGATACAGCAAGAGCTCTGTAGGAGCAGGAGTGAGTGCCAGAGGCTGGAAGCTAGATAGCTCGCCTTGGCTGAAGACACTAAGGGACCAGCACCGCCGTCGTGGAGCGGAGGCTAACAGAAGGCCCCAAGTCACCGGCCATACGGGTGAGCACCACACAGTATACTCAGGGACGTGGGCTACTTCTACCCGCATAGAGCAAGGTAGCCAGGAAAGAGTGCAGATAGACGGGGAGGCCTACAACTCCACCTGGCCAGGGGGAGATCCTGCTTGCTCACAGACTGACCAGGCCTCTACTGCTAACCAGTACTCCCGGGAAGGTCTGCTCTATACCATCAGTAAAGACCCTGAACTGCACCACACGTCTCTGTGTTTCATCGCCGCACCAGCACCATTAGTACTGGGACGCTCACACCATCACTCCCATCATCCACACTAGCTGCCCTGAGGCAATACTTCTCCCGTGGGGAGTTATCCCATACTTGGCTGCGCTTACAACATCAGCCTCAGCGGCCTGCAGCACAGCGGCGGTCCCCACTGACCGCAATCCACGGGTGGCGTAGTCGGACATTTGTTATTACACTAAGACTGCCACTGGTTTGACCACCCTGAGCCACGGACCGGGTCGCCGCCACACTGAGACTACCACCCCCAGCATCCCACCAGAGGCCCGGCTCCGGGTTCCCCATGCGGCCCAGGGGGCGAGTCATCTTCACTCTCTCGTACTTTGGAGGAATTGACCGCTGCAGCTGCTCTCCCACTTCCTCCAGATGTCAATGTTGTCTGTAGGAGAGGAAAGTGAAGCCAGCGCTGAATGTCACGCCAAAGATGGCTGCCCTCCTATTATATAAATCTCACTATAACTCCACCAGCCTATCACATTCCTAGTTCCACATCCAACCTCCATATCAAACCCTGTAATAAACCCTTCATTACCTGGTCTTGTCAGGACCTCAATAAACCCAGCCTTTTTGAGGCCTACTTCTGTACGGCCATTAATAATGCACTGGTGTAAATAATGTGTGTGAGGTAAATGGTGTGGAAAACCGGATTGTAATCAAGCAATGATTTCTTCAATTGGACTGCAATGTCCTGAACCATACGACTTGTACCAGTCATGTGACTTATGCTGCCCCAGGACTACAGCCATATTGGCCAAAGCTGTGATATCACAGAGGCACATACCAGCATGTGGAAGCATGGCGACATAGCGATGACATCACAATGGCAGGTGCCGGAATGTGGAATCTATGACATAGCGATGACATCATAATGGCAGGTGCCGGAATGTGGAATCTATGACAACGATGACATCACAATGGGAGGTGCCGGAATGTGGAATCTATGACAACGATGACATCACAATGGGAGGTGCCGGAATGTGGAATTTATGACATAGCGATGACATCACAATGGCAGGCGCCTATATACACAGAAGCGCAGGTGAGAGGAGACACACAGGAGCTTAGAAACCACAAGGAAGGCAAGAAGAATCGATTGGAGAACAGGGACAGGAGAAGCCAAGAAGAACAGAATAACCCGCTTCTTAGCCTTCACTGAGCCATGACAAGACTGAGCGGATGGAAGCGGAGGAGGAGACCCAGGACCCCGTCACATCCACCTGACTGATGAGAAAGGGGAGAAATTATGTAGATTATGTAGCAACATTACAACTATTCTTGTTACCCATAGCAACCAGTCAGAGCTCAGCTTTTATTAAAGGGGTATTCCCATCTCCAAAATCCTCTCCCAATATGTAGTAGGTGTAATAATAATAATAATATTAGATATCCATGCTTACAACCACCAGTTATCTAGTTGCTAGTGGTCGTAACCATGGATACCTAAGGTCCTGCAATGCCTGCACATGAGGAAAGAGACAGCGAAGCAGAAAAACTATTCTACATTTCTAATTGGAGGTTTTTGCTAATATTATTATTACACCTACTACATATTGGGATAGGATCTTGGAGATGGGAATACCCTTTTAATCTCTGATTGCTATGGGTAACTAGGAGAGTTTGTTGCTCAGCTTTGATGAGGGATGACAGATTTTACTAGACTAAGTGGATATCATTGGTGCAACCAGAGCAGCTGCACAGGGGGCTAATAGGTTAGGGGGTCACTCACCTTCATTTTGTTAATTCTGTGTATTGCTGTAGCAGTGCTGTGCGCGTATATTGATGCCGTGGGGCAGGGGCGTACATAGAAATCATCGGGCCCATAGCAGAAGTTTGAGTTGAGGTCTCTCCCTTCAAAAGAAATGAATAAAACAATTATATTTGTCAGTGTCACAACTTTCCAGCCTTTACATAGTAATTTTCCTCCTGCTGAAGTCCTAGATTCCCCTCTCATTGCCACCATAACGTATGATGCCAAAAAAAGTGCCCCCCAAAAACAGTATGATACCCCCCATGGTGAATTCCTCTACCTTAACCTCCACATGTACAGTAGGGTCATCAAACTGTGCCCCCCCCCCTCAACTCCCAAGGCAAAGTAAGGTGACCACAACACAGTAATCCCCCAACTTTGACCCCCACACAGCCCTCCATGCAGTGTACAGCCCTCCATGCAGTGTAATGGGCCTACATACAGTATAAAGGCCCCACACTGTACAATAGTCTGCACTAGCCCTCCAAACAGTATGATGGACACCACATAGGTCAGAGTAATATTCAGCTCACCCTTGAAGGATTCCCAGCGGGTTCCATATAACGAAGCACAGGATCCAGTCTCTGCCAGATGTAGAAGCAAGGTGCATCCAAATCCAGTACAAAAAAAGTCTTTATAAGAACGATTGAAACAATGGCATTGTTGTGACACCATTTAGGTGTAGTTGGGGGTTTGGAAGATGCACAAAAGAGGAGTCTAAGAACATGCAGAGTGTTCAAAACGCGTTCGGTGTTGCACATTTTCTACACCTTCCAAACCCCCAACTACAGCTAAATGGTGTCACAACAATCCATTTGTTTTTTTTACTGGAGCTGGATATTCACTTCAATCCAAGCATGATGGACCCCACACAAACCTTAACACTGTATAATTGCTTGCATACTGTATAATGGCCCCACACAACCCTTCAAATATTATAATGGCCCCCCATAGTATAACACGCCACCATAATCCTCCATACAATAAAATACTCACTATAGTCCTCCACAGAGCATAATTCACTTCCCCATGGTCCTCCTCACAGTAATATGCACCCGCCCATAGGGTAAAACGCAACCCCACCCCCCCATAGGGTGAAGCTCAACCCCCCCCCACCCCCCATAGGGTAAAATGCAGCCCACAGTTTTCCAGTATTATGGGCACCACGTACTCACTGATTTTATTTTTAAGAAAAATACAATACTCACCGCTCCTTGTTCCCCCACTGCTTCAGTCTCTGCAGCGCATATACTCACCTCAGCAGCTACACTATCTGACACAGCATGGAGTGCGATGAAGTGTCGTCATCGTGCCCGCTGTGTCAGATGCAGGAGGGAGGGAGCATTAAATGCTGCCGTTCAGTCAATACCATGGTTAATCACTAACAGGGGCATTTAAGTGTCCTGGTAGCTACTTCACTCATGTACCTCTTCCCATCGCCCCATAGAAGTGATTGCCGAAGATTTACCATGGCAGTCAGGGGCCTTAAAGAAGGATTCAATCACTGCCATCTTAGTACTCCTATAAAGCTCGGCTTCACAAGAGAATGTCAATTAAACTACATGTATATACTGCAATAATACAAAATATAGTATAAGGGGTTAAATGATCACAAGTCCACTAAGTTAACTTAAAAATAAAGTAAAAATTGAAAAAGTTTTGAAAAATATGAACGTTTAAATTATACTTCAACCATTATGTTAAAATACCCCCCAAAACAAAAAATGAAATGCTCTTCTTCACAAAAAAACACAATCAAAAGCAATGACATTTAATGCAACCCAAAAAGGTATCAAAAACGGATCAATTCACTTGTATTGAGAGAGGCCGAACACATCCAGTCGGCACGTGATAGCGTGTATGCAAATTGCAATCTTGCGGCGCCAGTACTAGAGAAATTCTGTCCGCTCGCACACTGTGCACTTTAAGGAGCCACAAGTCTGACTGCAGATGGCGCCCCAAACCTGGGCAAACCTTTTAATATACCCCAAAATTGTATCAATAAAAGCTACGCAAAATCACACAGTCACAAAGGTCCATCAACAGAAAAAAAAATGTAAAAGGTCTCAGAATATGGTGACCCAAACCAATTTCTTTAGTGTTGTTACATAGTTGTTTAACCACCGTGGGAGATAAAACAACTTGAGTTTGGTATTGCGGTTATCTCAATGACCTGGAGAATTATATTATAATCTAAAAACAAATCCTTAAAAGACAATAGTGGAATTGCTTTTATCTCATTATTTCATCCCAACAAAGATTTTTTTTCTCTCCACATTTCAGACATATGATAAATATATAGTTGTATAGTTTGTTTTTATCTTAGTGGTGAAAACATTTTATTTTATTTCATTTTGCAACAAAGAAAATAACTCGTTTCCCACTATTTCCTGTGGCCAAATATTTTCCTATTGGTAAAGCAAAATGAGGATTTAGTTTGTGTGAGTGAAGCTCATGTTTTTATTGACAAAAGTTTAGAGAACAAAGAAGATTTTGATTATTTTTTAAAATCATTATTTGGGTATGTTATATGGTTATTAAAGGGGTAAATAATTGCTATGGAGCTAATATTATGGGTTCAATAATTTAACATTTTTATATGGCGAAATGATTAAATGCTACTTCCGCGTCTTAAATTTTTATACCTTTGAAATCGGATCGGGGCCCGCCTCTGCCCACCGGGACAGGCGATCGGGGCCCGCCTCTGCCCACCGGGACAGGCGATCGGGGCCCGCCTCTGCCCACCGGGACAGGCGATCGGGGCCCGCCTCTGCCCACCGGGACAGGCGATCGGGGCCCGCCTCTGCCCACCGGGACAGGCGATCGGGGCCCGCCTCTGCCCACCGGGACAGAACTACCCCGATGCCGTGAGCGGTAACTACGTCAGGTGGGAGCTTCTAGAACTACCCCTCATGAGCGGTTCTATTAGTACTCCTAGTTTGCTGTTCTTGAGCTACCCATTGTGTGCGGTTCTATTAGTTCTCCTAGTGTGCGCTTCTAGAACTACCCCTCGTGTGCAGTACTAGAACTACCCCTGGTGCCGGTGTGTGCTTCTAGAACTACCCCTGGTGGGCGGTTCTAGAACTACCCCTGGTGCCATGATCAGTTCTAGAACTTCTTCTAGTGCGCGGTTCTAATACTGCTCCTGGTGGACGCTTCTAAAACTACCTCTGGTGGGCAGTTCTAGTACTACCCATGGTGGGTGGTTCTGAAACTACTGGTGCTGATGGGCGCTTGTAGAACTACCCCTCGTGTGCGTTTGCATAACAACCTTTGGTGTGCAGTTCTAGAACTACCCCTGTTGACGGTGGAGGCTTCTAGAACTACCCCTGGTGGACGCTTCCAGTACTACCGATTGTGGGTGGTTCTATACGTACTCCTAGTGAGCAGTTCTAGAACTACCCCTGGTGCCGGTGGGCGCTTCTAGAACTACTCCTAGTTTGCAGTTCTAGAACTACCCCCTGGTGCCGGTGCGCGGTTGTAGAACTACCCCTGGCAGGCGCTCCTAGAACTACCCCCCGTGGCGCTTCTAGAACTACCCCTCGTGGGCGCTACTAGAACTACCCCTCGTGGGCGCTACTAGAACTACCCCTCGTGGGTGATACTAGAACTACCCCTCGTGGGTGATACTAGAACTACCCCTCGTGGGTGATACTAGAACTACCCCTGGTGCCGGTGTGTGCTTCTAGAACTACCCCTGGTGGGCGGTTCTAGAACTACCCCTGGTGCCATGATCAGTTCTAGAACTTCTTCTAGTGTGCGGTTCTAATACTGCTCCTGGTGGACGCTTCTAGAACTACCCATGGTGGGCGGTTCTATTAGTACTCCTAGTATGCAGTTCTTGAACTACCCATTGTGGGCGCTTCTAATACTACCTCTGGTGGGCAGTTCTAGTACTACCCATGGTGGGTGGTTCTGAAACTACTGGTGCTGGTGGGCGCTTGTAGAACTACCCCTCGTGTGCACTTGTAGAACAACCCTTGGTGTGCAGTTCTAGCACTACTCCGATGGGCGGTTCTAGAACTACCCCTGTTGACTGTGGAGACTTCTAGAACTACACTTTGTGGGTGGTTCTAGAAGTACTCCTAGTGAGCAGTTCTAGAACTACTCCTGGTGGGTGCTTCTAGAACTACCCCTGGTGGGCGCTCCTAGAACTACCCCTGGTGCCGGTGCACGGTTGTAGAACTACCCCTGGCGGGAGCTCCTAGAACTACCCCTGGCGGGCGCTTCCAGAACTACCCCTGGCGGGCGCTTCTAGAAGTATCTGTGACACCCCAGGGGTCTGGTTGCCACAGTAATAGAGATATTATGTCTGAGAGCAAGTGGGAGGTTTCTCTGGTCAGGAGCCCTAAGCATGCAACATGGTCCGCCCAGACCTGGGAGGGGAGGAATCTTCCCTTATAAACTGGGTCTGGGGTGGGATTAGTGAGTGAAGACAGAGACAGAGCCTGCAGAACAAGCAGAGGAGTCAGAGCCTGGAGAGGGGAAGTAAGAACCAGGAGCTCTGTAGGAGCAGCAGCTGAAGGCCAGGGGCTGTGAGCAGAGATATAGCTCGCCCTGGCTGAAGTTACTAAAACCGGACACAGGAGTCCGAGGCTGTGGGGACTGATATATACCCAGCAGCAGAAACCAGCCGGCAGGGGATTCCAGGTCCTCTGGCCATAGAAGCCCGGAGGCTCAGTCACAAAGAAGGGACCAGCGCCGCCATCCAGGAGCGGAGGCTAACAGAAGGCCCCAAGTCACCAGCCATACGGGTGAGCACCACACGGTATACTCAGGGACGTGGGCTACTTGAAACCGCTGACAGCAAGGTAGCCAGGAAGAGTGCAGATAAACGGGGAGGCCTACAACTCCACCTGGCCAGGGGAACTCCTGCTTGCTCGCAGACTGACCAGGCCCCTTATACTAGCCAGTACTCCCGGGAGGGTCTGCCTTGTACCATCAGTAAAGACCCTGAACTGCACCTCACGTCTCTGTGATTCCTTGCCGCACCAGCACCATTAGCACTGGGACCCTCACACCATCACTCCCATCATCTCTCACATTAGCTGCCCTGAGGCAATACTTCTCCCGTGGGGAGTTATCCCATACTCGGCTGCGCAAACAACATCAGCCTCAGCGGTCGGCAGCGCAGCGGAGGTCCCCACTGACCGCAATCCACGGGTGGCGTAGTCGGACATTTGCTATACATTAAGACTGCCACTGGTTTGACCACCCTGGGCACGGACCGGGTCACAGCCACACGGACACTACAACCCCCAGCATTCTACAACAGGCCCGGTTCCGGGTTCCCATGCACAACCCAGGCCCAGGGGGCGCGTCAACTTTGGCGTAGTTGGCAGGATTTCGTGCCCGCAACCACTGGATACTGCGTGACTGAAAAAGAGACTTTTATACTTACCTGTGGTTAAGTTTCCCGCCGTCCGGAGTCGTTTCCCGCCATCCGGAGCCGATTCCCGCCATCAGACGCCATCTTGGACCGTTTCCCGCCGTCTTCTGCCTTCTTCCCGCCATCCGCAGCTGCTTCCCGCCTTCGGACGCCATCTTCGGGACGCCGCACGGGAAGAAGAGGGGCGTGGACGCCGAAGCTCCGCCCCACGCTCTGACGCTGCGCAAGGTCCTGGAAGGGAGGAAGAGCGACGCTGACGTCATCGGAGCGCGACGCCAGGTCCTCAACCCCGACGATTGACTGCGGAGCCGCGGCCTACGGAAGAAGAGCATCGCAAGGTAGGCCACGGTCCACTAGGGGGGAGGAGGATGCCGGATACCGAGGGGAGCTCCACTGCCACAGCCACCGCCAGCGCAACCGCTGCAGCAGTCATGCCATTCACCATGCCCTATATCCCGGGGGCAACCTGGCTACCCCAGTACTCAGGGGAGTCACATACTCTAAATGACTTTAGCGAAAGACTGGATAGCCTCTTCCAGGTGTACCCCCTCACAGAAGAGCAAAAAGTGAGCATCCTGGTGGCCCAATTAATCGAGCAGCCCAAAGGGAGGTAAAGTCCTGGCCACCTGGGAAGAAGAGGACTGTCAGAGAAATACTAGCCCGGCTGAAAGACACATTTGATACCCGCACCTCAGCCGAAATAAAGCTCAGATTTTACGGGTGTAAACAGCGGGCACATGAGAGTATAAGAGACTATGCTCTAAACCTACAAGAGGCCCTGAGAGCCATTAAGCAGGCAGACCCTGACAGCGTGGGAAATGAAGATAAGCTGTTGACTGAACAATTTATTGAGGGTCTACTGTGCAATGCCCACCGAACCCAGTTGCGGGCAATGGCCTTACAGGACCCTGACCTGGACTTTGTACAGTTCAAGGACAGAGCCATCCGGGTGCTCGGAGAACCGGCACCAGGTGGCGCTGTGACCCACAGGCGCCCTGCTATCACTTACCACCAGGAGACGGCGCCCTTGTCTGCAGGGCCTGTGGGAGCTGATGCGCAGGCTTTGAACAATAACCCGACTACAGACCTGCACCATCAGGTCCAAGAGCTGACTAAGAGCGTTGCCGCGCTAACCAGAACTGTGCAGTCTTTACAGGTCTCTTCTCCAGGAAAGATCCAGCTGGCATCCGGACTGGAGGACGTCCCGTGGCGCCGACTGAGGAGGACCCCACCGGCCAGAGGAAGACCCAGCGACAGATACAACGAGGACGGACGACCCATCTGCCGCCGCTGCAATCAACCCGGACATGTGGCAAGGTACTGTCATTTAAACGGGCACAACCTGGGGTAGAGGGCCAACCCCCAGGCATAAGACCATCAGGCCCATCAAACTGGCGTGATAAATATGTAGGGGGACGTCCAATCTTGCCTGTGGTACTGGATGGCATTCCTATGAGTGCCCTACTAGACACTGGGTCACAGGTGACCACCATCCCGTACGTGCTCTTTAAACAGTACTGGAATGACTCGGACATAACCCGCTACCCAGATGACGACCTGAGTATCATCGCCAGCAATGGTCAGCCCGTGCCGCAGGTGGGATTCAAAGAGGTGACCATTAAGATCGGTAAAGTCGAACTGGCGGCACAAGGACTGATTATAGTGGACATAGACAGTCATGAGAGTCACCCTAGAATAACCTTGGGAAGTAATGTGATTGAAAATTGTCTTGCAGAGGTGATTCTCATTTTACAGCAGGTTGCCAAGAACGCCAGTTCCGGCCAGCAGCGTGTGCTCCAAAAAGAGATCCGGGCACTAATGAAGCGGCAACAGGTGGAACTATCTGGTGGTGAGATAGGTAGCGTGAGAATGTGCGACCCGTTCCCTATTGCCATGCCCCCAAAAAGTGAGATGATGATTTGGTGCCGGGCAGCTATTGGTCTAAGAGGTAGAGACTACCAAGCAATGGTAGAACCCGTCTACTCAGACAGTAGGCCCACCATTTTGACAGCACGGGGGGGTGGTCGATGTACGCCATGGGAGGGTGCCCGTCCGCATCATAAATATCGGGGAGAAAGAAGTACACCTGCCCCGGTATGCCACGCTAGCCAAATTGTTCACCATCAACCAGAACTCTGTACAGGCCGTGGAACCCTTGCCTCCATCTCAACCAGAGGAAGGTAACGGCTCAAAGAAACCAATGGAGGACTGGTGTCAGCAACTGCATTTGGGTACTGACTCAGACTCCCTGTTTTTGGTGTGAGGGAGTGATCGGGTGGTTCGAGTGTACGAGAGAGTGTTTAGTAAACACCCGCTAGACTTCGGGCGAGTAAAGGGGGTAGAACACCACATCCCCACGGGAGACCATCCTCTCATAAAGGAGAGATACCGACCCGTACCCCCGGCACACTGCCAACACGCCAAGGGGATGCTTAGAGACATGAAGGAGGCTGGGGTAATCAGGGACAGCTGTAGCCCCTGGGCAGCTCCACTAGTCTTAGTGAAAAAGAAAGACAACACCATGAGAATGTGTGTAGACTACAGGAAGGTCAACCGTATCACACACAAAGATGCGTACCCGTTACCAAGGATAGAAGAGTCCTTAGCTGCATTAAAATCTGCTAACTTCTTCTCTACTTTGGATCTCACTAGCGGGTACTGGCAGGTTCCTGTAGCAGAGGCGGACCGGGAGAAGACCGCATTCACCACCCCGATGGGTCTCAGCGAATTTAACTGTATGCCGTTCGGGCTCTGCAACGCACCAGGAACTTTCCAACGGTTGATGGAATGCTGTCTGGGACACCGGAACTTTGAGACGGTCCTGTTATACCTGGACGATGTCATCGTCTATTCCAAGACCTACGAGGACCACCTGAAACACCTGCCAGAAGTGTTTGAAGCTCTGGCAAACTACGGCCTAAAGGTGAAACCCTCCAAGTGTCACCTCCTGAAACCAAAGGTGCAATACCTGGGACACGTGGTGAGTGCTGACGGAGTAGCTCCTGACACTGATAAGATCACAGTGATTAAGGACTGGCCAAGACCCTCCAGCATAAAGGAAGTGCGGCAGTTCCTCGGGTTGGTAGGCTACTACCAAAGATTCATTCCCGGTTTCACCAAAATGGCAGCCCCTATGCAGGACCTCCTGATAGGTCAATCTCGGAAAGCCAAAAACCAGAAGCCGCCCTTTAGGTGGGAAAAGCTGGAAGAGGAGTCCTTCTGCCAGCTGAAGATGGCCCTCACGGGGGATGAAATCCTGGCATATCCAGACTACAGCCAGCCCTTTATCCTCCACACGAACGCAAGCAACATCGGGCTAGGAGCCGTACTGTCCCAGATCCAGCAAGGGAAAGAACGGGTAATCGCTTACGCCAGCCGAAAGCTACGGCCCACGGAGAGGAACCCTGAGAATTATAGCTCATTCAAGCTGGAGTTCCTGGCAGTAGTGTAGGCAGTGACCGAACGTTTCAAGCATTACCTTGCCTCCTCCAAATTCACCGTGTACACGGATAACAACCCGTTGACACACCTGGACACTGCAAGGCTCGGTGCCCTGGAACAGAGATGGATGGCCCGCCTGTCCAACTTTGAATTCACCATCAAATACCGGGCAGGACGCTCAAATGCCAACGCGGATGCCCTGTCTAGAATGCCAAACTTACCGGACGTAGGGGAAGATCCAGAAGAAGTTGAGCTCCCTGCGTTCCACCGTCATGGGATTACCCTGTATTCCCACCGTGTGAAGGACAGGCGCTCCGTGACGTTCAATCCCTTGCCCCACTACAACTGGGCGGAGACGCAAGACAGTGATCCCGCAGTCCATTTGGTGAAGGAAATGCTGACCCAGGCCGATGCCCGTCTTGACCCAGATGCTCCGGAAGAGACCAAGCAACTGTGGAAGGAGAAAAGTAAGCTGTTCCTCTACAGGGAGAAGCTGTGCCGGAGAATGGTTAACTCTCGAACACATGAGTTGACCTGGCAGGTAGTGGCCCCAAGACGAGACGCGGCTATGGTTCTGGAGGCATACCACAATGGAGCAGGGCATTTCGGATGGAAGAAGCTGGAGTTCTTGTTGCGTGAACGGTTCTACTGGGTAGGCATGAGAGGAGCCATCGAGAGGTGGTGCAGAGACTGTGGCCCGTGCCACCTGAGAAGAAAAGACCGAGCCAGCCAGAAGACTCCCCTGCAGCCCATCACCAGACAGCCACTGGAACTGGTAGCCCTGGACCATGTGAAACTGGCTCCAAGCAGATCTGGGTATGTCTACGCCCTCACAATCGTAGATCATTACTCCCGGTTCCTGGTGGTGGTCCCGGTCAAGGACTTAACGGCTCAAACAGCAGCTAGAGCCTTCCAGCAGCACTTCTGCCGTCCACACGGGTACCCGGACCAAGTGTTGACAGACCAAGGACCAGCCTTCGAAGCGGAGGTCTTCCAGGAGTTCTGCAACCTGTATGGCTGCAAGAAGATAAGAACAACGCCCTATCACCCTCAAACCAATGGACTCTGTGAGAAGATGAACCAGGTGGTGATAGATCTGCTAAAAACGTTGCCCCTGGAAGAACGCAGTCTGTGGCCTGAGAAACTGCCCGATCTGGTGAACCTGTATAACCACATCCCTGTAGGTTCCACCAACTGTACCCCGGCTTACCTAATGAGAGCAAGACCTGGTAAGCTGCCTATTGACATGGATATGGGAGTCCTGACGCCTGAGGACACCTCGCCAGAGGCAGACTGGGATACAGAACGGCAGCAGCAGTATCGGAAAGTACAGGAGAGCGTCGAGCGAAGTCTGTCTCAAGCTAGAGAAAGGCAAGAGAAGGCTTATAACCAGTATGCTCCCGCTGTTCCCCTGGTACCTGGAGAGCAGGTCTTGAAGAGGCGGCTCCACAAGTTGGACGACCAGTGGGAGAAGGACCCGTACACCGTACTGCCATCAAGCCATGAGAACCCAAAAATCTGCGTAATCAGTAAGGATGGAGAAACCACAGCTATTGTCTCCAGAGACCACCTGAAGAAGTGTCCCGAGCAGCTGCAAAGCCCTGAAGAAGATCAAGAAAACCCTCAACCCGCAGAGGAAAGGGAAGAAATGATCAGTACCGTACTCGGAGACTTCCCCCGGTCTTGGACACAAGTAAACGGCGCTGTCGTGGTACCCGTCCTCACCTTTCTCCAGCCAGCCCCGCAAGTGCCTACAGAGGAACCGGTAGAGCTGGAAGAGCAGCCGGCCCAAGAGGCAGAAGAGTCCACACCAGCAGTACAGGAGGATCAACCCTCTGCTAGTAGTGAGCCTGCCGTGCCCCTAGTGAGCCAAAGAGTGCGCAGACAGCTGCCCAGCTTACCCATAACACCTCCTACATCCTGTAGTGCAGAACCAGTTAGTGAGCTCCGTAGGTCCACTAGAGTCACTAGAGGTCAGATGCCCGCTCGCTGGATAATCTAAACTAATGCACTGTGAATTTATCTGTTAACTGTTTATGGTTTATGTTTGTTGCCTGTTATTAATTATGTTTCTCAGTTACCCTGCAGATTTATTTGGACTAACAGGTTATGGACACTGGATAACCGAAACATTCTTGTAGATAGTTGCACCTTGGTGCCTCTTGTGAAGACGGCCGCGGAAGAGAAAACCTGTCTGGCGTGGCCTACTTGCGGCCCAAAGTAGCTAGCTCCAGCCTTGCAGCCACGCCCAGGGCCAACGCAAGGGGTTTGCTTTGGACAGGTCCCCTACTTCGCTTAAAGTTTCACCTTGGGTGACATGGACACCCTCTTGTTTCACAAACTTCACCTTGGGTGAAATGGACACCCGGTTGCGGACACGCCGTGACCTTTAAAGAACTAAAGCTTCTTGTAAATATGTTATCGTATTATTGTTTATACCCTGTATTTATGTTTCTTTAAAAATATGTTTAGTCCCGGAGTACTAAAATTTACTAGGGGGGAATGTGACACCCCAGGGGTCTGGTTGCCACAGTAATAGAGATATTATGTCTGAGAGCAAGTGGGAGGTTTCTCTGGTCAGGAGCCCTAAGCATGCAACACGGTCCGCCCAGACCTGGGAGGGGAGGAATCTTCCCTTATAAACTGGGTCTGGGGTGGGATTAGTGAGTGAAGACAGAGACAGAGCCTGCAGAACAAGCAGAGGAGTCAGAGCCTGGAGAGGGGAAGTAAGAACCAGGAGCTCTGTAGGAGCAGCAGCTGAAGGCCAGGGGCTGTGAGCAGAGATATAGCTCGCCCTGGCTGAAGTTACTAAAACCGGACACAGGAGTCCGAGGCTGTGGGGACTGATATACCCAGCAGCAGAAACCAGCCGGCAGGGGATTCCAGGTCCTCTGTGACTGAGCCTCCGGGCTTCTATGGCCAAAGAAGGGACCAGCGCCGCCATCCAGGAGCGGAGGCTAACAGAAGGCCCCAAGTCACCAGCCATACGGGTGAGCACCACACGGTATACTCAGGGACGTGGGCTACTTGAAACCGCTGACAGCAAGGTAGCCAGGAAGAGTGCAGATAAACGGGGAGGCCTACAACTCCACCTGGCCAGGGGAACTCCTGCTTGCTCGCAGACTGACCAGGCCCCTTATACTAGCCAGTACTCCCGGGAGGGTCTGCCTTGTACCATCAGTAAAGACCCTGAACTGCACCTCACGTCTCTGTGATTCCTTGCCGCACCAGCACCATTAGCACTGGGACCCTCACACCATCACTCCCATCATCTCTCACATTAGCTGCCCTGAGGCAATACTTCTCCCATGGGGAGTTATCCCATACTCGGCTGCGCAAACAACATCAGCCTCAGCGGTCGGCAGCGCAGCGGCGGTCCCCACTGACCGCAATCCACGGGTGGCGTAGTCGGACATTTGCTATACATTAAGACTGCCACTGGTTTGACCACCGTGGGCACGGACCGGGTCACCGCCACACGGACACTACAACCCCCAGCATTCTACAACAGGCCCGGTTCCGGGCTCCCATGCACAACACAGGCCCAGGGGGCGCGTCATATCCCTGGCGGGCGCTTCTAAAACTACCCCTGGCGGGCGCTTCTAGAAGTACCCCTGGCGGGCGCTTCTAGAAGTACCCCTGGCGGGCGCTTCTAGAAGTACCCCTGGCGGGCGCTTCTAGAAGTACCACTGGCGGGCGCTTCTAATAGTACCTCTGGCGGGCGCTACTAGAACTACCCCTCATGGGCGCTTCTAGAACTACCCCTCATGGGCGCTTCTAGAAGTACTCTTAGTGTGCAGTTCTAGAACTACCCGCAGAGCCGTGAGCGGATCTAGAACTTCTAGTGTGCGGTTCTAATACTGTTCCTGGTGTACGCTTTTAGAATTACCCCTGGTGGGCGGTTCTAGAAGTACTCCTAATGTGCAGTTCTCGAACTACCCCTGGTGACAGTGGACGCTTCTAGAAGTACTTCTAGTGTGCAGTACTAGAACTACCCCTGGTGCCGGTGTGTTCTTCTAGAACTACCCCTGGTGGGCGGTTCTAGAACTACCCCCAGTGCCATGAGCTGTTCTAGAACTTCTAGTATGCGGTTCTAGAACTACCCCTGGTGCCGATGGGTGGTTCTAGAACTACCCCTGGTGGGCACTTCTAGAACTACCCCTGGTGGGCACTTCTAGAACTACCCCTGGTGGGCACTTCTAGAACTACCCCTGGTGTCGGTGGGCACTTCTAGAACTACCCCTGGTGTCGGTGGGCACTTCTAGAACTACCCCTGGTGTCTGTAGGCTCTACTAGAACTACCCTTGGTGTCTGTAGGCACTACTAGAACTACCCCTGGTGTCTGTAGGCGCTACTAGAACTACCTCTGGTGGGCAGTCCCAGAACTACCCCTGGTGGGCAGTCCCAGAACTACCCCTGGTGGGCAGTCCCAGAACTACCCCTGGTGGGCAGTCCCAGAACTACCCCTGGTGGGCAGTCCCAGAACTACCCCTGGTGGGCAGTCCCAGAACTACCCCTGGTGCCGGTGGGCACTTCTAGAACTACCCCATGAGGGCGCTTCTAGAACTACCCTCGTTCCTGGTGTACGGTTCTAGAAATACCTCTGGTGCCGATGGGCGCTTCTAGGACTACCCCTGGTGCCGATGGGCGCTTCTAGGACTACCCCTGGTGCCGATGGGCGCTTCTAGAACTTCCCCTTGTGGGCGCTTCTAGAACTACCCCTGGTGGGCGCTACTAGAACTACCCCTGGTGGGCGCTACTAGAACTACCCTCGTGGGCGCTACTAGAACTACCCTCGTGGGCGCTACTAGAACTACCCTCGTGGGCGCTACTAGAACTACCCTCGTGGGCGCTACTAGAACTACTCCTAGTGTCCAGTTCTAGAACCACCCCCAGTGCCGTGAGCGATTCTAGAACTTCCGGTGGGCGCTTTTAGAACTACCCTTGGTGGGCGGTTCTAGCAGTCCTCCTAGTGTGCAGTACTAGAACTACCCCTAATGCCGTTATGCGCTTCTATAACTACCCCCTGGAGGGCGGTTCTAGAACTACCCCTGGTGCCATGATCGGTTCTAGAACTTCTTCTAGTGTGCGGTTCTAATACTGCTCCTGGTGGGCGCTTCTAGAACTACCCCTGGTGGGCGGTTCTAGAACTACTCCTGGTAGTATACATCTATTCTATATTTTTCTATTTTAACTATTGTATGTACATTGGTGTGAGTGCCTGTCTCTATGGTGTCTTACTTAACCGTGTATTTATTATAGGTTTTTTAATTTCCTATTTATGCATAATTTGACAATTTTGTTCGGTTGTTCTTGATTGGTTCTTTGACATTCCTAGTTTGCCTATGGGGTCAATGCACCAAAATGAGTCATCTAGCGTCAATGAACTTTAACCACCTTCACTGCACACGTCAGTGTTGTGCCCTTCTCCCCCGCCCCCCCAAATAGCTGCAAAGTCCCACCTGTATACTGGAGCCCAAGACCACAAGATCACATGCTGGATCTCTGGCACTCATGAGGTCATGTGCAGGGGCCTCAGGAGCCTCCAAACACCACACTGACATCTGTCTTGTCTCCTCCACAACTGAGCAACATCAGAAACCCAGCTAACAGACATTGCTGTCACTGCAAACACTCATTGGATTAACTGACACGATGTCAGCAAGTTGCTGAAGATCTGGATACTGCAGCCATGAGATCTGTGGCAGCATTAGGCAGATGGGACACTGCAGCTAATAGAGAGTAAGAGTGCAACAGAGATGGCCCTAAACTGCATTTAAAGGGTGTCAGGAAAACTTAGTCAGACTTTGCAGCCCTCTGGCGCTCCCTTATCCTGCTGGTCAAACACGGTATTGACTGAGGATAAGCGACAGGGCGCAGCTGCTCTCATTTATGTCGACTATTGTGGCTCGTGATGTGACAGGACGTATATATACCACCAGTTCAGTCCAGGAACGTATATATACCTAAATCCCACCACCCTCAACCACAATATCACATAAATACACCGTATGCTGCCACCACCGATCTCTTAACAGGTGGATTGGGTACCCGTTAGGTAACGTGAATTAGCGGGTGAGGAACGTGTTTGCTCGACATAGGACAAGAAGAACGAAGCTGGTAAATAATAATTTACTCCCGAAAGTTGGCAGTGTTTACAAAAGATATACAAGATATTATAAAAGAGACAATTTACATATATGCATAAAACAGTTATTAAAATAAAAGGGGTAAATAATAGCAAAACCTGCGCCACGAGGTGATGGTCTCAGATTCTGTGGCGGGGACGGCTCCCCGGAAATTAGGTGTGATTCCTCCACGCAACGAGGAGTGCTTGCATCTGACGTCCCTGGGTTGGAATGAGCCAACATGGACGATCTGGTTTTTAGTAAGGAGGCAAAACACTAGGACACACCCATGTTGTTTACCTCACACGGGGCTCTGTTTTGTGAACCCACCCAGCTGCACAAGACATAAAAATCCTTCATCTTCCATATCTTGGTATGGGGGGGGGCCCACATCCAAGATGAATACATCATTTTTTTTTTTTTTTTTTTAAGGTTGAAGGAAGACTAAGTCCATCTAGTTCAACCCATAGCCTAACATGTTGATCCAGAGGAAGGCAAAAAAAAACCATGTGGAAAACACTAAGCTCCACATTGGGGAAAAAAATTCCTTCCCGACTCCATACGACAATCAGACTAGTTCCCTGGATCAACGCCCTATCAAGGAATCTAGTATTTATAACCTATAATATTATACTTTTCAAGAAAGGCATCCATGCCCTTCTTAAATTTAAAAAGTGAATCACTCGTTTCAACATCATGCGGCAGAGAGTTCCATAGTCTCACTGCTCTTACAGTAAAGAATCCCCGTCTGTGATTATGATTAAACCTTCTTTCCTCCAGACGTAGAAGATGCCCCCTTGTCCCCGTCTCAGGCCTCAGAGTAAAAAGATCAGTAGAAAGGTCTTTGTACTGTCCCCTCATATACTTGTACATAGTAATAAGATCACCTCTAAGCATTTCTTTTTTCCACAGTAAATAACCCCAAGTGTAATAACCTGTCTTGGTATTGCAGACCCCCCAGTCCTCTAATAACCTTGGTCGCTCTTCTCTGCACCCGCTCTAGTTCAGCTATGTCTTTCTTATACACCGGAGACCAGAACTGTACACAGTATTCTAAGTGTGGTCGCACTAGTGACTTGTATAGAGGTAAAATTATGTTCTCCTCGTGAGCATCTATGCCTCTTTTAATGCATCCCATTATTTTATTTGCCTTTGCAGCAGCTGCCTGACACTGGCCACTAAACGTGAGCTTGTCATCCACCAATACACCCAGGTCTTTTTCAGTTACAGTTTTGCCCAGTGTTTTACAATTAAGCATATAATTATACATTTTATTTCCTCTGCCCAAGTGCATTACCTTACATTTATCCCCATTAAAGCTCATTTGTCATTTATCAGCCCAAGCTTCTAGTTTACATAGATCCTCCTGTAATATAAAATTGTCCTCCTCTGTATTGATTACCCTGCAGAGTTTAGTGTCATCTGCAAATATTGAAATATTCCTCTGTATGCCCCCTACAAGGTCATTAATAAATGTTAAAAAGAAGGGGGCCCAATACTGACCCCTGTGGTACCCCACTGTTAACTGAGACCCAGTCTGAGTGTTTTCCATTAATAACCACCCTTTGTTTCCTATCACTGAGCCAATTCTTAACCCACATACATATATTTTCCCCTATCCCCATTGTTCTCATTTTATGTATCAACCTTTTGTGTGGAACCGTATCAAAAGCTTTTGAAGAGTCCATATACACAACATCCACTGCATTTCCTTGGTCCAGTCCCGAACTTGCCTCCTCATAAAAACTGATCAGATTAGTTTGACAGGAACGGTCCCTCGTAAACCCATGTTGATATTGGGTCATGAGGTTATTCTTCTTCAGATACTCTATTATAGCATCTCTTAGGAAACCCTCCAGGATTTTACACACAGTAGAGGTTAAGCTTACTGGCCTATAATTTCCAAGTTCAGTTTTTGTCCCCTTTTTGAATATTGGCACCACATTTGCTATACGCCAGTCCTGTGGACCCTGTTATTATTGAATCTTTAAAGATTAAAAATAATGGTCTATCTATGACGTTACTTAATTCCTGCAGTACTCGCGGGTGTATCCCATCTGGGCCCAGGGATTTGTCAACTTTAGTGATTTTTAGACGCCGCCGTTCTTCCTGCTGGGTTAAGCTAGTGACATTTAATGGAGAATTTTTGTTATCACTAATCATGTTTTCTGTCATGCGATTTTCTTGTGTAAATACGGTTGAAAAAAAATCATTTAGCATATTGGCTTTTTCCTTATCCTCATCCACCATTTCACCCAGACTATTTTTAAAGGGGGCCAACATTATTATTTTTTAGTTGTTTACTATTTATGTAGTTAAAGAATATTTTGGGGTTATTTTTACTTTCTCTGGCAATGATTCTCTCTGCCTCAATCTTTGCTGCCTTGATTTGCTTTTTACATAATTTATTTAATTTTCTATATTTATTTAATGCCTCATCACCACCTACTTGCTTTAGTTCTCTAAATGCTTTTTTTGTCACTTATTGCGCCCCTTACAGCTCTATTTAGCCATAGTGGTTTCCTCCTATTTCTAGCATGTTTATTCCCAAAGGGTATATATTGTGCACAGGTACTATTCAGGATGTTAATAAACGTCTCCCATTTGCTTTGTGTAGCTTTATATCTCAGGATATCGTCCCAGTTTATTGCACTAAGATCATCTCTCAACCGTTGGAAATTAGCCTTCCTGAAGTTTAGTGTCCTTGTAACCCCTCTACTACACATCTTATTAAAGGTTACATGAAAACGTATTATTTTGTGATCACTATTACCCAAGTGACCCCCAACTCGTATATTTGATATGCGGTCTGGCCTATTGGTTAATATTAGGTCTAGCAGTGCCCCCCTTCTTGTTGGGTCCTGAACCAGTTGTGAAAGGTAATTGTCTCTCATAGTTGTCAAAACCTATTACCTTTGCTTGAACTACATGTTTCTGTCCCCCAATGTATTTCAGGGTAGTTGAAGTCTCCCATAATAATGACTTCTCCTTGAGTCGCTGCTTCATCTATTTGCTTTACGAGGATATTCTCTGCTACTTCCATTATTTTTGGAGACCAACCCCTAACAGTAATTTATTATTTTTTCCCCCTCCCCTTATCTCCACCCACAGGGACTCTACATTTTCATTAGATTCACATATATCCTCCCACAAGACAGGTTTTAAGGATGATTTTACATATAAACACACCCCCCCTCGCTTGTTTGTACGGTCATTTCTGAACAGACTATAGCCCTGTAAATTAACTGCCCAGTCATGGCTCTCGTCCAGCCACGTATCAGATATTCCTACCATGTCATAATTATTTTCCAACAAAATTAATTCTAATTCCTCCATTTTGTTGGTGAGGCTTCTGGCATTAGTGTACATGCATTTTATGTATCTCTCTGTACCTCTATTCCTTCTTACTTTATTGGCTGTTCTAACCCCACCCCCAATTTGTGCCCAGGTCACTATCTGCACTATCTTCCCCACCTATAAAATGAATACCCTCCCCCCCAATCCCTAGTTTAAACACTCCTCCAACCTTCTACCCATTTTCTCCCCCAGCACAGCTGCACCCTCCCCATTAAGGTGCAGCCGGTCCCTAGTATAGAGTCTGTAGCCAACTGAGAAGTCGGCCCAGTTCTCCAGGAACCCAAATCCCTCCTTCCTACACCAGTTCTTGAGCCACTTATTTATCTCCCATTGCCTCTCTGGCGTGGCACGCGGTACCGGAAGTATTTCAGAGAATACCACCTTGGAGGTCCTTGCTTTCAGCTTGCAGCCTAATTCCCTGAAATCATCTTTAAGGACCTTCCACCTACCTCTAACTTTGTCATTTGTGCCAATGTGCACCATGACCGCTGGGTCCTCACCAGCCCCTCCCAGTAATCTGTCAACCCGATCAGCGATGTGCCGGACTTGAGCGCCAGGTAGGCAGCACACTGTTTGATGATCCCTGTCTTTGTGACAGATTGCCCTATCTGTTCCCCTAATAATTGAGTCCCCCACTACCAGCACCTGCCTGGCCTGCCCTACTCTCCTATTTCCCTCTTTACTGGAGCAAACACTCCTCCGGCTTTCAGGGGACATGCCTTGCTGCAGCAGTGCTACCCCTGTACCGTCACTCCCCTCATCTGCCAACTTTGCAAACTTGCCAGATCAGGACTAGCCTCCCTTGCACTCTTCCCTCTACCCCCCCTTCTAACTGTCACCCAACTAACGGCCTCACTGTCCTGCAGCTCCAGACTACCACCCTCCCCCACATCTACCCCAGTGAGATGCTGCTCAGTGAGCAGCAGACTCCTTTCCATGTTGTCAATGGATCTCAGTGTTGCCAGCTGCTCATTTAGATCCAGTATCTGGGCTTCCAAAAGCACAACGTGCTCACATCTCACGCAGCAGTAAGCAACCACGACCGGCTGTTCAGGATTGCATACATGTGGCAAGATGTACACTGGATAGCATTGTCAATAATGGAGCTCATTTCCTAATGGGGATTGCAATAGACAGAATGTTAAGTAAAAAGAAAAGCAAAGAATTAATGAAATGCAGACAGCAATTCAGTCCAAAGTCCTCCCTTCCAAACTTCCTGAATCCAAGTCACTGAAAAATAAGTCACACACTTACTTTCGTTCGCACTTATGCTCTGGTCACACTCAGCTCGTTCACACTTGCAAATTAAGAGATTTAAAGAGGTTTTGTTCTGTTTTTTTCCCCTTTTCCAGCAATGCACCCTTCACCTCAATGCACTTCCAAAGGAAAGTTTGCCGTCACCAATATTGACGTAGATTGATATCAAATATGATATTTCTATGACGTTCAGAAGCTCAGAAACCATTTCCTAGGTTTCTGGTGGTTTCCCAGTTATGAAAGATACACCATCATAACTGGAAAAAGGCGAGCATCCCAAAAATGTGGTCCATGTGTTTGTGACCGTCATGTGCATTATTAAACTTGACATTAAAAGTTTGTACAGTTACACAATAGGGCTTTGGAGGGGAAATCCAGTGTATACCAGTATGCTTGCCCTGGGCTGAGGTTTATGGCGGTTATAAAAATTCCTTGTTTGGGGGAAGCAAGAGTAGAGTTCTATGGAGGTCCCTTCCAAGTGAACAGGGGGCGGAGATATAAGACATCTCTGGCTGTCCTTTCAACATTTTTAAAACTAGGACAAAAATACATTTTGCCTGACAAAGGGAATGTCACCAGGTTTCTTGCCACCTGATCTGAGCACAGCACAACGTGGGGACAAAGATCACCAATTCCAGCGACGTGTTGCTCTCTGGGCTGACTGATGTAGTTTTGATAAGTGATCCTCCACCAGCAGGAGACTGCCACCAGAGGACTAGTAAAGCTGCTGCCATGTAGTCCAACCCTGTCCCCACAACTGATGAATAGCTCTGTACACTGTGCATTGGTAGCTTTCTGCATATCAGTGGTGTGGGTGGGGTTATACAGAGCCCAGCATTCAGAGAATTTGTAGATCTGCAGCAGACACAGTTAGGGTATGTGCCCACGTAGCGTTTTTCAAGCGGATATGCTGCAGAATTTCCGCAGCGTAAAGGCTTGTTTAACGCTATGTTATCCGCCCCCCAATGTGATTACGCAAGTTCAATGCCCATGCTGCGTTTTTTTCCGCAGCGATTTTGCTGCGGGGAAAAATCCGCAGCATGTTCATTCATTTTGCGTTTCCGCAAGCGGAATTGCCTTTGCAGTACAATTAAAAACTCAAGGCAATTCCGCATGTGGAAATTGCACGATAAAAGCATGATAAACGCGTGCGGAATTCCACATGCGTTTATCCGGGAGAGGACATGCAGAAATGAAGCAGAAAATTTCTGCTTCATTTCCACAGCATGGGAGCATAGCCTTACTCTCAACTGCACCAAGCGATCCATCACTGTAATCAGGGTCTCTGCTCCTAAATCACCCTGCTCTCAGATGGGGCAGCAAAATCCTGGTGACAAATTCACTAACCCCATCCAGCTTCAGATGCAAGTATTAGAATTGATTCTGATGCTCAAAATTAAATGTAAAGGCCAGTGGCTAATGGCAGGCAATAGGTACAGCAAAGTGTGGAAAAGTTACCTGCAGGATTGTAGGGAACAAACTTCTCAGTGTCGGGGTACTGCTGCTCGTCTGTCTTATCAGAAGTGCCAGAAACCTAGTGGGGAACAGGAACCAGGTCACAAGCTTCATTTATCCAGGGTTTACCATTAGGTTCTCCATATATGATCTGAAAAGTAGTGTTGAGCCACCCCCGTAGTGTTAGAGTTCGGTTCGTCGAACACCTGTATGTTCGCCGAACACCTTCGAACACCGTTAAAACCAATGGCAGGCAAACAAAAACACATAGAAACACGTAGAAAACACCTTCAAAAGGTGTCCAAAAGCTGACAAACTGCTCAGAGGACACAACACACACATGTAAAAGTGACAAGTACATATAGTCATGCGAAAAGAAAAGAGGTGGAGGAGTAAAAGGAGGGGGAGACACAGATATAGGCATGTCATGCCCTTCTAAAACCCCAAAAATGCGAAGCTAACACGGCCAGTCCGTTTCTGCCCGTGCGACCTCCGTGTCGCGGGGTTTGCGCCAGAGCTGCGGTGGAACCTGACGGCCAGCCCCCCCTCTCCCAATACTGGTGCCTGTCCTCTGGTGGCTCGAGCGAGCCCCCCTGCGGTGGAGGCAGGTCTAAGCTTTTTAATTTAAATTGTCTCTGTAATTTGAATGAGCACACTTTAAATCCTTTTACAAGGATCTATTGGAGGGCAAGTCTGATGCCAGCAGCCGCGTAATTCCAGCTCCAGTAGCGTCCACTAAAGCTGCTACAGTTAAAAAGCTTTTATAAGGATTGAGCTTGGCGGTCCACCGCAAAGCGTCCTACCGCCAGTCCCAGCCCCTATGCCTTGGGGTGCCTCCCCGATGCTTTTCACTGAGTGTCCCGGGGGCCCGAAGCATTTCCTTTGAAAAAATTAAGTGTCCAAACTACAGGTGGTGCAGCTTGCTTAACAGTTGGGATAATAAGCTGACTAGCAGACATTGCTACTAGGTCCAAAGTATTTCCTGGGCTAGATACAGTTAAAAATTTGTAATTAGATACTCTCGTTGGATGCTGAGAAAGCATTCCATAGAGTCTCCTGGCACGCCATATATTATTCTCTTAAAAAGCTTGGGGTAGGGATCTAGGGGACCCTTTCATAGGCAAAATCACAGCCCGGTATCGCAATACGTCACCTAGGCTGAAGATGAATGGAACATTTTCATCACCTTTCATAATCACCAATGGGACAAGGCAGGGACGTCCTCTGTCCCCTCTCTTATACATCCTAGTGATGGAGCACCTGCTCTCATCAATTCGCCATAACCCCAATATCAGGTGGATTGAGGTGGCAGGCACAGAGTACAAGTGCTCTGCATTTGCTCATGATGTCCTAGTATATAGCACTCAATCACATATATCCATCCCTGCTGTTATGGCTGAAATCGATCACTTTGTTACATGGTCAAATTTTAAAATCAATGCAGCGAAGTCTGAGGCCCTCGATGTCTCCCTCCTCAAATCCATACAGGATTCCATCCAGTCCAACTTTCCCTTTGCCTGTCCCTCACAGGGTATCAAATACTTAGGAATTCGTATTCATAGAGACCTCTCCCGTCTATGTTATCTTAATTTTGGGCCCTTTATTGAACAACTCCATACAGACCACGGTTGGCAAGTTAGAACTGTAAGATTCACTACGTGAACCACTGGTGTTTTGTGGAAAAGCACATGTACACTGTGTTCCAAATTATTATGCAAAAAGTGTTTAGGAGTGATAAGGGAAGAATTTGTTTGTTTGTCAGTTAAACTCATTGATGGTGATGTGTGTCAGGGCTCTTTATATCACTGTAAGCAATTGCAGACACCTGTGCTAATTAGTTTGGCAGGGGTGTCCAATGAAAGGCAAGACTTCTTAAGAAGGCTGTCCCACATTATTAAGCAGCCTACATTTTCTGCCAAAATGGGAAAGAAAAAGGATGTGTCGGCTGCTGAGAAGCAACAAATTGTGGAGTGTTTAGGTCAAGGCATGACTACAATCAACATTGCTAAGACACTTCATCCTGATCATCGCATAATCAAGAAGTATGTAGCTGATTCACAGTACACATGTGTGCATGCTGATAAGGGAAAATTGAGGACTCTTTCCTACAGGCAATTACGTCAGGTTAAAAGAGCAGCGGCAAAAAAGCCTTGTCATAGCAGCAGACAAGTTTTTGAAGCTGCTGGTGCCTCCAACGTCCCCCGAACAAGATGCAGGGTCCTTCAGAGGTTTGCAGCTGTGCGTAAGTTATCCTGTCGACCTCCTCTATCTAATGTACACAAGCAGAAAGGGCTGCAGTGGGCCAAACAATACATGAAGACGGACTTCAAAACTGTTTTGTTCACCGATGAGTGCCGTGCAACGCTCGATGGTCCAGATGGATGGAGTGGAGGATGGCTGGTTGATGGACACCCCATGCAAACACGGCTACGGCGCCAACAAGGAGGAGGTGGAGTAATGTTTTGGGCTGGAATCATGGGGAGAGAGATTGTCGGCCCCTTTAGGATCCCTGAAGGGGTAAATATGAACTCCATAATGTATGTGGAGTTTCTCAAACAGCACTTCCTGCCATGGTTCAAGAAGAAGAACCGTGTATTCCGCAGCAAGATCATTTTCATGCATGATAATGCACCGTCTCATGCTGCACATAACACATCTGCATCTCTGGCTGATATGGGCATAAAAGGGGACAAACTTATGGTGTGACCCCCATGCTCCCCTGACCTCAACCCCATTGAGAACCTCTGGAGCATCATCAAAAGGAGTGTCTATGATGGCGGGAGGCAGTTCACATCTAAGCAACAGCTCTGGGAGGGTATTCTGTCCTCATGCAAAACAATTGAAGCAGAAACCATCCAAAACCTGACAAATTCAATGGACGAGAGAGTTCAGAAGCTCCTTTCGAACAAGGGGTCCTATGTGCAAATGTAACATCACCTAGAATAAAGTTTTGAGCTGAAAACTGTTTGATTACAGTTTGTAATAACTGGCTAATGCTTATAATTTCAAAAATGACCATTTTTTTGCTCTTTATTAAAAAGAAAAGGTTGATCATAGAGTGTGGGGGATCTAAGAGTGTGGCAACCCAGTAGTCAGGATTATTTCGAATTCTGACAATCTGAGGGTCATGTTGCAGGTAGTGCAGCAAGAAGGCACTCATGTGTCTTGCGCATCTCGGAGCCCCAAAATTATTTTCCGGGCTAGATGCAGCAAAAAATTATTATTAATTTGAAAGCTGGTGGAGCTTAGTATAGATGGTCTAATAGAATCAGTACTGCACACAGCTACAAGGCCCAAATTATTTTCCAGCCAAGATACAGATAAACATGATTAGTAATTTGAAAGCTTATAACGGTTGGTGAGGTGATTTTAACAAATCATCAAGCTTTTACTCTCCCCAGCATGACACAGGGGTAGAAAAGTCGTTTCGGATCCATGATTTGTTCATCTTTATGAACGTGAGTCTGTCTACATTATCAGTGGAGAGCCCCGTGCGCTTATCTGTCAGCACACCACCAGCAGCGCTGAACACACGTTCAGACAGAACGCTGGCTGCGGGGCATGACAAGATCTCCAAGGCGTAAGTGGCAAGCTCCGGCTATTTATCCAGATTGGAAGCCCAAAAAGAGCAAGGGTCCAGTGACACAGTCATGGCTTCAATGTTTACTTGGAGATACTCCTGTACCATCGTCTCTAGGCGTTGACTATGTCAGACTTCTTGTCTCCTGTGGCCTTGCAAAGGATGGGCTAAAAAAGTGGTGAAATGATTCCGCAAAATTGATGTTACCAGCAGATACTGTGTTTATGTTAAGTTTTTGTAGTGCCGGCGTCCCTGCCCTCTGCTAGGCAGGGACGCTGTTCCCCTCACCGCTCTGCTCCGTGCCCGGCGTCCCTCTCCCGCTCTGCTGGCAGCGCGCGCTCCTTCCCGGCCACTGTGCTTAGGGCGCGCGCGCGCGCGCCCTCCCTCCCTAAGGGGCCGCGCGCGCCATCCTAAGGAGTCCCCGGCCAATGGCCGGAGGACTTTACCATATATAAGGCACCTCCTCCAAAATGGAGGTGCCCGAGCAATGTTGTTGCACCGTTCTACTCTGCTTCAGCCCTCAGGTCCCGTTGCCAGTTACCTGCCAGTTACCTGCCAGATTCCTGCCAGCTTGCTGTCCTAATCCTGCCTGATTTCCTGTTACCTGCCTGCCTGCCTGAGGTCCGACGGTCTGCCTTACAACTCCGGTCAGTCTGTCTAAGGACCAACTTGCCCGCTCACCTGGGAGCGCACATCAGCTACCTGCCTGCTTGCCTGAGGTCCGACGGTCTGCCTTACAACTCCGGTCAGTCTGTCTATGGACCAGCTTGCCCGCTCACCTGGGAGCGCTTCTCCGCTACCTGCCTGCTTGCCTGCCCGGAGGCTCCGCTGTCACGTGCTGTGACCACCAGCTATTCCAGACTCTTGCCCGCTCACCTGGGAGCGCTTCTCCGCTACCTGCCTGCTTGCCTACCTGGAGGCTCCGCCGTCACGTGCTGTGACCACCTGCTATTCCAGAGACTCTCGCTTGCTCACCTGGGAGCACACATCCTCCATCTGCCTTGCTAGCCTACCTGGAGGTTCTGCCATCACAGGTCGTACCTACCCCTTACCTAGAGACTGCCCCGGTCACTTGCCGTGACCTCCAGCCCGTTCTTCCAGAGACTGCCCCGGTCACTTGCCGTGACCTCCAGCCCGTTCTTCCAGAGACTGTCCCGGTCACCTGCTGTGACTGCCTGCCTGGTCGCCACCCGCTCCCTTACAAGGACCGCTCCCTTGTATAGTAGCCCAGAGGTTCCGCCTCCAAGACCCGTTACAGTTTGCTCGGGCCATGGAACCCGGTGGCACCCAAGCTCCCTCGCTCTCGGACCTGTGTCATGAACTGTCCCGTCAAAGGTCCCAACAGGAGTCCATCCTGGGTCACCTGCGGAATGTCAATACTCGCCTGGACACTGACTGCTCCACCAACAACCTCCGCCAGTGCCATGTCTCGCAATCCGGCAGCTCCGCTGTCCACTAACACCATGATATCCTACCCCGGACCTCGGCTTTCTGCACCTCCTCGCTTCGGAGGCGACTCAGCCCAGGCTCGGGGCTTCATAAATCAGTGCACCCTGCATTTTGAACTATTGTCCCACCAGTTTAACTCCGACCGAGCCAAAATTGCATTCATCATGTCCCATCTCACCGGGGAGGCCCTGGCCTGGCTAAATCCTCTATGGGAGAGAGGAGACCCCCTGGTGTCCAACTTGCCTGCTTTTCTCACGGCTTTCCGGAAAGTCTTCGACGAACCCGGACGGAAGACCTCATCCGCATCATCGTTGCTACGCCTCCGTCAGGAAAGTCTCACCGTGGGCCAATATGCCATACGGTTCCGTACCCTTGCCTCGGAGCTGGCCTGGGATAACGACGCTCTGGTTTCCGTCTTCTGGGAGGGTCTGTCCGGCCGTATTAAAGATGAACTTGCCGGTCGGGACATTCCTACCACTCTCGATGACTTAATAACTCTTGCCACCCGGATTGACCTACGGTTCCAGGAGCGTGCCAGAGAGGTCACCCGTGAGAGGAGGTTACCACGTCTAGCTCCTACTTTTCAGAAACCCGTCACTCCTTCTGTCTCTAACCAGGTACACCCTCCTGAGCCTATGCAGGTCGACCAGACCAAGATGGTCAAGACCAGTCAGGACTTACGCCGTGCCGAGGGGACCTGCTTCTACTGTGGCAGTAAGGAGCACCGGATCCGTGCCTGCCCGGAGAGGTCGGGAAACGCCTGTGTCTAGGTTCGCTCAGAGAGGTCCACCTAGACAAGAATAAATCCTCTCCATCCCTGCTGTTGTCAGTTTCAATCGTCTACGGGGAGAAACGTTATTTCGAACTAGCCCAACTGGACTCTGGAGCAGCCGGGAATCTTATTTCACAGTCCCTGGTAGAGAAATACCGCATCCCCACCAAACCTCTGGCTGTACCCTTGTCTGTTGCTGCCGTGGATGGGGGGCTCTTACCATGCCCCATCCAACTCATCACCGAATCCATTACTCTGCAGGTGGGAATGCTGCATTCTGAAAGTATCTCCTTCCATGTTCTGCCTGGACTCTCTCACGCCCTCTTGCTAGGCCTACCTTGGCTCCAGAAACATGCACCCGTTCTTGACTGGCAGACCGGAGAAGTCCTTCGCTGGGGACAGGGCTGCCATAAGACCTGTCTGGTTCCCGTTCATCCCGTCCGTCCTTCTCCTACCCCAGCTAATCTACCTGGACTTCCGATTCCTTATTGGTCTTATGCTGATGTCTTTAATAAAAAGGAGGCAGAGACACTACCCCCTCATAGACCATACGACTGCCCTATCGACCTGTTACCTGGTACTTCTCCTCCCCGTGGGCGTATTTATCCATTATCCGCTGCTGAGACCCGGTCGATGTCCGAATATATTGAGGAGAATCTGGCCAGGGGATTCATCCGGAAATCTACCTCCCCGGCGGGAGCAGGCTTCTTTTTCGTCAAAAAGAAGGACGGCTCTCTCCGTCCCTGTATAGACTATAGAGGCCTTAACCAGATCACGGTGAAGAATAAGTACCCCCTTCCGCTCATTCCGGAGTTATTTGATCGTCTGAGGGGGGCTAGAATCTTCACCAAACTGGACCTCCGTGGGGCGTACAACCTGGTTCGTATCAGTCAGGGGGATGAATGGAAGACGGCATTCAACACCCGGGACGGCCACTATGAATATCTGGTAATGCCCTTTGGCCTCTGTAACGCTCCTGCCGTCTTTCAAGAGTTGGTCAATGACATCTTCCGTGACCTTCTCTACTCCTGCGTAGTGGTGTACCTGGACGACATCTTGGTCTTTTCTCCGGATCTCCAGACTCACCGGAGGGATGTTAGTCAGGTCCTGCTCAGGCTCAGGCAGAACCATCTCTACGCTAAATATGAGAAGTGCCTCTTTGAGCAGACCTCGCTTCCGTTTCTGGGCTACATTATCTCTCAGACCGGCCTACAAATGGATCCTGAGAAACTGTCTGCCATCGAGAAATGGCCCCGACCAGAGGGGTTGAAGGCTATTCAACGGTTCCTGGGCTTCGCCAACTATTACCGCCTCTTCATCCCGCACTTCTCTTCCGGACTGCCCCAATTTCCGCGCTCACCCGTAAGGGTACTAATCCCAAAGAGTGGCCGCCTGAAGCAGAGGAGGCCTTTCTTTCCCTAAAACAGACCTTCTCTTCCGCCCCGGTGCTGCATCGCCCGGACGGCAACAAGCAGTTCTTCCTGGAAGTTGACGCCTCCTCCTCTGGAGCCGGAGCGGTACTTATTCAAAAATCATCTTCCGGGAGAATGGTAACTTGTGGCTTCTTCTCCAAACTCTTCTCCTCTTCTGAGCGCAACTATTCCATAGGAGACCGAGAGTTATTGGCCATCAAGCTGGCGTTGGAGGAGTGGCGTTACCTACTCGAGGGGGCTCTTCATCCGGTAATAATTTACACTGACCACAAGAACTTGGCTTACCTCCAGCATGCCCAGAGACTTAACCCGCGCCAAGCCCGGTGGTCCTTGTTTTTTGCTCGCTTTGATTTTGTTCTTCATTTTCGCCCGGCTGACAAAAACGTCAAGGCGGACGCCTTGTCTCGATCCTTTCTGGTGTCCGATCTCGAGGAAGAACCTAAACATATCATCGATCCCGCCAGAGTAATGCAGGTGGCTCCCGTGAGTCTAAATCGTCTCCCTCCCCGTAAGACGTTTGTTTCAGTACCTGATCGGGAGAAGATCCTACACTGGGGCCATTCGTCTAAACTAGCTGGCCACGCCGGTCAGAAAAAGACCCTCCAGCTTATTGCCCGGCACTATTGGTGGCCTACCCTGCACAAGGACATAATAGACTTTGTTTCTGCCTGTGTGTCCTGCGCCCGCAACAAAGTCCCGAGACATCTGCCAGCCGGACGCCTCCTTCCGCTTCCTGTACCTGCTGCCCCCTGGCAGCATATAGCAATGGACTTTATAACTGATCTCCCCGTCTCTGCCGGTTGTACGGTCATTTGGGTGGTCGCTGACCGCTTTTCCAAGATGGCTCACTTTATTCCCCTGCCAGGCCTTCCGTCTGCACCCGAGCTGGCTAAATACTTTATCCGCCACATCTTCCGTCTTCATGGCCTGCCCCTCCACATCGTGTCGGATCGTGGGGTACAGTTCACCTCACGTTTCTGGAGAGCCACTTGTAAACTACTAGACGTCACCCTGGACTTCTCTTCCGCTTACCACCCACAGTCCAATGGTCAAGTGGAGCGGATCAATCAGAACCTGACCAGTTACCTC
The DNA here is from genome assembly GCF_046119375.1 of Phyllobates terribilis. Classification (NCBI taxonomy): domain Eukaryota; kingdom Metazoa; phylum Chordata; class Amphibia; order Anura; family Dendrobatidae; genus Phyllobates; species Phyllobates terribilis. The sequence continues at coordinate 675,182 of NW_027363232.1, forward strand.
CGGCACTTCGTTAATGCCCACCATTCTGACTGGGTGGATCTCCTACCATGGGCCGAGTTCTCTTATAATAATCACGAGAGCGAATCCTCCTCCAAATCCCCGTTTTTTGTGGTCTTTGGTCAGCATCCTCGGATTCCTTTTCCTGTCTCCACCTCTGTGGACAACCCGGCTGCGGAATCTCTCGTTAGCAAATTTTCCTCCATATGGGAGAGTACCCGGTCCGCACTCCTTCTGTCATCCGAGCGTATGAAAAGACACGCTGACAAAAAACGCCTGGATCCTCCACAATTTCGTCCAGGAGATAAAGTCTGGCTCTCATCTAAATATGTCCGACTCAAGATACCTTCTTACAAGTTAGGGCCTCGGTTCATCGGTCCTCTGGAGGTCATCAGTCAGATCAACCCGGTGGCCTATAAATTGAAACTCCCGGCCAACTTACGGATCCCTAACTCCTTCCATGTATCTCTCCTCAAACCCGTGGTGCTTAACTCTTTTTCCAAGTCTACAGGTACGCCTCCTGCTACGGTTTCTGCTGAGGACGAGTTTGAGGTAGAGAACATTCTTGCCACCAAAAGGGTAAGAGGAAAGACCTTTTTTCTGGTAGATTGGAAGGGGTTTGGTCCTGAGGAGAGAACGTGGGAGCCCCGGGAGAACATCCATGCCCCTCTCATCCTAGCTAAATTTCTATCTGGCCTAAAAAAGGGGGGGCCTAAAGGGGGGGGGGTACTGTAGTGCCGGCGTCCCTGCCCTCTGCTAGGCAGGGACGCTGTTCCCCTCACCGCTCTGCTCCGTGCCCGGCGTCCCTCTCCCGCTCTGCTGGCAGCGCGCGCTCCTTCCTGGCCACTGTGCTTAGGGCGCGCGCCCTCCCTCCCTCTTAAAGGGGCCGCGCGCGCCGTCCTAAGGAGTCCCCGGCCAATGGCCGGAGGACTTTACCATATATAAGGCACCTCCTCCAAAATGGAGGTGCCCGAGCAATATTGTTGCACCGTTCTACTCTGCTTCAGCCCTCAGGTCCCGTTGCCAGTTACCTGCCAGATTCCTGCCAGCTTGCTGTCCTAATCCTGCCTGCCTGCCTGAGGTCCGACGGTCTGCCTTACAACTCCGGTCAGTCTGTCTATGGACCAACTTGCCCGCTCACCTGGGAGCGCACATCAGCTACCTGCCTGCTTGCCTGAGGTCCGACAGTCTGCCTTACAACTCCGGTCAGTCTGTCTATGGACCAGCTTGCCCGCTCACCTGGGAGCGCTTCTCCGCTACCTGCCTGCTTGCCTGCCCGGAGGCTCCGCTGTCACGTGCTGTGACCACCAGCTATTCCAGACTCTTGCCCGCTCACCTAGGAGCGCTTCTCCGCTACCTGCCTGCTTGCCTACCTGGAGGCTCCGCCGTCACGTGCTGTGACCACCTGCTATTCCAGAGACTCTCGCTTGCTCACCTGGGAGCACACATCCTCCATCTGCCTTGCTAGCCTACCTGGAGGTTCAGCCATCACAGGTCGTACCTACCCCTTACCTAGAGACTGCCCCGGTCACTTGCCGTGACCTCCAGCCCGTTCTTCCAGAGACTGCCCCGGTCACTTGCCGTGACCTCCAGCCCGTTCTTCCAGAGACTGCCCTGATCACTTGCCGTGACCTCCTGCCCGTACACCCAGAGACTGTCCTGGTCACCTGCTGTGACTGCCTGCCTGGTCGCCACCCGCTCCCTTACAAGGACCGCTCCCTTGTATAGTAGCCCAGAGGTTCCGCCTCCCAGACCCGTTACAGTTTTGAGTGCTGAACACTCGACGGTCCCACGGTTGGCTAGTTGGAACGGTGAGACTCACTACGTGCACCACTAGTGTTTTGTGGAAAAGCACATGTAAGATTCTGAAACAGTCTCTGCTGATACTCCAGCATGCGTGCATCTCTTTCTATGGCAGGAATAATTTCTGCAAATTTACTTTTGTACCGGGGATCTAAGAGTGTGGCAACCCAGTAGTCAGGATTATTTCTAATTCTCACAATTCGAGGGTCATGTTGCAGGTAGTGCAGCAAGAAGGCACTCATGTGTCTTGCGCATCCAGGAGCACCAAGTCCCTGTTGTGTTGGTGGCGAGGTAACAATCATGCTTCCTTCCTCTGCCCTCTCCCCCCAACCTCGCACAACAGAAATGTGATCAAGGTCTCCCTCATCTGATGAGTCTTCCATCAGTTCGTCCTCCACTCCTGCACCTTCCTCACTAGTTTGGCTGCTACCATGAGCCCTGGTAAAACCATCTCCCCCACCCTCACATGCCTGCCGCCTTGGTGCTGCCGACCATCTGGACCTTGCAGATGTTAGCCCTTCCTCATGCAACTCCTCCTCCTCTACTTCCTCCACCTCCTCTTCTGCCACCACCTGACTCCGAATTCTGTTTAACATGTGCTCCAGCATGTAAATCACCTGAATAGTCATGCTGATAATGGCATCGTCAGCAATAAACATCTTCTTCGCCATTTCAAAACTGTGCAGAAGGGTGCATAGGTCCCTGATCTGAGACCACTCCTCCAGCGTGATTTGCCCCACCTCTGGATCTCGTTGGCCCAGGCTATACGTCAGAACGTATTGCACCAGGGCTTGTCGGTGCTGCCACAGTCGCTGCAACATGTGCAGAGTTGAATTCCACCAGGTAGGCACATCGCATTTTAGCCGGTGAAGTGGCAGGCCCAACGACTTCTGTAGAGATGTAAGTCGCTGAGCTGCGGGATGCGAATGGCGGAAGTGAGCACACAGCGACCGTGCCCTCTGCAGAAGGCCATCTAGTCCGGGATAGTGGGCTAAAAGTTGCTCGACAACCAGGTTCAACATGTGAGCCATACAAGGCACGCGTGTGACATTGCCTCGGCAAAGGGCCGCACCCAGGTTTGCAGTATTGTCGCACACGACTTTCCCTGGTTTCAGGTCCAGTGGAGACAACCATTCATGAAATTGGTTCTCCAGAGCTGACCACAACTCCTCAGCTGTGTGACTCACATTTCCCAGACATTTCAAAGTAAAAACCGCCTGATGACGTTGAGCCCTGCTGCCAGCATAGTAAGGAGGTGTGCAGGATCCCTTCTGCGCAGTTAGAAAGCTTGTGGAATGACCAGACAGGCTTTGGGTGCAGGTGGAGGACCGAGAGGAGGTTGAGGAGGCAGAAGCAGTGGAGGAACTTCGAGATAAAGAGGATTGACGCACAACTCATGGGGACGGCAAGACTTGGACAGCAGCCCCTTGTCCTGCTGTCACCATAGTTACCCAGAGCCCAGTCAGCGACATGTAACGCCCCTGTCCATGCCTACTCGTCCAAGTGTCTATGGTGAAATGCACCCTGTCACACACACAGTTTCTCAAAGAAGCGGTGATGTTGTGTGCGACATGCTGGTGGAGGAGCGCAGGCACACCTTTCTTTGAGAAGTAGTGCCGACTGGGCATCTGGTACTGGGTCACTGCGACAGACATAAGGTCTCGAAAATCCTCTGTGTCCACCAGGCGGAAAGGCAGCATTTCTGTAGCCAAAAGCTTGCAGATGGTGAAATTCAACCTCTTAGCTTTCTCATGGCTAGGAGGAAATGGTCTTTTACTTGTCCACATCTGAGGGACCGAGGGCTGGCTGTTGTGCTTAGACGAGGTTGAGAAGGGTGTCCCCGGCAAACTGCCGGTCCGTGAGGAAGATGCAGGCGGACATGTTAGGTTGCCTTGATCCAAAGGTGGTGCTATCGATGTCGGACAGCGCTGAACACCAGCTGGTGTTTCCACCTCCAAAGAAAATGATGACCTGCCAATCACGCTGGCTGTTGCAGGTAAAGAGGTGGCAGGTCTGCGTCCCAAAACAGGTGTGACTGCTGTCCCCCCAGTCACAGAGGATGAAGAGGCCGCGGATGCACAAGATGTGGCAGACGGCGGTTGGCCCGGCCGGCTAGGCCGCATTGTAGCACAGTGAGCTTCCCACTGCAATTTATGCTTCATATCCATGTGCCGGTTCATGCATGAAGTGCTCAAACTATGTATTTTTTGGCCTCTACTTAGCTTTTGCTGACAAATGTTACAGATAACACAAGTTGGGTCATCCTTATCGATCTGAAAAAATGCCCAGGCTATGCAAGGCTTAGCACCCATGCGACCTGAAGAGCCACCACGACTTGTGGTCAGAGGCAGAGTTGTGTTTGAGGATGCAGTTGTTGACGTGCTTCCAGTACTACGTCTGTCCAGGAAGGCGCAACCTGACCTCGTCGTCACTAGCATCCTCCTCCACCTCCTCTGCTGACCTCATCGACTGGCTAACTGTGGGTTGACAGTAAGTGGGATCTCCAACCTCATCATCATCACCCTGTGTGTTATCACACCCGTCGTCCTCAGAGCCAACCTCTTCCTGCCCTGACAAAAAACTAAAGTTGTCGCTCCAATCAGGTATTTGAGTCTCATCATCGTCTTCCTCATTGTCTCCACCAACAGGAGTTACAGTTAGGGAACGAGGGTCTACATTATGGTCAGAACCTTCTGCCTCTGGTCCTGGATCCGACTCAAAGATCCTGGGCATCAGTGCAGATCATTTCCTCGTCTGGATTCACAGAAGTTCTGGAGCCGACCTCTAATTCCCAGGCTATAGTATGAGTAAACAGCTCTGCAGACTCCACCATCTGTGTTACCCCATACTAAGACGGGCAGCTGGAGACTTGGGAGCTGTGAGGAAGCAAGTGCGATTGGGGTGACACCTCTGAGGACTGGAGTATTTGTGATGTTGAAGTTGAGGTGGAGGAGAGCCCACTTAAAGGAGCACTTGATATCCGTTGAAGCACATGCTGTTTTTGTGCCTCATCTGGAATTTGTAGCGATTGGCATGGCCGTAAGAAAGGGATCTTCTCACATTGTCCGCTAAAAGAAGTAGACATCTTAGTTTGGCTGGAAGATGGTCTTTCTTCAGCAGATGTTACTGTTGCTTTAACACCTACCCCATGGATACAACCTTTCTTTCCCTTCCCAACATGCCTATTACCCTTTCCACCAGCAGCAGGCCTTTTTCCACTCATTTTGGTGGTTAACTACTTAACAACTCTGGAGTTGTTTGTTTTTTGTGCAATGGATGGGAACCGAGCAGAGCTGAGTGGCCAAACTGTGGTATTAGCCCAAAAGTATTGGCTGGGCTAGATGCAGATAAAAATTATTTTGAATTTGCAACCTGGTGGAGGTTAGTATAGATGGACTAATAGAACAAGTCCCACACACTGCTACAAGCCAAAATATTTTTTCAGAGCTAGATGCAGATAAAAATTATTTTGAATTTGCAACCTGGTGTAGGTAAGTATAGATGGACTAATAGAATGATGCTATGCCCAAAAGGTTTTACTTCACTAGGTGCAGTAAAAAAATTTGCATTCTATACACAGGTGGTGTAGCTTGCAACACAGATAGGCTACTCCACTGACTAACACACACTGCAAGAGGCCAAAAAGGATTTGCTTTGCTAGATTTAGCCAAATGCTGTGAAAAAAACTTGCACAGCACTAGTACAGACCTGCCTGGCAAAAAGGGATAGGAACTGATGTAACCTAGCCCTCAAAAGGACTGCAATTACAATTAGTCTTTACTCCCAACCTATCTATTTAAGAGCACAATCCTGCCTGATAAAAGTCGTAGGAAATTATGTAACCTAGTCCTCAAAAGGACTGCAATCACAACTATTCCCTACTCCCAAGCTATCTGTAGATTTGTGCGAAAATTGGCTTGAAATTAACACAAAGTATAGCGCACACAGCAACAGCGGTGCCGTCTAACACGCAGCTGCAGCAGTGAGAAAATGGTGGCGACGGGGAAAATGGCTGGGTCTTATAGGGCAAGGACATGTGACATACACTGCCAATGACACATGCCCTTGCTTGTGTGAAAAAAGCAGTTCGCTCCGTGTGTGCGCTGCTGATAGGCTGACAGATTGCACCTCCCCACTGTAAATGCGGGAAAGAGAAAAAAAAATGGAGATCTTCATTATTTATGCAGAGATCCATCCCCTGCCCCTCCACCCGTCCCACTGTACACTCAAACTGCGTATTTACATTAATTTTCAGCATTACTGAGAAAAAATTCAGTTATGATTTTGGTGCACGAACAGTTATCGAACATAACCTCGAACAGCCGAATTATTTTCAAATTGTTCGTGTTCGCCGAACGGCTCGAACACCGCCCGAAACAGCTCGAAGTTGAGATTGGCGAACAGTTCGAGTCGAACACCGCTCATCTCTACTGAAAAGGAGTCAGCCAAGTCCTTGTGGCCTGCCATACACTGTTTGGCTAGCAGCCATCTCTCCCAACATACAGATGAGCTCTCATGTGTTCTGTGGGGAGGAGGGTAATCTGCTGCCCCTAAGCAATTTGTGCCTAGAGAACAAGGAGCGGATATTTGAACTGAACATTTGTTAGGGCAGCGAGGAGACCCCCATACACATTACACAGCTAGATTAGCCAGATATTAGCCCACTTTAATCCAACAGAAAACAATGTGACTTGTAATTGTGGCGCCCCTGAGGGTTCAGTGACTACAGAGGTACTGCACCTCACCCAGAGTGTGGTGTCTCCTTCTCTCAGGTAAGGAGGGAGTGCTGCCCAGAACCCCAACACCCGCATTCAACACTACACTGCTCCAGGCCGGCTGGAGGGGCAACATGCATGAGCGCAACTGCTGAGCCCTGTTCCTGGCTGGAGTAGGGGGAACCCAGAGGTAGGGGGAACCAGTAGTGGGTGTGGGTGGAGGAAGTAGTTTAAGGGAGCACTATAGTAGTAGGTATATAAAGGGGAGCCATTTTAGGGTGGCAGGAGAGTTTGGTAGAGGAGTCAGTGGAGAACAGTCAGGGATCAGAGTCTCTTTAGGAGCTCTGCTCCACAAGCAGGGCCCAGTGCTAGAGGCCCAGGAGGGGAGCAGAGGAGTAGCCTCCGATCTAAGGAAGGGATCCTAGGGTGTACGGCGAGTGCAGGACGGCACCTGTATGCCCCGCATCTGTCAGAAGACAGGGATCGTAGGCCGCAGGAAGGGGACGGACCCCTGGTCCAGCCGTGTAACTCCAGGTCTTGGCTGGGAGGCTTCTGGCTTATATAGTCAGTTGCCGAAGCCTCATTCTAATCCCTGTGAGGGACAAGCAGGTCCGGGAACCCCAACGTACAGGAGGGGCTTCAGAGCACCCGAACGGGATTGAGAGTGGGAAGCGCAGGGCAGGAGGGAGAAAGACCCAGCGTGAAGACGGTCTAGCTAGTAACACAGAAAGTGGAGTTCTGTCAGGTGCTCCTAATCTACCTGACGAAGTGTTGAACCCCTGCCTGGTGAACGCAGCGCGACGTGGGAGGCCCGACAACTGTACAGTGCACCAATGGAACTGTCATAAGAACTGTGAATAAAGACTCAGATGACTGCACCGCACTGCCTCCGTCCATTCTTTATCTGCGCCATCTTTCCCTCCCTGCACTACAACGCCCAGCGCATCTTTCACCGCCTTACACCGCCCTGGAGCAAGCTCTACCTGTGGAGAGCCACACCATCCCTGCTGCCACCAGCTCCAGAGGACGGCTCCGCAGCGGCAGCTCCCTTTGGCTGCCTTCCACAGGTGGAGTCATGAACACTTTCCCCAGATCCTCCAATATCTTCCCCTCTTTACTGACCGCCCTGGGTCACGGACAGGGCCAGCCACGGTGATATCCCCTATACCGGCATCCATAGGCCAGCTGCCGAGTACCCCACGGCCCAGGGGGCGCGTCAGCTCTGGCGTCACGAACAGGATACGTGACCAACCAGTTATCGGCGGGTGAAGTGTGCCTAAAGAACTGTGTAATGATACTGAATGTGGTGCCCGCCCCAGAAGAACGGGCGCCATTATGTGCGTGACCAAAGACAACAGTATGGAACCTCCCATCATGGGCCGGGTCCCAGAATGGCACCAAAAGCATACCCTGCCCCTTGCAACTGTCCGCATAGATGTGTCCGTCAAGGCAGGGAGGCAGTCACAAGGAGTGACCGACAGCAGATTGCCATGGGACCGCCCCCGAAAGAGGAGGAGGAGGAGGAAAGAAGGAATGGAGACAGGGTGTGGTCTTAACCAGTCTAGACAGACCGCACCCGGCAGACAACATGGACGGAAGTCAGGATCAAGCCTCCGCCTCTGGCCTGCTGCCGTGGCAAGCGACCCCCCTCACCCTGGAGGGAGAAGCCAGTAAGTTATCCCCGGAGGACGCGGAGTTCCTCCAGAGTGAGATTCTGGAGCTGAGCCAACAAGTGGACCGGGCCCAGCAAGCAGCAGTTACCAAGTGGAGGAGCGAGCTGTTGGAGAAGTTTGCAGCACGGTGTAGAGCAGCACAGGATGCCAGCAGCGGCAACCCAGCGGAGCCCGCTGAATACCAGGAGGCCGCGTGCAGCACACGAGCAGGTGGGAAGAAATCCCCTGTCCCAGGCGCTGCAAGCGCCGACCTGCTCCTGGGCCTCCTACACCAGCACTCTCCGTACCCCGCCATGCCCTCCCTGGAGAAGCTGCTCAGCCCGGAACCTCCACCCCCGGGCACTGAAGTTAGGAACCTTCTGCTGGGTTCCCTCCCGGAGCCTCCACCTCCGGCACCTGAGTGGGTGTACGGCGCGCCGGTCTTAGATTGGTCCGCCCGGTTTGAGGACCAGCAGCCGTGCCCGCTAGTGTTGATCGAGCACTAAAATGCTCGGGTGCTCGAAGCTCGGGCCGAGCTCGCCGTGATACTTGGGTGCTCGACCCAAGCAACGAGCCCAATGTTAGTCTATGGGAGACCCGAGCATTTTTGGCATGGCACTCCCGGCGGTCTTTTAAAAGCCTAACAAGTGCCCAAAACGATTGCGACAGTGCTCAAATGACATGGGGACAGCAAGGGGATCGCCCAAGGAAGCATTTCTGATGCCCAGGTCACTGCTGTCAACAACGTGGTCAGAGGTATTAAGCCACTTTTAAGGGCTCACAATAAAACATTCAAAAACTGCTTTCCTGTGAAATATGTTAAGGAACTGCCTTTCCAGGGTAAAGACTTGTGTAGAAGGTAAAATAAATAACCCCCCCAAAAAAATACTCCTCCACACCTTGGGCTATGTTAACAAGTAACATTTTTTATGCGTTTTTGCACTTTTGTATTGCTTTCAACCGTGACAAATGCATTCACTGGGAAATGTCATTTTAACATTTTACAACCTTATCTGACCATGTGCTGTGTGACAGATGCATATGTAGCGCCCCGAGGGTTCGGCCGCTACAGGGGTATTGCACCTCTGCCAGAGGTGTGATATTCCACTCCCGGGTAAGGATGGAGTATGGACCAGGGCTCAGTTAGCTGCATACAGCGCACACACCCCATTTCCGAGGGACAGCTCAACGGTGCTCCCACTAGACAGAAGTGCAGGCATGACCGACTATGTCCCTGCCTAGAGTGGGGAGGGGGGTGGAACACCCAGTGCTGTAGGGGCAGATAGGGGTTGGTTCCTGAGCGTAGGAAGGAGCTCATTGGTTGCTGGTCACCTGGGCTCATGGTCAGAGGGAGGTATAAAAGGTGGGCACCATCTTAGAACAGTGTTCAGTGAGAGAAGGAGTGCAGCCAGAGAGGGCTGACAGGGAGCTGTGGCTCAGTCTGGGCCCAGTTCCACGAGGCAGGCCTAGAGGAGAGGCCGGAGCCTGAGAGGAGAAGGAGAAGTGATCCTAGAGAAGAGGCCGAGGAAGGAGGAGAAGTGGGAACAGGAAGGAACGGAAAAGGAGAAGAAGAGACAGAGAAACAGAAGGGCTCAGGAACAAGAAGGTGGAAGGGACCCTAAGAACCCACGAGAATCCAGGGTGAAGGGTCAGGCAGATTAAGGGTACCGTATCCCAAGTTGATGGAGGAGAAACTACCCTTAGCCAAAGACCGGTCGTCGTGATCATTTATTGGTGCGACACCTCATCAAACCTGCTAGGAAGGCACCATATAGGACAGCGGAGGACGGGGCCCACGTTTAACCGCACAACTCCGCGGCAGCTGGACAAAAGTGGGTCACTGGTGAGGCAGGCCAGAGAAAGGACAAAAGGGGGTCCTGAGCCATACTCCTGAACTGCCTGGGAGTTGACTGAGCCCCTCACCTGGTGGACGCAGCACGGCTCGGGCGGTCACTACCTGTACAGAAGTGACCTGGAGTACCTGAACTGTGAGTAAAAGACATTGAACTGCAGTACGTTGTCTGTGTACTCTTTCGCACCTCCAGCACTACCGGTACTGGGACTATCACCACTATCACTCCCACCATCCACTACACTGCCCTGGGGCTGCACTCTTCCCGTGGGGAGTCACACCATCCCAGCTGCATACATCGGCCCCCAGCGGACTGCCTTGTAGCGGCGGTTCCTAATAACCGCAATCCACGGATGGCGTAGTCGGACATTATCCATAGTGCATAGCAGACTACCATTGGTCTGACCACCCTGAGCCGCGGGACCGCGCCGCCACTACTACTCCCAGCGTCCCCCTACTGCCCGGTTCCGCGTGCCCCACGGCCCAGGGGGCGAGTCACATACAGTGCTGAAAAGACATGGGAACAGCATGGGGAAGACCCCTGGAAGCATCTCTGACACCCAGGTCACTGCCTAAAAGTGTGCCCATCAGAAATCTTCCTTGCCGCATCAGAAGATGCAGACTTGCAACTATCCCCGTGCAAGTTCTTGTCCCAGGGTATTGTTCAATTGTACCTCCCCCATTCCTTGCAATGCAAGCGCAAGTATGCAACCTGCCACCCACCCACACCCAGGCTGCAATACCATACTGCTTGCTTTCACTTGAAATTGGGCCTTTTAGGCATGTGGAGGCGAAATCTGGCCACCACGTCGTGGCTGCGTTGGCGGCCTGGAATCCATACTCCGTTCCCAGCCGCCCGGCAGCCGGGTGTCCACACTCGGTCCCCAGCCGCCCCGCAGCCGGGTGTCCACACACGGTCCCCAGCCGCCTGAGGGCAGCCGGGTGTCCATAAACGGTCCCCAGCCGCCCCTATTTCTCCTGTCAACTTCCCCCCACACACTTTTCTTAGCCCAGCCTGCTTTAGGGCAGCATTGGACGAGACCACCAGAGAACCAGACTCCTCTGGTAGGCCCTGGCTTCTCCATCAGGGGAGTTGAGAGTGCCAAGGTGAGGAGCATGATGATGATGAAAGTTAGCATCTGCTTTGTTTTCTTGGAATGCAAGCATAAGTGTGCAGCCTGCCACCCACCCACCCCCAGGCTGCAATACCATACTGCTAGCTTGCACTTGAAATGGGGCCTTTTAGTTTGGAGGAGGCCGAAACTGGCCACTACCTCATGGCTGCTTCGGCAGTGAGGTATTCAAACTCAGTCCCCAGCAGCCCCTATTTGTCCCGGTGTGCCTTATACATAAGGTTAAGCGTGTATACCAAAACATTACCTGTGCCCTCCCCAGTGCATATAGTGGGAAGGACAGCCTATTCCGCTGTAGTGTGTGCATGCCAAACCCCTGTTCATGGTACATGCGAAGTTGCCTCCCACCCTGCACCTGTCGTTGCAGACTTGCAACTATCCCCGTTCAAGTCCTTGTCCCAGGGCAGTGTTCAATTGTACCTCTCCCATTCCTTGCAATGCAAGCGCAAGTATGCAGCCTGCCACCCACCCACCCCCAGGCTGCAATACCATACTGCTTGCTTGCATAAACGGTCCCCAGCCGCCCCTATTTCTCCTGTCAACTTCCCCCCACACACTTTTCTTAGCCCGGCCTGCTTTAGGGCAGCATTGGACGAGACCACCAGAGAACCAGACTCCTCTGGTGGGCCCTGGCTTCTCCATCAGGGGAGTTGAGAGTGCCAAGGTGAGGACCATGATGATGATACAAGTTAGCATCTGCTTTGTTTTCTTGAAATGCAAGCGCATGTATGTAGTAGCGGCTAGGCCTGAGGTAGTCAGCGTTTTGGCGCATATCCTACCTCCTCCGAGGATTGCTGGATGTTTTTCTGCTACTATCACAGTTCTATGACTCCCGTTAAAACAAAGCTTCAGGTGATAAATGATGGATTAGGTAGTGGCAAAGGAGAAGGAGCAGGAGGAACAGGGACCATTCACATCAATATAAGGCCAGTCAACCACATATGTCTTGTAGGATATGTTTCTGTAACAAAAGGAGCGGTTCGGCTACACAGTTCTAGGGCATACAGTGAGTGCAATGCCTACCAAAAATTTTGAGGCACTCCAATGCCCCTTGGAAATGATATGGAGGTCAGAGGGCCTTAACTAAACCGTTTTTTCCATTTATACCAACTGGGTCTCCTGTACACTGTTAGCCTAAGCAGTGAATGGAAGGCTTTCCAAAAATTATGAGGAACTTGCAATGCCCCTTACAAGAGCCATGCAGTACAGCATATTACAAACATAAGTCCCATTATTGGAGAGTGGGTCTCCCATAGTATTTGCTTATGCCTTCCAAGCAAAAGCTTCAAAAAATTAGGAGGAAATGCAGAGCCCGTTCGAAGGCTCGTGGAGGTCCCAGTAGCTTAACAAGATGGTTTTAATGCCCCTTACAAGAGACATGGAGGTCAGAGTGGTATAACAAGACACTTTTAATGCCCCTCAGAAGAGACGTGGAGGTCAGAGTGGTATAACAAGATGCTTTTAATGCCCCTTACAAGAGACGTGGAGGTCAGAGTGGTATAACATGACGCTTTTAATGCCCCTCAGAAGAGACGTGGAGGTTAGAGTGGTATAACAAGATGCTTTTAATGCCCCTTACAAGAGCCATACAGTACAGCATCTTAAAAATATTATTCCCATTATTGGGGAGTGGGTCTCCCACAGTCTTTGCTTATGCCTTCCAAGCAAAAGCTGACAAAAATAAGGACGGAGGAACTTTCAATAATGGCAACACGGACCACGGTCACCCTGGTGGTATAGTGGTGGTGGAGGCTGAGGATAAGGAGAAGAACATAAAACAGCCGAAATGAGGAAGCGTATACCCATGTGTGGGTGTGAAGTGGTGCATGGGAATACACCTCCCGAAATAACACCGTGGATTTGACTTTATGTTACTCTGCTGTCATTTGGTGGTGATGAGAAGTCTTTCCCAATCTAGCCCTTGTTCATTTTGATAAGGGTCAGCTTTGTCAGTTGACAGGAGAGTGTGCTCATCAGTTATAATTCCCCCAGCGGCACTAAACACGCTCCGATAACACGCTAGCGTCAGGGCAGGCCAGGACCTCCAAGGCGTACAGAGCGAGTTCATTCCAAGTGTCCAGATTGGATACCCAATAATTAAAAGGCACAGAGGGAGCACGCTGGTACGGTCGGCAAGGTACTCCCTCACCATCTTTTGAAACTTTCCACTCCTTGTGAGAGTACCCCGCGCCTCAGGGTCTGAGAAAACTGTCCCAGAACGTTGACAGTGTTCCCCTGCCTCTACTAGATTGGAGTTGCCTCTCTCTCGCTTGTACGCTTTGGTTGGTCAACGAACTGTGACCTCTGCCGCTAGAGTGTTCAGATGGGAATTTTTTTTTTAAACAGTTCTGCAGCAAGGGCCTTCTGGTACTGGCCCATTTTTGTAGACCTCTCCACCTCAGGAATAAGAGAGTGAAAGTTCTCCTTGTAGCGGGGGTCTACAAGTGTCACCAACCAGTAATGACTGTCACCCAACATTTTAACAACGTGAGGATCACTGTTAAGGCAGCGCAACAAAGTCAGCCATGCGTGCTAGACTGGTAACGGGCAAGATTTCCGTGTCCTCACCAAGATGACGACTGACCATGCTCTCCTCCTCCCCCCTGTCCTCAGGCCACCCACACTGAACCGACGGTATGACACTTGTACAGGTACTACCATCTACAGCGCATGATAACAGCTCCTGTTCCTCCTCCTCCTCTCCCTCTGTCCCCCAATGCACGTTGGGATGAGATGAGGCTGGGCTGTGTGTAATCGCCCACTACGGCTTCTTGATCCATCTCATCATACTTCGGCTGCAATGCCTCCTCTTTAATTCTCTGCAGAGAGCGTTGCAAAAGACAGACAAGTGGGATGCTGACACTAATGATGGCGTCATCACCACTCACCATCTTAGTGGCCTCCTCAAAGTTTGTCAGGATGGTACATATGTCAGACATCCAGGTCCACTCATGAGGTCATATGTGTGGAGTCTGACCTGAATATTGATGGCCTTGTTGCAGCTGGTACTCCACAACTACTCTTCTGCTCACAAATCCTTTGCAACATGTGGAGGGTAGAGTTCCAACATGTGGGGACATCACACACCAGTCGGTGTGCCGGAAGCTGCAAACGCTGCTGCAACACAGCAAGGGCGGCGGAAGCTGTAGCCGACTTGCGAAAATGAGCTGACAGGCGGCGTACTTTCACGAGCAGATCTGGCAACTCGGGGTACGATTTAAGAAACCGCTGAACCATGAGGTTAAGCACATGAGTCAGGCATGGTACGTGTGTGATCTCGCCTCACGTCAGAGCTGCCACCAGGTTACGGCCATTGTCACACACGACCATGCCTGGATGTAGGTTCAGCGGTCTCAGCCACAGATCTGCCTGCTCTTTCACAGCTGTCCACAACTCACAAGCAGTGTGAGGTTTATCACCTAAGCTTCTGAGTTTCAGCACAGTCTGTTGCCACTTGGCGGAGGCAGTACTGCAGTGCTTCCAGCTTGTAACTGATGTGGTGATATCTGAGATGGAGGCTGAACATGAGGAGGAGGAGGAGGAGGATGCGCAGGAGCTGTACACTGTGGGGGCAACTCTGACTGACATAGGGCAAGTAATCCTCGGTGTGGGGAGGATGTGTTCCGTCCCAAGGTCCAACTGGGTCCCGGCTTCCACTATGTTTACCCAGTGTGCCGTCAGAGAGATGTACCGTCCCTGGCCACAAGCACTTGTTCCCGTGTCCGTTGTCAGGTGGACTCCTGGTAACTGCGTTGTTGAGGGCACGGCAGATGTTTTGGGACACGTGCTTGTGTAGTGCGGGGATGGCACACCAGGCAAAATAGTGTTGGCTGGGGACCGAGTACCTACCGAGGGACGGCCACCGCCATAAGCTTGCGGAAGGATTCCGTCTCCACCAGCCTAAAAGGCAGCATTTCCAACGCAAGCAGTCGTGAAATGTGCGAATTTAGGACTGTGGCCTGTCGGGCGTTAGCTGCGAATTTCCGCTTTCGTTCAAAGGTCTGGGATATGGACAATTGAACGCTGTGGTGGAACGTGGACGTGGATTCTGTTTCTTGAGAAACTGGCATAACAAGTGAAGACTGAGAGGAGGGGGAATCTTTACATGCAGTATGGACAGGGGATTGCCTTGCACACACAACAGGGGGTTCTATTGCACGCACAACAGCGGAAGCAGCAGTGGTGACACCCGCTGACACTGGTCGTGGACCCTGGGGTTCGTCCCACAAAGTTGGGTGCTTTGCTGCCATGTGCCTGATCATGCTGGTGGTGGTCAGGCTGGTAGTTTTGTCACCCCTGCTGATGTTGGCATGGCAGGTGGTACAAATGGCCTTTTTGGGGTTATCAGCAGAGTCTTTAAAAAAATTCCAGACTCTGGAAGACCTACCGCTTGTACTGGCAACGTCCCTCGTGTTGGTGTTACGGGAAACGGTTGCCTGCCTTCTGTCTGCGGCCACCACACTGCTTCTTCCTGCCTGTTGGGGTACTCTGCCTCCCTCCCCCTGTGTGCTGCTGGCCTCACTCTGCATGTCCTCCTGCCACGTTGGGTCAGTTACTAGATCATCCACCACCTCCCCTCTTCCACTTGCGCACCACGATGCTCCTCCTCACTTCCTGGCAATTGTGTCTAGTCATCGTCCACCTCTTGTGACAAATTGACAGCGTCGACTTCCTGTGGCCGTGGCTGTTCAAATATTTGGGCATCGCTACATGGGATCTCCTCTTCCACCACTTCAAGCGTAGCAGGCGAGGGGCACAAATATGGAAATGGACCAGTGAACAGCTCTTCAGAGTGTCCAAGTGTGGGATCAATTGCTGTCTGACGACACTCGGCATGGTGGGAGGAAGGAGCATCAGGGTGAAGAGGAGTATGCGGTCGAGATTCACGGCTACTAAGAGTTGACCGTGTGGAAGACAGAGCGGAGGTGGTGGTGCCCAGGTAACTGGAAGTATTATCTGCTATCCAATTAATAACCTGTTCACACTGATCAGTTCGCAATACTGGTGTTGTTCTGTGCTTCCCTAGTAATTCGATCAAGAAGTGGGAGCGAGAAGATGTGGCTGTTGGTTGTGGCACATTTTCACCTTGGCCACGGCCCCGTCCTCTGCACGCACCATCACCAGAACGTCCAGTTCCACGTCCCTTGCCACACGCTTTGCCCATTGTAAAGGAAGTAAAATAGCTAACCCTTTTTCCATTGATAGTGCGAGTGTAATAAAAAGTAGATTAGAACCGTGGAAGAGGAAAACCACAGTTCTATTTCTCTGGCCTACACCCGACTGTTTGTTTTTTTTAGATATAGAAAGGCCCAAAACTGGATACTACACAGATTTTACCCGTTGAACTGCAAAACCACACTTCTGTTTCTGTGGCCTATACCAGACTCTTTTCAACAGATATATTTGTTTCTGCAAAATCAGAGACACTTTTTTTTGGGGGGGGAGGGGACACCAATAGGTTAATAAGACGGGTATTTGTACAGTGTGTAGGAGGAAAAAAAAAAAGAGGATTTCGATGAAAAAAAGGGATTTTTACTGGGCCCCCGAGACCTGCAGCTAAGTCTAGCAATTTCAGAAACAGGAGCACACAGGACTGTAATGCAGCGTTTGATGGTATAACCACTGCGTCTCCTATATAGCCTGCCTGATATCTGGGATGGATATTAGTCCTGAGAAGGACTGTTTGTTCTGGCAGCCTTTACAGACCCTACAATAACTATTTTGCAGCAAAAAACTCTCCCTAGCTCAGCAGCGCTGTCTCTACACTGTCTGATCCGGAGCATCTGTGTCCAAGATGGCGGCGCCCGGTTTTAAATACTCGAGGTGACGCTGTGCGGCCAGCCAATCACTGTAATGCCCACTAACATGGCTGCGGCATTACAGTGACTGGCTGGCAATCCCTGCATGTTCATTGGCTCTGTAAAGAGCGCCAAACATGCAGGACGGAGACCAGAGCTCCCGCCCGAGTAACCCGGAAATGCTCGGTGCTCGCCGAACATCCCGAGTAGCGTGATGCTCGGACTAGTACCGAGCAGAGTCTAGCATGCCCGCTAGTGAGTAGTGCCCGCTACTCCCGACACCAGGAGGGGCGACCTGATGGGGTTCCCACAGGAGACCCAGGTCGAAGCCCTGCGGAGGAAAGAATTCTGCAGGCGGGAGCTCCAGCAGCTGGAGAAGGAGCTGCGCGCTCGGTGGGCGCGTTGCGAGCGTCTGGAGGCCAGGAACAAGGCCGCAAAGGCTCAAGTCCGTCAGGAGGAGTCTGCCCACCCCAGCCCCCGCGAGGAAGGACTCGTGGTAAAGTTTGACCTGAAAGCTGGGTGGGGCTTTATACAGGATCCAAACTTTGCGAGGGACATTTTCGTAAACCGGCGGGATGTTGAGCCCGAGCTGGAACAGGGTCATCCCGACCGGAATCTATACCCCGGTGACCATGTCACCTACACACGTCACCACGGGGAACGCGGGTGGTACGCCGTACAAGTGTACCGCGTGGTCGAGAACACCCCCCCGCTGGACATACCTTACGACCCGGCTGGGTCAGGTAAGAACCAGCAGTACCCCAGGCGGGGACCACACTATTAATCCAGCAAGTAGGACTGAATACTATGTAAATAGTCACCCGTAAGGGTGCAGTAGTTGAAGTTTGAAATAATGTTTTCTTAGAGTGTGTGTTTTCATAATTACCCGTCAGGGTATACAGACTCCAGGCTGGGGACTGTGAACAGCCGAAAACTTGTCTTGTATATAGTTCTGCACTTCTTAAAGTGCTTCCTATTGGTTTTATAAGTACGATCACATGACCTCAGAAGAAAAACCCGTTTGGTGTGGCGGAAGACGTGGTCCATCACCAGGATCACCCATGCCCTGCAGCCACGCCCAGGGCCTACGTTGAGGGTTTGCAGACGGGTCCCTCATGCTGCTAAATTTGCACTCGTTTACCAGAATGTTATGGAAAGTGTTTTATAATGATAAATATACTCTGTAACGTTAAAGTGATGTGCCTCCCATAAAGGAAAGATATATAATCTTATATGCAAATGCATTCTTAAAAATTTGCATGTCTAATATGTTTTGCTCTGTTCCAGCCCGCGGACGTGCTGTGTTTTACCAAGGGGGGGGGGGGGGGGGGGAGTGTGGCGCCCATGAGGGCTCAGTCGCCACAGAGGTACTGCACCTCACCCAGAGGTGTGGTGTCTCCTCTCAGGTAACATGTAAGGAGGGAGTGCTACCCGGAACCCCAACACCCGCATTCAACACTACACTGCTCCAGGCCGGCTGGAGGGGCAACATGCATGAGCGCACCTGCTGAGCCTGTCCCTGGCTGGAGTGGGGGGAACCCAGAGGTAGGGGGAACCAGTAGTGGGTGTGGGTGGAGGAAGTAGTTTAAGGGAGCACTATAGTAGTAGGTATATAAAGGGGAGCCATTTTAGGGTGGCAGGAGAGTTCGGTAGAGGAGTCAGTGGAGAACAGTCAGGGATCAGAGTCTCTTTAGGAGCTCTGCTCCACAAGCAGGGCCCAGTGCTAGAGGCCCAGGAGGGGAGCAGAGGAGTAGGCTCCGATCTAAGGGAGCGATCCTAGGGTGTACGGTGAGTGCAGGACGGCACCCGTACGCCCCACCTCTGTCAGAAGAGAGGGATCGTAGGCCGCAGGAAGGGGACCGGCCCCTGGTCCAGCCGTGTAACTCCAGGTCTCGGCTGGGAAAACCAGAGCTTCTGGCTTATATAGTCAGTTGCTGAAGCCTCATTCTAATCCCCGTGACGGTCAAGCAGGTCCGGGAGCTCCAACGTACAGGAGGGGCTTCAGAGCACCCGAACCAGATTGAGAGTGGGAAGCACAGGGCAGGAGGGAGAAAGCTAGACAGTCTTCACGCTGGGTCTAGGAACACAAGAAAGTGGGGTTCTGTCAGGTGCTCCTAATCTACCTGAGGAAGTGCTGAACCTCTGCCTGGTGAACACAGTGCGATGTGGGAGGCCGACAACTGTACAGTGCACCAATGGAACTGTCATAAGAACTGTGAGTAAAAGGCTCGGATGACTGCACCACACTGCCTCCGTCCATTCTTTATCTGCGCCATCTTTCCCTCCCTGCACTACAACGCCCAGTGCAACTTTCACTGCCTTACACTGCCCTGGAGCAAGCTCTACCTGTGGAGAGCCACACCATCCCGGTTGACGTAACACCAGCTCCAGAGGACTGCTCCGCAGCGGCGGCTCCCTTTGGCCGCATTCCACAGGTGGCGTCACAAACACTTTCCCCAGATCCCCCAATATCTTCCCCTTTTTACTGACCGCCCTGGGTCACAGACCGGGCCAGCCACGGTGATATCCCCTATACCGGCATCCATAGGCCCGGCTGCCGAGTACCCCACGGCCCAGGGGGCGCGTCATAATAGTAGAAAATGCCATGTGATCTTCTTGCAGATGTTTCCTATGGCATTTTAGGATTATGTAGATACAAGTCTGTGCATCAGTACAGGGCAGAACACAAGAGTGGTGTATGATCAGAGCTGCGGTAATACATTATACCTGTATAACAATTGGCGCAGGCTTTGGTACTTTCCGGTCTCCTTTCAGAGGCTGCCCGTTCTTCTGGGTCATTACTTGCTTGTTGACATTTCCTAGAGCTTTTCTTGATGTTTTCCCACATGATACAGAACCGCGCACTTTTGACAAGTGACTTTCCTTTAGGGAAATATAGATCATGTGAGGACGGTTCCTGAGCCAACCATGTGGAGCATCAATGGGCATGAAAGTGAAAGATTGCCAACACCAAAGCTGCAGAGGCAAAAGTCTTCCAATACACAAGGAACAGAATTATGCCCACCTGGATGTCAGGTGTACTAGTAATCCCAGCACCCAACCCTCATGCCCAAAAGGACTACGTCATTTCTGCACTAAAAGTATTTCACGTGTCAAAACCCCACTGAAGTGGCACTTTAACCCCTTACCAACATGATTTGCAGTTACATCATATGCCAGCTCTGACTTCTTGCCTGGAAGATGATGGCTGTGATATTTAGCCATCATCTGCCTTTAATAGCCACATGTAGAGCAGAGCTCCACCTGTTAGAGATGGACAGCAGCATTAACAGCGAACTGAGAAGGGAGTCATGCCATGTGCCCAACTGTGCCCCTGTAACACGATCGTGGGATGCCATCACTGCCAGGAAGGAGTCTGCTGAAAAGACCCATGCCTGTCATGACAGATCTGAGAGTGCTGGCTATATACTGCAGTATTGCTGTACATAACACAAGAAATCAGATGATAGCATGTTCACATCCCCTAAGGCTATGTGCCCACGATGCAGAAATGCTCCGGATTTTTCCTGAGCGTTTCTGCATCTCCCCTGGCAGAAAAAAGCATGCGGATTGTACATGCGGATAGTACATGTGGATAGTACATGCGTTTTTCCTGCCACGGACATGCGGATGTGAAGAGCTCTTCACATGCATTTCCACATGCGGGTTTTCAAGCGCTTTCCAAGCGATTTTAGCATCACTTAGAAAGTGCTTGTCAACTTGGTCACACTATATAAATCCATGCAACCGGCATGGATTTATATAGTGTGATCCGAGAGAATGTCAAAAAATAAAAAATAAATCTATACTTACCATCCGATGGCCCCCGGAGTCTTGCTTCACTCGGTGCTGACTGCTGGCAGATCGCGGTACACTGCACTGAAGGACCTGCCGACATCAGCATTGCGTGACCCGTCACATGAATATGACGTCAGCGCAGGTCTTTCAGTTCATCGCGATTTGCTGGCATGAGAGGAGGAGCGCAACGGGGACCGCCAGAAGGTAAGTATCATTTATTTTTTATTTTATTCTTTTTTTCACAGTTTCTATGGTACCTGGGTCCGGAGGAGAGTCTCCTCTCCTCTACACCTGGGTACCATCCGCACATTGGAACACGTGGATTGCGCATCTACATATACAGTGATGCATAGTCCATGCGTTCTAATGCAAGTCAATGGCAGCGAAAACGCAGCACTTCCACAAAATAATTGGTAGTGCTGGGTTTTTTTTCCGCAATGATAATCCGCAGCGGAAACTTCCACAGCATGTGCACAGCACAAGCGGATTATCATTGGGGAAGATGGCAGGCCTTCTACCATGCGTTTTTTAAGCATTTCTGCAGCGTTTTTGCCGCTGCGGAAACACTTAAAAAGGAATCGTGGGCACACAGCCTAAGGGGACAAAAAGGAAAAAGTTTAATCTCTACATTCAAATCACTCCTGCCCCTCTATGACCCATTTTAAAATAAAACATATGGGGGCTACTTCTGTAAAAGTCCAATCAAAATATAAAAATAATTAACCTGATCGACATAAAAACAAAAACCCTCATATGGCTGTATTGACAGAAAAATAAAGCTACTGCTCTTAGAAGAATAAGAAAAATGCAGAGCCGGGAAATAAAATGGTCAGGAAGGGGTTAAATTCTGCCACTTCTATAGAAAATTGAACCCATTTCGCTGACTGCCTTCAATGGCAGCCAAATAAGGCAGAGGGTTAGAGGAATACCGACCTTATATTGTAGACTTCTAGGATGCTTAAGAAGTGGACAATCCCTTTAAGCTACATTGTGCAGACAAAGCCGTGGCAGTGTAGAAGGCCGACAAGATCTCAGTGGAAAGGCTGCAGGTTTGCGTCTGCATTAGGCAAGTTATAGAGGTAGAAGTGTTGGGACCTTGTTGCTGTGCAGGTAGAATCTGGAGCCTCGGCACCGTCCTGCGGAGCCCATACTACAGGGAGGAGGAGCAGCGCCATGTGTAGTAATCTGAGCAGGATAGTCAGTGTTCAGCCAGCACTGATGGAGACTGACACCCCAACTCATTACCCAATACATGACCGGCTTAAAGACCCTCTCCCATCAGAGCTTATCCTCTTACTATATTGTAATCAGATTATACAGCACGGCACTTACAGCGGCTCATTATACCTTTCTACTGGGCTAATTATTCTCTTTTCTCTGCTCTATGTAGAATTAGCTGGGTCCCCTCCTGACCCAGCCGCTCTCATCCCCCTGCCAGGGACTTTTGCAGTGACTTATGACTCCTACAAGGAAAACTGACCTCCTGTTTCTACATACAGCTTATAAATATTAGCAAAAATGTCCAATCACATTGTAAATATAACGACATCCAAAAATGTGTGCGTCCAATGGACATTCCACACGGACAGTGTAGACCATAGACAGTTATGTAAAAGAATGGGAAGCCACTAGGTGGCAGCACAACGTCACATAACAGGATTTTTTATCCAGATGGCTGTGAATCTACTAGTCATTAGGTTACCTGACTCAAGTAATCATTCATAGATCTCCACAGCCAAATGTAGATGTATTGAAGTAGAACAGTGAGAGCAGAACCAGTTAGGCTTGTATTTTACCAGTGAGATTCAAAGACACAATTTAAACTTCCTTGACATTACAATAATAAATACCAACCAAGGCCGGTTACCACAACACTGAAAACTGACAGCCACAAGTGGGTTACTATCCTGGCAGAGCTACCATCCGGCTCCCCTACGTAGAGGAATACCGAAAAGCCAATATATACGCCTAAGGAGAAATTGCTCAACGGTGAATGAGTACATGATAAAATCGAGGGAATTACAAAAACGCTTCCTACAAAAGGGATATCCTAAAAAAGTGCTAGGCCAACGCCCTTACAAGAGACAGAAATTCTCTATTGACCCCTAAAGCACGAGAACAACAAGATAATGAGATCCATCTAATAGGAACCTACGACGACCGAAATCAGGGGGTGATGAACATACTCTATGATCTTTGGGCAATTTTGAGATCAGATAAAGATCTGCAAGATGTGGTCCCTGAGAGCCCCAGGGTCACATACAGGAGAGGCAGGAACCTTAGAGATCACCTTGTGCGCAGCCACTTTGTGGAGGACAACACGGGCAAAACAACGTGGCTGAGCAGTGACACCACGGGGACTTATAGATGTGGTGACTGCAAAGCCTGCAAATACATCAAGCCTGCAAGAAATTTATCAGTGCCACAACCAAACTAGAAGACCAAAATCGCGAATTCGCAAACTGCAAGACGCAAGGAGTAATCTATATGGCAACTTGCCAATGTCCGATGAACTACATCGGCAAAACCAAAAGAGTTCCGGAGACGGATATTGCACCATATCGGTTATGTCAGACGTAGAGAGGACACAACTCTCTCGAGACACATGCTTGAGAAACACACCTTGGACCCGTTTTCTTTATACTTTCAAGCCATTGAAGTAGTACGCCCCCCCGAGAGGAGGTAATTGGGACCAACTGCTGCTTCAGAAAGAAAGTAGATGGATCCATAGAATGAAATCCTATAACCCACACTACATAAATGAAACATTGTCCTTCTCATGTTTCATTGACACATAATAACATTTTCACCCCCTATGAAACCTCTTGAACCTCGCTAGACCTAAAAACTCTCTAAAATATAATATGTAGAATCCAGTCCATGTTCTTCATAATGGATATTGGTCCACATAACTATCAAATCAGCGCCATATAGGACCAAAACTATTAAAGTTATTATACTTTAAAATCACAAAATGACCTCTTGAACAAATTGAACTTTAATAACAATTGGACAAATTTCATCAGAATTTCTTCCTTTGTTTTTAGATTATAAAATACTCATCTGAAGACTTAATAATACAGATACATCGATACAATCAGACACACTGATACAATCAGAATAAAAGTCATCCCAATGTCTATTATTATGGACATATTGATACGATCAAATGAAATGAACTTTGAGGAAATAGACGTCCGCAAGCGTTTGCTGGTGCGGAAGCAGTGACATAGCCAGATGGCATTTGTCACGATGAAAGGAAGTTCTGCATCGATGTAAGTGTAGGTGGGACGAGGTAGCACATGAAACAGGCAGATCTGTCTGTAAACAAAACAAATGACAAACTACGAACAAACACTATTAACAACTCATATCGCAACAAACTCAGAGACGACATTATAAGATGCAATGCAATATACCAGTCTCCTTCCCTAGATATAAAAGACATATTAATACTGTGAGATCGCAGTGCAGCCAAGACATCTCTGTGAGAAAAAGATCCTATTGGAAGAATGAGACGAGTCCCTGCATGATTATATGATCGCAACATGATACGCCTGCAACGCACCCGAGTCACTCGATTGGATGACAGAAGGGGGGGCGCACAAGAGGTGGCACCAACTTTCCTATAAAGTCACGCTGGTTTAGCCGCCAGACGCTGCCGGCAACCCTGCCAATAAGTTTATTACAAAACTATCGTACTATCAAACCAAAAAAGATCATAGACTGAGCCCCTGATGACCATGAGAGTCTCATATAAGAATGATGAAACGCGTAGGGCTGAGCATTTCTATAGAAAGTACTACAAGAGATGATTAGCCAGGCTACCTCAATATAAAGCTCCTAGATCAGGAGAAACAAGCACCGCACCGGTATATGACGGCAGCACTATAAAGCCGTTCTGAAGAGAATAGCACAGGACATGGTAAAATGAATATTATTAATGCCATTATCAGACTGCAGACTCACAATGAGGAGAAATGAGATGGCATGATTTCTAATAGCCAGAGGCTAAATTGAAAAGGGAGTTATAAATATAAATAAAGAGATACCCCTAGGAATTGTGACTAATCCCTGGCCTCCCAACAAGACAATATATATAAATGGTTAGCCGGTGAGATAAATTAAAACCATACACAATAGTCCTATGTTTAGGATAATTTTAGGAAATTTGTCACGGATTTTGGACACTTAATATCTTTTTAAAATATTGAATAAAGGTTATTTTTTATATTTTACTCCCATTGGATTTGACTGTGAAATACTGCAGAATTATCTTGGACCATATTTATACTATATAAAACAGTGAGGGGTCAATATTGGTTTAGTAGTTTCCATATTACTCTGGATAGGCTTCTCAGTGTCTGCGGCATGGCAGGCTGGATGGCAGCGTTCTGCTACGATCCAGCCTGCCATCTCAATGTAGCAGAGCTGGAGCCGTCGTGGGAACCATGGAAAGGTAAAGATGAGGTTCGTTAATTATTTTACAGCTATTGCAGGAGACATTGGCTTCAGCTGGAATGGGCGTGACGGTAAGTAGAGTTTAATTTAGGATATTAAAGTATTGTGTTTATTTCAATTAAAAGATTTTATTCTGGGTGTTGGTGTTTTATTCACTTTCACTATGGGGTTAGTAATGGGCGCGTCTTATAGACACCTCCTCATTACTAACCTGGGCTTGATGTCAGCTGGCATTATAAGCCGACATCAACCCCAGCCCTATTACCCCACTGCCACCGCTACAGGGCAGTGGGAAGAGCGAGGCTAAGTGCCAGAATTGGCGTATCCTATGGATGCGTCATTTCTGGGGCGGCTGAGGGATGGTGTTTCTAGCCTGGCAGGGGGCCAATATTCATGGCACCCTTCCTGGGCTATTAATATCAGCCCCCAGCTGTCTGCCTAGCCTTTGCTAGCTATTAAAATAGGGGGACCCCACGTCATTTTTTTTTGGGTCTCCCATTTTAAGATGGCGGATACACAGGTGCAAAATACTGATGAAACAATCACTCACAACCTACCATTTCATGGAGGGGGTGACTGCCTAGTATTAGAATTGCACAAAGATAGGCTTTTATAGGGTGCTGTTCACACTAGGGTAGTGCACAGTATCCGGCTTACAGCCTATTAGTTACGCCCATACTATTCGACTAGGCGGGCTTCCCGGTACTAGGGGGTGCACTTGGATAGTACCGGGCAGCCCGCCTAGTCGAATAGTATGGGCGTAACTAATAGGCTGTAAGCCAGATACTGTGCACTACCCTAGTGTGAACAGCACCCTATAAAAGCCTATCTTTGTGCAATTCTAATACTAGGCAGTCACCCCCTCCATGAAATGGTAGGTTGTGAGTGATTGTTTCATCAGTATTTTGCACCTGTGTATCTGTGGTGCCCCTGAGGGTTCGACCGCCACAGGGATGCTGCACCTCTTTAATGGGGTGTAGTGTTCCTCCTTTGAGGTAAGAACAGTGCGATGGTCAGGACCCCAGCTTCACATCCAACACCACACTTCTCCCACCAGAGGGGCCTATTTGGCACTAGGTGCTGCCCCTACTGGAAGTTGGGAGACTGAGGAACCAAGAGATAGGGGAACCACTTAGTGGGTAAGGGTGGAGGATTCACATTTTAGTGACACTTTAAATTTCATATTTAATACACAGCCATTTTTGGTTCTGGGTTCTTTGATCGTGATCTCCCTCCCTGTGTGGACCTGCAGAGGATGGAGACACGGCCCTCGTATCTTGGCCTTGGGTCGAGGGGCAGGTTGCAGATAATGTATGCCTCAGCCCGGTCAAGGACCATGACCAAGAAGGCCTGGAGCTTAGGAGTGTAGTTCCACCGCAAATGGATCCCGGGGGGATGCAGACGGAGCGGTATACGCCACCTGTCCTCGCCAACCTGATCTATTCAGAGGGATTCTGGCTGCAAGAGGGGTACCGGCACCCGACACCTGACCTTGCTACTCTATGTCCTGGTCAGGGAAGCCCGGCAGGCCCTGAGGATCCCACCGGGTAACGGAAGGAGCGGAGCTGCCACACGTACCCTTTTTCTGAGTGAAGTTCAGATAGAGATCCAGCCTATCTGACGCACCCCCTGGGCCATATTCTTTATGGGAATATCCGGAGCCGGATCAGATGGGAGTTGTAGTCTTCCGAGTGGCTGTGACCCGGTCCGTGCCCAGGGTGTCAAACTCAGTTGTATGTGGCAGTCCTACAGATGTTAATAAGTTCTTAATGTCGACTACGCCACCCGTTGTATTGCGGTCACTATGGCCGCCGCTGCAGCAGGGTCCGCTGAGGCTGATGGTGTAGGTGCAGCTTGTGATGGTATAACCCCCAACGGGTGGGGTATAGCCTCAGGGGGTCAGGTGCAGAGGATGGGGGTTGTGGTGGTGCAGCATAGGTGTTAAATGAAGACAGAGTCGGGTTGTGCAGTTTAGGGTGTTTTTACTCACTGCTGATGTTCCGGTCACTCCAGCTTCAAGTGACCTCCCGAGCCGTGCTGCATCCACCAGGTCCTGGATCCAGCCAACCCCCAAGCGAGTCCGGAGCGTGACCCTGAGCTCTCCTTCTGTCCTTTCTCTGGCCGTCCCCACTATTGATCCACCCAGGTCCAGCTCCCTCGGGCCTTCTGTTGGGAGACCCTTGGCCTTGGGTTCCCTGACCCTCCACGTGGTATGCCTTCGTGGTGGATGTGGTGGGTGGCCGTGGCAGACGCTGCCCACGGCCTCCGGTCTCTGGCTGGGGTGTGTTTTTGCCCCCACCAGCTTGGGTTCCGGTACCCTGATGCCGACTCTTCACCCGTGGATTGGATTTGGGTTCTTAGAGTCCTTTCTTCTGTTTCCCCCTCTGGGTCTCTCTTTCTTCTCCTCTCTCACTCTCTGGGGCTGCTCTGCTCCTCTTCCTCTGACTTCTCTGCAAAGGCTGACAGACTGACCCTGTTCTTAGATGGTGCCCACCTTATATACACCCTCTATGTGTGAGCTCAGGTGACCAGCACCCAATGAGCTCCTATCTTTACCCAGGCTGCTCCCCCTATCTGCCCCTACACTACTTGGGATGTTCCACCCCCCTCCCACTCCAGCCAGGAACAGACTCGGTCGTACCTGCACATTTCTAAGTGGGAGTACCGTCGGTCTGCTCCTCGGAAATGGGATGTGTGTAGTGCATGCAGCCTACCGAGCTCAGGTCCACACTCCATCCTTACCCGGGAGTGGAATATCACACCTCTGGGTTGAGGTGCAATACCCCTGTAGCAGCCGAATCCTCAGGGTGCTACATATCTACACACAGACAGGAAAGGACTCTGTCTGAAGTCTAAGAACACTCTGGTGCGGGGTTCTGATTGAACACTGGACTTACTCGGAGGTTGTCGGACCCCCCCGTCTCTGGTGACCGCAGAACTCCGCGAGGAGCAGGGAGAAGCCTTTCAACTGCAATCTCCACAGTGAGTAAAAACCCTGGAAGTTAACCTCTATGGCCTCCGGACTCTTTATTCTGCATTACACCGCACTACGCAGCACCAGGCCTCCTATACTACAACCCATCCTGTCTCTCTGCCCTGAGGCCCTGCTCCGCTTGTGTGGAGTAGTACCAACGACGGCTGCCATAACATCCTGCCTCAGCGGACTGCAGCAGCGCTGGTGGCCTTCACCAGGCGCCACAGGTGGCGTAGTCAAGATCAGCCACTCAACCCGGATAAGCACGTACCATCCTTTTTAATGTGACGGCCCTGAGCACTGGGCACGGAGCGGGTCCGGGCCATGGCTGCACCCCATCGACAATATAGGACCCGGCTCCGAGTCCCCCAACCCCCAGGGTAGGGCTTCCAGCGTCACACATATCCGCCATCTTTATGTGGGTCTGCTGCATCCTGGTAGTGCATTTGGCTTTGAAGATCTGGCCAGGAAAACACTGCTGCCCTTTCCTCACCCCCAGCATAGTGAGCGGGGGTGAGGAGCAAGGGGGAATGGGTGTGTGGAAATAATATAAGGAACAGGGAGGGATGTGTCAGGAGACAGAGTAGGGGGAGAAAAGTTTGTGCGGGCACATAATAGAGACTGGGTAATGTGGGGAAAGGGGTAACATGAAGAGACAGTGTGAGGGCATACCAAAGGAGACAGTACATGTACTGATGGTGGTTCTAGTGATGTTGTACTGTACTGATGAGGGTTGTGATGCTGTATTTCTGCATACTGCTGGTAGTTCTATTGATGTCTTTTTGTGCAGTTATTGGTTCTGATCCTGTACACATGGAACAGTCCATAACTTGTAAGATTACATGATACATGGCCATGTTAATAAAGTGTTGTGCTGTCTGAGAAGAGTTACTGTTTTTATTTGTTTTAGGAAAATTAAAGGGTTTGTTCAAGTTTGTGATGAAAGTCTGCAATCACTGACAGCATAGCTCTGAATTCTCATCGTGCGCATGTGCACTGCATGCGGTCAGGATTCTCTGGTGCTAGTGGTGAGAGCAGGAAGTCTTGAAACCACAATTATGCGAATTGCATACACATGATCACATGCCGACTAGACATGCATGGCCTCATTCTATACAAATTACTTGAGTGAGGCTGGTCACGTTTAGTTGGAATGTGGCCAGAAGTATGAAAATCTCATACTTGCATGCACATGACCTTTCAGGATTCTCCTGTACTGGAGGAAAGGTGAAAGTGTGCAGTGCATGCGCTGCGAGTATTCAGAAGTCTGCAGTCACCTAGAGTTCTTCCGACTTTAATCACAAACCTGGACAACCCTTTTAATTATACAATTAAGTACTGTAGCATGCCCAATCCTAAGAGCGTGTAATATACTCAATGTCAGGATTCAGCTCTGCTAGCTGGGTCCAGCAGACACCACATGACCACTCGTATGTGATTTTCATACTTACGGTTATGTGACAACTAGCCTTTAATCCTGCTTCTCTTCATGAAATAGGGGCTGTAGTTTTTGACTGAAATTGAGAGAATTAGGAAGAGTAGCTAGTCACGTGACTGTCAAAAAGCAAATCGTATATGAGCGGTCACATGACTACTATTCAAACTGCATGAGCGGTGTGTGTGGGGGGCGCCAAACTGAATTCCTGCTCCGGGTGCCGGAAAACAGATCTGCCTCTGCTAAGCTTGCAGATATGGTCAGAAGGTTCTGTAAGACATTGCTCTATAGATCAGATATTCTTCCAGAAACAAACCGCCTGGAAGCCTCCTTGTCAGATTTATGCTTAAGAACTAATTATATTTTACTTTAAATATTTCTAATAAAGAAAATAATCAATACAGTAATTATAATCCATAATATTCCAATATGTTATATTACTTGTGATGCGTCTGATATAGTCTAGCTTTATTAAATCATGTTTTGTTTCTGTAAAGGAAATCAAGGCTGAGCCTGCAGATATTGTTAGAAAGTTCTGTACCATGTTATTCTATAGATAAAATGTACTCACAGAAACCAGGTGTCTGGAGGTCTCCTGCAACAGACTTATCCTTGAGAACTAAGAATTGTAATGTTTAATCTGAACATGCATGGAAACTTTGTTACTGTGAGCCAGAACTTTGGTTTAGATACTGCACTCTTCTGTAACAGAGTAGCTCCCTCTCTCATTCATAGGGGTCCTGTATACACAATTTATGTCTCATCTCCATCTCTGAACTGTAACTATTATTCAAAATACATTTTTCTCTCATTCTAATCACCTGTGAATATGGATGTTTTGCTTGGAATACAGATTTCCATGTCATTTCATTATATTGTCTGGGCGTGCGTGGAAACTCCATGCATGAGAGAAATTTACATTTATATACTTCACCCTTTTGCAAGAAGGCCGACCCACTCCTCATTCCTAGAGGTTTCTGTAGAAGTGTTTTTATATCTTAGCCTTATCTATACCTTTCTTAATTGTAAGTTTATTCTAAATTAACCTCCATTTTATTCAATTACCTATGAAGACCTGGTTTGTCCAGAAGTCTGCACCGACATCTGCTATCAAGCTCATCCAGTGGCCGGTAGCATTATGGTACGGCATCCAGTGGCCGGTAGCATTATGGTACGGCATCCAGTGGCCGGTAGCATTATGGTACGGCATCCAGTGGCCGGTAGCATTATGGTACGGCATCCAGTGGCCGGTAGCATTATGGTACGGCATCCAGTGGCCGGTAGCATTATGGTACGGCATCCAGTGGCCGGTAGCATTATGGTACGGCATCCAGTGGCCCGTAGCATTATGGTACGGCATCCAGTGGCCAGTAGCATTATGGTACGGCATCCAGTGGCCAGTAGCATTATGGTACGGCATCCAGTGGCCAGTAGCATTATGGTACGGCATCCAGTGGCCAGTAGCATTATGGTACGGCATCCAGTGGCCAGTAGCATTATGGTATGGCATCCAGTGGCCAGTATCATTATGGTATGGCATCCAGTGGCCAGTATCATTATGGTATGGCATCCAGTGGCCAGTATCATTATGGTATGGCATCCAGTGGCCAGTATCATTATTATACACACTATAAGCCTCCCAATTGGCATCAAGATAACAGAACAGTAGTGTTGCGCAGACGTGCTTGGATAAGGTGTCATCTGAGCATGCTCGGGTGCTAACAAATTATCTTTTGCTTGCTCGAAAAATATGTTCACGTCGCCGCGGCTGCACACAAACTGGCAAGCCCTGCATGTATTGCGGCGGTCTAACAGCCGTGAGACATGCAGCCGCGGTGACGCAAACATTTTTCAAGCACGCCGAAGATACTCTTAGCACCCGAGAATACTCGGATAACGCCTTATCGGAGCACGTTAGCTTATCACTACAGAACAGATCTGAACAGTGCTCAGGATTCTCCTCACCTAGCACCCTGCCGAGAATAATAAATGCCTGTAGCCAATTTCCAAAAGTCCCTCCTACATTGCTCACCCTCCACCTCCCTATGCTTTTTCCCTGCTCCCACATTTCAGTGATGAAACACTCAAGAGGCAGTAAAGTAGATATAGCTGCAGTTTTCCTTTTCCAAATATTTTTAACTTCCATTTTTTAAATGAGGCCCTAATGGTCCTTGAAAGCATACACGCACGCTCCCAAGTCAGACTTTGTTGCAGACGGACAAGCCTATTTTTGGTAACAGTCTCTGCTGCCACTGGCCAAGTCCCAACACATCCTTCCGCATCATCAACCCTAACAGACCATGCTGCTACAGGCCCCTCACACTGTGGTCCCAACTGCAACACCCAGTGGCCTAAAAGATGTACCCAGGTTACCGTACGTGAGGTGTGAAAGCGTGTAACTGGCATGTCTCACCGGAGGTCATCACCACAACCCACTAATGGTCCATCCTAACTGACTCTGGGCACTCTGAGGACCTGATGCAAAGTATCTTCTGGATTAACGACCTCTGATGAAGTCTGCAATAATGAAAAATAATAATAAAAAAGTAAACGCTGCATTGCACCAGATGACCAGCAGGTGGCAATGAAGTCACAACATTAACTAGCCCCCTATTGTAGAAAACCTAAACACCATCAGGAGGTGCTGAGGCTTCATGAGAACGCGCCACCCCCAAACTTAAAAGGCTTTTCCACTATTCAGACAACTTCTCAATCACTGTTTCCCCTGAGTAAAATAATAACTATTCTACTCTGTGCCATTCCAGCAGTGTCAGCACTGGCTCTCCCGGGGTCCGCGATCCCTGCGGCCAATCAGAGGTGTCTGCACTCTCTCGTACTTTGGAGGAATTGACCGCTGCAGCTGCTCTCCCACTTCCTCCAGATGTCAATGATGTCTGTAGGAGAGGAAAGTGAAGCCAGCGCTGAATGTCACGCCAAAGATGGCTGCCCTCCTATTATATAAATCTCACTAGAACTCCACCACCAGCCTATCACATTCCTAGTTCCACATCCAACCTCCATATCAAACCCTGTAATAAACCCTTCATTACCTGGTCGTCAGGACCTCAATAAACCCAGCCTTTTTGAGGCCTAGTTCTGTACGGCCATTAATAATGCACTGGTGTAAATAATGTGTGTGAGGTAAATTGTGTGGAAAACTGGATTGTAAACAAGCAATGATTTCTTCAATTGGACTGCAATGTCCTGAACCATACGACTTGTACCAGTCATGCGACTTATGCTGCCCCAGGACTACAGCCATATTGGCCAAAGCTGTGATATCACAGAGGCACATACCAGCATGTGGAAGCATGGCGACATAGCGATGACATCACAATGGCAGGTGCCGGAATGTGGAATCCATGACATAGCGATGACATCACAATGGCAGGTGCCGGAATGTGGAATCTATGACATAGCGATGACATCACAATGGCAGGTGCCGGAATGTGGAATCCATGACAGCGATGACATCACAATGGCAGGTGCCGGAATGTGGAATCCATGACAGCGATGACATCACAATGGCAGGCGCCTATATACACAGGAGCGCAGGTGAGAGGAGACACACGGGAGCTCACAAACCACAAGGAAGGCAAGAAGAATCGATTGGAGAATAGGGACAGGAGAAGCCAAGAAGAACAGAATAACCCGCTTCTTAGCCTTCACTGAGCCATGACAAGACTGAGCGGATGGAAGCGGAGGAGGAGACCCAGGACCCCGTCACATCCACCTGACTGATGAGAAAGGGGAGAAATTATGTAGATTATGTAGCAGCATTACAACTATTCTCGTTACCCATAGCAACCAGTCAGAGCTCAGCTTTTATTAAAGGGGTATTCCCATCTCCAAAATCCTCTCCCAATATGTAGTAGGTGTAATAATAATAATATTAGATATCCATGCTTACAACCACCAGTTATCTAGTTGCTAGTGGTCGTAACCATGGATACCTAAGGTCCTGCAATGCCTGCACATGAGGGAAGAGACAGCGAAGCAGAAAAACTATTCTACATTTCTAATTGAGGTTTTTGCTAATATTATTATTACACCTACTACATATTGGGATAGGATCTTGGAGATGGGAATACCCTTTTAATCTCTGATTGCTATGGGTAACTAGGAGAGTTTGTTGTTCAGCTTTGATAAGGGATGACAGATTTTACTAGACTAAGTGGATATCTTTGGTGCAACCAGAGCAGCTGCACAGGGGGCTAATAGGTTAGGGGGTCACTCACCTTCATTTTGTTAATTCTGTGTATTGCTGTAGCAGTGCTGTGCGCGTATATTGATGCTGTGGGGCAGGGGCGTACATAGAAATCATCGGGCCCATAGCAGAAGTTTGAGTTGAGGTCTCCCCCTTCAAAAGAAATGTAAAAAAAAATTATATTTGTCAGTGTCACAGAAGAGCAGATCTCACAACTTTCCAGCCTTTACATAGTAATTTTCCCCCTGCTGAAGTCCTAGATTCCCCTCTCATTCCCACCATAACGTATGATGGCAACAAAAGTGCCCCCAAAAACAGTATGATACCCCCCATGGTGAATTCCTCTACCTTAGCCTCCACATGTACAGTAGGGTCATCAAACTTTCCCCCCTCCCCCTCAACTCCCAAGGCAAAGTAAGGTGACCACAACACAGTAATCCCCCAACTGTGACCCCCACACAGCCCTCCATGCAGTGTAATGGGCCTACATACAGTATAATGGCCCCACACTGTATAATCGTCTGCACTAGCCCTCCAAACAGTATGATGGACACCACATAGGTCAGAGTAATATTCAGCTCACCCTTGAAGGATTCCCAGTGGGTTCCATATAACGAAGCACAGGATCCAGTCTCTGCCAGATGTAGAAGCAAGGTGCATCCAAATCCAGTACAAAAAAAGTCTTTATAAGAATGATTGAAACAATGGCATTGTTGTGACACACCATTTAGGTGTAGTTGGGGGTTTGGAAGGTGCAGAAAATATGAGTCTAAGAACATGCAGAGTGTTCGAAACGCGTTCGGTGTTGCACATTTTCTGTACCTTCCAAACCCCCAACTACAGCTAAATGGTGTCACAACAATCCATTTGTTTTTTTACTGGAGCTGGATATTCACTTCAATCCAAGCATGATGGACCCCACACAATCCTTAACACTGTATAATTGCTTGCATACTGTATAATGGCCCCGCACATGACCCTTCAAATATAATGGCCCCGCACATAACCCTTCAAATATTATAATGGCCCCATATAGTATAACACGCCACCATAATCCTCCATACAATAAAATACTCACTATAGTCCTCCACAGAGCATAATTCACTTCCCCATGGTCCTCCTCACAGTATAATACACTCCCCATGGTCCTCCACACAGTAATATCCACCCCTCCATAGGGTAAAACGCAGCCCACAGTTTTCCAGTATTAGGGGCACCACGTGCTCACTGAATTTTTTTAAGAAAAATACAATACTCACCGCTCCTTGTTCCCCCACTGCTTCAGTCTCTGCAGCGCATATACTCACCTCAGCAGCTACACTATCTGACACAGCATGGAGTGCGATGAAGTGTCGTCATCGTGCCCACTGTGTCAGATGCAGGAGGGAGGGAGCATTAAATGCTGCCGTCAGTCAATACCATGGTTAATCACTAACAGGGGCATTTAAGTGTCCTGGTAGCTACTTCACTCATGTACCTCTTCCCATTGCCCCATAGAAGTGATTGTCGAAGATTTACCATGGCAGTCAGGGGCCTTAAAGAAGGATTCAATCACTGCCATCTTAGTACTCCTATAAAGCTCGGCTTCACAAGAGAATGTCAATTAAACTACATGTATATACTGCAATAATACAAAATATAGTATAAGGGGTTAAATGATCACATAAGTCCACTAAGTTAACTTAAAAATAAAGTAAAAATTGAAAAAGTTTTGAAAAATATGAACGTTTAAATTATACTTCAACCATTATGTTAAAATTCGCCCCAAAACAAAAAATGAAATGCTCTTCTTCACAAAAAACACAATCAAAATCAATGACATTTAATGCAACCCAAAAAGGTATCAAAAACAGGTCAATTCACTTGTATTGAGAGAGGCCGAACACATCCAGTCGGCACGTGATAGCGTGTATGCAAATTGCAATCTTGCGGCGCCAGTACTAGAGTAATTCTGACCGCTCGCACACTGTGCACTTTAAGGAGCCACAAGTCTGACTGCAGATGGCGCCCCAAACCTGGGCAAACCTTTTAATATACCCCAAAATTGTATCAATAAAAGCTACGCAAAATCACGCCCTCACAAAGGTCCATCAATAGAAAAAAAAATGTAAAAAGGTCTCAGAATATGGTGACCCAAACCAATTTCTTTAGTGTTGTTACATCGTTGTTTAACCACCGTGGGAGATAACCACAATACCAAACTCAAGGTGTTTTATCTCAATGACCTGGAGAATTATATTATATTCTAAAAACAAATCCTTACAAGACAATAGTGGAATTGCTTTTATCTCATTATTTCATCCCAACACAGATTTTGTTTCTCTCCACATTTCAGACATATGATAAATATATAGTTGTATAGTTTGTTTTTATCTTAGTGGTGAAAACATTTTATTTTATTTCATTTTGCAACAAAGAAAATTCCTCGTTTCCCATTGTTTTCTGTGGCCAAATATTTTCCTATTGGTAAAGCAAAATGAGGATTTAGTTTGTGTGAGTGAAGCTCATGTTTTTATTGACAAAAGTTTGGGGAACATAGAAGATTTTGATTGTTTTTTAAAATCATTATTTGGGTAGGTTATATGGTTATTAAAAGGGTAAATACTTGTTATGGTGCTATTATGGGTTCAATAATTTAACATTTTTATATGGCGATTGGATTAAATGATACTTCCGCGTTTTAAATTTTTATACCTTTGAAATCAGATCGGGGCCCGTCTGCCCACCGGGACAGGTGATCGGGGCCCGTCTGCCCACCGGGACAGGTGATCGGGGCCCGTCTGCCCACCGGGACAGGTGATCGGGGCCCGTCTGCCCACCGGGACAGGTGATCGGGGCCCGTCTGCCCACCGGGACAGGTGATCGGGGCCCGTCTGCCCACCGGGACAGGTGATCGGGGCCCGTCTGCCCACCGGGACAGGTGATCGGGGCCCGTCTGCCCACCGGGACAGGTGATCGGGGCCCGTCTGCCCACCGGGACAGGTGATCGGGGCCCGTCTGCCCACCGGGACAGGTGATCGGGGCCCGTCTGCCCACCGGGACAGGTGATCGGGGCCCGTCTGCCCACCGGGACAGGTGATCGGGGCCCGTCTGCCCACCGGGACAGGTGATCGGGGCCCGTCTGCCCACCGGGACAGGTGATCGGGGCCCGTCTGCCCACCGGGACAGGTGATCGGGGCCCGTCTGCCCACCGGGACAGGTGATCGGGGCCCGTCTGCCCACCGGGACAGGTGATCGGGGCCCGTCTGCCCACCGGGACAGGTGATCGGGGCCCGTCTGCCCACCGGGACAGGTGATCGGGGCCCGTCTGCCCACCGGGACAGGTGATCGGGGCCCGTCTGCCCACCGGGACAGGTGATCGGGGCCCGTCTGCCCACCGGGACAGGTGATCGGGGCCCGTCTGCCCACCGGGACAGGTGATCGGGGCCCGTCTGCCCACCGGGACAGGTGATCGGGGCCCGTCTGCCCACCGGGACAGGTGATCGGGGCCCGTCTGCCCACCGGGACAGGTGATCGGGGCCCGTCTGCCCACCGGGACAGGTGATCGGGGCCCGTCTGCCCACCGGGACAGGTGATCGGGGCCCGTCTGCCCACCGGGACAGGTGATCGGGGCCCGTCTGCCCACCGGGACAGGTGATCGGGGCCCGTCTGCCCACCGGTGGCAGCTTTTGAAAGTACTCTTAGTGTTCGGTTCTAGAACTACCCCTGGTGCTGGTGGGTGCTCCTGGAACTCCCCCCCCCCCCCTTTGTGCGGTTCTAAAACTGTCCCTGGTGCCGGTGGGCGCTTCTGGAACTACCCCTGGTGGGCGCTTCTGGAACTACCCCTGGTGGGCGGATTTAGAAGTATTCTTAGTATGCAGTCCTATAACTACCCCTGGTACCGGTGGGTGCTTCTAGAACTACCCATTGTGGGTGTTTCTAGAACTACATCTTGTTGGTGCTTCTAGAAGTACTCCTAGTGTGCGGTTCTAGAACTACCTCTAGTGTGCAGTTCTAGAACTACTTCTAATATGCAGTGCTAGAACTACCCCTGGTGCCCGTGGGGGTTCTAGAACTACCCCTGGTGCCGTGAGCAGTTCTAGAACTTCTTTTAGTGTGCACTTCTAGAACGACTCCAGGTGGGCGCTTCTAGAACTACCCCTGGAGGGCAGTTCTAATACTGCTCCTGGTGGGCGTTTTTAGAACTAGCCCCAGCGTGGGCGCTTCTAGACCTACCCCTGGTGGGCGATTATAAAACTACCCACAGTGTAGTGTGCGGTTCTAATACTGTTCCAGGTGGGCGCTTCTAGAACTACATCTTGTGGGCGCTTCTAGAAGTACTCCTAGTGTGCAGTTCTAGAACTACCCCTGCTGCAGGTGGGCGGTTCTAGAACTACCTCTATTGTGCAGTTCTCGAACTACTGCTAATATGCAGTTCTAGAAATACCCCTGGTGCCCGTGGGAGGGTTCTAGAACTACCCCTGGTGGGTGCTTCTAGAAGCACTCTTAGTGTGCAGTTTTAGAACTACCCCGGTGCCGTGAGCGGTACTAGAACTACACCTGGTGTCGTGAGCGGTTCTAGAACTTCTTCTAGTGTGCGATTCTAATACTGCTCCTGGTGGGCGCTTTTAGAACTTCCCCTGGTGAGCGGTTCTAGAAGTACTCCTAGTATGCAGTTCTAGAACCACCCCTGGTGTCATTGGGCGCTTCTAGAACTACCCCCTGATGGGCGCTTCTAGAAGTACTCCTCGTGTGCGGTTCTAGAACTGCCCATGGTGCAGGTGGGCGATTCTAGAACTACTGCTAATATGCAGCTCTAGAACTACCCCTTGTGCCCTTGGGGGTTCTACAACTACCCATAGTGAGCGCTTCTAGAAGTACTCTTAGTTTGCAGTTCTAGAACTACCCCCGTGCCGTGAGCGGTACTAGAACTACTCCTGGTGGGCAGTTCTAGAACTACACCTGGTGTCTGTGGGCGGTTCTAGAGCTACACCTGGTGGGTGGTTATAGAACTACCCCTGGTGCCGTGAGCAGTTCTAGAACTTCTTTTAGTGTGCGGTTCTAATACTGCTCCTGGTGGGCGCTTTTAGAACTTTCCCTGGTGGGCAGTTCTAGAAGTACTCCTAGTATGCAGCTCTAGAACTACCCCTGGGGGTGCTTCTAGACCTACCCCTCGTGGGCGCTTCTAGAACTACACCTAGTGCCGGTCAGCGGTCCTGAAACTACCCACGGTGGGCACTTCTAGAACTACCCCTCGTGGGCGCTTCTAGAACTACACCTAGTGCCGGTGAGCGGTTCTGAAACTACCCCTGGTGGGCGCTTCTAGAACTATCCCCGGTGGGCGCTTCTATTAGTACTCTTAGTGTGCAGTTCTAGAACTATCCGCAGTGCCATGTGCGGTTCTAGAACTTCTAGTGTGCAGTTCTAATACTGCTCATGGTGGGCGCTTTTAGAACTACCCGTGGTGGGCGCTTCTAGAGGTACTCTTAGTGTGCAGTTCTAGAACTACCCCCGGTGCCGGTGGGCGCTTCTAGAACTACCCCTCATGGGCGCTTCTAGAAGTACTCCTAGTGTGCAGTTCTAGAACTACCTGCAGTGCAGTGAGCGGTTCTGGAACTTCTAGTGTGCAGTTCTGGTGGGCACTTTTAGAACAACCCCCGGTGCCGATGGGCGCTTATAGAACTACCTCCGGTGGGCGCTTACAGAACTACCCCCGGTGGGCGCTTCTAGAAGTACTCCTAGTGTACGGCTCTAGAACTACCGCTGGTGCCGGTGTGCGCTTCTAGAACTACCCCTGGTGGGTGGTTCTAGAACTACCCCTGGTGCCATGATCGGTTCTAGAACTTCTTCTAGTTTGCGGTTCTAATACTGCTCCTGGTGGGCGCTTCTAGAACTACCCGTGGTGGGCGGTTCTAATACTACCCCTGGTGGGCAGTCCTAGTACTACCCATTGTGCTGGTGGGCACTTCTAGAACTACCCCTGGTGGGTGGTTCTGAAACTACTGGTGCCGATGGGCGCTTCTAGAACTACCCCTGGTGTGTGCTTGTAGAAAACCCTTGGTGTGCAGTTCTAATACTACTCCGACGGGCGGTTCTAGAACTACCCCAGGTAGGCAGTCAGAGCTACCCCTGGGAACGGTGGCCGGTTCTAGAACTACCCCTGGTGGGCGCTTCTAGAACCACCCCTGGTGTCATAGTGTGCTTCTATAGCTACCCCAGGCGGGCGCTTCTGAAACTACCCCTGGTGGGCGGTTCTGAAACTACCCCTGGTGGGCGGTTCTGAAACTACCCCTGGTGGGCGGTTCTAGAACTTCTACTAGTCTGCAGTTCTAATAACGTTCCTGGTGGGCGCTTCTAGAACTACTCCTTGTGTTTGGTTGCGGTTCTAGAACTACCCCTGTTGCCGGTGGACGCTTCTAGTACTACCCATTTTGGGTGCTTCTACAGCTACTCCTAGTGTGCAGTTCTTGAACTACTCCTGGTGCCGTAAGTGGTTCTAGAACTTCTTCTAGTGTGCAGTTCTAATAATGCTCCTGGTGGGTGGTTCTAGAAGTACTTCCAGTGAGCAGTTCAAGAACTGCTCCTGGTGGGTGGTTCTAGAAGTACTTCCAGTGAGCAGTTCAAGAACTACCCCTGGTGCCGGTGGGAGCTTCTAGAAATACTCCTAGTTTGCAGTTCTAGAACTACCCCGCGTGGGCGCTCATAGAACTACCCCGCGTAGGCGCTCATAGAACTACCCCGCGTGGGCGCTCATAGAACTACCCCGCGTGGGCGCTCATGGGAACTACCCCGCGTGGGCGCTCATGGGAACTACTTGCTTCACTCGGTGCTGACTGCCGGCAGATCGCGGTACACTGCGCTGAAGGACCTGCCGACATCAGCGTCGCGTGACCCGTCACAAGAATATGACGTCAGCGCAGGTGCTTCAGTCCATCGCAATTTGCCAGCATGAGAGGAGGAGCGCAATGGGGGCTGCCAGAAGGCAAGTATCATATTTTTTATTTTATTCTTTTTTTCACAGTTTTTATGGTACCTGGGTCCGGAGGAGAGTCTCCTCTCCTCTACACCTGGGTACCATCCGCACATTGGAACACGTGGATTGCGCATCTACATATACAGTGATGCATAGTCCATGCGTTCTAATGCAAGTCAATGGCAGCGAAAACGCAGCACTTCCACAAAATAATTGGTAGTGCTGGGTTTTTTTTCCGCAATGATAATCCGCAGCGGAAATTTCCACAGCATGTGCACAGCACATGCGGATTATCATTGGGGAACATGGCAGGCCTTCTACCATGCGGTTTTTAAGCGTTTCTGCAGCGTTTTTGCCGCTGCGGAAACACTTAAAAAGGAATCGTGGGCACACAGCCTAAGGGGACAAAAAGGAAAAAGTTTAATCTGAACATTCAAATCACTCCTGCCCCTCTATGACCAATTTTAAAATAAAACATATGGGCGTTATCCAATCAAAATATAAAAATAATTAACCTGATCAGTGAACGGCATAAAAACCAAAACCCTCATATGGCTGTATGGACAGAAAAATAAAGCAACTGCTCTTAGAAGAATAAGAAAAATGCAGAGACCGGAAATAACATGGTCAGGAAGGGGTTAAATTCTGCCACTTCTATAGAAAATTGAACCCATTTCGCTGACTGCCTTCAATGGCAGCCAAATAAGGCAGAGGGTTAGAGGAATACCGACCTTATATTGTAGACTTCTAGGATGCTTAAGAAGTGGACATTCCCTTTAAGCTACATTGTGCAGACAAAGCCATGGCAGTGTAGAAGGCCGACAAGATCTCAGTGGAAAGGCTGCAGGTTTGCGTCTGCATTAGGCAAGTTATAGAGGTAGAAGTGTTGGGACCTTGTTGCTGTGCAGGTAGAATCTGGAGCCTCGGCACCGTCCTGCGGAGCCCATACTACAGGGAGGAGGAGCAGCGCCATGTGTAGTAATCTGAGCAGGATAGTCAGTGTTCAGCCAGCACTGATGGAGACTGACACCCCAACTCATTACCCAATACATGACCGGCTTAAAGACCCTCTCCCATCAGAGCTTATCCTCTTACTATATTGTAATCAGATTATACAGCACTGCACTTACAGCTGCTCATTATACCTTTCTACTGGGCTAATTATTCTCTTTTCTCTGCTCTATGTAGAATTAGCTGGGTCCCCTCCTGACCCAGCCGCTCTCATCCCCCTGCCAGGGACTTTTGCAGTGACTTATGACTCATACAAGGAAAACTGACCTCCTGTTTCTACATACAGCTTATAAATATTAGCAAAAATGTCCAATCACATTGTAAATATAACGACATCCAAAAATGTGTGCGTCCAATGGACATTCCACACGGACAGTGTAGAGCAGGGGTCTCAAACTCGGCTGGGTATATGGGCCGCATATGGAAAAAGTTAGAATTTAGGGATACCATCTTTTTTTGTATACACCGTCTGAACATTTTTGCTGTGTTTATTTTATTTTTTTATAGCTTGGGTCGTTACGGATGTGGCGATAATAAATGTGCACTTTTTGTGTTTACTTTAGTTTATATATTTAGTTTATATATAAAGCAGCATTTTTAGTGGCAAAATATTTTTTCATGCTTTATTTTTAATTTTACAATTTTGTTTCCCTCTTTTGGCCACAGAGTAATATTGTTTCACAATTAGCACCATATATAGTAATTCTGTCAAACATCTAGTAATGTGCCCCATCCAGGTGGTCCCCATCTGGCAGTAATGTGCCCCATCCAGGTGGTCCCCATCTGGCAGTAATGTGCCCCATCCAGGTGGTCCCCATCTGGCAGTAATGTGCCCCATCCAGGTGGTCCCCATCTGGCAGTAATGTGCCCCATCCAGGTGGTCCCCATCTGGCAGTAATGTGGCCCATCCAGGTGGTCCCCATCTGGCAGTAATGTGGCCCATCCTGGTGGTCCCCATCTTGCAGTAATGTGGCCCATCCTGGTGGTCCCCATCTTGCAGTAATGTGGCCCATCCTGGTGGTCCCCATCTTGCAGTAATGTGGCCCATCCTGGTGGTCCCCATCTTGCAGTAATGTGGCCCATCCTGGTGGTCCCCATCTTGCAGTAATGTGGCCCATCCTGGTGGTCCCCATCTTGCAGTAATGTGGCCCATCCAGGTGGTCCCCATCTTGCAGTAATGTGGCCCATCCTGGTGGTCCCCATCTTGCAGTAATGTGGCCCATCCTGGTGGTCCCCATCTTGCAGTAATGTGCCCCATTCTAGTGGTCCCTATCTTGCAGTAATGTGCCCCATCATAGTGGTACCCATCTTGTAGTAATGTGCCCCATCCTGGTGGTCCCCATCTTGTAGTAATGTGCCCCATTCTGGTGGTCCCCATCTTGTAGTAATGTGCCCCATTCTGGTCCCCACCTTGTAGTAATGTGCCCCATCCCAGTGGTCCCCATCTTGTAGTAATATGCCCCATTCTGGTGGTCCCCATTTTGTAGTAATGTGTCCCATCCTGGTGGTCCCCATCGTGTAGCAGTGTGCCCCATTCTAGTTGTTCCCATCTTGCAGTAATATGCCCCATTCTAGTGGTCCCTATCTTGTAGTAATATGCCCCATCCTGGTGGTCCCCATCCTGTAGTAATATGCCCCATTCTGGTGGTCCCCATTTTGTAGTAATATGCCCCATTCTGGTGGTCCCCATCTTGCAGTTATGTACCCCATCCTGGTGGTCCCCATCTTGCAGTAATGTGTCCCATCCTGGTGGTCCCCATCTTGTAGCAGTGTGCCCCATTCTAGTTGTTCCCATCTTGCAGTAATGTGCCCCATCCTAGTGTTTCCCATCTTGTAGAAATATGCCCCATTCTGGTCCCCACCTTGCAGTAATGTGCCCCATTCTGGTCCCCACCTTGTAGTAATGTGCCCCATCCCAGTGGTCCCCATCTTGTAGTAATGTGCCCCATCCTGGTGGTCCCCGTCTTGCAGTAATATGCCCCATCCTGGTGGTCGCCGTCTTGCAGTAATATGCCCCATCCTGGTGGTCCCCGTCTTGCAGTAATATGCCCCATCCTGGTGGTCCCCGTCTTGCAGTAATATGCCCCATCCTGGTGGTCCCCGTCTTGCAGTAATATGCCCCATCCTGGTGGTCCCCGTCTTGCAGTAATATGTCCCATCCTGGTGGTCCCCGTCTTGCAGTAATATGCCCCATCCTGGTGGTCCCCGTCTTGCAGTAATATGCCCCATCCTGGTGGTCCCCATCTTGCAGTAATAAGCCTCATTCTTGTGGTCCCCATCTTGCAGTAATGGGCCCCATCCAGGTCCCCATCTGGTAGAATTGTCCTCTGCGCTGTTCTTCACACACACAAAGATTAAGAAAAAGAAAAAAAAGATTCCTTTCACCTGTCCTCCGTTCCCTCTGCTTCCTTTGTGCACATGTGGCCCGCGGGCCGCGTGTTTGAGACCTTTGGTGTAGACGGTTATGTAAAAGAATGGGAAGCCACTAGGTGGCAGCACAACGTCACATAACAGGATTTTTTATCCAGATGGCTGTGAATCTACTAGTCATTAGGTTACCTGACTCAAGGTCCTTTATAAGAATGAAATAATCATTCATAGATCTCCACAGCCAAATTTAGATGTATTGAAGTACAACAGTGA
Organism: Phyllobates terribilis; assembly: GCF_046119375.1. Lineage (NCBI taxonomy): Eukaryota > Metazoa > Chordata > Amphibia > Anura > Dendrobatidae > Phyllobates > Phyllobates terribilis. The sequence continues at coordinate 719,613 of NW_027363232.1, forward strand.
GAGCAGAACCAGTTAGGCTTGTATTTTACCAGTGAGATTCAAAGACACAATTTAAACTTCCTTGACATTACAATAATAAATACCAACCAAGGCCGGTTACCACAACACTGAAAACTGACAGCCACAAGTGGGTTACTATCCTGGCAGAGCTACCATCCGGCTCCCCTACGTAGAGGAATACCGAAAAGCCAATATATACGCCTAAGGAGAAATTGCTCAACGGTGAATGAGTACATGATAAAATCGAGGGAATTACAAAAACGCTTCCTACAAAAGGGATGTCCTAAAAAAGTGCTAGGCCAACGCCCTTACAAGAGACAGAAATTCTCTATTGACCCCTAAAGCACGAGAACAACAAGACAATGAGATCCATCTAATAGGAACCTACGATGACCGAAATCAGGGGGTGATGAACATACTCTATGATCTTTGGGCAATTTTGAGATCAGATAAAGATCTGCAAGATGTGGTCCCTGAGAGCCCCAGGGTCACATACAGGAGAGGCAGGAACCTTAGAGATCACCTTGTGCGCAGCCACTTTGTGGAGGACAACACGGCAAAACAACGTGGCTGAGCAGTGACACCACGGGGACTTATAGATGTGGTGACTGCAAAGCCTGCAAATACATCTGGAAAAGCAAGAAATGTATCAGTGCCACAACCAAACTAGAAGACCAAAATCACGAATTCACAAACTGCAAGACGCAAGGAGTAATCTATATGGCAACTCGCCAATGTCCGATGAACTACATCGGCAAAACCAAAAGAGTTCCGGAGACGGATATTGCACCATATCGGTTATGTCAGACGTAGGGAGGACACAACTCTGTCGAGACACATGCGTGAGAAACACACCTTGGACCCGTTTTCTTTATACTTTCAAGCCATCGAAGTAGTACGCCCCCCCGAGAGGAGGTAATTGGGACCAACTGCTGCTTCAGAAAGAAAGTAGATGGATCCATAGAATGAAATCCTATAACCCACACTACACAAATGAAACATTGTCCTTCTCATGTTTCATTGACACATAATAACATTTTCACCCCCTATGAAACCTCTTGAACCTCGCTAGACCTAAAACCTCTCTAAAATATAATATGTAGAATCCAGTCCATGTTCTTCATAAAGGATATTGGTCCACATAACTATCAAATCAGTGCCATATAGGACCAAAACTATTAAAGTTATTATACTTTAAAATCACAAAATGACCTCTTGAACAAATTTAACTTTGATAACAATTGGACAAATTTCATCAGAATTTCTTCCTTTGTTTTTAGATTATAAAATACTCATCTGAAAACTTAATAATACAGATACATCGATACAATCAGAATAAAAGTCATCCCAATGTCTATTATTATGGACATATTGATACGATCAAATGAAATGAACTTTGAGGAAATAGACGTCCGCAAGCGTTTGCTGGTGCGGAAGCAGTGACATAGCCAGATGGCATTTGTCACGATGAAAGGAAGTTCTGCATCGATGTAAGTGTAGGTGGGACGAGGTAGCACATGAAACAGGCAGATCTGTCTGTAAACAAAACAAATGACAAACTACGAACAAACACTATTAACAACTCATATCGCAACAAACTCAGAGACGACATTATAAGATGCAATGCAATATACCAGTCTCCTTCCCTAGATATAAAAGACATATTAATACTGTGAGATCGCAGTGCAGCCAAGACATCTCTGTGAGAAAAAGATCCTACTGGAAGAATGAGACGAGTCCCTGCATGATTATATGATCGCAACATGATACGCCTGCAACGCACCCGAGTCACTCGATTGGATGACAGAAGGGGGGGCGCACAAGAGGTGGCACCAACTTTCCTATAAAGTCACGCTGGTTTAGCCGCCAGACGCTGCCGGCAACCCTGCCAATAAGTTTATTACAAAACTATCGTACTATCAAACCAAAAAAGATCATAGACTGTGAGCCCCTGATGACCATGAGAGTCTCATAAGAATGATGAAACGCGTAGGGCTGAGCATTTCTATAGAAAGTCCTACAAGAGATGATTAGCCAGGCTACCTCAATATAAAGCTCCTAGATCAGGAGAAACAAGCACCGCACCGGTATATGACGGCAGCACTATAAAGCCGTTCTGAAGAGAATAGCACAGGACATGGTAAAATGAATATTATTAATGCCATTATCAGACTGCAGACTCACAATGAGGAGAAATGAGATGGCATGATTTCTAATAGCCAGAGGCCAAATTGAAAAGGGAGTTATACATATAAATAAAGAGATACCCCTAGGAATTGTGACTAATCCCTGGCCTCCCAACAAGACAATATATATAAATGGTTAGCCGGTGAGATAAATTAAAACCATTCACAATAGTCCTATGTTTAGGATAATTTTAGGAAATTTGTGACGGATTTTGAACACTTAAAAAATTTTTAAAATATTGAATAAAGGTTATTTTTTATATTTTACTCCCATTGGATTTGACTGTGAAATACTGCAGAATTATCTTGGAGCATATTTATACTACACTGCTCAAAAAAATAAAGGGAACACTCAAATAACACCTCCTAGATCTGAATGAATGAAATATTCTCATTGAATACTTTGTTCTGTACAAAGTTGAATGTGCTGACAATAAAATCACACAAAAATCATCAATGGAAATCAAATTTATTAACCAATAGAGGCCTGGATATGGAGTCACCCCCAAAATTAAAGTGGAAAAACACACTACAGGCTGATCCAACTTTGATGTAATGTCCTTAAAACAAGTCAAAATGAGGCTCAGTATTGTGTGTGGCCTCCACGTGCCTGTATGACCTCCCTACAAAGCCTGGGCATGCTACTGATGAGGTTGCGGATGGTCTCCTGTGGGATCTCCTCCCAGACCTGGACTAAAGCATCCTCCAACTCCTGGACAGTCTGTGGTGCAACGTGACGTTGGTGGATGGAGCCAGACATGATGTCCCAGATGTGCTCAATCGGATTCCGGTCTGGGGAATGAGCGGGCCAGTCCATAGCTTCAATGCCTTCATCTTGCAGGAACTGCTGACACTCCAGCCACATGAGGTCTGGCATTGTCCTGCATTAGGTTTCACCCAGGGCACCAGCATAAGGTCTCACAAGGGGTCTGAGGATCTCAACTCGGTACCTAATGGCGGTCAGGCTACCTCTGGCGAGCACATGGAGGGCTGGTAGGTCCTTTCACAAGCATTTTGGTCGTACTATCGCTTCTGGTCGGCCTGGGCTCGCGTCATTGTCGTGCACCAGCTGTGCCAAGGCCTGCATTTTGTCATGGAAGCGTAAGACATTCAATGACTGACACTCCAGGGGAGGCCAAGTCCCCTTCCCAGACCTCCTTCACCAGAGCCAGGTGCCCCACGCACGCCAGTCGTACAGGAGCTCAAAAGGGAGAACCCCGTTGAGGCCCGTGGAACCTCCCGGTAGGCAAGGAGCAGGTGTGGGAGGTACCGCGCCCAGTCGTGCCCCTAGGAGTCAACCAACATCTTAAGCATCTGCTTCAGAGTGCCAGTTCGCACAGGCCATTGGTCTGTGGGTGGTATGGGCTGGTCACCAGATTTTGCACCTGTATTTGCTTACAGAGGGTCTCCATCAGCTGCGACATGAACTGGGTTCCCCGGTCGGTGAGCATTTCCTGGGGAAAACACACTCGGGAGAACATCTTCAGTAAGGCGATAGCCACCTTGTCTGCCCGAATGGATGACAAGGCTACCGCTTCTGGGTACCGGGTGGCATAGTCTACTACCATCAGTATGAAGAGTTTCCTGGAGCTGCTGGGAGTGGCCATCGGGCCAGCCAAATCCACAGCCACCCTCCTGAAAGGCTCTTCGATGATGGGCAGAGTTACCAGTGGGGCTTTGGGCCACCGCCCCACCTTCCCCACCCTCTGACAGGTGTAACACGAACGGCAGTAGACAGTTACCTCAGCCCCCAACCTTGGCCATTAGAAATGCTGGGCTAGCCTGGCCTTGGTCTTATGGATCCCTAGATGTCCAGCCATCGGAATTTCGTGTGCCATCTGCAACAAACTCCACCCTGAACGGATAGGGTACCACTAACTGTCGATCCCTGGGCCACGCCTCCGGTGAGCCTCGCTGGACTGTTACCCGGTATAGCCATCCTTCGTCCCAGACCACCCACTGGAGGACCGAGTTCGAGGGAGGCTGTGTCGCCCGCTCCTCACGAGGCTTCAGGCTGTCAGTCTCTAACGCCACCTGAAACCCGACTGGACATGGCCAGAATAGACAAACCTGCCACGTCTCCTGGCCTCCATCTGACCCGGCAGCCACTTGGTCGGAAGGGGAGAAGCCGTCGGACTCCCGAGGGGCCACTAGGGCCCGGGTGCCGCCACTGCAAGCAACAGTGGCTACGGCCGCTGAGACCGCGGGTAGCGCCAGTTTCTCCTCTGCTTCTGACCAAGCATCTGGTCTAAAAGGACTACCCTGGCCCTCTAACATCCTGGTTGTGGAGGAACCCTACCATGCGGCCTTACCTGGGAGCCCTATCTCTCCTGGAACTGCCCCGCCCTCCATGGCATGCTCCCCCTCTGCAGCTGTTTGCCCCTTGTCTGCCCCCTCTGCAACAACCTCACAGGACAAATTTCTCCAGCCTGCCGTATGGCCACATTCTGAGGCCTCATCACAGCTGACTTGATTGATCTCGTCCCCCATGGGGAGAGAGGTGTTAGGGGCTCAGGGTGGTAGTTGTGGTGAGGGGCTGCTGTGTTCCCACACTCTGGCTCCCTGATAAAGACACATGTCCCAATTCTCCTGTGCTCTGTATGTGGTGTGTAACACTCACGTTTTGGTCGCAGATCTCTGCTGTCTTCGGTTCTTCCACCTCAGGAACCACCGCACACACATTAGGGAACTTCCACTCCATTTTATAAAAAAGAACTTTACTTGAACGTTTGAATACAACTTCATACAGCATGCAGCATTGATCACATACACCTTGGCGATGGACAGCGCCGGCTTGATGCCTCCAATCCTGGAGCCGGCGAAAGTTTTATCAGGTATCAAATCCTAGGGTGACACCAGTTCGGGCCGCACAAGGGTCATCTCAGCACCGGTGTCTCACAGTCCCATTGCTCTGGCGTGGCCTATGGTAACAGTCTGAAAGTTGTCAAGGGACCTCCCACCACCCCCACTCACACACAAAACAGTGGACAGATTCTGGGACGAGGATCAACTGCTCTCATTAGGGCCCACATGTGATCGACCCAGCAGTCTGCAGGACACCACTGCATACTCTGGAGCTTCTTCCGGTATGACTCAGGAGTCAAGTTGTACTGCCAGACCAGAGCCTGCTTGAAGTCCTCATAGCTCAGGGTGGTCTCACTGTGCAAGTACCCAAAGATTTCCAGGGCCTTACCCCTAAGCTGAGGGGTTAGGAACCGGACCCACTGTTCCTCAGGCAGATGGTACTGATGGCAGTTTTTTTCAAATGCCAGCAAGAAAGTGTCCAAGCCCCCTCCTTTGTGCAGAAGGGAGAAGTCATTCGTCCATAGCTTCGGGACTCGGATCTCAGGGGACTTGCGACTGGCTGGGGCCTGCAGTTGGAGCTGGAACACATCTTTCTGGTGCTCGTGCTCCCGCTGACGTTCTGCCATGAGGGTCTCATAGGTGGCCCTGTCTCCAACCTGGAGACTCGCTAGGGAAACTTGTATGAGGGGGTCAGGTGGTGGGTAGCCCACTGCGGGACCGACCACTGGTGAATCTCTCTCTGGGGGGCCTAAGTTGGACTCCCCTTCTCTTAGAGTAACGTGGTCTTCCACCTCCTCAACACCATATAGTGTATTGGCCATCTCCTTGGTTTTGGCCCTGGTGCCACTGGCCATCCTTGCACTCTATGGTCAGTGACACCGAACTGCCACCTGATGCACCCACACACCCCTTACAGTATTTGCACTCGGACTGTCTAGTGCTGAGCTGATCTTAAGTGTCTGAATATGCGTTACACACACACACTATTATCTTGATCCCACCGCTTGCCACCAATGCAAAGAAATTGGCAGCAGGAGGGACCCCACAGAATCCTACCACTGTCGGAACTGATGAATCCACACCCCACCACCTGCCTGACGTCACAATTACGTGAGACGGAGCACGTGGTACGGATCTGTCATTTGCACCATCGTGACATTCCGCACCCCCTCGAGGACGTGTAAGGTCAGATTGGTACAGTTCTACACAGACAATGGGACCTCTGCTTATAAAATATATAATTCCCGGCATGACTATATTCTCAACTACAGCTGGAACTTTTATGCTGAAAGGGGCCCTGCCCACACATTCCCCTGTCATGACCTCACTGTGGGCTTGGCACCACTTCATGGTTTTATTAAGATCTCTAACTTCCACAATAACTCCTCGCTGGTTGATCGCAGAAGTTTCCATGTAATATCACATTTCTTATTACAAATTTACCTAGAGACTAGACATGACATATCTTCCTTCTTGCATCATAGCGCACCCGTACTGTTCTCAGATAAGGAAAAATATGTATATTGTTCCTTAGCTAACCCTGCCACTAAAAATATGTATCCTATCACAATCAGCGTTATAGAAACTCTGATATTCCATATTTCATTTCAGTGCCTACCAGACTGCAGCTTGAATACATGTGCAAATGGAGATGAGCTAAGCTTCAAAGGAATTCTAGGAGCTGTATCCTTTTCACCCAGGTGTCAATTCATCACTCCTGTCTCCATTTTATATGGTGATTAGCCTGAACACTTGGTGGATCCCGCTATTTGCATATGGGCAATTGGGAAGAGTGTAAGCTCTTGCTCCTTTGACAAATGGTAGATAGGGGAGGAGGGAAGAGTGAGTGGGATTTCGGAGGGGGAGAAAGATTCTCAATATTTCTATGACCGTGACATTTCCCATTCTCTTGGGATCTCGAAAATCTAGATTATGAATAACTAGGACATGCTATAATTCAATACAGAGTTATGGGAATACTGTATCTGACACAAAGGGCATGCTGCATGGCTGGGGTCCAAAGGGGGTCTTGCTGTGGCAGCTTCTTGGCTGAGAGCTGCTGTGAGACATTTGTCACTCGCTGCCTCTCTGCCCCCTCCCTTCTTAGCTGCAGAAGTGTCCAGTTACAACTGTATGCTGTAGACCTCTATAATCCCGCCAAACAGGGCACAATGATTGACATGGGGTTAAATTTTCAATATTCTTCTCGAGGCAAAATCACAATAAAAAAAGATGGCATCACTTGCTAACTTCTGTGATCAACCAGTGAGAAGTTATTGCAGAAATTATAGATTTCATAAAACCATGAAGGACAGAGATGAGCCCACGTGAGGTCATCACAGGGGAGTGTGTGGGCAGGGCCACCCCTTCAACATAAAAGATCCAGCTGAATATGGGTCTATACTCATGCCGTGAGATACATATTTGTAAGCACAGGTCCTGCTCCATAACAGTCCATTGGAGCACCTCTCCTCCAGGTAAATTGAATAGTCTCTGATCTGTCTAGTAAGTTCTTCCATTAATACCTTTTATTTTGTGTAACTGTATATGTATTGTACTGTCCCTCTTTGTAAAATCCTTTGTATATTTTTTCATAAACCTTGCCTCCCTTTGGATTAAATATAAAATGTATTAGTCCTGTTTCTTCTGTTCTGTAATCGTTCCTCCCCCGAAGCCATACGCTACCAGAAAGCAGGAGTCCGATCAGGCCTGTATTTAGAACTGATCGGTGGTGGCAGTGAATACTATTAATTGGGTTATCGTGAAGCTGGCAATAATCGTATGGGGGCATATACACATTCAATGCGTTGAAATTCGGAGGCGTGTACGCCATACGCTCACGGCTTGCTTGCCGGTAACTACATAGTGAGTAATCAGGATAGTCTGTGTGTGCAAATCCCTGACAAATTGGTGGCAGCGGTGGGATATTGTAAGATCTCGCCGATGCCTTCCCCCATAGTTCACTATCCAGCTACATCTAATTTTCCTACTTGTCAACTGGGCATTCTGCATATGGGCTGCTTAGATTGCCCTCTTTTGTCCTATTGCAAAAGAGGAGGTGAGAGGGGTGAAGGAATGCTCCTTTACTAGTGGCTTCAGAAATTGCAATATTTTCTATGACACGGTGCAATACCACATTATTATACTATATAGTGAAAATACCAGTTTCCTTCAAAGCTCTGATTCAGATCAGTTCAAATATAGTCGAGACAGGGACCTTCAGCATGCCACCAGCTTTCATTTTAACTCATCGGCCTCATCCCAGAGCGCAAATGGGAGCCAGCGGCATTTAAATGGTTAACAGCTGCGGCCGAAACGAAGCTCTGACTGCGACTGTTAGAGATAAAATGTCAGCTATATAGAAAGGGTTGTCCACTACTCAAACAGCTCTCAATCACAATATTTCCTACATATAAAACAGCTATAATCACCTTTTGTGCTGTTGCTGTTCTACCCAAGTCTGCGCTTAGTCTCCCAGGACTCTAGTGACCTCATATCACGCAGTCAGTAGCCATTTCACTCTCACTTCCTTCAGACGAAAGGGACACCCTAAAGAAGTGTAATCTGCTGCTGCTCTCTGGCTGTCAGTTCTGTTCAAAGGATGAAAGAGTGATGCAGTTGTAGCGCCCAGAGAGTTCGGTCGCTACAGGGGTATTGCACCTTAACCAGAGGTGTGATATTCCACTCCCAGGTAAGGATGGAGTATGGACCAAGGCTCAGTTAGCTGCATACACACACTCCTCATTTCCGGGGGACAGTTCGCAGATGCTCCTGTAGCACCCTGAGGGAAAGAGAAGAGAAAAGATGGGTGTCGCTTGGAGCAGTCTGGAGCGAGCGCACCCGGAGGTAAGAGGTCTAACAAGGAGTAGCGGAGGAGCTCACCCGGAGATGGAGAGAAAGCAGAACAGCACCGGCCCGCTGGCCAGGAGTCTGCTAGAGACCGAGGAAGGAGGGCAGAGCAGCACCGGCCCGCTGGCCAGGAGCCTGCCGGAAGCCGAGCAGAGCAGCACCGACCCGATGGTCAGGAGCCTGCTAGAGTCCACAACCCCGCTAGGTCTAGCGGAGATCCTAGCGCAGCTTCCCCGAGACCGGGAGTGTGCACAAACTGCCCTGGAGGGCCTCGCAAGGAGGATGGCCCGGGTACAGCGTGAGATACTGGCGGAGTGGAGCCGGGAGATAGCCCAGCAAGCAGAGACCAGTCAACGGAGCACGCTACCCTGGAAGAGGAAGCAGACCGCCTCTGAGGATGGCGCGGGAGGACCCAAGGCCGGAGACGGCGCCGAGGAGGGAGCCGAACGCATGGAGGCAGGTAAAGGGGACGCCTATACCCCAAGCCGAGAAACCGCCCACCTGCCCCAGCTCCCCGTCGCAGAGCCCGAAAGTCCCCCTGCTGTGCCCGTAGCCGCCAGGTCACCGCCATGGACTAGGCCCCGACCGGAAGCCGCCGCAGCGACCCCTGTGACGTCACGCGCCCCGACCCGGAGCGTGACAAAGCAGGAATTACCACCAGCCTGGTCGCAAGGCCTAGTACCCCCGGGCGCCGCACCACCAACAGCGCCCCCTACCTCCGCGGAGCCTCCGGCCTGGCCGCAAGGCCAGGTAGCCCAGGGCGCCGCCGTCCTAACGGTGCCCTTCACCTTCCAGGTGCCCCAGGCCTGGCCGCAAGGTCTGGGCAACCCGGGCGCCACCACCACCGCGACCGCGCCCGCAATACCTAGGGTGCCACACCTGGGGGAGGACCTCTTCGGCCAGCTCACATGGCCGGACGGGCGGCCCTTCATCTGGCCCGAAGGGTACCCTGAGCTGGAGCGGCAGCAAAGACTAGGGCCCTTGTGTGAGCCCCTAATCCCGGCTCCGAAGCCCGTGGCTCGGGTCTCGCCTCCTCTAGCAGAAGCCCAATTCGTGTGGGACCCCACGGGAGAAGATTTGATGGGGTTCACCGGAGAAACTCGGGCAGCCGCAGCTGAACGTACAGAGTGTTGCCGTCAACAGCTGGCAGAGTTTAAGAGAGAACGGGAGGAGAGGCGGGTCAGAGAACAACAGGCCCAAATCCAGAGCGCGGAGCAGAAGAGCCGGACTAGGAGGAACCCCCGTGCAGCGCATTGTCCCCGCACCATCGGGACAGTGATAAAGTTCAACCCGCAGCATGGGTGGGGCTTTATTCGGGACCGTAACAACCGCGGTGACGTTTTTGTGACCCGCAGAGACGTCGAGTCCCACCTGCCGGAAGGTCACAAAGACCGTGACCTCTACGTCGGAGACGAGGTCACTTCCACCCGGCACAAGTGTGCCAAAGGACCTTACGCCCTCCACGTACACCGCTTGACGGAGGAGGAGTTGCGGTACGGAGAGGAGGAGCCAGAGGACCCGGACGGGTCTGAAGCAACACCGTATCACTAAGAAAAAGCAGGAGGGAGCCGTCGTTGAGGACGGGAGTAGAGACTGTATATAGTTGCCTGTCGGGGCACAGTGAACCGTTACTGCTAAAATAGTCCCCGTTGGGACCAGTGAACTGTTTACCCGTTAACCCCTTCATCCTACAGGCTGAGGACTGTGAGCAGCCATTCCCTTCCCTCTACCTGGCCGAGGACTGCGAGCGGCCAACTTTCAACTTTCCCTGTATATAGTTGCGCTTCCTAAAGCGCCCCCTACCGGTTTTATAGAAAACCAGATTTTTCTAAGAGACTGTCGCACTTTTCCCGGACACACGTTGCACAGTGTCCGGAGGAGGAACCAGAGACAAGAGAAGTCTACGAGAATGTTTATATAAAAAGTTTTATATATATATAATGTTTATATGTTTTATATGTTCATATAAAAATTTTGTATGTTTTGGTGTTTTATGTCTTACAGCCCGAGGACGTGCTGTGATTTACCAGGGGGGAATGTAGCACCCTGAGGATTCGGCTGCTACAGGGGTATTGCACCTCAACCCAGAGGTGTGATATTCCACTCCCGGGTAAGGAAGGAGTGTGGAACTGAGCTCAGATAGACTGCATGCACTACATACATCCCATTCCAGAGGAGCAGGCCGACGGTACTCCCACTTAGAAATGTGCAGGTACAACCGAGCCTGTTCCTGGCTGGAGTGGGAGGGGGGTGGTACATCCCATGTAGTGTAGGGGCAGATAGGGGGAGCAGTCTGGGTAGTGATAGGAGCTCATTGGGTGCTGGTCACCTGAGCTCACACATAGAGGGATATATAAGGAGGGCACCAACTTAGATCAGGGTCAGACGCTGAGAACAAGTCAGTTGGAGAGGAGAGAGAAGGAAACAGCAGCCCTGGAGAGAGAGAGAGTGGAGCAGAGAAAGACCCAGAGGGGGAAGACTGAAGGGACCCAAGAACCCAAATTAGAGCACCGGGTGAGGAGTCAGCAAGAGGGTACCGGAACCCAAGCTGGTGGGGGCAAAGACATTCCCCAGCCAGAGACCGGAGACCGTGGGCAGTGTCTGTCACGGTCACCCACCACATTCACCCCGAAGGCACACCACATGAAGGGTCAGGGAACCCAGGGCCAAGGGTGTCCCAAAAGAAGGCCCGAGGGAGCTGGACCTAGGTGAATCACTGGTGGGGACGGCTGAAGAAAGGACAGAGGGAGAGCTCAGGGCCACGCTCTGGACTTGTTTGGGGGTTGGCCGGATCCAGGACCTGGTGGACGCAGCACGGCTCGGGTGGTCACTAGCAGCTGGAGTGACCAGTACAACATCAGCAGTAAGTAAACACCCTTAACTGCACAACCCGAGTCTGTCTTCATTGCCGGCTGCATCGCACCACCACAACCCCCATCCTCTGCGCCTGTCCCCTCTGAGGCTATACCCCTCCCGTTGGGGGTTATCTCACCAAGCTGCGCACCCACCATCAGCCTCAGCGGACCCTGCAGCAGCGGCGGCCACAGTGACCGCATCACAACGGGTGGCGTAGTCGACACAAAAGAACTTTAGTAACATCTGTAAAGCTGCCACATAACACTTAGCTTGACGCCCTGGGCACGGGACTGGGTCACAGCCGCTCGGAGACTACAACCCCCCATCTGATCCGGTGCCGGGTATTCCCCTCAAAAAGGAATATGTCCCAGGGGGCGCGTCACTCCCATTTATTGCAGGCACAACTGACCATGTCCCTGGCTGGAGTGGGGAGGGGGGAGAGAACCCGGTGATGCAGGAGCAGAAGGGGACGGTTTCTGGAGCATAGGAAGGAGCTCATTGGTTGCAGGTCACCTGAGCTCAGACACAGTGAAGCAGATAAAAGGTGGGGGCCATCTTAGGAGAGTGTTCAGTCGGTTAGTTCAGAGAGGGAAGAAGTTCAGCCAGAGAGGGCTGACAGGGAGCTGAGGCTCAGCTTGGGCTCAGCTCCACGAGGCAGGCCTAGAGAAGAGGCCGGGGCCAGGAAGGAGAAGAGGAGAAGGAGAAGGAAGGAAGAAAGGTGGAGAGAAAGAGGAGTAGAAAGGCTCCAGAAACAAGAAGGCAGAAGGGACCCTGAGAGAGAGAACTACATAACCGGACACTGGGATCCGTGGCTGTCAGGGTTGCAAGCCCGGCAGCAGATAACCTACCTGCGAGGGATTTTAGATCCCTGGGCCTGAGAAGCCTGGAGGCTCCGCCACACAGAGGGACTGGTACAGCACAGAGAAGCAACAGGTACCTAAGGCCCGAGTCGCAAGCCATACAGGCGTAGTACACGGCCAGCTCAGGGACGTGGGCTATCACACCACTAAAGGGGGAGATAGTCAGCAAGGGCAGAGAGAACGGTAGGCCTACCCACTCACCCTGACCAGTGGGGCTCGCCTGAATGTTCTCAGACACCCAGGCCCATTCCTACCCTGTACTCCTGTTGGGTCATAAGTACCACCTACAATAAAGACCCTGGACTGTTTGAAGTAGACTCTGGACCTTTATTATTGCGGCCTGCACCATCACCCCCAGCATCCTATTACCTGCTCTGAGGCTACACTCTTCCCGTGGGGAGTTATCCTATCCCTGTGCTGCATATCTACATCAGCCTCAGCGGTCTGCCTTGCAGCGGCGGTCCTCCCTGACCGCAATCCACAGGTGGCGTAGTCTGACATTCAAAACCCTACAAATAGATTGTCACAACATTTGGTCTGACCACCCTGAGCCACGGGATCAGGTTGCCACTACTACCCCCATCATCACACTGAAGCCCGGTTCCAAGTGCCCCACGGCCCAGGGGGTGAGTCACAGTCACTGATTGGCTGCAGGGATCCTATGATTAGTCATGCATGTGACTCGCCCCCTGAGCCGTGGGGTACCCGGAACTAGGCCTTCTAGTGTACGGTGCTGATGGGGGTAGTAGTGGCAACCCGATCCTGTGGCTCAGGGTGGTCAGACCAAATGCTGTGGCAGTCTATTTATAGTTTTGTGAATGTCCGACTACGCCACCCGTGGATTGCGGTCAGAGATAACCGCCGCTGCGAGGCAGACCGCTGAGGCTGGTATTAGTGTGCAGCACAGGGATAGGATAACTCCCCATGGGAAAAGTGTAGCCTCAGGGCAGTGAAAGTGAATGCTGGGGGTGATGGTGCAGGCGCAGCATAAATCACACAGAGTCCAATGATGCAGTCCAGGGTGTTTTACTCACAGTTGATATCCAAGTCACTTCTGTCAGCAAGGACTGCCCGAGCCGTGCTGTGTCCACCAGGTGAGGAGCTCGGTCAACCCCCAGGCAATTCAGGAGTATGGCACAGGACCCCCTTCTGTCCTTTCTCTGGCCTCTCGTGCCCCACCAGTGTCCTGACTTCTGTCCGGCTACCGCGGACCGTGTCGGGTAAGCATTGGCCTTCACTTCCCGCTATCCTATATGGTGCCTCCCTAGCAGGTTTAGCAGGGGGTCGCACCAATAAATGGTCACAACCTCCGGTTCTTGGCTGAGGGTAGATTCGCCTCCACCAACTTAGGGATCCGGTACCTTTCCACGGCCTGACCCTTTCACCCGGTATAATGGGGTTTGCAATGGTTGCTGGCCGTTCTGCACTCTTAGGATCCCTCCTGCCTTCTTGTTTCTGGAACCCTTCCACTCCTCTGTCTCTTCTCCTTCCTTCCTTCTTCTCTTCTTCTCTCTGGCCCCGGCCTTCTCTCTAGGCCTGCCTCATGGAGCTGAGCTCAGGCTGAGCTGCTGCTCCCTGTCAGCTCTCTCTCTTACTACTCCTACTATTCTCCTAGACTTGAGATGGCTCCCACCTTATATCTGCTTCTCTGTGCTGAGCTCAGGTGACCTGCACCCAATGCGCTCCTTCCTATGCTCCAGAAACCGTCCCCTTCTGCTCCTACACCACTGGGTTCTCTACCCCCTCCCCACTCCAGCCAGGGACATGGTCAGTTGTGCCTGCAAAAATGGGAGCACCATCGAGCTTTCCCCCGGAAATGGGGAGTGTGCGTGTGCAGCTAACTGAGCCCTGGTCCACACTCCATCCTTACCTGGGAGTGGAATATCACACCTCTGGTTGAGGTGCAATACCCCTGTAGCAACCGAACCCTCGGGGTGCTACACATGCCCCAGGAGACCAGACACAGACATCACTGGAATGGCGTTGGCTGCAGGGTTCCCGTGATATGTCATGCATGCTCCAGGAGACCAGACACAGACATCACTGGAATGGCGTCGGCTGCAGGGTTCCCGTGATATGTCATGCATGCTCCAGGAGACCAGACAGACATCACTGGAATGGCGTCGGCTGCAGGGTTCCCGTGATATGTCATGCATGCTCCAGGAGACCAGACGCCGACATCACTGGAATGGCGTCGGCTGCAGGGTTCCCGTGATATGTCATGCATGCTCCAGGAGAGCAGACGCCGACATCACTGGAATGGCGCCCGCACCAGAGGAGAGCATAGCTGCTATTTCACATGATTGAAACCGTAATTAAGAAGGGGTTGTCTGAGTAATGGACAACCCCTTTATTTCAGTCTGCATCAGACACGTGTGGAAGGAGTTCAGCTCCTGAGCCGCCTCCACATGTGTTCACCTCAGCGCGGACGTACAGTTACGCCCATATATGCAAAGGGGTCAAATTCATATAAAACATTAAGTGTTATTCTGAATTTATCTGCCTTTCATTCATTTCTAACAGTAAATCCTCATAGTAGTTGGTGCTCAGTTTTTCAGATTCAGAGCTCCAAATTTTCATAAGCAAAATTAAAGGGGAGGCATCATAAAAAAAGTTTTCTTTAAATGCATTCAAAAAAGTTGGTGATATTTTCCCATATCAAAATTTATATTTAAAATTAGAAATCTTAGAATTTTTTACACTGACCACTGAGGCTATTCTATGTTCATATGTCCTGTTCTTTCAGGAAATCTACATTAACAGCAATAAACTCACTTAGACACTATGGGCCTCATTCAAAGCCAGAATACTAGTGTAAAAAGCTTTGAAAAGTCACAAAGTTTTAGCGCAACTCGAAGCTGGGCTGAAATTGTGACTTTTTAGCGTTCACACTCCATTTTCACCCAGCCCTGATAAAGTGGCACCAGCAAAATTTTATAAGCTGTGGCATTCTCTGTGCGACATATCTTACTCCAGTCACTGACTGGAGTAAGATTATTGGCAAGGCACACATGGAGACACACAAGGCGCTCGCTAGTTCTCTGATAGTCCTGATTCATTGACCTCTGCATGACTCTAGCACACCGACCTCATCAAGATTAGCATGAACACCACTGGTCGGAAGTCAGGGCCTCTGTTTTGCATTGAAGCGTCCAATGAGCTTGTACAAAGATCATTGGGTGAAGGGGAGTAAGGTCAGGTGTGACATCAACTGTGATTGGTGGAACCTGCGTTATCAGCTGTATGTTACCGGTCATTGTAATCCGGCCTCTGATAAAAAGCTTTGCTGAAAATTCTTCCTGAAAGGACAGAAGTAAATGTCTAAAATAGCCCTGGTGGCCAGTGTGAAAACTGCAAGATTGTGAGAAGAAAGTATGAAAACATTAAAAAAAACACACGGAAAACAAACTAATTTAAACATTTTCTGATGACTAGATCTGAGCGAATCGATTCAACGGGAATCAAATTCATGTTGAATTTTTGTGCCTAAAATGAATGTCACCTTTTGAGACATTGCAGAAGATTGCATCAGTCAGAGAAGACGGGCTTTCCCAGAATGCCTTGCTGCCATCATATTAGGTCTCATCTGCATTGCACGCACGAGTTGTAGCAGTTTTAATGGATAGAACGTGTACTCAATGTATGGTGCTATTCACACACCAGTGTTTTTTTACACACCCCTTGTGTCCATACAGAACACACAGAGCCATGTCCATTTTTTTTCCGGCAGCACGGATGACACGGAGGTCCAATAGTGGTCTATGGGTCTGTCAGTGTGCCATCAGTGTCCTGTACAAGTTTAACATTGTATAGGAGAAGCTTTGTAATTTCTTTATCCATCGGTGAAAAACACTGATCGAAAACTGAGGACACCGGTACCATTTTTTCACGTACAGGTTTAAACCCTGCACATGTGAATGAGGCCTAACATAGTATAGCTCAGACAATTAAGAAGGACTATTATAGCAAGTATAAAAGCAGAAGCAGGAAAGGAAGCAGCCATTTTGTGGTGAACCTGGATAGAGAAAAGTACATCACAGCTCACAGCCTAGCCATAGAAATAGGGATAGAAAGCCATGAAACATGATAGAAAACAGACAGAGAGAGAGGGCGACATCAATGCAGTGAAGGGGATTAGTGTGTTAAGGAAAAAAGGGAATGGCGTCATACATGTTTTTCAGGGCAAGTAGAGGCTTTGGAAGACATTTGCAGAGAATGGAATTTCCTGGGAAAACTCTGCAAATGTAAGTTTCAAAAGTCTTGCTCATCTTTACTGATCGGTCATTATCCATTGGTGGCAGTTTTACCTATAGTATGTTCCCCTCCATACAGGGCAATAACTCCCCTGTGGGCCTCATTGTTCCAGTTACCTTACACATCTTCCTTCCGTGTAGTGCACATTCCCATCATCTTCATGCTTTCCCATCCTGCACAGCCGGCTGCAGCGGAGGAGGATCAGGACAAATTCCTATCCTCCTCCTTGAGGGATAAGAGGGAATGTGGAGCCATCACCCTGCTCCATGCTGCTCTGCTCCTCCAAGCTAATTACTCTAAAGGCAAACCTGGGACTGAGCTTTATATTAACTCTTCTCCTCCCGCCTTCTGGATGCTACATAGCTAATCTGTTGGGTTAACCCTGTAGTGTGTAAAGTGCTGAATTATACAACAGTGATATGTCTTCTACTCACAAAAATGGTGTAAGTGTGATGAGTGTTTTTGATCAGTTTCATCACAGTTTGGTCAGGGTTCATTAGCTTTTCTCAGCTGAAAATAAAACTGATGAATGTTTCTCCCCCTTCTCATAACCAACAGTCCATTTCATGACTGGCACACAGATGACATCCAAATGCTGTCCACATTTTTTGCGGCCTAATAGACTTGCATTGGTGATACTGTATATAATTTTGTGTGGACCACTTAGGCCTCATTCAGACATCAGGTTTTTTCATGTACGAGAAAAATGGAGCGAGTTTAATCAGTGATTTTTACCTTAGGTTGGTCAGAATTACATCAGTACTTTTCCCATCGGTCAGTCAAACACGGACAAACTTCATCCGAGTTCTGGCCCATCTTTTAACAGACCCGGACACTTTCATTGATGAATTTGATCTGACACTTGAATCAATATAAAACATATCTCAATGAAAAATCATGGACATGTGAGCATCCCCATAGACTGTCATAGGTACACATGCTACCTGTGAAAAAAATAAAAAATAGCACAGAAACTAACAGGTGAATGAGCCCCAAGACTGTGAAAATACACTGGCATGTAAACAGGCCCATAGACATGGGTGTACATAGAAATCATGGGATCCCATAGCAGAAGTGCTAGTTGCCCCCCACCCAACAAAAAAAATAACATTCGACGGGGTCACAGAAGAGCATATCTCACAGCTTTCCAGCCTTTAGAAAGTAATTTTCCTCCTACTGAAGCCCCAGATTCCTCTTTCATTGCATGTTTAAAGTATGATACCAACAAAAGTGCCCAACAAACACAGTATGTGAATTCTTTCACAGTACCCTGGACATGCACATAATGATGACCCTACTGTACTCGACTTCAACTCCCCCGGCAAAGTATGGTGACCGTGACACAGTGTGATCCCCCAGCTTTGGCCCCCACACAGCCCTCTATAAAGTATAATAGGTCATCATACAGTATAATGGCCCCACACCTCACCATGCTGTATAATGGCCCCCACTAGCTCTCCAAACAGTACAACCAAACAGTGCAATGACCCCCACGGCCCTCCACATGGTATGATGGTCCCCACTCAAACCTTCACACTGTATAATTGCTTGCATACAGTATATTGGCCCTCACATAGCCCTCCACAAAGTATAAAGGCTCCCACATAGCCCTCGAAATATTATAATAGCCCCCACATAGCCCTCTATATACTATAATGGGCCCCATATTCCTCCATATTGTATAATGCAAAATCATAATCTTTTATATAGTGTGCTGAACCCTATAGTCCTCGATATAGTATCATGCACTCCCCATAGTCTTCCATATAGTATAATGCACTCCCCATAGTCCTGCATATAGTATAATGCAATCCACATAGTCCTCCATACAGTATAATGCACCCCATATTCCTCCATATACTATAATGCACTTCCCATAATCCTCCATATAGTATAATGCACTCCCCATTGTTCTCCATATAGCATAATGCACTCTCCATAGTCCTCCATATAGCATAATGCACTCCTCCATATAGTAAAATGCACTCCTCATAGTGCTCCATACAGTAAGATGCACTCCTCATAGTCCTCCATATAGTATAATACACTCCCCATAGTCCTCCATACAGTATATGGCACTGCCGATAGTCCTCCATGTAGTATAATGCACTCCCCATAATCCGCCATATAGTATAATGCACTCCCATAGTCCTCCATATAGTATAACACACTCCCCATAGTCCTCCATATAGTATAATGCACTCCCCATGGTCCTATATAGTCCATACAGTATAATGCACTCCTCATAGTCCTCTATACAGTACTATGACCACCACAATGTGTTCATTGATTTAAAAAAAAAATA
Organism: Phyllobates terribilis; assembly: GCF_046119375.1. Classification (NCBI taxonomy): domain Eukaryota; kingdom Metazoa; phylum Chordata; class Amphibia; order Anura; family Dendrobatidae; genus Phyllobates; species Phyllobates terribilis. Next base: position 738,728 of record NW_027363232.1, read on the forward strand.
CTCACCTCTCCTCCATGTTCTCCGCTGCTCAGGTCTATGCAGCAAGCATTCTGAAGTGCCTGCACATCTCAGGGCAGTGGATGCCATGTAATGATGTCATAGGGCCCGCTGTACTGAGACGTCAGATGCTGAGGAAGAATGACGAAGTAGGAAGTCACAGGCCCCATAGTACTCGCGTGGCCTATGTTCCAACAGTGAGCTTTTGGTTTGCTTTTGACACTAATTATTTTCTGTGGCAAAAACTGAGTGTTTTACAATTCAAGCAAAGTGGATGGAATTTATAGAAACCTCATGGCCACTGTGCTTTAATTTTATTCAGCGTAAACTGAGCTGCGGTGTGTGTATCAAATCCACATCATGTCAATTTCTCTTGTGAGTATGCTGAGTTTTATGTGTGGATTTTCCCCATAGATTTTCATTAGATGCCGAAAATCTGCAGGTAAAAACGCACATACATAGTCCTGCATATAGTATGGTGCAATCCACATAGTCCTCCATACTGTATAATGCACTCCACATAGACCTCTATATAGTATAATGCACCCCATATTCCGCCATATAGTATAATGCACTCCCCATAGTCCTCCACATAGTATAATGCACTCCCATAGTCCTCCACGTAGTGTAATGCACTCCCCATAGTCCTCAATGTAGTATAATGCACTTCCATAGTCCTCCATATTGTATAATGCACTACCCATAGCCCTCCATACAGTATAATGCACTACCCATAGTCCTCCATATAGTATAATACACTCCCCATAGTCCTCCATATAGTATAATGCACCTCCATCGTCCTCCATACAGTATAATGAATTCCCCATGGTCCTCTATACATTACTATGACTACCAAAATGTGCTCATTGATTTAAAAAAAAAAATACTCACCTCTCCTCCTTGTTCCCCGCTGCTCCGGTCTATGCAGCAAGCATTCTGAAGCGCCTGCACATCTCAGGGCAGTGGGTGCCATGTAGTGATGTCATCAGGCCCGCTGTGCTGAGACGTCAGACGCTGAGGAAGAATGATAGAGGAGGAAGTCACAGGCCCCATAGTACTCTTGTGGGTTATGTTCCCACAATGAGCTTTCGGTTTGTTTTTGACAATATTTATTTGCTGTGGCAAAAACAGAGTGTTTTGCAGTTCAAGCAAAGTGGATGGGATTTTATAGAAACCTCATGGCCACTGTGCTTTAAAGGGGTTGTCCACTACTTTCACATTGATGCCATATCCATAGGATAGGGCATCAATTTATGTTTGCCCGGGGTCCCGCACACAGCACCCCCGCCATCAGCTGTTATCGGTGCCGGCGGTGGCCGCCGGCCGGAAGTGCTTACCTTCCGGTGACTCGTCGCCATGTTGTAGTGGTCGGCACTTGTTAGTGCACATCAAACTGCCACTCAATTGAATGGGAGGCGGATGTGCAGTACCCCGCGGCGGCCACTACAGATGGATGGCCAAACACCGCAGGCAAGTACTTCCGGCCGGTGGCCGCCGCCGCCAGCACCGATAACTTCTGATCGGCAGGGGTGCTGCGTGCAGGACCCCGGCCGATCATACATTGATGCCCTATCTTATGGATATGACTCGCCCCCTGGGCCGTGGGTTACCCGGAACCGGGCAATAGGGCAATAATGGGGGTAGTAGTGGCAACCCGGTCCATGGCTCAGGGTGGTCATACCAAATGTTGTGGCAGTCTATTTGTAGGGTTTTAAATGTCCGACTACGCCACCCGTGGATTGCGGTCAGGGTTAACCGCCGCTGCAGTGCAGACCGCTGGGGCAGATGTAGGTGTGCAGCACTAAGTAGTATAACTCCGCACGGGAGGAGTGTGGCCCCAGGGCAGTATATAGATGGATGATGGAGGGGATGATTCTGACCGCAATAGCCAGGAAACGGAGGCCTCTTAAACAGTTCAGGGTCTTTATTAGAACAGGTGAGACGACCCAAAAACAGTCCCGGCTAGGAGGGGGCCTGGATGTCTGAGAACAAGTGGGAAGCTGGCCCTGGTCAGGGTGAGGGTGAAGGCCTACCATGCTCTCTGCGCTCTTTCTGGCTATTTCCCTCCTTGTGGTGTAACAGCCCACGTTCCTGAGCTCACCGTGTCTTCTCGCCCGTATGGCTTGCAACTTGGGTCCCTTTCTACTCTTGGCCTGGTGCAGCTTTGCTGGTCCCTTCTGCTGTGGCGGAACCTCCGGGCTTCTTAGGCCAAGGAACATACAGTCCCCTGCGGGCTGGTTATTTGCTGTAGGACTTGGATTCCTAACAGCCTCGGACACCAAGTCCGGTAGATCAGTTTCTCTCTCAGCCAGGACAGGCTCTCCTCGCCTTCCGTCCCTGGCTCGTGGCTCCTCTACTGCCACACGACCTCCTCAGCTTCAGCTGAACTGGCTCTCCCTTCTCTGGGACACCTCTCACTCCAGAGACAGGTCGTCCAGAACTCTCTAACCCTGCCCCCAGTTCCAGCTTTTATAGGGTCAGCCTGCTCCCCCTACTGACTTGGGACAGGAGGTGCTGCATGCTAATGGTCCCTGACCAGAGAACCTCCCCCTTGCTCTCAGACACAGCTTTATTATACATTTGTGGCATCCAGGCCAGGGTGACACATTCCCCCCTAGTAAAACTTAGTACTCCGGGACTAACAGGAAACACAAATATAGGTTATAAACAACAACATAACATATGTACAAGTGCATTTTGTCCTTAAGGAAACGGCGCTTCCGCGACCGGGTGTCCATTTCACCCAACAAGGCGAAGTCTTTGAGCGATGTGGGGACCTGTCCAAAGCAAACCCCAAACGTTGGGCGTGGCTGCAAGGCAAAACTACCTACTTTGGACCACACGGGGCCACGCCAGACAGGTTTTTCTTCCGTGGCCGTCTTCGCAAGAGGCACCAACTGCAACTATCTACATGATAGTTCCGGTTATTCATCGTCCATAACCTGTCAGTCCATGAGCTAGAAAAACTAGAAAAACATAATTAATAACCAGGGTACAACATAACACATTAAATACATACATTATCCACTTAGATCTTCCAGCGAGCTGGCATTTGCCCCTTAGTGCTTCGGGTTGACCTACGTAACCCACTGTCTGGTGGTGGTCTAACCTGGTTTTTCTCACTAGCGCTCGGGGTGCAGTCACTGGCTAAACTTACAGGCAGGGCAGGCAGCTGTCTGCGGGTCCTCTGGCTTACCGCAGGCATGGCAGGCTCACTGTCAGCAGAGGGTTGACTCTCCTGGGCTGCTGGTACAGGCCCTTCTGCCTCTGGAACTGCTTGTTCTTCTCCACCTTCCTGCTCTGGTGTAGGTTGTTGCTGAGCCGGTTGCAGGAAATGCAGGACGGGTACCACTATGGCACCGTTTATTCGAGTCCAGGACTGAGGGAATTCTCCGAGAATGGTGCTGATCATTTCTTCCTTGTCCTCTGCGGGTTCAAGGTCACTTTGATCCTCTTCTGCACTACGGAGTTGCTCGGGGCACATTTTTAGGTGGTCTCTGGAGACGGTACTAGTGGTTTCTCCTCCATCCTTAGTGACCACGCACACCTTCGGGTTGTCGTGATCAGACTGCAGTACTGTGTAGGGTTCCCTTTCCCACTGGTCATCCAGCTTATGTAGCCTTCTCTTTCGCTTCAGAACCTGCTCACCAGGTTCCAGGGGACAAGCAGGGACGTGTTGGTTGAAGAGCCTCTCTTGCTTTTGTCTCGCCTGGGCCAGGCTCTTCTCCACACTCTCCTGTACCTTCTTGTACTGCAGTCGCCTTTCCGTATCCCAGTCCGCATCTGGGGAGGTGTCCTTGGGTGTTAGGACTCCCATCTCCAGGTCTATGGGCAGCTTACCTGGTCTGGCTCTCATCAGGTAAGCCGGGGTGCAGTTTGTAGCATTCACCGGGATATGGTTGTATAAGTCTATCAGGTCCGGCAGTTTTTCTGGCCACAGGCTGCATTCCTCCAGGGGCAACGTCTTCATGAGATCAATGACTATATTGTTCATTTTCTCATACATCCCTTTGGTTTGTGGGTGGTAAGGCGTTGTCCGAATCTTCTTACAGCCATAGAGGTTGCAGAACTCTTGGAAGATTTTGGCCTCGAATCCAGGACCTTGGTCTGTCAGGACCTGTTCTGGATACCCGTGTGGGTGGCAGAAGGTTTGCTGGAAGGCTCTGGCCGCCGTTTGAGCTGTCAAGTCTTTTACCGGGACCACCACTAGAAATCGGGAATAGTGGTCCATGATTGTCAGGGCATAAACGTATCCTGACCGGCTTGGAGCCAATTTGACGTGGTCCAGAGCTACCAGATCAAGAGGCTGCTTGGTGACGATGGGCCTCAAGGGTGTCTTCTGGCTGGTGCGGTCCTTCCTCCTTAGATTACAAGGGCCACAGTCTCTGCACCACTTCTCTACAGCCCCTCTCATGCTGATCCAGAAGAACCGTCCTCTTAGCAGGAACTCCAGTTTCTTCCAGCCGAAGTGCCCCGCTCTGTCATGGTAAGCCTCCAGGACCATAGCTGCATCTCGCCTTGGGACGACTTGCCAGGTCAGCTCGTGCGTCCGGTGGTTGACGAGTCTTCTGCACAGCTTACCTTCATAGAGGAACAGCCTGCTCTTCTCTTTCCATAGCTGCTTGGCTTCCTTTGGGGCATCCGGATCTAGACGGACGTCTTCTCGGGTCAGCAGGTCTTTCACCATGCGGACTGCAGGGTCACTATCTTGGGTCTTGGCCCAGCTGTGGTGAGGTAAGGGATTGATCATGATGGTTGTTAAGTCTTCCTCCTTCACGCGGTGGGAATATTGAGTGGCCCCATACCGGTGGAATGCAGGGAGCTGTTATGAACTGCTACAAACACTAAGGAAAGAAAGGAAAACTGTCCCTACCATAGGACTAAGCTGATTCCCTACGATGCAGCGGGGGACCTGTTCCTTGTGAACAGACCCGCCTAAGTCCCCGGCTAGTCCGAACGCTGACCTATAGATATAAGGGAGGGGTCCCTACAAGAACTAAGGACTGGGATATAGTTGGACACCTCCTAGCAGAAATTGTAGCAGAGCAAAGACAAACAAACAAACAGAAGTACTAGTGGTCAAAAGACCAAGCAAACTACAGAGTAAGGTACAAGGCACCTGGCTAGCTTAAGAGTAAATGTAACACTGAAGTCCTGCAAGGCCAGGAGGGCGGAGCTGGATTATATAGGCAAAAAGTCATGTGACCAGCAAAATAGAAAAAACTAACAGGAGAGTTCTAACAGTACCCCCTCTTCAATGAGGATCCTCCGGATCCTCCAGGCCCAGGTCTATCAGGAAACCTCCTGTGAAACGCTCCGACAAGTCTAGGAGCAGAGACATCATCCGCCCTTACCCAGGAGTTATCCTCGGGACCGAAACCCTTCCAAGCGACGAGATACTGCAATCTCCCTCTATGCCATCTAGAATTAAGAATGCGAGAAATTTCATATTCACCTTCTTCCTCCACCGGAGGAACAGAGACAGTGGCGTCCCTATCAGAAACATCAGCTTTTTTCAATAAGGAAACATGAAACACCGGATTAATCTTCCAGGAGGTAGGAACCTCCAACCTAACAGCAGATTGGTTAACTACCTGAAGCACCTTAAACGGACCTACAAACTTCGGGCCCAATTTCTTAGAAGGAATCCTCAACCGCAGATTCCTAGAGGACAACCAAACCATGTCACCAACAGTAAACAAAACCTCTTGACGTTTCCTGTCAAAGTACCTCTTGGATTTTTTGTTGGCCTCTTGAAGGTTACGACGTACATCAGTCCAAACTCTCTCCAAATCATCGGAAAAATTCTCCTCCTCCGGCACAGCCGATACCAATTTGGAGAATGACCCAAACGACGGATGTCTCCCAGTACAACAAAAAAAAGGAGAACACCCAGCAGAAGAGGATGTATGGTTGTTAAGAGCAAATTCAGCCAGTGGCAGAAACTCAGACCACCCCTCTTGATTGTCAGCCACAAAACAACGCAAAAACTGTTCAACATCCTGGTTCTTTCTTTCTGTCTGTCCATTAGACTCAGGATGATAACCAGACGAAAATGACAAATGGACTCCCAACCTGTCACAAAAGGCACGCCAAAAACGAGCCACGAACTGAGGTCCCCTATCGGAAACAATGTCGGAAGGAACGCCATGGAGCCTGACAATTTCTTTAACAAAAGCCTTAGCGAGTGTCCTGGCGAAGGGCAGTTTGATGAAGGGAACCAAGTGACACATCTTGCTAAAACGGTCCACGACCACCCAGATAACAGTGAAACCCTCAGAGGCAGGAAGGTCAGTAATAAAATCCATAGCAAGATGCGTCCAAGGAGCACTAGGAACCTCCAGAGGGCAAAGCAACCCCGCAGCAGGAGCATGTGAAGACTTAGATCTAGCACACACAGTACATTGACGCACCCACTTAATGACTTCCTTCTGCCACCCAGGCCACCAAAAACTGCGACCTACAAGTCTCTTAGTCTCCGAAATTCCTGGATGACCTGCCAACCGAGACTTATGACACTCCACAAACAAATCTCTCATAAAGTTCCAAGGCACAAACAACCTTCCATGGGGAGTGTTAGATGGGGCATACTCCTGGGCTTTCAGAATCCCATCTTCCAAAACGGAGTCCAATGCTGCTATCACAACACCTTCCTGTAAAATGCTCTCCTCCTCCTCGCTACCAACCATGGGAGAAAAACTGAGAGATAAAGCATCAGCTTTTACATTCTTGGTACACGGGATGTAAGTAACAGAAAAATTAAACCGCGAAAAAAAAAGTGCCCACCTAGCTTGACGGGCATTCAAGCGCTTGGCAGCATCAAGATAGATCAGATTCTTACGATCAGTAAAAACCTGAATGGTAAATTTAGCACCTTCCAAGAGATGACGCCAATGTTCAAATGCGAGTTTAATCGCCAGCAATTCCCGATTACCGACATCGGAATTAAGTTCGGTCTCAGAAAATTTTTTTGAAAAAAAAGGCACAGGGATGTACTCCATCCTTGTATTCCTGAGACAAAACAGCACCGACCCCCACCGAAGAAGCATCAACCTCGACCAAAAAAGGCTTGGTCTCATCAGGCTGCATAAGGATGGGGGCAGAACTGAACCTCTCCTTGAGATACACAAAAGCTTCAATGGCCTCAGTAGTCCACTGAACCGTATTCGCACCTTTCCTGGTGAGATCGGTCAGCGGCTTAACAATTATAGAAAAATTCTTAATGAATTTTCTGCAATAATTGGCGAAACCCAAAAATCTCTGTATTGGTTTCAAACTAATAGGCCTAGGCCATTCCTGCACCGCCTGAACCTTCACCGGATCCATCTCAAAGCCCTCACTGGAGATAATGTAGCCCAAAAAACTAATTCTCTGCACAGCGAACTCACATTTCTCCAGCTTAGCAAAAAGTGAATTGTCGCTTAACAACTGCAATACCTCACGTGCGCTCTGCCAATGAGACTCCAGATCCGGCGCAAAAATCAAAATGTCATCCAAATACAACACCACATTCTTACCGATCAACGGTCTTAGGATGTCATTAATAAGGTTCTGAAAAAAAGCTGGTGCGTTGGTAAGACCAAAGGGCATAACCAGATTCTCAAAATGACCCACTGGAGTGTTAAAAGCAGTTTTCCACTCATCACCTTCCTTCATACGTAACAAATTGTATGCCCCCCGGAGATCAATCTTAGAGAACCACTTGGCCCCCACTAACTGGTTGAACAAGTCAGGAATTAATGGCAGTGGGTAGGAATTGCGTACTGTAATTTTATTAATTTCGCGAAAGTCCAGACATGGACTTAAACCGCCGTCCTTTTTTTTTCCAAAAAAAAATCCAACAACCACAGGTGACTTAGAAGGTCTAATGTGACCGGCGGCCAAGCTTGTCTGTATGTATTCCTCCAAGGCCTTTCTCTCAGGGATAGTAAGATTAAATAAGCGACTCTTGGGAAGAGTTGCTCCAGGGACAAACTCAATAGTACAATCATAGTCCCTATGAGGAGGCAAAACTTGCAACTCCTCCTCTGAAAAAACCTTCCAAAAATCCTGAATAGGTACAGGTAATTCCCCTCTTTCCACAGCAGCAATGCGACCGTTACAACATCTATCATAACACTTAGGACTCCAAGACTTAATTTCATTGGTAGACCAGTCCAGTACAGGATTGTGCAATTTTAACCAAGGTAACCCCAAAACCACTGGAGCAGGCAAATTATTTAACCGGTTCCCGACCGCCCACTGTAGATAAACGTCGGCGCTTGCTGGGCTCTGTGCAGCGCCGACGTTTAAAAACGGTGGGTGGTCTCGCAGCGCTCAGGACCCCCAGGGTCCTGCAAGCGCTGCGATTCCGGTGCAGAGCGTTAGCTCTGACAGGGGACATCATCGGGACCTGATTGGATCAGGTCCCAGTGATGTTAACCCTTTGCTATGTTCTATATGCCGCGATCTATAGTGATCGCGGCATATAGAAGATAGACAGAGGAGAGGGGGTCGTCTTACTTACCTCTCCGACGACCCCTGATACCTTCCAGGACCTGGGGTAGCTATGGCAGCTGGAGGTCACATGACCACCTCCAGATCTGCCATATATGGTGTCCTGCCTGGCTCAGCCTGCAGTTGAAGCCTGGCAGGAGACACGGTGTGAAACAGTCAGCAAAGATCTCATGTAATGTAATACATGTCTATTACATTACATGAGATCAGTGATCAGAAAAATAAAAATTAATGTCCCATACAAGGACTAAGTAAAAATGTAAAAAAAAAGTTAAAAAAAAGTTTTTAAACTGTTTAAAAAAAATCACAAAATAAATAAAAAATAAATAAAATATTAAACCAATAAATCCGTATATTTTTACAAAACCAAAAAAAGTACACATATTTGGTATCACCGCGTCCGAAACAACCCAAGCTATAAAAGTGTCACACTAATTAACTCCTTCTGTGCACACCGTAATAAAAATAAATAAAAAACGTGGCAAAAAAATATGCTTTTTCATCATATCGCCAAACAAAAAGTGGAAAAAAATGCGATCAAAAAGCAAAATAGAAATAAAAATGGTACCGCTGAAAACGTCATCTTGTTCCGCAAAAAAAAAGCCGCCATACAGCTCCATCAGCCGAAAAATAAAAAAGTTATAGCGCTCAGAATAAAGCATAAAATTGTTTTATTGTGTAAAAGCGCCAAAAAATAAAAAAAATACAGTAAGTGTAGCATCGCTGTAAATGTACTGACCCGAAGAATAACGCTGCCTGATCACTTTTACCACACGCAGAACGGCATAAAAAAAAACCCTCAAAAAACAATTCCTGAATTGTTGGTTTTTGTTAATTTTACCTCCCAAAAAATGGAATAGAAAGCGATCAAAAAATGTCACGTACCCAAAAATGGTACCAATAAAAATGTCAACTCGTCCCGCAAAAAACAAGCCATCACATGACTCTGTCAGCCAAAATATGGAAAAATTATAGCTCTCAAAATAGGTGATGCAAAAACTAGATTTTGCAAAAAAAAGCGTCTTTTAGTCTGTGACAGCTGTCAATCATAAAAACCCGATATGATTCTGGTATCGCTGTAATCACACCGACCCGAAGAATAAAGTAATCTAATCAGTTATATCACACGAGGAAAGGAGTAAAAAATAAATAAAACCAATTCTTCACCGGCTACTGATTTGTTTATTATGTCTCCCAAAGATCGCAGTAAGGCTCTGCCCACATTTATCCTGCGCTCTGCGCTGAGCGCTTACACAAGAGTTTCCGTGTAAATCTCTGAAATACGTGATTCAGACAAAACCCATGACGGAAGATTCCCTCTAATGAGGCAGATATAGGCCACTGTGGATGCCGTCTGGCCTGGGATCCCACGGTGTCATTTGTTTTAGGCGTGCATAAAAGTGCGGTTGGCCACAGTTTTGTGCACTTCTGAAAAAAAGGACACCGCTAAACAGAGGCCAGACGGAGTCCAGAGTAACTCTGCTGCCTCATTATAGTGAATGGATCCCGCAGGGGTTTCATCTGAATTACATCACTTGGAAATTTAGATGGAAACCCCGATGTAAGTGCTCAGCCTAGAGCGCCGGATAAATGTTACGTAAAATGTTCCCAATAAAAGCTTCAACTCAGTCCTCAAAAAAAGCTAGTCCCCACTCAGGTCCGTCATCTGATAAAAATATAAGGGACTTCCAAGTTACTGGTAGCAGAAAGGCTCTGGAAAAGCGAAATGGCCCTTGCCCCCCAAAAGAAATTCAGAAAATGTTGTGCTCCCAAATTCAAATGCCTATTCTACAATAATTTGTTCTCCAATTGTCAAATAGCACTCCGTCCCCCCAGATCTCGCCGTATGGCTGAGCGGTACAATACAGCCACATATGGGGTATTGCCACTTTTAGTAGAAATTGTGTGACACATTTCGGCACCATTTTTACCCATTGCCCTGTGTGAAAATGTAAAATCTGAGGGTAAAACATTTTTTTGTGGTAAAAATATAATTATGCTTTTTTCACTGCCCAATGGTATAAATTTAAAAATTAAAAAATATTCACTACTTCCCTAGATGAATTCCTTGAGAGATGTAGTTTACAAAATGGGGTCACTTGTGGGGGTTTCTGCTGTTTTGGCATGTCAGCGACTCTTCAAATGTGACATGGTGTCTGCCACCTATCCCAGCCAACATAGCGCTCCTTTCTCTTCCGAACCCTGCCGTACACCAAAGCAGTGGTTTTCCCCCACATATGGGGTATCGGCGTACTCAGTGCAATTTATCCTTTTACCCTTATGATAATGCAAAATTAGGGAATGAAAAACATTTTTTGTGGGAAAAATGTGAAAATTGTATTTTTACGGCTCAATATTATAAACTTCTGTGAAGCACTTGGGGTGCAAGGTGCTCACCACACATCTAGATAAGTTTCCTAAGGGGTCTAGTTTCCAAAATGGTGGCACTTGTGGGGGGTTTCCACTGTTTAGGCACATTAGGGGCCCCCCAAATGCGACATGGCGTCTGCTAATTATTCAAACAAATTTTCCATTCAAAAAGTCAAATGGCGCTCCTTCCCTTTCAAACCCTGCCATGCGCCCAAACAGTAATTTGCCTCCACATATGGGGTATCGGCGTGTTCAGGAGAAATTGCACAACAAATTTCATGGTGCAATTTATCCTATTACCCTTATGATAATGCAAAATTAAGGGATGAAAAACGGTTTTGTGGGAAAAATGTGAAAATTTTATTTTTACAGCTCAATATTATAAACTTCTGTGAAGCACCTTGGGGTTCAAGGTGCTCACCACACATCTAGATAAGTTCCCTAAGGGGTCTAGTATCCAAAATGGTGTCACTTGTGGGGGGTTTCCACTGTTTAGGCACATCAGGGGCTCCCCAAATGCAACATGGCGTCCGCTAATTATTCAAACAAATTTTACATTCAAAAAGTCAAATGGAGCTCCTTCCCTTTCAAACCCTGCCGTGCGCCCAAACAGTGGTTTGCCTCCACATATGGGGTATCGGCGTGTTCAGGAGAAACTGCACAATAAATTTCATGGTGCAATTTATCCTATTACCCTTATGATAATGCAAAATTAAGGGATATAAAACGTTTTTGTGGGAAAAATGTGAAAATTTTATTTTTACAGCTCAATATTATAAACTTCTGTGAAGCACCTTGGGGTTCAAGGTGCTCACCTCACATCTAGATATGTTCCCTAAGGGGTCTAGTTTCCAAAATGGTGTCACTTGTGGGAGGTTTCCACTGTTTAGGAACATCAGGGGCTCTCCAAACGCAACATGGCATCTGCTAATTATTCAGACAAATTTTACATTCAAAAAGTCTAATGGCGCTCCTTCCCTTCCGAACCCTGCAGTGCGCCCAAACAGTGGTTTTCCCTCACATATGGGGTATCAGCGCGCTCAAGAGAAATTGCACAAAAAATTTTGGGGTCCATTTTTTCCTGTTACCCCTGTGAAAATAAAAAAAATTAGGTCTAAAGTAACATTTTTGTGAAAAAAGTTAAATGTTAATTTTTTTCTTCCACATTCCAAAAATTCCTGTGAAGCACCTGAAGGGTTAATAAAGTTCTTGAATGTGGTTTTGAGCACCTTGAGGGGTGCAGTTTTTAGAATGGTGTCACTTTTGGGTATTTTCTGTCATAAAGACCCCTCAAAGTGACTTCAAATATGATATGGTCCCTAAAAAAATGTTTTTGTAAATTTTGTTGGAAAAATGAGAAATCGCTGGTCAACTTTTAACCCTTATAGCTCCCTAACAAAAAAAAAATTTTGGTTCCAAAATTGTGCTGATGTAAAGTAGACATGTGGGAAATGTTATTTATTAACTATTTTGTGTGACATATCTCTCTGATTTAAGGCCATGAAAATTCAAAGTTTGAAAATTGCAAAATTTTCAAAATTTTTGCCAAATTTCCGATTTTTTCACAAATAAACACAAGTGATATCAAAGAAATTTTACCACTATCATGAAGTACAATATGTCACGAAAAAACAATCTCAGAATCAGGGGAATCCGTTGAAGCGTTCCAGAGTAATTACTTCATAAAGTGACAGTGGTCAGAATTGAAAAAATTGGCCCGGTCACGAAGGCAAAAACAGGCTCTGGAGCGAAGTGGTTAAAACATTATCTTTCTTATTATTCTAACATTTGGCAAATATTAAAAATTATGGTAATCCTAATTGACCTAAAACGGGAAAGGTTTATTCTTATTTCATGTCAGATTTTGAGAAAAACATGCATATGTGTCTTTTTATATAGTGTATGTAAACTTCTGGTTTCAACTGTATATATGTATATATGTGCACATCTCATTGCTATAGCAAATCAGTGGGAGTCATCAACAGTGATAAAATAATAGAAAAAAAGGAAGAAAATTGAATCCTTAGAGGAAAAGTAAGATGATTTGTCTAAAAAATGCCAGTGTAAAGAGGCTCGTAAGCTCCCCGGGGAGCCATTGCATGGTTTATAAGCCTCCTTACTCTGGCATTTCACTCTCCTCACTAGGATCTAAGGGGTAAAGTTTTTCCTTCTGAAGTCTCTCACACAGCTAAATCAGATCTCATGCTTTGCACTGCTGAGGGGCAACACCCCGAAACACCATGGCTGCAAATTGAGATTCTAGTTTCCCATTTATCCTAAATCATGTAGAAAGGCTTGTTAAAAGGTTGATATTGACTTTTAGGATTGCTACTTCCAATAGGTGGCACTGGAAGAGACAGTTTGCAAGTTTTGGGTAGAATTTCTCTTCAATAAAAATACTTTTTGATTACACCAGTGATTTTTTTCCTTTCTTACAGACTGGACCAGTCATTGGGGAAGCCCTCGCTGTTTCTTTCTGGATAGATTCCACTTCCTACCACTATGAAATGGAATAAATGCTATGTTTTAGAGAAATTAACAATAGTAATGGTAGTAATCTGACACCATATGATGGCAAATCCAAGCAACATGCCGTCATTTGTAACAATGGGAAAGCCTTTTTTTAAGAGGTTGTCCAGAATAAGGATGCCATATTTCATCGCTTTGTGGAAAAATAGGTAAATCGTTTCTCATGTTATATTCTCTGAACTGTAAATCGTAAACAGTTTCACAAATTTGGTTGAATGCCAGTGGACCCAAAAAATGCTAATTTCTAATAGTAAATTTAAAAATGACTTTTTTTTACTTTTATTTATTTCCAGATAAAGTGAAAGATCGAGGCTCTAATACAATTGGGTCAAGATTGAACCGTGTCGAGGACAAGGTAAGAAAATAAGATAAAACCATATATATTTATATTATGCACAGCTACTACTTACACATACACACATGGAGTACAGGATATACAGACAATTACCACATACTACATACAGAATATTCCTCACTCTCTGAAAAAGTGTAAAATACATAATGGTGCATCCAGACACCAATTCTACAGCGCTGCTCATACACTGCAGAGAGTCTAAATACCTGTGGTCATCTGTGACTTGCACACACAAGTTAAGGTGGCCACACACAATAACTGAAAGTTGATTGCTGGTTCGGCCGTCCACTACCTCTCCCAACTCTCATACACGAGAAGGTTTGGCTTGGTTAAATGTTCATGTGTTTTCAAAGTGGAGAACTGTGAAAATCACTGCCAAACGGCTCTGGCAGCAGCTTATCACCTGAATAACAAAAGGGTCAGGCATTAAGGGTCAGGCAGTTTGAATTTTACCTCCTCTGACCTCATCTGTCAGGGAAGAGTCTGGATGTCCCCTTAGACTATTAGCTTAGTCTATTGTGTATGGAGGCTTAAAGGGGTTTTCCATTACTCAGACAACTCCTTCTCAATCCATATGTGTGTCCCCCAGTAAAATAATAACACCTATACTCACCTCCAGTGCCAGCACTATTCCAGCGGTGTCTGCACTGGCTCTCCTGGGGATTGCGTGTGTCATGGGTGTGTCAGAAGTGACAGACAGTCATCCTGCAGTTGGTTGCAGGAGATCTCTTCATTTGGCCTTACAGACAACTTCTTAGAATATGTATCTCTAGGACCCAGGGGCTAGCTTCCTCGGGCTAATTAACACCCTGGCCTGGATGTATAAATACCTGTTGTGAGCCAGAGGGAGGTGCCAGCGATATTCATTGCCCCTTGTGAAGGCTTGAGCAAGAGCAGTACTTCTATCTCTCTGGTGCTAGAGAACGTGTGCGCATTTGTCTGGAGTCGAGTAAAGCTAAGCGATTTTCCCTTGTTTGTCCCCCCTTGTTGTCTTTAGTGTTCAGTGGGGATCAACTAGTGCTCATCCTTTCTGCTCCCTAGCCTGAGCCTAATGCCAGGGATAGACAGGCTGAGGTATGCGTGCGGCGATTGGTGAAGAACCAATAAAGGGACATTAGTGGAGACAGGGTGACACTAGATCAGCCTAGGAGTTCTCCACTCCCCACTTTCCCTAGTCTGGGTTCCCTTTCCGTTTTCCCTTTGTGTTGCACTTAGTCTTTCCCACACCTTGCGTGACAGCATGACATTATGTCTCATGATTCCTAGGGGCAATCAGTGCTGACTTTACTCTCCCCGCCTTTGGCCAACTTGCATACATCCAGAGGAAGTGAGAGATGTTGCTGCTCTTACTTCCTCCGGATGTACAGGTATGTGCTATAACTGGAGGCAGGAAGAGTGAAGCCAGCGCTGATTGGCAGCAGGGATCACTTGACATAACAATGTCACGTGATCCCAAGGAGAGCCAATGCCGACACGGCTGGAATACTGGAAGGGAGTATAGGTGTTATTATTTTACTGAGGGCAAAAATATATATATGGAGAAGGAGATGTCCGAGTAGTAGAAAACCCCTTTAAGTGTTGGCTACTACTTTCATGGATGTGGACAGAAAGCTCTTTCTGAGTTCATTAAGTAGTTCAATCTGACAAAGGTTTCCAATAGAGTTGGTGCGAGTCAATTCGCAGGACCCAGTCCATCAGCCACATCCATAATCTGTGACGGCTGCATCGGAGCCCTGAGAACCACCTCCTACATCCCGGCATCCACAGCTGTTCTACTGATTAGCCGGCCTGATGCAATGTCACATATGCATCATGCTGCAACCATAAAGATGCAGCTAATCAGAAGAGAAGCAGGGATCTTGGAAGGTAGAAGGCAGTTCTTGAGGCTCCTGTCCAGCATCCAAAGATTACTGACGTGGCTGATGGACCCAGTGCTGCGAAACGAATCGCACCAACTCTAGTTTTCAAATAAAACAACAATGTCTAAATGGCTAACCAATATTGCATTAAAGGATCTATCTACTTTATTTCTCCCCAAAACTGTGCCTCTCTTGTCCATGGGGTGTGTCTGGTATTGCAACTCAGTGCCCCATTGATTTGGTTAGGGATAAGCTACAATATCAGGCAGCGCTCATGGGTAGTGTAAAATGTGTATGGAGTGTGGTCTGTATCTATGCTATTTTCTTTGTTTGAATTTTTTTTTATATATTTGTAGGTAACTCAAATGGATCATAAACTCAATCTCATAACCGATATGATTCACCACCTGATAGCAAACCAACAAAGCGGTCAGTCTACCAACAGAACACCGCACCGGAGCAACTCTCTGAACGACGGGAGCAACCTCTCCAGTACTCTGCCTACCTACCAACAGTTAACAGTGCCAAGACGAAACCAAGATAATGCATCTTGATGAACAAACACAAACTAGTTCTTCTACTGTCCTCAATGCAGATATTCATTATTTTAATGAATGCATTTATAAGCAGAAAGTAAAATGAATGATGAAATTAGACTGAGTATCGAGTAAGTGTGTAACACTGTAAAGGACGTCTTGTCTATTCTCTGTAGATCCTATCAGGGTTCATTGAAGGTTTCTTAGAGGAAGGGACATGGAACATATGTGTATTGCTCCATGTAGAAACATGCAAGAAAGCATCTGATACATTGATGAATCCTTTCTCAGGAAGATTGTAGCTCATCGGACTGTGGGATCGTAAATCGCTACGGGTCGTGCTGTAAAACTGGCAATACAACTGAACAATTACCCTGATTTTTTTTATTGTATTAAAATACACTTTTTACATTGATTTTCAATTTTTGGGGGGCCTAAAATGAAAATTCATTTGAGAAAAATAGAAATAAATATTGTACTGTAGAAAATTACACTTCTTTTTTTTTACAATGTATTTTTGGTAAAAATGGTATTAAACAGTTAATTTTTCTTTATGATTTCTGATCACAATTTTTTTTTTCTGGAATATTTTTTGACATCTGATCAAATGTATTGTATTTTCTCAAAAATGTTGATATTTGCACATTGATTGGTTTAAAACAGTGATGGCGAATCTTTTAGAGACCGAGTGCCCAAACTGCAATCCAAAACCCACTTATTTATCGCCAAGTGCCAACACGGCAATTTATCCTAAATATTGAGGTTTTACTGATACAAACAACTGATACAAAGAGCAGGCGAGGGCAGCATAGAGTAGCCACAGACAGGAGCAGGGGTAAGAGACTGCAGAAATAAAGAATGTGCTCGCCCACATCCTGGTATATATGCCGGCCCTCCCCTCAATCCTGGTATATATGCTGGCCCTCCCCTCAATCCTGGTATATGTGCTGGCCCTCCCCTCAATCCTGGTATATATGCTGGCCCTCCCCTCAATCCTGGTATATGTGCTGGCCCCCCCCTCAATCCTGGTATATATGCTGGCCCTCCCCTCAATCCTGGTATATATGCTGGCCCTCCCCTCAATCCTGATATATATGTTGGCCCCCCCTCAATCCTGGTATATATGCTGCCCCCCCCCTCAATCCTGGTATATGTGCTGGCCCTCCCCTCAATCCTGGTATATATGCTGGCCCTCCCGTCAATCCTGGTATATATGCAGGCCCTCCCCTCAATCCTGGTATATATGCCGGCCCTCCCCTCAATTCTGGTATATATGCTGGCCCTCCCCTGAATCCTGGTATATATGCTGGCCCTCCCTTCAATCCTGGTATATATGAGGGCCCTCCCCTCAATCCTGGTATATATGCTGGCCCTCCCTTCAATCCTGGTATATATGCTGGCCCTCTCTTCAATCCTGGTATATATGCTGGCCCTCTCCTCAATCCTGGTATATATGCTTCCCCTCCCCTCAATCCTGGTATATATGCTGCCCCCCTCAATCCTGGTATATATGCTGGCCCTCCCCTCAATCCTGGTATATATGGTGGGCCTCCCCTCAATCCTGGTATATATGCTGGCCCTCCCTTCAATCCTGGTATATATGCTGGCCCTCCCCTCAATCCTGGTATATGCTGGCCCTCCCTTCAATCCTGGTATATATGCTGGCCCTCCCCTCAATCCTGGTATATATGCTGGCCCTCCCTTTAATCCTGGTATATATGCTGGCCCTCTCTTCAATCCTGGTATATATGCTGGCCCTCTCCTCAATCCTGGTATATATGCTGGCCCTCCCCTCAATCCTGGTATATATGCTGGCCCTCCCCTCAATCCTGGTATAAATGCTGGCCCTCCCCTCAATCCTCGTATATATGCTGCCCTCCCCTCAATCCTGGTATATATGCTGGCCCTCCCCTCAATCCTGGTATATATGCTGGCCCTCCCCTCAATCCTGGTATATATGCTGCCCTCCCCTCAATCCTGGTATATATGCTGGCCCTCCCCTCAATCCTGGTGTATATGCTGGCCCTCCCCTCAATCCTGGTATATATGCTGGCCCTCCCCTCAATCCTGGTATAAATGCTGGCCCTCCCCTCAATCCTGATATATATGCTGCCCTCCCCTCAATCCTGGTATATATGCTGGCCCTCCCCTCAATCCTGGTATATATGCTGGCCCTCCCCTCAATCCTGGTATATATGCTGGCCCTCCCTTCAATCCTGGTATATATGCTGGCCCTCTCCTCAATCCTGGTATATATGCTGGCCCTCCCCTCAATCCTGGTATATATGCTGGCCCTCCCCTCAATCCTGGTATAAATGCTGGCCCTCCCCTCAATCCTGGTATATATGCTGCCCTCCCCTCAATCCTGGTATATATGCTGGCCCTCCCCTCAATCCTGGTATATATGCTGGCCCTCCCCTCAATCCTGGTATATATGCTGGCCCTCCCTTCAATCCTGGTATATATGCTGGCCCTCTCCTCAATCCTGGTATATATGCTGGCCCTCCCCTCAATCCTGGTATATATGCTGGCCCTCCCCTCAATCCTGGTATAAATGCTGGCCCTCCCCTCAATCCTGGTATATATGCTGCCCTCCCCTCAATCCTGGTATATATGCTGGCCCTCCCCTCAATCCTGGTATATATGCTGGCCCTCCCCTCAATCCTGGTGTATATGCTGGCCCTCCCCTCAATACTGGTATATATGCTGGCCCTCCCCTCAATCCTCGTATATATGCTGGCCCTCCCCTCAATCCTCGTATATATGCTGGCCCTCCCCTCAATCCTGGTATATATGCTGGCCCTCCCCTCAATCCTGGTATATATGCTGGCCCTCTCTTCAATCCTGGTATATATGCTGGCCCTCTCCTCAATCCTGGTATATATGCTGGCCCTCCCCTCAATCCTGGTATATATGCTGGCCCTCCCCTCAATCCTGGTATAAATTCTGGCCCTCCCCTCAATCCTGGTATATATGCTGGCCCTCCCCTCAATCCTGGTATATATGCTGGCCCTCCCCTCAATCCTGGTATATATGCTGCCCTCCCCTCAATCCTGGTATATATGCTGGCCCTCCCCTCAATCCTGGTGTATATGCTGGCCCTCCCCTCAATCCTGGTATATATGCTGGCCCTCCCCTCAATCCTGGTATATATGCTGGCCCTCCCCTCAATCCTGGTATATATGCTGGCCCTCCCTTCAATCCTGGTATATATGCTGGCCCTCTCCTCAATCCTGGTATATATGCTGGCCCTCCCCTCAATCCTGGTATATATGCTGGCCCTCCCCTCAATCCTGGTATATATGCTGGCCCTCCCCTCAATCCTGGTATATATGCTGGCCCTCCCCTCAATCCTGGTAAAAATGCTGGCCCTCCCCTCAATCCTGGTATATATGCTGGCCCTCCCCTCAATCCTGGTATATATGCTGGCCCTCCCCTCAATCCTGGTATATATACTGGCCCTCCCCTCAATCCTGTTGTATATGCTGGCCCTCCCCTCAATACTGGTATATATGCTGGCCCTCCCCTCAATCCTCGTATATATGCTGGCCCTCCCCTCAATCCTCGTATATATGCTGGCCCTCCCCTCAATCCTGGTATATATGCTGGCCCTCCCCTTAATCCTGGTATATATGCTGGCCCTCCCCTCAATCCTGGTATATATGCTGGCCCTCCTCTCAATCCTCGTATATATGCTGGCCCTCCCCTCAATCCTCGTATATATGCTGGCCCTCCCTTCAATCCTGGTATATATGCTGTCCCTCTCCTCAATCCTGGTATATATGCTGGCCCTCCTCTCAATCCTGGTATATATGCTGGCCCTCCCCTCAATCCTGGTATATATGCTGTCCCTCCCCTCAATCCTGGTATAAATGCTGGCCCTCCCCTCAATCCTGGTATATATGCTGCCCTCCCCTCAATCCTGGTATATATGCTGGCCCTCCCCTCAATCCTGGTATATATGCTGGCCCTCCCCTCAATCCTGGTGTATATGCTGGCCCTCCCCTCAATACTGGTATATATGCTGGCCCTCCCCTCAATCCTCGTATATATGCTGGCCCTCCCCTCAATCCTGGTATATATGCTGGCCCTCCCCTCAATCCTGGTATATATGCTGGCCCTCCCCTCAGTCCTGGTATACATGCTCCCTCTCCCCCCCAGCCATTGTGCATCCCATATTAAAAAAAAAAAAAAAACACATAATAAACCCTCCTCCTCACCTTCCTTCTTCTCCCGCGCAGCATCCTCTCCTGTAGTCGGCACATCTAGCTGAAGTGTATTGCAGCGCACGTACTAGCCAGGTCCGTGCGCGCTGCAGTACACGCTGCCGGCCAATCAGAGGCCAGCGACCGCTGGCCTCTGATTGGCCAGCCGACGTCATGCTGGCCTCTGATTTGCCGGCAGCCGCTTCTGATTGTCCGGAAGTCGCTAGCCTCTGATTGGCCGGCCAACGTCATGCTGGTCTCTGATTGGCCAGAAGCCGCAGGCCTCTGATTGGCCGGCCGAATTCATGCTGGCCTCTGATTGGAAGGAAGCCGCTGGCCTCTGATTGACCGGCCGACGTCATGCTGGCCTCTGATTGGCCGGCAGCCGCTGGCCTCTGATTGGCCGGCAGCGTGTATTGCAGCGTACGGGCCTGGCTAGTTCGTGCGCTGCAATACACTTCAGCTCGATGTTTTTCCGTCCGAGAGAGATCGCACATCTAGCTGCAGTAGCGGAGCTGGTGCCGGCACTCGGCGGCTCAGAGTTCTCCCCGCCGGCCCGATCCAGTAGCGCTAGTGCTGCGGCCATGATGCCCCCCAGGAGGGCTCTGCTGCCCCCTCTGCACGCTGCCATAGGTTCCCAGCACTGGTGTAAAGCATTTCTTCTTTTACAGCTGACGACCCAAAATTGGGGATTTTCTGAAAAAAAAAAAAAAATGGCCAGTATGCATTATATATGGTGGAAGTGAGAATGTATCATCTGGATAAGGGGGTGGTCTTCACAGAGGGGTCTATGGAGAGATGTCACTTTATAAGGAGCACATAGCATGGAATACCGGGGGGAAGCCTTCTGGCTCCTTATGTTGCTCCAGTCCGGAATGCTCCACTATGGTCCATCCTTCTATAGTTCTTCTCTTACACTTTCTGCTGGTCGGTATATGGACGTATTCGCTCTATGCTGACAGGCGCTCCCTTAGTATAGCCCATGTAATGCACGGCACCACAATGTTGTAGGTTCTGACTACTGTGTAAAAAAACACCCACCCAGAGACCTGCCATAATCTTATAGTCTGGGTGTGAATATGCTGTAGGTAGAGCTACACTTTTGTTGTGGAAATTTTGGTAATTTTATTTACCTTTTTGCATTTAGGCTATGTGCCCACAATGCAGAAATGAAGCAGAAAATTTCTGCAGCATTTCTGCATCTCCCTGGCAGAAAAAACGCATGCAGATTGACAAGCGCTTTCCAGGCGATTTTAGCATCACTTGGAAAGTGCTTCACAACTAGGTCACACTGTATAAATTCATGGAAACAGCATGGATTTATACAGTGTGAACCGTAAAAATGAAAACAAATAAAGCTATACTCACCCCTGATGCCCGACGTGGCTGCAGCGCTGCTTCCTGTCTGGTTCCTGGATGCCGGCATATCGCGAGACAGAGCGGTGAAGGGCCTGCGGTCACATGACTGTGACGTCACCGCAGGTCCTCAAGCGATGCCGGCATTCAGAGAGAAGCCGCCGGACAGGTGAATATAAACTTTATTTGTTTTTTTATTCTTTTTTTACAGGTACAATGGTACCCAGGTCTGGATCAGAGTCTCCTCTCCTCCAGAACTGGGTACCATCCGCACATAGAGACGCATAGAAGCCGCTTGTAAAAATGTACAGTCGCGGTTTCTATGCGTCTCAATGCAAGTCAATGGCGGGAGTTCCGCTGCGCTTCTGCAAAATTAAATGACATGCTGCGGATTTTTGTACGCAGCATAAACGCTGCGGAAAAATCCGAAACATGTGCATAGAACATGCGGAATCCCCTTGGGGACCATGGGGTGCGGATTACCTAGCGTTTCACAAGCGTTTATGCTGCGGAAATTCCGCAGCATAAACGCTTGAAAAACGCTACGTGGGCACCCAGCCTTACCCGAATGAGGCTTGTGAGAAATCCTGAAACATGCTGCAGATTTCTCCTGTATGATGCTGCCCAATCATAAGCAAGCAGCAACACTCAAAGAAAAGAAGAACACGCCCCCACCATAGCTCAAAGCGGGTTTCTTAGGGTATAAAGCTACGTTCTCACTATGAGTTTTTAGTGAGTTTTTACGCTGCATATTTTAGAAATAATGCAAGTAACCTATCTTAATGGGTGCAGAAATTCTGCAACATCAAAAACTCACCAAAAGCTCATCGTGGGAACCTAGCCTAAGATGTGTAATGATGGAGAGTCCTGATCTCCTGGTCTAACCTTCTGCATGATTAGAAAGCAGAGGTAACAGCTCTTAGACAAGTAAGGAGCCGCACAGCTGAGTTTCTCTGTGTCACATTACAAACCCTTTTATTGACTCTCCTGATTATGGAGTGTGCCAGTATCACACTTATGTCTTCTGTGCTCAAGCAACTTGTATTCTTTCTGCAGTGATATTAGGCTGTTATTACACCTCACACAGGAGCAGTGTGTTCTGGGTTACTTCTATGGTGAAATGCAATGACAGTCTGCTCTAATCTCACTGCAGAATGAGTACAAGTTGAGCACAACGGATCTAAGTGTGATACTGACACTGTGCTCTCATTTCTGGACAGGCAGTTTGGGATAGGTGCAGAACAGCAGAGGTGAGAGTGCCATAAGAGGAGGAAAGCTGTTAGAAAGGTTTGTAATGTTGCACAACTAAACTCTCTTGTGCTGCCCCTTCACCCACAGAGACCTTAACTGAAAGGTATTAGTCAGTTGTGTGCTCTAATCATGCAGGAGGTTAGCCCAGGAGACCAGGTCTGTATCCTTACATCTTAGACACTGAGAAATCTGCTCTAAGCTATGGTGGGGATGTGATCATCTTTCTTTTCAGTGTTGTCGTCTGCTTATAATTGGTCAGCATCATGCAGGGAGAAGAATTTCGCACCCCCAGTGAAAACTCTGATAACATCTACTTGGACTTAATTTTTTTTAACTCATTAGGCGCCAAATACTTTCATTGCTAATATCTCTGCAAATGAAAGATAAAATAGAAAGAGCATGGATGAGATACCAGGACACTGTGTGTGGCACTTTATTATTATTATTTATTATTCTAGCTCCATTTATTCCATGGTGCTTTACATGTGAAAAAGGGGGTATACATAGCAAACACAATTGCAAAAATCTTGAACAAAAACGCAATGGCAAACTGGTACTGGAGGAGAGAGAACCCTACCTGCGATGTCTCACAATCTTCAAGGGATGGGTGAGGATACAGTAGGTGAGGGTAGAGCTGGTCATGCAGCGGTGTGGTGGAGCAATGATTACTGCAGGTTGTAGGCTTTTCGGAAGAGGTGGGTTTTCAGGTTCCTTTAGAAGGTTTCCACGGTAGGCGAGAGTCTGATGTTTTGGGGTAGAGAGTTCTAGAGTAGGGGGGATGCACGGGAGAAATCTTGTATGCAATTGTGAGAAGAAACGATAAGAGGGGAGTAGAGAAGGAGATCTTGTGAGGATCGTAGGTTGCGTGTAGGTGTGTACCGGGAGACTAGGTCACAGATGTATGGAGGAGACAGGTAGTGGATGGCTTGGTATGCCACGGTTAGGGTTTTGAACTGGAGTCTCTGGGCAATGAGGAGTCAGTGAAGCATTTGACAGAGAGGAGAGGCCGGGGAGTAGGCGGAAGGCAGGTGGATTAGTCGGGCAGCAGAGTTTAGGATAGATTGGAGGGGTACGGGAGTGTTAGCGGGGAGGCCACAGAGCAGGAGGTTGTAGTAGTCGAGGCGGGAGATGATGAGGGCGTGCACTAGTGTTTTTGCAGATTCATGGTTGAGGAATATGCGGATCCATGTTTTTGAGTTGGAGTCGGCAGGAGGAGGAAAGGGCTTTGATATGTGGCTTGAAGGAGAGGTTAGAGTCCAGGGTTACTCTGATGCAGCGAGCTTGTGGGACTGGGGAAAGTGGACAGCCATTGATTTTGATGGATAGGTCAGATGGGGAGGCTGAGTGAAATGGGGGAAAGATGATGAATTCTGTTTTATCCATGTTAAGTTTTAGAAATCTAGCAGAGAAGAAGGATGAGATAGCGAACAGACATTTTGGGGTTCTGGTTAGTAAGGAGGTGATATCAGGTCCAGAGAGGTAAATCTGTGTGTCGTTAGCATAGAGATGATACTGAAAGCCGTGGGACTCTATGAGCTGTCCCAGGCCGAAGGTGTAGATGGAGAAGAGCAGGGGTCCTATGACTTAACCTTGGGGAACACTGACAGATAGGATGCGAGATGAGGAGGTGGTGTGTGAGTGAGAAACACTGAAGGTTCTGTCTGTTAAGTATGAGTAGATCCAAGATTATTATGATCTGCAACATAAACTAGGGAAAGAAGGGGAGAGCTGTCCCCACAGTAAGACTAAGCTGAGTCCCTACGTTGTAGCAGGCAACCTGTTCCTTGTGAACAGACCCGCCTTCGCCCTCGGCTAGTCTGAACGGAGACCTATAGAGAAAGGAAGGGGTCCCTAAAAGAACTAAGGACTGGGACAAAAATGGGACACCTCCTAACAGAAGTTGTTGCAGAGCAAAAGAAAAACTGACAAAAGTACTAGAGGTCCAGAGGACCAAGCAAACTAGAGATAGATAGGCACAAAAGCACCTGGCTAGAAAGACAGTCTAAACAACACTGAAGTCTAGCAAGGCCAGAAGGGTGGAGCTGGAATAAATAGGAAGATGGTCACGTGACCGCAAAACACAAGATAGAAACAAAAACAAACAGGAGGGTTCTAACAGTACCCCCTCTTTTATGAGGATCCTCCGGATCCTCCAGGCCCAGGCCTATCTGGAAATCTCCTGTGGAAAGCTCTGACAAGTCTAGGGGCAGAGACATCATCCGCCTTAACCCAGGAGTTATTCCTCGGGACCGAAACCTTTCCAAGCAACGAGATACTGCAATCTCCCTCTATGCTCTCTGGAATTCAGGATACGAGAAATTTCATATTCGCCGTCTTCCACTACCGGAGGAACTGTGACAGTGGCCTCCCTATCCGATACATCAGCCTTTTTCAACAAGGAAACATGAAACACAGGATTAATCTTCCAGGAGGAGGGAACCTCCAACCTAACAGCAGACTGGTTAACCACCTGAAGCACCTTAAAAGGCCCCACAAACTTCGGACCCAATTTTTTAGAGGAAATCCTCAATCGCAGATTCTTTGAGGACAACCAAACCATGTCACCCACAGTAAACAAAACCTCTTTACATTTCCTGTTAAAATACTTCTTGGACTTTTTGTTAGCCTCTTGAAGGTTACAACGTACATTAGTCCAAACTCTCTCCAAGTCACCGGAAAAATTCTACTCCTCCGGCACCGCCGACCGCAATTTGGAGAACGAACCAAAAGACGGATGTCTCCCAGTACAACAAAAAAAGAACACCCAGCAGAGGAGGATGTATGGTTGTTAAGAGCAAATTCTGCGAGTGGCAGAAACTCAGACCACCCTTCTTGATTGTCTGCCACAAATCAACGCAAAAACTGTTCCACATCCTGGTTCTTTCTTTCAGTCTGTCCATTAGACTCAGGATGACAACCAGACGAAAATGACAAATGGACTCCCAACCTGTCACAAAAAGCACGCCAAAAGCGAGCCACAAACTGAGGTCTCCTATCAGAAACAATGTTGGTGGGAACGCCATGGTGCCTGACAATTTCCTTAACAAACGCCTTAGCGAGTGTCTTAGCGCAGGGTAGCTTAATGAATGGAACCAAATGACACATCTTGCTAAAACGGTCCACGACCACCCAGATGTCAGTGAAACCCTCGGACACAGGAAGGTCAGTAATAAAATCCATTGCCAAATGCGTCCAAGGCGCACTAGGAACCTCCAGAGGTCAAAGCAACCCCGCAGCAGGGGTATGGGAAGCCTTTGACCTAGCACACACCGTACACTGACGCACCCACTTGATGACTTCCTTCTGCCACCCGGGCCACCAAAAACTGCGACTGATAAGTCTCTTAGTCCCAGAAATTCCTGGATGACCTGCCAACCAAGACTCATGATACCCCACAAACAAATCTCTCCTAGAGGTTCTAGGCACAAACAATCTCCCATGAGGAGTGTTAGATGGGGCATCCTCTTGGGCTTTCAGAATCCCTTCTTCCAAAACAGAGTCTAATGCTGCTACCACAACTCCTTCCTGTAAAATGCTCTCCTCCTCCTCGGTACCAACCATGGGGGAAAAGCTGCGAGATAAAGCATCGGCTTTAACATTCCTAGTACCAGGGATATAGGTAACAGAAAAATTAAACCGAGAAAAAAAAAGTGCCCACCTAGCTTGACGGGCATTCAAGCGTTTGGCAGCATCCAAGATAGATCAAATTCTTATGATCTGTGAACAGGAAATTTAGCACTTTCCAAGAAATGATGCCAATGTTCAAACGCAAGTTTAATAGCCAACAATTCCCGATTACCAACATCGTAATTAAGTTCGGTTTCTGAAAATTTTTTTGAAAAAAATCACAGGGATGTACTCCATCCTTGTTCTCCTGAGACAAAACTGCACCGACCCCCACCGAAGAAGCATCAACCTCGACCAAAAAAGGCTTGGTCTCATCAGGCTGCATAAGGATGGGTGCAGAACTGAACCTCTCCTTGAGATACACAAAAGCTTCAATGGCCTCAGTAGTCCACTGGACCGTATTCGCACCTTTCCTGGTGAGATCAGTCAGTGGCTTAACAATTATAGAAAAATTCTTAATGAATTTCCTGTAATAATTGGCGAAACCCAAAAATCTCTGTATCGATTTCAAACCAATAGGCCTAGGCCATTCCTGCACAGCCTGAACTTTCACCGGGTCCATCTCAAAGCCCTCGCTGGAGATAATGTAGCCCAAAAAACTAATTCTCTGCACAGCGAACTCACATTTCTCCAGCTTAGCAAAAAGCGAATTATCACTCAATAACTGCAACACCTCACGTACGCTCTGCCAATGGGAATCCAGATCTGTGTGAATAAATCAGAATGTCATCCAAATACACAACCACATTCTTGCCAATCAAAGGTCTCAGGATGTCATTAATAAGGTTCTGAAAAAACGCGGGTGCATTGGTAAGACTGAAGGGCATCACCAGATTCACAAAATGACCTACCGGAGTGTTAAAAGCAGTTTTCCATTCATCACCCTCCTTCATTCGTAACAAATTGTATGCCCCCCGGAGATCAATTTTATAGAACCACTTGGTCCCCACTAACTGGTTAAACAAGTCTGGAATTAACGGCAATGGGTAGGAATTGCGTACGGTTATCTTATTAATTTCACGAAAGTCCAGACATGGACGTAAACCACCGTCTTTTTTTTAACAAAGAAAAATCCAACAGCCACAGGCGACTTAGAAGGTCTAATGTGACCAGCAGCCAAGCTCGTCTGTATGTATTCCTCCAAGGCCTTTCTTTCAGGGATAGTCAGATTTAATAAGCGACTCTTGGGAAGAGTAGCTCCAGAAACAAACTCAATGGTGCAATCATAGTTCTTATGAGGAGGTAAAACTTGCGACTCCTCCTCTGAAAAAACCTTCCAAAAATCCTGAATAGGTACAGGTAATTCCCCTTTTTCCACAGCCGCAATGCGACCATTACAACATTTATCATAGCACTTAGGACTCCAAGACTTAATCTCATTAGTAGACCAGTCCAGTAAAGGATTGTGCAGTTTTAACCAAGGCAAACCTGCACATGCGGATTTCAATTGGGGAACATTGCTGCCCTTCTACCATGCATTTTTCATGCGTTTCCGCGGCGTTTACGCAACTGCAAAAACGCCGCGGAAACGCATGAAAAACG
This sequence comes from Phyllobates terribilis, assembly GCF_046119375.1. Taxonomy (NCBI): domain Eukaryota; kingdom Metazoa; phylum Chordata; class Amphibia; order Anura; family Dendrobatidae; genus Phyllobates; species Phyllobates terribilis. The sequence goes on from NW_027363232.1 coordinate 766,851, forward strand.
CATCATGTGAACTCAGCCTCAGGCTATGTGCCCACGTTGCAGAAATGAAGCAGAAAATTTCTGCTTCATTTCTGGAAGTCCTCTCCCGGAAAAACGCATGCGGAATTCCGCACGCGTTTATCGCGCGTTTTTCATGCGTTTATCTCGCGTTTTCCACATGCGGAATTGCCTTGCGTTTTTAATGCATTGCACAAGGCAATTCCGCTTGCGGAAACGCAAAATTAATTGACATGCTGCGGATTTTTGAACGCAGCATAAAAGCTGCGGAAAAATCCGCAGCATGTGCATAGAACTTGCGGAATCCCCTTGGGGACCATGGGGTGCGGATTACCATGCGTTTTACAAGCATTTCCGCTGCGGAAATTCCGCATCAAAAACGCTTGTAATCCGCAACGTGGGCACGCAGCCTAAAAGCAAAAGTATAAATACTAATTATTTATCAAAGCTGGACAAAATCTAGAAACCATATAATAAAACTGGCATAAAATATAGTGCTGAACAAGAGTTTAGGGAGAGATGTACAACTGGCACTGGCCTTTAAAAGGGATTGTGTAATCGCACAAAACTAGCAAAAATGTAAAGTGCCTGTAAAACAAGGAACGTGCAATTTACCTCTTAGTAAAAAATCCTATTCTTTCTCAAGAACGGGAGGAATTTTAATTTCATGATTTTTTTTTAATCAAATAATTTTTATTGAAAAACTCCAAATACAAATTTTCCATCTTTCAAATAACATACATGACATAGTAATTCCATAGTATAAAACATGAACAAAGTATCTGAACTTCAATTCCCTAACCCACCCTAAACCCAAATCCCAACACTCCAGAGAGAACCATTTTCAGAGCAGTTCTAGAATAATGGACTACAGCATTCGTAGAAGGGGGAAGAAGATAAAAAAGTGACTAACAAAGGGATAGCAGCGTTTTAATTTTATCATTTACTGCTTGATGCCTGAGCCGGGAAGTGCACGCTTGAAAACTGTTGCAGGCTGCTGTAATCACAGGACACAAGCAAACAGCATGGCATTTCCTATCAGCAGGGAGGAAGTAAAGGGAACAGTAATGAAAGTCTCCTCCTACTCCGCTCCATAATGAAATGAACAGTGTGCATCCTACAAATGCGATGCATACAGCAAACAATTCATTTTCCATACACAGGTTGTGAGTTGACCACTGGATATACACATGTGTATAACTAATTACCAGAACTGGAAATCGAAAAAAAAGACGAGCAAGTTTGGGTGAATCCTGCCTTCATTACTGCACAGCCGCTCATAGAGGGATCGGTACTAGGAACAGCAGCAGTGCCAGCGATGTTCACAAGATTTACCTGCTGCGGGACTGAAGGAGTCTGATAGTGTTCGGCTCTAAGCTTTTTACCTTGTTTACGACAGGAATAATTGAAAGCTGTGCTTCAAAGGCGAGGAAGAAGTTGGTCACCGTCTGCGCTTGAATACCCTTAAGAGGGGAAAAAATATATATATACATATATACAAATACTGAAACATCTAAATGCATTAGAACATCAAACCTGGTGAAGCGGTAAATGACTTGTCCTCCAGGGATACAGGCTACTGTCATTCAGTAATTATTTAATAGGAATTTTACATTTTATGTGATCACCACGCTAGAATGTAAATGATGGAAACACAACACAACTCCTCACCATATGAAGATATTTTGTGTTTTAGGCTATGTGCCCACGATGCAGAAATGAAGCAGAAAATTTCTGCAGCATTTCTGCATCTCCCTGGCAGAAAAAAACGCATGCAGATTGTACATGCAGATTGTGCATGCGTTTTTCCTGCAGAATACATGCGGATCCACATGCGGATTCACATGCATTTCCGCATGCAGATTGACAAGCACTTTCCAGGCGATTAGCATCACTTGGAAAGTGCTTGACAACTAGGTCACACTGTATAAATCCATGGAAACAGCATGGATTTATACAGTGTGAACCGCAAAAATTAAAACAAATAAAGCTATACTCACCCCCGAGGCCCCGGCGTGGCTGCAGCTCTGCTTCCTGGCTGGTTCCCGGCTGCCGGCATATCGCGACACAGAGCGGTGAAGGGCCTGCGGTCACATGACTGTGACGTCACCGAAGGTCCTTCAGCGCTGCTGGCATTCAGAGAGAAGACGCCGGACAGGTGAATATAAACTTTATTTGTTATTTTATTCTTTTTTTTACAGGTACAATGGTACCCAGGTCTGGATCAGAGTCTCCTCTCCTCCAGAACTGGGTACCATCCGCACATAGAGACGCATAGAAGCCGCTTGTAAAAATGTACAGTCGCGGTTTCTGTGCGTCTCAATGCAAGTCAATGGCGGGAATTCCGCTGCGCTTCCGCAAAATTAAATGACATGCTGCGGATTTTTGTACGCAGCATAAACGCTGCGCAAAAATCCACAGCATGTGCATAGAACATGCGGAATCCCCTTGGGGACCATGGGGTGCGGATTACCTAGCGTTTTACAAGCATTTCCGCTGCGGAAATTCCGCAGCATAAACGCTTGAAAAATGCTACGTGGGCACACAGCATTATAGAACAGCATTTCTGTGGAATAACACGACTGATTTACTGTGTATGCACCATAGCCTTCATTTGATGTCACTTACTGTCACCTGTCACCTTGCCCCAACTCTGCAATCCCCAATATCAGTCCATGACCTCAATGGGGTCACTATAAAATTCTAAAGAGGACTGGTCATGTCTCTATTAGAAAATAGATAAACTTAGGATAGAAACAATATGAGCATATACCCTGCTATAAGTAAGTAAAAAGCAATAGTGAATATATATAATATAGGGTACTTAGTAAACATGGTTTTTGATTTAAAAAAAGCCATCCCACCCACACCAAGGTGTACCCAGTCAGTTATGTGAAATATATAATAAAATACACTTTAGTACAATATTAGTGTTTTGTCCCTTTAAATCTGCTGCTACTTCTGTCACCATGGTAACTGCATTCATACTCGGCCAATAGGATTGCTCGGTTTGAATTTGGGAAAAAAAAAAGAGTCCTATATCGTCTGTTTGTTCCTTCTCATCTGAGTGTGAAGAGAGACACCTGCGATCAGCGAGAGATTATAGGTATAAGACGTGATATAATATAACGGACGGAGCCACATCCCATCACACGCACTCAGCGATCACAACTGACAGGAATCAGCACATTTACCAGACAATAAGTTATTATTCCCCAACACATAATACGCTGAGACACCAGTGGGGGGCGCCGCACTCGTTACATCTCCCATCTGGATGGATCCAGCGACGAGATCCTGATATTTCCCCCCAGCTCCGCTCCTCCATAGGGAATGGCCCAGATGCACGCAGAACGGACCGAAGTGTAATACTGCTAGAACTCTGCATTATATCACATCCTCCATATATACCACATAATAAAGGGGTGCTCCCACTGGGACAGGTCATCACCTATCCAGAGATCAGTGATAACTTGTTCCAACTAGACATCCCCTTTAATGGAAGAGATCACATCTCTAACAGTCAATACGCTATTCATTCCCAATCTTCCCTGGCCCCAGTAATGCCCCTGAGTATATCGCCAATATGAGCCAATCATCAAACCCTCTGCTGACTGTTCCCGATGTTTTATAGAGTTTGGAGACGTTGCTACAAGAGAAGATATCAGCGGACACCATGGGGGTGGAGTATTCTGCCAGCGATGGAGCAGGTAGTATCCACCAGTCTGTGATATCTGACCTTCCTCCATATTCTGCTCTTACATGCGTTTCTTCAGCTTTACCCCTTCCCGACATAACCAATTTATGTTTTTTTTCTGTTTTTTCCTCCGCTTTTTCCAACTTTTCTAACTTTTTGATATCTGTCCACATAGTGTGAGGTCTTGTTATTTTGTAGGATGAGCTGTCCTTATAAATGACACCATTCATTTACCACATAGTCCTAGAAAACGGGAAAAACATTTCAAGTGCAGTAAAAGTGCGAAAAAAAAGCCTGACATTGTTTTTCTGGGAACGGTTTTAACGGCGCACATTGTGTGGTAAAAATGACCTGGTAATAGGATCCTACTCCTCAGTGTGATTACAGCAAGACCAAACTTCTCCAATAGTTTTGGCAAAAGAAAAAAACTTTTTTTGATGCTGTCACCATTTTTTCTGAGACCCGAAACATTTTCAGTTTCCGGGTTGATGGAGCTGTGTGGGGGCTTATTTTTTGAAGGGCAAGAGGACTTTATTGATAACATTTTGGGACACATATGTCATGGTCATCGCTTCTTACAGGATTTTCTGCAGTATTGAGGCGAACGAAAAAATGCAATTTTGTCTTTTTGAATTTTTTTCTGTGTTCACTGATCGTTTTTTTTTTTATATTTTGATAGATTGTATTTCTCTGAAAGAGACCATACCACAAAATGTGTATATTTTTATTATCTTTATTTTTAGTGGGAGGTGAGTTGAACGTGTGGGGTTTTAATAAATATATATATACTTTTTTTCACTGTATTTGTATACATCATCTGATTGCTTGTGCTATATACAGCGATACCACAGTAATGCTCCATATAGCAAAACCACGGTCTTCTTTACAGCCCAAATGAAGCTTTATGATGACAGGCACGGAGGCTTCAGCAGATCCCCGGATGTCATAGCAGTCCATCGGCGCCCTATGATCGCGTCACAGGAGCGCCGGTGGGCGTATGGAACGACGCGTCCCAATGCTGGCGCACTGTTAATGCTGCTGTTAGAGATTGACAGCAGCACTGAACAGGTTAACAGTGGTGGGCAGATCTTCGCTCCACTCGCAGCTGTTAGAGGCAGGTCCTGGTTGTTTGTCACAACCATTATCTGCCATGTACGGGGCGAGCTGACCCTGCTCCATACACCCGCTACTGACTTATACCATACATGTACGGCAGATGTTGGTAAGGAGTTAAAGCGGTTGTCCAGCTTTGGGGCCATTTTTTTTACTTTAATGCAAGTATTTGGGGCTAAAATCGATTTCTGTAATTGAGTTTCATTAAAAATGTTGCCTTCTGTAGCATCTGTGCTGCACTGTCTATTGCTGGCTGCAAAATTAGCTAACTGAGAATCTATCAGTGAGCTCCTTAGTCTTAAGGGAGAGTTTGTAGATCTTTAATCTGTTTTTTTTTCCTGAGTGCCTATTAGCTGATCTATGCCCAAAGAAAACACAAAACTTGAATGTGCAGGGAAACAATAAGTCTGTAATAGTCGGTGTAAAACACTTAATGAAACCTAAATGTAAAAAATTACTTTTAGTAGTAAATACATGACATGAGAAAATATACACTACTCAAAAAAATAAAGGGAACACTTAAACAACAGAATATAACTCCAAGTAAATCAAACTTCTGTGAAATCAAACTGTCCACTTAGGAAGCAACACTGATTGACAATCAATTTCACATGCTGTTTTGCAAATGGAAGACAATAGATGGAAATTATTGGCAATTATCAAGACACACTCAATAAAGGAGTGGTTCTGCAGGTGGAGACCACAGACCACATCTCAGTACCAATTCTTTCTGGCTGATGTTTTGGTCACTTTTGAATGTTGGTTGTGCTTTCACACTCGTGGTAGCATGAGACGGACTCTACAACCCACAGAAGTTGCTCAGGTAGTGCAGCTCATCCAGGATGGCACATCATTGCGAGCTGTGGCAAGAAGGTTTGCTGCGTCTGTCAGCGTAGTGTCCAGAGGCTGGAGGCGCTACCAGGAGACAGGCCAGTACACCAGGAGACGTGGAGGGGGCCATAGCAGGGCAACAACCCAGCAGCAGGACCCCTACCTCTGCCTTTGTGCAAGGAGGAACAGGAGGAGCACTTCCAGAGCCATGCAAAATGACCTCCAGCAGGCCACAAATGTGCATGTGTCTGCATAAACGGTTAGAAACCGACTCCATGAGAGTGGGATGAGGGCCAGACGTCCACAGATAGGGGTTGTGCCCAATGCCAGACCTCATGTGGCTGGAGTATGTCAGCAGTTCCTGCAAGATGAAGGCATTGAAGCTATGGACTAGCCCGCCCGTTCCCCAGACCTGAATCCCATTGAGCACATCTGGGACATCATGTCTCACTCCATCCACCAACGTCACGTAGCACCACAGACTGTCCAAGAGTTGGTGGATGCTTTAGTCCAGGTCTGGGAGGAGATCCCACAGGAGACCATCCGCAACCTCATCAGGAGCATGTCCAGGCGTTGTAGGGAGGTTATACAGGCACGTGGAGGCCACACACAATACTGAGCCTCATTTTGACTTGTTTTAAGGACATTACATCAAAGTTGGATCAGCCTGTAGTGTGTTTTTCCACTTTAATTTTGGGGGTGACTCCGAATCCAGGCCTCCATTGGTTAATAAATTTGATTTCCATTGATGATTTTTGTGTGATTTTGTTGTCAACACATTCAACTTTGTACAGAACAAAGTATTCAATGAGAATATTTCATTCATTCAGATCTAGGATGTGTTATTTGAGTGTTCCCTTTATTTTTTTGAGCAGTGTGTATATATAATATAAATAATTACTGCAGCTTTAATGCTATTTATTACGTCTCAGGAGGAGGACGGAAGAGGAAGAGGACGGAAGAGGCGGAGGACGGAAGAGATGGAGGACGGAAGAGGCGGAGGACGGAAGAGGAGGAGGACAGAAGAGGAGGAGGACGGAAAAGGAGGAGGACGGAAGAGGAGGAGGATGGAAGAGAAGGAGGACGGAAGAGGCGGAGGACGGAAGAGGCGGAGGATGGAAGAGGCAGAGGACAGAAGAGGCGGAGGACGGAAGAGGCAGAGGACGGAAGAGAAGGAGGACGGAAGAGGCGGAGGACGGAAGATGAGGAGGACCGAAGAGGAGGAGGACGTAAGAGGAAGAGGACGGAAGAGGAAGAGGACGAAAGAGGCGGAGGACAGAAAAGGCGGAGGACGGAAGAGGCGGAGGACAGAAGAGGCGGAGGACGGAAGAGGCGGAGGACAGAAGAGGAGGAGGACGGAAGAGAAGGAAGACGGAAGAGGAGGAGGACAGAAGAGGAGGAGGACAGAAGAGGAGGAGGACGGAAGAGGAAGAGGACGGAAGAGGAGGAGGACGAAAGTGGAGGAGGATGGAAGAGGAGGAGGACAGAATAGGAGGAGGAGGACAGAACTGCACCTTAAGATCCCTAGGGGGAAAGGGATGGTAGTAATATAGTGGTAGTATATCCGTATTAGTGTAATATGAGTAATAATACTAGTGATAATAGTAAGAAAGTAATAAAATAACAGTAGTAATAGTAGTAGGTAGAATAGCAGTGTGATCCAGGGTCCTAGGACTGATCGCCTTTTCTCGGGGTCAAGAAGGAATTTTTCCCCTGTGACACAAATTGGCTGAAGGTGTCCTGGGGTTTTTGCCTTCTTCTGGATCAACACTGTAGGTATAGGGCAGTATTAGTAGTGATAGGAAAGAAGAATAATACTGTAATAAGATAGCACAATGTAATAATAACCATATCAAATAGATTTATAAAAACAAATTAAAATAACTCCAGTAGTACAATAATTAGTGTAATATTATATAACTTGTAATAACATTAATAGGTTTGATCCAGGGTCCTAGGACTGATCGCCTTTTCCCGGGGTCAAGAAGGAATTTTTCCCCTGTGACACAAATTGGCTGAAGGTGTCCTGGGGTTTTTGCCTTCTTCTGGATCAACACTGTAGGTATAGGGCAGTATTAGTAGTGAAAGGAAAGAAGAATAATACTGTAATAAGATAGCACAATGTAATAATAACCATATCAAATAGATTTATAAAAACAAATTAAAATAACTCCAGTAGTACAATAATTAGTGTAATATTATATAACTTGTAATAACATTATTAGGTTTGATCCAGGGTCCTAGGACTGATCGCCTTTTCCCGGGGTCAAGAAGGAATTTTTCCCCTGTGACACAAATTGGCTGAAGGTGTCCTGGGGTTTTTGCCTTCTTCTGGATCAACAGCTTTAGGCATAGGGATTTTAGTAATACCATTATTAGAATCACAAGATTAATAAAAAAAAATTTGAATTACATTTTTTTAATTCGTTTTATAACAGTTACAATTAATTGCATTAATGCAATAATAATAAATAGTAAAAATGGTGGTAATAATAATAATACAAAAAACTAGTCCCAGTTAGTAAGTTAGTGTAATGTTAGTGTAGGGACCCATCTGAAGAGGTCGCCTTGACGTTGGCAGATGGGCTCGCACAATTTGCTCAAAATGTGCGCTAAGAACCTCATATTTCTATGTACAGGAGATCTAGCAGTAATACCATTCAGGAGATATCTGTGTACACACATTTTGTTATATACTTTTGTGCAGCACACAGGGCAGGTATACAGGTACAGGGCGAGAGTGTTACAGTGATATTATAACTCGGCCTTAAGGATAAAATGCTGATAACTACAGATCCTGGAAACACATTCGAAACTAGACCTTGTAAGTAACTGGTTCCCAGCTAGTGGTAAATATGTACAGGGCAGTCCGGTACCAAGACCTGCTCTATAGGACACATTATCATCAGGCAGGTCCTTACAAGATCTGCGGCAGAAGTGTGGCTGTGTAACACAGTCCTGCTCCTGCCTCAGCTGCCCACAGTGGAGCCAACCTTGATCCTGGCAGCTTAATCCATTGTATGACACAGTAGGGGGCTTCCACAGCATTTAGGCACTTTAGACAGGAGAGGGAGGCATGATCATGGTGCCAATGAGTTTCTATGGCAGCTGAGATCTAACAATGGACCCCATGACGGCCATTTTACTGCTCCTATTAGACCCCGGCTGAGGAAAGGTCTATGAGGACACCGGTCAGACTTATGTCGCCTGCTCTGCACATATTAGAAATACCTAGGGCTGATTAGTTTGCCATTTGTAAATCTGATCCAGCAGCGTTGGGCTACCACTGACGTGATCAGGGCTATTGAGCTCCTAGATTGGGCAGAGGAGCTCAGTATTCAGCAGGAGCTGGCCGAGGAGAGCAGAGCAACTTGCATGGGGCTGCTGCACAAGAAGCAACTCACAAGGTGGAGATTTACCCGGAGACGCTGTGCTCGGGCTGTGATCTGCTGTGCAGGCTGCATAGTAGATGCCTCGAAGGACCCGAACTTCACCCCTAACAGGCACAGCAGAGCTCGGACGGCTGCAAGTGAACAGAGAGCGGCTGATTAGTAACTGCTGCATCTCCTGCAGCTCAGATAAGAGCCGCACAGAGCGGGGGTTCAGTAATGATGAATATGGGAAGTGTCCGCCCCTCACATGCCCTAAATGCGGCCTCCAGAGGTAAAGTTTCCCCTGTAACCAGCGCCTCCTCCCACCTTCTCTGCTGGCATGCTCCATTACTTAAAGGGGATGTCTGTAGAAAACAAGTTATCACTTATCCACAGGCTCGGTGATCACTTACTGATCGTGGGGTCTGACCGCTGCGAGCCATCGTCTGATCGGGAAGGAGTGGAAAGTCAGGGATCAACTGCTGCTCCATTCATTCTCTATGGGGCTCCGGAAAAGCCGAGCTCAGCGCTTGAATGCCACATAGGGAATGAATGGAGCGGATCCTGGAGTAATAACATGCCCTCCTCTCCTCAGCTTTCTGTCTGTGTAAGTGGCTCAGCCCTTGTCTCCCCTTCTGCTCCGGCTTCTGTGCTGGTCCTTGTGAGGAAGAGGAAACCCTCTGCCCTTCTGCTCCGGCTTCTGTGCTGGTCCCTGTGAGGAAGAGGAAACCCTCTGCCCTTCTGCTCTCAGTCCTCTGCGACTTTTCACAATCGCTCAGTGCACCCATTATATGTAATAAGGATCATTCTTCATCCCTTGTCCAGCTTTCATCCCCCCCAGTCTGACCAGCGGACAAGATAATAAACATGTGAGTGGAAGGTTCACAATTATTAGATGTGTTGTGAAAAGTCTCCACAGCATTATCCGGAGAAAACTGCAGGGTGACCGCTTGTGAAACCAGCACAAAATCCAGCGGACAGCGCTTCCCTGTCCCCCGCCGGTCTCCGTATCCTGGCATTCAGCTATTCCATTTGGTGCTTATTCTGGAAGGAAAACAAAAATGTGATGTTCTTACACAGACGCCTGAAGACGCAGCTTTTCATCATCCATGTTGGGCTGTTGTATGACGTGTGGATTACTCTGCTTGCTGGATTCTTGCATTACCACAAACACTGCCTTTATTTTGTGATTTCTGTGCCGCTTCCCACTTCTATTGGCACTGTGATATATCAGCACGTGAGGGCTGCCACAATCATGTGTCAATAGGTTATTGCTGGAGCCTGTGATATAGAGACCATCCTGGACCAGGGAAGACTTGGTACAGAAGCACCTAGAGAGGGGGGTACAGGGGCTTCATTTCAATTTTAAACTTAGCTGGATTGTGTTTAGCTACAAGAATGGAAAGTAAAATAATAAAATCTTAATTTTTTTTTTCTATTTGGCAAAATCGTCCATCAGAGGTTTGGCCACTACCGAAAAGTTTTTGATGAACTTACAGTAGTAGCTGGCGAAACCCAAAAAACATTGCAATGCCTTTAAGTCTTGAATATAATACCAATCCAGTACCGTCCGGACTTTGGCCAGATCCATGCAAAAACGGTGAATGATAAGAACTAACCCTGAATGGAGAACATACATTTCTCTGGTTTGACAAATAATTTATTATCTTTGAGTATCTGTAAGACCTGCCTGACATGTACCTGATGTGACTGGAGGTAAATAAATGAATATGTCATCAAGATTGGTTTGCTGTGATCTACCTGCCAGATGACTAAAAATGTCACTAACACTGTTGAAAGAAAGCGGGAGCATTAGTCAACCCAAATGCCATCACAAGCTTTTCATAGTGCCCCTCAGGAGTATTGAAGGCCATCTTCCACTCATCTCCTCAATGTGAATGAGATTATAAGCCCCCCCTGAGGTCTAGTTTAATCAAATCGTAGGAGCCAAATTTTTTTCTAAAGAGCTCGGGGATGAGAGGGAGAGGATATGCATCCCAGACCGTGATCCGATTAAACTCGCGAAAATCAAGGCGGGGGCGCAACCCCCAGTCTTTTTTTTTGACAAATAAAAACCCCACTGCAACGGGAGATGAAGAACGTCTTATAGGGCCCAATGGTAGACTGACTGACCATTCTGTTCTGAACTGCCACCCTAAGATGTCTTCCCATTATATACCTACTGTATAAGTGCTCCCTCTAACGGCTTCCTCCACCCACACCCACTACTGGTTCCCCCTACCTTTGGGTTCCCCCCACTCCAGCCAGGGACAGGGCTCAGCAGCTGCACTCTGCATGTTGGATGCAGGTGTTTTGGGGGGTTCTGTGCAGCACTCCCATCTTACCTGAGTGAAGGGAGACACCACACCTCTGGGTGAGGTGCAGTACCACTGTGGCGACTGAACACTCAGGGGCGCCACATTCCCCCCCCCGGTAAAACACAGCACGTCCGCGGGCTGGAACAGAGCAAAACCAGGCATAACTGACATGCAACATTTTTAAGATGCATCAGCATATTTGACCATAAAACAACATTTCTTCCCTTTATGGGAGGCACATTTCTTTTAACGTTACTGGTTACATTATAAAACATCATAAGAGTATTGTCATATAAAACAATTTTCAAGACAGTTCCAGCACCAGGGTGCAACAGTAGCAGCATGAGGGACCCGTCCACAAACCCTCAACATAGGCCCTGGGCATGGCTGCAGGGCATAGACGATCCAATCCTGGACCTCGTCTTCCGCCACGCCAAACGGGTTTTTGTTCTGAGGTATATTTGTAATTATAAAACCAATAGGATGCACTTTAAGAAGTGCTAAACTATGTACATTGTCAACGTCCGGCTTCTCACAGTCCTCAGCCTGTCAGTCTCTGTACCCTGACGGGTAACTGGGTAGCAAACATGAAGTCAACTGCACCCTTCCGGGCAACTTATGTACAGTCCAGTTAACTAAAACAGTTTAACAGTGGGGCCCCCTCCGGGGGAACCCCTGGTTTCTGCAGGCTGACCCAGCCTGGTCATCAGCCTCAGGCTGCAGGGGGACCAGGGATGGAGCAGCGCCAGCCGCATTTGGGACAGGGACATCACTCCGACCTGCTCCCGCGACTGCGTCAGCTCGGCCTGACACCTCCCGGTCTTTACGCAGCTTCTCTCCACCGCCTCTCCTCTTTCGGGGGCGGTCCCATGGCACTTTGCTGTCGGTCACTCCCTGTGTCGGCCTCCCCGCTTTGACGGACACATCTATGCGGACAGTCACTGTTGCAAGGGGCAGGGCCTGCTTTTGGAGCCATTCTGGGACCCGGCCCACGACGGGAGGTTCCATTCTGTTGTTCTTTAGCAGCACATAATGGCGCCCGTTCTTCTGGGGCGGGCGCCACATTCAAGGCAGAAAACACTTCTTTAGGCGCACATTACCCGCAGATGGCAGGCTGGTCACGTATCCTGTTCGTGACGCCAAGTGGTGACTCGCTGCCCCCTGGGCCGCGGGGCACACGGCAGCCGGGCCGTATGGCTGCTTTGGGGAATATCACGGTGGCTGGCCCGGGGCGGTCAGTGCAAAAGGGATTATTTATAGGATTTGTCGTGAAGCCACCTGTGGTGTCTGGTGAGGATCACCAGCGCTGCAACAGTCCTCTGAGGCAGATGTTAGGGCAGCTAGAGATGGAACGGCTCCCCACAGGTGGAGCGGGCCTCAGGGCAGTGTAAATAGATGGAGGGTGCGCTGGGCGTTGTAGTGCAGGGAGGGAAATGGCACCAGTGAAGGAATAGACGGAGGCAACTCAGTGCAGTCGTCCAAGATTTTAATACACAGTTCTTCAGGAAACACAAAAGTGCAAGTTACAGGTGAAGGCCTCCCACGTTGCGCCGTGTTCACCCTGGCAGGGGTTCAATCCTTCCTCAGGAAGTTTAGGAATGCTTGGCAGAACCCCACTTTCTCGTGTTCCTACTTTGACCGTCTTCACACTAGGTCCTTCTCCCTGCTGCCCTGCGCTGCCCACTCTCAATCCCGCTCGGGTATGCTGAAGTCCTTCCTGTACGTCGGATCCGGGACCAACCTGACCCCCTGGAGATTAGAATGGGGCAACCGATCCCTCTGTCTTCTGACAGATGCGGGGCGTATGGGTGCTGTCCTGCACGCGCCGTACCCCTGGGATCCCTTCTTAGAATGGAGCCTACTCCCTTCTCCCCTCCGGGGCCTCTATCCCGGGCCCTTCTTGTGGAGCAGAGCTCCTGCTGAGCCTCTGCTCCCAGACAGTCCTCACTGACCGTCTGTACTGTACTGACTGACCATTCTGTTCTGAACTGCCACCCTAAGATTGCTTCCCATTATATACCTACTGTGTGCTCCTTCTAACTGCTTCCTCCACCCACACCCACTACTGGTTCCCCCTACCTTTGGGTTTCCCCCACTCCAGCCAGGGACAGGGCTCAGCAGCTGCGCTCTGCATGTTGCCCTTCCAGCCAGTCTGAAGCAGTGTAATGTTGGATGCAGGTGTTTTGAGGGGTTCTCTGCAGCACTCCCATCTTACCTGAGTGAAGGGAGACACCACACCTCTGGGTGAGGTGCAGTACCTCTGTGGCGACTGAACCCTCAGGGGCGCCACATGCCCACGATGCAGAAATGCTCCGGATTTTTCCTGAGTGTTTCTGCATCTCCCTGGCAGAAAAAACGCATGCAGATTTTACATGCGTTTTTCCTGCCAGGGACAAACGTAAGTGAAGCATTTTTCACATGCATGTCCGCATGCGGGTTGTCAACCGCTTTCCAAGCGATTTTAGCATCACTTGGAAAGTGCTTGACAACTTGGTCACACTATATAAATCCTTGCAACCGGCATGTATTTATATAGTGTGAACAAGTTAATAGTTGAAAAAAAGAATAAAAATGGTAAAAAAAAAAAAATAGAATTAGACTTACCGGTAATTCTGTTTCTAAGACCCTCCACGACAGCACACCTGGAGGTAGCCTCCCCATCCTAATTAGGGACAGGAAAACAAGATGTTAAATAGCCCCTCCCTGCTACAATCCCCAGTGTTTTCAAAGGACCACACAGTATGAATGCTCTAAATATTTATTAACACTAAGGATTTTTCCAATCAAAGAAATGGAGGGAACTACCCATGCTGTTGTGGAGGGTCTTAGAAACCGAATTACTGGTAAGTCTAATTCTATTTTCTCCAATCCCCTCCATGACAGCACACCTGGAGTAATACCAAAGAATGAATTTTAGGGAGCGACAACAGCCTGAAGGACTTTCCTTCCAAATGCTAAGTCTCTATTAGATATTACATCTAGTCTATAATGTTTAGCAAAGGTATGGACAGACGACCATGTAGCTGCCCTGCAAATCTGCTCAATGGATGCACTAGCTTTTTCCGCCCAGGAGACCGACATAGCTCTAGTAGAAAGAGCTTTCAAAGATTTCAGAGGAGGCAAATCTTGAACTATGTATGTTTCATAAATTGCTTTCTTAATCCAATTTGCTAGCATATTTTTGCAATTTTCTTTCCTTTATTGGGGCTTCCATATTGGACAAATAGGTTCTGATCCTTCCTCCAGGTTTCAGTCTGCCTCAAATAGCGGATTATAGTCCTTCTTACATCCAACGCGTGGAATTCTTCTTCCTTGCTATTTGATGGATTTTGACAGAATGACGGAAGAATTATTGGCTGAGACATATGAAAATTAGACGACACTTTAGGTAGAAAAGAAGGATCCAACTGGAGGATGATCCTGTCCTCCAAAATACGACAATAAGTCTCTCTGATAGACAGGGCTTGGATTTCACTCACTCTTCTGGCTGTAGTCAGAGCTATAAGCAATGCCGCTTTCCAAGACAATTTGTCTATGTGTGCCTCGGCTATTGGCTCGAAAGGATGCATAGTTAGGCCTCTAAGAACTACGTTGAGATCCCAAGGTGGAACTATTTTAGCTCTTGTTGGATTAATCCAAGAAGCAGCTATCATGAACCTCTTAATCCATCTGTTTTGGGCCAAATCAGCATCAAAATAGGAACTTAAAGGCGAGACTTGGACCTTCAGCGTGCTTGGTCTTAATCCTTTAGACAGACCGTTCTGTAGGAAATCCAAGATTCTGGCCACGTCAGGCCGAAAGGGATCTAATGGACGAGGCTCATACCATAGCTTGAAAGCTTTCTAGATTTTTCCATAGATGGAAATTGTGACTGGTTTTCTGCTTTTCTGCAGTGTATGTGACTCGCCCCCAGGGGTGTCGCGGGGCACCCAGCAGCCGGGCCTAAGACTGCCTGCGGGGATTATCGCGGTGGCTGGCCCAGGGCGGTCAGTGCCAAAAGGAATTATTTGTAGGGAATTTGTTGTGACGCCACCTGTGGTGTCTGGTGAGGATCACCAGCGCTGCAACAGTCCTCTGAGGCAGATGTCAGGACAGCTTGAGATGGAACGGCTCCCCACAGGTGGAGCAGGCCTCAGGGCAGTATAAATGATGCAGGTTGCGCTGAGCATTGTGGTGCAGGGAAAGCGATGGCACAGCAGGAGTAACGGACAGAGACAGGGGATTTGCTTCATTTCCTTTACTGGTACAGCTGTTAGGTACGGTCCAGGGTACTCCAGATGAAGGGCGCACTTTTGGACTTCTCCCCAGGGAGCAGGTATAGGGCCTCCTGATCCGTGTCTGTCCCTATGTATGCTCCTGGCCAGCCTGCAACTGGGCCTAGCTTATGTGTCCTGCTTTTACTTCACCAGATGCTCAGAAATAGGACCTCTGGTTGGTAACCACTTTCCCTGGACGTCGGGGCCTTCGTGGTTCCTGATCCTGTGTGTGTCTAGCCTTCAGGTTTGTCAGGGACTTGTAGTCCTCCTGGGATTCCGGTGATCCCCACTGGGTGTGAAGGGTCCCTGTAGGCGCGGATCTGGTGTCCAGTAGATATAATGGGGTGAGCTTATTGTGCTCCTCTGCCCCCTTGGTTTCACTCCCCTTTTTCTCCTTGCCGTCGGCCACACTCGGGGCCCTCACTACTAGGCAGCTGACGTGCTGCGTCTTCACCGCTATCTGAGTGTCGGCACGCTCTCAGGCTCTCTCTCAGCCTGCCTGCTCTGCTCTGACTCTGAGCACTCACTAATCAACTGAGCTGCCTGGCTCCACCTTCCCTATATATATCCCTATCTGGGCTCCCTCTGCTGGTATGAGTTGGAAGGTAGAGGTGTTTGTATCTAGTGAGGGCCTCTTGTGGAGAAATCCATCCATGCACCCTTCTGGGTTCTGTGGCACCAATGCACAGCAGGGCGCCACATTTGGATCACCTGTACTGAGAAGCCTCTGGCTTTTCAGAGGGTGGTCTCAGAAGCCAAGCTGCTAGAGCCAAATTCTGAGGGGCCGGATGGAAAATCTGGCCCTAATGCAGCAGATCGTGGATTCAAGGAAGCATCAATGGATCATCCATTCTTAGACTGCTCAATGTTCCGAACCATGCTCTTTTTGGCCACATTGGAGCTATTAGGATAGTCTTGAGCCCTTCCGACCTGATTTTTTGTAAAGTCCTTGGTATTAACAGAATCAGGGGAAAAGCATTAGCGAGCCCAACTTTCCAAGGGTGAGCGAATGCATCTATCCCTGTTGCTGAATCCTCGGGTTTCAAAGAGAAAAAGGCTCTTACTTTTGCGTTTTCCTGGTTCGCAAACAGGTCCACATCTGGGTATTCCCACTTTTGAACAATCATCTGAAATATCTTCGAGTTCATGCTCCACTCCCCTGGATGAATGTATTTTCTGCTCAGAAGATCTGCATGATAGTTGTCGGAGCCCCTCAGATGCAGAGCCGATAAGGATAGTAGATTATGCTCTGCCCAGTGGAAGATCCTTTCGGAGATCATCTGTAACCTCCTGTTTCTTGTACTTCCCTGATGTCTCAAGTGGGCTATAGTTGTCATATTGTCCGAGTAGACTCTGACATTCGACCCCTGAAGCACAGTAGTGGCTGCCCATAGGGTTTCTTCCACCACTTTCATTTCTTTTAAGTTTGAGTACTGCTCTGCTATTTCTTGCGACCAGACCCCTTGGAAGGCCACGTGGGAGACTACTGCTCCCCATCCTCTTTTGCTTGCGTCTGTTTTGACGGATAACAAGGGAAGTTGAATCCATGCTGAACTTTTCTCCAGATTTCCTGGACAGAGCCACCAATTTAAAGATGCTTTCACCTTCTCTGGCAGATGAATTCTGTTGGAGAGGGAACTTGGAGATCTGTCCCAACAGGAAAGGATGTAGTTTTGAAGGACCCTTGAATGCGCTTGAGCCCAAGGTACCGCCTAAATAAATGAGGTCATGGACCCGAGGACGGACATGGCGAATCTTAATGACACTCCTCTCTGGTTCTTTAGTGCATAAACTTTCGACCTCAACTGAATCTGCTTCTCTTTTGGCAGAAAAGAGGCTTGTTGCTGAGAATCCAGGAGAATTCCCAAGGAGGTCTTCCTGGTGGAGGGAATCAGATCTGACTTTTGGTAGTTTATCAACCATCCCAAGGATTCCAGGATCTGGAGGGTCATCTGGAGGTCTCTTTCCAAACTTGAAACCGAGGGAACCATCACCAAAAAATTGTCTAAATATGGGACGATGCAGATATTCAGTTTCCTTAGATAAACCTACTACCTCTGCCATGATCTTTGTAAACAGGCGGGGTGCTGACGAAATGCCGAAGGGGAGTACATTGAATTGAAAATGAAGTACCTCTTGGTTCTGAGTTACAGCAAATCTGAGAAATTTTCTGTAATCCGGATGAATTGGCACGTGGTAGTAAGCCTCTGGCTGGTCTACTGTTGCCACGACAAATCCTTTTCCAATCAATAAGCTGCCATTGAGGAAGGAAGCTCGCAATTCTGCCTCCTACCTTCTTGGCGTCATTGTCTGTCCTGCCTAGAACCTTGAAAGATATTCCTACCTCTTCCCCCTTTTGTGTAACTCCAGCGACCAGTTTTACCCTTGCCTCTGTACTGAAATGCTTGCTGCTGTTGTTGTTGAGGGAGAAGAAATGGTCTCTTTCTGAAACTTTTTGGATTCTTTGGCTCTGGCAGAGACTTCTTCTTGTCGGATGCTTTCTCCAACAACTCGTCTAGCACCGCCCCAAACATATACTCTCCTTTAAATGGAATGGAACAAAGCTTAGATTTTGATGCGTTGTCCCCACTCCACATCTTCAACCACAGAGCTCTTCTCATAGAATTTGATAATGCTGCCGATCTTGCCGCAATCTTGACCGACTCCGCCAAGGCATCCGCTAGGAATCCAGTGGCCTTCTGCAGAAAAGGAAGAGATGCTAGGAGGTCCTCTTGAGTGGTACCTTTCCAGAGATGTTCCTCTAGTTGTTGGAGCCAGAGGAACATGGAACGAGCTACACAAGTTGAAGCGAAATTAGTCTTCAGTGAAGCCGCCGATGTTTCCCATGCCTTCCTTAGAAGGCTGTCCATCTTCCTATCCATAGGATTTTTGAGCTGTGACGAGTCTTCAAAGGGAAGGGTTGTTTTCTTCGCAACCCTTGCCACCTGTACATCAACCTTCGGGACTTCCATCCATAGCTTAGCCGCCTTTTCATCTAGAGGGAATCTATCCTTCATTTCTCCTGCCATACTAAGCCTTTTCTCAGGTGACTCCCATTCATCCAAAATAAGACTCCAAATGTTGTCATGCACAGGGAACACTACCTTCTTCTTGGATTTCAGACCGCCAAACATTTCATCCTGAACTGTACGGGTTTCCTTCTCCTCTTCCACCTGCATCGTGTCTCTCACCTGCGACAACAATTCCTCCATATTCTCAGACGAAAAGTAATATTTCCTATCTTCCTCATGATCTTCACTTAGGACCCCTTCTTCCGATTCCTCCATAGACCCTAATTCTGAATCAGAGGTCTCCCTAACCGTATATTTTCTCCTTTTGGGGGGAGATGGACCTTCAGCTCTGGCTTGTGAGAAGGAGGCTAGGGAAGATTGTATTTCCTGCCGAACCATTCCCCTGACTTCTTCCATAAGGGAAGGCTGTTCTTCCTTCACAATGTTGTCAGTGCATTTCCAGCATAGGGGTTTCTTATGCCCTGAAGCCAGCTTTTTTATACAGATGGCACATTTGCAAACTGTAGTGCTTTCTCCCACTGTCGATGCCGGATCCTTGTCTCCCTAAATTAAAAATAAAAAAAGGGGAGATTTAAAATATATTTAGGATCCTGCTCAAAAGAGAGTGGGGAATAACCTAGGACCTAGTACTTACTGGGGCCGGGTTAGCGCTGGGCTCTGCAGACGCAGGCTTTGGAACAGCACCCTCCATAGTAGCAGAATATTCTGTCCTACCTTAATGGAGTCTTCTCATCTGGGTCTTTTATAGGGGAGACCGAGATCCAGTGCCAAATTTTCACCTATCTGGTGAAGGATCCTCATTTTCAGGGCAAACCGCGGCTTCTCCTTTTGAATTTCCCGCCGCGGCCCCATGCGTTCCACGGTGGAACGCACCAGAAGTGACGTCCCGCTGGCCAAAAGCCTGACTTCCGGCACGCCGCCATGGAGGACAGAGGAGACTCCGGCCGGGGAGCTACAGGAGGCCCCCAGCCCCCAAAACCCTACTCGGCTTTACACGCAGGCGAGTGTGTGTGTGGGGGGTCCCGCTCTCAAGGAGACACGGGAGCTGCAAAGGAAGGAAGGTCGGAGGCGATCGCTCCCTGCAGCCCGGCAGGTAAATTTAATAGGGCCCTGCTTGCCGGCTGCAGGCACTCCAGGTAACCTCTTCATCCCATAGGGACAGGAAAACACTGGGGATTGTAGCGGGAAGGGGCTATTTAACCTTTTGTTTTCCTGTCCCTAATTAGGATGGGGAGGCTACCTCCAGGTGTGCTGTCATGGAGGGGATTGGAGAAAATAACATTATACTTACCTTCTGATGGCCCCCGGTCTTTTCTCCACTGCGTCCGGTCTCTTGTACGGCTCGCGGTGGTGTGAAAGGACCTTCCATGACATCATTTAGTTATGTGACAGGTCACGCGACCGCCGTGAACAGTTGAACATCCGCAACAAGACCACAGAGAAACAAATCAAGAAGAAACTCACACTCACCGGAGTGTTGATCAGGTTCAGGAGATACTTCTTTCCCTCGTAAGTGTAAAACAGAGACGCAGTCAGGGCCTTCACCGTAATCCCGCACTCCCTCTCCACCTGCAGCTTGTCCAGAACTTGCTTATTGGAGGAGGCTTTTGGCATACAACCTGAGGGAAGGAGCGAGACACCAGAATCCACACTGTTAGCTCGTAGTGGCAGTGTCTCCCTCCATACTAGTCTGTCAATGGTAGCTTGTTTCTGTGTTTTATATATGTATTTTAGGTGTGTAAACCCTCTTCATGTGTACAGCAGCCTGGAATGAACGCTGCTTAAAAAATAAATAATAGAGTAAGGCCTCATTCAGACTTTCATCAGCTTTGTTTTGCATCCGAGAAGCTCTAAACTTTGATTTGGATCAAAGTCCGACAGGTCAACGTGTTTCGGTGAAAAATACGCGGTCCACAGAAATATGTGAACAGCCCTAGACTATAATAGATATGAGCTCTGTGAAAAACATGGATCGAGCTCGTACGAAATCCAACATTTCATTCTATAAATCTACATAAATTAAGTAACGTGCCAAATTGCTTTTTTTTTGGTTTATGTTTTGTTTATGTACGGAGGGAAAGTTCCCAGTGCTAGTGTCTAGCTCACTGATTTTCCTTGCTTGGTGCCTGACGTCCCAAAAAACTGACAGTGAACTATCAATCAAGATAAAGAGGCTGGTGCTGGGCAGGGAAGCAACCTTGGAAGGCTGAGGCTTGGTTAGTGCTCCGTTACACCCAGAGCACTCAGAAATACAGCAACAGATAAAAGATATAGAGGTGTCTATGGATTTAGCTTTCCAAATCCTGCATGGTAATGAATGGGAATTGGAGGGAGGGGTATATCTGATGGATACCCTTAAATTGTTAATTGGCAATTGCAGTTCACATAGTTGCATATTACTTAATCATTAGAGCTACAAAAATTTGCACTTCAAGCACCAGTAAAACAGAGGCCAAAAAAGATTCCTTAGAGGCATCTGGTCACTATTAGTGATGATCGAGCGTGTTCTATCAACCCCTTCGGCGAGCACGCTCAGGTGCTCGCCGAGTATTTTGGCATGCTCGGCATTTCTTTTAAGGTCGCCGTGCCTGCAAGTGTCACGGCTGTTAGCGTGCTCGCTGAATGGGTTCATAGAACACGCTCAATCATCACTAGTCACTATACATTAGTATACAATAAAAAAACACATATCACATAGTGAATAACACAGACACTATTCAATACAGCAGGGTTGAGGTGTACTTTGTGGGACAAAATTACAGCATTTTTGAAAGACGCCATTCACTTTACTGTGCAACATATAGAAAAAAAAGGGCAATGAATTCCAAATAAAGTGAAATGGTGCAGAAGAAAACGAAAACATTTTACTGCTTTTAAAAAATTCTAAACTTTGCAAACAAATTGTTTGGCTTGTGTTTCAATTTTCTAAGACCGTTTTTAATACCATTTTGGGGTACAACTTTTTGATTGCTCCATCAAATGTATAGTCGTAAGTTACTTACCGGTAACGGGATTTTTCAGAGACAGCACCACGAGAGAGGG
The DNA here is from genome assembly GCF_046119375.1 of Phyllobates terribilis. Classification (NCBI taxonomy): domain Eukaryota; kingdom Metazoa; phylum Chordata; class Amphibia; order Anura; family Dendrobatidae; genus Phyllobates; species Phyllobates terribilis. The sequence continues at coordinate 788,508 of NW_027363232.1, forward strand.
GAACCGCCCACCAAGGAGAGGAAACCTACAGGCTTAAAAGGGCGCCACCTCTCTCCCGCCTCAGTTGGGATTACAGAGCATTGAGAGGACTGCCAGGTTAATAAACACAGCAAACAATCACAAAATTGCCATACCAGACGACACCTACTGAGTGTGAGATTATAATTAATAAAAGGGGAGTGTTCCCACAAACGTGAAAGGAGGAAATATAAGGGTGCTGTCATGGTCTCCGAAAAATTCCATTACCGGTATGTAATTTAAGATTTTATCGGTCGACCATGACAGCACCACGAGAGAATTACAGAGATGAAGTAATCTATTGAAGGACCACAGCCTGGAACACTCTTCTCCCAAAGGTGAGGTCAGCCGATACACCCATATCTAACCTATCGTGTCTATGGAATGTAGAGGGACAGGACCAGGTAGCAGCCTTACATATGTCTTCTATCGAGACACCTGTCTTCTCAGCCCAGGAGGGGTGGGGTGGGATGAGCCTTCAGCCCTTCTGGCACTTCCTCGCCGCTAGATGTACAGACCAAAAGTTTGGACACATCTTCTCATTTAAAGATTCTTCTGTATTTTCATGACTATGAAAATTGTACATTCACACTGAAGACATCAAAACTATGAATTAACACATGTGGAATTATATACTTAACAAAAAAGTGTGAAACAACTGAAAATATGTCTTATATTCTAGGTTCTTCAAAGTAGCCACCTTTTGCTTTGATGACTGCTTTGCACACTCTTAGCATTCTCTTGATAAGCTTCAAGAGGTAGTCACCGGAAATTGTTTTCACTTCACAGGTATGCCTTGTCAGGTTTAATAAGTGGGATTTCTTGCCTTATAAATGGGGTTGGGACCATCAGTTGTGTTGTGCAGAAGTCTGGTGGATACACAGCTGATAGTCCTACTGAACAGACTGTTAGAATTTGTATTATGGCAAGAAAAAAGCAGCTAAGTAAAGAAAAACGAGAGGCCATCATTACTTTAAGAAATGAAGGTCAGTCAGTCCGAAAAATTGGGAAAACTTTGAAAGTGTCCCCAAGTGCAGTTGCAAAAACCATCAAGCGCTACAAAGAAACTGGCTCACATGAGGACCGCCCCAGGAAAGGAAGACCAAGAGTCACCTCTGCTTCTGAGGATAAGTTTATCCGAGTCACCAGCTTCAGAAATCGCAGTTTAACAGCAGCTCAGATTAGAGACCAGTTCAATGCCACACAGAGTTCTAGCAGCAGACACATCTCTTCAACAACTGTTAAGAGGAGACTTTGTGCAGCAGGCCTTCATGGTAAAATAGCTGCTAGGAAACCACTGCTAAGGACGGGCAACAAGCAGAAGAGACTTGTTTGGGCTAAAGAACACAAGGAATGGACATTAGACCAGTGGAAATCTGTGCTTTGGTCTGATGAGTCCAAATTTGAGATCTTTGGTTCCAACCACCGTGTCTTTGTGCGACGCAGAAAAGGTGAACGGATGGACTCTACATGCCTGGTTCCCACCGTGAAGCATGGAGGAGGAGGTGTGATGGTGTGGGGGTGCTTTGCTGGTGACACGGTTGGGGATTTATTCAAAATTGAAGGCATACTGAACCAGCATGGCTACCACAGCATCTTGCAGCGGCATGCTATTCCATCTGGTTTGCGTTTAGTTGGACCATCATTTATTTTTCAACAGGACAATGACCCCAAACACACCTCCAGGCTGTGTAAGGGCTATTTGACCAAGAAGGAGAGTGATGGGGTGCTACGCCAGATAACCTGGCCTTCACAGTCACCAGACCTGAACCCAGTTGTTTCACACTTTTTTGTTAAATATATAATTCCACATGTGTTAATTCATAGTTTTGATGCCTTCAGTGTGAATGTACAATTTCCATAGTCAAGAAAATACAGAAAAATCTTTAAATGCGAAGGTGTGTCCAAACTTTTGGTCTATACTGTATATGATAGAGAAATGGCCTCCTAATTCCATCTAGCTATGGTGGACTTCGTGACCTTAGACCGTTCCTAGCCCCTTGGTAGGATATAAACAACGAGTTATCTTTCCTAAAGCTTTTGGTAACTGAATGGTACCTAACCACACATCTCCTCACTTCTAACGTATGTAACTCCACCTCTTTCTGGTTACTAGGATGTGGACAAAAGGAGGGTAGGAGGACTTCCTGAAGTCTGTGGAAACGAGTAGCTACCTTAGGGAGAGAGAGTGATTTTTAGACCAGATCCTGCCTATCATCCAGAATTTGAGTAAACGGCGAGGCCATTGACAGGGTCTGGATGTCACTAATGCTCCTGGCCGAGGTTAAAGATATTAAAGCGGTCTTAAGAGAGAGGGATTTAAGGGTTGCTGACTATTAGCTCAAACGGCGAGCTAGTCAAGGCCTTTAGAACCAAATTTAAATCCCAGGGAACCAAGCTGCTTTTAATAATGAGTCTAGATCTAAAAGCTGCCTTAATGAACCGAGAAACCCAGTAGCTACAAGCTACATCACAGCTATATAGGGCACCCAAGGCAGAAATCTGTACTTTAAGGGTGCTGGTGGATAACCCTAGTTCAAGACCTTTTTGTAAAAACTCCAAAGATTTGTCCTATTGGCACCCCTTCCCCATCAACCCCAGAACCAGAGAAAGACAAAAACTTTCTCCAACTTGTGGCATAAATCTGGGTTGTAACAGGTTTTCTGCTGTGCAGGATGGTTACTAGACCTTTGGAAAAACCTTTCTGATTTGGCAGTGTCCTTTCAAGTTCCACACCGTCAAGTGGAGGCCAGTTGCTTGAGGATGGAATATCGGACCCCGGAGAAGGAGATATGGAATCTCTGGAAGAACCCAAGGATCAGAGATGGACATGTTCCTCAGGCATGAGAACCAGGGCCTCCTGGGCCAAAAGGGTGTGATCAGCAGAACCCTGGCCTTCTCCTCCCTGATCTTTCTTATTACCATGAGAAGAACAGCCAACCGGGGGGGAGGAGTCATACGCCAGGCTGAAATACCAACGTATCAGGAAAGCGTCCACAGCTAGAGGATTTAGGGAACACAAGATCTTTGTCTTCCGATTTAGTTTTGTGGCAAACGGATCTACCTGACCGGAGGCCCCCCCATCTTCGGCTATTTGGGTAAAAATTCCTTGATTTAGTTCCCATTCCCCTTGCATCAGAGGATAGCAGCTTAGGAAATCTGCTCTCATATTTTCTTTTTCCATTATATGGAGGGCCATCAGGGAAAGGAGGTGACTTTCTGTAATCTGGAAGAGATGATCTGTCACTCTCATCAGCGATCTTGACCATGTATCCCCCTGGTGGTTCACATATGCTACCGCAACTAGATTATCCAAGAGGATCTTTACATTCTGGCCCTGAAGGAAAGGTAAGAAATTATTCACCGCCTTGTCTACCGCCAGAAGTTCTTTTGAATTGGAGGAGAGACCCTTTTCAATATCTGACCAGGTCCCCTGGGCTACCAAATCTCCCAGATGGGCTCCCCACCCTCTCGAACTCGCATCTGTGGTAATTGTTCTAGTGACCCTAAGAACCCAGGGAACCCCTCGAGATAGGTTAGGCTCATCCTGCCACCACTATAAAGATTTTACTGACCGGGGTGATAAGGACATCTTCCAAGTGCCCCTTAAGAGAAACTTCATTATGTAGCACATCCCACTGTAGAACTGTGGCGCCCCTGAAGGTTCGACCGCCACAGGGATGCTGCACTTCTGTAATGGAGTGTAGTGTTCCTCCTCCGAGGTAAGAACAGCGTGATGGTCGGGACCCAACCTTTGCATCCAACACCACATTTCTCCACCAGGGGGGCTAGTATGCACCAGGTGCTGCCCTCCTGGTTACAGGGAGACTGGGGAACCAAGAGTGAGGGGAACCAGTTAGTGGGTGAGGGTTGAGGACTTACAATTTAGTGACACTTTAAATTTCATATTTAATAAAAAGCCATCTTTGGTTTTGGTCTTTGTGCTGTTAATTACTGTGAGGTATTGTGATCTCCCACCCTGAACGTGGATCCTGTGTGGACCTGCAGTGGATGGAGACACAGCCCTCATACCCCAGCCTTGAGACGGGGGGCAGGTTGCAGACGAGGAATGTCTCAACCCGGTCAAGGACCACGACCAAGAAGGCCCGGAGCTTAAGAGTGTAGCTCCACAGCTAATGGATCCCGGGGAGGATGCAGACGGAGCAGTGTACGCCACCTGTCCTCACCATCTGATATATTCAGAGGGAGTCCGGCTGCAAGAGGGGTACCGGCCCCGACACCCGACCTTGCTTCTCCATGTCCTGGTTGGTAAAGCCTGGTAGGCCCAGAGGATCCCATCGGGTATCGGAAGGAGCGGAGCTGCCACCCGTGCCCTTGTTCTGAGAGGAGTTCAGAGGGAGACCCGGCCTATCTACACACACAGACAGGAGAGGATACGGTCTGTAGTTCAGAAACACTCTGGTGCGGGGTCCCGATTGAATGCTGGACTTGCTCGGAGGTTGTTGGACCCCCATCCCTGGTGACTGCAGGACTCCGTGGGGATCAGGGAGTCGCCTTCCTTCTGCCATCTCTAATGTGAGTAAAGCCTTGGAAGTTCACCCCTATGGCCTCCGGACTGTTTATTCTGCGCTACACCGCGCGACGTGGCATCCGTTCTTCCTCCACTACTACCCCCTCCATCCTTCCTGTCCCTCTGCCCTGAGGCCTTGCTCCGCCTGTGGGGAGTAGTAATAACTCTGGCCGCCGTAACACTATGCCTCAGCGGACTGCAGCGGCGCTGGTGGCCTTCACCAGGTGCCACAGGTGGCGTAGTCGTAAATCAGCCACTCAACCCGGATAAGCCCACACCATCTCTTTTAATGTGACGGCCCTGAGCACGGGTCGGGTCCGGGCCATGGCTGCACCCCATCTCTCCATCACAGGACCCGACTCCGAGTCCCCCATCTCCCAGGGTAAAGAAAAGGGCTTTTTCGAGTAAGAGACGTCACGCTATCACTTGTGGGGGGTTTCTGCTGTTTTCGCATGTCAGGGGCTCTCCAAATGTGATATGGCATCCACTTTTTTCATATGGCATTTTGTTTTCATAATGGCATTACGGCATTCATTTTAATATGGTGATATGGCATTCAGTCTTTTTTGCGTTCAAAAAGTCGAAACGGTGCTCCTTCCCTTCCGAGCCCTGTCATGTGCCCAAACAATAGTTTTCCCCCACATATGGGGTATCAACATGCTCAGTAGAAATTACACAACAAATTTTGTGGTTCATTTTATCTTGTTACCCTTGTGAAAATAAAAAAATTGGGGCTATAGTAAAATTTTTGTGAAAAAAAGTAAAATGTTCATTTTTCTTTCCACATTGCTTTAGTTCCTTTTGGGTATTTTCTGTCATAAAGGCCCCTCAAAGTCACTTCAAATGTGATGTGGTCCCTAAAAAAATGGTTTTGTAAATTTTGTTGGAAAAATTAGAAATCGCTGGTCAACTTTTAAACCTTCTAACTTCCTAACAAAAAAAATGTTTTAAAAATTGTGCTGATGTAAAGTAAACATATGAGAAATGTTATTTATTAACTATTTTGTGTGACATAACTCTCTGGAATTAAAAGTTTGAAAATTGCAAAATTATCAAAATTTTCACCAAATTGTCGTATCAAAATTGGTTACCACTATCATGAAGTACAATATGTCACTAAACACAATCTCAGAATCAGTGGGATCCATTGTAAAATAAGAAGAAAATAATAAAATCCTTATACTCACATGTCCTATGTGTCCCTAGCTGTAATTCTCTGACCGTTGACGCTGAGGAGCCGAGGAGAATGAGCCGCTCCGGCGAGCGGGCCCCGAAGCTGAGCTCAGGAGCGGTGTCCTGTCACTCAGTGAGCGCAGCTCCGGGGCCACTATCCGGGGAACACTTAGGACCATAGGCAGATTATAATGAGGGCAATCTGGGCTACCGCCCGGGGCCCCGGGGCTCCGGGGAGCCCCGGGGGGTCCATGGCCAAGCTTAAAGGATCCCTCACTTTACACACTTAACATCTTTTATCCATTGTTAAAAAGCGTCATAGATTTCAAGCTTTTTTCATAGTGTTTTTCACCCTTGAATTTGTTCCAGAAAATGAAGTATTGCTCCTGGAAAATTAATGTAATTACACATGTGTTGGTATAGATATGTTTATTTCATTTGTATGTAATGGAACAACACAAAAAAACAAACAAAAAAGGCAAATTGGACATAATTTCACACAAAACTCCCAAAATGGGCCAAACCAAAATGTTGGCACTTTTCCAAAGTTGTAGGTAAACAACTTTGTTTCAAGCATATGATGCTCATTCAAACTCACCTGTGGCAAGTAACAGGTTTGAGCAATATGAAATCATACCTGAAACCAGATAAAAAGGTGAGAAATTTACATATTCTTTGCATTGTATGACTGTGTGTGCCAAACTAAGCATGGAGAACACAAAGAGGAGAAGAGAACTGTCTGAGGAGTTGAGAACCAAAATTGTTGAAAAATATCAACAATCTCAAGGTTACAAATTAATCTCCAGAGATCTTGATGTTCCTTTGTCCATGGTGCGCAACATTATCAAGAAGTTTACAACCCATGGCACTGTAGCTAATCTCTCTGGATGTGGACAGCCGAGAAAAATTGATGAAAGGTTGCAACGCAGGATAGTCCAAATGGTGGATAAGCAACCCCAATCAAGTTCCAAAGATATTCAAGCTGTCCTGCATGCTCAGGGTGCATCAGTGTCTGCGTGAACTATATGTAGTCTTTTGAATGAAATGAATCACCATGGCAGGAGACCCAGGAGGACCCCACTGCTGACATAGATACATAAAAAAGCTAGACTACAATTTACCAATATGTGCGTGAGTAAGCCTAAATCCTTTTGGGAAATCATCTTGTGGACAGATGAAACCAAGATAGAGCTTTTTGGTGAAGCACATCATTCTACTGTTTACCAAAAATGGAATGAGGACTGCAAAGAAAAGAACACAGTACCTACAGTCATATATGGTGGAGGTTCAAAGATGTTTTGGGGTTGTTTTGTTGCCTCTGGCACTCATTGCTTTGACTGCGTGCAAAGCATCATGAAATCTGAAGATTACCAAAGGATTTTGGGTCACAATGTAGTGTCTATTGTCAGAAAGCTGGGTTTGCGTCCTAGGTCATGGGACTTCGAGCAGGACAATTACCCCAAACATATTTCAAGAAGCACCAAGAAATGGATGGGAACAAAGTGCTGGAGAGTTCTGAAGTGGCAGCAATGAGTCCGGATCTAAATCCTTTTGAACACCTGTGGATTTTGATCCGGACTCATTGCTTAGTCCGGATCTAAATTGCTCTTAAAATTGCTCTTGGGAGGAGACACACTTCACATATGGGAGACCTGGGACAGTTTGCAAAAGAAGAGTGGTCTACATACTTTTATATATATATATATACATATATATATATATATATATATATATATATATATATACATATATATATATATATATATATATATATATATACATATATATATATATATATATATATATATATATATATATACATATATATATATATATATATGTATAATACTTGACACCTAATGGGAGCCAAAGGCCAAAGAAGGGGGCATTGTCCTAAGTAGGGGCCACAGAGGGAGACATTATTTTAATTGGGGTCCAAGGAGGGGGACATTATTTTAAATGGGGGCCCCAAGAGGGGACATTATTGTAAATTTTGTCTAAAAAGGGGGGCATCATACCATGGGAGCAAAAGGGGAACATTATGATAAATGGTGGCCAAAGAAGGGGACTTTATTCTAAATGAGGACCAAAAAGAGAGACATTGTACTACAGGGGGCCAAAGAGAGTTATATATAATAATATTTTTTATTTAATTTCTATATTTAGTAGAGACATGTACAAACTGAATAAGACAATACAGATTATCACATAATTCATGACATACTAAGAGGAGTGAAGGCCCTGCTAACAAGCTTACAGTCTATGAAGATATAGGAGTGACACAAAAGATAAAAAGGTGCTTGTCATGTATGGTCCGGCCATGATTATTATAAACAGGGGAATTCAAATACCATTACATGAACCAGTCATCAGCCAGAATCTGTATAAGTACAGATACAAGGAGCTGTAGAGTGCATGGAGGCTGTGGATACAGATGAGTGAAGAGACCAGATTCTGGAGAAAATTAAGGAAGGGAGAACAGGGCATAGTTAGATTAACCATATTCTGTGGGATAGTGCATTCCAGAGAACTGCTGCAGCACAAGAGAAGTCCTGAAGATGGGGGTAGAAGGTTTTGATTACAGAGGATGCTAGTCTTAGGTAGATAGTTGATTTTACATTTCTGGATTCTGTAGATTTGTGATTTGTATTAAACAAAAAAAAAACAACAACAATCCGAGGTGTCAGTATTCTTTAATGAGGACATAGCCATCATGGTTTGTAATTCCATTGTGTGATGATTAAATAAATGTTGTGATTAAGGTGCAGTTACTGCAGTATATCACAGATCAATTAATCCACAGTCACACTAGCTATGTATACGGATGTCCCCCAGGCCGATACCCCAGCAGTTGTTTCGGGATGCCTTGGCTTCTGCTGCTTTAGAAGATGCAGGTCATCCTTGTACATTTATCTGTATAGAAATAAATGGTTCGAGGCATGGTCATTAATTTTCCACAAAGCACTCTGCTACTATGCAAGCCAAATAATTTGTCCCTTTTTCCTTTCTGTTAAATTTGGGAATTATACAATAGATAACAGTCACATATTATCCTGTATATGATATCTGACTTCTGTAATCACTGTATACCATATACCAGTCATATATTATCCTGTATACTGCAGGTGCTATACTATGTGTATAGACATCAGATGATATATAGACTCCTTCATCATATCCTATGAGCTTTATTTATTGTTGTGGAGTTCAATTGTTTCCCATGGTATTTAATGGGTATTTTTAGAAATTACTTTTGCTATGTTTTTATATTTATTTTTAATAAAGGCATTTTTTTATTGCTTCAGTTGTACGTTGTTATTGTGGCTACTAGAATGGGAGTAACACTCAATCAGGTCAAAGAAGTATAGATGCACAAGTTTGATAAAAAGATTTGGAACTTTTATTGAATTATTTAAAAGAAATTTATAAAACACACATAAAGGGGAAGTGAACCAATGAAGGTGCCTGCAGTGCTAGTAACAAGGGTAGTCAATCATTTATTCTGTTTAACAAGACTTACAAAAGGAGATCATATCAATGAACCCAGTGATAAATACATGAAGAATTAAATAAATAAATAAGTAAAAGGATCAGTATCCAAAATTCATTCATCTAGTAAGCATTAGTGGATAACAAGTACATACCTTAAAGTATCCAGCATAGATAAATGTAGTCAAAATGCCATGAAAGTATATATCTATAAATATGTCAATAGGTCATATAGAGAGAAGCCATAAAGCCCACAAGTGGTAGACAAGTGTCAATATAGGGCAAAGTCAATCATGGCCCACAAAATACAGATGGTATCACCAAGCATAGAAATAAACAGATGGAATCATCAGGCATAGAGATAAACAGAATGTAAATAAAGACAATACAGCTGTCCTTACCTGCAGTTGAAAGGTTGTATTGTCTTTATTTACATTCTGTTTATCTCTATGCCCGATGATTCCATCTGTTTATTTCTATGCTTGGTGATACCATCTGTATTTTGTGGGCCATGATTGACTTTGCCCTATATTGACACTTGTCTACCACTTGTGGGCTTTATGGCTTCTCTCTATATGACCTATTGACATATTTATAGATATATACTTTCATGGCATTTTGACTACATTTATCTATGCTGGATACTTTAAGGTATGTACTTGTTATCCACTAATGCTTACTAGATGAATGAATTTTGGATACTGATCCTTTTACTTATTTATTTATTTAATTCTTCATGTATTTATCACTGGGTTCATTGATATGATCTCCTTTTGTAAGTCTTGTTAAACAGAATAAATGATTGACTACCCTTGTTACTAGCACTGCAGGCACCTTCATTGGTTCACTTCCCCTTTATGTGTGTTTTATAAATTTCTTTTAAATAATTCAATAAAAGTTCCAAATCTTTTTATCAAACTTGTGCATCTATACTTCTTTGACCTGATTGAGTGTTACTCCCATTCTAGTAGCCACAATAACAACGTACAACTGAAGCAATAAAAAAATGCCTTTATTAAAAATAAATATAAAAACATAACAAAAGTAATTTCTAAAAATACCCATTAAATACCATGGGAAACAATTGAACTCCACAACAATAAATAAAGCTCATAGGATATGATGAAGGAGTCTATATATCATCTGATGTCTATACACATAGTATAGCACCTGCAGTATACAGGATAATATATGACTGGTATATGGTATACAGTGATTACAGAAGTCAGATATCATATACAGGATAATATGTGACTGTTATCTATTGTATAATTCCCAAATTTAACAGAAAGGAAAAAGGGACAAATTATTTGGCTTGCATAGTAGCAGAGTGCTTTGTGGAAAATTAATGACCATGCCTCGAACCATTTATTTCTATACAGATAAATGTACAAGGATGACCTGCATCTTCTAAAGCAGCAGAAGCCAAGGCATCCCGAAACAACTGCTGGGGTATCGGCCTGGGGGACATCCGTATACATAGCTAGTGTGACTGTGGATTAATTGATCTGTGATATACTGCAGTAACTGCACCTTAATCACAACATTTATTTAATCATCACACACTGGAATTACAAACCATGAGGGCTATGTCCTCATTAAAGAATACTGACACCTCGGATTGTTGTTGTTTTTTTTTTTTGTTTAATACAAATCACAAATCTACAGAATCCAGAAATGTAAAATCAACTATCTACCTAAGACTAGCATCCTCTGTAATCAAAACCTTCTACCCCCATCTTCAGGACTTCTCTTGTGCTGCAGCAGTTCTCTGGAATGCACTATCCCACAGAATATGGTTAATCTAACTATGCCCTGTTCTCCCTTCCTTAATTTTCTCCAGAATCTGGTCCCTTCACTCATCTGTATCCACAGCCTCCATGCACTCTACAGCTCCTTGTATCTGTACTTATACAGATTCTGGCTGATGACTGGTTCATGTAATGGTATCTGAATTCCCCTGTTTATAATAATCATGGCCGGACCATACATGACAAGCACCTTTTTATCTTTTGTGTCACTCCTATATCTTCATAGACTGTAAGCTTGTTAGCAGGGCCTTCACTCCTCTTAGTATGTCATGAATTATGTGATAATCTGTATTGTCTTATTCAGTTTGTACATGTCTCTACTAAATATAGAAATTAAATAAAAAATATTATTATATATAACTCTCTTTGGCCCCCTGTAGTACAATGTCTCTCTTTTTGGTCCTCATTTAGAATAAAGTCCCCTTCTTTGGCCACCATTTATCATAATGTTCCCCTTTTGCTCCCATGGTATGATGCCCCCCTTTTTAGACAAAATTTACAATAATGTCCCCTCTTGGGGCCCCCATTTAAAATAATGTCCCCCTCCTTGGACCCCAATTAAAATAATGTCTCCCTCTGTGGCCCCTACTTAGGACAATGCCCCCTTCTTTGGCCTTTGGCTCCCATTAGGTGTCAAGTATTATACATATATATATATTTATATATATATGTATATATATATATATATATATATATATATAAAAGTATGTAGACCACTCTTCTTTTGCAAACTGTCCCAGGTCTCCCATATGTGAAGTGTGTCTCCTCCCAAGAGCAATTTTAAGAGCAATTTAGATCCGGACTAAGCAATGAGTCCGGATCTAAATCCACAGGTGTTCAAAAGGATTTAGATCCGGACTCATTGCTGCCACTTCAGAACTCTCCAGCACTTTGTTCCCATCCATTTCTTGGTGCTTCTTGAAATATGTTTGGGGTAATTGTCCTGCTCGAAGTCCCATGACCTAGGACGCAAACCCAGCTTTCTGACAATAGACACTACATTGTGACCCAAAATCCTTTGGTAATCTTCAGATTTCATGATGCTTTGCACGCAGTCAAAGCAATGAGTGCCAGAGGCAACAAAACAACCCCAAAACATCTTTGAACCTCCACCATATATGACTGTAGGTACTGTGTTCTTTTCTTTGCAGTCCTCATTCCATTTTTGGTAAACAATAGAATGATGTGCTTCACCAAAAAGCTCTATCTTGGTTTCATCTGTCCACAAGATGATTTCCCAAAAGGATTTAGGCTTACTCACGCACATATTGGTAAATTGTAGTCTAGCTTTTTTATGTATCTATGTCAGCAGTGGGGTCCTCCTGGGTCTCCTGCCATGGTGATTCATTTCATTCAAAAGACTACATATAGTTCACGCTGACATTGATGCACCCTGAGCATGCAGGACAGCTTGAATATCTTTGGAACTTGATTGGGGTTGCTTATCCACCATTTGGACTATCCTGCGTTGCAACCTTTCATCAATTTTTCTCGGCTGTCCACATCCAGAGAGATTAGCTACAGTGCCATGGGTTGTAAACTTCTTGATAATGTTGCGCACCATGGACAAAGGAACATCAAGATCTCTGGAGATTAATTTGTAACCTTGAGATTGTTGATATTTTTCAACAATTTTGGTTCTCAACTCCTCAGACAGTTCTCTTCTCCTCTTTGTGTTCTCCATGCTTAGTTTGGCACACACAGTCATACAATGCAAAGAATATGTAAATTTCTCACCTTTTTATCTGGTTTCAGGTATGATTTCATATTGCTCAAACCTGTTACTGCCACAGGTGAGTTTGAATGAGCATCATATGCTTGAAACAAAGTTGTTTACCTACAACTTTGGAAAAGTGCCAACATTTTGGTTTGGCCCATTTTGGGAGTTTTGTGTGAAATTATGTCCAATTTGCCTTTTTTGTTTGTTTTTTTGTGTTGTTCCATTACATACAAATGAAATAAACATATCTATACCAACACATGTGTAATTACATTAATTTTCCAGGAGCAATACTTCATTTTCTGGAACAAATTCAAGGGTGAAAAACACTATGAAAAAAGCTTGAAATCTATGACGCTTTTTAACAATGGATAAAAGATGTTAAGTGTGTAAAGTGAGGGATCCTTTAAGCTTGGCCATGGACCCCCCGGGGCTCCCCGGAGCCCCGGGGCCCCGGGCGGTAGCCCAGATTGCCCTCATTATAATCTGCCTATGGTCCTAAGTGTTCCCCGGATAGTGGCCCCGGAGCTGCGCTCACTGAGTGACAGGACACCGCTCCTGAGCTCAGCTTCGGGGCCCGCTCGCCGGAGCGGCTCATTCTCCTCGGCTCCTCAGCGTCAGCGGTCAGAAAATTACAGCTAGGGACACATAGGACATGTGAGTATAAGGATTTTATTATTTTCTTCTTATTTTACAATGGATCCCACTGATTCTGAGATTGTGTTTAGTGACATATTGTACTTCATGATAGTGGTAACCAATTTTGATACGACAATTTGGTGAAAATTTTGATAATTTTGCAATTTTCAAACTTTTAATTCCAGAGAGTTATGTCACACAAAATAGTTAATAAATAACATTTCTCATATGTTTACTTTACATCAGCACAATTTTTAAAACATTTTTTTTGTTAGGAAGTTAGAAGGTTTAAAAGTTGACCAGCGATTTCTAATTTTTCCAACAAAATTTACAAAACCATTTTTTTAGGGACCACATCACATTTGAAGTGACTTTGAGGGGCCTTTATGACAGAAAATACCCAAAAGGAACTAAAGCAATGTGGAAAGAAAAATGAACATTTTACTTTTTTTCACAAAAATTTTACTATAGCCCCAATTTTTTTATTTTCACAAGGGTAACAAGATAAAATGAACCACAAAATTTGTTGTGTAATTTCTACTGAGCATGTTGATACCCCATATGGGGGGGAAAACTATTGTTTGGGCACATGACAGGGCTCGGAAGGGAAGGAGCACCGTTTCGACTTTTTGAACGCAAAAAAGACTGAATGCCATATCACCATATTAAAATGAATGCCGTAATGCCATTATGAAAACAAAATGCCATATGAAAAAAGTGGATGCCATATCACATTTGGAGAGCCTCTGACATGCGAAAACAGCAGAAACCCCCCACAAGTGATAGCGTGACGTCTCTTATTCGAAAAAGCCCTTTTCTTTACCCTGGGAGATGGGGGACTCAGGGCCGTCACATTAAAAGAGATGGTGTGGGCTTATCCGGGTTGAGTGGCTGATTTACGACTACGCCACCTGTGGCACCTGATGAAGGCCACCAGCGCCGCTGCAGTCCGCTGAGGCATAGTGTTACGGCGGCCAGAGTTATTACTACTCCCCACAGGCGGAGCAAGGCCTCAGGGCAGAGGGACAGGAAGGATGGAGGGGGTAGTAGTGGAGGAAGAACGGATGCCACGTCGCGCGGTGTAGCGCAGAATAAACAGTCCGGAGGCCATAGGGGTGAACTTCCAAGGCTTTACTCACATTAGAGATGGCAGAAGGAAGGCGACTCCCTGATCCCCACGGAGTCCTGCAGTCACCAGGGATGGGGGTCCGACAACCTCCGAGCAAGTCCAGCATTCAATCGGGACCCCGCACCAGAGTGTTCCTGAACTACAGACCGTATCCTCTCCTGTCTGTGTGTGTAGATAGGCCGGGTCTCCCTCTGAACTCCTCTCAGAACAAGGGCACGGGTGGCAGCTCCGCTCCTTCCGATACCCGATGGGATCCTCTGGGCCTACCAGGCTTTACCAACCAGGACATGGAGAAGCAAGGTCGGGTGTCGGGGCCGGTACCCCTCTTGCAGCCGGACTCCCTCTGAATATATCAGATGGTGAGGACAGGTGGCGTACACTGCTCCGTCTGCATCCTCCCCGGGATCCATTAGCTGTGGAGCTACACTCTTAAGCTCCGGGCCTTCTTGGTCGTGGTCCTTGACCGGGTTGAGACATTCCTCGTCTGCAACCTGCCCCCCGTCCCAAGGCTGGGGTATGAGGGCTGTGTCTCCATCCACTGCAGGTCCACACAGGATCCACGTTCAGGGTGGGAGATCACAATACCTCACAGTAATTAACAGCACAAAGACCAAAACCAAAGATGGCTTTTTATTAAATATGAAATTTAAAGTGTCACTAAATTGTAAGTCCTCAACCCTCACCCACTAACTGGTTCCCCTCACTCTTGGTTCCCCAGTCTCCCTGTAACCAGGAGGGCAGCACCTGGTGCATACTAGCCCCCCTGGTGGAGAAATGTGGTGTTGGATGCAAAGGTTGGGTCCCGACCATCACGCTGTTCTTACCTCGGAGGAGGAACACTACACTCCATTACAGAAGTGCAGCATCCCTGTGGCGGTCGAACCTTCAGGGGCGCCACAGTTCTACAGTGGGATGTGCTACATAATGAAGTTTCTCTTAAGGGGCACTTGGAAGATGTCCTTATCACCCCGGTCAGTAAAATCTTTATAGTGGTGGCAGGATGAGCCTAACCTATCTCGAGGGGTTCCCTGGGTACTTAGGGTCACTAGAACAATTACCTCCAATTCAAAAGAACTTCTGGCGGTAGACAAGGCGGTGAATAATTTCTTACCTTTCCTTCAGGGCCAGAATGTAAAGATCCTCTTGGATAATCTAGTTGCGGTAGCATATGTGAACCACCAGGGGGATACATGGTCAAGATCTCTGATGAGAGTGACAGATCATCTCTTCCAGATTACAGAAAGTCACCTCCTTTCCCTGATGGCCCTCCATATAATGGAAAAAGAAAACATGAGAGAAGATTTCCTAAGCTGCTATCCTCTGATGCAAGGGGAATGGGAACTAAATCAAGGAATTTTTACCCAAATAGCCGAAGATGGGGGGGCCTCCGGTCAGGTAGATCCGTTTGCCACAAAACTAAATCGGAAGACAAAGATCTTGTGTTCCCTAAATCCTCTAGCTGTGGACGCTTTCCTGATACGTTGGTATTTCAGCCTGGCGTATGACTCCTCCCCCCCTGGTTGGCTGTTCTTCTCATGGTAATAAGAAAGATCAGGGAGGAGAAGGCCAGGGTTCTGCTGATCGCACCCTTTTGGCCCAGGAGGCCCTGGTTCTCATGCCTGAGGAACATGTCCATCTCTGATCCTTGGGTTCTTCCAGAGATTCCATATCTCCTTCTCCGGGGTCCGATATTCCATCCTCAAGCAACTGGCCTCCACTTGACGGTGTGGAACTTGAAAGGACACTGCCAAATCAGAAAGGTTTTTCCAAAGGTCTAGTAACCATCCTGCACAGCAGAAAACCTGTTACAACCCAGATTTATGCCACAAGTTGGAGAAAGTTTTTGTCTTTCTCTGGTTCTGGGGTTGATGGGGAAGGGGTGCCAATAGGACAAATCTTTGGAGTTTTTACAAAAAGGTCTTGAACTAGGGTTATCCACCAGCACCCTTAAAGTACAGATTTCTGCCTTGGGTGCCCTATATAGCTGTGATGTAGCTTGTAGCTACTGGGTTTCTCGGTTCATTAAGGCAGCTTTTAGATCTAGACTCATTATTAAAAGCAGCTTGGTTCCCTGGGATTTAAATTTGGTTCTAAAGGCCTTGACTAGCTCGCCGTTTGAGCTAATAGTCAGCAACCCTTAAATCCCTCTCTCTTAAGACCGCTTTAATATCTTTAACCTCGGCCAGGAGCATTAGTCACATCCAGACCCTGTCTATGGCCTCGCCGTTTACTCAAATTCTGGATGATAGGCAGGATCTGGTCTAAAAATCACTCTCTCTCCCTAAGGTAGCTACTCGTTTCCACAGACTTCAGGAAGTCCTCCTACCCTCCTTTTGTCCACATCCTAGTAACCAGAAAGAGGTGGAGTTACATACGTTAGAAGTGAGGAGATGTGTGGTTAGGTACCATTCAGTTACCAAAAGCTTTAGGAAAGATAACTCGTTGTTTATATCCTACCAAGGGGCTAGGAACGGTCTAAGGTCACGAAGTCCACCATAGCTAGATGGAATTAGGAGGCCATTTCTCTATCATATACAGTATAGACCAAAAGTTTGGACACACCTTCGCATTTAAAGATTTTTCTGTATTTTCTTGACTATGGAAATTGTACATTCACACTGAAGGCATCAAAACTATGAATTAACACATGTGGAATTATATATTTAACAAAAAAGTGTGAAACAACTGGGTTCAGGTCTGGTGACTGTGAAGGCCAGGTTATCTGGCGTAGCACCCCATCACTCTCCTTCTTGGTCAAATAGCCCTTACACAGCCTGGAGGTGTGTTTGGGGTCATTGTCCTGTTGAAAAATAAATGATGGTCCAACTAAACGCAAACCAGATGGAATAGCATGCCGCTGCAAGATGCTGTGGTAGCCATGCTGGTTCAGTATGCCTTCAATTTTGAATAAATCCCCAACCGTGTCACCAGCAAAGCACCCCCACACCATCACACCTCCTCCTCCATGCTTCACGGTGGGAACCAGGCATGTAGAGTCCATCCGTTCACCTTTTCTGCGTCGCACAAAGACACGGTGGTTGGAACCAAAGATCTCAAATTTGGACTCATCAGACCAAAGCACAGATTTCCACTGGTCTAATGTCCATTCCTTGTGTTCTTTAGCCCAAACAAGTCTCTTCTGCTTGTTGCCCGTCCTTAGCAGTGGTTTCCTAGCAGCTATTTTACCATGAAGGCCTGCTGCACAAAGTCTCCTCTTAACAGTTGTTGAAGAGATGTGTCTGCTGCTAGAACTCTGTGTGGCATTGAACTGGTCTCTAATCTGAGCTGCTGTTAAACTGCGATTTCTGAAGCTGGTGACTCGGATAAACTTATCCTCAGAAGCAGAGGTGACTCTTGGTCTTCCTTTCCTGGGGCAGTCCTCATGTGAGCCAGTTTCTTTGTAGCGCTTGATGGTTTTTGCAACTGCACTTGGGGACACTTTCAAAGTTTTCCCAATTTTTCGGACTGACTGACCTTCATTTCTTAAAGTAATGATGGCCACTCGTTTTTCTTTACTTAGCTGCTTTTTTCTTGCCATAATACAAATTCTAACAGTCTGTTCAGTAGGACTATCAGCTGTGTATCCACCAGACTTCTGCACAACACAACTGATGGTCCCAACCCCATTTATAAGGCAAGAAATCCCACTTATTAAACCTGACAAGGCATACCTGTGAAGTGAAAACAATTTCCGGTGACTACCTCTTGAAGCTCATCAAGAGAATGCTAAGAGTGTGCAAAGCAGTCATCAAAGCAAAAGGTGGCTACTTTGAAGAACCTAGAATATTAGACATATTTTCAGCTGTTTCACACTTTTTTGTTAAGTATATAATTCCACATGTGTTAATTCATAGTTTTGATGTCTTCAGTGTGAATGTACAATTTTCATAGTCATGAAAATACAGAAGAATCTTTAAATGAGAAGATGTGTCCAAACTTTTGGTCTGTACATCTAGCGGCGAGGAAGTGCCAGAAGGGCTGAAGGCTCATTCCACCCCACCCCTCCTGGGCTGAGAAGACAGGTGTCTCGATAGAAGACATATGTAAGGCTGCTACCTGGTCCTGTCCCTCTACATTCCATAGACACGATAGGTTAGATATGGGTGTATCGGCTGACCTCACCTTTGGGAGAAGAGTGTTCCAGGCTGTGGTCCTTCAATAGATTACTTCATCTCTGTAATTCTCTCGTGGTGCTGTCATGGTCGACCGATAAAATCTTAAATTACATACCGGTAATGGAATTTTTCGGAGACCATGACAGCACCCTTATATTTCCTCCTTTCACGTTTGTGGGAACACTCCCCTTTTATTAATTATAATATCACACTCAATAGGTGTCGTCTGGTATGGCAATTTTGTGATTGTTTGCTGTGTTTATTAACCTGGCAGTCCTCTCAATGCTCTGTAATCCCAACTGAGGCGGGAGAGAGGTGGCGCCCTTTTAAGCCTGTAGGTTTCCTCTCCTTGGTGGGCGGATCCCCTCTCTCGTGGTGCTGTCTCTGAAAAATCCCGTTACCGGTAAGTAACTTACGACTATACATTTGATGGAGCAATCAAAAAGTTGTACCCCAAAATGGTATTAAAAACGGTCTTAGAAAATTGAAACACAAGCCAAACAATTTGTTTGCAAAGTTTAGAATTTTTTAAAAGCAGTAAAATGTTTTCGTTTTCTTCTGCACCATTTCACTTTATTTGGAATTCATTGCCCTTTTTTTTCTATATGTTGCACAGTAAAGTGAATGGCGTCTTTCAAAAATGCTGTAATTTTGTCCCACAAAGTACACCTCAACCCTGCTGTATTGAATAGTGTCTGTGTTATTCACTATGTAATATGTGTTTTTTTATTGTATACTAATGTATAGTGACTAGTGATGATTGAGCGTGTTCTATGAACCCATTCAGCGAGCATGCTAACAGCCGTGACACTTGCAGGCACGGTGACCTTAAAAGAAATGCCGAGCATGCCAAAATACTCGGCGAGCACCTGAGCGTGCTCGCCGAAGGGGTTGATAGAACACGCTCGATCATCACTAATAGTGACCAGATGCCTCTAAGGAATCTTTTTTGGCCTCTGTTTTACTGGTGCTTGAAGTGCAAATTTTTGTAGCTCTAATGATTAAGTAATATGCAACTATGTGAACTGCAATTGCCAATTAACAATTTAAGGGTATCCATCAGATATACCCCTCCCTCCAATTCCCATTCATGACCATGCAGGATTTGGAAAGCTAAATCCATAGACACCTCTATATCTTTTATCTGTTGCTGCATTTCTGAGTGCTCTGGGTGTAACGGAGCACTAACCAAGCCTCAGCCTTCCAAGGTTGCTTCCCTGCCCAGCACCAGCCTCTTTATCTTGATTGATAGCTCACTGTCAGTTTTTTGGGACGTCAGGCACCAAGCAAGGAAAATCAGTGAGCTAGACACTAGCACTGGGAACTTTCCCTCCGTACATAAACAAAACATAAACCAAAAAAAAAGCAATTTGGCACGTTACTTAATTTATGTAGATTTATAGAATGAAATGTTGGATTTCGTACGAGCTCGATCCATGTTTTTCACAGAGCTCATATCTATTATAGTCTAGGGCTGTTCACATATTTCTGTGGACCGCGTATTTTTCACCGAAACACGTTGACCTGTCGGACTTTGATCCAAATCAAAGTTTAGAGCTTCTCGGATGCAAAACAAAGCTGATGAAAGTCTGAATGAGGCCTTACTCTATTATTTATTTTTTAAGCAGCGTTCATTCCAGGCTGCTGTACACATGAAGAGGGTTTACACACCTAAAATACATATATAAAACACAGAAACAAGCTACCATTGACAGACTAGTATGGAGGGAGACACTGCCACTACGATCTAACAGTGTGGATTCTGGTGTCTCGCTCCTTCCCTCAGGGTGTATTCCAAAAGCCTCCTCCAATAAGCAAGTTCTGGACAAGCTGCAGGTGGAGAGGGAGTGCGGGATTACGGTGAAGGCCCTGACTGCGTCTCTGTTTTACACTTACGAGGGAAAGAAGTATCTCCTGAACCTGATCAACACTCCGGTGAGTGTGACGTTTCTTCTTGATTTGTTTCTCTGTGGTCTTGTTGCGGATGTTCAACTGGTCACGGCGGTCGCGTGACCTGTCACATAACTAAATGATGTCATGGAAGGTCCTTTCACACCAACGCGAGCCGTACAAGAGACCGGACGCAGTGGAGAAAAGACCGGGGGCCATCAGAAGGTAAGTATAATGTTATTTTCTCCAATCCCCTCCATGACAGCACACCTGGAGGTAGCCTCCCCATCCTAATTAGGGACAGGAAAACAAGAGGTTAAATAGCCCCTTCCCGCTACAATCCCCAGTGTTTTCCTGTCCCTATGGGATGAAGAGGTTACCTGGGGTGCCTGCAGCCGGCAAGCAGGGCCCTATTAAATTTACCTGCCGGGCTGCAGGGAGCGATCGCCTCCGACCTTCCTTCCTTTGCAGCTCCCGTGTCTCCTTGAGAGCGGGACCCCCCACACACACACTCGCCTGCGTGTAAAGCCGAGTAGGGTTTTGGGGGCTGGGGGCCTCCTGTAGCTCCCCGGCCGGAGTCTCCTCTGTCCTCCATGGCGGCGTGCCGGAAGTCAGGCTTTTGGCCAGCGGGACGTCACTTCTGGTGCGTTCCACCGTGGAACGCATGGGGCCGCGGCGGGAAATTCAAAAGGAGAAGCCGCGGTTTGCCCTGAAAATGAGGATCCTTCACCAGATAGGTGAAAATTTGGCACTGGATCTCGGTCTCCCCTATAAAAGACCCAGATGAGAAGACTCCATTAAGGTAGGACAGAATATTCTGCTACTATGGAGGGTGCTGTTCCAAAGCCTGCGTCTGCAGAGCCCAGCGCTAACCCGGCCCCAGTAAGTACTAGGTCCTAGGTTATTCCCCACTCTCTTTTGAGCAGGATCCTAAATATATTTTAAATCTCCCCTTTTTTTATTTTTAATTTAGGGAGACAAGGATCCGGCACCGACAGTGGGAGAAAGCACTACAGTTTGCAAATGTGCCATCTGTATAAAAAAGCTGGCTTCAGGGCATAAGAAACCCCTATGCTGGAAATGCACTGACAACATTGTGAAGGAAGAACAGCCTTCCCTTATGGAAGAAGTCAGGGGAATGGTTCGGCAGGAAATACAATCTTCCCTAGCCTCCTTCTCACAAGCCAGAGCTGAAGGTCCATCTCCCCCCAAAAGGAGAAAATATACGGTTAGGGAGACCTCTGATTCAGAATTAGGGTCTATGGAGGAACCGGAAGAAGGGGTCCTAAGTGAAGATCATGAGGAAGATAGGAAATATTACTTTTCGTCTGAGAATATGGAGGAATTGTTGTCGCAGGTGAGAGACACGATGCAGGTGGAAGAGGAGAAGGAAACCCGTACAGTTCAGGATGAAATGTTTGGCGGTCTGAAATCCAAGAAGAAGGTAGTGTTCCCTGTGCATGACAACATTTGGAGTCTTATTTTGGATGAATGGGAGTCACCTGAGAAAAGGCTTAGTATGGCAGGAGAAATGAAGGATAGATTCCCTCTAGATGAAAAGGCGGCTAAGCTATGGATGGAAGTCCCGAAGGTTGATGTACAGGTGGCAAGGGTTGCGAAGAAAACAACCCTTCCCTTTGAAGACTCGTCACAGCTCAAAAATCCTATGGATAGGAAGATGGACAGCCTTCTAAGGAAGGCATGGGAAACATCGGCGGCTTCACTGAAGACTAATATCGCTTCAACTTGTGTAGCTCGTTCCATGTTCCTCTGGCTCCAACAACTAGAGGAACATCTCTGGAAAGGTACCACTCAAGAGGACCTCCTAGCATCTCTTCCTTTTCTGCAGAAGGCCACTTGATTCCTAGCGGATGCCTTGGCGGAGTCGGTCAAGATTGCGGCAAGATCGGCAGCATTATCAAATTCTATGAGAAGAGCTCTGTGGTTGAAGATGTGGAGTGGGGACAACGCATCAAAATCTAAGCTTTGTTCCATTCCATTTAAAGGAGAGTATATGTTTGGGGCGGTGCTAGACGAGTTGTTGGAGAAAGCATCCGACAAGAAGAAGTCTCTGCCAGAGCCAAAGAATCCAAAAAGTTTCAGAAAGAGACCATTTCTTCTCCCTCAACAACAACAGCAGCAAGCATTTCAGTACAGAGGCAATGGTAAAACTGGTCGCTGGAGTTACACAAAAGGGGGAAGAGGTAGGAATATCTTTCAAGGTTCTAGGCAGGACAGACAATGACGCCAAGAAGGTAGGAGGCAGAATTGCGAGCTTCCTTCCTCAATGGCAGCTTATTGATTGGAAAAGGATTTGTCGTGGCAACAGTAGACCAGCCAGCGGCTTACTACCATGTGCCAATTCATCCGGATTACAGAAAATTTCTCAGATTTGCTGTAACTCAGAACCGAGAGGTACTTCATTTTCAATTCAATGTACTCCCCTTCGGCATTTCGTCAGCACCCCGCCTGTTTACAAAGATCATGGCAGAGGTAGTAGGTTTATCTAAGGAAACTGAATATCTGCATCGTCCCATATTTAGACAATTTTTTGGTGATGGTTCCCTCGGTTTCAAGTTTGGAAAGAGACCTCCAGATGACCCTCCAGATCCTGGAATCCTTGGGATGGTTGATAAACTACCAAAAGTCAGATCTGATTCCCTCCACCAGGAAGACCTCCTTGGGAATTCTCCTGGATTCTCAGCAACAAGCCTCTTTTCTGCCAAAAGAGAAGCAGATTCAGTTGAGGTCGAAAGTTTATGCACTAAAGAACCAGAGAGGAGTGTCATTAAGATTCGCCATGTCCGTCCTCGGGTCCATGACCTCATTTATTTAGGCGGTACCTTGGGCTCAAGCGCATTCAAGGGTCCTTCAAAACTACATCCTTTCCTGTTGGGACAGATCTCCAAGTTCCCTCTCCAACAGAATTCATCTGCCAGAGAAGGTGAAAGCATCTTTAAATTGGTGGCTCTGTCCAGGAAATCTGGAGAAAAGTTCAGCATGGATTCAACTTCCCTTGTTATCCGTCAAAACAGACGCAAGCAAAAGAGGATGGGGAGCAGTAGTCTCCCACGTGGCCTTCCAAGGGGTCTGGTCGCAAGAAATAGCAGAGCAGTACTCAAACTTAAGAGAAATGAAAGTGGTGGAAGAAACCCTAAGGGCAGCCACTACTGTGCTTCAGGGGTCGAATGTCACAGTCTACTCGGACAATATGACAACTATAGCCCACTTGAGACATCAGGGAAGTACAAGAAACAGGAGGTTACAGATGATCTCCGAAAGGATCTTCCCCTGGGCGGAGCATAATCTACTATCCTTATCGGCTCTGCATCTGAGGGGCTCCGACAACTATCATGCAGATCTTCTGAGCAGAAAATACATTCATCCAGGGGAGTGGAGCATGAACTCGAAGATATTTCAGATGATTGTTCAAAAGTGGGAATACCCAGATGTGGACCTGTTTGCGAACCAGGAAAACGCAAAAGTAAGAGCCTTTTTCTCTTTGAAACCCGAGGATTCAGCAACAGGGATAGATGCATTCACTCACCCTTGGAAATTTGGGCTCGCTAATGCTTTTCCCCTGATTCTGTTAATACCAAGGACTTTACAAAAAATCAGGTCGGAAGGGCTCAAGACTATCCTAATAGCTCCAATGTGGCCAAAAAGAGCATGGTTCGGAACATTGAGCAGTCTAAGAATGGATGATCCATTGATGCTTCCTCGAATCCACGATCTGCTGCATTAGGGCCAGATTTTCCATCCGGCCCCTCAGAATTTGGCTCTAGCAGCTTGGCTTCTGAGACCACCCTCTGAAAAGCCAGAGGCTTCTCAGTACAGGTGATCCAAATGTGGCGCCCTGCTGTGCATTGGTGCCACAGAACCCAGAAGGGTGCATGGATGGATTTCTCCACAAGAGGCCCTCACTAGATACAAACACATCTACCTTCCAACTCATACCAGCAGAGGGAGCCCAGATAGGGATATATATAGGGAAGGTGGAGCCAGGCAGCTCAGTTGATTAGTGAGTGCTCAGAGTCAGAGCAGAGCAGGCAGGCTGAGAGAGAGCCTGAGAGCGTGCCGACACTCAGATAGCGGTGAAGACGCAGCACGTCAGCTGCCTAGTAGTGAGGGCCCCGAGTGTGGCCGACGGCAAGGAGAAAAAGGGGAGTGAAACCAAGGGGGCAGAGGAGCACAATAAGCTCACCCCATTATATCTACCGGACACCGGATCCGCGCCTACAGGGACCCTTTACACCCAGTGGGGATAACCGGAATTCCAGGAGGACTACAAGTCCCTGACAAACCTGAAGGCTAGACACACACAGGATCAGGAACCACGAAGGCCCCGACGTCCAGGGAAAGTGGTTACCAACCAGAGGTCCTATTTCTGAGCATCTGGTGAAGTAAAAGCAGGACACATAAGCTAGGCCCAGTTGCAGGCTGGCCAGGAGCATACATAGGGACAGACACGGATCAGGAGGCCCTATACCTGCTCCCTGGGGAGAAGTCCAAAAGTGCGCCCTTCATCTGGAGTACCCTGGACCGTACCTAACAGCTGTACCAGTAAAGGAAATGAAGCAAATCCCCTGTCTCTGTCCGTTACTCCTGCTGTGCCATCGCTTTCCCTGCACCACAATGCTCAGCGCAACCTGCATCATTTATACTGCCCTGAGGCCTGCTCCACCTGTGGGGAGCCATTCCATCTCAAGCTGTCCTGACATCTGCCTCAGAGGACTGTTGCAGCGCTGGTGATCCTCACCAGACACCACAGGTGGCGTCACAACAAATTCCCTACAAATAATTCCTTTTGGCACTGACCGCCCTGGGCCAGCCACCGCGATAATCCCCGCAGGCAGTCTTAGGCCCGGCTGCCGGGTGCCCCGCGACACCCCTGGGGGCGAGTCACATACACTGCAGAAAAGCAGAAAACCAGTCACAATTTCCATCTATGGAAAAATCTAGAAAGCTTTCAAGCTATGGTATGAGCCTCGTCCATTAGATCCCTTTCGGCCTGACGTGGCCAGAATCTTGGATTTCCTACAGAACGGTCTGTCTAAAGGATTAAGACCAAGCACGCTGAAGGTCCAAGTCTCGCCTTTAAGTTCCTATTTTGATGCTGATTTGGCCCAAAACAGATGGATTAAGAGGTTCATGATAGCTGCTTCTTGGATTAATCCAACAAGAGCTAAAATAGTTCCACCTTGGGATCTCAACGTAGTTCTTAGAGGCCTAACTATGCATCCTTTCGAGCCAATAGCCGAGGCACACATAGACAAATTGTCTTGGAAAGCGGCATTGCTTATAGCTCTGACTAAAGCCAGAAGAGTGAGTGAAATCCAAGCCCTGTCTATCAGAGAGACTTATTGTCGTATTTTGGAGGACAGGATCATCCTCCAGTTGGATCCTTCTTTTCTACCTAAAGTGTCATCTAATTTTCATATGTCTCAGCCAATAATTCTTCCGTCATTCTGTCAAAATCCATCAAATAGCAAGGAAGAAGAATTCCACGCGTTGGATGTAAGAAGGACTATAATCCGCTATTTGAGGCAGACTGAAACCTGGAGGAAGGATCAGAACCTATTTGTCCAATATGGAAGCCCCAATAAAGGAAAGAAAATTGCAAAAATATGCTAGCAAATTGGATTAAGAAAGCAATTTGTGAAACATACATAGTTCAAGATTTGCCTCCTCTGAAATCCTTGAAAGCTCTTTCTACTAGAGCTATGTGGGTCTCCTGGGCGGAAAAAGCTAGTGCATCCATTGAGCAGATTTGCAGGGCAGCTACATGGTCGTCTGTCCATACCTTTGCTAAACATTATAGACTAGATGTAATATCTAATAGAGACTTAGCATTTGGAAGGAAAGTCCTTCAGGCTGTTGTCGCTCCCTAAAATTCATTCTTTGGTATTACTCCAGGTGTGCTGTCATGGAGGGGATTGGAGAAAATAGAATTAGACTTACCAGTAATTCGGTTTCTAAGACCCTCCACAACAGCATGGGTAGTTCCCTCCATTTCTTTGATTGGAAAAATCCTTAGTGTTAATAAATATTTAGAGCATTCATACTGTGTGGTCCTTTGAAAACACTGGGGATTGTAGCAGGGAGGGGCTATTTAACATCTTGTTTTCCTGTCCCTAATTAGGATGGGGAGGCTACCTCCAGGTGTGCTGTCGTGGAGGGTCTTAGAAACAGAATTACCGGTAAGTCTAATTCTATTTTTTTTTTTTTAACATTTTTATTCTTTTTTTCAACTATTAACTTGTTCACACTATATAAATACATGCCGGTTGCAAGGATTTATATAGTGTGACCAAGTTGTCAAGCACTTTCCAAGTGATGCTAAAATCGCTTGGAAAGCGGTTGACAACCCGCATGCGGACATGCATGTGAAAAATGCTTCAGTTACGTTTGTCCCTGGCAGGAAAAACGCATGTAAAATCTGCATGCGTTTTTTCTGCCAGGGAGATGCAGAAACACTCAGGAAAAATCCGGAGCATTTCTGCATCGTGGGCATGTGGCGCCCCTGAGGGTTCAGTCGCCACAGAGGTACTGCACCTCACCCAGAGGTGTGGTGTCTCCCTTCACTCAGGTAAGATGGGAGTGCTGCAGAGAACCCCCCAAAACACCTGCATCCAACATTACACTGCTTCAGACCGGCTGGAAGGGCAACATGCAGAGCGCAGCTGCTGAGCCCTGTCCCTGGCTGGAGTGGGGGAAACCCAAAGGTAGGGGGAACCAGTAGTGGGTGTGGGTGGAGGAAGCAGTTAGAAGGAGCACACAGTAGGTATATAATGGGAAGCAATCTTAGGGTGGCAGTTCAGAACAGAATGGTCAGTCAGTACAGTACAGACGGTCAGTGAGGACTGTCTGGGAGCAGAGGCTCAGCAGGAGCTCTGCTCCACAAGAAGGGCCCGGGATAGAGGCCCCGGAGGGGAGAAGGGAGTAGGCTCCATTCTAAGAAGGGATCCCAGGGGTATGGCGCGTGCAGGACAGCACCCATACGCCCCGCATCTGTCAGAAGACAGAGGGATCGGTTGCCCCATTCTAATCTCCAGGGGGTCAGGTTGGTCCCGGATCCGACGTACAGGAAGGACTTCAGCATACCCGAGCGGGATTGAGAGTGGGCAGCGCAGGGCAGCAGGGAGAAGGACCTAGTGTGAAGATGGTCAAAGTAGGAACACGAGAAAGTGGGGTTCTGCCAAGCATTCCTAAACTTCCTGAGGAAGGATTGAACCCCTGCCAGGGTGAACATGGCGCAACGTGGGACGCCTTCACCTGTAACTTGCACTTTTGTGTTTCCTGAAGAACTGTGAATTAAAATCTTGGACGACTGCACTGAGTTGCCTCCGTCTATTCCTTCACTGGTGCCATTTCCCTCCCTGCACTACAACGCCCAGCGCACCCTCCATCTATTTACACTGCCCTGAGGCCCACTCCACCTGTGGGGAGCCGTTCCATCTCTAGCTGCCCTAACATCTGCCTCAGAGGACTGTTGCAGCGCTGGTGATCCTCACCAGACACCACAGGTGGCTTCACGACAAATCCTATAAATAATCCCTTTTGCACTGACCGCCCCGGGCCAGCCACCGTGATATTCCCCAAAGCAGCCATACGGCCCGGCTGCCGTGTGCCCCGCGGCCCAGGGGGCAGCGAGTCACCACTTGGCGTCACGAACAGGATACGTGACCAGCCTGCCATCTGCGGGTAATGTGCGCCTAAAGAAGTGTTTTCTGCCTTGAATGTGGCGCCCGCCCCAGAAGAACAGGCGCCATTATGTGCGTGCTAAAGAACAACAGAATGGAACCTCCCGTCGTGGGCCGGGTCCCAGAATGGCTCCAAAAGCAGGCCCTGCCCCTTGCAACAGTGACTGTCCGCATAGATGTGTCCGTCAAAGCGGGGAGGCCGACACAGGGAGTGACCGACAGCAAAGTGCCATGGGACCGCCCCCGAAAGAGGAGAGGCGGTGGAGAGAAGCTGTGTAAAGACCGGGAGGTGTCAGGCCGAGCTGACGCAGTCGCGGGAGCAGGTCGGAGTGATGTCCCTGTCCCAAATGCGGCTGGCGCTGCTCCATCCCTGGTCCCCCTGCAGCCTGAGGCTGATGACCAGGCTGGGTCAGCCTGCAGAAACCAGGGGTTCCCCCGGAGGGGGCCCCACTGTTAAACTGTTTTAGTTAACTGGACTGTACATAAGTTGCCCGGAAGGGTGCAGTTGACTTCATGTTTGCTACCCAGTTACCCGTCAGGGTACAGAGACTGACAGGCTGAGGACTGTGAGAAGCCGGACGTTGACATTGTACATAGTTTAGCACTTCTTAAAGTGCATCCTATTGGTTTTATAATTACAAATATACCTCAGAACAAAAACCCGTTTGGCGTGGCGGAAGACGAGGTCCAGGATTGGATCGTCTATGCCCTGCAGCCATGCCCAGGGCCTACGTTGAGGGTTTGTGGACGGGTCCCTCATGCTGCTACTGCTGCACCCTGGTGCTGGAACTGTCTTGAAAATAGTTTTATATGACAATACTCTTATGATGTTTTATAATGTAACCAGTAACGTTAAAAGAAATGTGCCTCCCATAAAGGGAAGAAATGTTGTTTTATGGTCAAATATGCTGATGCATCTTAAAAATTTTGCATGTCAGTTATGCCTGGTTTTGCTCTGTTCCAGCCCATGGACGTGCTGTGTTTTACCGGGGGGGGGAATGTGGCGCCCCTGAGTGTTCAGTCGCCACAGTGGTACTGCACCTCACCCAGAGGTGTGGTGTCTCCCTTCACTCAGGTAAGATGGGAGTGCTGCACAGAACCCCCCAAATCACCTGCATCCAACATGCAGAGTGCAGCTGCTGAGCCCTGTCCCTGGCTGGAGTGGGGGGAACCCAAAGGTAGGGGGAACCAGTAGTGGGTGTGGGTGGAGGAAGCCGTTAGAGGGAGCACTTATACAGTAGGTATATAATGGGAAGCCATCTTAGGGTGGCAGTTCAGAACAGAATGGTCAGTCAGTCTACCATTGGGCCCTATAAGACGTTCTTCATCTCCCGTTGCAGTGGGGTTTTTATTTGTCAAAAAAAAAGACTGGGGGTTGCGCCCCCGCCTTGATTTTCGCGAGTTTAATCGGATCACGGTCTGGGATGCATATCCTCTCCCTCTCATCCCCGACCTCTTTAGAAAAAAATTTGGCTCCTACGATTTGATTAAACTAGACCTCAGGGGGGCTTATAATCTCATTCACATTGAGGAGATGAGTGGAAGATGGCCTTCAATACTCCTGAGGGGCACTATGAAAAGCTTGTGATGGCATTTGGGTTGACTAATGCTCCCGCTTTCTTTCATCACTGTTAGTGACATTTTTAGTCATCTGGCAGGTAGATCACAACAAACCAATCTTGATGACATATTAATTTACTTACCTCCAGTCACATCAGGTACATATCAGGCAGGTCTTACAGATACTCAAAGATAATAAATTATTTGTCAAACCAGAGAAATGTATGTTCTCCATTCAGGGTTAGTTCTTATCATTCACTGTTTTTGCATGGATCTGGCCAAAGTCCGGACGGTACTGGATTGGTATTATATTCAAGACTTAAAGGCATTACAAAGTTTTTTGGGTTTCGCCAGCTACTACTGTAAGTTCATCAAAAACTTTTTGGTAGTGGCCAAACCTCTGATGGACGATTTTGCCAAATAGAAAAAAAAAATTAAGATTTTATTATTTTACTCTCCATTCTTGTAGCTAAACACAATCCAGCTAAGTTTAAAATTGAAATGAAGCCCCTGTACCCCCCTCTCTAGGTGCTTCTGTACCAAGTCTTCCCTGGTCCAGGATGGTCTCTATATCACAGGCTCCAGCAATAACCTATTGACACATGATTGTGGCAGCCCTCACGTGCTGATATATCACAGTGCCAATAGAAGTGGGAAGCGGCACAGAAATCACAAAATAAAGGCAGTGTTTGTGGTAATGCAAGAATCCAGCAAGCAGAGTAATCCACACGTCATACAACAGCCCAACATGGATGATGAAAAGCTGCGTCTTCAGGCGTCTGTGTAAGAACATCACATTTTTGTTTTCCTTCCAGAATAAGCACCAAATGGAATAGCTGAATGCCAGGATACGGAGACCGGCGGGGGACAGGGAAGCGCTGTCCGCTGGATTTTGTGCTGGTTTCACAAGCAGTCACCCTGCAGTTTTCTCCGGATAATGCTGTGGAGACTTTTCACAACACATCTAATAATTGTGAACCTTCCACTCACATGTTTATTATCTTGTCCGCTGGTCAGACTGGGGGGGATGAAAGCTGGACAAGGGATGAAGAATGATCCTTATTACATATAATGGGTGCACTGAGCGATTGTGAAAAGTCGCAGAGGACTGAGAGCAGAAGGGCAGAGGGTTTCCTCTTCCTCACAGGGACCAGCACAGAAGCCGGAGCAGAAGGGCAGAGGGTTTCCTCTTCCTCACAAGGACCAGCACAGAAGCCGGAGCAGAAGGGGAGACAAGGGCTGAGCCACTTACACAGACAGAAAGCTGAGGAGAGGAGGGCATGTTATTACTCCAGGATCCGCTCCATTCATTCCCTATGTGGCATTCAAGCGCTGAGCTCGGCTTTTCCGGAGCCCCATAGAGAATGAATGGAGCAGCAGTTGATCCCTGACTTTCCACTCCTTCCCGATCAGACGATGGCTCGCAGCAGTCAGACCCCACGATCAGTAAGTGATCACCGAGCCTGTGGATAAGTGATAACTTGTTTTCTACAGACATCCCCTTTAAGTAATGGAGCATGCTAGCAGAGAAGGTGGGAGGAGGCGCTGGTTACAGGGGAAACTTTACCTCTGGAGGCTGCATTTAGGGCATGTGAGGGGCGGACACTTCCCATATTCATCATTACTGAACCCCCGCTCTGTGCGGCTCTTATCTGAGCTGCAGGAGACACAGCAGTTACTAATCAGCCGCTCTCTGTTCACTTGCAGCCGTCCGAGCTCTGCTGTGCCTGTTAGGGGTGAAGTTCGGGTCCTTCGAGGCATCTACTATGCAGCCTGCACAGCAGATCACAGCCCGAGCACAGCGTCTCCGGGTAAATCTCCACCTTGTGAGTTGCTTCTTGTGCAGCAGCCCCATGCAAGTTGCTCTGCTCTCCTCGGCCAGCTCCTGCTGAATACTGAGCTCCTCTGCCCAATCTAGGAGCTCAATAGCCCTGATCACGTCAGTGGTAGCCCAACGCTGCCTGATCAGATTTACAAATGGCAAACTAATCAGCCCTAGGTATTTCTAATATGTGCAGAGCAGGCGACATAAGTCTGACCGGTGTCCTCATAGACCTTTCCTCAGCCGGGGTCTAATAGGAGCAGTAAAATGGCCGTCATGGGGTCCATTGTTAGATCTCAGCTGCCATAGAAACTCATTGGCACCATGATCATGCCTCCCTCTCCTGTCTAAAGTGCCTAAATGCTGTGGAAGCCCCCTACTGTGTCATACAATGGATTAAGCTGCCAGGATCAAGGTTGGCTCCACTGTGGGCAGCTGAGGCAGGAGCAGGACTGTGTTACACAGCCACACTTCTGCCGCAGATCTTGTAAGGACCTGCCTGATGATAATGTGTCCTATAGAGCAGGTCTTGGTACCGGACTGCCCTGTACATATTTACCACTAGCTGGGAACCAGTTACTTACAAGGTCTAGTTTCGAATGTGTTTCCAGGATCTGTAGTTATCAGCATTTTATCCTTAAGGCCGAGTTATAATATCACTGTAACACTCTCGCCCTGTACCTGTATACCTGCCCTGTGTGCTGCACAAAAGTATATAACAAAATGTGTGTACACAGATATCTCCTGAATGGTATTACTGCTAGATCTCCTGTACATAGAAATATGAGGTTCTTAGCGCACATTTTGAGCAAATTGTGCGAGCCCATCTGCCAACGTCAAGGCGACCTCTTCAGATGGGTCCCTACACTAACATTACACTAACTTACTAACTGGGACTAGTTTTTTGTATTATTATTATTACCATCATTTTTACTATTTATTATTATTGCATTAATGCAATTAATTGTAACTGTTATAAAACGAATTAAAAAAATGTAATTCTAATTTTTTTTTATTAATCTTGTGATTCTAATAATGGTATTACTAAAATTCCTATGCCTAAAGCTGTTGATTCAGAAGAAGGCAAAAACCCCAGGACACCTTCAGCCAATTTGTGTCACAGGGGAAAAATTCCTTCTTGACCCCGGGAAAAGGCAATCAGTCCTAGGACCCTGGATCAAACCTAATAATGTTATTACAAGTTATATAATATTACACTAATTATTGTACTACTGGAGTTATTTTAATTTGTTTTTATAAATCTATTTGATATGGTTATTATTACATTGTGCTATCTTATTACAGTATTATTCTTCTTTCCTTTCACTACTAATACTGCCCTATACCTACAGTGTTGATCCAGAAGAAGGCAAAAACCCCAGGACACCTTCAGCCAATTTGTGTCACAGGGGAAAAATTCCTTCTTGACCCCGGGAAAAGGCGATCAGTCCTAGGACCCTGGATCAAACCTATTAATGTTATTACAAGTTATATAATATTACACTAATTATTGTACTACTGGAGTTATTTTAATTTGTTTTTATAAATCTATTTGATATGGTTATTATTACATTGTGCTATCTTATTACAGTATTATTCTTCTTTCCTATCACTACTAATACTGCCCTATACCTACAGTGTTGATCCAGAAGAAGGCAAAAACCCCAGGACACCTTCAGCCAATTTGTGTCACAGGGGAAAAATTCCTTCTTGACCCCGAGAAAAGGCGATCAGTCCTAGGACCCTGGATCACACTGCTATTCTACCTACTACTATTACTACTGTTATTTTATTACTTTCTTACTATTATCACTAGTATTATTACTCATATTACACTAATACGGATATACTACCACTATATTACTACCATCCCTTTCCCCCTAGGGATCTTAAGGTGCAGTTCTGTCCTCCTCCTCCTATTCTGTCCTCCTCCTCTTCCATCCTCCTCCACTTTCGTCCTCCTCCTCTTCCGTCCTCTTCCTCTTCCGTCCTCCTCCTCTTCTGTCCTCCTCCTCTTCTGTCCTCCTCCTCTTCCGTCCTCCTTCTCTTCCGTCCTCCTCCTCTTCTGTCCTCCGCCTCTTCCGTCCTCCGCCTCTTCTGTCCTCCGCCTCTTCCGTCCTCCGCCTTTTCTGTCCTCCGCCTCTTTCGTCCTCTTCCTCTTCCGTCCTCTTCCTCTTACGTCCTCGTCCTCTTCGGTCCTCCTCATCTTCCGTCCTCCTCCTCTTCCGTCCTCCTTCTCTTCCGTCCTCCGCCTCTTCCGTCCTCCGCCTCTTCTGTCCTCTGCCTCTTCCATCCTCCGCCTCTTCCGTCCTCCGCCTCTTCCGTCCTCCTTCTCTTCCATCCTCCTCCTCTTCCGTCCTCCTCCTTTTCCGTCCTCCTCCTCTTCTGTCCTCCTCCTCTTCCGTCCTCCGCCTCTTCCGTCCTCCATCTCTTCCGTCCTCCGCCTCTTCCGTCCTCTTCCTCTTCCATCCTCCTCCTGAGACGTAATAAATAGCATTAAAGCTGCAGTAATTATTTATATTATATATACACACTGCTCAAAAAAATAAAGGGAACACTCAAGTAACACATCCTAGATCTGAATGAATGAAATATTCTCATTGAATACTTTGTTCTGTACAAAGTTGAATGTGTTGACAACAAAATCACACAAAAATCATCAATGGAAATCAAATTTATTAACCAATGGAGGCCTGGATTCGGAGTCACCCCCAAAATTAAAGTGGAAAAACACACTACAGGCTGATCCAACTTTGATGTAATGTCCTTAAAACAAGTCAAAATGAGGCTCAGTATTGTGTGTGGCCTCCACGTGCCTGTATAACCTCCCTACAACACCTGGACATGCTCCTGATGAGGTTGCGGATGGTCTCCTGTGGGATCTCCTCCCAGACCTGGGCTAAAGCATCCACCAACACCTGGACAGTCTGTGGTGCTACGTGACGTTGGTGGATGGAGTGAGACATGATGTCCCAGATGTGCTCAATGGGATTCAGGTCTGGGGAACGGGCAGGCTAGTCCATAGCTTCAATGCCTTCATCTTGCAGGAACTGCTGACATACTCCAGCCACATGAGGTCTGGCATTGGGCACAACCCCCATCTGTGGACGTCTGGCCCTCATCCCACTCTCATGGAGTCGGTTTCTAACCGTTTATGCAGACACATGCACATTTGTGGCCTGCTGGAGGTCATTTTGCATGGCTCTGGAAGTGCTCCTCCTGTTCCTCCTTGCACAAAGGCAGAGGTAGGGGTCCTGCTGCTGGGTTGTTGCCCTGCTATGGCCCCCTCCACGTCTCCTGGTGTACTGGCCTGTCTCCTGGTAGCGCCTCCAGCCTCTGGACACTACGCTGACAGACGCAGCAAACCTTCTTGCCACAGCTCGCAATGATGTGCCATCCTGGATGAGCTGCACTACCTGAGCAACTTCTGTGGGTTGTAGAGTCCGTCTCATGCTATCACGAGTGTGAAAGCACAACCAACATTCAAAAGTGACCAAAACATCAGCCAGAAAGAATTGGTACTGAGATGTGGTCTGTGGTCTCCACCTGCAGAACCACTCCTTTATTGAGTGTGTCTTGATAATTGCCAATAATTTCCATCTATTGTCTTCCATTTGCACAACAGCATGTGAAATTGATTGTCAATCAGTGTTGCTTCCTAAGTGGACAGTTTGATTTCACAGAAGTTTGATTTACTTGGAGTTATATTCTGTTGTTTAAGTGTTCCCTTTATTTTTTTGAGCAGTGTATATTTTCTCATGTCATGTATTTACTACTAAAAGTAATTTTTTACATTTAGGTTTCATTAAGTGTTTTACACCGACTATTACAGACTTATTGTTTCCCTGCACATTCAAGTTTTGTGTTTTCTTTGGGCATAGATCAGCTAATAGGCACTCAGGAAAAAAAAACAGATTAAAGATCTACAAACTCTCCCTTAAGACTAAGGAGCATACTGATAGATTCTCAGTTAGCTAATTTTGCAGCCAGCAATAGACAGTGCAGCACAGATGCTACAGAAGGCAACATTTTTAATGAAACTCAATTACAGAAATCGATTTTAGCCCCAAATACTTGCATTAAAGTAAAAAAAATGGCCCCAAAGCTGGACAACCGCTTTAACTCCTTACCAACATCTGCCGTACATGTATGCTATAAGTCAGTAGCGGGTGTATGGAGCAGGGTCAGCTCGCCCCGTACATGGCAGATAATGGCTGTGACAAACAACCAGGACCTGCCTCTAACAGCTGCGAGTGGAGCGAAGATCTGCCCACCACTGTTAACCTGTTCAGTGCTGCTGTCAATCTCTAACAGCAGCATTAACAGTGCGCCAGCATTGGGACGCGTCGTTCCATACGCCCACCGGCGCTCCTGTGACGCGATCATAGGGCGCCGATGGACTGCTATGACATCCGGGGGTCTGCTGAAGCCTCCGTGCCTGTCATCATAAAGCTTCATTTGGGCTGTAAAGAAGACCGTGGTTTTGCTATATGGAGCATTACTGTGGTATCGCTGTATATAGCACAAGCAATCAGATGATGTATACAAATACAGTGAAAAAAAGTATATATATATTTATTAAAACCCCACACGTTCAACTCACCTCCCACTAAAAATAAAGATAATAAAAATATACACATTTTGTGGTATGGTCTCTTTCAGAGAAATACAATCTATCAAAATTAGTGTTGAGCGATACCTTCCGATATCAGGAAATATCGGATCGGATTGGATCGGGCCGATACCCAAAAAGTATCGGATATTGCCGATTCCGATACCGGAAACCAATGCAAGTCAATGGGACACAAATATCGGAATGAAAATAAACCCTTTCTTTCCTTGTAGGTTAATTCTACATGAAGTAAAACAACTAAGAATAATGTAGAATGACATGAAAAGCCGGCAATTCAGCAGCGGCATTCACCGGTACCCGACAATTTACAACAGAAAGAATAGAGCA
Organism: Phyllobates terribilis; assembly: GCF_046119375.1. NCBI lineage: Eukaryota > Metazoa > Chordata > Amphibia > Anura > Dendrobatidae > Phyllobates > Phyllobates terribilis. The sequence goes on from NW_027363232.1 coordinate 825,068, forward strand.
TCACACATAGATTAGATAGATAGAAACATGTCAGTCACATATATATGAAGTACAGTGACAGTGCTGCTTACTGTACTTGTCATTTAGTGTAAAGGATTTATTAAAAAAAATATTAGTGTTTTCGTGCACCGTCTCTTTAAAAAAGCCGGCCGGCAATTCAGCAGCGGTACCCGACAATTTATAACAGACAGAATAGAGCTTCACACATAGATTAGATAGATAGAAACATGTCAGCCACATATATACGAAGTACAGTGATAGTGTTGCTTACTGTACTTGTCATTTAGTGTAAAGGATTTATTTAAAAAAATAATAGTGTTTTCATGCACCGTCTCTTTAAGAAAGCCGGCCGGCAATTCAGCATCTGTACCCGACAATTTAGAATAGAAAGAATAGAGAATCACACATAGATTAGATAGATAGAAACATGTCAGTCACATATATATGAAGTACAGTGATAGTGTTGATTACTGTACTTGTCATTTAGTGTTAAAATAAAGGATTTATTTAAAAAAAAATTGGCGTGGGGTTCCCCTTAATTTTAGGCTCTAGCGGAGGTTAAGCAGACAGCTGGGGCAAATGTTTGAAGCCTGGGAAGGGGGTAATACCCACGGAGCTTCCCAGGCTACTAATATCAGCCCCCAGCTGAATACCTAGCCTTTACTAGCTATTAAAATGGGGGAACCCCCCCAAAAAAATAACGTGGGGTCCCCCCTAATTTAATAGCTAGCACAGGCTCGGCAGACAGCTGGGGGCTGATATTAATAGCCCAGGAAGGGTGCCATGAATATTGGCCCCCTCCCAGGCTAGAAACACCAGCCGTCAGCCGCCCCAGAAATGGCGCATCCATAGGATGCGCCAATTCTGGCACTTAGCCTCGCTCTTCCACGCTGCCCTGGTGCGGTGGCAGGGGGTAATAGGGTTGGGGTTGATGTCAGCTTATAATGCCAGCTGACATCAAGCCCAGGTTAGTAATGGAGAGGCGTCTATAAGACACCCCCATTACTAACCCCATAGTCAAAGTTAAAGAAAAACACAAACACCCAGAATAAAGTCCTTTAATTGAAATAAAGACACAATCCTTTATTGTTCTAAATTAAACCATACTTACCATCACGCCCATTCCAGCTGAAGCCAACGATCTCCTGCAATAAAAGTAAAATAATAAAGCAACCTCATCCTTACCTTTCCATGGTTCCCACGACAGCTTCAGCTCTGCTACATCGAGATGACAGGCTGGACCGCAGCAGAACGCTGCCATCCAGCCTGTCATCCCGCAGACACTGAGAAGCGCAGGCATGCTTGCGCTCCTCAGTGTCTCTCTGTGACGTCATCCAGATGAGCCGAGTTCATGTCCAATGAACTCAGCTCACCTCATGCACGTCACTGACAGCGTGGGAAAATTCTCACGCTGAAGTGCTGAGTGCAGGAGAATTTTCCCACGCTGTCAGTGACGTACATGAGGTGAGCTGAGTTCATTGGACATGACCTCGGCTCATCTGGATGCCGTCACAGCCAGACACTGAGGAGTGGAAGTATGCCTGCGCTTCTCAGTGTCTGCGGGATGACAGGATGGATGGCAGCGTTCTGCTGCGGTCCAGCCTGTCATCTCGATGTAGCAGAGCTGAAGCTGTCGTGGGAGCCATGGAAAGGTAAGGATGATGTTGCTTTATTATTTTACTTTTATTGCAGGAGATCGTTGGCTTCAGCTGGAATGGGCGTGATGGTAAGTATGGTTTAATTTAGAACAATAAAGAATTGTGTGTTTATTTCAATTAAAGGACTTTATTCTGGGTGTTGTGTTTTTTAAAATACTTTACTAGAAATTCATGGTGGTCATGTCTAATATTGGCGTGACCCCATGAATTTCGGGCTTAGGGCCAGCTGATAATGCCAAGCTGGCCTTAACCCCTTTATTACCCAGTGAGCCACCGCACCAGGGCCCTGGATGAGTTGGGTACAGCGCCAGAAGATGGCGCTTCTATGAACGCGCCATTTTCTGGGGCGGCTGCGGACTGCAATTTGCAGCGGGGGTGGCCCAGAAAGCTTGGGCCTCCCTGCGCTGCGGATTCCAGCCCCCAGCTGCCTAGTTGTATCTGGCTGGGCACAAAAATAGGGCGAAGCTCCACGTCTTTTTTTTTTTAATTATTTCATGAAATTCATGGAATAATTAAGAAAAAAAGGGCTTCCCTATATTGTTGTGTCCGGCTAGGTACAAATAGGCAGCTGGTGGTTGGGGGCAGCCCATTCCTGCCTGCTGTACCTGGCTGGACACAAATATAGTGCGAAGCCCCACGTCAATTTTTTTTTAATTATTTCATGAAATTCATGGAATAATTAAGAAAAAAAGGGCTTCCCTATATTGTTGTGTCCGGCCAGGTACAAATAGGCAGCTGGTGGTTGGGGGCAGCCTGTTCCTGCCTGCTGTACCTGGCTGGACACAAATATAGGGCGAAGCCCCACGTCAATTTTTTTTAAAATAAATCCTTTATTTTAACACTAAATGACATTTGAGGAGTTAATAAAGATGCAGTCCTTAAATTATTATTTATTTTTTAATTAATTTTTCCCAAAACTTTTGACGTGGGCTTCGCCATATTTTTGTATGCCAGCCAGGTACAGCATCCAGCTTCTATGAACGCGCCATTTTCCCGGGTGGCTGCGGACTGCAATTTTCAGCGGGGGGGGGGCAGAAAGCTTGGGCCTCCCTGCGCTGCAGATTCCATCCCCCAGCTGCCTAGTTGTACCTGGCTGGACACAAAAATAGGGCGAAGCTCCACGTTTTTTTTTTTAAATTCATGAAATTCATGAAATAATTAAGAAAAAAAGGGCTTCCCTATATTGTTGTGTCCAACCAGGTACAAATAGGCAGCTGGTGGTTGGGGGCAGCCCGTTCCTGCCTGCTGTACCTGGCTGGACACAAATATAGTGCGAAGCCCCACGTCAATTTTTTTTAAATCATTTCAGGAAATTCATGAAATAATTAAAAAAAATTGATGTGGGGCTTCGCCCTATATTTGTGTCCAGCCAGGTACAGCAGGCAGGAACAGGCTGCCCCCAACCACCAGCTGCCTATTTGTACCTGGCCGGACACAACAATATAGGGAAGCCCTTTTTTTCTTAATTATTCCATGAATTTCATGAATTTAAAAAAAAAAACGTGGAGCTTCGCCCTATTTTTGTGTCCAGCCAGGTACAACTAGGCAGCTGGGGGCTGGAATCTGCAGCGCAGGGAGGCCCAAGCTTTCTGGGCCCCACCCGCTGCAAATTGCAGTCCGCAGCCGCCCCGGAAAATGGCGCGTTCATAGAAGCGCCATCTTCTGGCGCTGTACCCAACTCATCCAGGGCCCTGGTGCGGTGGGTCACTGGGTAATAAAGGGGTTAAGGCCAGCTTGGCATTATCAGCTGGCCCTAAGCCCGAAATTCATGGGGTCACGCCAATATTAGACATGACCACCATGAATTTCTAGTAAAGTATTTAAAAAAAACACAAACACCCAGAAAAAAGTCCTTTAATTGAAATAAACACACAATTCTTTATTGTTCTAAATTAAACCATACTTACCATCACGACCATTCCAGCTGAAGCCAACGATCTCCTGCAATAAAAGAAAAATAATAAACCAACCTCATCCTTACCATTCCATGGCTCCCACGACGGCTCCAGCTCTGCTACATCGAGATGACAGGCTGGACCGCAGCAGAACGCTGCCATCCAGCCTGTCATCCCGCAGACACTGAGAAGCGCAGGCATACTTCCACTCCTCAGTGTCTGGCTGTGACGGCATCCAGATGAGCCGACAATGAACTCGGCTCACCTCATGTACGTCACTGACAGCGTGGGAGAATTCTCCTGCACTCAGCGCTTCAGCGTGAGAATTTTCCCACGCTGTCAGTGACGTGCATGAGGTGAGGTCATGTCCAATGAACTCGGCGCACCCCATGCACGTCACTGACAGCGTGGGAAAATTCTCACGCTGAAGCGCTGAGTGCAGGAGAATTTTCCCACGCTGTCAGTGACGTGCATGAGGTGAGCTGAGTTCATTGGACATGACCTCCGCTCATCTGGATGCCGTCACAGCGAGACACTGAGGAGCGCAAGCATGCCTGCGCTTCTCAGTGTCTGCGGGATGACAGGATGGATGGCAGCGTTCTGCTGCGGTCCAGCCTGTCATCTCGATGTAGCAGAGCTGAAGCTGTCCTGGGAACCATGGAAAGGTAAGGATGAGGTTGCTTTATTATTTTACTTTTATTGCAGGAGATCGTTGGCTTCAGCTGGAATGGGCGTGACTGTAAGTATGGTTTAATTTAGAACAATAAAGAATTGTGTCTTTATTTCAATTAAAGGACTTTTTTCTGGGTGTTTGTGTTTTTTTTAAATACTTTACTAGAAATTCATGGTGGTCATGTCTAATATTGGCGTGACCCCATGAATTTCGGGCTTAGGGCCAGCTGATAATGCCAAGCTGGCCTTAACCCCTTTATTACCCAGTGAGCCACCGCACCAGGGCCCTGGATGAGTTGGGTACAGCGCCAGAAGATGGCGCTTCTATGAACGCGCCATTTTCCGGGGCGGCTGCGGACTGCAATTTGCAGCGGGTGGGGCCCAGAAAGCTTGGGCCTCCCTGCGCTGCGGATTCCAGCCCCCAGCTGCCTTGTTGTACCTGGCTGGACACAAAAATAGGGCGAAGCCCCACGTATTTTTTTTTTAAATTATTTCATGAAATTCATGGAATAATTAAGAAAAAAAGGGCTTCCCTATATTGTTGTGTCCGGCTAGGTACAAATAGGCAGCTGGTGGTTGGGGGCAGCCCGTTCCTGCCTGCTGTACCTGACTGGACACAAATATAGGGCGAAGCCCCACATAATTTTTTTTGAATTATTTCATGAATTTCCTGAAATAATTAAAAAAAAATTGACGTGGGGCTTTGCACTATATTTGTGTCCAGCCAGTTACAGCAGGCAGGAACGGGCTGCCCCCAACCACCAGCTGCCTATTTGTACCTGGTTGGACACAACAATATAGGGAAGCCCTTTTTTTCTTAATTATTCCATGAATTTCATGAAATAATTAAAAAAAAAAAAACGTGGAGCTTCTCCCTATTTTTGTGTCCAGCCAGGTACAACTAGGCAGCTGGGGGATGGAATCTGCAGCGCAGGGAGGCCCAAGCTTTCTGCCCCCCGCTGAAAATTGCAGTCCGCAGCCGCCCCGGAAAATGGCGCGTTCATAGAAGCTGGATGCTGTACCTGGCTGGCATACAAAAATATGGCGAAGCCCACGTCAAAAGTTTTGGGAAAAATTAATTAAAAAATAAATAATAATTTAGGGACTGCATCTTTATTAACTCCTCAAATGTCATTTAGTGTTAAAATAATGGATTTATTTAAAAAAAAAATGGCGTGGGATCCCCCATAATTTTAGTCTCTAGCGGAGGTTAAGCAGATGGCTGGGGCAGATGTTTGAAGCCTGGGAAGGGGGTAAAACCCACGGAGCTTCCCAGGCTACTAATATCAGCCCCCAGCTGAATACCTAGCCTTTACTAGCTATTAAAATGGGGGACCCCCCCAAAAAAAATGACGTGGGGTCCCCCCTATTTTAATAGCTAGCAAAGGCTAGGCAGACAGCTGGGGGCTGATATTAATAGCCCAGGAAGGGTGCCATGAATATTGGCCCCCTCCCAGGCTAGAAACACCAGTCGTCAGCCGCCCCAGAAATGGCGCATCCATAGGATGCGCCAACTCTGGCACTTAGCCTCGCTCTTCCACGCTGCCCTGGTGCGGTGGCAGGGGGTAATAGTGGTGGGGTTCATGTCAGCGCCAGCTGCCATGAAGCCCAGGTTAGTAATGATGGGCGTCTATAAGACACCCCCATTACTAACCTACAAAGTGTTAAAAAGAAAAAACACACACTACACCCAGAAAAAAATAATTTATTTTAAATTAAACACACCATTTTATTTAATTCTTAGTTCACTAAAAATAATAGTTACCTGTCCACGTTCCTGCGCTGATCTCCCATGCACAGCTGTCACATCTGGAGATGGTGACAGCTGTGCATGGCTGCTGTAAGCTCACGCTGCCGGGAACACGTCCGCTCCCGGCAGCGGGAGCCACTGACTGAGGTCACCGGAGTGCATTCAGTCAGCGCAGCTCCGGAGACCTCCTTTACGGCACTGCTGTACCGTGGGAATTTCTCACTATACAGCAGGGCCGTAAAGCAGCTAACCGGAGCAGCGCTGCCTGAACTCCGGTGAACCCGCTTATGCTGTCATTCTAGCGGCGGCAGCGGTTCAGAGCGGTCACATTCTATGTGGCTGCTCTGAACTGGAGATCTTCGTGGGACACTCGTGGACTACTACGGAGGGGTAAGGATAAGGTTGTGGTTTATTATTTTATATTTTATTACAGGAGATCGATGGCTTCGGGGAATTAGGTGTCTTGGTGAGTATAGGTGTAGTTTTTTATTTTTTACTTTATTTTAGGAGGCGATCGGCGGGGACAGGTAATGTATGAACTAATTTCTTTTAGGTAACCACTGGCCACCAATGACATGTATTTAACATTTATTGGGGACACAGTAGGGCAATTTAAATAGCAGGATCAGTCTGATGGGAACTACTGCTCCCATCGAGCTGATCCTGCTGGCAGGAGTGGACGGGGGACAGACATAGGCCGATGGAAGTAGTAGTGTCACATCGGCCTATGTCTGCCTGCACGCACACACACCGCACACACCCGCACACATCGCACACACACCCCGCACACACACCCCGCACACACACCCCGAACACATCGCACAGACACCGCGCACACCCGCACAAACATCGCGCACACACCCCGCACACACACCCCGCACACACACTAATCATGACGGGTCTGGGAGGTGAGGCTGACCTGTGCGGCCGTGGGAAAGTTCATGTGAGTTCATGCAGTCAAGCATGAACTCACATGAACCCTCTGAGGGCAACGCGGCGACTTCAAATGAACAGCTGATCGGCATCACCTGATACCTCAGCTGTTCATTTGAAATAACCGGCGGGAAAGCGCAGCACAGAACGGGAAAGCCGGCGGTGAAGTCTTTTCACTGCCGGCTTCCCCGCCCGGGTCATTCGCTCCCCGCTCCTTGGAGCTGCACTCCCCGCCCGGTCCTAACTTACGATCGGGATGGGAGGTGGCGAGGGGAGCGGAGGATCGGGGTGGGAGGCTGCGGGGAAGCAGTATGGGGCTGTGTGACTGTTTAAAAGCCGGCGGCTTTATACCGCCCGCCGGCTTTTAAACAATCAGGAGAATTCTCCCCCGCTGGGATGGCATTCTGATGACAGGCTGGATCGCGCTGCCATCCAACTTGTCATCTTTCACAGACACTACAGAGCGCATGCATTATGGGAACTTCCGATTCCGGTATCCGATATTGTAAAAGTATCGGAATTAAGTATCGGAATTCCGATACCGCGAATATCGGCCGATACCCGATATTACAGTATCGGAATGCTCAACACTAATCAAAATATAAAAAAACAAAACGATCAGTGAACACAGAAAAAAATTCAAAAAGACAAAATTGCATTTTTTCGTTCGCCTCAATACTGCAGAAAATCCTGTAAGAAGCGATGACCATGACATATGTGTCCCAAAATGTTATCAATAAAGTCCTCTTGCCCTTCAAAAAATAAGCCCCCACACAGCTCCATCAACCCGGAAACTGAAAATGTTTCGGGTCTCAGAAAAAATGGTGACAGCATCAAAAAAAAGTTCTTTTCTTTTGCCAAAACTATTGGAGAAGTTTGGTCTTGCTGTAATCACACTGAGGAGTAGGATCCTATTACCAGGTCATTTTTACCACACAATGTGCGCCGTTAAAACCGTTCCCAGAAAAACAATGTCAGGCTTTTTTTTTCGCACTTTTACTGCACTTGGAATGTTTTTCCCGTTTTCTAGTACTATGTGGTAAATGAATGGTGTCATTTATAAGGACAGCTCATCCTACAAAATAACAAGACCTCACACTATGTGGACAGATATCAAAAAGTTATAGCCCTTGGAAAAAGCGGAGGAAAAAACAGAAAAAAAACATAAATTGGTTATGTCGGGAAGGGGTAAAGCTAAAGAAACGCATGTAAGAGCAGAATATGGAGGAAGGCCAGATATCACAGACTGGTGGATACTACCTGCTCCATCGCTGGCAGAATACTCCACCCCCATGGTGTCCGCTGATATCTTCTCTTGTAGCAACGTCTCCAAACTCTATAAAACATCGGGAACAGTCAGCAGAGGGTTTGATGATTGGCTCATATTGGCGATATACTCAGGGGCATTACTGGGGCCAGGGAAGATTGGGAATGAATAGCGTATTGACTGTTAGAGATGTGATCTCTTCCATTAAAGGGGATGTCTAGTTGGAACAAGTTATCACTGATCTCTGGATAGGTGATGACCTGTCCCAGTGGGAGCACCCCTTTATTATGTGGTATATATGGAGGATGTGATATCATGCAGAGTTCTAGCAGTATTACACTTCGGTCCGTTCTGCGTGCATCTGGGCCATTCCCTATGGAGGAGCGGAGCTGGGGGGAAATATCAGGATCTCGTCGCTGGATCCATCCAGATGGGAGATGTAACGAGTGCGGCGCCCCCCACTGGTGTCTCAGCGTATCATGTGTTGGGGAATGATAACTTATTGTCTGGTAAATGTGCTGATTCCTGTGAGTTGTGGTCGCTGAGTGCGTGTGATGGGATGTGGCTCCGTCCGTTATATTATATCACGTCTTATACCTATAATCTCTCGCTGATCGCAGGTGTCTGTCTTCACACTCAGATGAGAAGGAACAAACTGACGATATAGGACTTTTTTTTTTTTTTCCAAATTCAAACCGAGCAATCCTATTGGCCGAGTATGAATGCAGTTACCATGGTGACAGAAGTAGCAGCAGATTTAAAGGGACAAAACACTAATATTGTACTAAAGTGTATTTTATTATATATTTCACATAACTGACTGGGTACACCTTGGTGTGGGTGGGATGGCTTTTTTTAAATCAAAAACCATGTTTACTAAGTACCCTATATTATATATATTCACTATTGCTTTTTACTTACTTATAGCAGGGTATATGCTCATATTGTTTCTATCCTAAGTTTATCTATTTTCTAATAGAGACATGACCAGTCCTCTTTAGAATTTTATAGTGACCCCATTGAGGTCATGGACTGATATTGGGGATTGCAGAGTTGGGGCAAGGTGACAGGTGACAGTAAGTGACATCAAATGAAGGCTATGGTGCATACACAGTAAATCAGTCGTGTTATTCCACAGAAATGCTGTTCTATAAGGCTGTGTGCCCACGTAGCATTTTTCAAGCGTTTATGCTGCGGAATTTCCGCAGCGGAAACGCTTGTAAAACGCTAGGTAATCCGCCCCCCATGGTCCCCAAGGGGATTCCGCATGTTCTATGCACATGCTGCGGATTTTTCCGCAGCGTTTATGCTGCGTACAAAAATCCGCAGCATGTCATTTAATTTTGCGGAAGTGCAGCGGAATTCCCGCCATTGACTTGCATTGAGACGCACAGAAACCGCGACTGTACATTTTTACAAGCGGCTTCTATGCGTCTCTATGTGCGGATGGTACCCAGTTCTGGAGGAAAGGAGACTCTGATCCAGACCTGGGTACCATTGTACCTGTAAAAAAAAAGAATAAAATAACAAATAAAGTTTATATTCACCTGTCCGGCGTCTTCTCTCTGAATGCCAGCAGCGCTGAAGGACCTTCGGTGACGTTACAGTCATGTGACCGCAGGCCCTTCACCGCTCTGTCTCGCGATATGCCGGCAGCCGGGAACCAGCCAGGAAGCAGAGCTGCAGCCACGCCGGGGCCTCGGGGGTGAGTATAGCTTTATTTGTTTTAATTTTTGCGGTTCACACTGTATACATCCATGCTGTTTCCATGGATTTATACAGTGATGCTAATCGCCTGGAAAGTGCTTGTCAATCTGCATGCGGAAATGCATGTGAATCCGCATGTGGATCCGCATGTATTCTGCAGGAAAAACGCATGCACAATCTGCATGTACAATCTGCATGCGTTTTTTTCTGCCAGGGAGATGCAGAAATGCTGCAGACATTTTCTGCTTCATTTCTGCATCGTGGGCACATAGCCTAAAACACAAAATATCTTCATATGGTGAGGAGTTGTGTTGTGTTTTCATCATTTACATTCTAGCGTGGTGATCACATAAAATGTAAAATTCCTATGAAATAATTACTGAATGACAGTAGCCTGTATCCCTGGAGGACAAGTCATTTACCGCTTCACCAGGTTTGATGTTCTAATGCATTTAGATGTTTCAGTATTTGTATATATGTATATATATTTTTTTCCCCTCTTAAGGGTATTCAAGCGCAGACGGTGACCAACTTCTTCCTCGCCTTTGAAGCACAGCTTTCAATTATTCCTGTCGTAAACAAGGTAAAAAGCTTAGAGCCGAACACTATCAGACTCCTTCAGTCCCGCAGCAGGTAAATCTGTGAACATCGCCTGCACTCCTGCTGTTCCTAGCACCGATCCCTCTATGAGCGGCTGTGCAGTAATGAAGGCAGGATTCACCCCAAACTTGCTCGTCGTTTTTTTCGATTTCCAGTTCTGGTAATTAGTTATACACATGTGTATATCCAGTGGTCAACTCAAAACCTGTGTATGGAAAATGAATTGTTTGCTGTATGCATCGCATTTGTAGGATGCACACTGTTCATTTCATTATGGAGCGGAGTAGGAGGAGACTTTCATTACTGTTCCCTTTACTTCCTCCCTGCTGATAGGAAATGCCATGCTGTTTGCTTGTGTCCTGTGATTACAGCAGCCTGCAACAGTTTTCAAGCGTGCACTTCCCGGCTCACGCATCAAGCAGTAAATGATAAAATTAAAACGCTGCTATCCCTTTGTTAGTCACTTTTTTATCTTCTTCCCCCTTCTACGAATGCTGTAGTCCGTTATTCTAGAACTGCTCTGAAAATGGTTCTCTCTAGAGTGTTGGGATTTGGGTTTAGGGTGGGTTAGGGAATTGAAGTTCAGATACTTTGTTCATGTTTTATACTATGGAATTACTATGTCATGTATGTTATTTGAAAGATGGAAAATTTGTATTTGGAGTTTTTCAATAAAAATTATTTGATAAAAAAAAAATCATGAAATTAAAATTCCTCCCGTTCTTGAGAAAGAATAGGATTTTCACTAAGAGGTAAATTGCACGTTCCCTGTTTTACAGGCACTTTACATTTTTGCTAGTTTTGTGCGATTACACAATCCCTTTTAAAGGCCAGTGCCAGTTGTACATCTCTCCCTAAACTCTTGTTCAGCACTATATTTTATGCCAGTTTTATTATATGGTTTCTAGATTTTGTCCAGCTTTGATAAATAATTAGTATTTATACTTTTGCTTTTAGGCTGCGTGCCCACGTTGCGGATTACAAGCGTTTTTGATGCGGAATTTCCGCAGCGGAAATGCTTGTAAAACGCATGGTAAACCGCACCCCATGGTCCCCAAGGGGATTCCGCAAGTTCTATGCACATGCTGCGGATTTTTCCGCAGCTTTTATGCTGCGTTCAAAAATCCGCAGCATGTCAATTAATTTTGCGTTTCCGCAAGCGGAATTGCCTTGTGCAATGCATTAAAAACGCAAGGTAATTCCGCATGTGGAAAACGCGAGATAAACGCATGAAAAACGCGCGATAAACGCGTGCGGAATTCCGCATGCGTTTTTCCGGGAGAGGACTTGCAGAAATGAAGCAGAAATTTTCTGCTTCATTTCTGCAACGTGGGCACATAGCCTGAGGCTGAGTTCACATGATGCGTTTTTCATGCGTTTCCGCGGCGTTTTTGCAGTTGCGTAAACGCCGCGGAAACGCATGAAAAACGCATGGTAGAAGGGCAGCAATGTTCCCCAATTGAAATCCGCATGTGCAGGTTTGCCTTGGTTAAAACTGCACAATCCTTTACTGGACTGGTCTACTAATGAGATTAAGTCTTGGAGTCCTAAGTGCTATGATAAATGTTGTAATAGTCGCATTGCGGCTGTGGAAAAAGGGGAATTACCTTTACCTATTCAGGATTTTTGGAAGGTTTTTTCAGAGGAGGAGTCGCAAGTTTTACCTCCTCATAGGGACTATGATTGCACCATTGAGTTTGTTTCTGGAGCTACTCTTCCCAAGAGTCGCTTATTAAATCTGACTATCCCTGAAAGAAAGGCCTTGGAGGAATACATACAGACGAGCTTGGCTGCTGGTCACATTAGACCTTCTAAGTCGCCTGTGGCCGTTGGATTTTTCTTTGTTAAAAAAAAAGACGGTGGTTTACGTCCATGTCTGGACTTTCGTGAAATTAATAAGATAATCGTACGCAATTCCTACCCATTGCCGTTAATTCCAGACTTGTTTAACCAGTTAGTGGGGACCAAGTGGTTCTATAAAATTGATCTCCGGGGGGCATACAATTTGTTACGAATGAAGGAGGGTGATGAATGGAAAACTGCTTTTAACACTCCGGTAGGTCATTTTGTGAATCTGGTGATGCCCTTCGGTCTTACCAATGCAGCCGCGTTTTTTCAGAACCTTATTAATGACATCCTGAGACCTTTGATTGGCAAGAATGTGGTTGTGTATTTGGATGACATTCTGATTTATTCACCAGATCTGGATTCCCATTGGCAGAGCGTACGTGAGGTGTTGCAGTTATTGAGTGATTATTCACTTTTTGCTAAGCTGGAGAAATGTGAGTTCGCTGTGCAGAGAATTAGTTTTTTGGGCTACATTATCTCCAGCGAGGGCTTTGAGATGGACCCGGTGAAAGTTCAGGCTGTGCAGGAATGGCCTAGGCCTATTGGTTTGAAATCGATACAGAGATTTTTGGGTTTCGCCAATTATTACAGGAAATTCATTAAGAATTTTTCTATAATTGTTAAGCCACTGACTGATCTCACCAGGAAAGGTGCGAATACGGTCCAGTGGACTACTGAGGCCATTGAAGCTTTTGTGTATCTCAAGGAGAGGTTCAGTTCTGCCCCTATCCTTATGCAGCCTGATGAGACCAAGCCTTTTTTGGTCGAGGTTGATGCTTCTTCGGTGGGGGTCGGTGCAGTTTTGTCTCAGGAGAACAAGGATGGAGTACATCCCTGTGATTTTTTTTCAAAAAAATTTTCAGAAACCGAACTTAATTACGATGTTGGTAATCGGGAATTGTTGGCTATTAAACTTGCGTTTGAACATTGGCATAATTTCTTGGAAAGTGCTAAATTTCCTGTTCAGGTTTTCACAGATCATAAGAATTTGATCTATCTGGATGCTGCCAAACGCTTGAATGCCCGTCAAGCTAGGTGGGCACTTTTTTTTTCTCGGTTTAATTTTTCTGTTACCTATATCCCTGGTACTAGGAATGTTAAAGCCGATGCTTTATCTCACAGCTTTTCCCCCATGGTTGGTACCGAGGAGGAGGAGAGCATTTTACAGGAAGGAGTTGTGGTAGCAGCATTAGACTCTGTTTTGGAAGAAGGGATTCTGAAAGCCCAAGAGGATGCCCCATCTAACACTCCTCATGGGAGATTGTTTGTGCCTAGAACCTCTAGGAGAGATTTGTTTGTGGGGTATCATGAGTCTCGGTTGGCAGGTCATCCAGGAATTTCTGGGACTAAGAGACTTATCAGTCGCAGTTTTTGGTGGCCCGGGTGCCAGAAGGAAGTCATCAAGTGGGTGCGTCAGTGTACGGTGTGTGCTAGGTCAAAGGCTTCCCATACCCCTGCTGCGGGGTTGCTTTGACCTCTGGAGGTTCCTAGTGCGCCTTGGACGCATTTGGCAATGGATTTTATTACTGACCTTCCTGTGTCCGAGGGTTTCACTGACATCTGGGTGGTCGTGGACCGTTTTAGCAAGATGTTTCATTTGGTTCCATTCATTAAGCTACCCTGCGCTAAGACACTCGCTAAGGCGTTTGTTAAGGAAATTGTCAGGCACCATGGCGTTCCCACCAACATTGTTTCTGATAGGAGATGTAATATACCTGGCGGCGTCCTTGCATAGTGGTCCATCTCCCACTGTGCAAGAGCGCGCACTTGATCTCCTGTCCAGAATGTCTCTCTGGCTTCCCTCCATGCTGTCTGTTTGTGTCTGTTTCTGCTGCTTAAGGGCGGCGCCCGATCACTTCCTGCTTTTTGTACCTGCTGTGGGTCACACCCCTTGTGCGTCCTCAGCCTATTGCTGTCTGTCACCTGGTATATAGCTCAGCTGCTCCCATCTATCCCTGCCTGAGCATAGTGTTTCATTCAGTGTGTGCTTGCACTCTGAAGGTGCCAGGTCCCGTTCTGTGTTCTCTTGTCTGCCTATCCTGGAGGCTGTATTTCCAGGCCTGTCTGAACACGCTCCTAGCCTGTTCCTCCTGCCTTCTAGGGGCCGATTACCTAGACCCGTTCCTGTATCTTGTCTGACCTGTCTGAACACGCTCCTAGCCTGTTCCTCCTGCCTTCTATGGGCCGATTACCTAGACCTGCTCCTGTATCTGGTTTGTCCTGTCTGAACACGCACCTTGCCTGTTCGTCCTGCCTCTCTGGGGGCCATATTCCCAGACCCGCTCCTGTATTCCGCTGCAGTGTCGGTCTCCTCCGTACACTCAGTTCCAGTCTGAACTCTCTCCTATCCTTTACCTGTTTTGCCTCTATGTCCGTTCCCTTCCTTTTTCTGCAGAGTCTGAACTCGTACCTAACTCCTGTTTGTTGTCTCTGTACTCCCGTTTGTGAGTTTGTGGTCCACTCGCTACTTCTCTGCTAGTACCCTGTGGGTGTCTGGCTCTGCCTTTTCCTTCCTGTCTGTTCCATGTGAACAGAGCCCTGTCCCCCCTACTCAGCCTAGCCTGCTCTGACTCCTTTGCTCACCGCTCCGGTGGTTCTAGCCTGCTCTGACTCCTTTGCTCACCGCTCCGGCGGTTCTAGTCTGCTCTGACTCCCTTGCTTACCGCTCCGGCGGTTCTAGCCTGCCCTGCTTCTGCCCACTGCTCCGGCAGTCCTGTCCTGCCCTGCTTCTGCCCACTGCTCCGGCAGTCCTGTCCTGCCCTGCTTCTGCCCGCTGCTCCGGCAGTCCTGTCCTGCCCTGCTTCTGCCCGCTGCTCCGGCAGTCCTGTCCTGCCCTGCTTCTGCCCACTGCTCCGGCAGTCCTGTCCTGCCCTGCTTCTGCCCGCTGCTCCGGCAGTCCTGTCCTGCCCTGCTTCTGCCCGCTGTTCCGGCAGTCCTGTCCTGCCCTGCTTCTGCCCGCTGCTCCGGCAGTCCTATCCTGCCCTGCTTCTGCCCGCTGCTCCGGCAGTCCTGTCCTGCCCTGCTTCTGCCCGCTGCTCCGGCAGTCCTGTCCTGCCCTGCTTCTGCCCGCTGCTCCGGCAGTCCTGTCCTGCCCTGCTTCTGCCCGCTGCTCCGGCAGTCCTGTCCTGCCCTGCTTGTGCTCGCTGCTCCTGCAGCCCCGTCCTGCTCTGTTCTTGCCCACCGCTTCGGGCGTTCCCTCTCTGCTGTGGTTGTCTACCGCATCTGCGGTTCTGTGACCCAGTCTGTACTGGGTCTTAACCTTTCTGTGCTCCAGCCCGTCCTTTCGGCCAGTACCTCCCTGCCTGCATACTCGCCTGTATCCACCCATCTGCATACCTGCCGTGTTTGCTTATATCCACCAGTCTGTGCCAGCCTAACCTGCCTGTTCCTGAGTCCCAGTGTGTACTGGGTCCTATCCCGCCTGTGTTCCTACCTGCTAGTGCCTCCCTGTCTGCACTCTAGCTGTGCTTGCCTGTACCCCTCTACCTGTATTGTTCCTGAGTCCCAGTGTGTACTGGGTCCTATCCCGCCTGTGTTCCTACCTGCTAGTGCCTCCCTGTCTGCACTCTAGCTGCGCTTGCCTTTACCCGCCTGCCTGCATACCAGTCGTGCCTGCCTATACCCTCCAGTCTGTGCGCCAGCCTAACCAGCCTGATCCAGTAATCCCTGTGTGGGTCAACCCCCGTGTCCGGAGTTTGACCTGGAGTAGCACCTGGTCCCTCTGCCCGGTTTCTCCCTGGTGCACTGGCGTCGTATGCCGTCGTGCCATCTTGGTCGGATCGGCCAGATACTTAGTCACGCCCCTCCAGGCACTCTCCGGTTCATGGTCCAGTGGAATCACTACAATCACACGCACACGCCGCTCAGCCCGGGCGTGTGCATAACAGCATGCTCAGGCCATGGTTCCCGTTGAGCCCCACGGCCTTCGCTCTCTGAGAAGTTTTCCAGCGAATACATGCATTAAAATAAATAAATAAATATTTTTTTTTTTCCTTTAGCTGAGTTCCAGGCGAATTACGCACCCGTCCAGATGGATCTATCTGCTCTCGTTCCCGCGGATCCGCTACGTTATTATGGGGATCCTAGACAAAGTCGTGCATTTGTGGAGCAATGCATGCTACACTTCAAGTTCTACCCTCTATGTTTTCCCACCGATCGGGTTAAGGTGGCATTCATTATGTCTTACCTGGCGGGTGATGCCTTGGAATGGATCAACCCCCTATATGAAACACAGGATCCGATCCTCCTGGACCTAATGGCCTTCCTGGTGGCCTTTCTAATGGTCTTCGATGATCCTAACCCGGAGGCTCCTGCTGAAGCTTCACTTCCCAATATCCCGGAGCAGCCCCAATGGGTAATGTGTGTGGGTAGCGCAATAGTCCTCCAGCCCAATGAGACTACTGCCCACCCAGAATCCTCACAGGGTGACTACGCTTTCCGGAATACTTCTCCCAACCTCAAGAGGCAGTCCAGACGTGCTAGACGTAGAGGCAAGCCGTCACGCCAGGGTCTGTCCTCCCTGAGACCTCCTGACCCCAACCTTGAAGTCCCTACTGAAGCTTCATCTCCCTGTATCCCGGAGAAGCCCCAACGGGTAATGTGCGTGGGTAGTGCACCAGTTCTCCTGCCCGAAGAGACTTCTGCCCATCCAGACTCCACACAGGAGAACTTCCTGCACCCGGCATCAGATGCTTCACCCACTTTAACCGGTGTGCATGTCCAAGGATGCTCCAAAGCTGTGGTTACCTCAGAGTCTGTACACCCCTCCGACCAGGCGGAGGACCTCCAGTTGTCTCCTGAACCCTTCGGGGTGCTACCTGGTAGCGAAAGGACAGAGACTCTCCTATACTCTGTACCTGATACCTCGCTCGCTTCGTCCAGTGAGTCCAACCTAGTGTACTCTGAAGCAGTGGTTACTCCCGAGTCTCTACACTCCTCTGACCAGGCGGAGGACCTCCAGTTGTCTCCAGAACCCTTCGGGGTGCCACCTGGTGGTAAATGGACAGAGACTTTCCTATATCCTGGATCTGATACCTCGCTTGCTTCGTCCAGTGAGTCCGACCTAGTGTACTCTGAAGCAGAGGTTACCCGTGAGTCTCTACACCCCTCTGACCAGGCGGAGGACCGCCAGTTGTCTCCAGAACCCTTCGGGGTGCCACCTGGTGGAGAATGGACAGAGACTTTCCTATACTCGGTACCCGATACCTCGCCTGCTTCGTCCAGTGAGTCCGACCTAGTGTACTCTGAAGCAGATGTTTTCTCTGAGCCTCTGCACTCTTCTGACCCGGCGGAGGACCTCCAGTTGTTTCCTGAATCCTCCGGGGTACCACCAGAAAACAAAGAGACAGTGACTTTTCCTCATTATGTACCTGATAACCCGTCTATTTCTTCCTGTGAGCTTGACAAGATGTACCTCGAAGCAGAGATTACCCCCAAGTCTCTGTCCCCCTCCAACCCGGTGGAGGACTTCCAGTTGTCTCCTGTACCCTCTGGGGTGCCACCTGAAAATATGTGGAGAGAGACTTCCTTGTGTGCTGTTCCTGGTACTCCACCCGTTTCGTCTGTTGCTAAGGGTGGCTGGATGGGAGGTAGCATCCTAGCTACCCAGAGGAGACCAGTTTTTCCGGTGGACAGGGGAAGTGATCTCTTCGAAGTGAAGAATTGGCCCTCGAATTCCCTGCGGAAGATTCTGGCAGGCCTGAAGAAGAGGGGGCGTAAGGGGGGGGGTACTGTAATATACCTGGCGGCGTCCTTGCATAGTGGTCCATCTCCCACTGTGCAAGAGCGCGCACTTGATCTCCTGTCCAGAATGTCTCTCTGGCTTCCCTCCATGCTGTCTGTTTGTGTCTGTTTCTGCTGCTTAAGGGCGGCGCCCGATCACTTCCTGCTTTTTGTACCTGCTGTGGGTCACACCCCTTGTGCGTCCTCAGCCTATTGCTGTCTGTCACCTGGTATATAGCTCAGCTGCTCCCATCTATCCCTGCCTGAGCATAGTGTTTCATTCAGTGTGTGCTTGCACTCTGAAGGTGCCAGGTCCCGTTCTGTGTTCTCTTGTCTGCCTATCCTGGAGGCTGTATTTCCAGGCCTGTCTGAACACGCTCCTAGCCTGTTCCTCCTGCCTTCTAGGGGCCCATTACCTAGACCCGTTCCTGTATCTTGTCTGACCTGTCTGAACACGCTCCTAGCCTGTTCCTCCTGCCTTCTAGGGGCCGATTACCTAGACCTGCTCCTGTATCTGGTCTGTCCTGTCTGAACACGCACCTTGCCTGTTCGTCCTGCCTCTCTGGGGGCCATATTCCCAGACCCGCTCCTGTATTCCGCTGCAGTGTCGGTCTCCTCCGTACACTCAGTTCCAGTCTGAACTCTCTCCTATCCTTTACCTGTTTTGCCTCTATGTCCGTTCCCTTCCTTTTTCTGCAGAGTCTGAACTCGTACCTAACTCCTGCTTGTTGTCTCTGTACTCCCGTTTGTGAGTTTGTGGTCCACTCGCTACTTCTCTGCTAGTACCCTGTGGGTGTCTGGCTCTGCCTTTTCCTTCCTGTCTGTTCCATGTGAACAGAGCCCTGTCCCCCCTACTCAGCCTAGCCTGCTCTGACTCCTTTGCTCACCGCTCCGGTGGTTCTAGCCTGCTCTGACTCCTTTGCTCACCGCTCCGGCGGTTCTAGTCTGCTCTGACTCCCTTGCTTACCGCTCCGGCGGTTCTAGCCTGCCCTGCTTCTGCCCACTGCTCCGGCAGTCCTGTCCTGCCCTGCTTCTGCCCACTGCTCCGGCAGTCCTGTCCTGCCCTGCTTCTGCCCGCTGCTCCGGCAGTCCTGTCCTGCCCTGCTTCTGCCCGCTGCTCCGGCAGTCCTGTCCTGCCCTGCTTCTGCCCACTGCTCCGGCAGTCCTGTCCTGCCCTGCTTCTGCCCGCTGCTCCGGCAGTCCTGTCCTGCCCTGCTTCTGCCCGCTGTTCCGGCAGTCCTGTCCTGCCCTGCTTCTGCCCGCTGCTCCGGCAGTCCTATCCTGCCCTGCTTCTGCCCGCTGCTCCGGCAGTCCTGTCCTGCCCTGCTTCTGCCCGCTGCTCCGGCAGTCCTGTCCTGCCCTGCTTCTGCCCGCTGCTCCGGCAGTCCTGTCCTGCCCTGCTTCTGCCCGCTGCTCCGGCAGTCCTGTCCTGCCCTGCTTGTGCTCGCTGCTCCTGCAGCCCCGTCCTGCTCTGTTCTTGCCCACCGCTTCGGGCGTTCCCTCTCTGCTGTGGTTGTCTACCGCATCTGCGGTTCTGTGACCCAGTCTGTACTGGGTCTTAACCTTTCTGTGCTCCAGCCCGTCCTTTCGGCCAGTACCTCCCTGCCTGCATACTCGCCTGTATCCACCCATCTGCATACCTGCCGTGTTTGCTTATATCCACCAGTCTGTGCCAGCCTAACCTGCCTGTTCCTGAGTCCCAGTGTGTACTGGGTCCTATCCCGCCTGTGTTCCTACCTGCTAGTGCCTCCCTGTCTGCACTCTAGCTGTGCTTGCCTGTACCCCTCTACCTGTATTGTTCCTGAGTCCCAGTGTGTACTGGGTCCTATCCCGCCTGTGTTCCTACCTGCTAGTGCCTCCCTGTCTGCACTCTAGCTGCGCTTGCCTTTACCCGCCTGCCTGCATACCAGTCGTGCCTGCCTATACCCTCCAGTCTGTGCGCCAGCCTAACCAGCCTGATCCAGTAATCCCTGTGTGGGTCAACCCCCGTGTCCGGAGTTTGACCTGGAGTAGCACCTGGTCCCTCTGCCCGGTTTCTCCCTGGTGCACTGGCGTCGTATGCCGTCGTGCCATCTTGGTCGGATCGGCCAGATACTTAGTCACGCCCCTCCAGGCACTCTCCGGTTCATGGTCCAGTGGAATCACTACAATCACACGCACACGCCGCTCAGCCCGGGCGTGTGCATAACAGCATGCTCAGGCCATGGTTCCCGTTGAGCCCCACGGCCTTCGCTCTCTGAGAAGTTTTCCAGCGAATACATGCATTAAAATAAATAAATAAATATTTTTTTTTTTCCTTTAGCTGAGTTCCAGGCGAATTACGCACCCGTCCAGATGGATCTATCTGCTCTCGTTCCCGCGGATCCGCTACGTTATTATGGGGATCCTAGACAAAGTCGTGCATTTGTGGAGCAATGCATGCTACACTTCAAGTTCTACCCTCTATGTTTTCCCACCGATCGGGTTAAGGTGGCATTCATTATGTCTTACCTGGCGGGTGATGCCTTGGAATGGATCAACCCCCTATATGAAACACAGGATCCGATCCTCCTGGACCTAATGGCCTTCCTGGTGGCCTTTCTAATGGTCTTCGATGATCCTAACCCGGAGGCTCCTGCTGAAGCTTCACTTCCCAATATCCCGGAGCAGCCCCAATGGGTAATGTGTGTGGGTAGCGCAATAGTCCTCCAGCCCAATGAGACTACTGCCCACCCAGAATCCTCACAGGGTGACTACGCTTTCCGGAATACTTCTCCCAACCTCAAGAGGCAGTCCAGACGTGCTAGACGTAGAGGCAAGCCGTCACGCCAGGGTCTGTCCTCCCTGAGACCTCCTGACCCCAACCTTGAAGTCCCTACTGAAGCTTCATCTCCCTGTATCCCGGAGAAGCCCCAACGGGTAATGTGCGTGGGTAGTGCACCAGTTCTCCTGCCCGAAGAGACTTCTGCCCATCCAGACTCCACACAGGAGAACTTCCTGCACCCGGCATCAGATGCTTCACCCACTTTAACCGGTGTGCATGTCCAAGGATGCTCCAAAGCTGTGGTTACCTCAGAGTCTGTACACCCCTCCGACCAGGCGGAGGACCTCCAGTTGTCTCCTGAACCCTTCGGGGTGCTACCTGGTAGCGAAAGGACAGAGACTCTCCTATACTCTGTACCTGATACCTCGCTCGCTTCGTCCAGTGAGTCCAACCTAGTGTACTCTGAAGCAGTGGTTACTCCCGAGTCTCTACACTCCTCTGACCAGGCGGAGGACCTCCAGTTGTCTCCAGAACCCTTCGGGGTGCCACCTGGTGGTAAATGGACAGAGACTTTCCTATATCCTGGATCTGATACCTCGCTTGCTTCGTCCAGTGAGTCCGACCTAGTGTACTCTGAAGCAGAGGTTACCCGTGAGTCTCTACACCCCTCTGACCAGGCGGAGGACCGCCAGTTGTCTCCAGAACCCTTCGGGGTGCCACCTGGTGGAGAATGGACAGAGACTTTCCTATACTCGGTACCCGATACCTCGCCTGCTTCGTCCAGTGAGTCCGACCTAGTGTACTCTGAAGCAGATGTTTTCTCTGAGCCTCTGCACTCTTCTGACCCGGCGGAGGACCTCCAGTTGTTTCCTGAATCCTCCGGGGTACCACCAGAAAACAAAGAGACAGTGACTTTTCCTCATTATGTACCTGATAACCCGTCTATTTCTTCCTGTGAGCTTGACAAGATGTACCTCGAAGCAGAGATTACCCCCAAGTCTCTGTCCCCCTCCAACCCGGTGGAGGACTTCCAGTTGTCTCCTGTACCCTCTGGGGTGCCACCTGAAAATATGTGGAGAGAGACTTCCTTGTGTGCTGTTCCTGGTACTCCACCCGTTTCGTCTGTTGCTAAGGGTGGCTGGATGGGAGGTAGCATCCTAGCTACCCAGAGGAGACCAGTTTTTCCGGTGGACAGGGGAAGTGATCTCTTCGAAGTGAAGAATTGGCCCTCGAATTCCCTGCGGAAGATTCTGGCAGGCCTGAAGAAGAGGGGGCGTAAGGGGGGGGGTACTGTAATATACCTGGCGGCGTCCTTGCATAGTGGTCCATCTCCCACTGTGCAAGAGCGCGCACTTGATCTCCTGTCCAGAATGTCTCTCTGGCTTCCCTCCATGCTGTCTGTTTGTGTCTGTTTCTGCTGCTTAAGGGCGGCGCCCGATCACTTCCTGCTTTTTGTACCTGCTGTGGGTCACACCCCTTGTGCGTCCTCAGCCTATTGCTGTCTGTCACCTGGTATATAGCTCAGCTGCTCCCATCTATCCCTGCCTGAGCATAGTGTTTCATTCAGTGTGTGCTTGCACTCTGAAGGTGCCAGGTCCCGTTCTGTGTTCTCTTGTCTGCCTATCCTGGAGGCTGTATTTCCAGGCCTGTCTGAACACGCTCCTAGCCTGTTCCTCCTGCCTTCTAGGGGCCCATTACCTAGACCCGTTCCTGTATCTTGTCTGACCTGTCTGAACACGCTCCTAGCCTGTTCCTCCTGCCTTCTAGGGGCCGATTACCTAGACCTGCTCCTGTATCTGGTCTGTCCTGTCTGAACACGCACCTTGCCTGTTCGTCCTGCCTCTCTGGGGGCCATATTCCCAGACCCGCTCCTGTATTCCGCTGCAGTGTCGGTCTCCTCCGTACACTCAGTTCCAGTCTGAACTCTCTCCTATCCTTTACCTGTTTTGCCTCTATGTCCGTTCCCTTCCTTTTTCTGCAGAGTCTGAACTCGTACCTAACTCCTGCTTGTTGTCTCTGTACTCCCATTTGTGAGTTTGTGGTCCACTCGCTACTTCTCTGCTAGTACCCTGTGGGTGTCTGGCTCTGCCTTTTCCTTCCTGTCTGTTCCGTGTGAACAGAGCCCTGTCCCCCCTACTCAGCCTAGCCTGCTCTGACTCCTTTGCTCACCGCTCCGGTGGTTCTAGCCTGCTCTGACTCCTTTGCTCACCGCTCCGGCGGTTCTAGTCTGCTCTGACTCCCTTGCTTACCGCTCCGGCGGTTCTAGCCTGCCCTGCTTCTGCCCGCTGCTCCGGCAGTCCTGTCCTGCCCTGCTTCTGCCCGCTGCTCCGGCAGTCCTGTCCTGCCCTGCTTGTGCTCGCTGCTCCTGCAGCCCCGTCCTGCTCTGTTCTTGCCCACCGCTTCGGGCGTTCCCTCTCTACTGTGGTTGTCTACCGCATCTGCGGTTCTGTAACCCAGTCTGTACTGGGTCTTAACCTTTCTGTGCTCCAGCCCGTCCTTTCGGCCAGTACCTCCCTGCCTGCATACTCGCCTGTATCCACCCATCTGCATACCTGCCGTGTTTGCTTATATCCACCAGTCTGTGCCAGCCTAACCTGCCTGTTCCTGAGTCCCAGTGTGTACTGGGTCCTATCCCGCCTGTGTTCCTACCTGCTAGTGCCTCCCTGTCTGCACTCTAGCTGTGCTTGCCTGTACCCCTCTACCTGTATTGTTCCTGAGTCCCAGTGTGTACTGGGTCCTATCCCGCCTGTGTTCCTACCTGCTAGTGCCTCCCTGTCTGCACTCTAGCTGCGCTTGCCTTTACCCGCCTGCCTGCATACCAGTCGTGCCTGCCTATACCCTCCAGTCTGTGCGCCAGCCTAACCAGCCTGATCCAGTAATCCCTGTGTGGGTCAACCCCCGTGTCCGGAGTTTGACCTGGAGTAGCACCTGGTCCCTCTGCCCGGTTTCTCCCTGGTGCACTGGCGTCGTATGCCGTCGTGCCATCTTGGTCGGATCGGCCAGATACTTAGTCACGCCCCTCCAGGCACTCTCCGGTTCATGGTCCAGTGGAATCACTACAATCACACGCACACGCCGCTCAGCCCGGGCGTGTGCATAACAGGAGACCTCAGTTTGTGGCTCGCTTTTGGCGTGCTTTTTGTGACAGGTTGGGAGTCCATTTGTCATTTTCGTCTGGTTATCATCCTGAGTCTAATGGACAGACTGAAAGAAAGAACCAGGATGTGGAACAGTTTTTGCGTTGATTTGTGGCAGACAATCAAGAGGGGTGGTCTGAGTTTCTGCCACTCGCAGAATTTGCTCTTAACAACCATACATCCTCCTCTGCTGGGTGTTCTTTTTTTGTTGTACTGGGAGACATCCGTCTTTTGGTTCGTTCTCCAAATTGCGGTCGGCGGTGCCGGAGGAGTAGAATTTTTCCGGTGACTTGGAGAGAGTTTGGACTAATGTACGTTGTAACCTTCAAGAGGCTAACAAAAAGTCCAAGAAGTATTTTAACAGGAAATGTAAAGAGGTTTTGTTTACTGTGGGTGACATGGTTTGGTTGTCCTCAAAGAATCTGCGATTGAGGATTTCCTCTAAAAAATTGGGTCCGAAGTTTGTGGGGCCTTTTAAGGTGCTTCAGGAGGTTAACCAGTCTGCTGTTAGGTTGGAGGTTCCCTCCTCCTGGAAGATTAATCCTGTGTTTCATGTTTCCTTGTTGAAAAAGGCTGATGTATCGGATAGGGAGGCCACTGTCACAGTTCCTCCGGTGGTGGAAGACGGCGAATATGAAATTTCTCGTATCCTGAATTCCAGAGAGCATAGAGGGAGATTGCAGTATCTCGTCGCTTGGAAAGGTTTCGGTCCCGAGGAATAACTCCTAGGTTAAGGCGGATGATGTCTCTGCCCCTAGACTTGTCAGAGATTTTCACAGGAGATTTCCAGATAGGCCTGGGCCTGGAGGATCCGGAGGATCCTCATAAAAGAGGGGGTACTGTTAGAACCCTCCTATTTGTTTTTGTTTCTATCTTGTGTTTTGCGGTCACGTGACCATCTTCATATTTATTCCAGCTCCACCCTTCTGGCCTTGCTAGACTTCAGTGTTGTTTAGACTGTCTTTCTAGCCAGGTGCTTTTGTGCCTATCTATCTCTAGTTTGCTTGGTCCTCTGGACCTCTAGTACTTTTGTCAGTTTTTCTTTTGCTCTGCAACAACTTCTGTTAGGAGGTGTCCCATTTTTGTCCCAGTCCTTAGTTCTTTTAGGGACCCCTTCCTTTCTCTATAGGTCTCCGTTCAGACTAGCCGAGGACGAAGGCGGGTCTGTTCACAAGGAACAGGTTGCCTGCTACAACGTAGGGACTCAGCTTAGTCTTACTGTGGGGACAGCTCTCCCCTTCTTTCCCTAGTTTATGTTGCAGATCATAATAATCTTGGATCTACTCATACTTAACAGACAGAACCTTCAGTGTTTCTCACTCACACACCACCTCCTCATCTCGCATCCTATCTGTCAGTGTTCCCCAAGGTTAAGTCATAGGACCCCTGCTCTTCTCCATCTACACCTTCGGCCTGGGACAGCTCATAGAGTCCCACGGCTTTCAGTATCATCTCTATGCTAACGACACACAGATTTACCTCTCTGGACCTGATATCACCTCCTTACTAACCAGAACCCCAAAATGTCTGTTCGCTATCTCATCCTTCTTCTCTGCTAGATTTCTAAAACTTAACATGGATAAAACAGAATTCATCATCTTTCCCCCATTTCACTCAGCCTCCCCATCTGACCTATCCATCAAAATCAATGGCTGTCCACTTTCCCCAGTCCCACAAGCTCGCTGCATCAGAGTAACCCTGGACTCTAACCTCTCCTTCAAGCCACATATCAAAGCCCTTTCCTCCTCCTGCCGACTCCAACTCAAAAACATGGATCCGCATATTCCTCAACCATGAATCTGCAAAAACACTAGTGCACGCCCTCATCATCTCCCGCCTCGACTACTACAACCTCCTGCTCTGTGGCCTCCCCGCTAACACTCCCGTACCCCTCCAATCTATCCTAAACTCTGCTGCCCGACTAATCCACCTGCCTTCCGCCTACTCCCCGGCCTCTCCTCTCTGTCAAATGCTTCACTGACTCCCCATTGCCCAGAGACTCCAGTTCAAAACCCTAACCGTGGCATACCAAGCCATCCACTACCTGTCTCCTCCATACATCTGTGACCTAGTCTCCCGGTACACACCTACACGCAACCTACGATCCTCACAAGATCTCCTTCTCTACTCCCCTCTTATCGTTTCTTCTCACAATTGCATACAAGATTTCTCCCGTGCATCCCCCCTACTCTAGAACTCTCTACCCCAAAACATCAGACTCTCGCCTACCGTGGAAACCTTCTGAAGGAACCTGAAAACCCACCTCTTCCGAAAAGCCTACAACCTGCAGTAATCATTGCTCCACCACACCGCTGCATGACCAGCTCTACCCTCACCTACTGTATCCTCACCCATCCCTTGAAGATTGTGAGACATCGCAGGTAGGGTTCTCTCTCCTCCAGTACCAGTTTGCCATTGCGTTTTTGTTCAAGATTTTTGCAATTGTGTTTGCTATGTATACCCCCTTTTTCACATGTAAAGCACCATGGAATAAATGGAGCTAGAATAATAAATAATAATAATAAAGTGCCACACACAGTGTCCTGGTATCTCATCCATGCTCTTTCTATTTTATCTTTCATTTGCAGAGATATTAGCAATGAAAGTATTTGGCGCCTAATGAGTTAAAAAAAATTAAGTCCAAGTAGATGTTATCAGAGTTTTCACTGGGGGTGCGAAATTCTTCTCCCTGCATGATGCTGATCAATTATAAGCAGACGACAACACTGAAAAGAAAGATGATCACATCCCCACCATAGCTTAGAGCAGATTTCTCAGTGTCTAAGATGTAAGGATACAGACCTGGTCTCCTGGGCTAACCTCCTGCATGATTAGAGCACACAACTGACTAATACCTTTCAGTTAAGGTCTCTGTGGGTGAAGGGGCAGCACAAGAGAGTTTAGTTGTGCAACATTACAAACCTTTCTAACAGCTTTCCTCCTCTTATGGCACTCTCACCTCTGCTGTTCTGCGCCTATCCCAAACTGCCTGTCCAGAAATGAGAGCACAGTGTCAGTATCACACTTAGATCCGTTGTGCTCAACTTGTACTCATTCTGCAGTGAGATTAGAGCAGACTGTCATTGCATTTCACCATGGAAGTAACCCAGAACACACTGCTCCTGTGTGAGGTGTAATAACAGCCTAATATCACTGCAGAAAGAATACAAGTTGCTTGAGCACAGAAGACATAAGTGTGATACTGGCACACTCCATAATCAGGAGAGTCAATAAAAGCGTTTGTAATGTGACACAGAGAAACTCAGCTGTGCGGCTCCTTCCTTGTCTAAGAGCTGTTACCTCTGCTTTCTAATCATGCAGAAGGTTAGACCAGGAGATCAGGACTCTCCATCATTACACATCTTAGGCTAGGTTCCCACGATGAGCTTTTGGTGAGTTTTTGATGTTGCAGAATTTCTGCACCCATTAAGATAGGTTACTTGCATTATTTCTAAAATATGCAGCGTAAAAACTCACTAAAAACTCATTGTGAGAACGTAGCTTTATACCCTAAGAAACCCGCTTTGAGCTATGGTGGGGGCGTGTTCTTCTTTTCTTTGAGTGTTGCTGCTTGCTTATGATTGGTCAGCATCATACAGGAGAAATCTGCTGCATATTTAAGGATTTCTCACAAGCCTCATTCGGGTAAGGCTGAGTGCCCACGTAGCGTTTTTCAAGCGTTTATGCTGCGGAATTTCCGCAGCATAAACGCTTGTGAAACGCTAGGTAATCCGCACCCCATGGTCCCCAAGGGGATTCCGCATGTTCTATGCACATGCTGCGGATTTTTCCGCAGCGTTTATGCTGCGTACAAAAATCCGCAGCATGTCATTTAATTTTGCAGAAGCGCAGCGGAACTCCCGCCATTGACTTGCATTGAGACGCATAGAAACCGCGACTGTACATTTTTACAAGCGGCTTCTATGCGTCTCTATGTGCGGATGGTACCCAGTTCTGGAGGAGAGAAGGCAATCCTCCAGACCTGGGTACCATTGTACCTTTGTACCTGTAAAAAAAGAATAAAAAAACAAATAAAGTTTATATTCACCTGTCCGGCGGCTTCTCTCTGAATGCCGGCATCGCTTGAGGACCTGCGGTGACGTCACAGTCATGTGACCGCAGGCCCTTCACCGCTCTGTCTCGCAATATGCCGGCATCCAGGAACCAGACAGGAACGAGCGCTGCAGCCACGTCGGGCATCAGGGGTGAGTATAGCTTTATTTGTTTTCATTTTTACGGTTCACACTATATAAATCCATGCTGTTTGCATGGATTTATACAGTGTGACCTAGTTGTCAAGCACTTTCCAAGTGATGCTAAAATCGCCTGGAAAGCGCTTGTCAATCTGCATGCGTTTTTTCTGCCAGGGAGATGCAGAAATGCTGCAGAAATTTTCTGCTTCATTTCTGCATCGTGGGCACATAGCCTAAATGCAAAAAGGTAAATAAAATTACCAAAATTTCCACAACAAAAGTGTAGCTCTACCTACAGCGTATTCACACCCAGACTATAAGATTATGGCCGGTCTCTGGGTGGGTGTTTTTTTACACAGTAGTCAGAACCTACAACATTGTGGTGCCGTGCATTACATGGGCTATACTAAGGGAGTGCCTGTCAGCATAGAGCGAATACGTCCATATACCGACCAGCAGAAAGTGTAAGAGAAGAACTATAGAAGGATGGACCATAGTGGAGCATTCCGGACTGGAGCAACATAAGGAGCCAGAAGGCTTCCCCCCGGTATTCCATGCTATGTGCTCCTTATAAAGTGACATCTCTCCATAGATCCCTCTGTGAAGACCACCCCCTTATCCAGATGATACATTCTCACTTCCACCATATATAATGCAGACTGGCCATTTTTTTTTTTTTTATTCAGAAAATCCCCAATTTTGGGTCGTCAGCTGTAGAAGAAGAAATGCTTTACACCAGTGCTGGGAACCTATGGCAGCGTGCAGAGGGGGCAGCAGAGCCCTCCTGGGGTGCACCATGGCCGCAGCACTAGCGCTACTGGATCGGGCCGGCGGGGAGAACTCTGAGCCGCCGAGTGCCGGCACCAGCTCCGCTACTGCAGCTAGATGTGCGATCTCTCTCGGACGGAAACACATCGAGCTGAAGTGTATTGCAGCGCACGAACTAGCCAGGCCCGAGCGCTGCAATACACGCTGCCGGCCAATCAGAGGCCAGCGGCTGCCGGCCAATCAGAGGCCAGCATGACGTCGGCCGGTCAATCAGAGGCCAGCATGACGTCGGCTGGCCAATCAGAGGCCAGCGGCCGCTGGCCTCTGATTGGCCGGCAGCGTGTACTGCAGCGCGCACGGACCTGGCTAGTACGTGCGCTGCAATACACTTCAGCTAGATGTGCCGACTACAGGAGAGGACGCTGCGCGGGAGAAGAAGGAAGGTGAGGAGGAGGGTTTATTATGTGTTTTTTTTTAATATGGGATGCACAATGGCTGGGGGGGGGGGGGAGCATATATACCAGGATTGAGGGGAGGACCAGCATATATACGAGGATTGAGGGGAGGGCCAGCATATATACGAGGATTGAGGGGAGGGCCAGCATATATACCAGGATTGAGGGGAGGGCCAGCATATATACCAGGATTGAAGGGAGGGCCAGCATATATACCAGGATTGAGGGGAGGGCCAGCATATATACCAGGATTGAGGGGAGGGCCAGCATATATACCAGGATTGAGGGGAGGGCCAGCATATATACCAGGATTGAAGGGAGGGCCAGCATATATACCAGGATTGAGTGGAGGGCCAGCATATATACCAGGATTGAGGGGAGGGCCAGCATATATACCAGGATTGAAGGGAGGGCCAGCATATATACCAGGATTGAGGGGAGGCCCACCATATATACCAGGATTGAGGGGAGGGCCAGCATATATACCAGGATTGAGGGGGGGCAGCATATATACCAGGTTTGAGGGGAGGGGCAGCATATATACCAGGATTGAGGAGAGGGCCAGCATATATACCAGGATTGAATAGAGGGCCAGCATATATACCAGGATTGAGGGGAGGGCCAGCATATATACCAGGATTGAAGGGAGGGCCAGCATATATACCAGGATTCAGGGGAGGACCAGCATATATACCAGGATTGAGGGGAGGGCCAGCATATATACCAGGATTGAAGGGAGGGCCAGCATATATACCAGGATTGAGGGGAGGAACACCATATATACCAGGATTGAGGGGAGGGCCAGCATATATACCAGGATTGAGGGGAGGGGCAGCATATATACCAGGATTGAGGGGAGGGGCAACATATATACAAGGATTGAGGGGAGGGGCAACATATATACCAGGATTGAAGGGAGGGCCAGCATATATACCAGGATTGAGGGGAGGGCCAGCATATATACCAGGATTGAGGGGAGGGCCAGCATATACACCAGGATTGAGGGGAGGGCCAGCATATATACCAGGATTGAGGGGAGGGCAGCATATATACCAGGATTGAGGGGAGGGCCAGCATATATACCAGGATTGAGGGGAGGGCCAGCATATTTACCAGGATTGAGGGGAGGGCAGCATATATACCAGGATTGAGGGGAGGGCCAGCATTTATACCAGGATTGAGGGGAGGGCCAGCATATATACCAGGATTGAGGGGAGGGCCAGCACATATACCAGGATTGAGGGGAGGGCCAGCATATATACCAGGATTGAGGGGAGGGCCAGCATATATACCAGGATTGAGGGGAGGGCCAACATATATACCAGGATTGAGGGGAGGGCCAGCTTATACACCAGGATGGGGGTGAGCACATTCTTTATTTCTGCAGTCTCTTACCCCTGCTCCTGTCTGTGGCTGCTCTATGCTGCCCTCGTCTGCTCTTTGTATCAGTTGTTTGTATCAGTAAAACCTCAATATTTAGGATAAATTGCCGTGTTGGCACTTGGCGATAAATAAGTGGGTTTTGGATTGCAGTTTGGGCACTCGGTCTCTAAAAGATTCGCCATCACTGTTTTAAACCGATCAATGTGCAAATATCAACATTTTTGAGAAAATACAATACATTTGATCAGATGTCAAAAAATATTCCAGAAAAAAAAAATTGTGATCAGAAATCAAAAAGAAAAATTAACTCTTTAATACCATTTTTACCAAAAATACATTGTAAAAAAAAAGAAGTGTAATTTTCTACAGTACAATATTTATTTCTATTTTTCTCAAATGAATTTTCATTTTAGGCCCCCAACAATTGAAAATCAATGTAAAAAGTGTATTTTAATACAATAAAAAAAATCAGGGTAATTGTTCAGTTGTATTGCCAGTTTTACAGCACGACCCGTAGCGATTTACGATCCCACAGTCCGATGAGCTACAATCTTCCTGAGAAAGGATTCATCAATGTATCAGATGCTTTCTTGCATGTTTCTACATGGAGCAATACACATATGTTCCATGTCCCTTCCTCTAAGAAACCTTCAATGAACCCTGATAGGATCTACAGAGAATAGACAAGACGTCCTTTACAGTGTTACACACTTACTCGATACTCAGTCTAATTTCATCATTCATTTTACTTTCTGCTTATAAATGCATTCATTAAAATAATGAATATCTGCATTGAGGACAGTAGAAGAACTAGTTTGTGTTTGTTCATCCATCTGCATTATCTTGGTTTCGTCTTGGCACTGTTAACTGTTGGTAGGTAGGCAGAGTACTGGAGAGGTTGCTCCCGTCGTTCAGAGAGTTGCTCCGGTGCGGTGTTCTGTTGGTAGACTGACCGCTTTGTTGGTTTGCTATCAGGTGGTGAATCATATCGGTTATGAGATTGAGTTTATGATCCATTTGAGTTACCTACAAATGTATAAAAAAAAATTCAAACAAAGAGAATAGCATAGATACAGACCACACTCCATACACATTTCACACTACCCATGAGCGCTGCCTGATATTGTAGCTTATCCCTAACCAAATCAATGGGGCACTGAGTTGCAATACCAGACACACCCCATGGACAAGAGAGGCACAGTTTTGGGGAGAAATAAAGTAGATAGATCCTTTAATGCAATATTGGTTAGCCATTTAGACATTGTTGTTTTAATTGAAAACTATAGTTGGTGCGATTCGTTTCGCAGCACTCGGTCCATCAGCCACGTCAGTAATCTTTGGATGCTGGACAGGAGCCTCAAGACCTGCCTTCTACCTTCCAAGATTCCCTGCTTCTCTTCTGATTAGCTGCATCTTTATGGTTACAGCATGATGCATATGTGACATTGCATCAGGCCGGCTAATCAGTAGAACAGCTGTGGATGCCGGGATGTAGGAGGTGGTTCTCAGGGCTCCGATGCAGCGGTCACAGATTATGGATGTGGCTGATGGACTGGGTCCTGCGAATTGACTCGCACCAACTCTATTGGAAACCTTTGTCAGATTGAACTACTTAATGAACTCAGAAAGAGCTTTCTGTCCACATCCATGAAAGTAGTAGCCAACACTTAAAGGGGTTTTCTACTACTCGGACATCTCCTCCATATATATATTTTTGCCCTCAGTAAAATAATAACACCTATACTCCCTTCCAGTGTTCCAGCCGTGTCGGCATTGGCTCTCCTTGAGATCACGTGACATTGTTATGTCAAGTGATCCCTGCTGCCAATCAGCGCTGGCTTCACTCTTCCTGCCTCCAGTTATAGCACATACCTGTACATCCGGAGGAAGTAAGGGCAGCAACATCTCTCACTTCCTCTGGATGTATGCAAGTTGGCCAAAGGCGGGGAGAGTAAAGTCAGCACTGATTGCCCCTAGGAATCATGAGACATAATGTCATGCTGTCACGCAAGGTGTGGGAAAGACTAAGTGCAACACAAAGGGAAAACGGAAAGGGAACCCAGACTAGGGAAAGTGGGGAGTGGAGAACTCCTAGGCTGATCTAGTGTCACCCTGTCTCCACTAATGTCCCTTTATTGGTTCTTCACCAATCGCCGCACGCATACCTCAGCCTGTCTATCCCTGGCATTAGGCTCAGGCTAGGGAACAGAAAGGATGAGCACTAGTTGATCCCCACTGAACACTAAAGACAACAAGGGGGGACAAACAAGGGAAAATCGCTTAGCTTTACTCGACTGCAGACAAATGCGCACACGTTCTCTAGCACCAGAGAGATAGAAGTACTGCTCTTGCTCAAGCCTTCACAAGGGGCAATGAATATCGCTGGCACCTCCCTCTGGCTCACAACAGGTATTTATACATCCAGGCCAGGGTGTTAATTAGCCCGAGGAAGCTAGCCCCTGGGTCCTAGAGATACATATTCTAAGAAGTTGTCTGTAAGGCCAAATGAAGAGATCTCCTGCAACCAACTGCAGGATGACTGTCTGTCACTTCTGACACACCCATGACACATGCAATCCCCAGGAGAGCCAGTGCAGACACCGCTGGGATAGTGCTGGCACTGGAGGTGAGTATAGGTGTTATTATTTTACTGGGGGACACACATATGGATTGAGAAGGAGTTGTCTGAGTAATGGAAAACCCCTTTAAGCCTCCATACACAATAGACTAAGCTAATAGTCTAAGGGGACATCCAGACTCTTCCCTGACAGATGAGGTCAGAGGAGGTAAAATTCAAACTGCCTGACCCTTAATGCCCGACCCTTTTGTTATTCAGGTGATAAGCTGCTGCCAGAGCCGTTTGGCAGTGATTTTCACAGTTCTCCACTTTGAAAACACATGAACATTTAACCAAGCCAAACCTTCTCGTGTATGAGAGTTGGGAGAGGTAGTGGACGGCCGAACCAGCAATCAATGTTCAGTTATTGTGTGTGGCCACCTTAACTTGTGTGTGCAAGTCACAGATGACCACAGGTATTTAGACTCTCTGCAGTGTATGAGCAGCGCTGTAGAATTGGTGTCTGGATGCACCATTATGTATTTTACACTTTTTCAGAGAGTGAGAAATATTCTGTATGTAGTATGTGGTAATTGTCTGTATATCCTGTACTCCATGTGTGTATGTGTAAGTAGTAGCTGTGCATAATATAAATATATATGGTTTTATCTTATTTTCTTACCTTGTCCTCGACACGGTTCAATCTTGACCCAATTGTATTAGAGCCTCGATCTTTCACTTTATCTGGAAATAAATAAAAGTAAAAAAAAAGTCATTTTTAAATTTACTATTAGAAATTAGCATTTTTTGGGTCCACTGGCATTCAACCAAATTTGTGAAGCCGTTTACGATTTACAGTTCAGAGAATATAACATGAGAAACGATTTACCTATTCTTCCACAAAGCGATGAAATATGGCATCCTTATTCTGGACAACCTCTTAAAAAAAGGCTTTCCCATTGTTACAAATGACGGCATGTTGCTTGGATTTGCTATCATATGGTGTCAGATTATTACCATTACTATTGTTAATTTCTCTAAAACATAGCATTTATTCCATTTCATAGTGGTAGGAAGTGGAATCTATCCAGAAAGAAACAGCGAGGGCTTCCCCAATGACTGGTCCAGTCTGTAAGAAAGGAAAAAAATCACTGGTGTAATCAAAAAGTATTTTTATTGAAGAGAAATTCTACCCAAAACTTGCAAACTGTCTCTTCCAGTGCAACCTATTAGAAGTTGCAATCCTAAAAGTCAATATCAACTTTTTAACAAGCCTTTCCACATGATTTAGGATAAATGGGAAACTAGAATCTCAATTTGCAGCCATGGTGTTTCGGGGTGTTGCCCCTCAGCAGTGCAAAGCATGAGATCTGATTTAGCTGTGTGAGAGACTTCAGAAGGAAAAACTTTACCCCTTAGATCCTAGTGAGGAGAGTGAAATGCCAGAGTAAGGAGGCTTATAAACCATGCAATGGCTCCCCGGGGAGCTTACGAGCCTCCTTACACTGGCATTTTTTAGACAAATCATCTT
The DNA here is from genome assembly GCF_046119375.1 of Phyllobates terribilis. Lineage (NCBI taxonomy): Eukaryota > Metazoa > Chordata > Amphibia > Anura > Dendrobatidae > Phyllobates > Phyllobates terribilis. Next base: position 859,886 of record NW_027363232.1, read on the forward strand.
ACTTTTCCTCTAAGGATTCAATTTTCTTCCTTTTTTTTCTATTATTTTATCACTGTTGATGACTCCCACTGATTTGCTATAGCAATGAGATGTGCACATATATACATATATACAGTTGAAACCAGAAGTTTACATACACTATATAAAAAGACACATATGCATGTTTTTCTCAAAATCTGACATGAAATAAGAATAAACCTTTCCCGTTTTAGGTCAATTAGGATTACCATAATTTTTAATATTTGCCAAATGTTAGAATAATAAGAAAGATAATGTTTTAACCACTTCGCTCCAGAGCCTGTTTTTGCCTTCGTGACCGGGCCAATTTTTTCAATTCTGACCACTGTCACTTTATGAAGTAATTACTCTGGAACGTTTCAACGGATTCCCCTGATTCTGAGATTGTTTTTTCGTGACATATTGTACTTCATGATAGTGGTAAAATTTCTTTGATATCACTTGCGTTTATTTGTGAAAAAATCGGAAATTTGGCAAAAATTTTGAAAATTTTGCAATTTTCAAACTTTGAATTTTCATGCCCTTAAATCAGAGAGATATGTCACACAAAATAGTTAATAAATAACATTTCCCACATGTCTACTTTACATCAGCACAATTTTGGAACCAAAATTTTTTTTTTGTTAGGGAGCTATAAGGGTTAAAAGTTGACCAGCGATTTCTCATTTTTCCAACAAAATTTACAAAAACATTTTTTTAGGGACCTTATCATATTTGAAGTCACTTTGAGGGGTCTTTATGACAGAAAATACCCAAAAGTGACACCATTCTAAAAACTGCACCCCTCAAGGTGCTCAAAACCACATTCAAGAACTTTATTAACCCTTCAGGTGCTTCACAGGAATTTTTGGAATGTGGAAGAAAAAAAATAACATTTAACTTTTTTCACAAAAATGTTACTTTAGACCTAATTTTTTTTATTTTCACAGGGGTAACAGGAAAAAATGGACCCCAAAATTTTTTGTGCAATTTCTCTTGAGCGCGCTGATACCCCATATGTGAGGGAAAACCACTGTTTGGGCGCACTGCAGGGCTCAGAAGGGAAGGAGCGCCATTAGACTTTTTGAATGTAAAATTTGTCTGAATAATTAGCAGACGCCATGTTGCGTTTGGAGAGCCCCTGATGTTCCTAAACAGTGGAAACCTCCCACAAGTGACACCATTTTGGAAACTAGACCCCTTAGGGAACATATCTAGCTGTGAGGTGAGCACCTTGAACCCCAAGGTGCTTCACAGAAGTTTATAATATTGAGCTGTAAAAATAAAATGTTCACATTTTTCCCACAAAAACGTTTTATATCCCTTAATTTTGCATTATCATAAGGGTAATAGGATAAATTGCACCATGAAATTTATTGTGCAGTTTCTCCTGAACACGCCAATACCCCATATGTGGAGGCAAACCACTGTTTGGGTGCACGGCAGGGTTTGAAAGGGAAGGAGCTCCATTTGACTTTTTGAATGTAAAATTTGTTTGAATAATTAGCGGACGCCATGTTGCATTTGGGGAGCCCCTGATGTGCCTAAACAGTGGAAACCCCCCACAAGTGACACCATTTTGGATACTAGACCCCTTAGGGAACTTATCTAGATGTGTGGTGAGCACCTTGAACCCCAAGGTGCTTCACAGAAGTTTATAATATTGAGCTGTAAAAATAAAATTTTCACATTTTTCCCACAAAACCGTTTTTCATCCCTTAATTTTGCATTATCATAAGGGTAATAGGATAAATTGCACCATGAAATTTGTTGTGCAATTTCTCCTGAACACGCCGATACCCCATATGTGGAGGCAAATTACTGTTTGGGCGCATGGCAGGGTTTGAAAGGGAAGGAGCGCCATTTGACTTTTTGAATGGAAAATTTGTTTGAATAATTAGCAGACGCCATGTCGCATTTGGGGGGCCCCTAATGTGCCTAAACAGTGGAAACCCCCCACAAGTGCCACCATTTTGGAAACTAGACCCCTTAGGAAACTTATCTAGATGTGTGGTGAGCACCTTGCACCCCAAGTGCTTCACAGAAGTTTATAATATTGAGCCGTAAAAATACAATTTTCACATTTTTCCCACAAAAAATGTTTTTCATTCCCTAATTTTGCATTATCATAAGGGTAACAGGATAAATTGCACCATGAAATTTGTTGTGCAATTTCTCCTGAGTACGCCGATACCCCATATGTGGGGGAAAAGCACTGCTTTGGTGTACGGCAGGGTTCGGAAGAGAAAGGAGCGCTATGTTGGCTGGGATAGGTGGCAGACACCATGTCACATTTGAAGAGTCGCTGACATGCCTAAACAGCAGAAACCCCCACAAGTGACCCCATTTTGTAAACTACATCTCTCAAGGAATTCATCTAGGGAAGTAGTGAGCATTTTTTAATTTTTAAATTTATACCATTGGGCAGTGAAAAAAGCATAATTATATTTTTACCACAAAAAAATGTTTTACCCTCAGATTTTACATTTTCACACAGGGCAATGGGTAAAAATGGTGCCGAAATGTGTCACACAATTTCTTCTAAAAGTGTCAATATCCCATATGTGGCTGTATTGTACCGCTCAGCCATACGGCGAGATCTGGGGGGACGGAGTGCTATTTGACAATTGGAGAACAAATTATTGTAGAATAGGCATTTGGATTTGGGAGCACAACATTTTCTGAATTTCTTTTGGGGGGCAAGGGCCATTTCGCTTTTCCAGAGCCTTTCTGCTACCAGTAACTTGGAAGTCCCTTATATTTTTAACAGATGACGGACCTGAGTGGGGACTAGCTTTTTTTGAGGACTGAGTTGAAGCTTTTATTGGGAACATTTTACGTAACATTTATCCGGCGCTCTAGGCTGAGCACTTACATCGGGGTTTCCATCTAAATTTCCAAGTGATGTAATTCAGATGAAACCCCTACGGGATCCATTCACTATAATGAGGCAGCAGAGTTACTCTGGACTCCGTCTGGCCTCTGTTTAGCGGTGTCCTTTTTTTCAGAAGTGCACAAAACTGTGGCCAACCGCACTTTTATGCACGCCTAAAACAAATGACACCGTGGGATCCCAGGCCAGACGGCATCCACAGTGGCCTATATCTGCCTCATTAGAGGGAATCTTCCGTCATGGGTTTTGTCTGAATCACGTATTTCAGAGATTTACACGGAAACTCTTGTGTAAGCGCTCAGCGCAGAGCGCAGGATAAATGTGGGCAGAGCCTTACTGCGATCTTTGGGAGACATAATAAACAAATCAGTAGCCGGTGAAGAATTGGTTTTATTTATTTTTTACTCCTTTCCTCGTGTGATATAACTGATTAAATTACTTTATTCTTCGGGTCGGTGTGATTACAGCGATACCAGAATCATATCGGGTTTTTATGATTGACAGCTGTCACAGACTAAAAGACGCTTTTTTTTGCAAAATCTAGTTTTTGCATCACCATATTTTGAGAGCTATAATTTTTCCATATTTTGGCTGACAGAGTCATGTGATGGCTTGTTTTTTGCGGGACAAGTTGACATTTTTATTGGTACCATTTTTGGGTACGTGACATTTTTTGATCGCTTTCTATTTCGTTTTTTGGGAGGTAAAATTAACAAAAACCAACAATTCAGGAATTGTTTTTTGAGGGGTTTTTTTTATGCCGTTCTGCGTGTGGCAAAAGTGATCAGGCAGCGTTATTCTTCGGGTCAGTACATTTACAGCGATGCTACACTTACTGTATTTTTTCTATTTTTTGGCACTTTTACACAATAAAACAATTTTATAGAAAAAAATATTTTTTTTGCATTGCTTTATTCTGAGCGCTATAACTTTTTTATTTTTCGGCTGATGGAGCTGTATGGCGGCTTTTTTTTTGCGGAACAAGATGACGTTTTCAGCGGTACCATTTTTATTTCTATTTTGCTTTTTGATCGCATTTTTTTCCACTTTTTGTTTGGCGATATGATGAAAAAGCATATTTTTTTGCCCCGTTTTTTATTTATTTTTATTACGGTGTGCACAGAAGGAGTTAATTAGTGTGACACTTTTATAGCTTGGGTTGTTTCGGATGCGGTGATACCAAATATGTGTACTTTTTTTGGTTTTGTAAAAATATACGGATTTATTGGTTTAATATTTTATTTATTTTTTATTTATTTTGTGATTTTTTTTTTAACAGTTTAAAAACTTTTTTTTAACTTTTTTTTACATTTTTACTTAGTCCCTGTATGGGACATTAATTTTTATTTTTCTGATCACTGATCTCATGTAATGTAATAGACATGTATTACATTACATGAGATCTTTGCTGACTGTTTCACACCGTGTCTCCTGCCAGGCTTCAGCTGCAGGCTGAGCCTGGCAGGACACCATATATGGCAGATCTGGAGGTGGTCATGTGACCTCCAGCTGCCATAGCTACCCCAGGTCCTGGAAGGTATCAGGGGTCGTCGGAGAGGTAAGTAAGACGACCCCCTCTCCTCTGTCTATCTTCTATATGCCGCGATCACTATAGATCGCGGCATATAGAACATAGCAAAGGGTTAACATCACTGGGACCTGATCCAATCAGGTCCCGATAATGTCCCCTGTCAGAGCTAACGCTCTGCACCGGAATCGCAGCGCTTGCAGGACCCTGGGGGTCCTGAGCGCTGCGAGACCACCCACCGTTTTTAAACGTCGGCGCTGCACAGAGCCCAGCAAGCGCCGACGTTTATCTACAGTGGGCGGTCGGGAACCGGTTAAATAATTTGCCTGCTCCAGTGGTTTTGGGGTTACCTTGGTTAAAATTGCACAATCCTGTACTGGACTGGTCTACCAATGAAATTAAGTCTTGGAGCCCTAAGTGTTATGATAGATGTTGTAACGGTCGCATTGCTGCTGTGGAAAGAGGGGAATTACCTGTACCTATTCAGGATTTTTGGAAGGTTTTTTCAGAGGAGGAGTTGCAAGTTTTGCCTCCTCATAGGGACTATGATTGTACTATTGAGTTTGTCCCTGGAGCAACTCTTCCCAAGAGTCGCTTATTTAATCTTACTATCCCTGAGAGAAAGGCCTTGGAGGAATACATACAGACAAGCTTGGCCGCCGGTCACATTAGACCTTCTAAGTCACCTGTGGTTGTTGGATTTTTTTTTGGAAAAAAAAAGGACAGCGGTTTACGTCCATGTCTGGACTTTCGCGAAATTAATAAAATTACAGTACGCAATTCCTACCCACTGCCATTAATTCCTGACTTGTTCAACCAGTTAGTGGGGGCCAAGTGGTTCTCTAAGATTGATCTCCGGGGGGCATACAATTTGTTACGTATGAAGGAAGGTGATGAGTGGAAAACTGCTTTTAACACTCCAGTGGGTCATTTTGAGAATCTGGTTATGCCCTTTGGTCTTACCAACGCACCAGCTTTTTTTCAGAACCTTATTAATGACATCCTAAGACCGTTGATCGGTAAGAATGTGGTGTTGTATTTGGATGACATTTTGATTTTTGCGCCGGATCTGGAGTCTCATTGGCAGAGCGCACGTGAGGTATTGCAGTTGTTAAGCGACAATTCACTTTTTGCTAAGCTGGAGAAATGTGAGTTCGCTGTGCAGAGAATTAGTTTTTTGGGCTACATTATCTCCAGTGAGGGCTTTGAGATGGATCCGGTGAAGGTTCAGGCGGTGCAGGAATGGCCTAGGCCTATTAGTTTGAAACCAATACAGAGATTTTTGGGTTTCGCCAATTATTGCAGAAAATTCATTAAGAATTTTTCTATAATTGTTAAGCCGCTGACCGATCTCACCAGGAAAGGTGCGAATACGGTTCAGTGGACTACTGAGGCCATTGAAGCTTTTGTGTATCTCAAGGAGAGGTTCAGTTCTGCCCCCATCCTTATGCAGCCTGATGAGACCAAGCCTTTTTTGGTCGAGGTTGATGCTTCTTCGGTGGGGGTCGGTGCTGTTTTGTCTCAGGAAAACAAGGATGGAGTACATCCCTGTGCTTTTTTTTTCAAAAAAATTTTCTGAGACCGAACTTAATTACGATGTCGGTAATCGGGAATTGCTGGCGATTAAACTCGCATTTGAACATTGGCGTCATCTCTTGGAAGGTGCTAAATTTACCATTCAGGTTTTTACTGATCGTAAGAATCTGATCTATCTTGATGCTGCCAAGCGCTTGAATGCCCGTCAAGCTAGGTGGGCACTTTTTTTTTCGCGGTTTAATTTTTCTGTTACTTACATCCCGTGTACCAAGAATGTAAAAGCTGATGCTTTATCTCGCAGTTTTTCTCCCATGGTTGGTACCGAGGAGGAGGAGAGCATTTTACAGGAAGGTGTTGTGATAGCAGCATTGGACTCCGTTTTGGAAGATGGGATTCTGAAAGCCCAGGAGGATGCCCCATCTAACACTCCCCATGGAAGGTTGTTTGTGCCTAGGAACTTTATGAGAGATTTGTTTGTGGACTGTCATAAGTCTCGGTTGGCAGGTCATCCAGGAATTTCGGAGACTAAGAGACTTGTAGGTCGCAGTTTTTGGTGGCCTGGGTGGCAGAAGGAAGTCATTAAGTGGGTGCGTCAATGTACTGTGTGTGCTAGATCTAAGTCTTCACATGCTCCTGCTGCGGGGTTGCTTTGCCCTCTGGAGGTTCCTAGTGCTCCTTGGACGCATCTTGCTATGGATTTTATTACTGACCTTCCTGCCTCTGAGGGTTTCACTGTTATCTGGGTGGTCGTGGACCGTTTTAGCAAGATGTGTCACTTGGTTCCCTTCATCAAACTGCCCTGCGCCAGGACACTCGCTAAGGCTTTTGTTAAAGAAATTGTCAGGCTCCATGGCGTTCCTTCCGACATTGTTTCCGATAGGGGACCTCAGTTCGTGGCTCGTTTTTGGCGTGCCTTTTGTGACAGGTTGGGAGTCCATTTGTCATTTTCGTCTGGTTATCATCCTGAGTCTAATGGACAGACAGAAAGAAAGAACCAGGATGTTGAACAGTTTTTGCGTTGTTTTGTGGCTGACAATCAAGAGGGGTGGTCTGAGTTTCTGCCACTGGCTGAATTTGCTCTTAACAACCATACATCCTCTTCTGCTGGGTGTTCTCCTTTTTTTTGTTGTACTGGGAGACATCCGTCGTTTGGGTCATTCTCCAAATTGGTATCGGCTGTGCCGGAGGAGGAGAATTTTTCCGATGATTTGGAGAGAGTTTGGACTGATGTACGTCGTAACCTTCAAGAGGCCAACAAAAAATCCAAGAGGTACTTTGACAGGAAACGTCAAGAGGTTTTGTTTACTGTTGGTGACATGGTTTGGTTGTCCTCTAGGAATCTGCGGTTGAGGATTCCTTCTAAGAAATTGGGCCCGAAGTTTGTAGGTCCGTTTAAGGTGCTTAAGGAAGTTAACCAATCTGCTGTTAGGTTGGAGGTTCCTACCTCCTGGAAGATTAATCCGGTGTTTCATGTTTCCTTATTGAAAAAAGCTGATGTTTCTGATAGGGACGCCACTGTCTCTGTTCCTCCGGTGGAGGAAGAAGGTGAATATGAAATTTCTCGCATTCTTAATTCTAGATGGCATAGAGGGAGATTGCAGTATCTCGTCGCTTGGAAGGGTTTCGGTCCCGAGGATAACTCCTGGGTAAGGGCGGATGATGTCTCTGCTCCTAGACTTGTCGGAGCGTTTCACAGGAGGTTTCCTGATAGACCTGGGCCTGGAGGATCCGGAGGATCCTCATTGAAGAGGGGGTACTGTTAGAACCCTCCTGTTAGTTTTTTCTATTTTGCTGGTCACATGACTTTTTGCCTATATAATCCAGCTCCGCCCTCCTGGCCTTGCAGGACTTCAGTGTTACATTTACTCTTAAGCTAGCCAGGTGCCTTGTACCTTACTCTGTAGTTTGCTTGGTCTTTTGACCACTAGTACTTCTGTTTGTTTGTTTGTCTTTGCTCTGCTACAATTTCTGCTAGGAGGTGTCCAACTATATCCCAGTCCTTAGTTCTTGTAGGGACCCCTCCCTTATATCTATAGGTCAGCGTTCGGACTAGCCGAGGACTTAGGCGGGTCTGTTCACAAGTAACAGGTCCCCCGCTGCATCGTAGGGAATCAGCTTAGTCCTATGGTAGGGACAGTTTTCCTTTCTTTCCTTAGTGTTTGTAGCAGTTCATAACAGCTCCCTGCATTCCACCGGTATGGGGCCACTCAATATTCCCACCGCGTGAAGGAGGAAGACTTAACAACCATCATGATCAATCCCCTACCTCACCACAGCTGGGCCAAGACCCAAGATAGTGACCCTGCAGTCCGCATGGTGAAAGACCTGCTGACCCGAGAAGACGTCCGTCTAGATCCGGATGCCCCAGAGGAAGCCAAGCAGCTATGGAAAGAGAAGAGCAGGCTGTTCCTCTATGAAGGTAAGCTGTGCAGAAGACTCGTCAACCACTGGACGCACGAGCTGACCTGGCAAGTCGTCCCAAGGCGAGATGCAGCTATGGTCCTGGAGGCTTACCATGACAGAGCGGGGCACTTCGGCTGGAAGAAACTGGAGTTCCTGCTAAGAGGACGGTTCTTCTGGATCAGCATGAGAGGGGCTGTAGAGAAGTGGTGCAGAGACTGTGGCCCTTGTAATCTAAGGAGGAAGGACCGCACCAGCCAGAAGACACCCTTGAGGCCCATCGTCACCAAGCAGCCTCTTGAGCTGGTAGCTCTGGACCACGTCAAATTGGCTCCAAGCCGGTCAGGATACGTTTATGCCCTGACAATCATGGACCACTATTCCCGATTTCTAGTGGTGGTCCCGGTAAAAGACTTGACAGCTCAAACAGCGGCCAGAGCCTTCCAGCAAACCTTCTGCCACCCACACGGGTATCCAGAACAGGTCCTGACAGACCAAGGTCCTGCATTCGAGGCCAAAATCTTCCAAGAGTTCTGCAACCTCTATGGCTGTAAGAAGATTCGGACAACGCCTTACCACCCACAAACCAACGGGATGTGTGAGAAAATGAACAATATAGTCATTGATCTCATGAAGACGTTGCCCCTGGAGGAATGCAGCCTGTGGCCAGAAAAACTGCCGGACCTGATAGACTTATACAACCATATCCCGGTGAATGCTACAAACTGCACCCCGGCTTACCTGATGAGAGTCAGACCAGGTAAGCTGCCCATAGACCTGGAGATGGGAGTCCTAACACCCAAGGACACCTCCCCAGATGCGGACTGGGATACGGAAAGGCGACTGCAGTACAAGAAGGTACAGGAGAGTGTGGAGAAGAGCCTGGCCCAGGCGAGACAAAAGCAAGAGAGGCTCTTCAACCAACACGTCCCTGCTTGTCCCCTGGAACCTGGTGAGCAGGTTCTGAAGCGAAAGAGAAGGCTACACAAGCTGGATGACCAGTGGGAAAGGGAACCCTACACAGTACTGCAGTCTGATCACGACAACCCGAAGGTGTGCGTGGTCACTAAGGATGGAGGAGAAACCACTAGTACCGTCTCCAGAGACCACCTAAAAATGTGCCCCGAGCAACTCCGTAGTGCAGAAGAGGATCAAAGTGACCTTGAACCCGCAGAGGACAAGGAAGAAATGATCAGCACCATTCTCGGAGAATTCCCTCAGTCCTGGACTCGAATAAACGGTGCCATAGTGGTACCCGTCCTGCATTTCCTGCAACCGGCTCAGCAACAACCTACACCAGAGCAGGAAGGTGGAGAAGAACAAGCAGTTCCAGAGGCAGAAGGGCCTGTACCAGCAGCCCAGGAGAGTCAACCCTCTGCTGACAGTGAGCCTGCCATGCCTGCGGTAAGCCAGAGGACCCGCAGACAGCTGCCTGCCCTGCCTGTAAGTTTAGCAAGTGACTGCACCCCGAGCGCTAGTGAGAAAAACCAGGTTAGACCACCACCAGACAGTGGGTTACGTAGGTCAACCCGAAGCACTAAGGGGCAAATGCCAGCTCGCTGGAAGATCTAAGTGGATAATGTATGTATTTAATGTGTTATGTTGTACCCTGGTTATTAATTATGTTTTTCTAGTTTTTCTAGCTCATGGACTGACAGGTTATGGACGATGAATAACCGGAACTATCATGTAGATAGTTGCAGTTGGTGCCTCTTGCGAAGACGGCCACGGAAGAAAAACCTGTCTGGCGTGGCCCCGTGTGGTCCAAAGTAGGTAGTTTTGCCTTGCAGCCACGCCCAACGTTTGGGGTTTGCTTTGGACAGGTCCCCACATCGCTCAAAGACTTCGCCTTGTTGGGTGAAATGGACACCCGGTCGCGGAAGCGCCGTTTCCTTAAGGACAAAATGCACTTGTACATATGTTATGTTGTTGTTTATAACCTATATTTGTGTTTCCTGTTAGTCCCGGAGTACTAAGTTTTACTAGGGGGGAATGTGTCACCCTGGCCTGGATGCCACAAATGTATAATAAAGCTGTGTCTGAGAGCAAGGGGGAGGTTCTCTGGTCAGGGACCATTAGCATGCAGCACCTCCTGTCCCAAGTCAGTAGGGGGAGCAGGCTGACCCTATAAAAGCTGGAACTGGGGGCAGGGTTAGAGAGTTCTGGACGACCTGTCTCTGGAGTGAGAGGTGTCCCAGAGAAGGGAGAGCCAGTTCAGCTGAAGCTGAGGAGGTCGTGTGGCAGTAGAGGAGCCACGAGCCAGGGACGGAAGGCGAGGAGAGCCTGTCCTGGCTGAGAGAGAAACTGATCTACCGGACTTGGTGTCCGAGGCTGTTAGGAATCCAAGTCCTACAGCAAATAACCAGCCCGCAGGGGACTGTATGTTCCTTGGCCTAAGAAGCCCGGAGGTTCCGCCACAGCAGAAGGGACCAGCAAAGCTGCACCAGGCCAAGAGTAGAAAGGGACCCAAGTTGCAAGCCATACGGGCGAGAAGACACGGTGAGCTCAGGAACGTGGGCTGTTACACCACAAGGAGGGAAATAGCCAGAAAGAGCGCAGAGAGCATGGTAGGCCTTCACCCTCACCCTGACCAGGGCCAGCTTCCCACTTGTTCTCAGACATCCAGGCCCCCTCCTAGCCGGGACTGTTTTTGGGTCGTCTCACCTGTTCTAATAAAGACCCTGAACTGTTTAAGAGGCCTCCGTTTCCTGGCTATTGCGGTCGGAATCATCCCCTCCATCATCCATCTATATACTGCCCTGGGGCCACACTCCTCCCGTGGGGAGTTATACTACTTAGTGCTGCACACCTACATCTGCCCCAGCGGTCTGCACTGCAGCGGCGGTTAACCCTGACCGCAATCCACGGGTGGCGTAGTCGGACATTTAAAACCCTACAAATAGACTGTCACAACATTTGGTATGACCACCCTGAGCCATGGACCGGGTTGCCACTACTACCCCCATTATTGCCCTATTGCCCGGTTCCGGGTAACCCACGGCCCAGGGGGCGAGTCATATCCATAAGATAGGGCATCAATGTATGATCGGCCGGGGTCCTGCACGCAGCACCCCTGCCGATCAGAAGTTATCGGTGCTGGCGGCGGCGGCCACCGGCCGGAAGTACTTGCCTGCGGTGTTTGGCCATCCATCTGTAGTGGCCGCCGCGGGGTACTGCACATCCGCCTCCCATTCAATTGAATGGCAGTTTGATGTGCACTAACAAGTGCCGACCACTACAACATGGCGACCAGTCACCGGAAGGTAAGCACTTCCGGCCGGCGGCCACCGCCGGCACCGATAACAGCTGATGGCGGGGGTGCTGTGTGCGGGACCCCGGGCAAACATAAATTGATGCCCTATCCTATGGATAGGGCATCAATGTGAAAGTAGTGGACAACCCCTTTAAAGCACAGTGGCCATGAGGTTTCTATAAAATCCCATCCACTTTGCTTGAACTGCAAAACACTCTGTTTTTGCCACAGCAAATAAATATTGTCAAAAACAAACCGAAAGCTCATTGTGGGAACATAACCCAAAAGAGTACTATGGGGCCTGTGACTTCCTCCTCTATCATTCTTCCTCAGCGTCTGACGTCTCAGCACAGCGGGCCTGATGACATCACTACATGGCACCCACTGCCCTGAGATGTGCAGGCGCTTCAGAATGCTTGCTGCATAGACCGGAGCAGCGGGGAACAAGGAGGAGAGGTGAGTATTTTTTTTTTTTAAATCAATGAGCACATTTTGGTAGTCATAGTAATGTATAGAGGACCATGGGGAATTCATTATACTGTATGGAGGACGATGGAGGTGCATTATACTATATGGAGGACTATGGGGAGTGTATTATACTATATGGAGGACTATGGGTAGTGCATTATACTGTATGGAGGGCTATGGGTAGTGCATTATACAATATGGAGGACTATGGAAGTGCATTATACTACATTGAGGACTATGGGGAGTGCATTACACTACGTGGAGGACTATGGGAGTGCATTATACCATGTGGAGGACTATGGGGAGTGTATTATACTATATGGCGGAATATGGGGTGCATTATACTATATAGAGGTCTATGTGGAGTGCATTATACAGTATGGAGGACTATGTGGATTGCACTATACTATATGCAGGACTATGTATGTGCGTTTTTACCTGCAGATTTTCGGCATCTAATGAAAATCTATGGGGAAAATCCACACATAAAACTCAGCATACTCACAAGAGAAATTGACATGATGTGGATTTGATACACACACCGCAGCTCAGTTTACGCTGAATAAAATTAAAGCACAGTGGCCATGAGGTTTCTATAAATTCCATCCACTTTGCTTGAATTGTAAAACACTCAGTTTTTGCCACAGAAAATAATTAGTGTCAAAAGCAAACCAAAAGCTCATTGTTGGAACATAGGCCACGCGAGGACTATGGGGCCTGGGACTTCCTACTTCGTCATTCTTCCTCAGCATCTGACGTCTCAGTACAGCGGGCCCTATGACATCATTACATGGCATCCACTGCCCTGAGATGTGCAAGCACTTCAGAATGTTTGCTGCATAGACCTGAGCAGCGGAGAACATGGAGGAGAGGTGAGTATTTTTTTTTTAAATCAATGAACACATTGTGGTGGTCATAGTACTGTATAGAGGACTATGAGGAGTGCATTATACTGTATGGACTATATAGGACCATGGGGAGTGCGTTATACTATATGGAGGACTATGGGGAGTGTGTTATACTATATGGAGGACTATGGGAGTGCATTATACTATATGGCGGATTATGGGGAGTGCATTATACTACATGGAGGACTATCGGCAGTGCCATATACTGTATGGAGGACTATGGGGAGTGTATTATACTATATGGAGGACTATGAGGAGTGCATCTTACGGTATGGAGCACTATGAGGAGTGCATTTTACTATATGGAGGAGTGCATTATGCTATATGGAGGACTATGGAGAGTGCATTATGCTATATGGAGAACAATGGGGAGTGCATTATACTATATGGAGGATTATGGGAAGTGCATTATAGTATATGGAGGAATATGGGGTGCATTATACTGTATGGAGGACTATGTGGATTGCATTATACTATATGCAGGACTATGGGGAGTGCATTATACTATATGGAAGACTATGGGGAGTGCATGATACTATATGGAGGACTATAGGGTTCAGCACACTATATAAAAGATTATGATTTTGCATTATACAATATGGAGGAATATGGGGCCCATTATAGTATATAGAGGGCTATGTGGGGGCTATTATAATATTTCGAGGGCTATGTGGGAGCCTTTATACTTTGTGGAGGGCTATGTGAGGGCCAATATACTGTATGCAAGCAATTATACAGTGTGAAGGTTTGAGTGGGGACCATCATACCATGTGGAGGGCCGTGGGGGTCATTGCACTGTTTGGTTGTACTGTTTGGAGAGCTAGTGGGGGCCATTATACAGCATGGCGAGGTGTGGGGCCATTATACTGTATGATGACCTATTCTACTTTATAGAGGGCTGTGTGGGGGCCAAAGCTGGGGGATCACACTGTGTCACGGTCACCATACTTTGCCGGGGGAGTTGAAGTCGAGTACAGTAGGGTCATCATTATGTGCATGTCCAGGGTACTGTGAAAGAATTCACATACTGTGTTTGTTGGGCACTTTTGTTGGTATCATACTTTAAACATGCAATGAAAGAGGAATCTGGGGCTTCAGTAGGAGGAAAATTACTTTCTAAAGGCTAGAAAGCTGTGAGATATGCTCTTCTGTGACCCCGTCGAATGTTATTTTTTTTGTTGGGTGGGGGGCAACTAGCACTTCTGCTATGGGATCCCATGATTTCTATGTACACCCATGTCTATGGGCCTGTTTACATGCCAGTGTATTTTCACAGTCTTGGGGCTCATTCACCTGTTAGTTTCTGTGCTATTTTTTATTTTGAAAATATACATGAAAAAACCTGATGTCTGAATGAGGCCTAAGTGGTCCACACAAAATTATATACAGTATCACCAATGCAAGTCTATTAGGCCGCAAAAAATGTGGACAGCATTTGGATGTCATCTGTGTGCCAGTCATGAAATGGACTGTTGGTTATGAGAAGGGGGAGAAACATTCATCAGTTTTATTTTCAGCTGAGAAAAGCTAATGAACCCTGACCAAACTGTGATGAAACTGATCAAAAACACTCATCACACTTACACCATTTTTGTGAGTAGAAGACATATCACTGTTGTATAATTCAGCACTTTACACACTACAGGGTTAACCCAACAGATTAGCTATGTAGCATCCAGAAGGCGGGAGGAGAAGAGTTAATATAAAGCTCAGTCACAGGTTTTGCCTTTAGAGTAATTAGCTTGGAGGAGTAGAGCAGCATGGAGCAGGGTGATGGCTCCACATTCCCTCTTATCCCTCAAGGAGGAGGATAGGAATTTGTCCTGATCCTCCTCCGCTGCAGCCGGCTGTGCAGGATGGGAAAGCATGAAGATGATGGGAATGTGCACTACACGGAAGGAAGATGTGTAAGGTAACTGGAACAATGAGGCCCACAGGGGAGTTACTGCCCTGTATGGAGGGGAACATACTATAGGTAAAACTGCCACCAATGGATAATGACCGATCAGTAAAGATGAGCAAGACTTTTGAAACTTACATTTGCAGAGTTTTCCCAGGAAATTCCATTCTCTGCAAATGTCTTCCAAAGCCTCTACTTGCCCTGAAAAACATGTATGACGCCATTCCCTTTTTTCCTTAACACACTAATCCCCTTCACTGCATTGATGTCGCCCTCTCTGTCTGTCTGTTTTCTATCATGTTTCATGGCTTTCTCTCCCTATTTCTATGGCTAGGCTGTGAGCTGTGATGTACTTTTCTCTATCCAGGTTCACCACAAAATGGCTGCTTCCTTTCCTGCTTCTGCTTTTATACTTGCTATAATAGTCCTTCTTAATTGTCTGAGCTATACTATGTTAGGCCTCATTCACATGTGCAGGGTTTAAACCTATATGTGAAAAAATGGTACCGGTGTCCTCAGTTTTCGATCAGTGTTTTTCACCGATGGATAAAGAAATTACAAAGCTTCTCCTATACAATGTTAAACTTGTACAGGACACTGATGGCACACTGACCGACCCATAGACCACTATTGGACCTCCGTGTCATCCGTGCTGCCGGAAAAAAAATGGACATGGCTCTGTGTGTTCTGTATGGATACAAGGGGTGTGTAAAAACACTGGTGTGTGAATAGCGCCATACATTGAGTACACGTTCTATCCATTAAAACTGCTACAACTCGTGCGTGCAATGCAGATGAGACTTAATATGATGGCAGCAAGGCATTCTGGGAAAGCCCGTCTTCTCTGACTGATGCAATCTTCTGCAATGTCTCAAAAGGTGACATTCATTTTAGGCACAAAAATTCAACATGAACTTGATTCCCGTTGAATCGATTCGCTCAGATCTAGTCATCAGAAAATGTTTAAATTAGTTTGTTTTCCGTGTGTTTTTTTTAATGTTTTCATACTTTCTTCTCACAATCTTGCAGTTTTCACACTGGCCACCAGGGCTATTTTAGACATTTACTTCTGTCCTTTCTGGAAGAATTTTCAGCAAAGCTTTTTATCAGAGGCCGGATTACAATGACCGGTAACATACAGCTGATAACGCAGGTTCCACCAATCACAGTTGATGTCACACCTGACCTTACTCCCCTTCACCCAATGATCTTTGTACAAGCTCATTGGACGCTTCAATGCAAAACAGAGGCCCTGACTTCAGACCGGTGGTGGTCATGCTAATCTTGATGAGGTCGGTGTGCTAGAGTCATGCAGAGGTCAATGAATCAGGACTATCCGAGAACTAGCGAGCGCCTTGTGTGTCTCCATGTGTGCATTGCCAATAATCTTACTCCAGTCAGTGACTGGAGTAAGATATGTCGCACAGAGAATGCCACAGCTTATAAAATTTTACTGGTGCCCACTTTATCAGGGCTGGGTGAAAATGGAGTGTGAACGCTAAAAAGTCACAATTTCAGCCCAGCTTCGAGTTGCGCTAAAACTTTGTGACTTTTCAAAGCTTTTTACACTAGTATTCTGGCTTTGAATGAGGCCCATAGTGTCTAAGTGAGTTTATTGCTGTTAATGTAGATTTCCTGAAAGAACAGGACATATGAACATAGAATAGCCTCAGTGGTCAGTGTAAAAAATTCTAAGATTTCTAATTTTAAATATAAATTTTGATATGGGAAAATATTGCTAACTTTTTTGAATGCATTTAAAGTAAACTTTTTTTATGATGCCTCCCCTTTAATTTTGCTTATGAAAATTTGGAGCTCTGAATCTGAAAAACTGAGCACCAACTACTATGAGGATTTACTGTTAGAAATGAATGAAAGGCAGATAAATTCAGAATAACATTTAATGTTTTATATGAATTTGACCCCTTTGCATATATGGGCGTAACTGTACGTCCGCGCTGAGGTGAACGCATGTGGAGGCGGCTCAGGAGCTGAACTCCTTCCACACGTGTCTGATGCAGACTGAAATAAAGGGGTTGTCCATTACTCAGACAACCCCTTCTTAATTACGGTTTCAATCATGTGAAATAGCAGCTATGTTCTCCTCTGGTGCGGGCGCCATTCCAGTGATGTCGGCGTCTGGTCTCCTGGAGCATGCATGACATATCACGGGAACCCTGCAGCCAACGCCATTCCAGTGATGTCTGTGTCTGGTCTCCTGGGGCATGTGTAGCACCCCGAGGGTTCGGTTGCTACAGGGGTATTGCACCTCAACCAGAGGTGTGATATTCCACTCCCAGGTAAGGATGGAGTGTGGATCAGGGCTCAGTTAGCTGCACACACTCCCCATTTCCGGGGGAAAGCTCGATGGTGCTCCCATTTTTGCAGGCACAACTGACCATGTCCCTGGCTGGAGTGGGGAGGGGGTAGAGAACCCAGTGGTGTAGGAGCAGAAGGGGACGGTTTCTGGAGCATAGGAAGGAGCGCATTGGGTGCAGGTCACCTGAGCTCAGCACAGAGAAGCAGATATAAGGTGGGAGCCATCTCAAGTCTAGGAGAATAGTAGGAGTAGTAAGAGAGAGAGCTGACAGGGAGCAGCAGCTCAGCCTGAGCTCAGCTCCATGAGGCAGGCCTAGAGAGAAGGCCGGGGCCAGAGAGAAGAAGAGAAGAAGGAAGGAAGGAGAAGAGACAGAGGAGTGGAAGGGCTCCAAAAACAAGAAGGCAGGAGGGATCCTAAGAGTGCAGAACGGCCAGCAACCATTGCAAACCCCATTATACCGGGTGAAAGGGTCAGGCCGTGGAAAGGTACCGGATCCCTAAGTTGGTGGAGGCGAATCTACCCTCAGCCAAGAACCGGAGGTTGTGACCATTTATTGGTGCGACCCCCCCCGCTAAACCTGCTAGGGAGGCACCATATAGGATAGCGGGAAGTGAAGGCCAATGCTTACCCGACACGGTCCGCGGTAGCCGGACAGAAGTCAGGACCCTCATGGGGCACGAGAGGCCAGAGAAAGGACAGAAGGGGGTCCTGTGCCATACTCCTGAATTGCCTGGGGGTTGACCGAGCTCCTCACCTGGTGGACACAGCACGGCTCGGGCAGTCCTTGCTGACAGAAGTGACTTGGATATCAACTGTGAGTAAAACACCCTGGACTGAATCATTGGACTCTGTGTGATTTATGCTGCGCCTGCACCATCACCCCCAGCATTCACTTTCACTGCCCTGAGGCTACACTTTTCCCATGGGGAGTTATCCTATCCCTGTGCTGCACACTAATACCAGCCTCAGCGGTCTGCCTCGCAGCGGCGGTTATCTCTGACCGCAATCCACGGGTGGCGTAGTCGGACATTCACAAAACTATAAATAGACTGCCACAGCATTTGGTCTGACCACCCTGAGCCACGGGATCGGGTTGCCACTACTACCCCCATCAGCACCGTACACTAGAAGGCCTAGTTCCGGGTACCCCACGGCTCAGGGGGCGAGTCACATGCATGACTAATCATAGGATCCCTGCAGCCAATCAGTGACTGTGACTCACCCCCTGGGCCGTGGGGCACTTGGAACCGGGCTTCAGTGTGATGATGGGGGTAGTAGTGGCAACCTGATCCCGTGGCTCAGGGTGGTCAGACCAAATGTTGTGACAATCTATTTGTAGGGTTTTGAATGTCAGACTACGCCACCTGTGGATTGCGGTCAGGGAGGACCGCCGCTGCAAGGCAGACCGCTGAGGCTGATGTAGATATGCAGCACAGGGATAGGATAACTCCCCACGGGAAGAGTGTAGCCTCAGAGCAGGTAATAGGATGCTGGGGGTGATGGTGCAGGCCGCAATAATAAAGGTCCAGAGTCTACTTCAAACAGTCCAGGGTCTTTATTGTAGGTGGTACTTATGACCCAACAGGAGTACAGGGTAGGAATGGGCCTGGGTGTCTGAGAACATTCAGGCGAGCCCCACTGGTCAGGGTGAGTGGGTAGGCCTACCGTTCTCTCTGCCCTTGCTGACTATCTCCCCCTTTAGTGGTGTGATAGCCCACGTCCCTGAGCTGGCCGTGTACTACGCCTGTATGGCTTGCGACTCGGGCCTTAGGTACCTGTTGCTTCTCTGTGCTGTACCAGTCCCTCTGTGTGGCGGAGCCTCCAGGCTTCTCAGGCCCAGGGATCTAAAATCCCTCGCAGGTAGGTTATCTGCTGCCGGGCTTGCAACCCTGACAGCCTCGGATCCCAGTGTCTGGTTATGTAGTTCTCTCTCTCAGGGTCCCTTCTGCCTTCTTGTTTCTGGAGCCTTTCTACTCCTTTCTCTCCACCTTCCTTCTCCTTCTCCTCTTCTCCTTCCTGGCCCCGGCCTCTTCTCTAGGCCTGCCTTGTGGAGCTGAGTCCAAGCTGAGCCTCAGCTCCCTGTCAGCCCTCTCTGGCTGAACTTCTTCCCTCTCTGAACTAACCGACTGAACACTCTCCTAAGATGGCCCCCACCTTTTATCTGCTTCACTGTGTCTGAGCTCAGGTGACCTGCAACCAATGAGCTCCTTCCTATGCTCCAGAAACCGTCCCCTTCTGCTCCTGCATCACCGGGTTCTCTCCCCCCTCCCCACTCCAGCCAGGGACATGGTCAGTTGTGCCTGCAATAAATGGGAGCATCTGCGAACTGTCCCCCGGAAATGAGGAGTGTGTGTATGCAGCTAACTGAGCCTTGGTCCATACTCCATCCTTACCTGGGAGTGGAATATCACACCTCTGGTTAAGGTGCAATACCCCTGTAGCGACCGAACCCTCTGGGCGCTACAACTGCATCACTCTCTCATCCTTTGAACAGAACTGACAGCCAGAGAGCAGCAGCAGATTACACTTCTTTAGGGTGTCCCTTTCGTCTGAAGGAAGTGAGAGTGAAATGGCTACTGACTGCGTGATATGAGGTCACTCGAGTCCTGGGAGACTAAGCGCAGACTTGGGTAGAACAGCAACAGCACAAAAGGTGATTATAGCTGTTTTATATGTAGGAAATATTGTGATTGAGAGCTGTTTGAGTAGTGGACAACCCTTTCTATATAGCTGACATTTTATCTCTAACAGTCGCAGTCAGAGCTTCGTTTCGGCCGCAGCTGTTAACCATTTAAATGCCGCTGGCTCCCATTGGCGCTCTGGGATGAGGCCGATGAGTTAAAATGAAAGCTGGTGGCATGCTGAAGGTCCCTGTCTCGACTATATTTGAACTGATCTGAATCAGAGCTTTGAAGGAAACTGGTATTTTCACTATATAGCATAATAATGTGGTATTGCACCGTGTCATAGAAAATATTGCAATTTCTGAAGCCACTAGTAAAGGGGCATTCCTTCACCCCTCTCACCACCTCTTTTGCAATAGGACAAAAGAGGGCAATCTAAGCAGCCCATATGCAGAATGCCCAGTTGACAAGTAGGAAAATTAGATGTAGCTGGATAGTGAACTATGGGGGAAGGCATCGGCGAGATCTTACAATATCCCACCGCTGCCACCAATTTGTCAGGGATTTGCACACACAGACTATCCTGATTACTCACTATGTAGTTACCGGCAAGCAAGCCGTGAGCGTATGGCGTACACGCCTCCGAATTTCAACGCATTGAATGTGTATATGCCCCCATACGATCATTGCCAGCTTCACGATAACCCAATTAATAGTATTCACTGCCACCACCGATCAGTTCTAAATACAGGCCTGATCGGACTCCTGCTTTCTGGTAGCGTATGGCTTCGGGGGAGGAACGATTACAGAACAGAAGAAACAGGACTAATACATTTTATATTTAATCCAAAAGGAGGCAGGGTTTATGAAAAAATATACAAAGGATTTTACAAAGAGGGACAGTACAATACATATACAGTTACACAAAATAAAAGGTATTAATGGAAGAACTTACTAGACAGATCAGAGACTATTCAATTTACCTGGAGGAGAGGTGCTCCAATGGACTGTTATGGAGCAGGACCTGTGCTTACAAATATGTATCTCACGGCATGAGTATAGACCCATATTCAGCTGGATCTTTTATGCTGAAGGGGTGGCCCTGCCCACACACTCCCCTGTGATGACCTCACGTGGGCTCATCTCTGTCCATCATGGTTTTATGAAATCTATAATTTCTGCAATAACTTCTCACTGATTGATCACAGAAGTTAGCAAGTGATGCCATCTTTTTTTATGTGATTTTGCCTTGAGAAGAATATTGAAAATTTAACCCCATGTCAATCATTGTGCCCTGTTTGGCGGGATTATAGAGGTCTACAGCATACAGTTGTAACTGGACACTTCTGCAGCTAAGAAGGGAGGGGGCAGAGAGGCAGCGAGTGACAAATGTCTCACAGCAGCTCTCAGCCAAGAAGCTGCCACAGCAAGACCCCCTTTGGACCCCAGCCATGCAGCATGCCCTTTGTGTCAGATACAGTATTCCCATAACTCGGTATTGAATTATAGCATGTCCTAGTTATTCATAATCTAGATTTTCGAGATCCCAAGAGAATGGGAAATGTCACGGTCATAGAAATATTGAGAATCTTTCTCCCCCTCCGAAATCTCGCTCACTCTTCCCTCCTCCCCTATCTACCATTTGTCAAAGGAGAAAGAGCTTACACTCTTCCCAATTGCCCATATGCAAATAGCGGGATCCACCAAGTGTTCAGGCTAATCACCATATAAAATGGAGACAGGAGTGATGAATTGACACCTGGGTGAAAAGGATACAGCTCCTAGAATTCCTTTGAAGCTTAGCTCATCTCCATTTGCACATGTATTCAAGCTGCAGTCTGGTAGGCACTGAAATGAAATATGGAATATCAGAGTTTCTATAACACTGATTGTGATAGGATACATATTTTTAGTGGCAGGGTTAGCTAAGGAACAATATACATATTTTTCCTTATCTGAGAACAGTACGGGTGCGCTATGATGCAAGAATGCAGGAATGACCAACCGAAGATATGTCATGTCTAGTCTCTAAAGAAAGGTAAATTTGTAATAAGAAATGTGATATTACATGGAAACTTCTGCGATCAACCAGCGAGGAGTTATTGTGGAAGTTAGAGATCTTAATAAAACCATGAAGTGGTGCCAAGCCCACAGTGAAGTCATGACAGGGGAATGTGTGGGCAGGGCCCCTTTCAGCATAAAAGTTCCAGCTGTAGTTGAGAATATAGTCATGCCGGGAATTATATATTTTATAAGCAGAGGTCCCATTGTCTGTGTAGAACTGTACCAATCTGACCTTACACGTCCTCGAGGGGGTGCGGAATGTCATGATGGTGCAAATGACAGATCCGTACCACGTGCTCCGTCTCACGTAATTGTGACGTCAGGCAGGTGGTGGGGTGTGGATTCATCAGTTCCGGCAGTGGTAGGATTCTGCGGGGTCCCTCCTGCTGCCAATTTCTTTGCATTGGTGGCAAGCGGTGGGATCAAGATAATAGTGTGTGTGTGTGTGTAACGCATACTCAGACACTTAAGATCAGCTCAGCACTAGACAGTCCGAGTGCAAATACTGTAAGGTGTGTGTGGGTGCATCAGGTGGCAGTTCGGTGTCACTGACCATAGAGTGCAAGGATGGCCAGTGGCACCAGGGCCAACACCAAGGAGATGGCCAATGCACCATATGGTGTTGAGGAGGTGGAAGACCATGTTACTCTAAGAGAAGGGGAGTCCAACTTAGGCCCCCCAGAGAGAGATTCACCAGTGGTCGGTCCCACAGTGGGCTACCCACCACCTGACCCCCTCATACAAGTTTCCCTAGCGAGTCTCCAGGTTGGAGACAGGGCCACCTATGAGACCCTCATGGCAGAACGTCAGCGGGGCACGAGCACCAGAAAGATGTGTTCCAGCTCCAACTGCAGGCCCCAGCCAGTCGCAAGTCCCCTGAGATCCGAGTCCCGAAGCTATGGACGAATGACTTCTCCCTTCTGCACAAAGGAGGGGGCTTGGACACTTTCTTGCTGGCATTTGAAAAAAACTGCCATCAGTACCATCTGCCTGAGGAACAGTGGGTCCGGTTCCTAACCCCTCAGCTTAGGGGTAAGGCCCTGGAAATCTTTGGGTACTTGCACAGTGAGACCACCCTGAGCTATGAGGACTTCAAGCAGGCTCTGGTCTGGCAGTACAACTTGACTCCTGAGTCATACCGGAAGAAGCTCCAGAGTATGCAGTGGTGTCCTGCAGACTGCTGGGTCGATCACATGTGGGCCCTAATGAGAGCAGTTGATCCTCGTCCCAGAATCTGTCCACTGTTTTGTGTGTGAGTGGGGGTGGTGGGAGGTCCCTTGACAACTTTCAGACTGTTACCATAGGCCACGCCAGAGCAATGGGACTGTGAGACACCGGTGCTGAGATGACCCTTGTGCGGCCCGAACTGGTGTCACCCTAGGATTTGATACCTGATAAAACTTTCGCCGGCTCCAGGATTGGAGGCATCAAGCCAGCGCTGTCCATCGCCAAGGTGTATGTGATCAATGCTGTATGAAGTTGTATTCAAACGTTCAAGTAAAGTTCTTTTTTATAAAATGGAGTGGAAGTTCCCTAATGTGTGTGCGGTGGTTCCTGAGGTGGAAGAACCGAAGACAGCAGAGATCTGCGACCAAAACGTGAGTGTTACACACCACATACAGAGCACAGGAGAATTGGGACATGTGTCTTTATCAGGGAGCCAGAGTGTGGGAACACAGCAGCCCCTCACCACAACTACCACCCTGAGCCCCTAACACCTCTCTCCCCATGGGGGACGAGATCAATCAAGTCAGCTGTGATGAGGCCTCAGAATGTGACCATACGGCAGGCTGGAGAAATTTGTCCTGTGAGGTTGTTGCAGAGGGGGCAGACAAGGGGCAAACAGCTGCAGAGGGGGAGCATGCCATGGAGGGCGGGGCAGTTCCAGGAGAGATAGGGCTCCCAGGTAAGGCCGCATGGTAGGGTTCCTCCACAACCAGGATGTTAGAGGGCCAGGGTAGTCCTTTTAGACCAGATGCTTGGTCAGAAGCAGAGGAGAAACGGGCGCTACCTGCGGTCTCAGCGGCCGTAGCCACTGTTGCTTGCAGTGGCGGCACCCGGGCCCTAGTGGCCCCTCGGGAGTCCGACGGCTTCTCCCCTTCCGACCAAGTGGCTGCCGGGTCAGACGGAGGCCAGGAGACGTGGCAGGTTTGTCTATTCTGGCCATGTCCAGTCAGGGGTTTCAGGTGGCGTTAGAGACTGACAGCCTGAAGCCTCGTGAGGAGCGGGCGGCACAGCTTCCCTCGAACTCGGTCCTCCAGTGGGTGGTCTGGGACCAAGGATGGCTATACCGGGTAGCAGTCCAGCGAGGCTCACCGGAGGCGTGGCCCAGGGATCGACAGTTAGTGGTACCCTATCCGTTCAGGGTGGAGTTTGTTGCAGATGGCACAAGAAATTCCGATGGCTGGACATCTAGGGATCCATAAGACCAAGGCCAGGCTAGCCCAGCATTTCTAATGGCCAAGGTTGGGGGCTGAGGTAACTGTCTACTGCCGTTCGTGTTACACCTGTCAGAGGGTGGGGAAGGTGGGGCGGTGGCCCAAAGCCCCACTGGTAACTCTGCCCATCATCGAAGAGCCTTTCAGGAGGGTGGCTGTGGATTTGGCTGGCCCGATGGCCACTCCCAGCAGCTCAAGGAAACGCTTCATACTGATGGTAGTAGACTATGCCACCCGGTACCCGGAAGCGGTAGCCTTGTCATCCATTCGGGCAGACAAGGTGGCTATCGCCTTACTGAAGATGTTCTCCCGAGTGTGTTTTCCCCAGGAAATGCTCACCGACCGGGGAACCCAGTTCATGTCGCAGCTGATGGAGACCCTCTGTAAGCAAATACAGGTGCAAAATCTGGTGACCAGCCCATACCACCCACAGACCAATGGCCTGTGTGAACTGGCACTCTGAAGCAGATGCTTAAGATGTTGGTTGACTCCTAGGGGCACGACTGGGCGCGGTACCTCCCACACCTGCTCCTTGCCTACCGGGAGGTTCCACGGGCCTCAACGGGGTTCTCCCTTTTGAGCTCCTGTGCGACTGGCGTGCGCGGGGCGCCTGGCTCTGGTGAAGGAGGTCTGGGAAGGGGACTTGGCCTCCCCTGGAGTGTCAGTCATTGAATGTCTTACGCTTCCATGACAAAATGCAGGCCTTGGCACAGCTGGTGCACGACAATGACGCGAGCCCAGGCCGACCAGAAGTGATAGTACGACCAAAATGCTTGTGAAAGGACCTACCAACCCTCCATGTGCTCGCCAGAGGTAGCCTGACCGCCATTAGGTACCGAGATGAGATCCTCAGACCCCTTGTGAGACCTTATGCTGGTGCCCTGGGTGAAACCTAATGCAGGACAATGCCAGACCTCATGTGGCTGGAGTGTCAGCAGTTCCTGCAAGATGAAGGCATTGAAGCTATGGACTGGCCCGCTCATTCCCCAGACCGGAATCAGATTGAGCACATCTGGGACATCATGTCTGGCTCCATCCACCAACGTCACGTTGCACCACAGACTGTCCAGGAGTTGGAGGATGCTTTAGTCCAGGTCTGGGAGGAGATCCCACAGGAGACCATCCGCAACCTCATCAGTAGCATGCCCAGGCGTTGTAGGGAGGTCATACAGGCACGTGGAGGCCACACACAATACTGAGCCTCATTTTGACTTGTTTTAAGGACATTACATCAAAGTTGGATCAGCCTGTAGTGTGTTTTTCCACTTTAATTTTGGGGGTGACTCCATATCCAGGCCTCTATTGGTTAATAAATTTGATTTCCATTGATGATTTTTGTGTGATTTTGTTGTCAGCACATTCAACTTTGTACAGAACTAAGTATTCAATAAGAATATTTCATTCATTCAGATCTAGGATGTGTTATTTGAGTGTCTCCTTTATTTTTTTGAGCAGTGTAGTATAAATATGCTCCAAGATAATTCTGCAGTATTTCACAGTCAAATCCAATGGGTGTAAAATATAAAAAATAACCTTTATTCAATATTTTAAAAAGATTTTAAGTGTCCAAAATCTGTCACAAATTTCCTAAAATTATCCTAAACATAGGACTATTGTGAATGGTTTTAATTTATCTCACCGGCTAACCATTTATATATATATATTGTCTTGTTGGGGGGCCAGGGATTAGTCACCATTCCTAGGGGTATCTCTTTATTTATATTTATAACTCCCTTTTCAATTTGGCCTCTGGCTATTAGAAATCACGCCATCTCATTTCTCCTCATTGTGAGTCTGCAGTCTGATAATGGCATTAATAATATTCATTTTACCATGTCCTGTGCTATTCTCTTCAGAACGGCTTTATAGTGCTGCCGTCATATACCGGTGCGGTGCTTGTTTCTCCTGATCTAGGAGCTTTATATTGAGGTAGCCTGGCTAATCATCTCTTGTAGGACTTTCTATAGAAATGCTCAGCCCTACGCGTTTCATCATTCTTATGAGACTCTCATGGTCATCAGGGGCTCACAGTCTATGATCTTTTTTGGTTTGATAGTACGATGGTTTTGTAATAAACTTATCGGCAGGGTTGCCGGCAGCGTCTGGCGGCTAAACCAGCGTGACTTTATAGGAGAGTTGGTGCCCCCTCTTGTGCGCCCCCCTTCTGTCATCCAATCGAGTGACTCGGGTGCGTTGCAGGCGTATCATGTTGCGATCATATAATCATGCAGGGACTCGTCTCATTCTTCCAGTAGGATCTTTTTCTCACAGAGATGTCTTGGCTGCACTGCGATCTCACAGTATTAATATGTCTTTTATATCTAGGGAAGGAGACTGGTATATTGCATTGCATCTTATAATGTAGTCTCTACGAGTTTGTTGCTATATAAGTTGTTAATAGTGTTTGTTCGTAGTTTGTCATTTGTTTTATTTACAGACAGATCTGCCTGTTTCATGTGCTACCTCGTCCCACCTACACTTAGATCGATGCAGAACTTCCTTTCATCGTGACAAATGCCATCTGGCTATGTCACTGCTTCCGCACCAGCAAACGCTTGCGGACGTCTATTTCCTCAAAGTTCATTTCATTTGATCGTATCAATATGTCCATAATAGAAATTGGGATGACTTTTATTCTGATTGTATCGATGTATCTGTATTAAGTCTTCAGATGAGTATTTTATAATATAAAAACAAAGGAAGAAATTCTGATGAAATTTGTCCTATTGTTATTAAACTTCAATTTGTTCAAGAGGTCATTTTTAGTGTTGAGCGAGCATGCTCGACACTGCTCAGTACTCGCCCGAGCATCTCACTACTCGGGATGTTCGGCGAGCACCGAGCATTTCCGGGTTACTCGGGCGGGAGCTCGGGTCTCCGCCCTGTATGTTTGGCGCTCTTTACAGAGCCAATGAACATGCAGGGATTGCCAGCCAGTCACTGTAATGCCGCAGCCATGTTTGTGGGCATTACAGTGATTGGCTGGCCGCACAGCGTCACCTCGAGTATTTAAAACCGGGCGCCGCCATCTTGGACACAGTCGCTCCGGATCAGACAGTGCAGAGACAGCGCTGCTGATTTAGGGAGAGATATAAACTGCGAAATAGTTAGTGTAGGGTCTGTAAAGCCAGCAAAAGCAAACAAACAGTCCTTCTCAGGACTAATATCCATCCCAGATACCAGGCAGGCAGGCTGTATAGGAGACACAGTGGTTATACCAGCAAACGCTGCATTACAGTCCTGTGTGCTCCTGTTGCTGAAATTGCTGGACTTAGCTCCAGGTCTCAGGGGACAGGAAAAATCCTTTTTTTTTTTTTTTTTTTTTTACCTCCTTCACACTGTACAAATACCCATCTTATTAACCTTTTGTCCCCCCCCACCCCCCCCCCCCCAAAAAAAAAAGCGTGTCTGATTTTTCAGACACAAATATATCTGTTGAAAATAGTCAGGTGTAGGCTAGAGAAACAGAAGTGGTGTTTTGCACTTCCACGGTTCAAACCTCTGTATTATCCACTTTGGCCCATTTGTATCTAAAAAAAAAACATGGTTTGAGTGTCGCTCACTGTTCAGCCGCAATTATATCTATTTAAAAAAGTCTGCTATACCCCAGTAAACAATAACTGTGGTTTTGCCATCCCACGGTAAAAATCTCTATTATTCAGGTTTTAGTAGTTTTTACGTAAAGAAAAACAGTAATAGTTTCTCCCTGATTGTTCAGGTTGTTTAAAAGAGTCGGGTGTAGGCCAGAGAAATAGAACTGTGGTTTTCCTCTTCCACGGATCTAATCTACTTTTTATTACCCTTTTTCCATTGATAGTGTGAGTGTAAGCTATTTTACTTCCTTTACAATGGGCAAGGCGCGTGGCAAGGGACGTGGAACTGGACGTTCTGGTGATGGTTCGTGCAGAGGACGGGGCCGTGGCCAAGGTGAAAACGTGCCACAACCAACGCCACATCTTCTCGCTCCCACTTCTTGACCGAATTATTAGGGAAGCACAGAACAACACCAGTATTGAGAACTGATCAGTGTGCACAGGTTATTAATTGGATAGCAGATAATACTTCCAGTTACATGGGCACCACCACCTCCGCTCTGTCTTCCACACGGTCAGCTCTTAGTAGCCGTGAGTCTCGACCGCATACTCCTCCTCACCCTGATGCTCCTTCCTCCCACCATGCTGAGTGTCGTCAGACAGCAATTGATCCCACACTTGGACACTCTGAAGAGCTGTTCACTGGTCCATTTCCATATTTGTGCCCCTCGCCTGATACGCTTGTGGTGGAAGAGGAGATCCCATGTAGCGATGCCCAAATATTTGAACAGCCACGGCCAGAGGAAGTCGACGCTGCCAATTTGTCACAAGAGGTGGACGATGGCGAGACACAATTGCCAGGAAGTGAGGAGGAGCATCGTGGTGCGCAAGTGGAAGAGGAGGAGGTGGTGGATGATCTAGTAACTGACCCAACGTGGCAGGAGGACATGCAGAGTGAGGCCAGCAGCACACAGGGGGAGGGAGGCAGAGTACCTCAACAGGCAGGAAGAAGCAGTGTGGTGGCCGCAGACAGAAGGCGGGCAACCGTTCCCCGTAACACCAACACGAGGGACGTTGCCAGTACAAGCGGTAGGTCTTCCAGAGTCTGGAATTTTTTTAAAGACTCTGCTGATAGCCCCAAAAAGGTCATATGTTCCACCTGCCATGCCAGCATCAGCAGGGGTGACAAAACTACCAGCCTGACCACCACCAGCATGATCAGGCACATGGCAGCAAAGCACCCGACTTTGTGGGGCGAAACCCAGGATCCACGACCAGTGTCAGCGGGTGTCACCACTGCTTCTTCTACTGTTGTGCGTGCAATAGAACCCCCTGTTGTGTGTGCAAGGCAATCCCTTGTCCATACTGCATGTAAAGATTCCCCCTCCTCTCAGTCTTCACTTGTTATGGCAGTTTCTCAAGAAACAGCATCCACGTCCCACCGCAGCGTTCAGTTGTCCATATCCCAGACCTTTGAACGAAAGCGGAAATTCGCAGCTAACGCCCCACAGGCCACAGTCCTAAATTCGCACATTTCACGACTGCTTGCGTTGGAAATGCTGCCTTTTAGGCTGGTGGAGACGGAATCCTTCCGCAATCTTATGGCGGTGGCCGTCCCTCGGTACTCGGTCCCCAGCCGACACTATTTTGCCCGGTGTGCCATCCCCGCACTACACAAGCGCGTGTCCCAAAGCATCTGCCGTGCCCTCAACAATGCAGTTACTGGGAGAGTCCACCTGACAACAGACACATGAACAAGTGCTTGTGGCCAGGGACAGTACATCTCTCTGACGGCACACTGGGTAAAAATAGTGGAAGCCGGGACCCAGTCGGACCTTGGGACGGAACACATCCTCCCCACACCGAGGATTGCGGGCCCTATGTCAGTCATAGTTGCCCCCATAGTGTATAGCTCCTCCTCCTCCTCCTCCATCTCCGCCTCCATCTCCTCCTCCTGTTCAGCCTCCTCCTCCATCTCCTCCATCTCCATCTCCTCCTCCTGTTCAGCCTCCTCCTCCATCGCCTCCTCCTCCATCGCCTCCTCCTCCATCTCCTCCTCCTCCATCTCCTCCTCCTGTTCAGCCTCCTCCTCCATCTCCTCCATCTCCTCCATCTCCTCCTCCTGTTCAGCCTCCATCTCCATCTCCTCCTCCATCTCCATCTCCTCCTTCTGTTCAGCCTCCATCTCCATCTCCTCCTCCATCTCCATCTCCTCCTCCTGTTCAGCCTCCTCCTCCGTCTCCATCTCCTCCTCCTCCTCCTCCTGTTCAGCCTCCATCTCCATCTCCTCCTCCTGTTCAGCCTCCATCTCCATCTCCTCCTCCTGTTCAGCCTCCATCTCCATCTCCTCCTCCTGTTCAGCCTCCATCTCCATACCTGTACAAGTGTTATACCGTCGGTTCAGCGTGGGTGGCCTGAGGACAGGGGGGAGGAGGAGAGCATGGTCCGTCGTCATCTTGGTGAGGACAAGGAAATCTTGCCCATTACCAGTCTAGCACGCATGGCTGACTTTATGTTGCGCTGCCTTAACTGTGACCCTCGCGTTGTCAAAATGTTGGGTGACAGTCATTACTGGTTGGTGACACTTGTAGACCCCCGCTACAAGGAGAACTTTCACTGTCTTATTTCTGAGGTGGAGAGGTCTACAAAAATGGGCCTGTACCAGAAGGCCCTTGCTGCAGAACTGTTAAAAAAAAATTCCCATCTGAACACGCTAGCGGCAGAGGTCACAGTTCGTTGACCAACCAAAGCGTACAAGCGAGAGAGAGGCAACTCCAATCTAGTAGAGGCAGGGGAACACTGTCAACGTTCTGGGACAGTTTTCTCAGACCCTGAGGCGTGGGGTACTCTCACAAGGAGTGGAAAGTTTCAAAAGATGGTGAGGGAGTACCTTGCCGACCGTACCAGCGTCCTTCGTGCCTTTTAATTATTGGGTATCCAAGCTGGACACTTGGAATGAACTCGCTCTGTACGCCTTGGAGGTCCTGGCCTGCCCTGCCGCTAGCATGTTATTGGAGCTTGTTTTTAGTGCCGCTGGGGGAATTATAACTGATGAGCACACTCTCCTGTCAACTAACAATGCTGACAAGCTGACCCTTATCAAAATGAACAAGGGCTAGATTGGGCCAGACTTCTCATCACCACCAAATGACAGCAGAGTAACAAAGTCAAATCCACGGTGTTATTTCGGGAGGTGTATTCCCATGCACCACTTCACACCCACACATGGGTATACGCTTCCTCATTTCGGCTGTTTTATGTTCTTCTCCTTATCCTCAGCCTCCACCACCACTATACCACCAGGGTGACCGTGGTCCGTGTTGCCATTATTGAAAGTTTCTCCGTCCTTATTTTTGTCAGCTTTTGCTTGGAAGGCATAAGCAAAGACTGTGGGAGACCCACTCCCCAATAATGGGAATACTATTTTTAAGATGCTGTACTGTCTGGCTCTTGTAAGGGGCATTAAAAGCATCTTGTTATACCACTCTAACCTCCACGTCTCTTCTGAGGGGCATTAACAGCATCTTGTTATACCACTCTGACCTCCACGTCTCTTGTAAGGGGCATTAAAACCTTCTTGTTAAGCTACTGGGACCTCCACGAGTCTTTTATGGGCTCTGCATTTCCTCCTAATTTTTTGAAGCTTTTGCTTGGAAGGCATAAGCAAATACTATGGGAGACCCACTCCCCAATAATGGGACTTATGTTTGTAATATGCTGTGCTGCATGGCTCTTGTAAGGGGCATTGCAAGTTCCTCATAATTTTTGGAAAGCCTTCCATTCACTGCTTAGGCTAACAGTGTACAGGAGACCCAGTTGGTATAAATGGAAAAAACTGTTTAGTTAAGGCCCTCTGACCTCCATGTCATTTCCAAGGGGCATTGGAGTGCCTCAAAATTTTTGGTAGGCATTGCACTCACTGTATGCCCTATAACTGTGTAGCCGAACTGCTCCTTTTTGTTACAGAAACATATCCTACAAGACATATGTGATTGACTGGCCTGATATTGATGTGAATGGTCCCTGTTCCTCCTGCTCCTTCTCCTTTGCCACTACCTCATCCATCATTTATCACCTGAAGCTTTGTTTTAATGGGAGTCATAGAACTGTGATAGTAGCAGGAAAACATCCAGAAATCCTCGGAGGAGGTAGGATATGCGCCAAAACGCTGACCACCTCAGGCCTAGCCGCTACTACATACATGCGCTTGCATTCCAAGAAAACAAAGCAGATGCTAACTTGTATCATCATCATCATGGTCCTCACCTTGGCACTCTCAACTCCCCTGATCGAGAAGCCAGGGCCCACCAGAGGAGTCTGGTTCTCTGGTGGTCTCGTCCAATGCTGCCCTAAAGCAGGCCGGGCTAAGAAAAGTGTGTGGGGGGAAGTTGACAGGAGAAATAGGGGCGGCTGGGGACCGTTTATGCAAGCAAGCAGTATGGTATTGCAGCCTGGGGGTGGGTGGGTGGCAGGTTGCATACTTGCGCTTGCATTGCAAGGAATGGGAGAGGTACAATTGAACACTGCCCTGGGACAAGGACTTGAACGGGTATAGTTGCAAGTCTGCAACGACAGGTGCAGGGTGGGAGGCATCTTCGCATGTACCATGAACAGGGGTTTGGCATGCACACACTACAGCGGAATAGGCTGTCCTTCCCACTAAATGCACTGGGGAGGGCACAGGTAATGTTTTGGTATACGCGCTTAATCTTATGTATAAGGCACAGAGGGACAAATGGGGGTGGCTGGGGACTGAGTTTGAATACCTCGCTGCCGAAGCAGCCATGAGGTAGTGGCCAGCTTCGGCCTCCTCCAAACTAAAAGGCCCCATTTCAAGTGCAAGCTAGCAGTATGGCATTGCAGCCTGGGGGTGGGTGGGTGGCAGGCTGCACACTTATGCTTGCATTCCAAGAAAACAAAGCAGATGCTAACTTTCATCATCATCATGCTCCTCACCTTGGCACTCTCAACTCCCCTGATGGAGAAGCCAGGGCCTACCAGAGGAGTCTGGTTCTCTGGTGGTCTCGTCCAATGCTGCCCTAAAGCAGGCTGGGCTAAGAAAAGTGTGTGGGGGGAAGTTGACAGGAGAAATAGGGGCGGCTGGGGAACGTTTATGGACACCCGGCTGCCCCCAGGCGGCTGGGGACCATGTGTGGACACCCGGCCGCGGGGCGGCTGGGGACCCAGTGTGGATGCCCGGCTACCTGGCGGCTGGGGACGGAGTATGGATTCCAGGCCGCCAACGCAGCCATGACGAGGTGGCCAGATTTCGCCTCCATATGCCTAAAAGGCCCAATTTCAAGTGAAAGCAAGCAAGCAGTATGGTATTGCAGCCTGGGGGTGGGTGGGTGGCAGGCTGCATACTTGCGCTTGCATTGCAAGGAATGGGGGAGGTACAATTGAACAATACCCTGGGACAAGAACTTGCACGGGGATAGTTGCAAGTCTGCATCTTCTGACGCGGCAAGGATCATTTCTGATGGGCACACTTTTAGGCAGTGACCTGGGTGTCAGAGATGCTTCCAGGGGTATTCCCCATGCTGTTCCCATGTATTTTCAGCACTGTATGCATGTGTCACACAGCACATGGTCAGATAAGGTTGTAAAATGTTAAAATGACATTTCCCGGTGAATGCATTTGTCACGGTTGAAAGCAATACAAAAGTGCAAAAACGTCTAAAAAATGCTACTTGTTAACATAGCCCAAGGTGTGGAGGAGTATTTTTTGGGGGGGTTATTTATTTTACCTTATACACAAGTCTTTACCCTGGAAAGGAAGTTCCTTAACATATTTCACAGGAAAGCAGTTTCAGTTTCATTTTTGAATGTTTTATTGTGAGCCCTTAAAAGTGGCTTAATACCTCTGACCACGTTGTTGACAGCAGTGACCTGGGCATCAGAAATGCTTCCTGGGGCGATCCCCATGCTGTCCCCATGTCATTTGAGCACTGTCACTATCGTTTTGGGCACTTGTTAGGCTTTTAAAAGACTGCCGTCAGTGCCGCGCCAAAAATGCTCAGGTCTCCCATAGACTAACATTGGGCTCGTTGCTCGGGTCGAGCACCCGAGTATCACGGCGAGCTCGGCCCGAGATTTGAGCACCCGAGCATTTTAGTGCTCGATCAACACTAGCGTGCACGGCTGCTGGTCCTCAAACCGGGTGGACCAATCGAAGCCCGGCGCGCCGTACACCCACTCAGGTGCTGGAGGTGGAGGCTCCGCGAGGGAACCCAGCAGAAGGTTCCTGACTTCAGTGCCTGGGAGTGGAGGTTCCGGGAGGGCAACAAGTGGAAGGTCCTCAGTCAGTGCCCGGGGGTGGAGGTTCCGGGCTGAGCAGCTGCTCCAGGGAGGGCATGGCGGGGTACGGAGAGTGTTGGTGTAGGAAGCCCAGGAGCAGGTCGGCGCTTGCAGCGCCCGGGACAGGGGATTTCTTCCCACCTGATCCTGTGCTGCACACGGCCTCCTGGTATTCAGCGGGTTCCGCTGGGTTGCCGCTGCTGGCATCCTGTGCTGCTCTACACCGTGCTGCAAACTTCTCCAACAGCTCGCTCCTCCACTTGGTAACTGCTGCTTGCTGGGCCCGGTCCACTTGTTGGCTCAGCTCCAGAATCTCACTCTGGAGGAACTCCGCGTCCTCCGGGGATAACTTACTGGCTTCTCCCTCCAGGGTGAGGGGGGTCGCTTGCCACGGCAGCAGGCCAGAGGCGGAGGCTTGATCCTGACTTCCGTCCATGTTGTCTGCCGGGTGCGGTCTGTCTAGGCTGGTTAAGACCACACCCTGTCTCCATTCCTTCTTTCCTCCTCCTCCTCTTTCGGGGGCGGTCCCATGGCAATCTGCTGTCGGTCACTCCTTGTGACGGCCTCCCTGCCTTGACGGACACATCTATGCGGACAGTCACAGTTGCAAGGGGCAGGGTATGCTTTTGGCGCCATTCTGGGACCCGGCCCACGATGGGAGGTTCCATACTGTTGTCTTTGATCACGCACATAATGGCGCCCGTTCTTCTGGGGCGGGCACCAGATTCAGTATCATTACACAGTTCTTTAGGCACACTTCACCCACCGATAACGGGTTGGTCACTTATCTTGTTCATGACTCCAGAGCTGACGCGCCCCCTGGCAGCTGGGCCTATGGATGCCGGTATAGGGGATATCACCGTGGCTGGCCCGGTCCGTGACCCAGGGCGGTCAGTAAAAAGGGGAAGATATTGGAGGATCTGGGGAAAGTGTTTGTGACGCCACCTGTGGAATGCAGCCAAAGAGAGCTGCCGCTGCGGAGCAGTCCTCTGGAGCTGATGTTACGGCAGCAGGGATGGTGTGGCTCTCCACAGGTAGAGCTTGCTCCTGGGCAGTGTAAGGCAGTGAAAGTTGCACTGGGCGTTGTAGTGCAGGGAGGGAAAGATGGCGCAGATAAAGAATGGACGGAGGCAGTGCGATGCAGTCATCCGAGTCTTTACTCACAGTTCTTATGACAGTTCCATTGGTGCACTGTACAGTTGTCAGCCTCCCCACGTCGCGCTGCGTTCACCAGGCAGGGGTTCAGCGCTTCCTCAGGTAGATTAGGAGCACCTGACAGAACTCCACTTTCTTTGTTCCTAGCTAGACAGTCTTCACACTAGGTCTGTCTCCCTCCTGCCCTGTGCTTCCCACTCTCAATCCCATTTGGGTGCTCTGAAGCCTCTCCTGTACGTTGGAGTTCCTGGACCTGCTTGTCCCTCACGGGGATTAGAATGAGGCTTCAGCAACTGACTATATAAGCCAGAAGCCTCCCAGCCAAGACCTGGAGTTACACGGCTGGACCAGGGGTCCGTCCCCTTCCTGCGGCTTACGATCCCTGTCTTCTGACAGATGCGGGGCATACGGGTGCCGTCCTGCACTCGCCGTACCCCCTAGGATCCCTTCCTTAGATCGGAGCCTACTCCTCTGCTCCCCTCCTGGGCCTCTAGCACTGGGCCCTGCTTGTGGAGCAGAGCTCCTAAAGAGACTCTGATCCCTGACTGTTCTCCACTGACTCCTCTACCGAACTCTCCTGCCACCCTAAAATGGCTCCCCTTTATATACCTACTACTATAGTGCTCCCTTAAACTACTTCCTCCACCCACACCCACTACTGGTTCCCCCTACCTCTGGGTTCCCCGTACTCCAGCCTGGGACAGGGCTCAGCAGTTGCGCTCATGCATGTTGCCCCTCCAGCCGGCCTGGAGCAGTGTAGTGTTGAATGTGGGTGTTGGGGTTCTGGGCAGCACTCCCTCCTTGTTATGTTCTGCTACCAGAGCTAAGGAAAGAGAGGAGATCTGTCCCTACGATAGAACTCAGCTGAATCCCTACGATGTAACAGGGAACCTGATCCTGCGATCAGACCTGCTAAAGTCCTAAGCTAGTCTGTACGGAGACCTATAGATGTGGGGAAGGAATCCCTACAAGTACTAAGGACTGGGAGGAAAATGGGACACCTCCTAACAGAAATAGTAGCAGACAGACGAACAAACAAAATATATAGAACATAGAGGTCCGTAGACCAAGCAAACTAACAGAGTTAGATACAGAGCACAGGCTAGCTAGAAAGTAGTTATACAATGAAGTCCAGCAAAGCCAGAAGGGCGGAGCAGGATAATATAGGCCAACAAGGTCATGTGACCAGCAAAGGAAAAAACCTAAGAGCAAGGTTCTAACAGTACCCCCCCTTCTAAGAGGATCCTCCGGATCCCCTAGGACCAGGCTTATCAGGAAATCTCCTGTGAAACGCTCTGATAAGTCTGGACGCGGAAACATCATCTGACCTCACCCAAGAGTTATCCTCGGGTCCGAAACCTTTCCAGGCCACAAGATACTGCAAGCTACCTCTATACCGTCTAGAGTTAAGGATGCGAGAAATTTCATATTCCCCGTCCTCCACCACCGGAGGAACAGAGGCAGAGGCGTCACCATCCGACACAACAGCTTTTTTTAACAGAGAGACATGAAATACCGGATTAATTCTCCAGGAGGTAGGAACCTCCAACCTAACAGCAGATTGGTTGACAACCTGGAGCACCTTAAAGGGCCCTACAAACTTGGGACCCAATTTCTTAGAAGGAATCCTCAACCGCAGATTCCTAGAGGACAACCAAACCATGTCACCAACAGCGAACAAAACCTCCTGTCGTTTCCTATCAAAGTAGTCTTTAGATTTTCTGTTGGCCTCCTGAAGATTACCACGCACATCCGTCCAAACTCTCTCCAAATCACCGGAAAAATTCTCCTCCTCAGGCACGGCAGATCCCAACTTGGAGAACGACCCAAACGACGGATGTCTCCCAGAACAACAAAAAAAAGGCGAACAACCAGCAGAAGAAGATGTATGATTGTTCAGAGCAAATTCAGCAAGTGGCAGAAACTCAGACCACCCCTCTTGATTGTCTGCCACAAAACAACGCAAGAACTGCTCAACATCCTGGTTTTTCCTTTCTGTCTGGCCATTAGATTCAGGATGATATCCAGACGAGAACGACAAATGAACTCCCAACCTGTCACAAAAGGCACGCCAAAAACGAGCCACGAACTGAGGACCCCTATCAGAAACAATGTCAGTAGGAACGCCATGAAGTCTGACAATTTCCTTGACAAAGGCCTTAGCGAGAGTTTTAGCGCAGGGCAGTTTGACGAAGGGAACCAAGTGACACATCTTGCTAAAACGGTCCACGACCACCCAGATGACAGTAAAACCCTCAGAGGGGGGAAGGTCAGTTATAAAGTCCATAGCCAAATGTGTCCAAGGAGCACTGGGAACCTCCAAAGGACAAAGCAACCCCGCAGCAGGAGTATGTGAGGACTTAGATCTAGCACATATAGTACATTGACGCACCCACTTAATGACTTCCTTCTGCCATC
Organism: Phyllobates terribilis; assembly: GCF_046119375.1. Lineage (NCBI taxonomy): Eukaryota > Metazoa > Chordata > Amphibia > Anura > Dendrobatidae > Phyllobates > Phyllobates terribilis. The sequence continues at coordinate 897,618 of NW_027363232.1, forward strand.
CAGGCCACCAAAAACTGCGACCCACCAGTCTCTTGGTCTCAGAGATTCCGGGATGACCTGCCAACCGAGATTCGTGACACTCAACAAACAAATCTCTCCTAAAGGTCCCAGGCACAAACAACCTCCCATGAGGAGTGTTAGATGGGGCATTCTCCTGTGCTTTAAGAATCTCATCTTCCAAAACGGAGTCCAAAGCAGCTATCACAACACCTTCTTGTAAAATGTTCTCCTCTTTCTCAGCACCGACTATGGGAGAAAAACTGCGAGACAAGGCATCCGCCTTAACATTCTTAGTACCAGGGATGTAAGTAACGGAGAAATTAAACCGCGAGAAAAACAGTGCCCACCTAGCCTGACGGGCATTCAGGCGCTTGGCAGCATCAAGATATATCAGATTTTTATGATCCATAAGAACCTGAACGGGAAATTCCGCACCTTCCAAGAAGTGGCGCCAGTGTTCAAATGCGAGTTTAATAGCCAATAATTCCCGATTACCAATATCGTAATTCAGTTCAGTCTCCGAAAATTTTTTTGAAAAAAAGGCACAGGGATGTAATCCATCCCCGTTATCCTGAGACAATACTGCGCCAACCCCCACAGAGGAAGCATCAACCTCAACCAAAAACGGCTTAGTCACATCAGGCTGCATAAGGATGGGAGCAGAGGTGAACCTCTCCTTGAGATACACAAAAGCTTCAATGGCCTCAGAAGACCACTGAACCGCATCAGCACCTTTCCTGGTGAGATCGGTCAGAGGTTTGACAATACTAGAAAAAATTTTTTATGAATTTTCTGTAATTGGCAAAACCCAAAAACCTCTGTATCGATTTCAAACCAATAGGCCTAGGCCATTCCTGTACAGCTTGAACTTTAACCGGGTCCATCTCAAAACCTTCGCTGGAGATAATGTAACCCAAAAAACTGATTCTCTGTACAGCGAACTCACATTTCTCCAGCTTAGCAAAAAGCGAATTGTCCATTAATAACTGTAATACCTCACGTACGCTCCGCCAATGAGACTCCAGATCCGGCGAATAAATCAAAATGTCATCCAAATACACAACCACATTTTTGCCGATCAAAGGTCTAAGGATGTCATTAATAAGATTCTGAAAAAATGCAGGAGCATTAGTAAGACCAAAAGGCATAATCAGGTTCTCAAAATGACCCACAGGAGTGTTAAAAGCAGTCTTCCATTCATCACCCTCCTTCATGTGCAACAGATTGTATGCCCCCTTAAGGTCAATTTTAGAGAACCACTTGGCCCCCATTAACTGGTTAAACAGATCAGGAATCAATGGCAGTGGGTAAGGATTGCGTACAGTAATTTTGTTAATCTCACGAAAATCCAGACAAGGACGTAAACCGCCGTCCTTTTTTTTTTTAAACAAAAAAAAATCCAACCGCCACAGGAGACTTAGAGGGCCTAATGTGACCGGCGGCCAAACTTGTCTGTATGTATTTCTCCAAAGCCTTCCTCTCAGGAATAGTAAGGTTAAATAAACGACTTTTAGGAAGAGTCGCTCCAGGGACAAATTCAATAGAACAATCATAGTCTCTATGGGGAGGCAAAACCTGCGATTCCTTCTCAGAAAACTCTCCAAAAATCCTGAATAGGAACAGGCAATTCTCCCCTATCCAAAGCTGCAATACGCCCGTTACAACACTTGTCATAACATTTATGGCTCCAGGATTTAATTTCACTGGTAGACCAATCCAGTACAGGATTGTGAAATTTTAACCAGGGCAATCCCAATATTACTGGAGAAGGCAAGTTATTCAAAACTACCAAATCCAATTTCTCATGGTGAACACCATTAATAGTGAGAGGAAATTCACAGACCTTGAGAGTAATATTCTTCAAAGGGGAACCATCCACAGAAACCACAGCAATGGGGGATGATAAAGGTTCGGGTTTTAAATTGAGTCTTTCCAAGAATCCCCCATCAATTACATTCAGAGTAGACCCACAATCGACAAACACCCGAAATTCCATTAATTTTTCCTGAGCAATCGTGGAAGCAGCTAAAAATACACCCTTGGAATTTAAACAGGCAATACGGGCATGACTGACCATTTTTTTTTCTTTCTTCATACGAAGCTCACAGCCTTTAATCAAATGACCAGATTTTCCGCAATAGAAACACAAGCCTTCAGAAAATCGACGGTCTTTTTCTTGAGAGCGAGGTGCCACCGATCCAATCTCCATCGGTTCACCACTGTTAGTACACACATTCTCATAACCAGAAACTGACATAGCAGAGGATTTGCTCTCATTAACCCTTGCACGCAGTCTCCTATCCACCCGTATAGCTAATTGCATAGCCTGTTGCAAATCTTCAGGTGTAGGATAAGCAATTAGCAGGTCTTTAACCCTTTCATTGAGCCCAGCAAGAAATAGACTTTTCAGAGCAGAATCGTTCCACCCTGTTTGAGTAGACAAACGACGGAAATGAGTACAATATTTTTCCACATTACCTGATCCCTGTTTCAAACGTCTCAACTCAGTCTCAGCTGATGCGACACGGTCAGGATCATCATATAATAGTTTTTTTTCTGCTTTGGGACTATCCACTGATCTGAAGCATGTATCACTAGGTTGCAAAGAAAAGGCCCACTCCTGAGGCTCTGTGCGCAAAAGTGACATTATGAACCCTATGCGCTGGGATTCATCCCCAGAGGACTTGGGTCTCAAACGAAAATACAATAAGCAAGCATTTTTAAATGAAAAAAATTCTCGGTGTTCACCAAAAAATAAATCCGGCAAACATACCTTAGGCTCCAAGAAATGTGCTCCAGGACAGTTACTCACGTGCTGACGGAGCTCTGCCACCTCCAGAGAGAGTCCCTGCAGGTGTTTAGCCAAATCCTGAACCGACACCATGATGGAACAGAAAAATCTTTCCTTAGAGAATTTGCAGGCTGGACTTACTGTTATGTTCTGCTACCAGAGCTAAGGAAAGAGAGGAGATCTGTCCCTACGATAGAACTCAGCTGAATCCCTACGATGTAACAGGGAACCTGATCCTGCGATCAGACCTGCTAAAGTCCTAAGCTAGTCTGTACGGAGACCTATAGATGTGGGGAAGGAATCCCTACAAGTACTAAGGACTGGGAGGAAAATGGGACACCTCCTAACAGAAATAGTAGCAGACAGACGAACAAACAAAATATATAGAACATAGAGGTCCGTAGACCAAGCAAACTAACAGAGTTAGATACAGAGCACAGGCTAGCTAGAAAGTAGTTATACAATGAAGTCCAGCAAAGCCAGAAGGGCGAAGCAGGATAATATAGGCCAACAAGGTCATGTGACCAGCAAAGGAAAAAACCTAAGAGCAAGGTTCTAACACTCCTCACCTGAGAGGAGACTCCACACCTCTGGGTGAGGTGCACTATCTCTGTGGTGACTGAACCATCAGGGGCACCACAATTACAAGTCCCATTGTTTTCTGTTTGATTAAAGTGGGCTAATATCTGGCTAATCTAGCTGCCCTAACAAATGTTCAGTTCAAATACCCGCTCCTTGTTCTCTAGGCACAAATTGCTTAGAGGCAGGCGATTACCCTCCTCCCCACAGAACACATGAGAACTCATCTGTATGTTGGGAGAGATGGCTGCTAGCCAAATAGTGTATGGCCAGGCCACAGCTATGCCACAAGGACTTGGCTGACTCCTTTTCAGTAGAGAGGAGCGGTGTTCGACTCGAACTGTTCGCCAATCTCAACTTCGAGCTGTTTTGGGCGGTGTTCGAGCCGTTCGGCGAACACGAACAATTTGAGAAAAATTCGGCTGTTCGAGGTTATGTTCGATAACTGTTCGTGCACCAAAATCATAACTGGATTTTTTCTCAGTAATGCTGAAAATTAATGTTAATACGCAGTTTGAGTGTACAGTGGGGTGGGGGGAGGGGCAGGGGATGGATCTCTGCATAAATAATGAAGATCTCCATTTTTTTTTCTCTTTCCCGCATTTACAGTAGGGAGGTGCAATCTGTCAGCCTATCAGCAGCGCACACACGGAGCGAACTGCTTTTTTTCACACAAGCAAGGGCATGTGTCATTGGCAGTGTATGTCACATGTCCTTGCCCTATAAGACCCAGCCATTTTCCCCGTCACCACCATTTTCTCACTGCTGCAGCTGTGTGTTAGATGGCACTGCTGTTGCTGTGTGCGCTATACTTTGTGTTACTTTCAAGCCAATTTTCGCACAAATCTACAGATGGCTTGGGAGTAGGGAATAGTTGTGATTGCAGTCCTTTTGAGGACTAGGTTACATCAGTTCCTATCACTTTTTGCCAGGCAGGTCTGTACTAGTGCTGTGCAAGTTTTTTTCACAGCATTTGGCTAAATCTAGCAAAGCAAATCCTTTTTGGCCTCTTGCAGTGTGTTAGTCAGTGGAGTAGCCTATCTGTGTTGCAAGCTACACCACCTGTGTATAGAATGCAATTTTTTTTACTGCACCTAGTGAAGGAAAACCTTTTGGGCATAGCATCATTCTATTAGTCCATCTATACTTACCTACACCAGGTTGGAAATTCAAAATAATTTTTATCTGCATCTAGCTCTGAAAAAAATGTTTGGCTTCGGCTTGTAGCAGCGTGTGGGACTTGTTCTATTAGTCCATCTATACTAACCTCCACCAGGTTGCAAATTCAAAATATTTTTTTTCTGCATCTAACCCAGCCAATACTTTTGGGCTAATACCACAGTTTGGCCACTCAGCTCTGCTCGGTTCCCATTCATTGTTTTTTGTGCAAACAACTCCAGAGTTGTCAATTAGTTAACCACCAAAATGAGTGGAAAAAGGCCTGCTGCTTGTGGAAAGGGGAATAGGCATGTTGGGAAGGGAAAGAAAGGTTGTATCCATGGGGTAGGTGTTAAAGCAACAGTAACATCTGCTGAAGAAAGACAATCTTCCAGCCAAACTAAGATGTCTACTTCTTTTAGCGGACAATGTGAGAAGATCCCTTTCTTACGGGCACGCCAATCGCTACAAATTCCAGATGAGGCACAAAAACAGCATGTGCTTCAACAGATATCAAGTGCTCCTTTAAGTGGGCTCTCCTCCACCTCAACTTCAACATCACAAATACTCCAGTCCTCAGAGGTGTCACCCCAATCGCACTTGCTTCCTCACAGCTCCCAAGTCTCCAGCTGCCCGTCTTAGTATGGGGTAACACAGATGGTGGAGTCTGCAGAGCTGTTTACTCATACTATAGCCTGGGAATCAGAGGTCGGCTCCAGAGCTTCTGTGAATCCAGACGAGGAAATGATCTGCACTGATGCCCAGAATCTTTGAGTCGGATCCAGGACCAGAGGCAGAAGGTTCTGACCATAATGTAGACCCTCGTTCCCAAACTGTAACTCCTGTTGGTGGAGACAATGAGGAAGACGATGATGAGACTCGTATACCTGATTGGAGCGACAACTTTAGTTTTTTGTCAGGGCAGGAAGAGGTTGGCTCTGAGGACGACGGGTGTGATAACACACAGGGTGGTGATGATGATGAGGTTGGAGATCCCACTTACTGTCAACCCACAGTTAGCCAGTCGATGAGGTCAGCAGAGGAGGTGGAGGAGGATGCTAGTGACGACGAGGTCAGGTTGCGCCTTCCTGGACAGACGTAGTACTGGAAGCACGTCAACAACTGCATCCTCAAACACAACTCTGCCTCTGACCACAAGTCGTGGTGGCTCTTCAGGTCGCATGGGTGCTAAGCCTTGCATAGCCTGGGCATTTTTTCAGATCGATAAGGATGACCCAACTTGTGTTATCTGTAACATTTGTCAGCAAAAGCTAAGTAGAGGCCAAAAAATACATAGTTTGAGCACTTCATGCATGAACCGGCACATGGATATGAAGCATAAATTGCAGTGGGAAGCTCACTGTGCTACAATGCGGCCTAGCCGGCCGGGCCAACCGCCGTCTGCCACATCTTGTGCATCCGCGGCCTCTTCATCCTCTGTGACTGGGGGGACAGCAGTCACACCTGTTTTGGGACGCAGACCTGCCACCTCTTTACCTGCAACAGCCAGCGTGATTGGCAGGTCATCATTTTCTTTGGAGGTGGAAACACCAGCTGGTGTTCAGCGCTGTCCGACATCGATAGCACCACCTTTGGATCAAGGCAACCTAACATGTCCGCCTGCATCTTCCTCACGGACCGGCAGTTTGCCGGGGACACCCTTCTTAACCTCGTCTAAGCACAGCAGCCAGCCCTCGGTCCCTCAGATGTGGACAAGTAAAAGACCATTTCCTCCTAGCCATGAGAAAGCTAAGGTTGAATTTCACCATCTGCAAGCTTTTGGCTACAGAAATGCTGCCTTTCCGCCTGGTGGACACAGAGGATTTTCGAGACCTTATGTCTGTCGCAGTGACCCAGTACCAGATGCCCAGTCGGCACTACTTCTCAAAGAAAGGTGTGCCTGCGCTCCTCCACCAGCATGTCGCACACAACATCACCGCTTCTTTGAGAAACTGTGTGTGACAGGGTGCATTTCACCATAGACACTTGGACGAGTAGGCATGGACAGGGGCGTTACATGTCGCTGACTGGGCTTTGGGTAACTATGGTGACAGCAGGACAAGGGGCTGCTGTCCAAGTCTTGCCGTCCCCATGAGTTGTGCGTCAATCCTCTTTATCTCGAAGTTCCTCCACTGCTTCTGCCTCCTCAACCTCCTCTTGGTCCTCCACCTGCACCCAAAGCCTGTCTGGTCATTCCACAAGCTTTCTAACTGCGCAGAAGGGATCCTGCACACCTCCTTACTATGCTGGCAGTAGGGCTCAACGTCATCAGGCGGTTTTTACTTTGAAATGTCTGGGAAATGTGAGTCATACAGCTGAGGAGTTGTGGTCAGCTCTGGAGAACCAATTTCATGAATGGTTGTCTCCACTGGACCTGAAACCAGGGAAAGTCGTGTGCGACAATGCTGCAAACCTGGGTGCGGCCCTTTGCCGAGGCAATGTCACACGCGTGCCTTGTATGGCTCACATGTTGAACCTGGTTGTCGAGCAACTTTTAGCCCACTATCCCGGACTAGATGGCCTTCTGCAGAGGGCACGGTCGCTGTGTGCTCACTTCCGCCATTCGCATCCCGCAGCTCAGCGACTTACATCTCTACAGAAGTCGTTGGGCCTGCCACTTCACCGGCTAAAATGCGATGTGCCTACCCGGTGGAATTCAACTCTGCACATGTTGCAGCGACTGTGGCAGCACCGACAAGCCCTGGTGCAATACGTTCTGACGTATAGCCTGGGCCAACGAGATCCAGAGGTGGGGCAAATCACGCTGGAGGAGTGGTCTCAGATCAGGGACCTATGCACCCTTCTGCACAGTTTTGAAATGGCGAAGATGTTTATTGCTGACGATGCCATTATCAGCATGACTATTCCGGTGATTTATATGCTGGAGCACATGTTAAACAGAATTCGGAGTCAGGTGGTGGCAGAAGAGGAGGTGGAGGAAGTAGAGGAGGAGGAGTTGCATGAGGAAGGGCTAACATCTGCAAGGTCCAGATGGTCGGCAGCACCAAGGCGGCAGGCATGTGAGGGTGGGGGAGATGGTTTTACCAGGGCGCATGGTAGCAGCCAAACTAGTGAGGAAGGTGCAGGAGTGGAGGACGAACTGATGGAAGACTCATCAGATGAGGGAGACCTTGATCACATTTCTGTTGTGCGAGGTTGGGGGGAGAGGGCAGAGGAAGGAAGCATGATTGTTACCTCGCCACCAACACAACAGGGACTTGGTGCTCCTGGATGCGCAAGACACATGAGTGCCTTCTTGCTGCACTACCTGCAACATGACCCTCGAATTGTGAGAATTAGAAATAATCCTGACTACTGGGTTGCCACACTCTTAGATCCCCGGTACAAAAGTAAATTTGCAGAAATTATTCCTGCCATAGAAAGATGCACGCATGCTGGAGTATCAGCAGAGACTGTTTCAGAATCTTACATGTGCTTTTCCACAAAACACTAGTGGTGCACGTAGTGAGTCTCACAGTTCCAACTTGCCAACCGTGGGACCGTCGAGTGTTCAGCACTCAAAACTTAACATAAACACAGTATCTGCTGGTAACATCAATTTTGCGGAATCATTTCACCACTTTTTTAGCCCATCCTTTGCAAGGCCACAGGAGACAAGAAGTCTGACATAGTCAACGCCTAGAGACGATGGTACAGGAGTATCTCCAAGTAAACATTGAAGCCATGACTGTGTCACTGGACCCTTGCTCTTTTTGGGCTTCCAATCTGGATAAATAGCCGGAGCTTGCCACTTACGCCTTGGAGATCTTGTCATGCCCCGCAGCCAGCGTTCTGTCTGAACGTGTGTTCAGCGCTGCTGGTGGTGTGCTGACAGATAAGCGCACGGGGCTCTCCACTGATAATGTAGACAGACTCACGTTCATAAAGATGAACAAATCATGGATCCGAAACGACTTTTCTACCCCTGTGTCATGCTGAGGAGAGTAAAAGCTTGATGATTTGTTAAAATCACCTCACCAACCGTTATAAGCTTTCAAATTACTAATCATGTTTATCTGTATCTTGGCTGGAAAATAATTTGGGCCTTGTAGCAGTTTACAGCACTGATTCTATTAGACCATCTATACTAAACTCCACCAGCTTTCAAATTAATAATAATTTTTTGCTGCATCTAGCCCAGAAAATAATTTTGGGGCTCCGAGATGCGCAAGACACATGAGTGCCTTCTTGCTGCACTACCTGCAACATGACCCTCAGATTGTCAGAATTCGAAATAATCCTGACTACTGGGTTGCCACACTCTTAGATCCCCCACACTCTACGATCAACCTTTTCATTTTAATAAAGAGCAAAAAAATGGTCATTTTTGGAATTATAAGCATTAGCCGGTTATTACAAACTGTAATCAAACAGTTTTCAGCTCAAAACTTTATTCTAGGTGATGTTACATTTGCACATAGGACCCCTTGTTCGAAAGGAGCTTCTGAACTCTCTCGTCCATTGAATTTGTCAGGTTTTGGATGGTTTCTGCTTCAATTGTTTTGCATGAGGACAGAATACCCTCCCAGAGCTGTTGCTTAGATGTGAACTGCCTCCCGCCATCATAGACACTCCTTTTGATGATGCTCCAGAGGTTCTCAATGGGGTTGAGGTCAGGGGAGCATGGGGGTCACACCATAAGTTTGTCCCCTTTTATGCCCATATCAGCCAGAGATGCAGATGTTATGTGCAGCATGAGACGGTGCATTATCATGCATGAAAATGATCTTGCTGCGGAATACACGGTTCTTCTTCTTGAACCATAGCAGGAAGTGCTGTTTGAGAAACTCCACATACATTATGGAGTTCATATTTACCCCTTCAGGGATCCTAAAGGGGCCGACAATCTCTCTCCCCATGATTCCAGCCCAAAACATTACTCCACCTCCTCCTTGTTGGTGCCGTAGCAGTGTTTGCATGGGGTGTCCATCAACCAGCCATCCTCCACTCCATCCATCTGGACCATCGAGCGTTGCACGGCACTCATCGGTGAACAAAACAGTTTTGAAGTCAGTCTTCATGTATTGTTTGGCCCACTGTAGCCCTTTCTGCTTGTGTACATTAGATAGAGGTCGACAGGATAACTTACGCACAGCTGCAAACCTCTGAGGACCCTGCATCTTGTTGTTCGGGGGACGTTGGAGGCACCAGCAGCTTCAAAAACTTGTCTGCTGCTATGACAAGGCTTTTTTGCCGCTGCTCTTTTAACCTGACGTAATTGCCTGTAGGAAAGAGTCCTCAATTTTCCCTTATCAGCACGCACACATGTGTACTGTGAATCAGCTTCATACTTCTTGATTATGCGATGATCAGGATGAAGTGTCTTGGCAATGTTGATTGTAGTCATGCCTTGACCTAAACAATCCACAATTTGTTGCTTCTCAGCAGCCGACACATCCTTTTTTCTTTCCCATTTTGGCAGAAAATGTAGGCTGCTTAATAATGTGGGACAGCCTTCTTAAGAAGTCTTGCCTTTCATTGGACACCCCTGCCAAACTAATTAGCACAGGTGTCTGCAATTGCTTACAGTGATATAAAGAGCCCTGACACACATCACCATCAATGAGTTTAACTGACAAACAAACAAATTCTTCCCTTATCACTCCTAAACACTTTTTGCATAATAATTTGGAACAGTGTACATGTGCTTTTCCACAAAACACCAGTGGTTCACGTAGTGAATCTTACAGTTCTAACTTGCCAACCGTGGTCTGTATGGAGTTGTTCAATAAAGGGCCCAAAATTAAGATAACATAGACGGGAGAGGTCTCTATGAATACGAATTCCTAAGTATTTGATACCCTGTGAGGGACAGGCAAAGGGAAAGTTGGACTGGATGGAATCCTGTATGGATTTGAGGAGGGAGACATCGAGGGCCTCAGACTTCGCTGCATTGATTTTAAAATTTGACCATGTAACAAAGTGATCTATTTCAGCCATAACAGCAGGGATGGATATATGTGATTGAGTGCTATATACTAGGACATCATGAGCAAATGCAGAGCACTTGTACTCTGTGCCTGCCACCTCAATCCACCTAATATTGGGGTTATGGCGAATTGATGAGAGCAGGTGCTCCATCACTAGGATGTATAAGAGAGGGGACAGAGGACATCCCTGCCTTGTCCCATTGGTGATTATGAAAGGTGATGAAAATGTTCCATTCATCTTCAGCCTAGGTGACGTATTGCGATACCAGGCTGTGATTTTGCCTATGAAAGGGTCCCCTAGATCCCTACCCCAAGCTTTTTAAGAGAATAATATATGGCGTGCCAGGAGACTCTATGGAATGCTTTCTCAGCATCCAACGAGAGTATCTAATTACAAATTTTTAACTGCATCTAGCCCAGGAAATACTTTGGACCTAGTAGCAGTGTCTGCTAGTCAGCGGATTATCCCAACTGTTAAGCAAGCTGCACCACCTGTAGTTTGGACGCTTAATTTTTTCAAAGGAAATGCCTCGGGCCCCCGGGACACTCAGTGAAGAGCATCGGGGAGGCACCCCAAGGCACAGGGCCTGGGACTGGCGGTAGGACGCCTTGCGGTGGACCGCCGAGCTCGATCTTATAAAAGCTTTTTAACTGCAGCAGCTTTAGTGGACGCTACTAGAGATGGAATTCCCGCGGCTGCTGGCATCAGACTTGCCCTCCAATAGATCCTTGTAAAAGGATTTAAAGTGTACTCATTCAAATTAGAGAGACAATTTAAATTAAAAAGCTTAGACCTGCCTCCACCGCAGGGGGGCTCGCTCGACCCACCAGCGGACAGGCACCAGTATTGGGAGAGGGTGCTAGCCGTCAGGGTCCACCGCAGCTCTGGCACAAACCCGGCGACACGGAGGTCGCACGGGCAGGAACGGACTGGCCGTGTTGGCTTCGCATTTTTTTGGCTTTAGAAGGGCATGACATGCCTATATCTGTGTCTCCCCCTCCTTTTACTCCTCCACCTCTTTTTCTTTTCGCATGACTATTTGTACTTGTCACTTTTCCATGTTAGTTGTGTCTACTGAGCAGTTTGTCAGCTTTTGGACACCTTTTGAAGGTGTTTTCTATGTGTTTTTGTTTGCCTGCCATTGGTTTTAACAGTGTTCGAAGGTGTTCGGCGAACATACGGGTGTTCGACGAACCGAACTCGAACACTACGGGGGTGGCTCAACACTACTTTTCAGATCCTATATGGAGAACCTAATGATAAACCCTGGATAAATGAAGCTTGTGACCTGGTTCCTGTTCCCCACTAGGTTTCTGGCACTTCTGATAAGACAGACGAGCAGCAGTACCCCGACACTGAAGTTTGTTCCCTACAATCCTGCAGGTAACTTTTCCACACTTTGCTGTACCTATTGCCTGCCATTAGCCACTGGCCATTACATTTAATTTTGAGCATCAGAATCAATTCTAATACTTGCATCTGAAGCTGGATGGGGTTAGTGAATTTGTCACCAGGATTTTGCTGCCCCATCTGAGAGCAGGGTGATTTAGGGGCAGAGACCCTGATTACAGTGATGGATCGCTTGGTGCAGTTCAGAGTAAGGCTATGTTCCCATGCTGTGGAAATGAAGCAGAAATTTTCTGCTTCATTTCTGCATGTCCTCTCCCGGATAAACGCATGCAGAATTGCCTTGAGTTTCTAATTGCACTGCAAAGGCAATTCCGCTTGCAGAAACGCAAAATTAATGAGCGTGCTGCGGATTTTTCCCCGCCGGAAAAACGCTGCGGAAAAAAACGCAGCATGGGCATTGAACTTGCGTAATCACATTGGGGACCATGGGGGGCGGATAACATAGCGCTAAAAAAGCCTTTACGCTGCGGAAATTCTGCAGCATATCCTCTTGAAAAACGCTTCGTGGGCACATACTCTAACTGTGTCTGCTGCAGATCTAATTCTCTGAATGCTGGGCTCTGTATAACCCCACCCACACCACTGATAGGCAGAAAGCTACCAATGCACAGTGTACAGAGCTATTCATCAGTTGTGGGGACAGGGTTGGACTACATGGCAGCAGCTTTACTAGTCCTCTGGTGGCAGTCTCCTGCTGGTGGAGGATCACTTATCAAAACTACATCAGTCAGCCCAGAGAGCAACACGTCGCTGGAATTGGGGATCTTTGTCCACACGTTGTGCTGTGCTCAGATCAGGTGGCAATAAACCTAGTGACATTCCCTTTGTCAGGCAAAATGTATTTTTGTCCTAGTTTTAAAAATGTTGAAAGGACAGCCAGAGATGTCTTAAATCTCCGTCCTCTGTTCACTTGGAAGGGACCTCCATAGAACTCTACTCTTGCTTCCCCCAAACAAGGAATTTTTATAACCGCCATAAACCTCAGCCCAGGGCAAGCATACTGGTTTACACTGGATTTCCCCTCCAAAGCCCTATTGTGTAACTGTACAAACTTTTAATGTCAAGTTTAATAATGCACATGACTGTCACAAACACATGGACCACATTTTTGGGATGCTCGCCTTTTTCCAGTTATGATGGTGTATCTTTCATAACTGGGAAACCACCAGAAACCTAGGAAATGGTTTCTTAGCTTCTGAACGTCATAGAAATATTATATTTGGTATCAATCTCCGTCAATATTGGTGACGGCAAACTTGCCTTTGGAAGTGCATTGAGGTGAAGGGTGTATTGCTGGAAAAGGGGAAAAAACAAAACAAAACCTCTTTAAATCTCTTAATTTGCGAGTGTGAACGAGCGGAGTGTGACCAGAGCGTAAGTGTGTGACTTATTTTTCAGTGACTTGGATTCAGGAAGTTTGGAAGGGAGGACTTTGGACTGAATTGCTGTCTGTATTTCATTAATTCTTTGCTTTTCTTTTTACTTAACATTCTGTCTATTGCAATCCCCATTAGGAAATGAGCTCCATTATTGACAATGCTATCCAGTGTACATCTTGCCACATGTATGCAATCCTGAACAGCCGGTCGTGGTTGCTTACTGCTGCGCGAGATGTGAGCACGTTGTGCGTTTGGAAGCCCAGATACTGGATATAAATGAGCAGCTGGCAACACTGAGATCCATTGACAACATGGAAAGGAGTCTGCTGCTCACTGAGCAGCCGCTCACTGGGGTAGATGTGGGGGAGGGTGGTAGTCTGGAGCTGCAGGACAGTGAGGCCGTTAGTTGGGTGACAGTTAGAAGGGGGGGTAGAGGGAAGAGTGCAAGGGAGGCTAGTCCTGATCTGGCACACCCCAATAAGTTTGCAAAATTGGCAGATGAGGGGAGTGATGGTACAGGGATAGCACTGCTGCAGCAAGGCATGTATCCTGAAAGCCGGAGGAGTGTCAGCTCCAGTAAAGAGGGAAATAGGAGAGTAGGGCAGGCCAGGCAGGTGCTGGTAGTGGGCGACTCAATTATTAGGGGAACAGATAGGGCAATCTGTCACAAAGACAGGGATCATCAAACAGTGTGCTGCCTAGCTGGCGCTCAAGTCCGGCACATCGCTGATCGGGTTGACAGATTACTGGGAGGGGCTGGTGAGGACCCAGCGGTCATGGTGCACATTGTCGTTTGTGCCAAAGTTAGAGGTAGGTTGAAGGTCCTTAAAGATGACTTCAGGGAATTAGGCTGCAAGCTGAAAGCAAGGACCTCCAAGGTGGTATTCTCTGAAATACTACCGGTACCACGTGCCACGCCAGAGAGGCAACGGGAGATTAGGGAGATAAATAAGTGGCTCAAGAACTGGTGTAGGAAGGAGGGATTTGAGTTCCTGGAGAACTGGGCCGACTTCTCAGTTGGCTACAGACTCTACGCTAGGGACAGACTGCACCTTAATGGGGAGGGTGCAGCTGTGCTGGGGGAGAAAATGGCTAGAAGGTTGGAGGAGTGTTTAAACTAGGGATTGGGGGGGGGGTATTCATTTTATAGGTGGGGAAGATAGTGCAGATAGTGACCTGGGCACAAATAAATTGGGGGTGGGGTTAGAACAGCCAATAAAGTAAGAAGGAATAGAGGTACAGAGAGATACATAAAATGCATGTACACTAATGCCAGAAGCCTCACCAACAAAATGGAGGAATTAGAATTAATTTTGTTGGAAAATAATTATGACATGGTAGGAATATCTGACACGTGGCTGGACGAGAGCCATGACTGGGCAGCTAATTTACAGGGCTATAGTCTGTTCAGAAATGACCGTACAAACAAGCGAGGGGGGGGGGTGTTTATATGTAAAATCATCCTTAAAACCTGTCTTGCGGGAGGATATATGTGAATCTAATGAAAATGTAGAGTCCCTGTGGGTGGAGATAAGGGGAGGGGGGAAAAATAATAAATTACTGATAGGGGTTTGTTATAAGTCTCCAAAAATAATGGAAGTAGCGGAGAATATCCTCGTAAAGCAAATAGATGAAGCAGCGACTCAAGGAGAAGTCATTATTATGGGAGACTTCAACTACCCTGAAATACGTTGGGGGACAGAAACATGTAGTTCAAGCAAAGGTAATAGGTTTTGACAACTATGAGAGACAATTACCTTTCACAACTGATTCAGGACCCAACAAGAAGGGGGGCACTGCTAGACCTAATATTAACCAATAGGCCAGACCGCATATCAAATATACGAGTTGGGGGTCACTTGGGTAATAGTGATCACAAAATAATACATTTTCATGTAACCTTTAATAAGATGTGTAGTAGAAGGGTTACAAGGACACTAAACTTCAGGAAGGCAAATTTCCAACGGTTGAGAGATGATCTTAGTGCAATAAACTGGGACGATATCCTGAGACATAAAGCTGCACAAAGCAAATGGGAGACATTTATTAACCTCCTGAATAGGACCTGTGCACAATATATACCCTTTGGGAATAAACATGCTAGAAATGGGAGGAAACCGCTATGGCTAAATAGAGCTGTAAGGGGCACTAAGTGACAAAAAGAAAGCATTTAGAGAACTAAAGCATGTAGGTAGTGATGAGGCATTAAATAAATATAGAAAATTAAATAAATTATGTAAAAAGCAAATCAAGGCGGCAAAGATTGAGGCAGAGAGAATCATTGCCAGAGAAAGTAAAAATAACCCCAAAATATTCTTTAACTACATAAATAGTAAACAACTAAAAAATAATAGTGTTAGCCCCCTTAAAAATAGTCTGGGTGAAATGGTGGATGAGGATGAGGAAAAAGCCAATATGCTAAATGATTTTTTTTTCAACCGTATTTACACAAGAAAATCGCATGACAGAAAACATGATTAGTGATAACAAAAATTCTCCAGTAAATGTCACTTGCTTAACCCAGCAGGAAGTACGGCGGCGTCTAAAAATCACTAAAGTTGACAAATCCCCAGGCCCAGGTGGGATACACCCGCGAGTACTGCAGGAATTAAGTAACGTCATAGATAGACCATTATTTTTAATCTTTAAAGATTCAATAATAACAGGGTCCACACGACTGGCGTATAGCAAATGTGGTGCCAATATTCAAAAAGGGGACAAACTGAACTTGGAAATTTATAGGCCAGTAAGCTTAACCTCTACTGTGTGTAAAATCCTGGAGGGTTTCCTAAGAGGTGCTATAATAGAGTATCTGAAGAAGAATAACCTCATGACCCAATATCAACATGGATTTACGAGGAACCGTTCCTGTCAAACTAATCTGATCAGTTTTTATGAGGAGGCAAGTTCGGGACTGGACCAAGGAAATGCAGTGGATGTTGTGTATATGGACTCTTCAAAAGCTTTTGATATGGTTCCACACAAAAGGTTGATACATAAAATGAGAACAATGGGGATAGGGGAAAATATATGTATGTGGGTTAAGAATTGGCTCAGTGATAGGAAACAAAGGGTGGTTATTAATGGAAAACACTCAGACTGGGTCTCAGTTAACAGTGGGGTACCACAGGGGTCAGTATTGGGCCCCCTTCTTTTTAACATATTTATTAATGACCTTGTAGGGGGCATACAGAGTAATATTTCAATATTTGCAGATGACACTAAACTCTGCAGGGTAATCAATACAGAGGAGGACAATTTTATATTACAGGAGGATCTATGTAAACTAGAAGCTTGGGCTGATAAATGGCAAATGAGCTTTAATGGGGATAAATGTAAGGTAATGCACTTGGGCAGAGGAAATAAAATGTATAATTATATGCTTAATTGTAAAACACTGGGCAAAACTGTAACTGAAAAAGACCTGGGTGTATTGGTGGACGACAAGCTCACGTTTAGTGGCCAGTGTCAGGCAGCTGCTGCAAAGGCAAATAAAATAATGGGATGCATTAAAAGAGGCATAGATGCTCATGAGGAGAACATAACTTTACCTCTATACAAGTCACTAGTGCGACCACACTTAGAATACTGTGTACAGTTCTGGTCTCCGGTGTATAAGAAAGACATAGCTGAACTAGAGCGAGTGCAGAGAAGAGCGACTAAGGTTATTAGAGGACTGGGGGGTCTGCAATACCAAGACAAGTTATTACACTTGGGGTTATTTACTGTGGAAAAAAGAAGGCTTAGAGGTGATCTTATTACTATGTACAAGTATATGAGGGGACAGTACAAAGACCTTTCTACTGATCTTTTTACTCTGAGGCCTGAGACGGGGACAAGGGGGCATCTTCTACGTCTGGAGGAAAGAAGGTTTAATCATAATCACAGACGGGGATTCTTTACTGTAAGAGCAGTGAGACTATGGAACTCTCTGCTGCATGATGTTGTAACGAGTGATTCACTTTTTAAATTTAAGAAGGGCATGGATGCCTTTCTTGAAAAGTATAATATTATAGGTTATAAATACTAGATTCCTTGATAGGGCGTTGATCCAGTGAACTAGTCTGATTGTCGTATGGAGTCGAGAAGGAATTTTTTTCCCCAATGTGGAGCTTAGTGTTTTCCACATGTTTTTTTTTTTCCCTTCCTCTGGATCAACATGTTAGGCTATGGGTTGAACTAGATGGACTTAGTCTTCCTTCAACCTTAAAAAAAAAAATAAAAAAATGATGTATTCATCTTGGATGTGGGGCTCCCCCATACCAAGATATGGAAGATGAAGGATTTTTATGTCTTGTGCAGCTGGGTGGGTTCACAAAACAGAGCCCCCGTGTGAGGTAAACAACATGGGTGTGTCCTAGTGTTTTGCCTCCTTACTAAAAACCAGAATGTCCATGTTGGCTCATTCCAACCCAGGGACGTCAGATGCAAGCAGTCCTCGCTGCGTGGAGGAATCACACCTAATTTCCGGGGAGCCGTTCCCGCCACAGAATCTGAGACCATCACCTCGTGGCGCAGGTTTTGCTATTATTTACCCCTTTTATTTTAATAACTGTTTTATGCATATATGTAAATTCTTTTATAAAATCTTGTATATCTTTTGTAAACACTGCCAACTTTCGGGAGTAAATTATTATTTACCAGCTTCGTTCTTCTTGTCCTATGTCGAGCAAACACGTTCCTCACCCGCTAATTCACGTTACCGAACGGGTACCCGATCCACCTGTTAAGAGATCGGTGGTGGCAGCATACGGTGTATTTATGTGATATTGTGGTTGAGGGTGGTGGGATTGAGGTATATATACGTTCCTGGACGGAACTGGTGGTATATATACGTCCTGTCACATCACGTGCCACAATAGTCGACATAAATGAGAGCAGCTGCGCCCTGTTGCTTATCCTCAGTCAATACCGTGTTTGACCAGCAGGATAAGGGGGCGCCAGAAGGCTGCAAAGTCTGACTAAGTTTTCCTGACACCCTTTAAATGCAGTTTAGGGCCATCTCTGTTGCACTCTTACTCTCTATTAGCTGCAGTGTCCCATCTGCCTAATGCTGCCACAGATCTCATGGCTGCAGTATCCAGATCTTCAGCAACTTGCTGACATCGTGTCAGTTAATCCAATGAGTGTTTGCAGTGACAGCAATGTCTGTTAGCTGGGTTTCTGATGCTGCTCAGTTGTGGAGGAGAGCAGACAGATGTCAGTGTGGTGTTCGGAGGCTCCTGAGGCCCCTGCACATGACCTCATGAGTGCCAGAGATCCAGCATGTGATCTTGTGATCTTGTGGTCTTGGGCTCCAGTATACAGGTGGGACTTTGCAGCTATTTGGGTGGGCGGGGGAGAAGGGCACAACACTGACGTGTGCAGTGAAGGTGGTTAAAGTTCATTGACGCTAGATGACTCATTTTGGTGCATTGACCCCATAGGCAAACTAGGAATGTCAAAGAACCAATCAAGAACAACCGAACAAAATTGTCAAATTATGCATAAATAGGAAATTAAAAAACCTATAATAAATACACTGTCAAGTAAGACACCCTAGAGACAGGCACTCACACCAATGTACATACAATAGTTAAAATCGAAAAATATAGAATAGATGTATACTACCAGGAGTAGTTCTAGAACCACCCACCAGGGGTAGTTCTAGAAGCGCCCACCAGGAGCAGTATTAGAACCGCACACTAGAAGAAAGTTCTAGAACCGATCATGGCACCAGGGGTAGTTCTAGAACCGCCCTCCAAGGGTAGTTATAGAAGATCACATCGGCATCAGGGGTAGTTCTAGAACTGGACACTAGGAGTACTTCTAGAAGTGCCCACGAGGGGTAGTTCTAGAAGTGCCCACGAGGGGTAGTTCTAGAAGTGCCCACGAGGGGTAGTTCTAGAAGTGCCCACGAGGGGTAGTTCTAGAAGTGCCCACGAGGGGTAGTTCTAGAAGTGCCCACGAGGGGTAGTTCTAGAAGTGCCCACGAGGGGTAGTTCTAGAAGTGCCCACGAGGGGTGGTTCTAGAAGTGCCCACGAGGGGTGGTTCTAGAAGTGCCCACCGGCACCGGGAGTATTTCTAGAACCGTACACCAGCAACGAGGGTAGTTCTAGAACTGCCCACCAGGGGTAGTTTTGGAACTACTCACGGCACCAGGGGGTGGTTCTAGAAGCACCCACCAGGAGCAGTATTAGAACCGCACACTAGAAGTTCTAGAACCGCTCACGGCACCGGGAGTAGTTTTACAAACGCCCATCGGCACCGGGGGTTGTTCTATAAACGCCCACCAGGAGCAGTATTAGAACCGCACACTAGAAGTTCTAGAACTGCTCACAGCACTGCGGGTAGTTCTAGAACTGCACACCGGGTGTAGCTCTAGAAGCGCCCGATGGCAACCCAGGGGTAGTTCTAGAACCGTCCATCGGCACCGGGAGTAGGTCTAGAACTGCACACTAAGAGTACCTCTAGAAGCGCCCATCAGGGGTAGTTTCAGAACCGCTCACCGGCACTAGGTGTAGTTCTAGAAGCACCCCCAGGGGTAGTTCTAGAGCTGCACACTAGGAGTAGTTTTAGAAGAGCTCACCGGCACCAGGGGTATTTCTAGAACTGCTCACTAGAGTACTTCTAGAACCACCTACCAGGAGCATTATTAGAACTGCACACTAGTAGAAGTTCTAGAACCACTCACAGCACCAGGGGTAGTTTCAGAACCACCCACCAGGGGTAGTTCTAGAACCGTCCACCGGCACCAGGTGTAGATTTAAAAGCGCCCACCAGGAGCAGTATTAGAACCGCACACTAAAAGAAGTTCTAGAACTGCTCACGGCAACAGGGGTAGTTCTATAACCGCCCACCAGGTGTAGCTCTAGAACCGCCCACAGACACCAGGGGTAGTTCTAGAAGCGCTCTCTATGGGTAGTTCTAGAACCCACACGGGCACAAGGGGTAGTTCTAGAACTGCATATTAGCAGTAGTTCTAGAACTGCACATTAGAGGTAGTTCTAGAATCGCCCACCTGCATCGGGGGCAGTTCTAGTAGCGCCCACCAGGGGTAGTTCTAGTAGCGCCCACCAGGGGTAGTTCTAGTAGCGCCCACCAGGGGTAGTTCTAGTAGCGCCCACCAGGGGTAGTTCTAGTAGCGCCCACCAGGGGTAGTTCTAGTAGCGCCCACCAGGGGTAGTTCTAGTAGCGCCCACCAGGGGTAGTTCTAGTAGCGCCCACCAGGGGTAGTTCTAGTAGCGCCCACCAGGGGTAGTTCTAGTAGCGCCCACCAGGGGTAGTTCTAGTAGCGCCCACCAGGGGTAGTTCTAGTAGCGCCCACCAGGGGTAGTTCTAGTAGCGCCCACCAGGGGTAGTTCTAGTAGCGCCCACCAGGGGTAGTTCTAGTAGCGCCCACCAGGGGTAGTTCTAGTAGCGCCCACCAGGGGTAGTTCTAGTAGCGCCCACCAGGGGTAGTTCTAGTAGCGCCCACCAGGGGTAGTTCTAGTAGCGCCCACCAGGGGTAGTTCTAGTAGCGCCCACCAGGGGTAGCTCTAGTAGCGCCCACCAGGGGTAGTTCTAGAACCCCCCCACGGGCACCAGGGGTAGTTCTAGAACTGCATATTAGCAGTAGTTCGAGAACTGCACACTAAGAGTACTTCTAGAAGCGCCCACATGGAACAGTATTAGAAACGCACACTACACTGCGGGTAGTTTTATAATCGCCCACCAGGGGTAGTTCTAGAAGCGTCCACCAGGAGCAGTATTAGAACCGCCCACCACGGGTAGTTCTAGAAGCGCCCACCTGGAGTCGTTCTAGAAGTGCACTCTGGCACCAGGGATAGTTCTAGAAGCGCCCACCGGCACCAGGGGTAGTTCTAGAACTGCATACTAGGAGTACTTCTAGAACCGCCCACCAGGGTTAGTGCTAAAAGCGCCCACCAGAAGCAGTATTAGAACCGCTCATGGCACCAGGGGTGGTTCTAGAACTGCCCGCCAGGGGTGGTTCTAGAACTGCCCGCCAGGGGTGGTTCTAGAACTGCCCGCCAGGGGTGGTTCTAGAACTGCCCGCCAGGGGTGGTTCTAGAACTGCCCGCCAGGGGTGGTTCTAGAACTGCCCGCCAGGGGTGGTTCTAGAACTGCCCGCCAGGGGTGGTTCTAGAACTGCCCGCCAGGGGTGGTTCTAGAACTGCCCGCCAGGGGTGGTTCTAGAACTGCCCGCCAGGGGTGGTTCTAGAACTGCCCGCCAGGGGTGGTTCTAGAACTGCCCGCCAGGGGTGGTTCTAGAACTGCCCGCCAGGGGTGGTTCTAGAACTGCCCGCCAGGGGTGGTTCTAGAACTGCCCGCCAGGGGTGGTTCTAGAACTGCCCGCCAGCACAATGGGTAGTATTAGAACCGCAATCTAGAATAATTTCTAGAACCGATCATGGCACCATGGGTAGTTCTAGAAACGCACACAGACACCAGGGGTACTTCTAGTACTGCACACTAGGAGCACTTCTAGAACCGCCCACCAAGGGTAGGTCTAAAAGCGCCCACTAGGAGCAGTATTAGAACCGCACACTAGAAGTTCTAGAACCGCTCACGGCACTGGGGGTAGTTCTAGAACGGAACACTAAGAGTACTTCTAGAAGCGCCCACAAGATGTAGTTCTAGAAGCGCCCACCTGGAACAGTATTAGAACCGTACACTACACTGTGGGTAGTTCTATGACTGGCCACCAGGGGTAGTTCTATGACTGGCCACCAGGGGTAGTTCTATGACTGGCCACCAGGGGTAGTTCTATGACTGGCCACCAGGGGTAGTTCTATGACTGGCCACCAGGGGTAGTTCTAGAAGCGCCCATCGGCACCAGTAGTTTCAAAACCACCCACCAGGGGTAGTTCTTGAAGTGCCCACCAGTACAATGGGTAGTACTAGAACTGCCCACCAGCACAATGGGTAGTACTAGAACTGCCCACCAGTGATAGTATTAGAAGCGCCCACCAGGAGCAGTATTAGAACCGCAATCTAGAAGAAGTTCTACAACCGATCATGGCACCAGGGGTAGTTCTAGTACTGCACACTAGGAGTACTTCTAGAACCGCCCACCAAGGGTAGGTCTAAAAGCGCCCACCAGGGGTAGTTCTAGAAGCGCCCATCGGCACCGGGGGTAGTTCTAAAAGTGCCCACCAGGAGCAGTATTAGAACTGCACACTAGAAGTTCTAGAACTGCTCACGGCACTGCGGGTAGTTCTAGAACTGCACACTAGGAGTACTTCTAGAAGCGCCCACCGGGAGTAGTTCTAGAAGCGCCCACCGGGGGTAGTTCTAGAGCTGCACACTAGGAGTGGTTCTAGAAGAGCCCACCGGCACCAGGGATATTTCTAGAACTGCTCACTAGAGTACTTCTAGAACCACCTACCAGGAGCATTATTAGAACTGCACACTAGTAGAAGTTCTAGAACCACTCACAGCACCAGGGGTAGTTTCAGAACCACCCACCAGGGGGTAGTTCTAGAACCGTTCACCGACACCAGGTGTAGATCTAGAACCGCCCACCGGCACCAGGGGTAGTTCTAGAACTGCATACTAGGAGTACTTCTAGAACCGCCCACCAGGGGAAGTTCTAAAAGCGCCCACCAGGAGCAGTATTAGAACCGCACACTAAAAGAAGTTCTAGAACTGCTCACGGCACCAGGGGTAGTTCTATAACCGCCCACCAGATGTAGCTCTAGAACCGCCCACAGACACCAGGTGTAGTTCTAGAACTGCACACTAAGAGTACTTCTAAAAGCGCCCACCAGGGGTAGTTCTAGAAGCGCCCACCGGAGGTAGCTTCAGAACCGCTCACCGGCACTAGGTGTAGTTCTAGAAGCACCCCCTAGGGGGAAGTTCTAGAACTGCACACTAGGAGTAGTTCTAGAAGAGCCCACCGGCACCAGGGATATTTCTAGAACTGCTCACTAGAGTACTTCTAGAACCACCTACCAGGAGCATTATTAGAACTGCACACTAGTAGAAGTTCTAGAACCACTCACAGCACCAGGGGTAGTTTCAGAACCACCCACCAGGGGTAGTTCCAGAAGCACCCTCCGGCACCAGGGGTAGTTCTAGAACTGCATACTAGGAGTACTTCTAGAACCGCCCACCAGGGGAAGTTCTAAAAGCGCCCACCAGGAGCAGTATTAGAACCGCACACTAGAAGAAGTTCTAGAACTGCCCACCAGGACTAGTTCTAGTACCGCTCACGGTACCAGGGTAGTTCTAGAACTGCACACGGAGTACTTCTAGAAGCACCCACCAGGTGTAGTTCTAGTAGCGCCCACCAGGGGTAGCTCTAGAACCCCCCACGGGCACCAGGGGTAGTTCTAGAACTGCATGTTAGCAGTAGTTCGAGAACTGCACACTAGAGGTAGTACTAGAACCGCCCACCTGCACCAGGGGTAGTTCTAGAACCGCACACTGAGTACTTATAGAAGCACCCACAAGATGTAGTTCTAGAAGCGCCCACCTGGAACAGTATTGGAACCACACACTACGGGTAGTTCTAGAAGCGCCCACCAGGGGTTTTCTAGAAGCGCCCATCGGCACCAGTAGTTTCAGAACCACCCACCAGGGGTAGTTCTAGAAGTGCCCACCAGCACAATGAGTAGTACTAGAACTGCCCACCAGTGATAGTATTAGAAGCGCAATCTAGAAGAAGTTCTACAACCGATCATGGCACCAGGGGTAGTTCTAGAAGCGCACACCGGCACCAGGGGTAGTTCTAGTACTGCACACTAGGAGTACTTCTAGAACCGCCCACCAAGGGTAGGTCTAAAAGCGCTCACCAGGAGCAGTATTAGAACCGCACACTAGAAGTGCTAGAACCGCTCACGGCACCAGGGGTAGCTCTAGAAGCGCCCATCGGCATCGGGAGTAGTTCTAGAACTGCACACTAAGAGTACTTCTAGAAGCGCCCAGCGGGGGTAGTTTCAGAACCGCTCACCGGCACTAGGTGTAGTTCTAGAAGCGCCCACCGGGGGTAGTTCTAGAAGCGCCCACCGGTGGTAGTTCTAGAACTGCACACTAGAAGTTCTAGAACTGCTCACGGCACTGCGGGTAGTTCTAGAACTGCACACTAAGAGTACTTCTAGAAGCGCCCACCGGGGGTAGTTTCAGAACCGCTCACCGGCACTAGATGTAGTTCTAGAAGCACCCCCAGGGGTAGTTCTAGAGCTGCACACTAGGAGTGGTTCTAGAACCGTCCACCGGCAGCAGGTGTAGATCTAGAACTGCATACTAGGAGTACTTCTAGAACCGCCCACCAGGGGAAGTTCTAAAAGCACCCACCAGGAGCAGTATTAGAACCGCACACTAAAAAGTTCTAGAACTGCTCACGGCACCAGGGGTAGTTCTATAACCGCCCACCAGATGTAGCTCTAGAACTGCCCAGACACCAGGTGTAGTTCTAGAACTGCCCACCAGGAGTAGTTCTAGTACCGCTCACGGCACCGGGAGTAGGTCTAGAACTGCCCATCAGGGGTAGTTCTAAAAGCGCCCACCAGGGGTAGTTCTAGAAGCACCCACCAGAGGTAGCTTCAGAACCGCTCACCGGCACTAGGTGTAGTTCTCGAAGCGCCCACGAGGGAGTAGTTCTAGAAGAGCCCACCGGCACCAGGGGTATTTCTAGAACTGCTCACTAGAGTACTTCTAGAACCACCTACCAGGAGCATTATTAGAACTGCACACTAGTTGAAGTTCTAGAACCACTCACGGCACCAGGGGTAGTTCTAGAACTGCATACTAGGAGTACTTCTAGAACCGCCCACCAGGGGAAGTTCTAAAAGCGCCCACCAGGGGTAGTTCTAGAACTGCATGTTAGCAGTAGTTCGAGAACTGCACACTAGAGGTAGTACTAGAACCGCCCACCTGCACCAGGGGTAGTTCTAGAACCGCACACTGAGTACATATAGAAGCACCCACAAGATGTAGTTCTAGAAGCGCCCACCTGGAACAGTATTAGAACCGCACACTACACTGCGGGTAGTTCTAGAAGCGCCCACCAGGGGTAGTTCTAGAACTGCATATTAGCAGTAGTTCTAGAACCGCCCACCTGTATCAGGGGTAGTTCTAGAACCGCACACTAAGAGTACTTCTAGAAGCGCCCAAGAGATGTAGTTCTAGAAGCGCCCACCTGGAACAGTATTAGAACCGCACACTACACTGCGGTTAGTTCTAGAAGCGCCCACCAGGGGTAGTTCTAGAAGCGCCCACCAGCACCAGAGGTAGTTCTATGACTGCCCACCAGGGGTATTTCTAGAAGAGTCCATCGGCACCAGTAGTTTCAGAACCACCCACCAGGGGTAGTTCTAGAAGTGCCCACCAGCACAATGAGTAGTACTAGAACTGCCCACCAGTGATAGTATTAGAAGCGCCCACCAGGAGCAGTATTAGAACCGCAATCTAGAAGAAGTTCTACAACCGATCATGGCACCAGGGGTAGTTCTAGAAGCGCACACCGGCACCAGGGGTAGTTCTAGTACTGCACACTAGGAGTACTTTTAGAACCGCCCACCAAGGGTAGGTCTAAAACCGCTCACCAGGAGCAGTATTAGAACCGCTCACGGCACCAGGGGTAGTTCTAGAACGGGACACTAGGAGTACTTCTAGAAGCGCCCACCAGGGGTAGCTCTAGAAGCGCTCATCGGCACCGGGGGTAGTTCTAGAACTGCACACTAAGAGTACTTCTAGAAGCGCCCAGCGGAGGTAGTTTCAGAACCGCTCACCGGCACTAGGTGTAGTTCTAGAAGCGCCCGACGGCACCGGGGGTAGTTCTAAAAGCGCCCACCAGGAGCAGTATTACAACTGCACACTAGAAGTTCTAGAACTGCTCACGGCACTGCAGGTAGTTCTAGAACTGCACACTAGGAGTACTTCTAGAAGCGCCCGTGAGGGGTAGTTCTAGAAGCGCTCCCAGGGGCAGTTCTAGAGCTGCACACTAGGAGTGGTTCTAGAACCGTCCACCGGCACCAGGTGTAGATCTAGAACCGCCCACCAGGGGTAGTTCTAGAAGCGCCCACCGGCACCAGGGGTAGTTCTAGAACTGCATACTAGGAGTACTTCTAGAACCGCCCACCAGGGGAAGTTCTAAAAGCGCCCACCAGGAGCAGTATTAGAACTGCACACTAAAAGAAGTTCTAGAACTGCTCACGGCACCAGGTGTAGTTCTATAACCGCCCACCAGGAGTAGGTCTAGAACTGCACACTAAGAGTACTTCTAAAAGCGCCCACCAGGGGTAGTTCTAGAAGCGCCCACCAGAGGTAGCTTCAGAACCGCTCACCGGCACTATGTGTAGTTCTAGAAGCGCCCACGAGGGATAGTTCTAGAAGAGCCCACCGGCACCAGGGGTATTTCTAGAACTGCTCACTAGAGTACTTCTAGAACCACCTACCAGGAGCATTATTAGAACTGCACACTAGTAGAAGTTCTAGAACCACTCACGGCACCAGGGGTAGTTTCAGAACCACCCACCAGGGGTAGTTCCAGAAGTACCCACCGGCACCAGGGGTAGTTCTAGAACTGCTCACGGCACCAGGGGTAGTTCTATAACCGCCCACCAGATGTAGCTCTAGAACCACCCACAGACACCAGGTGTAGTTCTAGAACTGCACACTAAGAGTACTTCTAAAAGCGCCCACCAGGGGTAGTTCTAGAAGCGCCCACCGGGGTTAGTTCTAGAAGCGCCCACCGGGGTTAGTTCTAGAAGCGCCCACCGGGGTTAGTTCTAGAAGCGCCCACCGGGGTTAGTTCTAGAAGCGCCCACCGGGGTTAGTTCTAGAAGCGCCCACCGGGGGGTAGTTCTAGAAGCTTCCATCGGCACCGGGAGTAGTTCTAGAACTGCACACTAAGAGTACTTCTAGAAGCGCCCACCGGGGGTAGTTCTAGAACTGCACACTAAGAGTACTTCTAGAAGCGCCCACCGGGGGTAGTTTCAGAACCGCTCACCGGCACTAGATGTAGTTCTAGAAGCACCCACGAGGGGTAGTTCTAGAAGCACCCCCAGGGGTAGTTCTAGAGCTGCACACTAGGAGTGGTTCTAGAACCGTCCACCGGCAGCAGGTGTAGTTCTAGAACTGCATACTAAGAGTACTTCTAGAACCGCCCACCAGGGGAAGTTCTAAAAGTGCCCACCAGGAGCAGTATTAGAACCGCACACTAAAAGAAGTTCTAGAACTGCTCACGGCACCAGGGGTAGTTCTATAACCGCCCACCAGATGTAGCTCTAGAACCGCCCACAGACACCAGGTGTAGTTCTAGAACTGCACACTAAGAGTACTTCTAAAAGCGCCCACCAGGGGTAGTTCTAGAAGCGCCCACCGGAGGTAGCTTCAGAACCGCTCACCAGCACTAGGTGTAGTTCTAGAAGCACCCCCTAGGGGGAAGTTCTAGAACTGCACACTAGGAGTAGTTCTAGAAGAGCCCACCGGCACCAGGGATATTTCTAGAACTGCTCACTAGAGTACTTCTAGAACCACCTACCAGGAGCATTATTAGAACTGCACACTAGTAGAAGTTCTAGAACCACTCACAGCACCAGGGGTAGTTTCAGAACCACCCACCAGGGGTAGTTCCAGAAGCACCCTCCGGCACCAGGGGTAGTTCTAGAACTGCATACTAGGAGTACTTCTAGAACCGCCCACCAGGGGAAGTTCTAAAAGCGCCCACCAGGAGCAGTATTAGAACCGCACACTAAAAGAAGTTCTAGAACTGCTCACGGCACCAGGGGTAGTTCTATAACCGCCCACCAGATGTAGCTCTAGAACCGCCCACAGACACCAGGTGTAGTTCTAGAACTGCACACTAAGAGTACTTCTAAAAGCGCCCACCAGGGGTAGTTCTAGAAGCGCCCACCGGCACCAGGGGTAGTTCTAGAACTGCATACTAGGAGTACTTCTAGAACCGCCCACCAGGGGAAGTTCTAAAAGCGCCCACCAGGAGCAGTATTAGAACTGCACACTAAAAAGTTCTAGAACTGCTCACGGCACCAGGTGTAGTTCTATAACCGCCCACCAGGAGTAGGTCTAGAACTGCACACTAAGAGTACTTCTAAAAGCGCCCACCAGGGGTAGTTCTAGAAGCGCCCACCAGAGGTAGCTTCAGAACCGCTCACCGGCACTATGTGTAGTTCTAGAAGCGCCCACGAGGGATAGTTCTAGAAGAGCCCACCGGCACCAGGGGTATTTCTAGAACTGCTCACTAGAGTACTTCTAGAACCACCTACCAGGAGCATTATTAGAACTGCACACTAGTTGAAGTTCTAGAACCACTCACGGCACCAGGGGTAGTTTCAGAACCACCCACCAGGGGTAGTTCCAGAAGTACCCACCGGCACCAGGGGTAGTTCTAGAACTGCTCACGGCACCAGGGGTAGTTCTATAACCGCCCACCAGATGTAGCTCTAGAACCACCCACAGACACCAGGTGTAGTTCTAGAACTGCACACTAAGAGTACTTCTAAAAGCGCCCACCAGGGGTAGTTCTAGAAGCGCCCACCGGGGTTAGTTCTAGAAGCGCCCACCGGGGTTAGTTCTAGAAGCGCCCACCGGGGTTAGTTCTAGAAGCGCCCACCGGGGTTAGTTCTAGAGCTGCACACTAGGAGTTCTAGAACTGCTCACGGCACTGCGGGTAGTTCTAGAACTGCACACTAGGAGTACTTCTAGAAGCGCCCATCGGGGCGTAGTTCTAGAAGCGCCCATCGGGGGGTAGTTCTAGAAGCGCCCATCGGGGGGTAGTTCTAGAAGCTTCCATCGGCACCGGGAGTAGTTCTAGAGCTGCACACTAAGAGTACTTCTAGAAGCGCCCACCGGGGGTAGTTTCAGAACCGCTCACCGGCACTAGATGTAGTTCTAGAAGCACCCACGAGGGGTAGTTCTAGAAGCACCCCCAGGGGTAGTTCTAGAGCTGCACACTAGGAGTGGTTCTAGAACCGTCCACCGGCAGCAGGTGTAGTTCTAGAACTGCATACTAGGAGTACTTCTAGAACCGCCCACCAGGGGAAGTTCTAAAAGCGCCCACCAGGAGCAGTATTAGAACCGCACACTAAAAGAAGTTCTAGAACTGCTCACGGCACCAGGGGTAGTTCTATAACCGCCCACCAGATGTAGCTCTAGAACCGCCCACAGACACCAGGTGTAGTTCTAGAACTGCACACTAAGAGTACTTCTAAAAGCGCCCACCAGGGGTAGTTCTAGAAGCGCCCACCGGAGGTAGCTTCAGAACCGCTCACCGGCACTAGGTGTAGTTCTAGAAGCACCCCCTAGGGGGAAGTTCTAGAACTGCACACTAGGAGTAGTTCTAGAAGAGCCCACCGGCACCAGGGATATTTCTAGAACTGCTCACTAGAGTACTTCTAGAACCACCTACCAGGAGCATTATTAGAACTGCACACTAGTAGAAGTTCTAGAACCACTCACAGCACCAGGGGTAGTTTCAGAACCACCCACCAGGGGTAGTTCCAGAAGCACCCTCCGGCACCAGGGGTAGTTCTAGAACTGCATACTAGGAGTACTTCTAGAACCGCCCACCAGGAGCAGTATTAGAACCGCACACTAGAAGAAGTTCTAGAACTGCCCACCAGGACTAGTTCTAGTACCGCTCACGGCACCGGGGTAGTTCTAGAACTGCACACGGAGTACTTCTAGAAGCACCCACCAGGTGTAGTTCTAGTAGCGCCCACCAGGGTTAGCTCTAGAACCCCCCACTGGCACCAGGGGTAGTTCTAGAACTGCATGTTAGCAGTAGTTCGAGAACTGCACACTAGAGGTAGTACTAGAACCGCCCACCTGCACCAGGGGTAGTTCTAGAACCGCACACTGAGTACTTATAGAAGCACCCACAAGATGTAGTTCTAGAAGCGCCCACCTGGAACAGTATTGGAACCACACACTACGGGTAGTTCTAGAAGCGCCCACCAGGGGTTTTCTAGAAGCGCCCATCGGCACCAGTAGTTTCAGAACCACCCACCAGGGGTAGTTCTAGAAGTGCCCACCAGCACAATGAGTAGTACTAGAACTGCCCACCAGTGATAGTATTAGAAGCGCAATCTAGAAGAAGTTCTACAACCGATCATGGCACCAGGGGTAGTTCTAGAAGCGCACACCGGCACCAGGGGTAGTTCTAGTACTGCACACTAGGAGTACTTCTAGAACCGCCCACCAAGGGTAGGTCTAAAAGCGCTCACCAGGAGCAGTATTAGAACCGCACACTAGAAGTGCTAGAACCGCTCACGGCACCAGGGGTAGCTCTAGAAGCGCCCATCGGCACCGGGGGTAGTTCTAGAACCGTCCATCGGCACCGGGGGTAGTTCTAGAACTGCACACTAAGAGTACTTCTAGAGGCGCCCAGCGGGGGTAGTTTCAGAACCGCTCACCGGCACTAGGTGTAGTTCTAGAAGCGCCCGACGGCACCGGGGGTAGTTCTAAAAGCGCCCACCAGGAGCAGTATTACAACTGCACACTAGAAGTTCTAGAACTGCTCACGGCACTGCGGGTAGTTCTAGAACTGCACACTAGGAGTACTTCTAGAAGCGCCCGTGAGGGGTAGTTCTAGAAGCGCTCCCAGGGGCAGTTCTAGAGCTGCACACTAGGAGTGGTTCTAGAACAGTCAACCGGCACCAGGGGTAGATCTAGAACCGCCCACCGGCACCAGGGGTAGTTCTAGAACTGCATACTAGGAGTACTTCTAGAACCGCCCACCAGGGGAAGTTCTAAAAGCGCCCACCAGGAGCAGTATTAGAACTGCACACTAAAAAGTTCTAGAACTGCTCACGGCACCAGGTGTAGTTCTATAACCGCCCACCAGGAGTAGGTCTAGAACTGCACACTAAGAGTACTTCTAAAAGCGCCCACCAGGGGTAGTTCTAGAAGCGCCCACCAGAGGTAGCTTCAGAACCGCTCACCGGCACTATGTGTAGTTCTAGAAGCGCCCACGAGGGATAGTTCTAGAAGAGCCCACCGGCACCAGGGGTATTTCTAGAACTGCTCACTAGAGTACTTCTAGAACCACCTACCAGGAGCATTATTAGAACTGCACACTAGTTGAAGTTCTAGAACCACTCACGGCACCAGGGGTAGTTTCAGAACCACCCACCAGGGGTAGTTCCAGAAGTACCCACCGGCACCAGGGGTAGTTCTAGAACTGCTCACGGCACCAGGGGTAGTTCTATAACCGCCCACCAGATGTAGCTCTAGAACCACCCACAGACACCAGGTGTAGTTCTAGAACTGCACACTAAGAGTACTTCTAAAAGCGCCCACCAGGGGTAGTTCTAGAAGCGCCCACCGGTGGTAGTTCTAGAACTGCACACTAGAAGTTCTAGAACTGCTCACGGCACTGCGGGTAGTTCTAGAACTGCACACTAGGAGTACTTCTAGAAGCGCCCATCGGGGGGTAGTTCTAGAACTGCACACTAAGAGTACTTCTAGAAGCGCCCACCGGGGGTAGTTTCAGAACCGCTCACCGGCACTAGATGTAGTTCTAGAAGCACCCACGAGGGGTAGTTCTAGAAGCACCCCCAGGGGTAGTTCTAGAGCTGCACACTAGGAGTGGTTCTAGAACCGTCCACCGGCAGCAGGTGTAGATCTAGAACTGCATACTAGGAGTACTTCTAGAACCGCCCACCAGGGGAAGTTCTAAAAGCGCCCACCAGGAGCAGTATTAGAACCGCACACTAAAAAGTTCTAGAACTGCTCACGGCACCAGGGGTAGTTCTATAACCGCCCACCAGATGTAGCTCTAGAACTGCCCAGACACCAGGTGTAGTTCTAGAACTGCACACCAGGAGTAGTTCTAGTACCGCTCACGGCACCGGGAGTAGGTCTAGAACTGCCCACCAGGGGTAGTTCTAGAAGCGCCCACCAGGGGTAGTTCTAGAAGCGCCCACCAGAGGTAGCTTCAGAACCGCTCACCGGCACTATGTGTAGTTCTAGAAGCGCCCACGAGGGAGTAGTTCTAGAAGCGCCCACGAGGGAGTAGTTCTAGAAGCGCCCACGAGGGAGTAGTTCTAGAAGAGCCCACCGGCACCAGGGGTATTTCTAGAAGAGCCCACCGGCACCAGGGGTATTTCTAGAAGAGCCCACCGGCACCAGGGGTATTTCTAGAAGAGCATACTAGGAGTACTTCTAGAACCACCTACCAGGAGCATTATTAGAACTGCACACTAGTTGAAGTTCTAGAACCACTCACGGCACCAGGGGTAGTTTCAGAACCACCCAACGGCACCAGGGGTAGTTCTAGAACTGCATACTAGGAGTACTTCTAGAACCGCCCACCAGGGGAAGTTCTAAAAGCGCCCACCAGGGGTAGCTCTAGAACCCCCCACGGGCACCAGGGGTAGTTCTAGAACTGCATGTTAGCAGTAGTTCGAGAACTGCACACTAGAGGTAGTACTAGAACCGCCCACCTGCACCAGGGGTAGTTCTAGAACCGCACACTGAGTACATATAGAAGCACCCACAAGATGTAGTTCTAGAAGCGCCCACCTGGAACAGTATTAGAACCGCACACTACACTGCGGGTAGTTCTAGAAGCGCCCACCAGGGGTATTTCTAGAAGAGTCCATCGGCACCAGTAGTTTCAGAACCACCCACCAGGGGTAGTTCTAGAAGTGCCCACCAGCACAATGAGTAGTACTAGAACTGCCCACCAGTGATAGTATTAGAAGCGCCCACCAGGAGCAGTATTAGAACCGCAATCTAGAAGAAGTTCTACAACCGATCATGGCACCAGGGGTAGTTCTAGAAGCGCACACCGGCACCAGGGGTAGTTCTAGTACTGCACACTAGGAGTACTTCTAGAACCGCCCACCAAGGGTAGGTCTAAAACCGCTCACCAGGAGCAGTATTAGAACTGCTCACGGCACCAGGGGTAGTTCTAGAACGGGACACTAGGAGTACTTCTAGAAGCGCCCACCAGGGGTAGCTCTAGAAGCGCTCATCGGCACCGGGGGTAGTTCTAGAACCGTCCATCGGCACCGGGAGTAGTTCTAGAACTGCACACTAAGAGTACTTCTAGAAGCGCCCAGCGGGGGTAGTTTCAGAACCGCTCACCGGCACTAGGTGTAGTTCTAGAAGTGCCCACGAGGGGTAGTTCTAGAAGTGCCCACGAGGGGTAGTTCTAGAAGTGCCCACGAGGGGTAGTTCTAGAAGTGCCCACGAGGGGTAGTTCTAGAAGTGCCCACGAGGGGTAGTTCTAGAAGTGCCCACGAGGGGTAGTTCTAGAAGTGCCCACGAGGGGTAGTTCTAGAAGTGCCCACGAGGGGTAGTTCTAGAAGTGCCCACGAGGGGTAGTTCTAGAAGTGCCCACGAGGGGTAGTTCTAGAAGTGCCCACGAGGGGTAGTTCTAGAAGTGCCCACGAGGGGTAGTTCTAGAAGTGCCCACGAGGGGTAGTTCTAGAAGTGCCCACGAGGGGTAGTTCTAGAAGTGCCCGACGGCACCGGGGGTAGTTCTAAAAGCGCCCACCAGGGGTAGTTCTAGAACTGCATACTAGGAGTACTTCTAGAACCGCCCACCAGGGGAAGTTCTAAAAGCGCCCACCAGGAGCAGTATTAGAACCGCACACTAGAAGAAGTTCTAGAACTGCCCACCAGGACTAGTTCTAGTACCGCTCACGGTACCAGGGTAGTTCTAGAACTGCTCACGTCACCAGGTGTAGTTCTATAACCGCCCACCAGGAGTAGGTCTAGAACTGTACACTAAGAGTACTCCTAAAAGCGCCCACCAGGGGTAGTTCTAGAAGCGCCCACCAGAGGTAGCTTCAGAACCGCTCACCGGCACTATGTGTAGTTCTAGAAGCGCCCACCGGCACCAGGGGTATTTCTAGAACTGCTCACTAGAGTACTTCTAGAACCACCTACCAGGAGCATTATTAGAACTGCACACTAGTTGAAGTTCTAGAACCACTCACGGCACCAGGGGTAGTTTCAGAACCACCCACCAGGGGTAGTTCCAGAAGTACCCACCGGCACCAGGGGAAGTTCTAGAACTGCTCACGGCACCAGGGTTAGTTCTATAACCGCCAACCAGATGTAGCTCTAGAACCACCCACAGACACCAGGTGTAGTTCTAGAACTGCACACTAAGAGTACTTCTAGAAGCGCCCACCAGGGGTAGTTCTAGAAGCGCCCACCGGGGGTAGTTCTACAAGCGCCCACCGGTGGTAGTTCTAGAAGCGCCCCCCGGGGTTAGTTCTAGAAGCGCCCATCGGGTGGTAGTTCTAGAAGCTTCCATCGGCACCGGGAGTAGTTCTAGAACTGCACACTAAGAGTACTTCTAGAAGCGCCCACCGGGGGTAGTTTCAGAACCGTTCACCGGCACTAGATATAGTTCTAGAAGCACCCCCAGGGGTAGTTCTAGAGCTGCACACTAGGAGTGGTTCTAGAACCGTCCACCGGCAGCAGGTGTAGATCTAGAACTGCATACTAGGAGTACTTCTAGAACCGCCCACCAGGGGAAGTTCTAAAAGCACCCACCAGGAGCAGTATTAGAACCGCACACTAAAAAGTTCTAGAACTGCTCACGGCACCAGGGGTAGTTCTATAACCACCCACCAGATGTAGCTCTAGAACTGCCCACCAGGGGTAGTTCTAGAAGCGCCCACCAGAGGTAGCTTCAGAACCGCTCACCGGCACTAGGTGTAGTTCTCGAAGCGCCCACGAGGGAGTAGTTCTAGAAGAGCCCACCGGCACCAGGGGTATTTCTAGAACTGCTCACTAGAGTACTTCTAGAACCACCTACCAGGAGCATTATTAGAACTGCACACTAGTTGAAGTTCTAGAACCACTCACGGCACCAGGGGTAGTTTCAGAACCACCCAACGGCACCAGGGGTAGTTCTAGAACTGCATACTAGGAGTACTTCTAGAACCGCCCACCAGGGGAAGTTCTAAAAGCGCCCACCAGGGGTAGCTCTAGAACCCCCCACGGGCACCAGGGGTACTTCTAGAACTGCATGTTAGCAGTAGTTCGAGAACTGCACACTAGAGGTAGTACTAGAACCGCCCACCTGCACCAGGGGTAGTTCTAGAACCGCACACTGAGTACATATAGAAGCACCCACAAGATGTAGTTCTAGAAGCGCCCACCTGGAACAGTATTAGAACCGCACACTACACTGCGGGTAGTTCTAGAAGCGCCCACCAGGGGTAGTTCTAGAACTGCATATTAGCAGTAGTTCTAGAACCGCCCACCTGTATCAGGGGTAGTTCTAGAACCGCACACTAAGAGTACTTCTAGAAGCGCCCGCCAGGGGTAGCTCTAGAAGCGCCCACCTGGAATAGTATTAGAACCGCACACTACACTGCGGTTAGTTCTAGAAGCGCCCACCAGCACCAGAGGTAGTTCTATGACTGCGCACCAGGGGTATTTCTAGAAGAGTCCATCGGCACCAGTAGTTTCAGAACCACCCACCAGGGGTAGTTCTAGAAGTGCCCACCAGCACAATTAGTACTAGAACTGCCCACCAGTGATAGTATTAGAAGCGCCCACCAGGAGCAGTATTAGAACCGCAATCTAGAAGAAGTTCTACAACAGATCATGGCACCAGGGGTAGTTCTAGAAGCGCACACCGGCACCAGGGGTAGTTCTAGTACTGCACACTAGGAGTACTTCTAGAACCGCCCACCAAGGGTAGGTCTAAAACCGCTCACCAGGAGCAGTATTAGAACCGCTCACGGCACCAGGGGTAGTTCTAGAACGGGACACTAGGAGTACTTCTAGAAGCGCCCACCAGGGGTAGCTCTAGAAGCGCTCATCGGCACCGGGGGTAGTTCTAGAACTGCACACCAAGAGTACTTCTAGAAGCGCCCAGCGGGGGTAGTTTCAGAACCGCTCACCGGCACTAGGTGTAGTTCTAGAAGCGCCCACGAGGGGTAGTTCTAGAAGCGCCCACGAGGGGTAGTTCTAGAAGCACCCACGAGGGGTAGTTCTAGAAGCGCCCGACGTCACCGGGGGTAGTTCTAGAACTGCACACTAGGAGTAGTTCTAGAAGCGCCCGTGAGGGGTAGTTCTAGAAGCGCTCCCAGGGGCAGTTCTAGAGCTGCACACCAGGGGTAGTTCTAGAAGCGCCCACCGGGGGTAGTTCTAGAAGCGCCCACCGGGGGTAGTTCTAGAAGCGCCCACCGGGGGTAGTTCTAGAAGCGCCCACCGGGGGTAGTTCTAGAAGCGCCCACCGGGGGTAGTTCTAGAAGCGCCCACCGGGGGTAGTTCTAGAAGCGCCCACCGGGGGTAGTTCTAGAAGCGCCCACCGGGGGTAGTTCTAGAAGCGCCCACCATGTAGACGGGCCCCGATCACCTGTCCCGGTGGGCAGACGGGCCCCGATCACCTGTCCCGGTGGGCAGACGGGCCCCGATCACCTGTCCCGGTGGGCAGACGGGCCCCGATCACCTGTCCCGGTGGGCAGACGGGCCCCGATCACCTGTCCCGGTGGGCAGACGGGCCCCGATCACCTGTCCCGGTGGGCAGACGGGCCCCGATCACCTGTCCCGGTGGGCAGACGGGCCCCGATCACCTGTCCCGGTGGGCAGACGGGCCCCGATCACCTGTCCCGGTGGGCAGACGGGCCCCGATCACCTGTCCCGGTGGGCAGACGGGCCCCGATCACCTGTCCCGGTGGGCAGACGGGCCCCGATCACCTGTCCCGGTGGGCAGACGGGCCCCGATCACCTGTCCCGGTGGGCAGACGGGCCCCGATCACCTGTCCCGGTGGGCAGACGGGCCCCGATCACCTGTCCCGGTGGGCAGACGGGCCCCGATCACCTGTCCCGGTGGGCAGACGGGCCCCGATCACCTGTCCCGGTGGGCAGACGGGCCCCGATCACCTGTCCCGGTGGGCAGACGGGCCCCGATCACCTGTCCCGGTGGGCAGACGGGCCCCGATCACCTGTCCCGGTGGGCAGACGGGCCCCGATCACCTGTCCCGGTGGGCAGACGGGCCCCGATCACCTGTCCCGGTGGGCAGACGGGCCCCGATCACCTGTCCCGGTGGGCAGACGGGCCCCGATCACCTGTCCCGGTGGGCAGACGGGCCCCGATCACCTGTCCCGGTGGGCAGACGGGCCCCGATCACCTGTCCCGGTGGGCAGACGGGCCCCGATCACCTGTCCCGGTGGGCAGACGGGCCCCGATCACCTGTCCCGGTGGGCAGACGGGCCCCGATCACCTGTCCCGGTGGGCAGACGGGCCCCGATCACCTGTCCCGGTGGGCAGACGGGCCCCGATCACCTGTCCCGGTGGGCAGACGGGCCCCGATCACCTGTCCCGGTGGGCAGACGGGCCCCGATCACCTGTCCCGGTGGGCAGACGGGCCCCGATCACCTGTCCCGGTGGGCAGACGGGCCCCGATCACCTGTCCCGGTGGGCAGACGGGCCCCGATCACCTGTCCCGGTGGGCAGACGGGCCCCGATCACCTGTCCCGGTGGGCAGACGGGCCCCGATCACCTGTCCCGGTGGGCAGACGGGCCCCGATCACCTGTCCCGGTGGGCAGACGGGCCCCGATCACCTGTCCCGGTGGGCAGACGGGCCCCGATCACCTGTCCCGGTGGGCAGACGGGCCCCGATCACCTGTCCCGGTGGGCAGACGGGCCCCGATCACCTGTCCCGGTGGGCAGACGGGCCCCGATCACCTGTCCCGGTGGGCAGACGGGCCCCGATCACCTGTCCCGGTGGGCAGACGGGCCCCGATCACCTGTCCCGGTGGGCAGACGGGCCCCGATCACCTGTCCCGGTGGGCAGACGGGCCCCGATCACCTGTCCCGGTGGGCAGACGGGCCCCGATCACCTGTCCCGGTGGGCAGACGGGCCCCGATCACCTGTCCCGGTGGGCAGACGGGCCCCGATCACCTGTCCCGGTGGGCAGACGGGCCCCGATCACCTGTCCCGGTGGGCAGACGGGCCCCGATCACCTGTCCCGGTGGGCAGACGGGCCCCGATCACCTGTCCCGGTGGGCAGACGGGCCCCGATCACCTGTCCCGGTGGGCAGACGGGCCCCGATCACCTGTCCCGGTGGGCAGACGGGCCCCGATCACCTGTCCCGGTGGGCAGACGGGCCCCGATCACCTGTCCCGGTGGGCAGACGGGCCCCGATCACCTGTCCCGGTGGGCAGACGGGCCCCGATCACCTGTCCCGGTGGGCAGACGGGCCCCGATCACCTGTCCCGGTGGGCAGACGGGCCCCGATCACCTGTCCCGGTGGGCAGACGGGCCCCGATCACCTGTCCCGGTGGGCAGACGGGCCCCGATCACCTGTCCCGGTGGGCAGACGGGCCCCGATCACCTGTCCCGGTGGGCAGACGGGCCCCGATCACCTGTCCCGGTGGGCAGACGGGCCCCGATCACCTGTCCCGGTGGGCAGACGGGCCCCGATCACCTGTCCCGGTGGGCAGACGGGCCCCGATCACCTGTCCCGGTGGGCAGACGGGCCCCGATCACCTGTCCCGGTGGGCAGACGGGCCCCGATCACCTGTCCCGGTGGGCAGACGGGCCCCGATCACCTGTCCCGGTGGGCAGACGGGCCCCGATCACCTGTCCCGGTGGGCAGACGGGCCCCGATCACCTGTCCCGGTGGGCAGACGGGCCCCGATCACCTGTCCCGGTGGGCAGACGGGCCCCGATCACCTGTCCCGGTGGGCAGACGGGCCCCGATCACCTGTCCCGGTGGGCAGACGGGCCCCGATCACCTGTCCCGGTGGGCAGACGGGCCCCGATCACCTGTCCCGGTGGGCAGACGGGCCCCGATCACCTGTCCCGGTGGGCAGACGGGCCCCGATCACCTGTCCCGGTGGGCAGACGGGCCCCGATCACCTGTCCCGGTGGGCAGACGGGCCCCGATCACCTGTCCCGGTGGGCAGACGGGCCCCGATCACCTGTCCCGGTGGGCAGACGGGCCCCGATCACCTGTCCCGGTGGGCAGACGGGCCCCGATCACCTGTCCCGGTGGGCAGACGGGCCCCGATCACCTGTCCCGGTGGGCAGACGGGCCCCGATCACCTGTCCCGGTGGGCAGACGGGCCCCGATCACCTGTCCCGGTGGGCAGACGGGCCCCGATCACCTGTCCCGGTGGGCAGACGGGCCCCGATCACCTGTCCCGGTGGGCAGACGGGCCCCGATCACCTGTCCCGGTGGGCAGACGGGCCCCGATCACCTGTCCCGGTGGGCAGACGGGCCCCGATCACCTGTCCCGGTGGGCAGACGGGCCCCGATCACCTGTCCCGGTGGGCAGACGGGCCCCGATCACCTGTCCCGGTGGGCAGACGGGCCCCGATCACCTGTCCCGGTGGGCAGACGGGCCCCGATCACCTGTCCCGGTGGGCAGACGGGCCCCGATCACCTGTCCCGGTGGGCAGACGGGCCCCGATCACCTGTCCCGGTGGGCAGACGGGCCCCGATCACCTGTCCCGGTGGGCAGACGGGCCCCGATCACCTGTCCCGGTGGGCAGACGGGCCCCGATCACCTGTCCCGGTGGGCAGACGGGCCCCGATCACCTGTCCCGGTGGGCAGACGGGCCCCGATCACCTGTCCCGGTGGGCAGACGGGCCCCGATCACCTGTCCCGGTGGGCAGACGGGCCCCGATCACCTGTCCCGGTGGGCAGACGATCACCTGTCCCGGTGGGCAGACGGGCCCCGATCACCTGTCCCGGTGGGCAGACGGGCCCCGATCACCTGTCCCGGTGGGCAGACGGGCCCCGATCACCTGTCCCGGTGGGCAGACGGGCCCCGATCACCTGTCCCGGTGGGCAGACGGGCCCCGATCACCTGTCCCGGTGGGCAGACGGGCCCCGATCACCTGTCCCGGTGGGCAGACGGGCCCCGATCACCTGTCCCGGTGGGCAGACGGGCCCCGATCACCTGTCCCGGTGGGCAGACGGGCCCCGATCACCTGTCCCGGTGGGCAGACGGGCCCCGATCACCTGTCCCGGTGGGCAGACGGGCCCCGATCACCTGTCCCGGTGGGCAGACGGGCCCCGATCACCTGTCCCGGTGGGCAGACGGGCCCCGATCACCTGTCCCGGTGGGCAGACGGGCCCCGATCACCTGTCCCGGTGGGCAGACGGGCCCCGATCACCTGTCCCGGTGGGCAGACGGGCCCCGATCACCTGTCCCGGTGGGCAGACGGGCCCCGATCACCTGTCCCGGTGGGCAGACGGGCCCCGATCACCTGTCCCGGTGGGCAGACGGGCCCCGATCACCTGTCCCGGTGGGCAGACGGGCCCCGATCACCTGTCCCGGTGGGCAGACGGGCCCCGATCACCTGTCCCGGTGGGCAGACGGGCCCCGATCACCTGTCCCGGTGGGCAGACGGGCCCCGATCACCTGTCCCGGTGGGCAGACGGGCCCCGATCACCTGTCCCGGTGGGCAGACGGGCCCCGATCACCTGTCCCGGTGGGCAGACGGGCCCCGATCACCTGTCCCGGTGGGCAGACGGGCCCCGATCACCTGTCCCGGTGGGCAGACGGGCCCCGATCACCTGTCCCGGTGGGCAGACGGGCCCCGATCACCTGTCCCGGTGGGCAGACGGGCCCCGATCACCTGTCCCGGTGGGCAGACGGGCCCCGATCACCTGTCCCGGTGGGCAGACGGGCCCCGATCACCTGTCCCGGTGGGCAGACGGGCCCC
The DNA here is from genome assembly GCF_046119375.1 of Phyllobates terribilis. Classification (NCBI taxonomy): domain Eukaryota; kingdom Metazoa; phylum Chordata; class Amphibia; order Anura; family Dendrobatidae; genus Phyllobates; species Phyllobates terribilis. The sequence continues at coordinate 938,469 of NW_027363232.1, forward strand.
GATCACCTGTCCCGGTGGGCAGACGGGCCCCGATCACCTGTCCCGGTGGGCAGACGGGCCCCGATCACCTGTCCCGGTGGGCAGACGGGCCCCGATCACCTGTCCCGGTGGGCAGACGGGCCCCGATCACCTGTCCCGGTGGGCAGACGGGCCCCGATCACCTGTCCCGGTGGGCAGACGGGCCCCGATCACCTGTCCCGGTGGGCAGACGGGCCCCGATCACCTGTCCCGGTGGGCAGACGGGCCCCGATCACCTGTCCCGGTGGGCAGACGGGCCCCGATCACCTGTCCCGGTGGGCAGACGGGCCCCGATCACCTGTCCCGGTGGGCAGACGGGCCCCGATCACCTGTCCCGGTGGGCAGACGGGCCCCGATCACCTGTCCCGGTGGGCAGACGGGCCCCGATCACCTGTCCCGGTGGGCAGACGGGCCCCGATCACCTGTCCCGGTGGGCAGACGGGCCCCGATCACCTGTCCCGGTGGGCAGACGGGCCCCGATCACCTGTCCCGGTGGGCAGACGGGCCCCGATCACCTGTCCCGGTGGGCAGACGGGCCCCGATCACCTGTCCCGGTGGGCAGACGGGCCCCGATCACCTGTCCCGGTGGGCAGACGGGCCCCGATCACCTGTCCCGGTGGGCAGACGGGCCCCGATCACCTGTCCCGGTGGGCAGACGGGCCCCGATCACCTGTCCCGGTGGGCAGACGGGCCCCGATCACCTGTCCCGGTGGGCAGACGGGCCCCGATCACCTGTCCCGGTGGGCAGACGGGCCCCGATCACCTGTCCCGGTGGGCAGACGGGCCCCGATCACCTGTCCCGGTGGGCAGACGGGCCCCGATCACCTGTCCCGGTGGGCAGACGGGCCCCGATCACCTGTCCCGGTGGGCAGACGGGCCCCGATCACCTGTCCCGGTGGGCAGACGGGCCCCGATCACCTGTCCCGGTGGGCAGACGGGCCCCGATCACCTGTCCCGGTGGGCAGACGGGCCCCGATCACCTGTCCCGGTGGGCAGACGGGCCCCGATCACCTGTCCCGGTGGGCAGACGGGCCCCGATCACCTGTCCCGGTGGGCAGACGGGCCCCGATCACCTGTCCCGGTGGGCAGACGGGCCCCGATCACCTGTCCCGGTGGGCAGACGGGCCCCGATCACCTGTCCCGGTGGGCAGACGGGCCCCGATCACCTGTCCCGGTGGGCAGACGGGCCCCGATCACCTGTCCCGGTGGGCAGACGGGCCCCGATCACCTGTCCCGGTGGGCAGACGGGCCCCGATCACCTGTCCCGGTGGGCAGACGGGCCCCGATCACCTGTCCCGGTGGGCAGACGGGCCCCGATCACCTGTCCCGGTGGGCAGACGGGCCCCGATCACCTGTCCCGGTGGGCAGACGGGCCCCGATCCCCGATCACCTGTCCCGGTGGGCAGACGGGCCCCGATCACCTGTCCCGGTGGGCAGACGGGCCCCGATCACCTGTCCCGGTGGGCAGACGGGCCCCGATCACCTGTCCCGGTGGGCAGACGGGCCCCGATCACCTGTCCCGGTGGGCAGACGGGCCCCGATCACCTGTCCCGGTGGGCAGACGGGCCCCGATCACCTGTCCCGGTGGGCAGACGGGCCCCGATCACCTGTCCCGGTGGGCAGACGGGCCCCGATCACCTGTCCCGGTGGGCAGACGGGCCCCGATCACCTGTCCCGGTGGGCAGACGGGCCCCGATCACCTGTCCCGGTGGGCAGACGGGCCCCGATCACCTGTCCCGGTGGGCAGACGGGCCCCGATCACCTGTCCCGGTGGGCAGACGGGCCCCGATCACCTGTCCCGGTGGGCAGACGGGCCCCGATCACCTGTCCCGGTGGGCAGACGGGCCCCGATCACCTGTCCCGGTGGGCAGACGGGCCCCGATCACCTGTCCCGGTGGGCAGACGGGCCCCGATCACCTGTCCCGGTGGGCAGACGGGCCCCGATCACCTGTCCCGGTGGGCAGACGGGCCCCGATCACCTGTCCCGGTGGGCAGACGGGCCCCGATCACCTGTCCCGGTGGGCAGACGGGCCCCGATCACCTGTCCCGGTGGGCAGACGGGCCCCGATCACCTGTCCCGGTGGGCAGACGGGCCCCGATCACCTGTCCCGGTGGGCAGACGGGCCCCGATCACCTGTCCCGGTGGGCAGACGGGCCCCGATCACCTGTCCCGGTGGGCAGACGGGCCCCGATCACCTGTCCCGGTGGGCAGACGGGCCCCGATCACCTGTCCCGGTGGGCAGACGGGCCCCGATCACCTGTCCCGGTGGGCAGACGGGCCCCGATCACCTGTCCCGGTGGGCAGACGGGCCCCGATCACCTGTCCCGGTGGGCAGACGGGCCCCGATCACCTGTCCCGGTGGGCAGACGGGCCCCGATCACCTGTCCCGGTGGGCAGACGGGCCCCGATCACCTGTCCCGGTGGGCAGACGGGCCCCGATCACCTGTCCCGGTGGGCAGACGGGCCCCGATCACCTGTCCCGGTGGGCAGACGGGCCCCGATCACCTGTCCCGGTGGGCAGACGGGCCCCGATCACCTGTCCCGGTGGGCAGACGGGCCCCGATCACCTGTCCCGGTGGGCAGACGGGCCCCGATCACCTGTCCCGGTGGGCAGACGGGCCCCGATCACCTGTCCCGGTGGGCAGACGGGCCCCGATCACCTGTCCCGGTGGGCAGACGGGCCCCGATCACCTGTCCCGGTGGGCAGACGGGCCCCGATCACCTGTCCCGGTGGGCAGACGGGCCCCGATCACCTGTCCCGGTGGGCAGACGGGCCCCGATCACCTGTCCCGGTGGGCAGACGGGCCCCGATCACCTGTCCCGGTGGGCAGACGGGCCCCGATCACCTGTCCCGGTGGGCAGACGGGCCCCGATCACCTGTCCCGGTGGGCAGACGGGCCCCGATCACCTGTCCCGGTGGGCAGACGGGCCCCGATCACCTGTCCCGGTGGGCAGACGGGCCCCGATCACCTGTCCCGGTGGGCAGACGGGCCCCGATCACCTGTCCCGGTGGGCAGACGGGCCCCGATCACCTGTCCCGGTGGGCAGACGGGCCCCGATCACCTGTCCCGGTGGGCAGACGGGCCCCGATCACCTGTCCCGGTGGGCAGACGGGCCCCGATCACCTGTCCCGGTGGGCAGACGGGCCCCGATCACCTGTCCCGGTGGGCAGACGGGCCCCGATCACCTGTCCCGGTGGGCAGACGGGCCCCGATCACCTGTCCCGGTGGGCAGACGGGCCCCGATCACCTGTCCCGGTGGGCAGACGGGCCCCGATCACCTGTCCCGGTGGGCAGACGGGCCCCGATCACCTGTCCCGGTGGGCAGACGGGCCCCGATCACCTGTCCCGGTGGGCAGACGGGCCCCGATCACCTGTCCCGGTGGGCAGACGGGCCCCGATCACCTGTCCCGGTGGGCAGACGGGCCCCGATCACCTGTCCCGGTGGGCAGACGGGCCCCGATCACCTGTCCCGGTGGGCAGACGGGCCCCGATCACCTGTCCCGGTGGGCAGACGGGCCCCGATCACCTGTCCCGGTGGGCAGACGGGCCCCGATCACCTGTCCCGGTGGGCAGACGGGCCCCGATCACCTGTCCCGGTGGGCAGACGGGCCCCGATCACCTGTCCCGGTGGGCAGACGGGCCCCGATCACCTGTCCCGGTGGGCAGACGGGCCCCGATCACCTGTCCCGGTGGGCAGACGGGCCCCGATCACCTGTCCCGGTGGGCAGACGGGCCCCGATCACCTGTCCCGGTGGGCAGACGGGCCCCGATCACCTGTCCCGGTGGGCAGACGGGCCCCGATCACCTGTCCCGGTGGGCAGACGGGCCCCGATCACCTGTCCCGGTGGGCAGACGGGCCCCGATCACCTGTCCCGGTGGGCAGACGGGCCCCGATCACCTGTCCCGGTGGGCAGACGGGCCCCGATCACCTGTCCCGGTGGGCAGACGGGCCCCGATCACCTGTCCCGGTGGGCAGACGGGCCCCGATCACCTGTCCCGGTGGGCAGACGGGCCCCGATCACCTGTCCCGGTGGGCAGACGGGCCCCGATCACCTGTCCCGGTGGGCAGACGGGCCCCGATCACCTGTCCCGGTGGGCAGACGGGCCCCGATCACCTGTCCCGGTGGGCAGACGGGCCCCGATCACCTGTCCCGGTGGGCAGACGGGCCCCGATCACCTGTCCCGGTGGGCAGACGGGCCCCGATCACCTGTCCCGGTGGGCAGACGGGCCCCGATCACCTGTCCCGGTGGGCAGACGGGCCCCGATCACCTGTCCCGGTGGGCAGACGGGCCCCGATCACCTGTCCCGGTGGGCAGACGGGCCCCGATCACCTGTCCCGGTGGGCAGACGGGCCCCGATCACCTGTCCCGGTGGGCAGACGGGCCCCGATCACCTGTCCCGGTGGGCAGACGGGCCCCGATCCGATTTCAAAGGTATAAAAATTTAAGACGCGGAAGTAGCATTTAATCCGCCATATAAAACGTTAAATTATTGAACCCATAATATTAGCACCATAACAAGTATTTACCCCTTTAATAACCATATAACATACCCAAATAATGATTTTAAAAAAGAATCAAAATCTTCTTTGTTCTCCAAACTTTTGTCAATAAAAACATGAGCTTCACTCACACAAACTAAATCCTCATTTTGCTTTACCAATAGGAAAATATTTGGCCACAGAAAATAGTGGGAAACGAGTTATTTTCTTTGTTGCAAAATGAAACAAAATAAAATGTTTTCACCACTAAGATAAAAACAAACTATACAACTATATATTGATCATATGTCTGAAATGTGGAGAGAAACAAAATCTGTGTTGGGATGAAATAATGAGATAAAAGCAATTCCACTATTGTCTTTTAAGGATTTGTTTTTAGATTATAATATAATTCTCCAGGTCATTGAGATAACCGCAATACCAAACTCAAGGTGTTTTATCTCCCACGGTGGTTAAACAACTATGTAACAACACTAAAGAAATTGGTTTGGGTCACCATATTCTGAGACCTTTTACATTTTTTTTTCTGTTGATGGACCTTTGTGAGGGCGTGATTTTGCGTAGCTTTTATTGATACAATTTTGGGGTATATTAAAAGGTTTGCCCAGGTTTGGGGCGCCATCTGCAGTCAGACTTGTGGCTCCTTAAAGTGCACAGTGTGCGAGCGGACAGAATTTCTCTAGTACTGGCGCCGCAAGATTGCAATTTGCATACACGCTATCACGTGCCGACTGGATGTGTTCGGCCTCTCTCAATACAAGTGAATTGATCCGTTTTTGATACCTTTTTGGGTTGCATTAAATGTCATTGCTTTTGATTGTATTTTTTTGTGAAGAAAAGCATTTCATTTTATGTTTTGGGGGGTATTTTAACATAACGGTTGAAGTATAATTTAAACGTTCATATTTTTCAAAACATTTTCAATTTTTACTTTATTTTTAAGTTAACTTAGTGGACTTATGTGATCATTTAACCCCTTATACTATATTTTGTAATTTTGTATTATTGCAGTATATGGATGTAGTTTAATTGACATTCTCTTGTGAAGCCGAGCTTTATAGGAGTACTAAGATGGCAGTGATTGAATCCTTCTTTAAGGCCCCTGACTGCCATGGTAAATCTTCGGCAATCACTTCTATGGGGCGATGGTAAGAGGTACATGAGTGAAGTAGCTACCAGGACACTTAAATGCCTCTGTTAGTGATTAGCCATGGTATTGACTGAACGGCAGCATTTAATGCTCCCTCCCTCCTGCATCTGACACAGCGGGCACGATGACGACACTTCATCGCACTCCATGCTGTGTCAGATAGTGTAGCTGCTGAGGTGAGTATATGCGCTGCAGAGACTGAAGCAGTGGGGGAACAAGGAGCGGTGAGTATTGTATTTTTCTTAAAAAAAATCAGTGAGTACGTGGTGCCTATAATACTGGAAAACTGTGGGCTGCGTTTTACCCTATGGGCGGGGGTTTGCGTTTCACCCTATGGGGGGGGTGCATATTACTGTGTGGAGGACCATGGGGAGTGTATTATTCTGTGAGGAGGACCATGGGGAAGTGAATTATGCTCTGTGGAGCACTATAGTGAGTATTTTATTGTATGGAGGATTATGGTGGCGTGTTATACTATGGGGGGCCATTATAATATTTGAAGGGTTGTGTGGGGCCATTATACAGTATGCAAGCAATTATACAGTGTTAAGGTTTGTGTGGGGTCCATCATGCTTGGATTGAAGTGAATATCCAGCTCCAGTAAAAAAACAAATGGATTGTTGTGACACCATTTAGCTGTAGTTGGGGGTTTGGAAGGTGTAGAAAATGTGCAACACCGAACGCGTTTCAAACACTCTGCATGTTCTCAGACTCATATTTTGTGCACCTTCCAAACCCCCAACTACACCTAAATGGTGTGTCACAACAATGCCATTGTTTCAATCGTTCTTATAAAGACTTTTTTTGTACTGGATTTGGATGCACCTTGCTTCTACATCTGGCAGAGACTGGATCCTGTGCTTCGTTATATGGAACCCACTGGGAATCCTTCAAGGGTGAGCTGAATATTACTCTGACCTATGTGGTGTCCATCATACTGTTTGGAGGGCTAGTGCAGACTATTATACAGTGTGGGGCCATTATACTGTATGTAGGCCCATTACTCTACATGGAGGGCTGTGTGGGGGTCACAGTTGGGGGATTGCTGTGTTGTGGTCACCTTACTTTGCCTTGGGAGTTGAGGGGGGGCATAGTTTGATGACCCTACTGTACATGTGGAGGCTAAGGTAGAGGAATTCACCATGGGGGGTATCATACTGTGTTTGGGGGGCACTTTTGTTGGCATCATACGTTATGGTGGCAATGAGAGGGGAATCTAGGACTTCAGCAGGGGGAAAATTACTATGTAAAGGCTGGAAAGTTGTGACACTGACAAATATAATTTTTTTAAAAATATCTTTTGAAGGGGGAGGCCTCAACTCAAACTTCTGCTATGGGCCCGATGATTTCTATGTACGCCCCTGCCCCACGGCATCAATATATGCGCACAGCACTGCTACAGCAATACACAGAATTAACAAAATGAAGGTGAGTGACCCCCTAACCTATTAGCCCCCTGTGCAGCTGCACTGGTTGCATCAATGATATCCACTTAGTCTAGTAAAATCTGTCATCCCTTATCAAAGCTGAGCAACAAACTCTCCTAGTTACCCATAGCAATCAGAGATTAAAAGGGTATTCCCATCTCCAAGATCCTATCCCAATATGTAGTAGGTGTAATAATAATATTAGAAAAAACCTCAATTAGAAATGTAGAATAGTTTTTCTGCTTCGCTGTCTCTTTCCTCATGTGCAGGCATTGCAGGACCTTAGGTATCCATGGTTACGACCACTAGCAACTAGATAACTGGTGGTTGTAAGCATGGATATCTAATATTATTATTATTACACCTACTACATATTGGGAGAGGATTTTGGAGATGGGAATACCCCTTTAATAAAAGCTGAGCTCTGACTGGTTGCTATGGGTAACGAGAATAGTTGTAATGCTGCTACATAATCTATATAATTTCTCACCTTTCTCATCATTCAGGTGGATGTGACGGGGTCCTGGGTCTCCTCCTCCGCTTCCATCCGCTCAGTCTTGTCATGGCTCAGTGAAGGCTAAGAAGCGGGTTATTCTGTTCTTCTTGGCTTCTCCTGTCCCTATTCTCCAATCGATTCTTCTTGCCTTCCTTGTGGTTTGTGAGCTCCCGTGTGTCTCCTCTCACCTGCGCTCCTGTGTATATAGGCGCCTGCCATTGTGATGTCATCGCTATGTCATAGAATCCACATTCCGACACCTGCCATTGTGATGTCATCGCTGTCATGGATTCCACATTCCGGCACCTGCCATTGTGATGTCATCGCTATGTCGCCATGCTTCCACATGCTGGTATGTGCCTCTGTGATATCACAGCTTTGGCCAATATGGCTGGAGTCCTGGGGCAGCATAAGTCACATGACTGGTACAAGTCGTATGGTTCAGGACATTGCAGTCCAATTGAAGAAATCATTGCTTGATTACAATCCGGTTTTCCACACAATTTACCTCACACACATTATTTACACCAGTGCATTATTAATGGCCGTACAGAACTAGGCCTCAAAAAGGCTGGGTTTATTGAGGTCCTGACAAGACCAGGTAATGAAGGGTTTATTACAGGGTTTGATATGGAGGTTGGATGTGGAACTAGGAATGTGATAGGCTGGTGGTGGAGTTCTAGTGAGATTTATATAATAGGAGGGCAGCCATCTTTGGCGTGACATTCAGCGCTGGCTTCACTTTCCTCTCCTACAGACATCATTGACATCTGGAGGAAGTGGGAGAGCAGCTGCAGCGGTCAATTCCTCCAAAGTACGAGAGAGTGAAGACACCTCTGATTGGCCGCAGGGATCGCGGACCCCGGGAGAGCCAGTGCTGACACTGCTGGAATGGCACAGAGTAGAATAGTTATTATTTTACTCAGGGGAAACAGTGATTGAGAAGTTGTCTGAATAGTGGAAAAGCCTTTTAAGTTTGGGGGTGGCGCGTTCTCATGAAGCCTCAGCACCTCCTGATGGTGTTTAGGTTTTCTACAATAGGGGGCTAGTTAATGTTGTGACTTCGTTGCCACCTGCTGGTCATTCGGTGCAATGCAGCGTTTACTTTTTTATTATTATTATTTTTCATTATTGCAGACTTCATCAGAGGTCGTTAATCCAGAAGATACTTTGCATCAGGTCCTCAGAGTGCCCAGAGTCAGTTAGGATGGACCATTAGTGGGTTGTGGTGATGACCTCCGGTGAGACATGCCAGTTACACGCTTTCACACCTCACGTACGGTAACCTGGGTACATCTTTTAGGCCACCGGGTGTTGCAGTTGGGACCACAGTGTGAGGGGCCTGTAGCAGCATGGTCTGTTAGGGTTGATGATGCAGAAGGATGTGTTGGGACTTGGCCAGTGGCAGCAGAGACTGTTACCAAAAATAGGCTTGTCCGTCTGCAACAAAGTCTGACTTGGGAGCGTGTGTGTATGCTTTCAAGGACCATTAGGGCCTCATTTAAAAAATGGAAGTTAAAAATATTTGGAAAAGGAAAACTGCAGCTATATCTACTTTACTGCCACTTGAGTGTTTCATCACTGAAATGTGGGAGCAGGGAAAAAGCATAGGGAGGTGGAGGGTGAGCAATGTAGGAGGGACTTTTGGAAATTGGCTACAGGCATTTATTATTCTCGGCAGGGTGCTAGGTGAGGAGAATCCTGAGCACTGTTCAGATCTGTTCTGTAGTGATAAGCTAACGTGCTCCGATAAGGCGTTATCCGAGTATTCTCGGGTGCTAAGAGTATCTTCGGCGTGCTTGAAAAATGTTTGCGTCACCGCGGCTGCATGTCTCACGGCTGTTAGACCGCCGCAATACATGCAGGGCTTGCCAGTTTGTGTGGAGCCGCGGCGGTGTGAACATATTATTAGAGCACGCAAAAGATAATCTGTTAGCACCCGAGCATGCTCAGATGACACTTTATCCAAGCACGTCTGCGCAACACTACTGTTCTGTTATCTTGATGCCAATTGGGAGGCTTATAGTGTGTATAATAATGATACTGGCTACTGGATGCCATACCATAATGCTACTGGCCACTGGATGCCATACCATAATGCTACTGGCCACTGGATGCCATACCATAATGCTACTGGCCACTGGATGCCATACCATAATGCTACTGGCCACTGGATGCCATACCATAATGCTACTGGCCGCTGGATGCCATACCATAATGCTACTGGCCGCTGGATGCCATACCATAATGCTACTGGCCGCTGGATGCCATACCATAATGCTACTGGCCGCTGGATGCCATACCATAATGATACTGGCCGCTGGATGCCATACCATAATGATACTGGCCGCTGGATGCCATACCATAACGATACTGGCCACTGGATGCCGTACCATAATGATACTGGCCACTGGATGCCATACCATAACGATACTGGCCACTGGATGCCATACCATAATGATACTGGCCACTGGATGCCATACCATAATGATACTGGCCACTGGATGCCATACCATAACGATACTGGCCGCTGGATGCCATACCATAACGATACTGGCCGCTGGATGCCATACCATAACGATACTGGCCGCTGGATGCCATACCATAACGATACTGGCCGCTGGATGCCATACCATAACGATACTGGCCGCTGGATGCCATACCATAATGATACTGGCCGCTGGATGCCATACCATAATGATACCGGCCGCTGGATGAGCTTGAGAGCAGAAGTCGGTGCAGACTTCTGGACAAACCAGGTCTTCATAGGTAATTGAATAAAATGGAGGTTAATTTAGAATAAACTTACAATTAAAAAAGGTATAGATAAGGCTAAGATATAAAAACACTTCTACAGAAACCTCTATGAATGAGCAGTGGGTCGGCCTTCTTGCAAAAGGATGAAATATTTAAATGTAAATTTCTCTCATGCATGGAGTTTCCACGCACGCCCAGACAATATCATGAAATGACATGGAAATCTGTATTCCAAGCAAAACATCCATATTCACAGGTGATTAGAATGAGAGAAAAATGTAATTTGAATAATAGTTACAGTTCAGAGATGGAGATGAGACATAAATTGTGTATACAGGACCCCTATGAATGAGAGAGGGACCTACTCTGTTACAGAAGAGTGCAGTATCTAAACCAAAGTTCTGGCTCACAGTAACAAAGTTTCCATGCATGTTCAGATTAAACATTACAATTCTTAGTTCTCAAGGATAAGTCTGTTGCAGGAGACCTCCAGACACCTGGTTTCTGTGAGTACATTTTATCTATAGAATAACATGGTACAGAACTTTCTAACAATATCTGCCGGCTCAGCCTCGATTTCCTTTACAGAAACAAAACATGATTTAATAAAGCTAGACTATATCAGACGTATCACAAGTAATAGAACATATTGGAATATTATGGATTATAATTACTGTATTGATTATTTTCTTTATTAGAAATATTTAAAGTAAAATATAATTAGTTCTTAAGCATAAATCTGACAAGGAGGCTTCCAGGCGGTTTGTTTCTGGAAGAATATCTGATCTATAGAGCAATGTCTTACAGAACCTTCTGACCATATCTGCAAGCTTAGCACAGAGGCAGATCTGTTTTCCGGCACCCGGAGCAGGAATTCAGTTTGGCGCCCCCCACACACACCGCTCATGCAGTTTGAATAGTAGTCATGTGACCGCTCATATACGATTTGCTTTTTGACAGTCACGTGACTAGCTACTCTTCCTAATTCTCTCAATTTCAGTCAAAAACTACAGCCCCTATTTCATAAAGAGAAGCAGGATTAAAGGCTAGTTGTCACATAACCGTAAGTATGAAAATCACATACGAGTGGTCATGTGGTGTCTGCTGGACCCAGCTAGCAGAGCTGAATCCTGACATTGAGTATATTACACGCTCTTAGGATTGGGCATGCTACAGTACTTAATTGTATAATTAAAAGGGTTGTCCAGGTTTGTGATTAAAGTCGGAAGAACTCTAGGTGACTGCAGACTTCTGAATACTCGCAGCGCATGCACTGCACACTTTCACCTTTACTCCAGTACAGGAGAATCCTGAAAGGTCATGTGCGTGCAAGTATGAGATTTTCATACTTCTGGCCACATTCCAACTAAACGTGACCAGCCTCACTCAAGTAATTTGTATAGAATGAAGCCATGCATGTCTAGTCGGCATGTGATCATGTGTATGCAATTCGCATAATTGTGGTTTCAAGACTTCCTGCTCTCACCACTAGCACCAGAGAATCCTGACCGCATGCAGTGCACATGCACACGGTGAAAATTCAGAGGTGTGCTGTCAGTGATTGCAGACTTTCATCACAAACTTGATCTAACCCTTTAATTTTCCTAAAACAAATAAAAACAGTAACTCTTCTCAGACAGCACAACACTTTATTAACATGGCCATGTATCATGTAATCTTACAAGTTATGGACTGTTCCATGTGTACAGGATCAGAACCAATAGCTGCACAAAAAGACATCAATAGAACTACCAGCAGTATGCAGAAATACAGCATCACAACCCTCATCAGTACAGTACAACATCACCAGAACCACCATCAGTACATGTACTGTCTCCTCTTTGGTATGCCCTCACACTGTCTCTTCATGTTACCCCTTTCTCCACATTACCCAGTCTCTATTATGTGCCCGCACAAACTTTTCTCCCCCTACTCCTGACACATTACCCCCCTGTTCCTTATATTTCCACACACACATTCCCCCTTGCTCCTCACCCCCGCTCACTATGCTGGGGGTAAGGAAAGGGCAGCAGTGTTTACCTGGCCTGATCTTCAAAGCCAAATGCACTACTAGGATGCAGCAGGCCCACATAAAGATAGCAGATGTGTGACGCTGGAAGCCCTACCCTGGGGGATGGGGGACTCGGAGCCGGGTCCTATGTTGTCGATGGGGTGCAGCCATGGCCCAGACCCGCTCCGTGCCCAGGGCCGGATACTGTGCACTACCCTAGTGTGAACAGCACCCTATACAAGCCTATCTTTGTGCAATTCTAATACTAGGCAGTCACCCCCTCCATGAAATTGTAGGTTGTGAGTGATTGTTTCATCAGTATTTTGCACCTGTGTATCCGCCATCTTAAAATGGGGGACCCAAAAAAAAATGACGTGGGTTCCCCCTATTTTAATAGCTAGCAAAAGGCTAGGCAGACAGCTGGGGGCTGATATTAATAGCCCAGGAAGGGTGCCATGAATATTGGCCGCCTCACAGGCTAGAAACACCAGCCGTCAGCCGCCCGAGAAATGACACATCCATAGGATACGCCAATTCTGGCACTTAGCCTCGCTCTCCCACTGCCCTGTAGCGGTGGCACTGGAGTAATAGGGCTGGGGTTGATGTCAGCTTATAATGCCAGCTGACATCAAGCCCAGGTTAGTAATGAGGAGGTGTCTATAAGATGCGCCCATTACTAACCCCATAGTGAAAGTGAATAAAACACCAACACCCAGAATAAAATCTTTTAATTGAAATAAACACACAATACTTTAATATCCTAAATTAAACCATACTTACCATCATGCCCATTCCAGCTGAAGCCAATGTCTCCTGCAATAGAAGTAAAATAATTAACAAACCTCCTCTTTACCTTTCCATGGTTCCCACGACGGCTCCAGCTCTGCTACATTGACATGGCAGGCTGGATCGTAGCAGAACGCTGCCATCCAGCCTGCCATGCCGCAGACACTGAGAAGCCTATCCAGAGTAATATGGAAACTACTAAACCAATATTGACCCCTCACTGTTTTATATAGTATAAATATGCTCCAAGGTAATTCTGCAGTATTTCACAGTCAAATCCAATGGGAGTAAAATATAAAAAATAACCTTTATTCAATATTTTAAAAAGGATTTTTTTTTAAGTGTCCAAAATCCGTGACAAATTTCCTAAAATTATCCTAAACATAGGACTATTGTGTATGGTTTTAATTTATCTCACCGGCTAACCATTTATATATATTGTCTTGTTGGGAGGCCAGGGATTAGTCACAATTCCTAGGGGTATCTCTTTATTTATATTTATAACCCCCTTTTCAATTTAGCCTCTGGCTATTAGAAATCATGCCATCTCATTTCTCCTCATTGTGAGTCTGCAGTCTGATAATGGCATTAATAATATTCATTTTACCATGTCCTGTGCTATTCTCTTCAGAACGGCTTTATAGTGCTGCCGTCATATACCGGTGCGGTGCTTGTTTCTCCTGATCTAGGAGCTTTATATTGAGGTAGCCTGGCTAATCATCTCTTGTAGGACTTTCTATAGAAATGCTCAGCCCTACGCGTTTCATCATTCTTATATGAGACTCTCATGGTCATCAGGGGCTCACAGTCTATGATCTTTTTTGGTTTGATAGTACGATGGTTTTGTAATAAACTTATCGGCAGGGTTGCCGGCAGCGTCTGGCGGCTAAACCAGCGTGACTTTATAGGAAAGTTGGTGCCCCCTCTTGTGCGCCCCCCTTCTGTCATCCAATCGAGTGACTCGGGTGCGTTGCAGGCGTATCATGTTGCGATCATATAATCATGCAGGGACTCGTCTCATTCTTCCAGGAGGATCTTTTTCTCACAGAGATGTCTTGGCTGCACTGCGATCTCACAGTATTAATATGTCTTTTATATCTAGGGAAGGAGACTGGTATATTGCATTGCATCTTATAATGTCGTCTCTACGAGTTTGTTGCGATATGAGTTGTTAATAGTGTTTGTTCGTAGTTTGTCATTTGTTTTATTTACAGACAGATCTGCCTGTTTCATGTGCTACCTCGTCCCACCTACACTTAGATCGATGCAGAACTTCCTTTCATCGTGACAAATGCCATCTGGCTATGTCACTGCTTCCGCACCAGCAAACGCTTGCGGACGTCTATTTCCTCAAAGTTCATTTCATTTGATCGTATCAATATGTCCATAATAGACATTGGGATGACTTTTATTCTGATTGTATCAGTGTCTGATTGTATCGATGTATCTGTATTATTAAGTCTTCAGATGAGTATTTTATAATCTAAAAACAAAGGAAGAAATTCTGATGAAATTTGTCCAATTGTTATCAAAGTTCAATTTGTTCAAGAGGTCATTTTGTGATTTTAAAGTATAATAACTTTAATAGTTTTGGTCCTATAAGGCACTGATTTGATAGTTATGTGGACCAATATCCATTATGAAGAACATGGACTGGATTCTACATATTATATTTTAGAGAGTTTTTAGGTCTAGCGAGGTTCAAGAGGTTTCATAGGGGGTGAAAATGTTATTATGTGTCAATGAAACATGAGAAGGACAATGTTTCATTTGTGTAGTGTGGGTTATAGGATTTCATTCTATGGATCCATCTACTTTCTTTCTGAAGCAGCAGTTGGTCCCAATTACCTCCTCTCGGGGGGCGTACTACTTCAATGGCTTGAAAGTATAAAGAAAACGGGTCCAAGGTGTGTTTCTCAAGCATGTGTCTCGAGAGAGTTGTGTCCTCCCTACGTCTGACATAACCGATATGGTGCAATATCCGTCTCCGGAACTCTTTGGTTTTGCCGATGTAGTTCATCGGACATTGGCGAGTTGCCATATAGATTACTCCTTGCGTCTTGCAGTTTGTGAATTCGTGATTTTGGTCTTCTAGTCTGGTTGTGGCACTGATACATTTCTTGCTTTTACAGATGTATTTGCAGGCTTTGCAGTCACCACATTTATAAGTCCCCGTGGTGTCACTGCTCAGCCACGTTGTTTTGCCCGTGTTGTCCTCCACAAAGTGGCTGCGCACAAGGTGATCTCTAAGGTTCCTGCCTCTCCTGTATGTGACCCTGGGGCTCTCAGGGACCACATCTTGCAGATCTTTATCTGATCTCAAAATTGCCCAAAGATCATAGAGTATGTTCATCACCCCCTGATTTCGGTCGTCGTAGGTTC
Organism: Phyllobates terribilis; assembly: GCF_046119375.1. Lineage (NCBI taxonomy): Eukaryota > Metazoa > Chordata > Amphibia > Anura > Dendrobatidae > Phyllobates > Phyllobates terribilis. Next base: position 954,001 of record NW_027363232.1, read on the forward strand.
CTATTAGATGGATCTCATTATCTTGTTGTTCTCGTGCTTTAGGGGTCAATAGAGAATTTCTGTCTCTTGTAAGGGCGTTGGCCTAGCACTTTTTTAGGACATCCCTTTTGTAGGAAGCGTTTTTGTAATTCCCTCGATTTTATCATGTACTCATTCACCGTTGAGCAATTTCTCCTTAGGCGTATATATTGGCTTTTCGGTATTCCTCTACGTAGGGGAGCCGGATGGTAGCTCTGCCAGGATAGTAACCCACTTGTGGCTGTCAGTTTTCAGTGTTGTGGTAACCGGCCTTGGTTGGTATTTATTATTGTAATGTCAAGGAAGTTTAAATTGTGTTTCTGAATCTCACTGGTAAAATACAAGCCTAACTGGTTCTGCTCTCACTGTTCTACTTCAATACATCTACATTTGGCTGTGGAGATCTATGAATGATTACTTGAGTCAGGTAACCTAATGACTAGTAGATTCACAGCCATCTGGATAAAAAATCCTGTTATGTGACGTTGTGCTGCCACCTAGTGGCTTCCCATTCTTTTACATAACCGTCTACACCAGAGGTCTCAAACATGCGGCCCGCGGGCCACATGTGCACAAAGGAAGCAGAGGGAACGGAGGACAGGTGAAAGGAATCTTTTTTTTTTTTTTTTTTTTTTTTTTTTTTTTTTTTTTTTTACTTTTTTGTGTGGGTGAAGAACAGCGCAGAGGACAATTCTACTAGATGGGGACCTGGATGGGGCATATTACTACAAGATGGGGACCACCAGGATGGGGCATATTACTACAAGATGGGGACCACCAGGATGGGCCACATTACTGCAAGATGGGGGCCACATTACTGCAAGATGGGGACCACCAGGATGGGCCACATTACTGCAAGATGGGGGCCACCAGGATGGGCCACATTACTGCAAGATGGGGCCACCAGGATGGGCCACATTACTGCAAGATGGGGGCCACCAGGATAGGCCACATTACTGCAAGATGGGGACCACCAGGATGGGCCACGTTACTGCAAGATGGGGACCACCAGGATGGGGTACGTTACTTCAAGATGGGGACCACCAGGATGGGGCAAATTACTAGATGTTTGCCAGAATTACTATATATGGTGCTAATTCTGAAACTATATTACTCTATGTGGCCAAAAGAGGGAAACAAAATTGTAAAAATAAAAATAAAGCATGAAAAAATATTTTGCCACTAAAAATGCTGTTTTATATATAAACTAAAGTAAACACAAAGTGCACATTTATTATCGCCACATCCGTAACGACCCAAGCTATAAAAAATAAAATAAACACAGCAAAAATGTTCAGACGGTGTATACAAAAAAAATGGCGTCACTAAAAATGTCACTTTGACCTGCAAAGAATGTGGCCCCCCAAATTCTAATTTTTTCCATATGCGGCCCATATACCCAGCCGAGTTTGAGACCCCTGCTCTACACTGTCCGTGTGGAATGTCCATTGGACACACACATTTTTGGATGTCGTTATATGTACAATGTGATTGGACATTTTTGCTAATATTTATAAGCTGTATGTAGAAACAGGAGGTCAGTTTTCCTTGTATGAGTCATAAGTCACTGCAAAAGTCCCTGGCAGGGGGATGAGAGCGGCTGGGTCAGGAGGGGACCCAGCTAATTCTACATAGAGCAGAGAAAAGAGAATAATTAGCCCAGTAGAAAGGTATAATGAGCAGCTGTAAGTGCAGTGCTGTATAATCTGATTACAATATAGTAAGAGGATAAGCTCTGATGGGAGAGGGTCTTTAAGCCGGTCATGTATTGGGTAATGAGTTGGGGTGTCAGTCTCCATCAGTGCTGGCTGAACACTGACTATCCTGCTCAGATTACTACACATGGCGCTGCTCCTCCTCCCTGTAGTATGGGCTCCGCAGGACGCTGCCGAGGCTCCAGATTCTACCTGCACAGCAACAAGGTCCCAACACTTCTACCTCTATAACTTGCCTAATGCAGACGCAAACCTGCAGCCTTTCCACTGAGATCTTGTCGGCCTTCTACACTGCCATGGCTTTGTCTGCACAATGTAGCTTAAAGGGATTGTCCACTTCTTAAGCATCCTAGAAGTCTACAATATAAGGTCGGTATTCCTCTAACCCTCTGCCTTATTTGGCTGCCATTGAAGGCAGCCAGCGAAATGGGTTCAATTTTATATAGAAGTGGCAGAATTTAACCCCTTCCTGACCATGTTATTTCCCGGCTCTGCATTTTTCTTATTCTTCTAAGAGCAGTTGCTTTATTTTTCTGTCAATACAGCCATATGAGGGTTTTTGTTTTTATGCCGTTCACTGATCAGGTTAATTATTTTTATATTTTGATTGGATAACGCCCATATGTTTTATTTTAAAATGGGTCATAGAGGGGCAGGAGTGATTTGAATGTTCAGATTAAACTTTTTCCTTTTTGTCCCCTTAGGCTGTGTGCCCACGATTCCTTTTTAAGCGTTTCCGCAGCAGCAAAAACGCTGCAGAAACGCTTAAAAAACGCATGGTAGAAGGCCTGCCATGTTCCCCAATGATGATCCGCATGTGCTGTGCACATGCTGTGGAAATTTCCGCTGCGGATTATCATTGCGGAAAAAAAACAGCACTACCAATTATTTTGCGGAAGTGCTGCGTTTTCGCCACCATTATATAGTAACATAGTTTTTAAGGTTGAAGGAAGACTAAGTCCATCTAGTTCAACCCATAGCCTAACATGTTGATCCAGAGGAAGGCAAAAAAAAACCATGTGGCAAACACCAAGCTCCACATTGGGGAAAAAAATTCCTTCCCGACTCCATACGACAATCAGACTAGTTCCCTGGATCAACGCCCTATCAAGGAATCTAGTATTTATAACCTGCAATATTATACTTTTCAAGAAAGGCATCCATGCCCTTCTTAAATTTTAACAGTGAATCACTCGTTACAACATCATGCAGCAGAGAGTTCCATAGTCTCACTGCTCTTACAGTAAAGAATCCACGTCTGTGATTATGATTAAACCTTCTTTCTTCCAGACGTAGAAGATGCCCCCTTGTCCCCGTCTCTGGCCTCAGAGTAAAAAGATCAGTAGAAAGGTCTTTGTACTGTCCCCTCATATACTTGTACATAGTAATAAGATCACCTCTAAGCCTTCTTTTGTCCACAGTAAATAACCCCAAGTGTAATAACCTGTCTTGGTATTGCAGACCCCCCAGTCCTCTAATAACCTTGGTCGCTCTTCTCTGCACCCGCTCTAGTTCAGCCATGTCTTTCTTATATACCGGAGACCAGAACTGTACACAGTATTCTAAGTGTGGTCGCACTAGTGACTTGTATAGAGGTAAAATTATGTTCTCCTCATGAGCATCTATGCCTCTTTTAATGCATCCCATTATTTTATTTGCCTTTGCAGCAGCTGCCTGACACTGGCCATTAAACGTGAGCTTGTCGTCCACCAATACACCCAGGTCTTTTTCAGTTCCAGTTTTGCACAGTGTTTTACAATTAAGCATATAATTATACATTTTATTTCCTCTGCCCAAGTGCATTACCTTACATTTATCCCCATTAAAGCTCATTTGCCATTTATCAGCCCAAGCTTCTAGTTTACATAGATCCTCCTGTAATATAAAATTGTCCTCCTCTGTCTTGATTACCCTGCAGAGTTTAGTGTCATCTGCAAATATTGAAATATTACTCTATATGCCCCCTACAAGGTCATTAATAAATATGTTAAAAAGAAGGGGGCCCAATACTGACCCCTGTGGTACCCCACTGTTAACTGAGACCCAGTCTGAGTGTTTTCCATTAATAACCACCCTTTGTTTCCTATCACTGAGCCAATTCTTAACCCACATACATATATTTTCCCCTATCCCCAATGTTCTCATTTTATGTATCAACCTTTTGTGTGGAACCGTATCAAAAGCTTTTGAAAAGTCCATATACACAACATTCACTGCATTTCCTTGGTCCAGTCCAGAACTTGCCTCCTCATAAAAACTGATCAGATTAGTTTGACAGGAACGGTCCCTCATAAACCCATGTTGATATTGGGTCATGAGGTTATTCTTCTTCAGATACTGTATCATAGCATATCTACGGAAACCCTCCAGGATTTTACCCACAGTAGAGGTTAAGCTTACTGGCCTATAATTTCCAAGTTCAGTTTTTGTCCCCTTTTTGAATATTGGCACCACATTTGCTATACGCCATTGACTTGCATTAGAACGCATGGACTACGCATCACTGTATTTGTAGATGCGCAATCCACGTGTTCCAATGTGCGGATGGTACCCAGGTCTAGAGGAGAGGAGACTCTCGTCCAGACCCAGGTACCATAGAAATTGTGAAAAAAAAGAATAAAATAAAAAATAAATATGATACTTGCCTTCTGGCGGCCCCCGTTGCGCTCCTCCTCTCATGCCGGCAAATCGCGATGGACTGAAGGACCTGCGCTGACGTCATATTCTTGTGACCTGCGCTGACGTCGGCAGGTCCTTCAGTGCACTGTACCGCGATCTGCCGGCAGTCAGCACCGAGTGAAGCAAGACTCCGGGGGCCATCGCAAGGTAAGTATAGATTTATTTTTAAATTTTTTGACATTCTCTCGGGTCACACTCCATTTGCATGGATTTATATAGTGTGACCAAGTTGACAAGCACTTTCCAAGTGATGCTAAAATCGCTTGAAAAGCGCTTGTCAACCCGCATGCAGAAATGCATGTGAAGAACGCTTCACATCCGCATATCCCTGGCAGGAAAAACGCATGTACAATCCGCATGTACAATCCGCATGCGTTTTGTCTGCCAGGAGAGATGCAGAAAGGCTCAGGAAAAATCCGGAGCATTTCTGCATCGTGGGCACATAGCCTTAGGGGACGTGAACATGCAATCATCTGGTTTCTTGTGTTATGTACAGCAATACTGCAGTATATAGCCAGCATTCACAGATCTGTCATGACAGGCATGGGTCTTTTCAGCAGACTCCTTCCTGGCAGTGATGGCATCCCACGATCGTGTTACAGGGGCACAGTTGGGCACATGGCATGACTCCCTTCTCAGTTCGCTGTTAATGCTGCTGTCCATCTCTAACAGGTGGAGCTCTGCTCTACATGTGGCTATTAAAGGCAGATGATGGCTAAATATCACAGCCATCATCTTCCAGGCAAGAAGTCAGAGCTGGCATATGATGTAACTGCAAATCATGTTGGTAAGGGGTTAAAGTGCCACTTCAGTGGGGTTTTGACACGTGAAATACTTTTAGTGCAGAAATGACGTAGTCCTTTTGGGCATGAGGGTTGGGTGCTGGGATTACTAGTACACCTGACATCCAGGTGGGCATAATTCTGTTCCTTGTGTATTGGAAGACTTTTGCCTCTGCAGCTTTGGTGTTGGCAATCTTTCACTTTCATGCCCATTGATGCTCCACATGGTTGGCTCAGGAACTGTCCTCACATGATCTATATTTCCCTAAAGTAAAGTCACTTGTCAAAAGCCACCAGGACAAAGTGCGCGGTTCTGTATCATGTGGGAAAACATCAAGAAAAGCTCTAGGAAATGGCAACAAGCAAGTAATGACCCAGAAGAACGGGCAGCCTCTGAAAGGAGACCGGAAAGTGCCAAAGCCTGCGCCAATTGTTATACAGGTATAATGTATTACCGCAGCTCGGATCATACACCGCTCTTGTGTTCTCCCCTGTACTGATGTACAGACTTGTATCTACATAAAATTTGTTGTGCAATTTCCCCTGGGCACGCAGATACCCCATATGTGGGGAAAAAACACTGTTTGGGCTCACGGCAGGGCTCGAAAGGGAAGGAGCGCCATTTGACTTTTTGATTGTAAAATTTGCTTGAATAATTAGCGGACGCCAAGTTGTGTTTGGAGAGCCCCTGATGTGCCCAAACATTGGAGCTCCCCCACAAAGTGACCCCATTTTGGAAACTAGACCCCCCCAAGGCACCTATCTAGATGCATAGTGAGCAGTTGGAACCCCCAGGTGCTTCACAAATTGATTTGTAAAAATGAAAAAGTGGAAAAAAAATACTTTTCCATTTTTACGAATCAATTTGTGAAGCACCTAAGGGTTCCAAGTGCTCACTATGCATCTAGATAGGAGCCTTGGGGGGTCTAGTTTCCAAAATGGGGTCACTTGTGGGGGAGCTCCAATGTTTGGGCACAAAGGGACTCTCCAAATGCAACATGGTGTCCGCTAACAATTTGAGCCGACCATTTGTTAGTGGACACCATGTTGCATTTGGAGGTACGACACAGAATTTGATAACATTAGGTCATCATATTGAATAAGTTGTCATTAGTTTTGAGCGCAAGTGCTCGCTACTTGAGTTTGCATCGGGTACTCAGGTATGCACCATGTACTGCATGTGCTCGAGTGAAATGCTCGAGTCCCCGCCCGGATGTTTCACGGTTATTAGACACCCAAAAAAAAACATGCAGGGATCGCTCGTGCATGGCAGACAATCCCCGCAAAGTTTTTTGGGCCGTGAAGCATATGGGGCGGAGACTCGAGCATGTCACTCAAATACCCACGATACTCAATGCATACCAGAACACCCGATGCAAACTCAAGTAGCGAGCACTTGCGCTCAACACTAGTCGCCATATCGTCATCTTTTTTTCTTACTTTTGAAAAAAATCCCAACCCCATCACAACCCTAACCGTAGCACAACCCTAACCCTAGCACAACTCGAGAGTTTTTTTTATGCCGTTCCTTGTGCGGTATAAGTGATTAGATGACCTTATTCTTCAGGTCGGTGTGATTACAGAGATACCAGAATCATATGGGGTTTTTATGACTGACAGCTGTCACACACTAAGACGCATTTTTAGTAAAATCTAGTTTTTGCATCGCCATATTTTGAGAGCTATAATTTTTCCAGATTTTGGCAGACAGTCATTTGACGGCTTTTTTTTTGCGGGATGAGTTGACGTTGTTATTGGTGCCATTTTCAGGCACGTGACATTTTTTGATCGCTTTCTATTCCGATTTTTGGGAGGCAGAATAAACGAAAACCAACAATTCATGAATTGTTTTTTTTGTTTTTTTTTTATTCTGTTCCGCGTGTGGTAAAATTGATAAGGCAGCTTTATTCTTCGGGTCAGTACGTTTACAGCGGTACCACATTTATATCGTATTTCTATGTTTTGCACTTTTACATAATAAAAGCAATTTTATAGAAAAAATTATTTTTTAGCATAGCTTTATTCTGAGAGCTATAACTTTTTTATTTTTTGGCTGATGGAGCTGCATGGCAGCTTGTTTTTTGCGGGACGAGATGACTTTTTCAGCGGTACCATTTTTATTTATATTTGTCTTTTTGATCGCGTGTTATTCCATTTTTTGTTGGGCGGTATGGTGATAAAGCATTGTTTTTTGCTTCGTTTTTTATTTTTATTTTTTAACGTGTTCACTGAAGGGGTTAACTAGTGGGACAGTTTTATAGGTCAGGTTGTTCCGGACGTGGCGATACCAAATATGTGTACTTTTATTGTTGTGTTTTTTTTTTTTATATAATGATATTCATTGATGGGTACATTATATTTTTATTTTTGGTGGATTATTTTTTTTTATTTTTTTTTTTATATATATTTTTACAATTTTTTTTTTTTTTTTTTCACTTTCTGATAGTTTTTATACTTCATTACTTTGTCCCACTATGGGACTTTCACTTTTTTTTCTCTGATCGCCTGCATGGCACAGGAATGCAGCACCATCCCTGTGTCATGCAGGCTGTCAGCGCTGGACAGGGAGAAGATTTTTGGAGATGCACTGCGCATGTCCAAAAAATCTTCCTGCTGTCTGGTGACCCGGATGTTGTCATGGCAACATCCTGGAAGCCACGGCAGACAGCGCTGGAAGCCGGAAGAGGAGGTGAGTATCTGCGATCACCTCCCCTTGCCACCGCAATGCTGCGATCGACTTCGCCTGTGTGCGCGCGCGACCGCTATGACGTACTAATACGGGTCTGGCTCTTAAGTCCCAGGGCACAGACGCGTATTAGTACGTCAAATGTTAAGGGGTTAACAATGCACATGACTGTCACAAACACATGGACCACATTTTTGGGATGCTCACCTTTTTCCAGTTATGATGTTGTATCTTTCATAACTGGGAAACCACCAGAAACCTAGGAAATGGGTTCTGAGCTTCTGAACATCATAGAAATATCAAATTTGATATCAATCTCCGTGAATATTGGTGACGGCAAACATTATGTATCCATCTTGGATGTGGGCCCCCCCATACCAAGATATGGAAGATGAAGGATTTTTATGTCTTGTGCAGCTGGGTGGGTTCACAAAACCGAGCCCCCGTGTGAGGTAAACAACATGGGTGTGTCCTAGTGTTTTGCCTCCTTACTAAAAACCAGAACGTCCATGTTGGCTCATTCCAACCCAGGGACGTCAGATGCAAGCACTCCTAGCTGCGTGGAGGAATCACATCTAATTTCCGGGGAGCCGTCCCCCCCCCCACAGAATCTGAGACCATCACCTCGTGGCGCAGGTTTTGCTATTATTTACCCCTTTTATTTTAATAACTGTTTTGTGCATATATGTAAATTGTCTTTTATAATATCTTGTATATCTTTTGCAAACACTGCCAACTTTCAGGAGTAAATTATTATTTACTAGCTTCGTTCTTCTTGTCCTATGTTGAGCAAACCCGGTCCTCACCCGCTAATTCACATTACCGAACGGGTACCCGATCCACCTGTTAAGAGATCGGTGGTGGCAGCATACGGTGTATTTATGTGATATTGTGGTTGAGGGTGGTGGGATTGAGGTATATATACGTTCCTGGACGGAACTGGTGGTATATATACATCCTGTCACATCACGTGCCGCAATAGTCGACATAAATGAGAGCAGCTGCGCCCTGTTGCTTATCCTCGGTCAATACCGTGTTTCACCAGCAGGATAAGGGGGCGCCAGAGTGCTGCAAGGTCTGACCAAGTTTTCCTGACAATTAATGGCAAGCGGTGGGATCATAGGACATTAGTGATCTGGTTTGAGCAATCATTCCTCTCACTAAAAACTTGCACGGTTCTTACCTGGACCCTGCACAAAAGTTTTGAAGATTGAACTCAGTGTTTATTAGATCTGAGACAATACTGTATGTGCAGCAGTCACCCCTACCCTTCTTCGTTTTTTCTTTCTATTTGATCACCAAAATACAAGGTCATTGTTGGGGAGTTCTGGTACAGCCAGCAGAAAATGGACACTCTTATTGGAATATGTATAACCAAAGGCATGGACCACCTCGGCAAAAACAAAGAACAAATGGCTGCTGCGCTGGCGCAACTGGAGGCAGAGCAAGCCCTTCTCCAGACCTCAGCAGGGCCAGGGGTCAGCCAAGATATGGACAGTACTGCTGCAGGGGTCCCACCTGTAGACGCATGCCGCGTCAGCGACCAGGGCAGCCTGGACCCTTATCTGCAGATGGCTCTACAGCAACTTCCTGCAGAGGATCATGAAGGACGGCTGAAAGTAATTCAGCAGCACCAGGAGGCTGACGAGCGGAGGCCCAAGCCCAGTGAGAGGCAGAGAGAGCCGAGCGGCAGGCCCAAGCTCAGAAGGCCCATGAACTGCAGATGGCCCAGCTCAGGATCTCACCATCCACCTCACGGCTGTTTAAACCCCGTCCAGAGCATTTTCCGGTGATGTTAAAGGACAGCGACCTCGACACCTTTCTGAGGGGTTTTGAAAAGACTTGCAGACAGTACCAGCTGCCTGTGGACCAGTGGGCCCGGTACTTAACTGCAGGGCTGCGAGGCAAAGCTCTGGATGTGTTTGTGGCTCTTCCTCAGGGCCTAGATGGGAACTATGATGCCATTAAGCAGGCCCTAATCCAGAGGTTCCAACTGACTCCTGAGGTGTACTGTAAAAAGTTCCGGAACCTCCAACGTGGACCGCACGACAGTTACAGCGATGTGGTGCATGGGCTCAGAACCAACTTCAAGCAGTGGATCCAAGGACTGTCAGCGACCACCTTTGAGCAGTTAAAGGACCTGATGGTGAAAGACCAGTTCCTGCATCTGTGTCCGACTGAGGTAATGGATCGGGAGCCACCAGATGCCAATAAAGCAGCGCAGATCGCAGACACCTACAAGGCCAACCGGAGGTGCGGAAGCCGGGCGTTGCCAGCTGGAAAGGGGGTAAGCCATCAACCACCATCCCTGCCCCAGCATCCGACCTTCTGGAGGCCTTGTCCCCGTTACCAACGCCCGGCCTGCATCTGATGCCCGCAAGTGTTATTTCTGCAACCAGACTTGTCATCTCAGTGCCACTTGCCCAGAGAAGCAGAGGAAGAACCCCCCCATCCAAGGTCCCAGGGCCTAATGCATCAATTCTTTTGGTGGGTGGGCCGGTTGGGAGGGCCTGTGAAAACTTGCAGTCTGTCACTGTGGTGGATACTGTCACTGTAGGCCTCAAGGACACTGGGGCCGAACGAACCCTCATCCGACCCGAAATGGAGTCCGCTGAAGAGCTTATTCCAGGAAAGACCCTGACTGTCACCGGGATTGGTGGTGTCCGATACCCCTTGCCCAGGTTTTTATTGATTAGGGTGCGGGGAGTGGGGTGAAGGAAGTGGGAGTATCTGAAAACCTGCCTGCAAATGTTTTGTTGGGATCTGATTTGGGGAGGATATTTGCTTATTATATCCCTGACACCCCTGCCCGATCTGATACAGTTGTTAAGGTTAATGCTGATAATGTGAATGTCAAAGCTTTACCTGATGATGATGTATTTGAAGGTACAAGAGAACTCAGCCATGTCACGCTGCAGGGTGATATTGCTGAAGATCCCCTAGCAGGAGCAAGTGTCAGTGCTATGGGTAATGGAGAGACGCACGGGGACCATGAAGCAGGTGGTGCTGTGCCAGCGACCAGTGTCACAACAGACGGTGATCTGGCTGATGGTAGCTGCCCCATAAGTAGCACTGCACCTGAGGTAATGGGGGAGGATGGGGAAGTGGCACGCATAGCCGCGCAGGCTGATGGGACGGTGTTATTCCCCGGGGAGACGGCCTATATAGCCGCTGTTACCCGCAGTCAGAGTGCCCAGAATGCAAGTAACGCCCTGCCTTCTGGACCCTCCTCGGACAGAGGAATAACGGAATCAGTTAGGGACCCAGAGCCGGTCCCAGTGAGGACGTGGCCTTAACCTCACTTCTGGCTTCCTCCAGCCAGGAGTTTCAAGCAGCTCTGCACTCAGATGCTAGCCTAGAGGCGTTAAGGAGCCTCGCTGAGAAACCCACCTCCGAGTCGGATAAGGAGAGGGTATTGTGGGACCATAGGAGGTTGTACTGGGAGACAGTTCCCTGTACATCCCAACAGGAGTGGCTGAGGGGAAGACAGCTGGTCGTCCCCTACCAATTCAGGGGTGAGTTGTTGCAGATCGCCCATGAGATTCCACTTGCTGGACACTTGGGGGTCAGCAAAACCAAGGCCCGGCTGTCTCACTACTTTTATTGGCCCAAAATGAGGACAGATGTGGTGAACTACTGTCACTCCTGTACCACGTGTCAAAGAGTGGGAAAGTCAGGGCCGGCTCCCAATGCCCCCCCTGATATCTTTGCCAGTGATAGAGGAGCCTTTCCAGAGGATTGTTGTGGATATTGTGGGACCACTGGCCATACCCAGCAGCTCTGGAAAACGTTTCATCCTTACTGTGATAGACTATGCTACCCAGTATCCGGAGGCAGTAGCCCTGTCCTCAATTAGGGCGGATAAGGTGTCGGACGCCCTCTTGGCCATCTTTTCGCGAGTAGGCTTCCCCAGTGAGATGCTTACCGACCAGGGGACCCAGTTCATGTGTTGCTTAATGGAGGCCCTATGTAAGAAAATGCAGGTGCAGCATCTGGTATCGAGCACGTATCAGCCCCAAACCAATGGTTTGTATGAGCGATTCAACGGTACCCTCAAACGGTTCTAGGAAGTTTCGCCCCCAGGTACATTTCGCCCCCGAACATTTCGCCCCCGGATGTTTCGCCCCCAGATGTTTTGGCCCCAAATTAGGCAGGGAATTTCGGCCTTGTGTTTTAGCCCTATGACCTCTTTCACAGTAGGCACTTTCCCAAGTGCTAAGCACTGGAAAATTGCTAAGAAGATTGCCAATTTTGAATATATAAGTCAATGGCTGGAAAAGCGAGGTGTTGTTTCGGCCAGCTCTTTTTATTTTATTACAGGAGCTATTTTTGAGCACTTAGCGTTCATCAATAGCCTGTATCTTATGGGTCATTACCGAGAGCGCTCACAAAAGTGCTCTTAAAAATGCTAGTAAAGCACGTGCTTTGGAGTTCTAAAACAGTGGCAGCATAAGGGTGCTTTCACACTTCCACTACATATGTACTACAGGCCTCCCGTTCGCTTCTGTAATGCCGCCGTTCCGCTAACCTGCAGCGGAATGTAAAGAAGAAAATGCTTTTCTTTTTGTTCTGACACTGATAGCGGAATGCGGTATTACGAAAGCGAACGGGCGGCTGCAGATCGCGGAACCCATCCGTTCACATCTATGGACAATGCAAGCAGAATGCCAGCATTCTGCCAGCATTGCCCCGGGGTCAGCTGGATGTCAGATCCAGAGCGGATCGACCTCTGGCGGCCCCAAACACAAGTGTGAAACCACTCTAAAATTACAGTGTGCAAGAGGCCTAAAATCAAAACAATTTTCAACTTTTACCTGACCCAGCACGGGCCTGCTTTGTTGCAAGTTTTGTTGCAGATGTAACAAGTAGCAGGTCAGGTGTCCTGCAAGTTACATTAGACTAGCTTTTATTCCATTTGTACATCAGAATATAGCAGTGTCTGAAATCTCCACAAAGAGAGAAGTGTACTGCCACAAAAAATCAGTCAGCTTCCACATCAATTCACTTTCTACAACTATGAATTCAGTTCTGTCCAAACGTGGAAGGAGGAAGTTGGTCCATGAGAATCACATTTACTTATTTTCCAAACGAACCGCTGATGATGTCCATTCCATCTGGGTATGTGAAAAACGGTCGACTTGCATGGGACGTGTTTGGACCAATGAAGAATCTGGCAAAGTTGTGAAAGTAGTCAATCTTCACAGTCACGCAGCACCAGCTGCAAGACCTGAAGCAATCCGACTTGTTAATGTGGCAGTCACCAGGCCAAGGACAACACGGGAGACACCACAACAGATTCTCACAGACGTCGTTTCAGGAGCCCATTCTAATGTTGTAGCACTTCTCCCAAGGAAAGCATCACTGAAGAGAACAATACGATTAGCAAGGCAGTTTAGCAATATCCCAAGGTTCCCTCAAACCCTTGATCAACTTGTTATCCCCCAGGAGTTTCAGGAGATCAGTATTGATGGTGTCCAGCAGCAGTACCTTCTGCATGACTCTGGTAAGCTACTTAACTATTTAACATTGTATTAAAACAATTCCATTATGCATAATTTTTTTTTTTAAACAAAAATATATCATTTTCCACTGGGACAATATATGTTGTCAAAAAGTATTGGTTGGCCCCTTTACACTAGATTTTGCTTCAGTTATGAAATCAGAAAATCTGGAGCAAAATGTGAGTTTTTAATGTGAGATATGAACAGAGGCTTCTGATTAGGATATTTTTTTTTGTGAATTCATCCCAAAATTATCTGTCTGATGCTTGTTACACTTTTTCTGTTATTTCCTCTACTAATACTTTCATTTTAAATTAGGAAATGGACACAGCCGTATGTTGATATTTGGAACAAGAGACAATCTCCATCTACTGGCACAAACTAAAGAGTGGTTTGCTGATGGCATGTTTTTCACTACACCAGCCTTGTTTAAGCAGCTTTACACAATCCATGTAGTCCATAGCGGCCTTGTTGTTCCGCTAGTGTGCACCTTGCTGACAGACAAGAGCTGTTCTACATACCAGAGGTTGCTGCAAGAGCTGAAGAACTTGCAGCCTGGACGGCAGCCAGACAACCTGATGTTGGATTTTGAACTAGCTGCAATACAGGCATTTGAAAGTGAATTCCCCAACCTTGAAGACTGGTTGCTTTTTCCACCTATCACAGTCGGTTTGGCGTAAAGTTCAAAATGAAGGACTCAAGATGCAATACCAAGGTGACCATGAATTTGCCCGTTGGATACGCATGATACCTGCCCTGGCCTTTATACCACCACAGAATGTTGTGCAATCATTTGAAGAATTGGTGGAAGATCCTGACTTTCCACAAGAAGCAATACCTATCACCAACTATTTTGAAGACAGCTATATCGGTCGAATGAATCGCAGAGGACGTCAAGCACCTTTGTTTCCAGTTCAACTCTGGAATGTGTATGAACGAACATTGAATGATCAACAGCGAACAAATAATGATGTTGAAGGATGGCACCGTAGCTTTCCAGAAACATGTGGTACTCTTTTCCAAAATATATACCGGTTCATTAACTGTCTGAAACATCAGCAAGAGCTCCATAGTTTTGAAATTATTCAGATAATAGCAGGAAATCCCATCGCTGCAAGAAACAAAAAGTATGCTGCAATTTCAGCAAGGGTTAAACGTATCGAGCAAGATTTCAATAATAGAAGCGTGATGGATTATCTGAGAGGCATTGCCTACAGCTTTGGATTTTAGTTCATGGTCACATATTGTATGTTTTGAGAGCAGTGTTTTTAGCTGTAAAATCATTCAAGCATTATAACCTGTAATTTGTCTTTTCTCTTTTTCTCTAATCCTTCCCCTCTATACCTTTTTATGTTTCTTGTTACAACAGTTTTGATATATACAGTTAAAGCAGAACTCTCCAAAAAACATAAGTTCTGTTATAGTACCTGTGCCCATGATATTCATTTCCAAAGGAGACCTTCCAGCAGCTTCACTTCTGTGTGAAAAGTCTCCTCCAAGTTAAAGCTCCATGTGCTGCAGGATTTCAGTGGTGGCTAAGGAGGTTGTTTCTCCTTAGTAGCAGAACTTGTGGATGGATTCTAGAGGCTGTGGCTGCACAGGAGCATGCAACTACCGTAACAATAGATTCCCTATGATGTATAAAGGGCTGCTGGTTTACAGCCTTCTGCAGAGCCCCCCCTATGTGTTCCGTCCTGTAACGGCTTTACACAGGCGGGGGGGAGCCCTCCTCTTGTCCAGGACAGAGCACATGAGCGGAGGGTGAAGGGGAGCTTTGCAGAGGGCTGTGAACAAGCAGCCCTGAATGTATCACAGGGAGCCAGGATCCGTTCTGCTACCAAGGGGGCTCGACCTCCTTAGTAACCAATGAAATCCTACTATTTTCCTGTCTGTTTGTAAAATGACTTATCTAGAAAACAATGTTTTAGAATAAAAAAAACTCATTTGATCAAAATTCTATATCTTAGACTCATATGGTGTATTATTAGTGATAAGCGAACCTGCCAAAGTTCAGTTCAGGCAGGTCTTTCCCGTATGCGAAAGATCCAGGAGCAAATTGCTAGAGACAAAACATCCAGGGATGAAATGCTGGGTCGAAATGTTCGGGGCGAAACATCCTGGGGGCGAAACATCCTGGGGGCGAAATGTACCCGGGGGCGAAACATCCAATTCCCAGCCCCCACATAGTCCTCCATACAGAATTATGGGCACCACAAAGTCCTCTATAAAATGTAATGGGCCCTACATAGTCCTCTATACAGAATAATGGCCCCACATAGTCCTCCATACAGAATAATGGGCCCCACATAGTCCTCCATACAGTATAATGGGCCCCATAGATTGTTCCATACTGAAATGGCCCCTAGATTGCTCCATACTGTAATGGCCCCATAGATTGCTCCATATTGTATAATAGCCCCTAGATTGTTCCATGCTGCATAATGGCCTCATAGATTGCTCCATGCTGCATAATGGCCCCATACATTGCTCCCTACTGTATAATGGCCCCCTAGATTGCTCCATACTATAATGGCCCCACATGATGCTGCATACTGTATAATGGCCCCATAGAATCATAGAATGGTAGAGTTGGAAGGGACCTCCTGGGTCATCTGGTCCAACCCCCTGCTCAAAGCAGGATTCACTAGATCATCTCAGACAGATGTCTGTCCAGCCTCTGTTTGAAGACGTCCATTGAAGGGGAACTCACCACCTCTCGTGGCAGCCTGTTCCACTCATTAATCACCCTAACTGTCAAAAAGTTTTTTCTAATATCTAATCTGTGTCTCCTCCCATTTAGTTTCATCCCATTGCTTCTAGTCTTTCCTTGTGCAAATGAGAATAAAGATGATCCTTCTACAATGTGACAGCCCTTGACATATTTGTAGACAGCTATTAAGTCTCCTCTCAGTCTTCTTTTTTGCAAGCTAAACATTCCCAAATCCTGCAACCGTTCCTCATAGGACATGGTTTGCAGACCAGTCACCATTCTGGTCGCTCTTCTCTGAACTTGCTCCAGTTTGTCTATGTCTTTTTTAAAATGTGGTGCCCAAAACTGTACACAGTATTTCAGATGAGGTCTTACCAAAGAGGAGTAAAGACCGATAATGACTTCACGTGATCTAGACTGTATGCTTCTGTTAATACATCCCAGAATTGTATTTGCCTTTTTTGCTGCTGCATCACACTGTTGACTCATGTTCAGTCTATGATCTATTAGTATACCTAAGTCTTTTTCACATGTATAACTCCATACTGTATAATGGCCCAATATAGTGCTGCATACTGTATAATGGCCCCATATAGTGCTGCATACTGTATAATGGCCCCATATATTGCTCCATACTGTATAATGGCCCCATAGATTGCTCCATGCTGCATAATGACCCCATAGATTGCTCCATGCTGTAATGGCCCTATAGATTGCTCCAGAAGTATAATGGCCCCATAGATTGCTCCAGAAGTATAATGGCCCCATAGATTGCTCCATGATGTAATGGCCCCATAGATTGCCCAATGCTGTTTAATCGCCCCATAGATTGCTCCATAAGTATAATGGCCCCATAGATTGCTCCTTGCTGTAATGGCCCTATAGATTGCTCCATGCTGCATAATGGCCCCATAGATTGCTCCATACTGCATAATGGTTCCATAGATTGCTCCATACTGTATAATGGCCCCATAGATTGCTCCATAAGTATAATGGCCCCATAGATTGCTTCATAAGTATAATGGCCCTATAGATTGCTCCCTACTCTATAATGGCCCCATAGATTGCTCCCTACTGTATAATGGCCCCATAGATTGCTCCATGCTGTATAATGGCCCCATAGATTGCTCCATGCTGTATAATGGCCCCATAGATTGCTCCATGCTGTAATGGCCCCATAGATTGCTCCATAAGTAGAATGGCCCCATAGATTGCTCCATAAGTAGAATGGCCCCATGGATTGCTCCATGCTGTATAATGGCCCCATAGATTGCCCCATGCTGTATAATGGCCCCATAGATTGCTCCATGCTGTATAATGGCCCCATAGATTGCTCCATGCTGTATAATGGCCCCATAGATTGCTCCATGCTGTATAATGGCCCCTAGATTGCTCCATGCTGTATAATGGCCCCATAGATTGCTCCATAAGTAGAATGGCCCCATAGATTGCTCCATAAGTAGAATGGCCCCATGGATTGCTCCATGCTGTATAATGGCCCCATAGATTGCTCCATGCTGTATAATGGCCCCATAGATTGCTCCATGCTGTATAATGGCCCCATAGATTGCTCCATGCTGTATAATGGCCCCATAGATTGCTCCATGCTGTATAATGGCCCCATAGATTGCTCCATGCTGTATAATGGCCCCATAGATTGCTCCATGCTGTATAATGGCCCCATAGATTGCTCCATGCTGTATAATGGCCCCATAGATTGCTCCATGCTGTATAATGGCCCCATAGATTGCTCCATGCTGTATAATGGCCCCATAGATTGCTCCATAAGTAGAATGGACCCATAGATTGCTCCATAAGTAGAATGGACCCATAGATTGCTCCATAAGTAGAATGGACCCATAGATTGCTCCATAAGTAGAATGGACCCATAGATTGCTCCATAAGTAGAATGGACCCATAGATTGCTCCATAAGTAGAATGGACCCATAGATTGCTCCATAAGTAGAATGGACCCATAGATTGCTCCCTGCTGTAATGGACCCATAGATTGCTCCCTGCTGTAATGGCCCCATAGATTGCTCCCTGCTGTAATGGCCCCATAGATTGCTCCCTGCTGTAATGGCCCCATAGATTGCTCCCTGCTGTAATGGCCCCATAGATTGCTCCCTGCTGTAATGGCCCCATAGATTGCTCCCTGCTGTAATGGCCCCATAGATTGCTCCCTGCTGTAATGGCCCCATAGATTGCTCCCTGCTGTAATGGCCCCATAGATTGCTCCCTGCTGTAATGGCCCCATAGATTGCTCCCTGCTGTAATGGCCCCATAGATTGCTCCCTGCTGTAATGGCCCCATAGATTGCTCCATACTGTATAATGGCCCCATAGATTGCTCCATACTGTATAATGGCCCCATAGATTGCTCCATACTGTATAATGGCCCCATAGATTGCTCCATACTGTATAATGGCCCCATAGATTGCTCCATACTGTATAATGGCCCCATAGATTGCTCCATAAGTAGAATGGCCCCATAGATTGCTCCATACTGTAGAATGGCCCCATAGATTGCTCCATGCTGTATAATGGCCCCATAGATTGCTCCATGCTGTATAATGGCCCCATAGATTGCTCCATGCTGTATAATGGCCCCATAGATTGCTCCATACTGTATAATGGCCCTATAGATTGCTCCATGCTGTAATGGCCCCATAGATTGCTCCATGCTGTATAATGGCCCCATAGATTGCTCTATAAGTAGAATGGCCCCATAGATTGCTCCATACTGTATAATGGCCCCATAGATTGCTCCATGCTGTAATGGCCCCATAGATTGCTCCATAAGTAGAATGGCCCCATAGATTGCTCCATGCTGTATAATGGCCCCATAGTTTGCATTATACTTATGGATTGCTAGATAAGACAGAGGGCGCACGGTAGTGACGAGAGACTCCGAAGACGCTGAAGACACAGGAGTTGCTGGGAACGGGAGAGGTAAGTATTTGAGGAGGGGGCCCCGATGCCAGCGCGCAGGGTAGGACTGGCCTGGTGTGATAGCTGGAAAAATTCCCGGTGGGCCCCGATGAGAGAGTGAGAGAATTGGTAGCGGGGGCTCTTAAAAAGTGCGGGCCCTTTAAAAGCGCAGCCGAAGGAAATGTAGCGTCGCGTGCGGCGCTCATACTATTCAGTGGTGACAGCGGGTGACGCGCATAGTCACATGACTGAGGACGTGTTCTTGGTGGGCGGTGACACGCACCGCGCTCTGCTTTGCCGCTGGTGGCTGGCAGTGGTGTGTTGTCAGGTGACACGCTGACGTCGCGCTCTCCTCTCCCTGCTCCCCTGCCGGCTTTTGATACGCCGACGCCGCGCTCTGCTCTCCAGTCCCGGCTCCTGCTCCCTTGGAATTGGCCTTGTAACACCGGCTCCCGTCCGGGTATGGAACACCGCACCAGCACCGCGCACCGCCCTCTTCTCTCCTGCTCTCTTGCCTTTTAAGCCGGCTCCTGGGCTGAGTATGCGGTGACCAGCACTCTGCTCTCACCATAACCCTGGAAACAAGGCTGCAGGTCTGGCTACAGCTCTCCCTGCTTCAACTTCAAGTCAAGTGCAATATCCACGTTTTTCTGGGTGAGTGTTCCCAGCATTGGTCATCATCCATATATGGAGGGGTCGCAGGCTGGTCACATGGGGACATGGATGGGGACATGGGGCTGAAGGGGGGGCTGGTTGGACCCATGGGGACATGGATGGGGACATGGGTCTGAAGGGGGGGCTGGATGGACCCATGAGGACATGGATGGGGACATAGGGCTGAAGGGGGGGGCTGGCTGGGCCCATGGGGCTGAAGGGGGGGGGGGCTGGCTGGACCCATGGTGACATGGATGGGGACATGGGGCTGAAGGGGGGGCTGGCTGGACCCATGGGGAGACATATGGATGGAGGCATGGGGCTGAAGGGGGGGGCTGGTTGGACGCATGGGGAGACATATGGATGGAGGCACGGGGCTGAAGGGGGGGGGGGGCTGGATGGACGCATAAGGGACACATGGTGGTGAAGGGGGCCAAGTTGGGGACCTGGATGGACACATGGAGGTGAAGGGGGGCAAGCTGGACACATTGGGACCTGGATGGACACATATAGGTGAAGGGCAGCAAGCTGGACACATGGGGGCCTGGATGGACACATGGAGGTGAAGGGCGGCAAGCTGGACACATGGGGTCCTGGATAGATATATGGGGTGGGGTGGGATGCATATATGAGTGGGACAGGATGGATATATGAAGGGGGGCAGGCTGGACACATGGAGGCCCGGATGGATATATGGGAGGGGCAGACTGGACACATGGAGACCAGAATGGATATATGGCGAGTGGGGAACATTATTACTTTAGAGTCCAATTAGGGACATTATTACTTCTGTAATATAATTTTATTTTTAGGAAACTGTTTTCCGTAAGAGGGGACAAAAGAGGGTCCTGTTACTGTGCAGGGCGCCACTATGTCGCTTTATTTCTTCAACTGGTGTAGTGTAGAAGCCTGGGGAAAAGTGGGAATGTGCTCTAAAAGAGATCAGTTATTGATAACTGTGTGTTATTTTCTGCAGAGATGATTCCTGGCTGGAAGAAGTGATGGTGGACTGTGCCAGATGAAGAAAAGCGAAGATGAAGAACTTCACCTAGAGACATCACTGGTGAGTCAGTGTATTACTGTACACTTACACTATATAGTATATACAGAGCTCCTGTGTATGTCACTGGTGACCAGTGTATTACCTATACACTATATACAGAGCTCCTGTGTATAATGTCACTCGTGATAACTGTATTACCTGTACACTACATACAGAGCTCCTGTGTATAATGTCACCGGTGAACACTGTATTACATGTACACTGACACTATATACAGAGATCCTGTTTATAATGTCACTGGGGATCACTGTATTACCTGTACACTGACACTATATACAGAGCTCATATGTATAGTGACAGTGTTGTTAGTATTGTGGTTTGTATTCCTGATCAGTATTGTATTATTTGGTCACTATGTGGTGGTAATATGTGGTCTGGTCATGGTGTGGTGATATTTGTCCCTTTTGTATGTGATATTATTGGTGGTGTTATAGTGGATTATGTTGTGTATGGCGGTCATTTGTTCTCGCTGAGATTAACTAGGAAAAGATTTTTTTCCATGAGGCCACGGCTTCACTATCAGTATTTGGTCAGTATTTTTTCTCAGTAGTGAGAGCCAAAAGCAGGAGTGGGTGATAAATACAGAATTGGTGACTTGTTTCTATTCTACCTTTTCTCTGATTGTTCCTCACCTGGTTTTGGCTCCCACTCCTGAGAAAAAATCCTGACTGAATACTGATAGTGGGGCTGTGGCCTTAGAGATGAAATACTTGGAGCAGAGCGTCAGAGATGCACTCACAGGGGTTCTCCGGGGAGAACAAGTAATCCCCTCTCCACAGGATAAGTGATAACTTATTGATTGGTGGGGGTCTGACTACTGGGACCTGCAGCGACCGGCAGACTGTGGAGCTTTTCTCCCCATTACACTGGAGCTCATGTGCGACTCGACCACTGATCCATTCATTCCCTCAGGGGCTGTGAGCGCTGCTCTTTTTTGGAAGCCCCCAAGAGAAAGAATGAGGCTGTGGTCAGACGTCCCACCTGTCGCTGCATTTTAAAATGGGGATAAGTGTCCTGTCAGGGATAAAACTTCCCCATTCTTCCAATCAATAAGTGATCACCTATCCTGTGTAGCCCATGAATCTGTGATGACTTGTTTTAACCAAAGAAGCCCTTTCATGTAAACTACAGAAATTGTCCATCCCTGTTGTAGTCTGTGCAGAGTAGATGTGAGGAGCCGCCGGTCACTGCTCCACTATAACAGGGAGAGCAGAGAAGAGCGATCTGCATATTGCTGGAGGTGGGCCCCTAGAGTCAGCGTCCCCTGTGGGCCCCAGACACCCCAGTCCGACCCTGCTGACATCTGATTAAGGCCTAAGGCCCCGTTCACATGTCAGGTTTTAATCAGTGTGTTTTTTTTCTAATTTTCATCTGATTTTGGTCAGTGTGTCAGTTTTTCTCCTCAGTGGGGCATATTTTTTTATATGTAAAGTAAAAAGCTAAAGGTTTCCTCGCCTCGCTTGCCCGGCCTATAGACACTGGAAAACAAGCAGTACAGGCAACATGGTTGGTTCTGGCCATTTTTCTGACAGACTCGTTGACTTCAATAGATGATCTTTATCTACAAATCGGATGAAAATCGGACCGGTCTCAGTTCTGATTTGCAGATCAATCGTCCACAATAAATAGAGCTGTAAACCTGTCCACGGTCTATAACGGAGCATATTCTACCTGCTAGAAGAATAACCAGATGTGAAAAGAGCCATGTGCTATTCTTACAGGGAAGGGGCCACAATTTTATGTTTTGTATTAATAATTATGTAATCAATTATTTTTAATACAAAATTAAATGTACCACTTTATTAGTTTTTTATTTATTTTTACATTGGCCACTAGGGGCTGCCATTTTTATTTGGGGGGTGTGTAAGAAGCGCTCTTACACACCTCATTTACGGCAGCCCTGGCCATAAGAGACAGTAGTCTGTCACCGACCCTTTCTCTAACATTAGAGGCCGCTCCTCCTGCCTCTAGCTGTGACCTGGGCACGCCCCCTTGGCTGTTCAGGTCGCAGCCGTGGGAGGAGATTGCAGCCATCTTTGTGGAGCCTGCAGTGTAAGCTGTACATTCCCTCTGTCGTCGCACGCACTGCTCAGTCAGAGCATGCCATGACAGGAACTGCCGGGGAGGAAATGCCTAGGAGTGGACGTCCCGAGTGAGTATCTGCAGCGGCGCTGTGCGGTGATCTCAGCCTCTCAGCTGTTAACACCGCCGACATCTTCAGGCAGCACAGACACAGTGCTGCGTGGGAACGTGGAAGGTGAGTAGAAGCGTTTGTTTTATTTTTTTTCCCTTCGCATTGAATATATGGAGGCATATACCCACCAGGATGGAGGAGGAGGAGGCATATACCCACCAGGATGGATGGAGGGGGGGGAGGCATATACCCACCAGGATGGATGGAGGGGGGGGAGGCATATACCCACCAGGATGGATGGAGGGGGGGGGAGGCATATACCCACCAGGATGGATGGAGGGTGGGGCATATACCCACCAGGATGGATGGAGGGGGGGGCATATACCCACCAGGATGGATGGAGGGGGGGCATATACCCACCAGGATGGATGGAGGGGGGGGCATATACCCACCAGGATGGATGGAGGGGGGGCATATACCCACCAGGATGGATGGAGGGGGGGCATATACCCACCAGGATGGATGGAGGGGGGCATATACCCACCAGGATGGATGGATGGATGGAGGGGGGCATTTACACCTAACCAGGATGGATGGATGGATGGATGGATGAAGGGGCATATGCATTTACCCAGAATGGATGGATGGAGGGGCATATACATCTACCCAGGATGGATGGGGGTGTGTGACGCCTAGCTGCGCTTGGTATCACAGATCCTAGCAGGGTGTATTGATGGATTCCTCCACAAGAGGCCCCCATAACCATTCACACATCTCCACCTTCCACCTCAGACCATCAGAGGGAGCCCGTTAGGGATAGATATATAAGGGAAGGTGGAGCCAGGCAGCAGTTAGTCTAGACTGGAGTCGACAGAAAGCAAACCTGTTGAGAGAGCTCCTGCAGTGCAAAAGCCTGAGAGAGGTCAGTCTGCAGTGGAGCACGTTCTAGACTCAGTTGTAGCTCAGAGAGGTGAGCTTTAGGTGTGCCGGCGCCATAAGATCGGTGAAGCGCGGCAAGCTGCCGTTAGTGTGTATAGCCTAGTGAGGGCCCGAGTAGGCCGAAGGCGAGTGGAGAGTTAATACATAGGGGGCAGAGGAGCTTAACTAGCTCACCCCGAAGAAGCAGTTACCGGACATCGGGTCCGAAGCTTACCGGGATCTCCACGACCCAGTAAGATATATAACCAGAATCCCTGGAGAACTACAAGTCCCAGTATCGCAAAAGTGCTGATACGTAATAGAGCCAGGAGACACATAGGCCCCTTAAGTCGGGAGCGTGTAATCCAAGAAAAGGCCCTACCACAAGGTCAGCCAGCGCAGGACAGAGACAAAGTTAGGCCTTGCTCCAGGAAGGTCAGAAACTTACTACGCAGAGGCAAGAAACAGGAGGCCCAAAACCCGCTCATTGGGGAGGATCCTGACGTGCACCCTTCACCCTACAGTGCTCTGGGACGTGCCTGAATTTCCATCAGTAAAAGGTACTGAAGTGACAATCGTGTCTGTCCCTGTTCTTGCTCTGACCCGACTGGGTCTCTCCGTCCTGCTTTCCCCGTCCATACGCTGCCCTGAGGCCTAGCTCCACCTGTGGGAAGCTATACCATCGAGCTGCCTTATCACCGGCCTCAGTGGACTGCGCAGCGCTGGTGATCCTCACCAGAAACCACAGGTGGCGTCACAAACTCTTTTATAAACTTCACAAATCACCAACCCTTTTAAAGGAGCGACCCCAGGGTACGGGCCCGGGAGCCGACCACCGCGACATCCCTAAAGTCCCGGGTACCGAGTCATACCCATTCCCCTGGGCTAGTCAGGGGCATATAAACCTACCCAGCATGGATGGATGGAGGGCATTTACACCTACCCAGGATGGATGGAGGGGCATTTACACCTACCCAGGATGGATGGATGAAGGGGCATATACACCTACCCAGGATGGATGGATGGAGGGGCATCTACACTTAACCAGGATGGATGGATGGATGGGGCATCTACACCTAACCAGGTTGGATGGAGGGGCATATACACCTACCAGAATAGACTACCCAGGATGGATGGATGGATGGAGGGGCATCTACACCTAACCAGGATGGATGAATGGATGGGGCATCTACACCTAACCAGGTTGGATGGAGGGGCATATACACCTACCAGAATAGACTACCCAGGATGGATGGAGGGGCATCTACACCTACCCAGAATGGATGAAGATTGCTCCATAAGTATAATAGCCCCATAGATTGCTCCATGCTGTAATGGCCCTATAGATTGCTCCATAATGGCCCCATAGATTGCTCCATAAGTATAATGGCTCCACAGATTGCTCCATGCTGTATAATGGCCCCATAGATTGCTGCATGCTGTAATGGCCCTATAGATTGCTCCATAAGTATAATGGCCCCATAGATTGCTCGCTACTGTATAATGGCCCCATAGATTGCTCCATGCTGTAATGGCCCTATAGATTGCTCCATAAGGATAATGCCCCCATAGATTGCTCCATGCTGTATCATGGCCCCATAGATTGCTCCCTACTGTATAATGGCCCCATAGATTGCTCCCTACTGTATAATGGCCCTATAGATTGGTCCATAAGTTTAATGGCCCTATAGATTGCTCCATAAGTTTAATGGCCCCATAGATTGCTCCACGCGGTAATGGCCCCATAAATTGCTCCATGCTGTAATGGCCCTATAGATTGCTCCATGCTGTATAATGGCCCTATAGATTGCTCCATGCTGTATAATGGCCCTATAGATTGCTCCATGCTGTATAATGGCCTCATAGATTGCTCCATGCTGTATAATGGCCCCATAGATTGCTCCATGCTGTATAATGGCCCCATAGATTGCTCCATGCTGTATAATGGCCCCATAGATTGCTCCATGCTGTATAATGGCCCCATAGATTGCTCCATGCTGTATAATGGCCCCATAGATTGCTCCATGCTGTAATGGCCCCATAGATTGCTCCATGCTGCATAATGGCCAAATAGATGGCTCCATACTGTATAATGGCCCCATAGATTTCTCCATGCTGTAATGGCCCCATAGATTGCTCCATAAGTGTAATGGCCCTATAGATTGCTCCATGCTGTATAATGGCCCCATAGATTGCCCCATGCTGTATAATGGCCCCATAGATTGCCCCATGCTGTATAATGGCCCCATAGATTGCTCCATGCTGTATAATGGCCCCATAGATTGCTCCATGCTGTATAATGGCCCCATAGATTGCTCCATGCTGTATAATGGCCCCATAGATTGCTCCATGCTGTAATGGCCCCATAGATTGCTCCATGCTGCATAATGGCCCCATAGATTTCTCCATGCTGTAATGGCCCTATAGATTGCTCCATAAGTGTAATGGCCCTATAGATTGCTCCATGCTGTATAATGGCCCCATAGATTGCTCCATGCTGTATAATGGCCCCATAGATTGCTCCATGCTGTATAATGGCCCCATAGATTGCTCCATGCTGTAATGGTCCCATAGATTGCTCCATAAGTATAATGGCCCCATAGATTGCTCCATGCTGCATAATGGCCCCATAGATTGCTCCATGCTGTATAATGGCTCCATAGATTGCTCCATACTGCATAATGGCTCCATAGATTGCTCCATACTGTATGATGGCCCCATAGATTTCTCCATAAGTATAATGGCCCCATAGATTGCTCCATAAGTATAATGGCCCCATAGATTGCTCCATAAGTATAATGGCCCTATAGATTGCTCCATTAGTATAATGGCCTCATAGATTGCTCCATGCTGTAATGGCCTCATAGATTGCTCCATGCTGTAATGGCCCCATAGATTGCTCCATGCTGTAATGGCCCTATAGATTGCTCCATAAGTATAATGGCCCAATAGATTGCTACATGATGTAATGGCCCTATAGATTGCTCCATAAGTATAATGACCCCATAGATTGCTCCATGCTGTATAATGGCCCCATAGATTGACCCCTGCTGTATAATGGCCCCATAGATTGACCCCTGCTGTATAATGGCCCCATAGATTGACCCCTGCTGTATAATGGCCCCATAGATTGACCCCTGCTGTATAATGGCCCCATAGATTGTTCCATGCTGTATAATGGCCCCATAGATTGCTCCATGCTGTAATGGCTCCATAGATTGCTCCATGCTGCATAATGGCTCCATAGATTGCTCCATGCTGCATAATGGCTCCATAGATTGCTCCATGCTGCATAATGGCTCCATAGATTGCTCCATACTGTATAATGGCCCCATAGATTGCTCCATAAGTATAATGACCCTATAGATTGCTCCATAAGTATAATGACCCCATAGATTGATCCATGCTGTAATGGCCCGATAGATTGCTCCATAAGTATAATGGCCCCATAGATTGCTCCATGCTGTATAATGGCCCCATAGATTGCTCTATGCTGTAATGGCCCTATAGATTGCTCCATAAGTATAATGGCCCCATAGATTGCTCCATGCTGTATAATGGCCCCATAGATTGCTCCATGCTGTAATGGCCCCATAGATTGCTCCATAAGTATAATGGCCCTATAGATTGCTCCATGCTCCATAATGGCCCCATAGATTGCTCCATACTGCATAATGGCTCCATAGATTGCTCCATACTGTATAATGTCCCTATAGATTGCTCCATAAGTATAATGGCCCCATAGATTGCTCCATAAGTATAATGGCCCCATAGATTGCTCCATGCTGTATAATGGCCCCATAGATTGGCTCCATGCTGTAATGGTCCTATAGATTGCTCCATAAGTATAATGGCCCCATAGATTGCTCCATGCTGTAATGGCCTCATAGATTGCTCCATGCTGTATAATGGCCCCATAGATTGCTCCATGCTGTATAATGGCCCCATAGATTGCTCCATACTGTATAATGGCCCCATAGATTGCTGCATGCTGTAATGGCCCTATAGATTGCTCCATAAGGATAATGGCCCCATAGATTGCTCCATGCTGTATAATGGCCCCATGGATTGCTCCATGCTGTAATGGCCCTATAGATTGCTCCATAAGTATAAAGGTCCCATAGATTGCTCCATGCTGTAATGGCCCTATAGATTGCTCCATAAGTATAAAGGCCCCATAGATTGCTGCATGCTGTAATGGCCCTATAGATTGGTCCATAAGTATAATGGCCCCATAGATTGCTCGCTACTGTATAATGGCCCCATAGATTGCTCCATGCTGTAATGGCCCTATAGATTGCTCCATAAGGATAATGCCCCCATAGATTGCTCCATGCCGTATAATGGCCCTATAGATTGCTCCATAAGTTTAATGGCCCTATAGATTGCTCCATTAGTATAATGGCCCCATAGATTGCTCCACGCGGTAATGGCCCCATAAATTGCTCCATGCTGTAATGGCCCTATAGATTGCTCCATGCTGTATAATGGCCCTATAGATTGCTCCATGCTGTATAATGGCCCCATAGATTGCTCCATGCTGTATAATGGCCCCATAGATTGCTCCATGCTGTATAATGGCCCCATAGATTGCTCCATGCTGTATAATGGCCCCATAGATTGCTCCATGCTGTATAATGGCCCCATAGATTGCTCCATACTGCATAATGGCTCCATAGATTTCTCCATGCTGTAATGGCCCTATAGATTGCCCCATGCTGTATAATGGCCCCATAGATTGCCCCATGCTGTATAATGGCCCCATAGATTGCTCCATGCTGTATAATGGCCCCATAGATTGCTCCATGCTGTAATGGTCCCATAGATTGCTCCCTACTGTATAATGGCCCCATAGATTGCTCCATAAGTATAATGGCCCCATAGATTGCTCCATAAGTATAATGGCCCTATAGATTGCTCTATTAGTATAATGGCCTCATAGATTGCTCCATGCTGTAATGGCCTCATAGATTGCTCCATGCTGTAATGGCCCCATAGATTGCTCCATGCTGTAATGGCCCTATAGATTGCTCCATAAGTATAATGGCCCAATAGATTGCTCCATGATGTAATGGCCCAATAGATTGCTCCATGATGTAATGGCCCTATAGATTGCTCCATAAGTATAATGACCCCATAGATTGCCCCATGCTGTATAATGGCCCCATAGATTGCCCCATGCTGTATAATGGCCCCATAGATTGCCCCATGCTGTATAATGGCCCCATAGATTGACCCCTGCTGTATAATGGCCCCATAGATTGACCCCTGCTGTATAATGGCCCCATAGATTGTTCCATGCTGTATAATGGCCCCATAGATTGCTCCATAAGTATAATGGCCCCATAGATTGCTCCATGCTGTAATGGCCCTATAAATTGCTCCATGCTGCATAATGGCTCCATAGATTGCTCCATGCTGCATAATGGCTCCATAGATTGCTCCATACTGTATAATGACCCTATAGATTGCTCCATAAGTATAATGACCCTATAGATTGCTCCATAAGTATAATGGCCCTATAGATTGCTCCATAAGTATAATGGCCCCATAGATTGATCCATGCTGTAATGGCCCGATAGATTGCTCCATAAGTATAATGGCCCCATAGATTGCTCCATGCTGTATAATGGCCCCATAGATTGCTCTATGCTGTAATGGCCCTATAGATTGCTCCATAAGTATAATGGCCCCATAGATTGCCCCATGCTGTATAATGGCCCCATAGATTGCTCCATGCTGTATAATGGCCCCATAGATTGCTCCATGCTGTAATGGTCCCATAGATTGCTCCCTACTGTATAATGGCCCCATAGATTGCTCCATAAGTATAATGGCCCCATAGATTGCTCCATAAGTATAATGGCCCTATAGATTGCTCTATTAGTATAATGGCCTCATAGATTGCTCCATGCTGTAATGGCCTCATAGATTGCTCCATGCTGTAATGGCCCCATAGATTGCTCCATGCTGTAATGGCCCTATAGATTGCTCCATAAGTATAATGGCCCAATAGATTGCTCCATGATGTAATGGCCCTATAGATTGCTCCATAAGTATAATGACCCCATAGATTGCCCCATGCTGTATAATGGCCCCATAGATTGCCCCATGCTGTATAATGGCCCCATAGATTGCCCCATGCTGTATAATGGCCCCATAGATTGACCCCTGCTGTATAATGGCCCCATAGATTGACCCCTGCTGTATAATGGCCCCATAGATTGTTCCATGCTGTATAATGGCCCCATAGATTGCTCCATAAGTATAATGGCCCCATAGATTGCTCCATGCTGTAATGGCCCTATAAATTGCTCCATGCTGCATAATGGCTCCATAGATTGCTCCATGCTGCATAATGGCTCCATAGATTGCTCCATACTGTATAATGACCCTATAGATTGCTCCATAAGTATAATGACCCTATAGATTGCTCCATAAGTATAATGGCCCTATAGATTGCTCCATAAGTATAATGGCCCCATAGATTGATCCATGCTGTAATGGCCCGATAGATTGCTCCATAAGTATAATGGCCCCATAGATTGCTCCATGCTGTATAATGGCCCCATAGATTGCTCTATGCTGTAATGGCCCTATAGATTGCTCCATAAGTATAATGGCCCCATAGATTGCTCCATGCTGTATAATGGCCCCATAGATTGCTCCATGCTGTAATGGCCCCATAGATTGCTCCATAAGTATAATGGCCCTATAGATTGCTCCATGCTCCACAATGGCCCCATAGATTGCTCCATACTGCATAATGGCTCCATAGATTGCTCCATACTGTATAATGTCCCTATAGATTGCTCCATAAGTATAATAGCCCTATAGATTGCTCCATAAGTATAATGGCCCCATAGATTGCTCTATGCTGTATAATGGCCCCATAGATTGGCTCCATGCTGTAATGGTCCTATAGATTGCTCCATAAGTATAATGGCCCCATAGATTGCTCCATGCTGTATAATGGCCCCATAGATTGCTCCATGCTGTAATGGCCCTATAGATTGCTCCATAAGGATAATGGCCCCATAGATTGCTCCATGCTGTATAATGGCCCCATAGATTGCTCCATGCTGTAATGGCCCTATAGATTGCTCCATAAGTATAATGGCCCTATAGATTGCCCCATGCTGTATAATGGTCCCATAGATTGCTCCCTACTGTATAATGGCCCCATAGATTGCTCCATAAGTATAATGGCCCTATAGATTGCTCCATAAGTATAATGGCCCCATAGATTGCCCCATGCTGTATAATGGTCCCATAGATTGCTCCCTACTGTATAATGGCCCCATAGATTGCTCCATAAGTATAATGGCCCTATAGATTGCTCCATAAGTATAATGGCCCCACAGATTGCTCCATGCTGTAATGGCCCCACAGATTGCTCCATGCTGTAATGGCCCCATAGATTGCTCCATGCTGTAATGGCCCCATAGATTGCTCCATGCTGTATAATGGCCCCATAGATTGCTCCATGCTGTATAATGGCCCCATAGATTGCTCCATGCTGTATAATGGCCCCATAGATTGCTCCATAAGTATAATGGCCACATAGATTGCTCCATGATGTAATGGCCCTATAGATTGCTCCATAAGTATAATGGCCCCATAGATTGCTCCATGCTGTATAATGGCCCCATAGATTGCCCAATGCTGTATAATGGCCCCATCGATTGTTCCATGCTGTATAATGGCCCCATCGATTGTTCCATGCTGTATAATGGCCCCATCGATTGCTCCATAAGTATAATGGCCCCATAGATTGCTCCTTGCTGTAATGGCCCCATAGATTGCTCCATGCTGCATAATGGCCCCATAGATTGCTCCATGCTGCATAATGGCCCCATAGATTGCTCCATACTGCATAATGGTTCCATAGATTGCTCCATACTGTATAATGGCCCCATAGATTGCTCCATAAGTATAATGGCCTTATAGATTGCTCCATAAGTATAATGGCCCCATAGATTGCTCCATGGTGTATAATGGCCCCATAGATTGCTCCATGCTGTAATGGCCCTATAGATTGCTCCATAAGTATAATGGCCCCATAGATTGCTCTATGCTGTAATGGCCCCATAGATTGCTCCATGCTGCATAATGGCCCCATAGATTGCTCCATGCTGCATAATGGCCCCATAGATTGCTCCGTGCTGTAATGGCCCCATAGATTGCTCCATGCTGTAATGGCCCCAAAGATTGCTCCATAAGTATAATGGCCCCATAGATTGCTCCATGCTGTAATGGCCCTATAGATTGCTCCATGCTGTAATGGCCCTATAGATTGCTCCATGCTGCTTAATGGCCCCATAGATTGCTCCATACAGCATAATGGCCCCATAGATCGCTCCATACAGCATAATGGCTCCATAGATTGCTCCATGCTGTATAATGGCCCTATAGATTGCTCCATGCTGCATAATGGCTCCATAGATTGCTCCATGCTATAATGGCCCTATAGATTGCTCCATACTGTATAATTGCCCCATAGATTGCTCCATACTGTATAATGGCCCCATAGATTGCTCCATAAGTATAATGGCCCTATAGATTGCTCCATAAGTATAATGGCCCCATAGATTGCTCCATGCTGTATAATGGCCCCATAGATTGCTTCATGCTGTATAATGGCCCCATAGATTGCTCCATGCTGTATAATGGCCCCATAGATTGCTCCATGCTGTATAATGGCCCCATAGATTGTTCCCTGCTGTAATGGCCCCATAGATTGCTCCCTGCTGTAATGGCCCCATAGATTGCTCCCTGCTGTAATGGCCCCATAGATTGCTCCATGCTGTAATGGCCCCATAGATTGCTCCATGCTGCAATGGCCCCATAGATTGCTCCATGCTGCAATGGCCCCATAGATTGCTCCATGCTGTAATGGCCCCATAGATTGCTCCATGCTGCAATGGCCCCATAGATTGCTCCATGCTGCAATGGCCCCATAGATTGCTCCATGCTGCAATGGCCCCATAGATTGCTCCATGCTGCAATGGCCCCATAGATTGTTCCATGCTGTAATGGCCCCATAGATTGCTCCATGCTGTAATGGCCCCATAGATTGCTCCATAAGTGTAATGGCCCCATAGATTGCTCCATAAGTGTAATGGCCCCATAGATTGCTCCATAAGTGTAATGGCCCCATAGATTGCTCCATAAGTGTAATGGCCCCATAGATTGCTCCATAAGTGTAATGGCCCCATAGATTGCTCCATAAGTGTAATGGCCCCATAGATTGCTCCATAAGTGTAATGGCCCCATAGATTGCTCCATAAGTGTAATGGCCCCATAGATTGCTCCATAAGTGTAATGGCCCCATAGATTGCTCCATAAGTGTAATGGCCCCATAGATTGCTCCATAAGTGTAATGGCCCCATAGATTGCTCCATAAGTGTAATGGCCCCATAGATTGCTCCATAAGTGTAATGGCCCCATAGATTGCTCCATAAGTGTAATGGCCCCATAGATTGCTCCATAAGTGTAATGGCCCCATAGATTGCTCCATAAGTGTAATGGCCCCATAGATTGCTCCATAAGTGTAATGGCCCCATAGATTGCTCCATGCGTGTAATGGCCCCATAGATTGCTCCATGCGTGTAATGGCCCCATAGATTGCTCCATGCGTGTAATGGCCCCATAGATTGCTCCATGCGTGTAATGGCCCTATAGATTGCTCCATGCTGTAATGGTCCCATAGATTGCTCCATGCTGTATAATGGCCCCATAGATTGCTCCATACTGTAGAATGGCCCCATAGATTGCTCCATACTGTAGAATGGCCCCATAGTTTGCATTATACTTATGGATTGCTAGATAAGACAGAGGGCGCACGGTAGTGACGACAGACTCCGAAGACGCTGAAGACACAGGAGTTGCTGGGAACGGGAGAGGTAAGTATTTGAGGAGGGGGCCCCGATGCCAGCGCGCAGGGTAGGACTGGCCTGGTGTGATAGCTGGAAAAATTCCCGGTGGGCCCCGATGAGAGAGTGAGAGAATTGGTAGCGGGGGCTCTTAAAAAGTGCGGGCCCTTTAAAAGCGCAGCCGAAGGAAATGTAGCGTCGCGTGCGGCGCTCATCCTATTCAGTGGTGACAGCGGGTGACGCGCATAGTCACATGACTGAGGACGTGTTCTTGGTGGGCGGTGACACGCACCGCGCTCTGCTTTGCCGCTGGTGGCTGGCAGTGGTGTGTTGTCAGGTGACACGCTGACGTCGCGCTCTCCTCTCCCTGCTCCCCTGCCGGCTTTTGATACGCCGACGCCGCGCTCTGCTCTCCAGTCCCGGCTCCTGCTCCCTTGGAATGGCCTTGTAACACCGGCTCCCGTCCGGGTATGGAACACCGCACCAGCACCGCGCACCGCCCTCTTCTCTCCTGCTCTCTTGCCTTTTAAGCCGGCTCCTGGGCTGAGTATGCGGTGACCTGCACTCTGCTCTCTCACCATAACCCTGGAAACAAGGCTGCAGGTCTGGCTACAGCTCTCCCTGCTTCAACTTCAAGTCAAGTGCAATATCCACGTTTTTCTGGGTGAGTGTTCCCAGCATTGGTCATCATCCATATATGGAGGGGTCGCAGGCTGGACCCATGGGGACATGGGGCTGGCTGGCTGGACCCATGGGGACATGGATGGGGATATGGGGCTGAAGGGGGGGCTGGCTGGACCCATGGGGATATGGATGGGGACATGGGGCTTAAGGGGGGGCTGGCTGGACCCATGGGGACATGGGGCTGAAGGGGGGGGCTGGCTGGACGCATGGGGTACATATGGATGGAGGCACGGGTTAAAGGGGGGGCTGGCTGGACCCATGGAGACATGGATGGGGACATGGGGTTGAAGGGGGGGCTGGCTGGACCCATGGGGAGACATATGGATGGAGGCACGGGGCTGAAGGGGGGGGGCTGGATGGACGCATAAAGGGACACATGGTGGTGAAGGGGGCCAAGTTGGGGACCTGGATGGACACATGGAGGTGAAGGGGGGCAAGCTGGACACATTGGGACCTGGATGGACACATATAGGTGAAGGGCAGCAAGCTGGACACATGGGGACCTGGATGGACACATGGAGGTGAAGGGCGGCAAGCTGGACACATGGGGTCCTGGATAGATATATGGGGTGGGGTGGGATGCATATATGAGTGGGACAGGATGGATATATGAAGGGGGGCAGGCTGGACACATGGAGGCCCGGATGGATATATGGGAGGGGCAGACTGGACACATGGAGACCAGAATGGATATATGGCGAGTGGGGAACATTCTTACTTTAGAGTCCAATTAGGGACATTATTACTTCTGTAATATAATTTTATTTTTAGGAAACTGTTTTCCGTAAGAGGGGACAAAAGGGGGTCCTGTTACTGTGCAGGGCGCCACTATGTCGCTTTATTTCTTCAACTGGTGTAGTGTAGAAGCCTGGGGAAAAGTGGGAATGTGCTCTAAAAGAGATCAGTTATTGATAACTGTGTGTTATTTTCTGCAGAGATGATTCCTGGCTGGAAGAAGTGATGGTGGACTGTGCCAGATGAAGAAAAGCGAAGATGAAGAACTTCACCTAGAGACATCACTGGTGAGTCAGTGTATTACTGTACATTTACACTATATAGTATATACAGAGCTCCTGTGTATGTCACTGGTGACCAGTGTATTACCTATACACTATATACAGAGCTCCTGTGTATATTGTCACTCGTGATAACTGTATTACCTGTACACTACATACAGAGCTCCTGTGTATGTCACCGGTGATCACTGTATTACATGTACACTGACACTATATACAGAGATCCTGTTTATAATGTCACTGGGGATCACTGTATTACCTGTACACTGACACTATATACAGAGCTCATATGTATAGTGACAGTGTTGTTAGTATTGTGGTTTGTATTCCTGATCAGTATTGTATTATTTGGTCACTATGTGGTGGTAATATGTGGTCTGGTCATGGTGTGGTGATTTGTCCCTTTTGTATGTGATATTATTGGTGTTGTTATAGTGGATTATGTTGTGTATGGCGGTCATTTGTTCTCGCTGAGATTAACTAGGAAAAGATTTTTTTCCATGAGGCCACGGCTTCACTATCAGTATTTGGTCAGTATTTTTTCTCAGTAGTGAGAGCCAAAAGCAGGAGTGGGTGATAAATACAGAATTGGTGACTTGTTTCTATTCTACCTTTTCTCTGATTGTTCCTCACCTGGTTTTGGCTCCCACTCCTGAGAAAAAATCCTGACTGAATACTGATAGTGGGGCTGTGGCCTTAGAGATGAAATACTTGGAGCAGAGCGTCAGAGATGCACTCACAGGGGTTCTCCGGGGAGAACAAGTAATCCCCTCTCCACAGGATAAGTGATAACTTATTGATTGGTGGGGGTCTGACTACTGGGACCTGCAGCGATCGGCAGACTGTGGAGCTTTGCTCCCCATTACACTGGAGCTCATGTGCGACTTGACCACTGATCCATTCATTCCCTCAGGGGCTGTGAGCGCTGCTCTTTTTTGGAAGCCCCCAAGAGAAAGAATGAGGCTGTGGTCAGACGTCCCACCTGTCGCTGCATTTTAAAATGGGGATAAGTGTTTTAACCAAAGAAACCCTTTCATGTAAACTACAGAAATTGTCCATCCCTGTTGTAGTCTGTGCAGAGTAGATGTGAGGAGCCGCCGGTCACTGCTCCACTATAACAGGGAGAGCAGAGAAGAGAGATCTGCATATTGCTGGAGGTGGGCCCCTAGAGTCAGTGTCCCCTGTGGGCCCCAGACACCTCAGTCCGACCCTGCGGACATCTGATTAAGGCCTAAGGCCCCGTTCACATGTCAGGTTTTAATCAGTGTTTTTTTTCTAATTTTCATCTGATTTTGGTCAGTGTCAGTTTTTCTCCTCAGTGGGGCATATTTTTTTATATGTAAAGTAAAAAAGCTAAAGGTTTCCTCGCCTCGCTTGCCCGGCCTATAGACACTGGAAAACAAGCAGTACAGGCAACATGGTTGGTTCTGGGCATTTTTTCTGACAGACTCGTTGACTTCAATAGATGATCTTTATCTACAAATCGGATGAAAATCGGACTGGTCTCAGTTCTGATTTGCAGATCAATCGTCCACAATAAATAGAGCTGTAAACCTGTCCACGGTCTATAACGGAGCATATTCTACCTGCTAGAGAAATAACCAGACGTGAAAAGAGCCATGTGCTATTCTTACAGGGAAGGGGCCACAATTTTATGTTTTGTATTAATAATTATGTAATCAATTATTTTTAATACAAAATTAAATGTACCACTTTATTAGTTTTTTATTTATTTTTACATTGGCCACTAGGGGCTGCCATTTTTATTTGGGGGTTGTGTAAGAAGCGCTCTTACACACCTCATTTACGGCAGCCCTGGCCATAAGAGACAGTAGTCTGTCACCGACCCTTTCTCTAACATTACAGGCCGCTCCTCCTGCCTCTAGCTGTGACCTGGGCACGCCCTCTTGGCTGTTCAGGTCGCAGCCGTGGGAGGAGATTGCAGCCATCTTTGTGGAGCCTGCAGTGTAAGCTGTACATTCCCTCTGTCGTCGCACGCACTGCTCAGTCAGAGCATGCCATGACAGGAACTGCCGGGGAGGAAATGCCTAGGAGTGGACGTCCCGAGTGAGTATCTGCAGCGGCGCCGTGCGGTGATCTCAGCCTCTCAGCTGTTATCACCGCCGACATCTTCAGGCAACACGGACACAGCGCTGTGTGGGAACGTGGAAGGTGAAGGTGAGTAGAAGCGTTTTTGTTTTTTTTTCCCTTCGCATTGAATATATGGGGGCATATACCCACCAGGATGGAGGAGGAGGCATATACCCACCAGGATGGATGGAGGGTGGGCATATACCCACCAGGATGGATGGAGGGGGGGGGGCATATACCCACCAGGATGGATGGAGAGGGGGGGCATATACCCACCAGGATGGATGGAGAGGGGGGGCATATACCCACCAGGATGGATGGAGAGGGGGGGCATATACCCACCAGGATGGATGGAGAGGGGGGGGGCATATACCCACCAGGATGGATGGAGGGGGGGCATATACCCACCAGGATGGATGGAGGGGGGGGGCATATACCCACCAGGATGGATGGAGGGGGGGGGCATATACCCACCAGGATGGATGGAGGGGGGGGGCATATACCCACCAGGATGGATGGAGGGGGGGGGCATATACCCACCAGGATGGATGGAGGGGGGGGGCATATACCCACCAGGATGGATGGAGGGGGGGGCATATACCCACCAGGATGGATGGAGGGGGGGGCATATACCCACCAGGATGGATGGAGGGGGGGGCATATACCCACCAGGATGGATGGAGGGGGGGGGGCATATACCCACCAGGATGGATGGAGGGGGGGGCATATACCCACCAGGATGGATGGAGGGGGGGGGGCATATACCCACCAGGATGGATGGAGGGGGGGGCATATACCCACCAGGATGGATGGAGGGGGGGGGGCATATACCCACCAGGATGGATGGAGGGGGGGGGGCATATACCCACCAGGATGGATGGAGGGGGGGGGGCATATACCCACCAGGATGGATGGAGGGGGGGGCATATATCCACCAGGATGGATGGATGGAGGGGGGCATATACTGACCGGGATGGATGGAGGGGCATATACATCTACCCAGGATGGATGGGGGTGTGTGACGCCTAGCTGCGCTTGGTATCACAGATCCTAGCAGGGTGTATTGATGGATTCCTCCACAAGAGGCCCCCATAACCATTCACACATCTCCACCTTCCACCTCAGACCATCAGAGGGAGCCCGTTAGGGATAGATATATAAGGGAAGGTGGAGCCAGGCAGCAGTTAGTCTAGACTGGAGTCGACAGAAAGCAAACCTGTTGAGAGAGCTCCTGCAGTGCAAAAGCCTGAGAGAGGTCAGTCTGCAGTGGAGCACGTTCTAGACTCAGTTGTAGCTCAGAGAGGTGAGCTTTAGGTGTGCCGGCGCCATAAGATCGGTGAAGCGCGGCAAGCTGCCGTTAGTGTGTATAGCCTAGTGAGGGCCCGAGTAGGCCGAAGGCGAGTGGAGAGTTAATACATAGGGGGCAGAGGAGCTTAACTAGCTCACCCCGAAGAAGCAGTTACCGGACATCGGGTCCGAAGCTTACCGGGATCTCCACGACCCAGTAAGATATAACCAGAATCCCTGGAGAACTACAAGTCCCAGTATCGCAAAAGTGCTGATACGTAATAGAGCCAGGAGACACATAGGCCTCTTAAGTCGAGAGCGTGTAATCCAAGAAAAGGCCCTACCACAAGGTCAGCCAGCGCAGGACAGAGACAAAGTTAGGCCTTGCTCCAGGAAGGTCAGAAACTTACTACGCAGAGGCAAGAAACAGGAGGCCCAAAACCCGCTCATTGGGGAGAATCCTGACGTGCACCCTTCACCCTACAGTGCTCTGGGACGTGCCTGAATTTCCATCAGTAAAAGGTACTGAAGTGACAATCGTGTCTGTCCCTGTTCTTGCTCTGACCCGGCTGGGTCTCTCCGTCCTGCTTTCCCCGTCCATACGCTGCCCTGAGGCCTAGCTCCACCTGTGGGAAGCTATACCATCGATCTGCCTTATCACCGGCCTCAGTGGACTGCGCAGCGCTGGTGATCCTCACCAGAAACCACAGGTGGCGTCACAAACTCTTTTATAAACTTCACAACTCACCAACCCTTTTAAAGGAGCGACCCCAGGGTACGGGCCCGGGAGCCGACCACCGCGACATCCCTTAAGGCCCGGGT
Source organism: Phyllobates terribilis (assembly GCF_046119375.1). Taxonomy (NCBI): domain Eukaryota; kingdom Metazoa; phylum Chordata; class Amphibia; order Anura; family Dendrobatidae; genus Phyllobates; species Phyllobates terribilis. Next base: position 993,566 of record NW_027363232.1, read on the forward strand.
ACCGAGTCATACCCATTCCCCTGGGCTAGTCAGGGGCATATAAACCTACCCAGCATGGATGGATGGAGGGGCATTTACACCTACCCAGGATGGATGGATGGAGGGGCATTTACACCTACCCAGGATGGATGGATGAAGGGGCATATACACCTACCCAGGATGGATGGATGGAGGGGGCATCTACACCTAACCAGGTTGGATGGAGGGGCATATACACCTACCAGAATAGACTGCCCAGGATGGATGGGTGGATGGAGGGGCATCTACACCTAACCAGGATGGATGAATGGAGGGGGCATCTACACCTAACCAGGTTGGATGGAGGGGCATATACACCTACCAGAATAGACTACCCAGGATGGGTGGAGGGGCATCTACACCTACCCAGGATGGGTGGAGGGGCATCTACACCTACCCAGAATGGATGAAGGGGCATATACACCTACCCTGGATGGCTGGAGGGGCATATACAGCTACCCAGGATGGATGGATGGAGGGGCATATACACCTACCCAGGATGGATGGAGGGGGCAATATACACCTACCCAGGATGGATGGAGGGGGCAATATACACCTACCCAGGATGGATGGAGGGGCAAATACTCCTACACTGGATGGACGGAGGGGCATATACACCTACCAAGGATGGATGGATGGATGGAGGGGCATATACACCTACCCAGGATGGATGGATGGAAGAATGGATGGAGGGGTATTCGCATCTACCATGGATGGATGGAGGGGCATCTACACCTACCCAGGATGGATTGATGGATGGAGGGGCATCTACACCTACCCAGAGTGGATGGATGGAGGGGCATTTACACCTACCCAGGATGGATGGATGGAGGGGCATTTACACCTACCCAGGATGGATGGATGGAGGGGCATCTACACTTAACCAGGATGGATGGATGGAGGGGCATCTACACCTAACCAGGATGGATGGATGGAGGGGCATATACACCTACCAGAATAGACTACCCAGGATGGATGGAGGGGCATCTACACCTACCCAGAATGGATGAAGGGGCATATACACCTACCCAGGATGGCTGGAGGGGCATATACAGCTACTCAGGATGGATGGATGGATGGAGGGGCCGATACACCTACCCAGGATGGATGGAGGGGCATATACACCTACCCAGGATGGATGGATTGGCATATACACCTACCCAGGATGGATGGATGGAGGGGCATATACACCTACCCAGGATGGATGGAGGGGCAAATACTCCTACACTGGATGGATGGAGGGGCATATACACCTACCCAGGATGGATGGATGGAAGAATGGATGGAGGGGTATTCGCATCTACCATGGATGGATGGAGGGGCATCTATTCCTACCCAGGATGGATTGATGGATGGAGGGGCATCTACACCTACCCAGAGTGGATGGATGGAGGGGCATATACACCTACCAGAATAGACTGCTCAGGATGGATGGATGGAGGGGCATCTATGCTTACCCAGTTTGGATGGATGGAGGTGCATATACACCTACCCAGGATGGATGGATGGAGAGGTATCTACACCTACCCAGGATGGATGGATGGAGAGGTATCTACACCTACCCAGGATGGATGGAATGAGGGGCATATACACCTACCCAGAATGGATGGATGGAGGGGCATCTACACCTACCCAGGATGGGTGGATGGATGGAGGGGCATCTAGACCTACCCAGGATGTATGGATGGATGGAGGGGCATATACACCTACCCAGAGTGGACGGATGCAGGGGCATCTACCCCTACCCACGATGGATGGATGGAGGGGCATCTACACTTACTCAGGATATATGGACGAATGGAGGGGCATATACACCTACCCAGGATGGATGGATGGATGAAGGGTCATATACACTCACCCAGGATGGATGGATGGAGGGGGAAATACACCTACTCAGGATGGATGGAGGGGCATATACACCTACCCAGGATGGATGGAGGGGCAAATACTCCTACCCAGGATGGATGGATGGATGGAGGGGCATATACACCTACCAGAATAGACTACCCAGGATGGATGGAGGTGCATCTACGCAAACCCAGAATGGATGGATGAAGGGGCATATACACCTACCCAGATTGGATGGATGGATGGAGGTGCATATACACCTACCCAGGATGGATGGATGGAAAGGTATCTACGCCTACCCAGGATGGATGGATGGATGGAGGGGCATATACACCTACCCAGAATGGATGGATGGATGGAGGGGCATCTACCCCTACCCAGGATGGATGGATGGAGGGGCATCTACCCCTACCCAGGATGGATGGATGGAGGGGCATCTACACTTACCCAGGATGAATGGATGGATGGAAGGGCATCTACACCTACCCAGGATGGGTGGATGGATGGAGGGGTATCTAGACCTACCCAGGATGTATGGATGGATGGATGGAGGGGCATATACACCTACCCAGGATGGATGGATGGGCTTATACACCTACTCAGGATGGATGGATGGAGGGGCATATACACCTACTCTGGATGGATGGATGGATGGAGGGGCATATACAGCTACCCAGGATGGATTGATGGATGGAGGGGCATATACACCTACCCAGGATGGATGGATGGGCATATACACCTACTCAGGATGGATGGATGGAGGGGCATATACACCTACTCTGGATGGATGGAGGGGCATATACACCTACCCAGGATGGATGGAGAGGCCGATACACCTACCCAGGATGGATGGAAGGGCATATTCACCTACCCAGGATGGATGGAAGGGCATATTCACCTACCCAGGATGGATGGATGGAGGGGCATATACACCTACCCACTATGGATGGAGGGGCAAATACTCCTACCCAGGATGAATGGAGGGGCATATACACCTACCCAGAATGGATGGATGGAGTGGTATCTACACCTACTAAGGATGGATGGAGGGGCATCTACACCTACCGAGAATGGACAAATGGAGGGGCATCTACACCTACCGAGAATGGACGAATGGAGGGGCATCTACACCTACCGAGAATGGATGGATGGAGGGGCATATACACCTACCCAGGATGGATGGATAGAGGGGCATATACACCTACCAGAATAGACTGCGCAGGATGGATGGATGGATGGAGGGGCATCTACGCCTACCCAGAATGGATGGATGGATGAAGGGTCATATACACCTACCCAGGATGGATGGAGGGGCATATACACCTACCCAGGATGGATGGAGGTGCAAATACTCCTACCCAGGATGGATGGATGGATGGAGGGGCATATACACCTACCAGAATAGACTACCCAGGATGGATGGAGGTGCATCTACGCAAACCCAGAATGGATGGATGAAGGGGCATATACACCTACCCAGATTGGATGGATGGATGGATGGATGGAGGTGCATATACACCTACCCAGGATGGATGGATGGAAAGGTATCTACGCCTACCCAGGATGGATGGATGGAGGGGCATATACACCTACCCAGAATGGATGGATGGAGGGGCATCTACCCCTACCCAGGATGGATGGATGGAGGGGCATCTACACTTGCCCCTCCATCCATCCATCCATTCATCCTGGGTAAGTGTAGGTGCCCCTCCATCCATCCATCCTGGGTAGGTGTAGATGCCCCTCCATTCATCCTGGGTATCTACACCTTCCCAGGATGGGTGGATGGATGGAGGGGCATCTACACCTACCCAGGATGTATAGATGGATGGAGGGGCATCTACACCTACCCAGGATGGATGGATGGAGGGGCATCTACACCTTACCCGGGATGGATGGATGGATGGAGGGGCATCTACACTTACCCAGGATGAATGGATGGAGGGTCATCTACGCCTACCCAGAATGGATGGATGGAGGGCATATACCCCTACCCAGGATGGATTGATGGATGGAGGGGCATCTACACCTACCCAGAATGGATGGATGGAGGGGCATCTACGCCTACCCAGAATGGATGGAGGGGCATATACACCTACCCAGAATGGATGAATGGAGGGGCATATACACCTACCCAGAATGGATGGATGGAGTGGTATCTACACCTACTAAGGATGGATGGAGGGGCATCTACACCTACCGAGAATGGACAAATGGAGGGGCATCTACACCTACCGAGAATGGACAAATGGAGGGGCATCTACACCTACAGAGAATGGACGAATGGAGGGGCATCTACACCTACCGAGAATGGATGGATGGAGGGGCATATACACCTACCCAGGATGGATGGATAGAGGGGCATATACACCTACCAGAATAGACTGCGCAGGATGGATGGATGGATGGAGGGGCATCTACGCCTACCCAGAATGGATGGATGGATGGATGAAGGGTCATATACACCTACCCAGGATGGATGGAGGGGCATATACACCTACCCAGGATGGATGGAGGTGCAAATACTCCTACCCAGGATGGATGGATGGATGGAGGGGCATATACACCTACCAGAATAGACTACCCAGGATGGATGGAGGTGCATCTACGCAAACCCAGAATGGATGGATGAAGGGGCATATACACCTACCCAGATTGGATGGATGGATGGATGGATGGATGGATGGATGGATGGATGGATGGATGGATGGAGGTGCATATACACCTACCCAGGATGGATGGATGGAAAGGTATCTACGCCTACCCAGGATGGATGGATGGAGGGGCATATACACCTACCCAGAATGGATGGATGGAGGGGCATCTACCCCTACCCAGGATGGATGGATGGAGGGGCATCTACACTTGCCCCTCCATCCATCCATTCATCCTGGGTAAGTGTAGGTGCCCCTCCATCCATCCATCCTGGGTAGGTGTAGATGCCCCTCCATCCATCCATTCATCCTGGGTATCTACACCTTCCCAGGATGGGTGGATGGATGGAGGGGCATCTACACCTACCCAGGATGTATAGATGGATGGAGGGGCATCTACACCTACCCAGGATGGATGGATGGAGGGGCATCTACACCTTACCCGGGATGGATGGATGGATGGAGGGGCATCTACACTTACCCAGGATGAATGGATGGAGGGTCATCTACGCCTACCCAGAATGGATGGATGGAGGGCATATACCCCTACCCAGGATGGATTGATGGATGGAGGGGCATCTACACCTACCCAGAATGGATGGATGGAGGGGCATCTACGCCTACCCAGAATGGATGGAGGGGCATATACACCTACCCAGAATGGATGAATGGAGGGGCATATACGCCTACCCAGAATGGATGGATGGAGGGGCATCTACCCCTACCCAGGATGGATGGATGGAGGGGCATCTACACTTGCCCCTCCATCCATCCATTCATCCTGGGTAAGTGTAGGTGCCCCTCCATCCATCCATCCTGGGTAGGTGTAGATGCCCCTCCATCCATCCATTCATCCTGGGTATCTACACCTTCCCAGGATGGGTGGATGGATGGAGGGGCATCTACACCTACCCAGGATGTATAGATGGATGGAGGGGCATCTACACCTACCCAGGATGGATGGATGGAGGGGCATCTACACCTTACCCGGGATGGATGGATGGATGGAGGGGCATCTACACTTACCCAGGATGAATGGATGGAGGGTCATCTACGCCTACCCAGAATGGATGGATGGAGGGCATATACCCCTACCCAGGATGGATTGATGGATGGAGGGGCATCTACACCTACCCAGAATGGATGGATGGAGGGGCATCTACGCCTACCCAGAATGGATGGAGGGGCATATACACCTACCCAGAATGGATGAATGGAGGGGCATATACGCCTACCCAGAATGGATGGATGGAGGGGCATCTACGCCTACCCAGAATGGATGGATGGAGGGGCATATACACCTACCCAGAATGGATGAATTGAGGGGCATATACACCTACCCAGAATGGATGGATGGAGGACCATATACACCTACCCAGGATGGATGGAGGGGCATGTATACCTACCCAGGATGGATGGATGGAGAGGCATCTACACCTACCCAGGATGGATGGATGGCGGGGCATATACACCTACCCAGGATGGATGGATGGGGACGCATGGATTCCACTCAGTATCAGCAGATTCTTGACAATAATGTTCAAGAATCAGTGATAAAGTTGACGTTACGCAGGGGATGGATCTTTCAGCAAGACAATGATCCAAAACACGTCTCCAAATCTACTCAGGCATTCATGCAGAGGAACAATTACAATGTTCTGGAATGGCCATCCCAGTCCCCAGACCTGAATATCATTGAACATCTGTGGGATCATTTGAAGAGGGCTGTCCATGCTCTGCGACCATCAAACTTAACTGAACTGGAATTGTTTTGTAAAGAGGAATGGTCAAAAATACCTTCATCCAGGATCCAGGAAATCATTAAAAGCTACAGGAAGCGACTAGAGGCTGTTATTTTTGCAAAAGGAGGATCTACTAAATATTAATGTCACTTTTCTGGTGAGGTGCCCATACTTATGCACCTGTCAAATTTTGTTTGAATGCAGATTGCACATTTTCTGTTAGTACAATAAACCTCATTTCAAGGCAGAAACATTACTGTGTCCAACAGTTATTACATATATCAAACTGAAATAGCTGTTGCAAAAACACCAATTTTTATAAAACATTAAGCTTAAGATTAATAGGGGTGCCCAAACTTTTTCATATAACTGTATGTTCTAATTATTTTTTTAATATGAACTATTGGCACAATAGTCAATGAATGTGACGTTTTTTCAGTCTCTATAACTATATAATGGAATCTTACTTATGGGCTATCTACTTTGTTTTAGGTTTTAAGCGCCACTTCTCTGACCGGACTTCTGGAAAAACTTCAGGACAGCAATGTGCTTCTGGATAAAATCATGAAAGGGCTGAATGCCTATCTGGAGAAGAAGAGGCTTTTTTCCCACGGTATAGTCCTTTCACTTGTTGCAATGATTCTATATACTACTTAAAGAAATTTTTTTTTCTTATTTAAACCATTGAAATCATTTTTGTAATTGGATTTCATTAATAATTTTGCACTGTTTGCCTTCTATTGGCTCTGTGTTGCGCTGGCTATTGGACTTATTTTTAATCTTTTTTCAGCTCCTCTTAGCCGATTTATGACCACAGATCACATCAAAGCTGAATGTGCAGGAAACAAAAAGCCTAACGGTGCAACATTTTTAATGAAACTGAATTGTCGCAAATACTCGCAATTAAATGGGTATTCCCATCTCCAAGATCCTATCCCAATATGTAGTAGGCGTAGTGATAATAATAATATTAGCAAATACCTCCAATTAGAAGTGTAGTATAGTTCTTCTGATTCGCTATGTCGCTTTCCCCATGTGCAAGGCATTGCAGTAGCTTTGGTATCCATAGTTACGACCACTCATATAGTGACAGTTATTTGCTAGTGGTCGTAACCTAAGCTACTGCAATGCCCTGCACATGGGATAAGCGACAAAGCAAATCAGAAGAACTATACTACACTTCTAATTGGAGGTATTTGCTAATATTATTATTATGACGCCTACTACATATTGGGGTAGAATCCTGGAGATGGGAATACACATTTCAGTTAAATAAAAAAAGTTCCCAAAACTGGATAGCCCCTTTAAGCTAGCCATACGCATGAAATATGAGATACCCGTCATCTGAATGGTTATTTGGCTATTTCTTCTGACTCCCACATATTCTGCTGAACAGTCATGTGTTTTTAATGGGGAGAGAGGAGAAAGTCAGTACTGGACACCTCCGGCAGCGGGTTATCTCCCCTGAGAACCAAAAGACCGGGTATTGAAATCCCATCTGCCCGATCCTTCTGGCCCTGACATCCTCTATCGGGGGAGAGTCAGGAGACCCCCATACACATCAGTGGGTAGGCCGGTCCTGCTGCAATCGTCAGGTTTAAACTATTTTAATCCAATGTGTATGGGGACTGAATCTTTACTTTAAAGCTTTGCTTTTCTATTTTCTCACATAGACACTAATACAAATGGCGCCTGACCCAATACTTTAATGACATTTTTATCATATTGTGCATTTTCGCTTTAGCTTTTTCTTCCTGTCCAACGACGAAATGCTAGAAATTCTCTCTGAGACTAAAGATCCTCTGCGGGTCCAACCACATCTAAAGAAGGGCTTTGAAGGCATCGCAAAGCTGGAGTTCCTTCCTAACCTGGACATCAAAGCCATGTACAGCACCGAGGGGGAACGCGTAGAGCTCATCCAGACCATCTCCACCTCCGAGGCTCGGGGGGCCGTGGAGAAGTGGCTCATCCAAGGGGAAGATGTCATGTTAAGGAGCGTGCATGATGTTATTGCTCGGTCACGAATGGTACGGATCTACCTACAGACCAAAAGCATTAATTGGAACTAATCTAGTACTTTTATATTTGTATAAGATTATTTGGCGGCAGTGAATGATTTGTGGATGATGTATCTCTTGCTATAGAGCCAGGTAGCAGATCTTCTACCTGCAATCGGTAGAAATGAATTTGCTAGATAATACTAGTAAGGTTGTCCCTCTCTTAAATGCTTCTGTCAACGTAATTTAACTTTGTTTTTTAAAAGGCATACCCTGAGACTGCAAGAAAAGACTGGGTGAGGGAATGGCCGGGACAGGTCGTGCTCTGTGTGTCTCAGATGTTCTGGACAAGTGAAGTGCATGAAGCTATCGGCAGTGGCCCAGAGGTACGGCATAAGCTCCTTTACTGATCAAGGTTGCTTCACTAGAAACAGTCATGGCCGGAAGTGTTGGCACCCTTGAAGTATTTTCCATAAAATTATTGCAATTGCATGTGTATTTTTTGTTATACACATGTTTATTTCCTTTGTGTGTATTGGAACAACACAAAAAAATCAGAGAAAAAAAGGCAAATTGGATATAATTTCACACAAAACCCCAAAAATGGGCCGGACAAAATTGTTGGCATCTTTCCAAAATTGTGGGTAAACAATTTTGTTTCAAGCTTGTGATGCTCATTCAAACTCAACTGTGGCAAGTAACAGGTGTGGGCAATATGAAAATCACACCTGAAACCCGATACAAAGGGGAAAAGTTGACTCAATCTTTGCGTTGTTACGTGCCACACTAAGTAGGGAGAACAGAAAGAGGAAAAGAGAACTGTCTGAGGACTTGAAAACCAAAATTGTTGACCAATATCTTCTTTTTGTGTTGTTCCAATACACACAAATTAAATTAACATGTGAACAACAAAACATGTGTAATTGTAATAATTTTCTGGGAGAAATACATATATATACATTCATAGACAGACTTCATGTGTTCTCCTGCTAATAGATTGTCATACCCAGGGATGCAGCTTATAGGAGTTTCCAGGGGCGGATATACCATTGGTGCAACAGAGGTAAGGGGACCCACATTCACATCAAAAGATGCAAGTAGCTTATTTCACAGTACGTTATTAGACTGCAAAGAGCCCATGTACTGTTCTTGCCCAGGGGTCTTCTCCTGGGGGTTGCAGTTGTACAGCGGCTCAATATCTTGAAGGTACCCAAAAGGCTCCATAGTATTGTTGGGATTTTGCATTGATTCATGCATCTTGTCTAGAGATGAGCAACTAAATTTGCAGGACCTTGGTCTAAGAGAGCAGGTTAGTAGACTGTGGCTGTTGGATGGGAGCCTTGCTAAACGCCTCTTACATGCCGGCATCCCTGGCTCCTCTTTTGATTAGCCGGCCAGGCGTGATGTCATTTGTGCCTCACACCACAACTATGACATCGACATCAAAAGAGGAGCCGGAGATGCCGGTTCACGGAGCTCCGGTCCTGCGGCCGTGGAATACTGACCCGACTGTTGGACCAGAGTCCTGCAAATCCATTCGCTCATCTCTACTCTCGTCATATCTACCAATAAGGGAAGACATTGTATGGGATTTCCCATAATACCAGCATAAAATGAATCCATCAGCATTGAGTTTTCCATGCTGTTTGTGGCAGGGTATTATAGAGGTACATCTGGGTATTTGGGGCTCTGGGTTCAATCCAGATCTCCAACTTCTATAAAGATATGTTGTAAAATTGTTGTGTACATTAAAAAGTGCCTGCATATTGTGGAGTTCTCAATCTAGTCTGCAGCTTATAATCTGTATAGATTTCAGCCCCCTTGCAATATGTATGTTCTATGAATGTTTCTGCAGATGATTTCACCGTTACATCCTTCTTGTAGGGCCTGAAAAACTCCTATGATAATCTGCAGCTCCAGCTAAATGATATTGTGGAGCTTGTGCGAGGAGGCAAATTGTCCCAGCAGACTCGCAGCACATTGGGGGCTCTCGTCACCATAGAGGGGCACGCTCGTGACGTGGGCATGGAAATGATCCAAACAGGTTTGTGCAAACATCATGGCTGGCACCAAACTTTCCAATACCATGTTCTATTTATTATACACTACATGGAGAAAGGTATTGTGCCCCTCCACATTACACCTACAGGGGCTTTTATGGCCTCCTATTCTAAATCCATATACAGGATGTTAATATGGAGTCCGTCCCTCTACAGATATCACAGCTCAATATGCAGAGCACCTTCATACATTTCACCCCATTCCTATGTTCTTTCCATATCTATGTTATATTCCCCCCTCTTTTCTTTGAGTTTTCATAGGACACAATTGATCTTGTCACAGTAAAGCAATCTTGGGGTGTACTTACAATGACGTCTATGGGGCAGTAGTCATTTCTGCATATTGAGATGGTGGTCACTATACAGTTATATGAAAAAGTTTGGGCACCCCTATTAATCTTAAGCTTAATGTTTTATAAAAATTGGTGTTTTTGCAACTGCTATTTCAGTTTGATATATGTAATAACTATTGGACACAGTAAATGAACTGGAATTGTTTTGTAAAGAGGAATGGTCAAAAATACCTTCATCCAGGATCCAGGATCTCATTAAAAGCTACAGGAAGCGACTAGAAGCTGTTATTTTTGCAAAAGGAGGATCTACTAAGTATTAATGTCACTTTTCTGGTGAGGTGCCCATACTTATGCACCTGTCAAATTTTGTTTGAATGCAGATTGCACATTTTCTGTTGGTACAATAAACCTCATTTCAAGGCAGAAACATTACTGTGTCCAACAGTTATTCCATATATCAAACTGAAATAGCTGTTGCAAAAACACCAATTTTTATAAAACATTAAGCTTAAGATTAATAGGGGTGCCCAAACTTTTTCATATAACTGTATAGGAATGTTTTTGCATCTGTAGGTGTCGGCGTCCCCTGTATATGACTCATTGCCACAATTGATATTCTTTATAGTCAGTGTTTTGGATGGCCTAGGTGCGGTTTGTAATATTTTCTATCAATGGTGTGTGTGCCCTCCTCTGTGCAGTGTCCTTCCATAACCATGGATGTACTAATAAAGGGTTTTTATGTCAATTCCTTTAATGACCTTTTGTTCGGTTTCTTTGTAGGTATTATGTAATTCTCTGAATGGTCAGCCATTCTAAGCCTGAGCAGACATATGGCAATGTAATTGATGTGTGACTGACATTGTTCTTCCCTATGTGGCGGTGACATATTTATGCTGCCATTGTCCAGTATTTGTTATAATTAATCATCCTAAAGGTGTTTAGTGGGGTTGAGGTTGAGAACGTGTGTGAAACAGTTCTGCTCTTCTATTCCCTTAGGGTTGGAAGCTACAATTGTTTAAAATGTCTTGTGCTGAAGCATTAAGATATCTTTTCACTGGAACTAAGGGGCCTAGACCAACCCCTAAAAACAAGGCCATACCCCCACCAGCAAACTGTACAGCGGGCACAATGCAGTTAATAGGGTAACGTTCTCCTGGCATTCACCAAATCCAGACTCGTCCATCAGATGCCAGATAGAGAAGTGTGATCCGTCACTGCACAGAACAGGTCTCCTCCAGAGTCCTGTGGTGGCGGCTTCACACCACTCCATCTGACGCTCGGCATCGTGCTTGGTGATGTAAGGCTGCATGCAGCTGCTCGGCCATGAAGCTCCTGGCGGGGGTGCAGTGTTTGTGGTGATGTTGTTACCAATGGAGTCAGGAAAGCGTTCTGCCCTCTGCTCCTCAGCACTCAGTGACCCCGCTCTGTAATGTTCCGGGGTCTCCTGAGTTGCTGCAGTTCCTTCTACTCCTTAATAATATCACTCACATGTGATGGGGGAAGATTTAGGAGGGAAGAAATGTAATATCCAGACTTGTTACCCCGGTGGCTCCTATTACAGGACCGCGCTGGTATCAGAGGGCTCTGCACCACCAGCCGTTCTGTCATATGTTAGTAACAGCACACAGCATGGGAGGGCGGATGTTATACACCGGGGGGCGTGGGGATTGATGTTATACACTGGTTGGGGGCGAGAGTCTTAATGTTATACAAGGCCGAGGGGCTAGATGTTATACACTGGGGGTACGAGGGGCTAGATGTTATACATGTCCGAGGGCTGGATGTTATACACTAAGGGGCGAGGGGACGGATATTATACACCGGGGCGAGGGGACGGATATTATACACCAGGGGCGAGGGGCTAGATGTTATACAAGTCCGAGGGCTGTATGTTATACACTAAGGGGCGAGGGGACGGATATTATACACCGTGGGCGAGGGGACGGATATTATACACCGTGGGCGAGGGGACGGATATTATACACCGTGGGCGAGGGGACGGATATTATACACCGTGGGCGAGGGGACGGATATTATACACCGTGGGCGAGGGGACGGATATTATACACCGGGGGCGAGGGGACGGATATTATACACCGGGGGCGAGGGGACGGATATTATACACCGGGGGCGAGGGGACGGATATTATACACCGGGGGCGAGGGGACGGATATTATACACCGGGGGCGAGGGGACGGATATTATACACCGGGGGCGAGGGGACGGATATTATACACCGGGGGCGAGGGGACGGATATTATACACCGGGGGCGAGGGGACGGATATTATACACCGGGGGCGAGGGGACGGATATTATACACCGGGGGCGAGGGGACGGATATTATACACCGGGGGCGAGGGGACGGATATTATACACCGGGGGCGAGGGGACGGATATTATACACCAGGGGTCAGGGGACGGATATTATACACCGGGGGGAGGGAGCGAGGGTGCAGATGTTATACACCGGGGCTGGGGGCCGGATGTTATACCCTGGGGGTCGGATGTTATGCAAAGGAGGGCGTGGGGTTGAGGGGATGGATTTTATACACTGGCGGGGGGGCGAGGGGACGGATGTTATACACCAGGGGGAGGGAGCGAGGGGACGGATATTATACATCGTGGGCGAGGGGATGGTTGTTATACACTGGGAGCGAGGGGACGGATATTATACACCGGGGGGGCGAGAGGCCGGATGTTATACACCAGGGGGGAGGGAGCGAGGGGACAGATGTTATACACCGGGGCTGGGGGCCAGATGTTATACCCTGGGGGCCGGATGTTATGCAATGGAGGGCTTGGGGTTGGATGTTATACAGTGGGGTTGAGGGGATGGATTTTATACACTGTCGGGGGGGGCAAGGGGACGGATGTTATACTAAACTAGGGGCAAGGGGCGGATGTTATACACCGGGAGAGGCGAGAGGCCGGATTTTATAAACTGGGGGCTGAGAGTCCGGATGTTATACACCGTGGGCAATGGGACTAAATGAAAAAAGCAGAATTCGGTGACTAGGAGTTTTGTCCTATAATGTATGGGCATTTGCCTTCCCTTTAGAAACTCTCCCTTGTGATTCTGCAGTGTCTTAGAGGTTGACTATCTTTTCCTACATTGCTCAGGAGTTTCTCATGAACAGACTTCCAGTGGCTTGCCCAACTCCGCTATTACTGGGAGAATGAGAATGCGAGAGCGCGAATCATCAACTGCAATGTGAAGTCCGCCTATGAGTACCTGGGCAACTCCCCACGCCTGGTCATCACTCCGCTCACTGACAGATGCTAGCGGACTCTGCTATGATGTGATGGGTTATGCTCAGAAATCTTTTTGACTTTTGTATGATGCATGAAACTTATTAGAAAGTTTATTGATATTTCATACCAGTCCTTTCATGTTTCATTGGTAGATCGGTGCTTTTTATCTAAATCTTGGTGGAGCTCCAGAAGGTCCGGCCGGCACAGGAAAAACTGAGACCACCAAAGATTTGGCCAAGGCGCTGGCCGTGCAGTGTGTGGTCTTTAACTGTTCTGATGGTTTGGACTACATAGCAATGTGAAAGGTACATACAATGTTAAGCTGCTCCATTGCAGATAATAAACTGACTCCAACCGATGTTCTGCTGACATCTTTTGATTGTATAGTACAGACCAAAAGTTTGGACACACCTTCTCATTTAAAGATTTTTCTGTATTTTCATGACTATGAAAATTGTACATTCGCACTGAAGGCATCAAAACTATGAATTAACACATGTGGAATTATATACTTAACAAAAAAGTGTGAAACAACTGAAAATATGTCTTATATTCTTGGTTCTTAAAAGTCGCAGGTTAACAGCAGCTCAGATTAGAGACCAGGTCAATGCCACACAGAGTTCTAGCAGCAGACACATCTCTACAACAACTGTTAAGAGGAGACTTTGTGCAGCAGGCCTTCATGGTAAAATAGCTGCTAGGAAACCACTGCTAAGGACAGGCAACAAGCAGAAGAGACTTGTTTGGGCTAAAGAACACAAGGAATGGACATTAGACCAGTGGAAATCTGTGCTTTGGTCTGATGAGTCCAAATTTGAGATCTTTGGTTCCAACCACCGTGTCTTTGTGCGACGCAGAAAAGGTGAACGGATGGACTCTACATGCCTGGTTCCCACCGTGAAGCATGGAGGAGGAGGTGTGATGGTGTGGGTGTGCTTTGCTGGTGACACTGTTGGGGATTTATTCAAAATTGAAGGCATACTGAACCAGCATGGCTACCACAGCATCTTGCAGCGGCATGCTATTCCATCCAGTTTGCATTTAGTTGGACCATCATTTATTTTTCAAAAGGACAATGACCCCAACACACCTCCAGGCTGTGTAAGGGCTATTTGACCAAGAAGGAGAGTGATGGGGTGCTACGCCAGATGACCTGGCCTCCACAGTCACCAGACCTGAACCCAATCGAGATGGTTTGGGGTGAGCTGGACGGCAGAGTGAAGGCAAAAGGGCCAACAAGTGCTAAGCATCTCTGGGAACTCCTTCAAGATTGTTGGAAGACCATTTCCGGTGACTACCCCTTGAAGCTCATCAAGAGAATGCCAAGAGTGTGCAAAGCAGTCATCAAAGCAAAAGGTGGCTACTTTGAAGAACCTAGAATATAAGACATATATTTTCAGTTGTTTCACACTTTTTTTGTTAAGTATATAATTCCACATGTGTTAATTCATAGTTTGATGCCTTCAGTGTGAATGTACAATTTTCATAGTCATGAAAATACAGAAAATCTTTAAATGAGAAGGTGTGTCCAAACTTTTGGTCTGTACTGTATATACTTTTTTTTAGTTTTTCCAAGGGCAGGCATCATCGGGAGCATGGGCGTGTTTTGATGAGTTTAACCGTATTGAGCTGGAGGTGTTGTCCGTGGTGGCCCAACAGATTCTCTGCATCCAGAGAGCCATCCAGATGAAGATGGACATGTTCAACTTCGAAGGAACAGAACTGAAGTTTAACCCAAATTGCTTCGTAGCCATTACCATGAATCCTGGCTCCGCGGGACGTTCTGAGCTGCCGGATAACCTCAAGGTAAAGAGTCCCAGTGCCTTGCATCGGGTCCTTCCACAACATTTCTATAGGATTAAGCTCAGGACTATGACTCGGCCATTCCAAAACTTTGTTTATTCAACCATTCTTTTGTAGAACGACTTGTGTCTTTGGGCCATTGTCTTGCTGCATGACCCACGTTTTCTTGAGATTCAGTACATGAACTGATATCCTGATATTTTCCTTTAGCATTTGCTGATAGATTTTAGAATTCATTGTTCCATCAATGATGGCAGCCGTCCTTGGCCAAGTGCAGCAAAACAGGCCCAAAGCATGTTACGATTACCATCTTTGTGTTTCATAGATGATAGGAGGTTCTTATGCTGTAATGCAGTATTTTCTTTCTGCAAACATATAGCTTCTCACTTAAAATCTCTATCTTGGCCTCATCCTTCCACAAAGCATTATTCCAGTTACCTATTGATGTGCCCAGGTGAGTTTTAGCAGTGGCATTTTAAATCGCATTGCCTTTCTCCTTGCAATCCTGCCATGCTCGCCATTGTTGTTCATTGTCCTTCTGATGGTGGACTCATGAACAATTACATTAGCTAATGTGAGGAGAGGCCTTTAGTTGCTTAGAGGTTACCTTGAGTTCCTTTGTGACCTCACAGACTGATGTAGCTTTAAGTCAAATTTATGCAGTAATACAGAAATTTTTGAGGGGTTCACAAACTTTCAAGTAAATACTAGGTTTACAAAAGAAACATAAGATTTCATCAAAGGGATTATTCTCCCCCAAACCTATATGAGATTGTACATTTCCTATGTATAATCACAACACCGGATGCCCTCATTTCTGCAAGCTCCTTAATATTGATGTCCCGTTCTCCTATTTTCCAAAATGGACACAGTAGAGGTGTGGAGAGAGATTTGGAAAGTGTTAAAGGAGTATTCCCATCTCCAAGATTCTATCCCAATATGTAATAGGTGTAATAATAATATTAATAGCAAATACCTCCAATTGGAAATGTAGTATAGTTCTTCTGATTAGCTATGTCGCTTAACCCATGTGCAGGGCATAGCAGTAGCTTAGGTATCCATGGTTACGACCACTAGCAAGTAACTAACTGTTACTATGAGTGCTCGTAACCATGGATACCTAAGCTACTGCAATGTCCTGCACATGGGTTTAAGCAACATAGCTAATCAGAAGAACTATACTACATTTCTAATTGGAGATATTTGCAAACATTATTATTATTACACCTATTACATATTGGGACAGGATCTTGGAGATGGGAATACCCCTTTGACTGACTTTCCTCTGATGTGGAATAGACACATCACTTTTAGGTCTGGGGTGGAGGATAGTGTAAATGGACATAATGGGTTCCCCGGCTCTATGCCTAGTTTACAGTAATTTAGTTTCATTTGTTGACTGACCCATCTGGTTTGCGCATTTCAGGTTCTTTTCCGGACTGTAGCAATGATGGTCCCCAACTATGCTCTGATTGCGGAGATCTGCCTTTATTCTTACGGTTTTCTGCACGCTAAACCTCTCTCGGTGAAGATGGTAATGACTTACCGGCTGTGCTCGGAGCCGCTCTCGTCCCAGTTCCATTATGATTATGGGATGCGTGCAGTAAAGGCTGTGCTGATCGCTGCTGGCAATCTGAAGCTGAAATTCCCCCATGAAAATGAAGATATTCTTGTAAGTTCTGAACTGTTGGTCGCTTTACATCTCGTATAGGATAGCATTACCATCTTACCGAGAAGCATTTGGATCACAAAAATTAGAGCTGTATGATTTTATAGTAGCAGACAGAGACTTGCAAATAATTTCTGTACATTACTGTTCCTGGCTTGTTAGATCTCATCTGTGCAAAAGTGTCAAAACTATAGTTGTTAAACACGTAGCTTGTTCATCTTATGGGACAGTTTTGATTTTTAACTGAAACACATGTATTTTAGGCTAAAAATCATTTTAACAATTGGGTTTTATTAAAAATGTTGCATCGCTTGGCTTTCACCGGCTTTTTGATTCCCTGCACATTCAATTTTGATAAGGTCTGTGGTCATAAATAAACTGAGAGGAGCTCAGAAAAAGACAGATAAAACATTTACAAACTCCCCGTCAGCCAGCAAAAACGAGTTCACTGACAGTATCTCACTTAACTCATTCTGCAGCCGGCAATTAACAGTGCAACACAGAGGCCACATGTATTCCCTATGGAAAAACAATTCTGCAGCATATTTTAGTGCAACTCAGCAGCGTTCCATTCCTCTTTTATCATTCCTGGAAATGTAGGAATTAATTGAAATCTGTCAATAACGAGTCCCCTACACAGTCTGACAATGTCACCACTGTTTGGGCACAGTCAGATTGTATAGGGTTGTCCCCTATATAGATTATATATACATTATATATCATTTACACGTACATTTCCAGGAGGTATAACAGAGGGACGATACAATGTAGAGTTTTAGGAAAAGAGGTTTCATCCTTATTTTTTGGAGAATACTATTCTTTACTCATACAGACATACCACAAGAACTGACGGCTCCTTTGTAATGGGGTTCTTCACTTTTAATATTGTTTCATGTCATATTGTATATGAATTATTTTATCATTTAATCCTTTTTCATTCTATTTAGCTCTTGCGGTCAATTAAGGATGTAAACGAACCCAAATTTTTGTCTCATGATATTCCTCTGTTCAATGGGATTACCAGCGACCTGTTCCCTGGCATTCAACTTCCGAAAGCCGACTATAAGGTATTAAAATATAATAGTGTCTTAAAGGGGTTTTCCAAGACTTAAAGAGGACTTGTCCCTCGCCATAAATATGTAAATGCCGCTGTTCTCCTGACTCCGGCATTGTTTTTCTTTTCTTCCTGCTCCTCTCCGTTCCTGACATCTGTCACTCTCCTCTAGCCCTTTAAGCCAACTGGGCAAGGCCTTCCTGAAGACTCCCACAGAGAGGACTTGATGACCACGCCCACTTGTCTATTAAAAATTATGAACTAGATTTCTATAAAGAGGCTATATCTCAGGAATGGAGAGGCGCAGGAGCAAAAGAAAAACACCGGATTCAGGAGAACAGCGGCATTTACACCAGGTAATAAAATTGCATATTAATGGCAAGTGATAGGTCCTATATAGCTGGCCAGCTATCATTTGGATGACCGTTATCTTTCCCGGCTCCCCCATATTCAGGAATGCTCGCTCCTGTTTTCTCTATGACAGAGTCGCTGCCAGAATCTTATGGCAGCTGCTAATTTCAGGGTCAGAAAGTAAGGATTGGGTGATTAAATTCCAACCGCCCGATTTTTATGTCCCCCAACATAATCTGTCATGAGGCCCCCATACACAGTAGATGGTAGACCAATCCCATTGAAATCACCCAATCCTGATCCACTGCTTTGGAATTGGGTTACATGACCTTGTCACTCATCGTCCGGTCCCATTAGTGCAACCTGGGCAGCTGCACAGGGGCACCAGAGGTAAGGGGGCTCACTTACACCTCCAATGCAAGATGATCTGATGTAGAAAAAAAAATGGTTAAAACATCTGTGAGTGATTTATCACTAGTTTAGTTGTAGGTTATGGAGACATTTTTTTTTAGATGAATGAATCGATTCGCAGGAGACTGATCCAATGGCCAGGTGTCATGGGTGCGTCAGATGTGACAGACAGTCGCCCTGCAGTTGGTTGCAGGAGATCCCTTCGTTTGGCATTACAGACATAGTAACATAGTTTTTAAGGTTGAAGGAAGACTAAGTCCATCTAGTTCAACCCATAGCCTAACATGTTGATCCAGAGGAAGGCAAAAAAAAACCATGTGGCAAACACCAAGCTCCACATTGGGGAAAAAAAATCCTTCCCGACTCCATACGACAATCAGACTAGTTCCCTGGATCAACGCCCTATCAAGGAATCTAGTATTTATAACCTGTAATATTATACTTTTCAAGAAAGGCATCCATGCCCTTCTTAAATTTTAACAGTGAATCACTCATTACATCATCATGCAGCAGAGAGCTCCATAGTCTCACTGCTCTTACAGTAAAGAATCCGCGTCTGTGATTATTATTAAACCTTCTTTCCTCCAGACGTAGAAGATGCCCCCTTGTCCCCGTCTCAGGCCTCAGAGTAAAAAGATCAGTAGAAAGGTCTTTGTACTGTCCCCTCATATACTTGTACATAGTAATAAGATCACCTCTAAGCCTTCTTTTTTCCACAGTAAATAACCCCAAGTGTAATAACCTGTCTTGGTATTGCAGACCCCCCAGTCCTCTAATAACCTTGGTCGCTCTTCTCTGCACCCGCTCTAGTTCAGCTATGTCTTATACACCGGAGACCAGAACTGTACACAGTATTCTAAGTGTGGTCGCACTAATGACTTGTATAGAGGTAAAATTATGTTCTCCTCATGAGCAGCTGCCTGACACTGGCCACTAAACGTGAGCTTGTCGTCCACCAATACACCCAGGTCTTTTTCAGTTACAGTTTTGCCCAGTGTTTTACAATTAAGCATATAATTATGCATTTTATTTCCTCTGCCACATCTTCTTAGCGGTCTCACTGTAGGACCCAGCGGCTACCTCCCTCCTGTTCTAATTGACAATCAGGCCTGGGTGTTTAAATACTTCCTGGTTGCTACACAGAGGTGCCAGTGATATTCACATGACCCCTTGTGAAGGCTTGGAGCAAGTGCAGTTCTTACTTCCTCTCTGGTGCTAAGAGGATGTGTGTGCCATCTTTCTGAAGTCGACTCTAGCTAAGCTACTTCCCCTGTGTCTGTCTCCCCTTGCTGTTCTTTAGTTGTCAGTGGGGATCGACTAGTGCTCACCCCCCCTTCCCTATCCAGGGCCAAGCGCTAAGGAAATACAGGGATAGGTTCCTGTGCGGCAATTGGTGAGGAACCAATATAGAGTGGGTAGGGGAGACAGGGTGATTGCAGATCAGCCTAGGAGGTTTCCATTTCCCTCTTTCCCTAGTGTCTGGGCTCCCTTCCCCTTTGTGTCGCACTTTGTCTTTCCTACACTGTGCGTGACATCAGGTCAGTGGTGGGCACTGAATGAGACCCCTGAGAGCCACCTTATTTCTTCCTGCCCCCCGGCTCTTCTTCAGATTAGCTGGCCTGGCATGACGTTATGGTTGCAGCATGATGTACACCAGGCCATATAATCAGAAGAGGAGCCGGGGATGCCGGCAGCTAAGAGGCGGCTCTCAGGGGTCCCGTCCAGCGGCCACAGAATACTGATCTGGGTCCTGAAAATGTATTCTCCCACCTCTAATTGGATCCACTGTAAACAGACTGATGAAATATTTTACCTTCCTTTTGCTCAGGATTTACTGGAATGCGCACAGGAGAGCTGTGCTGGACACAACATCCAGCCCGAGAAGGTCTTCCTGGAGGACATGATCCAGACGTATGAGATGATGATTGTCAGACACGGGTAAGCTGCAACTACAGAAGTCCATGGGACGGGGGATTTATTCTTCGCTGTTTCCATTTTATACAATGGACCATGCTGCATTTTGTTTATCCCGTACAGTTTTATGTTGGTTGGAGAGCCGTTCTCTGGAAAAACGAAGGTCCTCCACGTCCTCGCTGATACGCTGTCTCTTATGAGTGAGCGAGGGTGCGAAGAAGAAAAAGTGATTTACCGGACAGTGAACCCTAAAGCCATCACCATGGGGCAGCTGTTCGGGCAGTTTGATCCAGTGTCACATGAGGTTCGTCTATGATTGGAATTATTGTTTATAATACTAATACCTTTGCTGAAAATGGGAAAATCTCCCCTTTTATGGCTTATGGACATGGTAGAAGGGGTTCCTTCAGAGACATAGACCCCAGCCATACATTGCCGGGCAATCATTTTATTATGACTTACTCCCTGTTTGCACAAAAATTTTATTTTCCTCATCAGACATGGAAGCAACAAATTGTATTATTTATGCCAGAAATTAGCATAAATTTGCATACTTCCAGCCACATTCTGACTAGACTGTGTCTGGCCTCACTCAATACACTTGCTTTGAGTGAGGTCACGCACTTCTAGTTGGCATGTGACCGCATATATGCAAATCACTTACTTGCGGTCTCTCCTGGTGCCGGCACATTCACTTCAATAGGGGCCACGTGTAGTCAATACATGTGTATCATCAATATCATAATCCCAGGCGTTCCCTTTAATAATCCTTTCAATTGTGGGATTGTATTGGATTTTATGGGAAGAGCAATTTTATTGATGCCTCTCTTCATTTGCAGTGGACCGATGGGATAGTCGCTAATACTTTCCGGGAGTTTGCGTTATCTGAGACCCCGGAAAGAAAATGGGTTATCTTTGATGGACCTATTGATACGCTAGGGATAGAAAGTATGAACACAGTCCTAGATGATAATAAAAAGGTAACTCTCTATTTTACTTTGTGAAAACTTTTTTTTTTTTAATTTAACCACTTCCCGACCGCCCACTGTAGATAAACGTCGGCGCTGCCAGGGCTCTGTGCAAAAACGGTGGGTGGTCCCGCAGCGCTCAGCACCCCGAGGGTCCTGCAAGCGCTACGGTGCGGTGCAGAGCGATATCTCTGACAGGGAACATGATCGGGACCTGATTGGATCAGGTCCCAGTGATGTTAACCCTTTGCTGTCTTCTATATGCCGCGATCTATAGTGATCGCGGCATATAGAAGACAGCAGGAGGAGAGGGGGTCTTCTACTTACCTCTCCGACGACCCCTGATACCTTCCAGGACCTGACGTTGCTATGGCAGCTGGAGGTCACATGACCGCCTCCAGATCTGCCATATATGGTGTCCTGCCAGGCTCAGCCTACAGCTGAAGCCTGGCAGGAGACTCTGACTGTGAAACAGTCAGCAAAGATCTCATGTAATGTAATATATGTCTATTACATTACATGAGATCAGTGATCAGAAAAATAAAAATTAATGTCCCATACAGGGACTAAGTAAAAATGTAAAAAAAAAAGTAACAAAAAATGTTTTCAAACTACTAAAAAAAAAAAATCACAAAATAAATAAATAAAATATTAAACCGATAAATCCGTATATTTATGCAAAAACAAAAAAAGTACACATATTTGGTATCTCTGCATCTGAAACAACCCGAGCTATAAAGCTGTCACACTAATTAACTCCTTCTGTGCACCATGTAATAAAAATAAATAAAAAACGGAGCATGACACATAACTCTGTCGGCCCAAATATGGAAAAATTATAGCTCTCAAAATATGGCGACGCAAAAACTAGATTTTACAAAAAAAAGCGTCTTTTAGTGTGTTACAGCTGTCAGTCACAAAAACCCGATATAAATCTGGTATCTCTGTAATCGCACCGACCCGAAGAATAAAGTAATCTCTTCACTTATACCGCACGAGGAACGGCGTAAAAAATAAATAAAACCAATTCTTCACCTGCTACTGATTTGTTTATTATGTCTCCCAATGTGCTCACCACACATCTAGATAAGTTCCCTAAGGGGTCTAGTTTCCAAAATGGTGGCACTTGTGGGGGGGTTTCCATTGTATAGGCACATCAGGGGCTCCCCAAATGCAACATGGCGTCCGCTAATTATTCAAGCAAATTTTACATTCAAAAAGTCTAATGGCGCTCGTTCCCTTCCGAACCCTGCAGTGCGCCCAAACAGTGGTTTTCCCTCACATATGGGGTATCAGCGCGCTCAAGAGAAATTGCACAAAAAATTTAGGGGTTCATTTTTTCCTGTTACCCCTGCAAAAATAAAAAAAAATTGGGTCTAAAGTAATATTTTTGTGAAAAAAGTTAAATGTTAATTTTTTTCTTCCACATTCCAAAAATTCCTGTGAAGCACCTGAAGGGTTAATAAAGTTCTTGAATGTGGTTTTGAGCACCTTGAGGGGTGCAGTTTTTAGAATGGTGTCACTTTTGGGTATTTTCTGTCATAAAGACCCCTCAAAGTGACTTCAAATATGATGTGGTCCCTAAAAAAATGTTTTTGTAAATTTTGGTGGAAAAATGAGAAATCGCTGGTCAACTTTTAACCCTTATAGCTCCCTAACAAAAAAAAATTTTGGTTCCAAAATTGTGCTGATGTAAAGTAGACATGTGGGAAATGTTATTTATTAACTATTTTGTGGGACATATCTCTCTGATTTAAGGGCATGAAAATTCAAAGTTTGAAAATTGCAAAATTTTCAACATTTTCGCCAAATTTCCGATTTTTTTCACAAATAAACGCAAGCGATATCGAAGAAATTTTACCACTATCATGAAGTACAATATGTCACGAAAAAACAGTCTCAGAATCAGCGGGATCCGTTGAAGCGTTCCAGAGTAATTACTTCATAAATTGACAGTGGTCAGAATTGAAAAAAGTGGTTAAACAATTCTCGACTGCCCATATGATGATGCCATGTGTTTGGAAGCTTCTAATAGTTTTTTGGGCAACATCTGAGTTAATTAGAGACACACCTGTGGATGTATTTTAATGCACACCTGAAACACACTGCTTCTTTGTGTAGCATCATGGGAAAGTGTAAATAAATCAGCCAAGATATCAGGAAGAGAATTGTGGACTTGCACAAGTCTGGCTCATCCTTGGGTACAATTTCAAGATATCTGAAGGTGCCTCTTTCATCTGTACAAACAATTATATGCAAGTACAAACAAGATTGGAATGTCCAGCCATCATACCACTCAGGAAGGAGACGGGTTCTGTGTCCCAGAGATGAACGTGCTTTGGTCCGACATGTGCATATCAACCCCAGGACAAAAGCAAAAGACCTTGTGAAGAGGATGGCAGAAGCTAGTAAGATTGTCAGAGTGACAATTCACAGTGAAACGAGTACTGTATCAACATGGGCTGAAAGACCACTCTGCCAGGAAGAAGCCATTACTCCAAAAGAAACATAACAAATCCAGATTAATGTATGCAAATGCACACAGGAACAAAGACCTTAATTTTTGGAGACATGTCCTGTGGTCTGATGAAACTAGAATTGAACTTTTTGTGCATAATGACCATCGTTAAGTTTGGAGGAAAAAGGGAGAAGCTTAGAAGCCTAAGAACACCATCCCAACTGTGAAACACGGGGGTGGCAGCATCATGTTGTGGGGTTGCTTTGCTGCAAGAGGGACTTGGTCCACATCACAAAATACGTAGTTGACTTCATGAGAAAAGAAGATTATGTTGTCAATACTGAAGCAACATCTCAAGACATCAGCCAGGAAGTTAAAGCTTGAGCAGAAATGGGTCCTCCAAATGAGCAATGACCGGAAGCATACTGCCAAAATGGTAACAAAGTGGCTTAACCCCTTCGTGACCAAACCAATTTTTTTAAATCTGACCAGTGTCACTTTATGTAGTAATAACTCTGGAATAACATATCCCATAGCTTTTGAGACTGTTTTTTGTGACACATGATACTTTATAATAATGGTAAATTTAGGCTGATATGGTTTGCATTTATTTATAAAAATATCAGAAACTTGGCAAAAATGTCTTAAAAATTGCACTTTTCAAACCATGATTGATTATGCCTTTAATCCCAATAGTCATACCACACAAAAACAGTAATAAATAACATTTCCCTCATGTCTGCTTTACATCAGCACCATTTGTAAAATGTTGTTTTATTTTATTAGCATTTTAGAAGATTTAAAAATGTAGCAGTTATTTTTCATTTTTTTCAAGGAAATTTACAAAACTTATTTTTATAGGGACCTGTTCAGTTTTGAAGTGACTTTGAGGCTGCGTGCCCACTGTGCGTTTTTCAAGCGTTTTTGCTGCGGAATTTTCGAAGCGAAAATGCTTAAATGCTTGGTAATGCGTGCCCCATGGTCCTCAATGATAACCCGCATGTGCTGTGTGTTGGTATATGCAACAGTTGTGGACTTCTTTGTTTGTGTGAAGAAGGACTTTATGCTGATCTGACAGTAGATGGCGATGTTGTGTAAAGTTTCCTTGTTTACTGTATTGTAAAAGAAAAAAAGTCTCTCTTGTATTTTCTATTTTGTTCTTACTTCCTGGTGCAGTACTGTGTGACTGTGCGTTTTTTCCTTTACCTCATGTTCTGAGAAGTAAAAGCTTGTTATCCCCTGTAATCTGCTCTGTGAAGTTTTATACTGCAACTGTGGGTATCCAGAAGCTGTGCAACACTGTGCACATGCTGCGGAAATTTACGCTGCGGATTATCATTGCGGAAAAATCTGAAGCATATCCATTAATTTTGCGGAAACGCGGCGTAATTCCCGCCATTGACTTCCATTGAATTGCAGAATTTCTTAATGACTACATGTACACATGTGGATATTAAGTGATTCAATGTGTGGTTGGTACCCAGATCTGGAGAAGAGGAGACTCTCCTCCAGACCCGGGTACCATAGTACCTGTAGATAAAAAAGAATAAAATAAAAAATAACATTATACTTACCTTCTCATGGCCCCCGGTCTCCTGTATGGTGCGTCCGGTGTCTTCGGCGGCTCGTGGTGGTGTAAAAGGACCTTCCATGATGTCATTTAGTCATGTGACAGGTCACGTGACCATTGATGTCGGAGGTCGCTTGACCTGTCACATGACTAAATGACGTCATGGAAAGTCCTTTTACACCATCGCGAGCCGCCCAAGACACCGGACGCACCGGAGAAGGAGACCGGGGGCTATCGGAAGGCGAGTAGAATGTTTTTTTTGTTTACCATTTTTATTTTTTTAACTATTAACTTGGTCACACTATATAAATCCATGCCGGTTGCATGGATTTATATAGTGTGACCAAGTTGTCAAGCACTTTTCCAACTGAGCTAAAATCGCTTGGAAAAGCGCTTGACAACCCGCATGCAAAAATGCATGCAAAAACACTTGACAAACGCTTCTACCTGGCGGGAAAAACGCATGTAAAATCCGCATGCATTTTTCCTGCCAGGGAGATACAGAAAAAATCTGGAGCATTTTTGCTTCGTGGGCACTTAGCCTGCGAGTCTTATATGTTGGAAACCACCCAAAAGTGTTACCATTTTAACCCCTTTAAAGCCCATGATGTACTAATACGCGTCTGTGCCCTGGGCTTTAAGAGCCTGACCCGTATTAGTACGTCACCGCGATCACGCGCGCACACAGGCTGTGCGGGCGCGATCGCCGCCGGGTGTCAGCTGATTGTCACAGCTGACACCCGGTACTATGTGCAGGGAGTGGTTCCGCACCGCTCCCAGCACATTAACCCCCGCAATGCTGCGATCGAAGTCGATCGCAGCATTGCGGACTTCGATCGCAGCATTGCGGAGGCAAGGGGAGGTGATCGGTATACTCACCTCCTCTTCCGGCCTCCAGCGCTGTCTGCCGCAGCTTCCCGGGTGTTGCCATGACTACCCGATGTCGTCATGACAACATCCGGGTCACCAGACAGCAGTAAGATTGTTTGGACATGCGTAGTGCATCTCCAAACTATCTTCTCCCTGTCCAGCGCTGACAGCCTGCATGGCACAGGGATGGTGCTCCATCCCTATGCTGTGCAGGCGATCAGAATAAAAAAAGTGAAAGTCCCACAGTGGGACAAAGTAAAAAACTTTAAAAACTCCCAGAAAGTGAAAAAAAAAAAAAAAATTGTAAAAATATAAAAAAAAAAAAATCCACTAAAAATAAAAATATAATGTACCCATCAATAAATATTATTATGAAAAAACAAACAATAAAAGTACACATGTTTGGTATCGCCGCGTCCGTAACGACCTTGACTATAAAACTATTCCACTAGTTAACCCCTTCAGTGAACACGGTAAAAATTAAAAATAAAAAACAAAGCAAAAATCATCATACCGCCATGCAAAAAATGGAATAACACGCGATCAAACAGACGAATATAAATAAAAATGGTACCGCTGAAAACGTCATCTCGTCCCGCAAAAAGCAAGCTGCCATACAGATCCATCATCCGAAAAATCAAAAAGTTACAGCTCTCAGCTATTTTATAAAAAAATATCTTTTTTTGCATTGCTTTATTCTTTTATTGTGTAAAAGCGCCAAAACATAAAAAACAATATAAATGTGGTACCGCTGTAAACGTACTGACCCGAAGAATAAAGCTACCTTATCAATTTTACCACACCCGGAGCAGAATAAAAAAAAAAAAAAAAAAAAATTCCTGAATTGTTGGTTTTTGTTTATTCTGTCTCCCAAAAGCTGGAATAGAAAGCGATCAAAAAATGTCACATGCCTGAAAATGGCACCAATAAAAACGCCAACTCATCCTGCAAAAAACAAGCCGTCACATGACTTTGTCGGCCAAAATATGGCAATGCAAAAACTAGATTTTACAAAATATGTGTCTTTTAGTGTGTGACAGCTGTCAATCATAAAAACCCAATATGATTCTGGTATCGCTGTAATCGCACCGACCCGAAGAATAAAGTAATCTCATCACTTATACCGCACGAGGAACGGCGTAAAAAATAAACGTATAAAGTATTTTTTTTCCCACTTTTTCATTTTTACGAATCAATTTGTGAAGCACCTGGGGGTTCCAAGTTCTCACTATGCATCTAGATAGGTGCCTTGGGGGGTCTATTTTCCAAAATGGGGTCACTTGTGGGGGAGCTCCACTGTTTAGGCACATCAGGAGCTCTCCAAACGCAACATGGTGTCCGCTAATTATTCAAGCAAATTTTACAATCAAAAAGTCAAATGGCGCTCCTTCCCTTCCGAGCCCTGCCGTGCGCCCAAACAGTGGTTTTTCCCCACATATGGGGTATCTGCTTGCCCAGGGGAAATTGCACAACAAATTTTGGGGTCCATTTTTTCCTGTTACCCCTGCGAAAATAAAAAAAATTGGGTCTAAAGTAACATTTTTGTGAAAAAAGTTAAATGTTCATTTTTTTCTTCCACATTCAAAAAATTCCTGTGAAGCACCTGAAGGGTTAATAAAGTTCTTGAATGTGGTTTTGAGCACCTTGAGGGGTGCAGTTTTTAGAATGGTGTCACTTTTGGGTATTTTCTGTCATACAGACCTGTCAAAGTGACTTCAAATATGATGTGGTCCCTAAAAAAATGGTTTTGTAAATTTTGTTGGAAAAATGAGAAATCGCTGGTCAACTTTTAACCCTTATAGCTCCCTAACAAAAAACAATTTTGGTTCCAAAATTGTGCTGATGTAAAGTAGACATGTGGGAAATGTTATTTATTAACTATTTTGTGGGACATATCTCTCTGATTTAAGGGCATAAAAATTAAAACTTTGAAAATTTCAAAATTTTCGTTTTTTTCACAAATAAACGCAAGTGATATCGAAGAAATTTTACCACAATCATGAAGTACAATATGTCACGAAAAAACAGTCTCAGAATCAGGGGGATCAGTTGAAGCGTTCCAGAGTAATTACCTCATAAAGTGACAGTGGTCAGAATTGTAAAAATTGGCCTGGTCATTAACGTGCAAACCACCCTCGGGGGTAAAGGGGTTAAACACTGCACCCCTCAACGTATTTAAAATTGTTTTCATATAGTTCATTAACCCTTCTGGTTCTTTTCAGGAAGTAATGGAAAGTGGAATGACAAGAATGAAAAAGTTTATTTTTACAATCTAGATTTTGATAACTTCTGAACAGGCAATTATAGCCGGCATACTTTAAAGGTAGTTATTTGGCCATGAACTGCCAAGGCAAACATCAGGACCACACAATCAAGATATCAAGGTGCCGATAAAGTTAAAAGGAAGCCCCCACACTGTGTTAACTATTTAGATTCTATAATCACTATTGACAACAGAATCAAAGGGGTTAAACGTCCATGGTCTGTGCCAACACTGATCATGGCTGATGCAGCAAGTTGTCAGCTATAATGTACAGGTGACAGCTACAGGATAGTCACCTGTCGGGGAACGCTAGTCTCTTATATTGCAGATCAGTAAAAAGACGTCTATTGGTCAATAAGGGGTTAAGGATAACAAAGTCAATGTTTTGGAGCGGCCATCACAAAGCCCTGATCTTAGTCCTATTGAAAATGTATGGGCAAAGCTGAAAAGGCTGCGAGCAAGACGACCTACAAACCTGGATCAGTTACACCAGTTGTGTCAGGAGAAATGGGCCCAAATTCCGACCTAAGAGTATGTGCCCACGTAGCGTTTTACAAGCGTATATGCTGCGGACTTTCCTCAGGGTAAACGCTTGTGAAACGCTAGGTAATCTGCCCCCCATGGTCCCCAAGGGGAATCCGCAAGTTCTATGCCCATGCTGCGGATTTTTCCGCAGCGTTTTTGATGCGCGCAATAATCCACAGCATGTCAATTAATTTTGCGTTTCCGCAAGCGGAATTACCTTTGCAATGCAATAAAAAACGCAAGGCAATTCCGCATGTGGAAAACGCGCGATAAACGCAGGATAAACGAGCGTGGAATTCCGCATGTGTTTTTCCGGGAGAGGACATGCGGAAATGAAGCAGAAATTGAGAAGCTTGTGGGAGGAAATCCCAAATGTTTCACCCAAGTCATTCACTTTAAGGACAATGGTACCAAATACTAATGAAATGGATGGAAAGCTTTGACTTTGTTTTAAGCATTTTTATTACTTACTGCATTCTCGCTCTCTCATTATTCTGGCATTTGGCAAATATTACAAATGATGGTAATCCTAATTGACCTAAAACAGGAAAGGTTTATTCTGATTTCATGTCAGATATTGAGAGAAACATGCAGATACTGTATGTCTTTTTATATAGTGTATGGAAACTTCTGGTTTCAACTGTATATGAGATATTGAAATTTAATTGGTCATATTGTAATTTATTTTGAATGAAGTAAGTGAATTCCCACATTAATTTGACATTATATAATAATGTCTTTATATTTAAATAAATCTCAGTGATTTCAACAATACAACAGGATGTTATTTTCTTATAATAAAAAAATTAAAATAAAAAATTCTATTGTGGTGTTAATTTTGTAATATTGATTTCTTTATCTGTTTCATTTATGTCTCAGTGTTTGAAAAAGGCCTTTTGCATAAGGCTGAAACGTTACATTGAATTTTGGGATTTCTTTATGAAATAAAGAATTGCATTATCATTCTGAATATTTGAGTGCCGAGTATCTATATATACACTGGCATGCCAGGCATGTCAATCTCCACAAGGAGAAAAATGACCCTTTAGATCCCAGTGAGAAGCCTCTCATACAGTCAAATCGGATCTCATGCTTTGTACTGACGAGGAGCAATACCCTGAAACACCGTGGCTGCAAATTGAGATTCTGGTTTGCCTTTTATCCCAAGTCATGTGACAAGGCTCGTTAAAGGGTTGATATTGACTTTTAGGATTGCTACTTCCAATAGACTTGTCACTTATCTCACTTTCAGCAAATCAGAATATACCGTAGATCATATATAATAGAAATAATCATTATCCACTGTCTGTCTTTCCAAAAGTGATAATAGGAAGTGCAGCCATATCGGTTGTGACCTTTGAATTAATTTCTCAGAAACAGACAGTGAACAGTCATTTTGTCAGGATGTTATATCAATGACTAAGTCATTAGTTTCCAAGAAGCTGCTTTAAAATTGACAAACTACTTCTTCCTATTTTTGCAGCGGTGCAATATTGCCATCTTATTAGAGAAGAGCAGTTAAAGAGAATGTGTTATCAAACAATAACCAATTGTTTAAATTACCTTTTTACATGAAATTTATTTATTTTTTTCTTTTTTTTCACTATAGTAACCATCTAAACTAAAAAACACACCCACAGATCCTGCAATTATCACCCTGGCCAAAATTAGTTTCATATTTCCTGTTGTATGCAGAAGATTTTTCAGCAGTTTTATTATCATGACTGAAAATGACAATGAAAGATGACACCTCTATATAAAGCAGATAAAGTAGCCACCATTCACAAGAAATGATAGTCACAGCTCACCTCCTCACCCTTCCTTCACAATGAGTCTATTCTTAGGACTAGTGGCCAGTGTGAAAATTGTAAGACTTCAGGATTGGTTTTTTTGATTGTGATGTTAAAAAGTGAAATTCTAAAAAAATGACATTTAAAGTAAATTTAATGTAATCCCTTCTCACCATGGACAGTTTTAGTTTTTGGGCTTTTTCTTTGTCCCTCTCCTTCTTTCTCCCCTTTCGTGTGACATAGCTGTATGAGGGCTGTTTTTTTTACCCTACAATATACTGGAAAACTGGAACAAAAATTCCAAGCGAAGTTAAATGGGATTGCGTTTTTCATTGTATTTGGGTTTTGTTTCTAAGGTTTCATTGTGCAGTGAAAATGACCTGTGAACATGATTCTTCACGTCGAGCAAACTTGAAAAACCAGATATCAAACTTGTATAGTTTTATTTTGATGGTGAAAATATTTCAGCGATTCGGTCGATAGAGCTTTATGAGGGCTTGTTAATTGCTGAGGTTTTCATTAATAACATGTTTTGGGTTATATACGATGTTTCAATCCCACTTTTTCATGTACCAACATGGCAGCCATGGGGGCGGTCAGCAGGCTCATGGTTGCCACTGAAATCCATAAGCAGCACTTTCACTTAGTGAAGGGGGGTGGAAGGCAACATCCCATGGGCATCCAAAATGGTGAACCTCTGGGACATCGCACCTTAACTACCACGGTCAGGGATTTACTGCAGCATCTAAGGGGTTAACAGCAGCAACCAGAGCTGCTCTAATAGCGGCTTTTACAGACAAATACCGGCAGTATAACACAGCTGGAATCTGCAGGTATATTGCGGGTGGAGTTGCAGAGTCCACTCCACACACTCGCACCCAACATGCACTATACATGTAGGGCAGATAGGGGTTAAACAACAGAGGACACGTTCCTTTTAAGCACTTAAGAATTTATTTATTTTTTACTTTGCAGATAGTATACTGGCATATGCTCTGTACTTAAAAGGAATGTCTGTATTAGTTAATGTCTTTTTGTTAGAAGGGCCCCAATATGCCGACTAAAGGATGATCTGTTGCTGGCAATCTCAGCGATAAGCCATTTGTTGAAAAATCTGGCAACAAGCATTTAATTCTCCTGCACTGCCACCAAAGGAAACAGGAGGTACTGCACAGTATCCAGTGAAATCAATAAGCTGACTATGTAATGAATGAAGTACTGGGACCTTCAAAGTGGGAATGACTCCATGTAACTGCTCTCTAGTCTGCATAAAATGGGTTCAGGTTTACAACGGAGAATCCCCACTATTAACCTGTATAGTGCCCCAAGTATGTGCAAGTGGTTTCTAAACCAGACAACCTCATTAATTCTCATAACACCTTTGTCAATAAACAGGTATTCTCAAGTTACTAAGTTGCTTTAATTAGTTAAACAGCATGAAAATACGCAAGTTTGCCACTGACTTGCTTTTTCTATCTGCTGTCATTCTCCTGCAATGAGAGCTTTTATCTTACATAGTGTAAAGCTCATTTCCATGGAGTTCAGCCACTAGTAGACCTTGGTAGAGAGTGTGCAGTAGTCACATTCCAGGAGAAAAGTTAATTCCTAACATACCGTCATCTCTGTCCAGCCCATTCATTTCTATACACCAGTTAGCTGCTCCCTGCCTTCTCCCTTTAGGCTTTTGACGAGATGCTCTTATCCATCCTGTAGAATCACAATTCCTGCACCCAGCATCTAGGCTCTCACTGTCTGTGGCTGTGTGCTTGCTCATCAGAGCTATCACTCAGGGAGAAGAGCCCGTCCTGCCAGAAATCAGGAAGTAAGGAGACTGCACAGCTCTGAGCTGCTCAAGAGATCACTTATGAAAACTCCTTATAGGCATCAAGCATTTCCTTTGTTCAAATAGAAAGAATATAGATCTACATATTTTAGAATGTGTATGAACTACATGTCTGAAATAAAAATAAAGGATTCTAAATAATATATATATATATATATATATACACAGTACAGACCAAAAGTTTGGATACACCTTCTCATTTAAAGATTGTTCTGTATTTTCATGACTATGAAAATTGTACATTCACACTGAAGGCATCAAGACTATGAATTAACACAGGTGGAATTATATACTTAACACAAAAAAATTGGGAAACAACTGAAAATATGTCTTATATTCTAGGTTCTTGAAAGTAGCCACCTTTAGCTTTGATAACTGCTTTGCACACTCTTGGCATTCTCTTGATGAGCTTCAAGAGGTAGTCACCGTAAATGGTCTTCCAACAATCTTGAAGGAGTTCCAAGAGATGCTTAGAACTTGTTGGCCCTTTTGCCTTCACTCTGCGGTCCAGCTCACCCCAAACCATCTCGACTGGGTTCAGGTCTGGTGACTGTGGAGGCCAGGTCATCTGGCGTAGCACCCCATCACTCTCATTTTGGTCAAATAGCCCTTACACAGCCTGGAGGTGTGTTTGGGGTCATTGTCTTGTTCAAAAATAAATGATGGTCCAACTGAACGCAAACCGGATGGAATAGCATGCCGCTGCAAGATGCTGTGGTAGCCATGCTGGTTCAGTATGCCTTCAATTTTGAATAAATCCCCAACAGTGTCACCAGCAAAGCACCCCCACACCATCACACCTCCTCCTCCATGCTTCACGGTGGGAACCAGGCATGTAGAGTCCATCCGTTCACCTTTTCTGCGTCGCACAAAGACACGGTGGTTGGAACCAAAGATCTCAAATTTGGACTCATCAAACCAAAGCACAGATTTCCCCTGGTCTAATGTCCATTCCTTGTGTTCTTTAGCCCAAACAAGTCTCTTCTGCTTGTTGCTTGTCCTTAGCAGTGGTTTCCTAGCAGCTATTTTACCATGAAGGCCTGCTGCACAAAGTCTCCTCTTAACAGTTGTTGTAGAGATGTGTCTGCTGCTAGAACTCTGAGGAAGCCATACGGCGAGAGCGTGGGTTCGGGGATAGGCTGACGACCTGGTGCGGGCTGCACACACATGGGTATGCATTGTTTCTGACTGTTTCTCTCTCTACTTTTTGGGGAAGCTCCTCTTATATTCATGCTTTTATGGCATGCCTAATACATTCTTTACTGAGGGCTCCCATGTATAGGTATCTCACCTGTCATTAGTGGCACATTATTGCAGGGACTGTGATTATACAATCTACTGGGTAATCTATTGCATAGAGCTTTTGCATGGAACATTGAATGGATTACTACTATTATTATTTATTTTTCTTTGCGCAAGACACCTGCACTTTATGATTCATTGGGGAGATTATTACATGGACCTCTGCACGTAATATTGTATGGACTACCAATATATGTTTAACCCCCCCCCCTTCCCCTTTTTTTTCTCTCTGCAAAGTGCCTGCTATAAGTACTGCCCCATTTTTGTCCAATAAATGCAGCTGATCTCTGCGACCTGTGTATGTGCTGTGCGCCTGGGCACTTCAGCCCTCACTGGGTACCCATCTTTACATCTTAAACTGTATGTTAAATTATGTATGCAAGTTTTTAAGAAATTGAATTAATAAAAATTATGTTTTTTATCGCTAAACTCAATGTCCTCCTCTCTTTCTGCTAGAACTCTGTGTGGCATTGACCTAGTCTCTAATCTGAGCTGCTATTAACCTGCGATTTCTGAGGCTGGTGACTCGGATAAACTTATCCTCAGAAGCAGAGGTGACTCTTGGTCTTCCTTTCTTGGGGCGGTCCTCATGTGAGACAGTTTCTTTGTAGCGCTTGATGGTTTTTGCAACTTCACTTGGGGACACTTTCAAAGTTTGCCCAATTTGTTCGGACTCACTGACATTTATTTCTTAAAGTAATGATGGCCACTCATTTTTCTTTAATTTGCTGTTTTTTTCTTGCCATAATACAAATTCTAACAGTCTATTCAGTAGGACTCTCAGCTGTGTATCCACCTGACTTCTGCACAACTGATGCTCCCAACCTAATTTATAAGGCAAGAAATCCCACTTATTAAACCTGACAGGGCACACCTGTGAAGTGAAAACCATTTCCGGTGACTACTTCTTAAAGCTCATCAAGAGAATGCCAAGAGTGTGCAAAGCAGTCATCAAAGCAAAAGGTGGCTACTTTGAAGAACCTAGAATATAAGACATATTTTCAGTTGTTTCACACTTTTTGTTTAGTATATAATTCCACATGTGTTAATTCATAGTTTTGATGCCTTCAGTCCAAAATTTATCCAAAATTAATGGGTATGCTTCAGATTTTTCCGCAATGATAATCCGCAGCGTAAATTTCCGCAGCATGTGCACAGTGTTGCACAGCTTCTGGATACCCACAGTTGCAGTATAAAACTTCACAAAGCAGATTACATGGGATAACAAGCTTTTACTTCTCAGAACATGAGGTAAAGGAAAAAACGCACAGTCACACAGTACTGCATCAGGAAGTAAGAACAAAATAGAAAATACAAGAGAGACTTTTTTTCTTTCACAATACAGTAAACAAGGAAACTTTACACAACATCGCCATCTACTGTCAGATCAGCATAAAGTCCTCCTTCACACAAACAAAGAAGTCCACAACTGTTGCATATACCAACACACAGCACATGCGGGTTATCAGTGAGGACCATGGGGCACGCATTACCAAGCGTTTAAGCGTTTTCGCTTCGAAAATTCCGCAGCAAAAACGCTTGAAAAACGCACAGTGGGCACGCAGCCTCAAAGTCACTTCAAAACTGAACAGGTCCCTATAAAAATAAGTTTTGTAAATTTCCTTGAAAAAAATGAAAAATAACTGCTACATTTTTAAATCTTCTAAAATGCTAACAAAATAAAACAACATTTTACAAATGGTGCTGATGTAAAGCAGACATGAGGGAAATGTTATTTAGTACTGTTTTTGTGTGGTATGACTATTGGGATTAAAGGCATAATCAATCAAAGTTTGAAAAGTGCAATTTTTAAAACATTTTTGCCAAGTTTCTGATATTTTTATAAATAAACGCAAACCATATCAGCCTAAATTTACCATTATTATAAAGTATCATGCATCACAAAAAACAGTCTCGAAAGCTATGGGATATGTTGAAGCATTCCAGAGTTATTACTATATAAAGTGACACTGGTCAGATTTAAAAAAAATTGGTTTGGTCATGAAGGGGTTAAGCCACTTTGTTACCATTTTGGCAGTATGCTTCGGGTCATTGTCCATTTGGAGGACCTATTTCTGCTCAAGCTTTAACTTCCTGGCTGATATCTTGAGATGTTGCTTCAGTATTGCCACATAATCTTCTTTTCTCATGAAGCCATCTATTTTGTGATGTGCACCAAGTCCCTCTTGCAGCAAAGCAACCCCACAACATGATGCTGCTGCCCCCGTGTTTCACAGTTGGGATGGTGTTCTTAGGCTTCTAAGCTTCTCCCTTTTTCCTCTAAACTTAACGATGGTCATTATGCACAAAAAGTTCAATTCTAGTTTCATCAGACCACAGGACATGTCTCCAAAAATTAAGGTCTTTGTTCCTGTGTGCATTTGCAAACATTAATCTGGCTTTTTTATGTTTCTTTTGGATTAATGGCTTCTTCCTGGCAGAGTGGTCTTTCAGCCCATGTTGATACAGTACTCGTTTCACTGTGAATTGTCACTCTGCCAATCTTACTAGCTTCTGCCATCCTCTTCACAAGGTCTTTTGCTTTTGTCCTGGGGTTGATATGCACATGTCGGACCAAAGCACGTTCATCTCTGGGACACAGAACCCGTCTCTTTCCTGAGTGGTATGATGGCTGGACATTCCAATCTTGTTTGTACTTGCATATAATTGTTTGTACAGATGAACGAGGCACCTTCAGATATCTTGAAATTGTACCTAAGGATAAGCCAGACTTGTGCAAGTCTACAATTCTCTTCCTGATATCTTGGCTGATTTCTTTACACTTTCCCATGATGCTACACATAGAAGCAGTGTGTTTCAGGTGTGCATTAAAATACATCCACAGGTGTGTCTCTAATTAACTCAGATGTTGCCCAAAAAACTATTAGAAGCTTCCAAACACATGGCATCATCATATGGGCAGTCGAGAATTGTTTAAATACATAGTAATCTTAGTGTATGTAAACTTTTGACTTTGCAGTAAGTAATAAAAATGCCTTAAAACATTATCTCTCTCTCATTATTCTGGCATTTGGCAAATATTAAAAATGATGGTAATCCTAATTGACCTAAAACGGGAAAGGTTTATACTTATTTCATGTCAGATATTGAGAAAAACATGCATATGTGTCTTTTTATATAGTGTATGTAAACTTCTGGTTTCAACTGTATATATGTATATATGTGCACATCTCATTGCTATAGCAAATCAGTGGGAGTCATCAACAGTGATAAAGTAATAGAAAAAAGGAAGAAAATTGAATCCTTAGAGGAAAAGTAAGATAATTTGTCTAAAAAATGCCAGTGTAAGGAGGCTTGTAAGCTCCCCGGGGAGCCATTGCATGGTTTATAAGCCTCCTTACTCTGGCATTTCACTCTCCTCACTGGGATCTAAGGGGTAAAGTTTTTCCTTCTGAAGTCTCTCACACAGCTAAATCAGATCTCATGCTTTGCACTGCTGAGGGGCAACACCCCGAAACACCATGGCTGCAAATTGAGATTCTAGTTTGCCATTTATCCTAAATCATGTGGCAAGGCTTGTTAAAAGGTTGATATTGACTTTTAGGATTGCTACTTCCAATAGGTGGCACTGGAAGAGACAGTTTGCAAGTTTTAGGTGGAATTTCTCTTCAATAAAAATACTTTTTGATTACACCAGTGTTTTTTTTCCCTTTCTTACAGACTGGACCAGTCATTGGGGAAGCCCTCACTGTTTCTTTCTGGATAGATTCCACTTCCTACCACTATGAAATGGAATAAATGCTATGTTTTAGAGAAATTAACAATAGTAATGGTAATAATCTGACACCATATGATGTCAAATCCAAGCAACATGCCGTCATTTGTAACAATGGGAAAGCCTTTTTTTTAAGAGGTTGTCCAGAATAAGGATGCCATATTTCATCGCTTTGTGGAAAAATAGGTAAATCGTTTCTCATGTTATATTCTCTGAACTGTAAATCGTAAACGGTTTCACAAATTTGGTTGAATGCCAGTAGACTCAAAAAAAATGCTAATTTCTAATAGTAAATTTAAAAATGACTTTTTTTTACTTTTATTTATTTCCAGATAAAGTGAAAGATCGAGGCTCTAATACAATTGGGTCAAGATTGAACCGTGTCGAGGACAAGGTAAGAAAATAAGATAAAACCATATATATTTATATTATGCACAGCTACTACTTACACATACACACATGGAGTACAGGATATACAGACAATTACCACATACTACATACAGAAGATTCCTCACTCTCTGAAAAAGTGTAAAATACATAATGGTGCATCCAGACACCAATTCTACAGTGCTGCTCATACACTGCAGAGAGTCTAAATACCTGTGGTCATCTGTGACTTGCACACACAAGTTAAGGTGGCCACACACAATAACTGAACGTTGATTGCTGGTTCGGCCGTCCACTACCTCTCCCAACTCTCATACACGAGAAGGTTTGGCTTGGTTAAATGTTCATGTGTTTTCAAAGGGGAGAACTGTGAAAATCACTGCCAAACGGCTCTGGCAGCAGCTTATCACCTGAATAACAAAAGGGTCGGGCATTAAGGGTCAGGCAGTTTGAATTTTACCTCCTCTGACCTCATCTGTCAGGGAAGAGTCTGGATGTCCCCTTAGACTATTAGCTTAGTCTATTGTGTATGGAGGCTTAAAGGGGTTTTCCATTACTCAGACAACTCCTTCTCAATCCATATGTGTGTCCCCCAGTAAAATAATAACACCTATACTCACCTCCAGTGCCAGCACTATTCCAGCGGTGTCTGCACTGGCTCTCCTGGGGATTGCGTGTGTCATGGGTGTGTCAGAAGTGACAGACAGTCATCCTGCAGTTGGTTGCAGGAGATCTCTTCATTTGGCCTTACAGACAACTTCTTAGAATATGTATCTCTAGGACCCAGGGGTTAGCTTCCTCGGGCTAATTAACACCCTGGCCTGGATGTATAAATACCTGTTGTGAGCCAGAGGGAGGTGCCAGCGATATTCATTGCCCCTTGTGAAGGCTTGAGCAAGAGCAGTACTTCTATCTCTCTGGTGCTAGAGAACGTGTGCGCATTTGTCTGGAGTCGAGTAAAGCTAAGCGATTTTCCCTTGTTTGTCCCCCCTTGTTGTCTTTAGTGTTCAGTGGGGATCAACTAGTGCTCATCCTTTCTGTTCCCTAGCCTGAGCCTAATGCCAGGGATAGACAGGCTGAGGTATGCGTGCGGCGATTGGTGAAGAACCAATAAAGGGACATTAGTGGAGACAGGGTGACACTAGATCAGCCTAGGAGTTCTCCACTCCCCACTTTCCCTAGTCTGGGTTCCCTTTCCGTTTTCCCTTTGTGTTGCACTTAGTCTTTCCCACACCTTGCGTGACAGCATGACATTATGTCTCATGATTCCTAGGGGCAATCAGTGCTGACTTTACTCTCCCCGCCTTTGGCCAACTTGCATACATCCAGAGGAAGTGAGAGATGTTGCTGCTCTTACTTCCTCCGGATGTACAGGTATGTGCTATAACTGGAGGCAGGAAGAGTGAAGCCAGCGCTGATTGGCAGCAGGGATCACTTGACATAACAATGTCACGTGATCCCAAGGAGAGCCAATGCCGACACGGCTGGAACACTGGAAGGGAGTATAGGTGTTATTATTTTACTGAGGGCAAAAATATATATATGGAGAAGGAGATGTCCGAGTAGTAGAAAACCCCTTTAAGTGTTGGCTACTACTTTCATGGATGTGGACAGAAAGCTCTTTCTGAGTTCATTAAGTAGTTCAATCTGACAAAGGTTTCCAATAGAGTTGGTGCGAGTCAATTCGCAGGGCCCAGTGCATCAGCCACATCCATAATCTGTGACCGCTGCATCGGAGCCCTGAAAACCACCTCCTACATCCCGGCATCCACTGCTGTTCTACTGATTAGCCGGCCTGATGCAATGTCACATATGCATCATGCTGTAACCATAAAGATGCAGCTAATCAGAAGAGAAGCAGGGAATCTTGGAAGGTAGAAGGCAGGTCTTGAGGCTCCTGTCCAGCATCCAAAGATTACTGACGTGGCTGATGGACCCAGTGCTGCGAAAAGAATCGCACCAACTATAGTTTTCAATTAAAAC
Organism: Phyllobates terribilis; assembly: GCF_046119375.1. Lineage (NCBI taxonomy): Eukaryota > Metazoa > Chordata > Amphibia > Anura > Dendrobatidae > Phyllobates > Phyllobates terribilis. The sequence goes on from NW_027363232.1 coordinate 1,034,328, forward strand.
AACAATGTCTAAATGGCTAACCAATATTGCATTAAAGGATCTATCTACTTTATTTCTCCCCAAAACTGTGCCTCTCTTGTCCATGGGGTGTGTCTGGTATTGCAACTCAGTGCCCCATTGATTTGGTTAGGGATAAGCTACAATATCAGGCAGCGCTCATGGGTAGTGTGAAATGTGTATGGAGTGTGGTCTGTATCTATGCTATTCTCTTTGTTTGAATTTTTTTTTATATATTTGTAGGTAACTCAAATGGATCATAAACTCAATCTCATAACCGATATGATTCACCACCTGATAGCAAACCAACAAAGCGGTCAGTCTACCAACAGAACACCGCACCGGAGCAACTCTCTGAACGACGGGAGCAACCTCTCCAGTACTCTGCCTACCTACCAACAGTTACAGTGCCAAGACGAGACCAAGATAATGCATCTTGATGAACAAACACAAACTAGTTCTTCTACTGTCCTCAATGCAGATATTCATTATTTTAATGAAAGCATTTATAAGCAGAAAGTAAAATGAATGATGAAATTAGACTGAGTATCGAGTAAGTGTGTAACACTGTAAAGGACGTCTTGTCTATTCTCTGTAGATCCTATCAGGGTTCATTGAAGGTTTCTTAGAGGAAGGGACATGGAACATATGTGTATTGCTCCATGTAGAAACATGCAAGAAAGCATCTGATACATTGATGAATCCTTTCTCAGGAAGATTGTAGCTCATCGGCCTGTGGGATCGTAAATCGCTACGGGTCGTGCTGTAAAACTGGCAATACAACTGAACAATTACCCTGATTTTTTTTATTGTATTAAAATACACTTTTTACATTGATTTTCAATTTTTGGGGGGCCTAAAATGACAATTCATTTGAGAAAAATAGAAATAAATATTGTACTGTAGAAAATTACACTTCTTTTTTTTTACAATGTATTTTTGGTAAAAATGGTATTAAAGAGTTAATTTTTCTTTATGATTTCTGATCACAATTTTTTTTTCTGGAATATTTTTTGACATCTGATCAAATGTATTGTATTTTCTCAAAAATGTTGATATTTGCACATTGATTGGTTTAAAACAGTGATGGCGAATCTTTTAGAGACCGAGTGCCCAAACTGCAATCCAAAACCCACTTATTTATCGCCAAGTGCCAACACGGCAATTTATCCTAAATATTGAGGTTTTACTGATACAAACAACTGATACAAAGAGCAGGCGAGGGCAGCATAGAGCAGCCACAGACAGGAGCAGGGGTAAGAGACTGCAGAAATAAAGAATGTGCTCACCCACATCCTGGTATATATGCTGGCCCTCCCCTCAATCCTGGTATATATGCTGGCCCTCCCCTCAATCCTGGTATATGTGCTGGCCCTCCCCTCAATCCTGGTATATATGCTGCCCCCCCGTCAATCCTGGTATATATGCTGGCCCTCCCCTCAATCCTGGTATATATGCTGGCCCTCCCCTCAATCCTGGTATATATGCTGGCCCTCCCCTGAATCCTGGTATATATGCTGCCCCCCCTCAATCCTGGTATATATGCTGGCCCTCCCTTCAATCCTGGTATATATGCTGCCCTCCCCTCAATCCTGGTATATATGCTGGCCCTCCCTTCAATCCTGGTATATATGCTGGCCCTCTCTTCAATCCTGGTATATATGCTGGCCCTCTCCCCTCAATCCTGGTATATATGCTGCCCCCCCTCAATCCTGGTATATATGCTGGCCCTCCCCTCAATCCTGGTATATATGGTGGGCCTCCCCTCAATCCTGGTATATATGCTGGCCCTCCCTTCAATCCTGGTATATATGCTGGCCCTCCCCTCAATCCTGGTATATATGCTGGCCCTCCCCTGAATCCTGGTATATATGCTGGCCCTCCCTTCAATCCTGGTATATATGCTGGCCCTCCCCTCAATCCTGGTATATATGCTGGCCCTCCCTTCAATCCTGGTATATATGCTGGCCCTCTCTTCAATCCTGGTATATATGCTGGCCCTCTCCTCAATCCTGGTATAAATGCTGGCCCTCCCCTCAATCCTGGTATATATGCTGCCCTCCCCTCAATCCTGGTATATATGCTGGCCCTCCCCTCAATCCTGGTATATATGCTGGCCCTCCCCTCAATCCTGGTATATATGCTGCCCTCCCCTCAATCCTGGTATATATGCTGGCCCTCCCCTCAATCCTGGTATATATGCTGGCCCTCCCCTCAATCCTGGTATATATGCTGGCCCTCCCCTCAATCCTGGTATATATGCTCCCTCTCCCCCCCCCCCCAGCCATTGTGCATCCCATATTAAAAAAAAAAAAAAAAACATAATAAACCCTCCTCCTCACCTTCCTTCTTCTCCCGCGCAGCGTCCTCTCCTGTAGTCGGCACATCTAGCTGAAGTGTATTGCCGCGCACGTACTAGCCAGGTCCGTGCGCGCTGCAGTACACGCTGCCGGCCAATCAGAGGCCAGCTGCTGCTGGCCTCTGATTGGCCAGCTGCTGCTGGCCTCTGATTGGCCAGCCGACGTCATGCTGGCCTCTGATTTGCCGGCAGCCGCTTCTGATTGTCCGGAAGTCGCTAGCCTCTGATTGGCCGGCCAACGTCATGCTGGTCTCTGATTGGCCAGAAGCCGCAGGTCTCTGATTGGCCGGCCGAATTCATGCTGGCCTCTGATTGGAAGGAAGCCGCTGACCTCTGATTGGCCGGCTGACGTCGTGCTGGCCTCTGATTGGCCGGCAGACGCTGGCCTCTGATTGACCGGTCGACGTCATGCTGGCCTCTGATTGGCCGGCAGCCGCTTCTGATTGTCTGGAAGCCGCTAGCCTCTGATTGTCCGGCCGAATTCATGCTGGCCTCTGATTGACCGGCCGACGTCATGCTGGCCTCTGATTGGCCGGTAGCGTGTATTGCCGCGCTCGGGCCTGGCTAGTTCGTGCGCAGCAATACACTTCAGCTCGATGTGTTTCCGTCCGAGAGAGATCGCACATCTAGCTGCAGTAGCGGAGCTGGTGCCGGCACTCGGCGGCTCAGAGTTCTCCCCGCCGGCCCGATCCAGTAGCGCTAGTGCTGCGGCCATGGTGCCCCCCAGGAGGGCTCTGCTGCCCCCTCTGCACACTGCCATAGGTTCCCAGCACTGGTGTAAAGCATTTCTTCTTTTACAGCTGACGACCCAAAATTGGGGATATTCTGAAAAAAAATAAAATGGCCAGTCTGCATTATATATGGTGGAAGTGAGAATGTATCATCTGGATAAGGGGGTGGTCTTCACAGAGGGGTCTATGGAGAGATGTCACTTTATAAGGAGCACATAGCATGGAATACTGGGGGGAAGCCTTCTGGCTCCTTATGTTGCTCCAGTCCGGAATGCTCCACTATGGTCCATCCTTCTATAGTTCTTCTCTTACACTTTCTGCTGGTCGGTATATGGACGTATTCGCTCTATGCTGACAGGCGCTCCCTTAGTATAGCCCATGTAATGCACGGCACCACAATGTTGTAGGTTCTGACTACTGTGTAAAAAAACACCCACCCAGAGACCGCCATAATCTTATAGTCTGGGTGTGAATACGCTGTAGGTAGAGCTACACTTTTGTTGTGGAAATTTTGGTAATTTTATTTACCTTTTTGCATTTACCCGAATGAGGCTTGTGAGAAATCCTTAAATATGCTGCAGATTTCTCCTGTATGATGCTGACCAATCATAAGCAAGCAGCAACACTCAAAGAAAAGAAGAACACGCCCCCACCATAGCTCAAAGCGGGTTTCTTAGGGTATAAAGCTACGTTCTCACTATGAGTTTTTAGTGAGTTTTTACGCTGCATATTTTAGAAATAATGCAAGTAACCTATCTTAATGGGTGCAGAAATTCTGCAACATCAAAAACTCACCAAAAGCTCATTGTGGGAACCTAGCCTAAGATGTGTAATGATGGAGAGTCCTGATCTCCTGGTCTAACCTTCTGCATGATTAGAAAGCAGAGGTAACAGCTCTTAGACAAGGAAGGAGCCGCACAGCTGAGTTTCTCTGTGTCACATTACAAACCCTTTTATTGACTCTTCTGATTATGGAGTGTGCCAGTATCACACTTATGTCTTCTGTGCTCAAGCAACTTGTATTCTTTCTGCAGTGATATTAGGCTGTTATTACACCTCACACAGGAGCAGTGTGTTCTGGGTTACTTCTATGGTGAAATGCAATGACAGTCTGCTCTAATCTCACTGCAGAATGAGTACAAGTTGAGCACAACGGATCTAAGTGTGATACTGACACTGTGCTCTCATTTCTGGACAGGCAGTTTGGGATAGGCGCAGAACAACAGAGGTGACAGTGCAATAAGAGGAGGAAAGCTGTTAGAAAGGTTTGTAATGTTGCACAACTAAACTCTCTTGTGCTGCCCCTTCACCCACAGAGACCTTAACTGAAAGGTATTAGTCAGTTGTGTGCTCTAATCATGCAGGAGGTTAGCCCAGGAGACCAGGTCTGTATCCTTACATCTTAGACACTGAGAAATCTGCTCTAAGCTATGGTGGGGATGTGATCATCTTTCTTTTCAGTGTTGTCGTCTGCTTATAATTGGTCAGCATCATGCAGGGAGAAGAATTTCGCACCCCCAGTGAAAACTATGATAACATCTACTTGGACTTAATTTTTTTTAACTCATTAGGCGCCAAATACTTTCATTGCTAATATCTCTGCAAATGAAAGATAAAATAGAAAGAGCATGGATGAGATACCAGGACACTGTGTGTGGCACTTTATTATTATTATTTATTATTCTAGCTCCATTTATTCCATGGTGCTTTACATGTGAAAAAGGGGGTATACATAGCAAACACAATTGCAAAAATCTTGAACAAAAACGCAATGGCAAACTGGTACTGGAGGAGAGAGAACCCTACCTGCGATGTCTCACAATCTTCAAGGGATGGGTGAGGATACAGTAGGTGAGGGTAGAGCTGGTCATGCAGCGGTGTGGTGGAGCAATGATTACTGCAGGTTGTAGGCTTTTCGGAAGAGGTGGGTTTTCAGGTTCCTTTAGAAGGTTTCCACGGTAGGCGAGAGTCTGATGTTTTGGGGTAGAGAGTTCTAGAGTAGGGGATGCACGGGAGAAATCTTGTATGCAATTGTGAGAAGAAACGATAAGAGGGGAGTAGAGAAGGAGATCTTGTGAGGATCGTAGGTTGCGTGTAGGTGTGTACCGGGAGACTAGGTCACAGATGTATGGAGGAGACAGGTAGTGGATGGCTTGGTATGCCACGGTTAGGGTTTTGAACTGGAGTCACTGGGCAATGGGGAGTCAGTGAAGCATTTGACAGAGAGGAGAGGCCGGGGAGTAGGCGGAAGGCAGGTGGATTAGTCGGGCAGCAGAGTTTAGGATAGATTGGAGGGGTACGAGAGTGTTAGCGGGGAGGCCACAGAGCAGGAGGTTGTAGTAGTCGAGGCGGGAGATGATGAGGGCGTGCACTAGTGTTTTTGCAGATTCATGGTTGAGGAATATGCGGATCCATGTTTTTGAGTTGGAGTCGGCAGGAGGAGGAAAGGGCTTTGATATGTGGCTTGAAGGAGAGGTTAGAGTCCAGGGTTACTCTGATGCAGCGAGCTTGTGGGACTGGGGAAAGTGGACAGCCATTGATTTTGATGGATAGGTCAGATGGGGAGGCTGAGTGAAATGGGGGAAAGATGATGAATTCTGTTTTATCCATGTTAAGTTTTAGAAATCTAGCAGAGAAGAAGGATGAGATAGCGAACAGACATTTTGGGGTTCTGGTTAGTAAGGAGGTGATATCAGGTCCAGAGAGGTAAATCTGTGTGTCGTTAGCATAGAGATGATACTGAAAGCCGTGGGACTCTATGAGCTGTCCCAGGCCGAAGGTGTAGATGGAGAAGAGCAGGGGTCCTATGACTTAACCTTGGGGAACACTGACAGATAGGATGCGAGATGAGGAGGTGGTGTGTGAGTGAGAAACACTGAAGGTTCTGTCTGTTAAGTATGAGTAGATCCAAGATTATTATGATCTGCAACATAAACTAGGGAAAGAAGGGGAGAGCTGTCCCCACAGTAAGACTAAGCTGAGTCCCTACGTTGTAGCAGGCAACCTGTTCCTTGTGAACAGGCCCGCCTTCGTCCTCGGCTAGTCTGAACGGAGACCTATAGAGAAAGGAAGGGGTCCCTAAAAGAACTAAGGACTGGGACAAAAATGGGACACCTCCTAACAGAAGTTGTTGCAGAGCAAAAGAAAAACTGACAAAAGTACTAGAGGTCCAGAGGACCAAGCAAACTAGAGATAGATAGGCACAAAAGCACCTGGCTAGAAAGACAGTCTAAACAACACTGAAGTCTAGCAAGGCCAGAAGGGCGGAGCTGGAATAAATAGGAAGATGGTCACGTGACCGCAAAACACAAGATAGAAACAAAAACAAACAGGAGGGTTCTAACAGTACCCCCTCTTTTATGAGGATCCTCCGGATCCTCCAGGCCCAGGCCTATCTGGAAATCTCCTGTGGAAAGCTCTGACAAGTCTAGGGGCAGAGACATCATCCGCCTTAACCCAGGAGTTATTCCTCGGGACCGAAACCTTTCCAAGCGACGAGATACTGCAATCTCCCTCTATGCTCTCTGGAATTCAGGATACGAGAAATTTCATATTCGCCGTCTTCCACCACCGGAGGAACTGTGACAGTGGCCTCCCTATCCGATACATCAGCCTTTTTCAACAAGGAAACATGAAACACAGGATTAATCTTCCAGGAGGAGGGAACCTCCAACCTAACAGCAGACTGGTTAACCACCTGAAGCACCTTATAAGGCCCCACAAACTTCGGACCCAATTTTTTAGAGGAAATCCTCAATCGCAGATTCTTTGAGGACAACCAAACCATGTCACCCACAGTAAACAAAACCTCTTTACATTTCCTGTTAAAATACTTCTTGGACTTTTTGTTAGCCTCTTGAAGGTTACAACGTACATTAGTCCAAACTCTCTCCAAATCACCGGAAAAATTCTCCTCCTCCGGCACCGCCGACCGCAATTTGGAGAAAGAACCAAAAGACGGATGTCTCCCAGTACAACAAAAATAGAACACCCAGCAGAGGAGGATGTATGGTTGTTAAGAGCAAATTCTGCGAGTGGCAGAAACTCAGACCACCCCTCTTGATTGTCTGCCACAAATCAACGCAAAAACTGTTCCACATCCTGGTTCTTTCTTTCAGTCTGTCCATTAGACTCAGGATGATAACCAGACGAAAATGACAAATGGACTCCCAACCTGTCACAAAAAGCACGCCAAAAGCGAGCCACAAACTGAGGTCTCCTATCAGAAACAATGTCGGTGGGAACGCCATGGTGCCTGACAATTTCCTTAACAAACGCCTTAGCGAGAGTCTTAGCGCAGGGTAGCTTAATGAATGGAACCAAATGACACATCTTGCTAAAACGGTCCACGACCACCCAGATGTCAGTGAAACCCTCGGACATAGGAAGGTCAGTAATAAAATCCATTGCCAAATGCGTCCAAGGCGCACTAGGAACCTCCAGAGGTCAAAGCAACCCCGCAGCAGGGGTATGGGAAGCCTTTGACCTAGCACACACCGTACACTGACGCACCCACTTGATGACTTCCTTCTGCCACCCGGGCCACCAAAAACTGCGACTGATAAGTCTCTTAGTCCCAGAAATTCCTGGATGACCTGCCAACCAAGACTCATGATACCCCACAAACAAATCTCTCCTAGAGGTTCTAGGCACAAACAATCTCCCATGAGGAGTGTTAGATGGGGCATCCTCTTGGGCTTTCAGAATCCCTTCTTCCAAAACAGAGTCTAATGCTGCTACCACAACTCCTTCCTGTAAAATGCTCTCCTCCTCCTCGGTACCAACCATGGGGGAAAAGCTGCGAGATAAAGCATCGGCTTTAACATTCCTAGTACCAGGGATATAGGTAACAGAAAAATTAAACCGAGAAAAAAAAAGTGCCCACCTAGCTTGACGGGCATTCAAGCGTTTGGCAGCATCCAGATAGATCAAATTCTTATGATCTGTGAAAACCTGAACAGGAAATTTAGCACTTTCCAAGAAATGATGCCAATGTTCAAACGCAAGTTTAATAGCCAACAATTCCCGATTACCAACATCGTAATTAAGTTCGGTTTCTGAAAATTTTTTTGAAAAAAAATCACAGGGATGTACTCCATCCTTGTTCTCCTGAGACAAAACTGCACCGACCCCCACCGAAGAAGCATCAACCTCGACCAAAAAAGGCTTGGTCTCATCAGGCTGCATAAGGATAGGGGCAGAACTGAACCTCTCCTTGAGATACACAAAAGCTTCAATGGCCTCAGTAGTCCACTGGACCGTATTCGCACCTTTCCTGGTGAGATCAGTCAGTGGCTTAACAATTATAGAAAAATTCTTAATGAATTTCCAGTAATAATTGGCGAAACCCAAAAATCTCTGTATCGATTTCAAACCAATAGGCCTAGGCCATTCCTGCACAGCCTGAACTTTCACCGGGTCCATCTCAAAGCCCTCGCTGGAGATAATGTAGCCCAAAAAACTAATTCTCTGCACAGCGAACTCACATTTCTCCAGCTTAGCAAAAAGTGAATTATCACTCAATAACTGCAACACCTCACGTACGCTCTGCCAATGGGAATCCAGATCTGGTGAATAAATCAGAATGTCATCCAAATACACAACCACATTCTTGCCAATCAAAGGTCTCAGGATGTCATTAATAAGGTTCTGAAAAAACGCGGGTGCATTGGTAAGACCGAAGGGCATCACCAGATTCACAAAATGACCTACCGGAGTGTTAAAAGCAGTTTTCCATTCATCACCCTCCTTCATTCGTAACAAATTGTATGCCCCCCGGAGATCAATTTTATAGAACCACTTGGTCCCCACCTACTGGTTAAACAAGTCTGGAATTAACGGCAATGGGTAGGAATTGCGTACGGTAATCTTATTAATTTCACGAAAGTCCAGACATGGACGTAAACCACCGTCTTTTTTTTTAACAAAGAAAAATCCAACGGCCACAGGCGACTTAGAAGGTCTAATGTGACCAGCAGCCAAGCTCGTCTGTATGTATTCCTCCAAGGCCTTTCTTTCAGGGATAGTCAGATTTAATAAGCGACTCTTGGGAAGAGTAGCTCCAGAAACAAACTCAATGGTGCAATCATAGTCCCTATGAGGAGGTAAAACTTGCGACTCCTCCTCTGAAAAAACCTTCCAAAAATCCTGAATAGGTACAGGTAATTTCCCTTTTTCCACAGCCGCAATGCGACCATTACAACATTTATCATAGCACTTAGGACTCCAAGACTTAGGCTGAGTTCACACGATGCGTTTTTCATGCGTTTCCGTGGCGTTTTTGCAGTTGCGTAAACGCCGCGGAAACGCATGAAAAACGCATGGTAGAAGGGCAGCAATGTTCCCCAATTGAAATCCGCATGTGCTGTGCCCATGATGCGGATTTTTCCGCAGCGTAAACGCTGCTGTCAAAAATCCGCAGCATGTCAATTAATTTTGCGGAAACGCTGCTCTTTTGCCGCCATTGACTTGCATTAGACCGCATGGAATCCGCATCACTGTATATGTTGATGCGCTTTTCATGCAGTCTAATGTGCGGATGGTACCCGGGTGTGGATGAGAGGACTCTCATCCAGACCCAGGTACCATTAAAAAAAAAAGAATAAAATAAAAAATATATATATTCTCACCTTCTGACGGCCCGCGCTGCGTCCTGCCGGCTTCCCGGGCACTTCGCGGTTGAATGAAGGACCTTCGCTGACGTCAGAGTCATGTGACGGGTCACGTGACGCTGACGTCGGAAGGTCCTAAAGTCTTCACTGCCGGCAGCCGGGACCGATGAAGCAGGACACCGGGGGCCATCAGAGGGTAAAGTATAGATTTATTTTTTATTTTTTGACATTCACACACTATATAAATCCATGCCGGTTGCATGGATTTATATAGTGTGAAGTTGACAAGCACTTTCCAAGTGATGCTAAAATCGCTTGGGAAGCGCTTGTCAACCCGCATGCGGAAATGAAAGTGAAGACCGCTTCATTTCCGCATGTCCCTGGCAGGAAACCGCATGTACAATCCGCATGCGTTTTTTCCTGCCAGAGAGATGCAGAAACGCTCAGGAAAAAATCCTGAGCATTTCTGCATCGTGTGCACATACCCTTAATCTCATTAGTAGACCAGTCCAGTAAAGGATTGTGCAGTTTTAACCAAGGCAAACCTGCACATGCGGATTTCAATTGGGGAACATTGCTGCCCTTCTACCATGCGTTTTTCATGCGTTTCCGCGGCGTTTACGCAACTGCAAAAACGCCGCGGAAACGCATGAAAAACGCATCATGTGAACTCAGCCTCAGGCTATGTGCCCACGTTGCAGAAATGAAGCAGAAAATTTCTGCTTCATTTCTGCAAGTCCTCTCCCGGAAAAACGCATGTGGAATTCCGCACGCGTTTATCGCGCGTTTTTCATGCGTTTATCTCGCGTTTTCCACATGCGGAATTGCCTTGCGTTTTTAATGCATTGCACAAGGCAATTCCGCTTGCGGAAACGCAAAATTAATTGACATGCTGCGGATTTTTGAACGCAGCATAAAAGCTGCAGAAAAATCCGCAGCATGTGCATAGAACTTGCGGAATCCCCTTGGGGACCATGGGGTGCGGATTACCATGCGTTTTACAAGCATTTCCGCTGCGGAAATTCCGCATCAAAAACGCTTGTAATCCGCAACGTGGGCACGCAGCCTAAAAGCAAAAGTATAAATACTAATTATTTATCAAAGCTGGACAAAATCTAGAAACCATATAATAAAACTGGCATAAAATATAGTGCTGAACAAGAGTTTAGGGAGAGATGTACAACTGGCACTGGCCTTTGAAAGGGATTGTGTAATTGCACAAAACTAGCAAAAATGTAAAGTGCCTGTAAAACAAGGAACGTGCAATTTACCTCTTAGTAAAAATCCTATTCTTTCTCAAGAACGGGAGGAATTTTAATTTCATGATTTTTTTTTAATCAAATAATTTTTATTGAAAAACTCCAAATACAAATTTTCCATCTTTCAAATAACATACATGACATAGTAATTCCATAGTATAAAACATAAACAAAGTATCTGAACTTCAATTCCCTAACCCACCCTAAACCCAAATCCCAACACTCCAGAGAGAACCATTTTCAGAGCAGTTCTAGAATAACGGACTACAGCATTCGTAGAAGAGGAAGAAGATAAAAAAGTGACTAACAAAGGGATAGCAGCGTTTTAATTTTATCATTTACTGCTTGATGCCTGAGCCGGGAAGTGCACGCTTGAAAACTGTTGCAGGCTGCTGTAATCACAGGACACAAGCAAACAGCATGGCATTTCCTATCAGCAGGGAGGAAGTAAAGGGAACAGTAATGAAAGTCTCCTCCTACTCCGCTCCATAATGAAATGAACAGTGTGCATGCTACAAATGCGATGCCTACAGCAAACAATTCATTTTCCATACACAGGTTTTGAGTTGACCACTGGATATACACATGTGTATAACTAATTACCAGAACTGGAAATCGAAAAAAAAGACGAGCAAGTTTGGGGTGAATCCTGCCTTCATTACTGCACAGCCGCTCATAGAGGGATCGGTACTAGGAACAGCAGGAGTGTCGGCGATGTTCACAGATTTACCTGCTGCGGGACTGAAGGAGTCTGATAGTGTTCGGCTCTAAGCTTTTTACCTTGTTTACGACAGGAATAATTGAAAGCTGTGCTTCAAAGGCGAGGAAGAAGTTGGTCACTGTCTGCGCTTGAATACCCTTAAGAGGGGAAAAAATATATATATACATATATACAAATACTGAAACATCTAAATGCATTATAACATCAAACCTGGTGAAGCGGTAAATGACTTGTCCTCCAGGGATACAGGCTACTGTCATTCAGTAATTATTTAATAGGAATTTTACATTTTATGTGATCACCACGCTAGAATGTAAATGATGAAAACACAACACAACTCCTCACCATATGAAGATATTTTGTGTTTTAGGCTATGTGCCCACGATGCAGAAATGAAGCAGAAAATTTCTGCAGCATTTCTGCATCTCCCTGGCAGAAAAAAACGCATGCAGATTGTACATGCAGATTGTGCATGCGTTTTTCCTGCAGAATACATGCGGATCCACATGCGGATTCACATGCATTTCCGCATGCAGATTGACAAGCACTTTCCAGGCGATTAGCATCACTTGGAAAGTGCTTGACAACTAGGTCACACTGTATAAATCCATGGAAACAGCATGGATTTATACAGTGTGAACCGCAAAAATTAAAACAAATAAAGCTATACTCACCCCCGAGGCCCCGGCGTGGCTGCAGCTCTGCTTCCTGGCTGGTTCCCGGCTGCCGGCATATCGCGAGACAGAGCGGTGAAGGGCCTGCGGTCACATGACTGTGACGTCACCGAAGGTCCTTCAGCGCTGCTGGCATTCAGAGAGAAGACGCCGGATAGGTGAATATAAACTTTATTTGTTATTTTATTCTTTTTTTTACAGGTACAATGGTACCCAGGTCTGGATCAGAGTCTCCTCTCCTCCAGAACTGGGTACCATCCGCACATAGAGACGCATAGAAGCCGCTTGTAAAAATGTACAGTCGCGGTTTCTGTGCGTCTCAATGCAAGTCAATGGCGGGAGTTCCGCTGCGCTTCCGCAAAATTAAATGACATGCTGCGGATTTTTGTACGCAGCATAAACGCTGCGGAAAAATCCGCAGCATGTGCATAGAACATGCGGAATCCCCTTGGGGACCATGGGGTGCGGATTACCTAGCGTTTTACAAGCGTTTCCGCTGCGGAAATTCCGCAGCATAAACGCTTGAAAAACGCTACGTGGGCACACAGCCTTATAGAACAGCATTTCTGTGGAATAACACGACTGATTTACTGTGTATGCACCATAGCCTTCATTTGATGTCACTTACTGTCACCTGTCACCTTGCCCCAACTCTGCAATCCCCAATATCAGTCCATGACCTCAATGGGGTCACTATAAAATTCTAAAGAGGACTGGTCATGTCTCTATTAGAAAATAGACAAACTTAGGATAGAAACAATATGAGCATATACCCTGCTATAAGTAAGTAAAAAGCAATAGTGAATATATATAATATAGGATACTTAGTAAACATGGTTTTTGATTTAAAAAAAGCCATCCCACCCGCACCAAGGTGTACCCAGTCAGTTATGTGAAATATATAATAAAATACACTTTAGTACAATATTAGTGTTTTGTCCCTTTAAATCTGCTGCTACTTCTGTCACCATGGTAACTGCATTCATACTCAGCCAATAGGATTGCTCGGTTTGAATTTGGAAAAAAAAAAAAAAGTCCTATATCGTCAGTTTGTTCCTTCTCATCTGAGTGTGAAGACAGACACCTGCGATCAGCGAGAGATTATAGGTATAAGACGTGATATAATATAACGGACGGAGCCACATCCCATCACACGCACTCAGCGATCACAACTGACAGGAATCAGCACATTTACCAGACAATAAGTTATTATTCCCCAACACATAATACGCTGAGACACCAGTGGGGGGCGCCGCACTCGTTACATCTCCCATCTGGATGGATCCAGCGACGAGATCCTGATATTTACCCCCAGCTCCGCTCCTCCATAGGGAATGGCCCAGATGCACGCAGAACGGACCGAAGTGTAATACTGCTAGAACTCTGCATGATATCACATCCTCCATATATACCACATAATAAAGGGGTGCTCCCACTGGGACAGGTCATCACCTATCCAGAGATCAGTGATAACTTGTTCCAACTAGACATCCCCTTTAATGGAAGAGATCACATCTCTAACAGTCAATACGCTATTCATTCCCAATCTTCCCTGGCCCCAGTAATGCCCCTGAGTATATCGCCAATATGAGCCAATCATCAAACCCTCTGCTGACTGTTCCCGATGTCTTATAGAGTTTGGAGACGTTGCTACAAGAGAAGATATCAGCGGACACCATGGGGGTGGAGTATTCTGCCAGCGATGGAGCAGGTAGTATCCACCAGTCTGTGATATCTGACCTTCCTCCATATTCTGCTCTTACATGCATTTCTTCAGCTTTACCCCTTCCCGACATAACCAATTTATGTTTTTTTTCTGTTTTTTCCTCCGCTTTTTCCAACTTTTCTAACTTTTTGATATCTGTCCACATAGTGTGAGGTCTTGTTATTTTGTAGGATGAGCTGTCCTTATAAATGACACCATTCATTTACCACATAGTCCTAGAAAACGGGAAAAACATTCCAAGTGCAGTAAAAGTGCGGAAAAAAAAGCCTGACATTGTTTTTCTGGGAACGGTTTTAACGGCGCACATTGTGTGGTAAAAATGACCTGGTAATAGGATCCTACTCCTCAGTGTGATTACAGCAAGACCAAACTTCTCCAATAGTTTTGGCAAAAGAAAAAAACTTTTTTTTGATGCTGTCACCATTTTTTCTGAGACCCGAAACATTTTCAGTTTCCGGGTTGATGGAGCTGAGTGGGGGCTTATTTTTTGAAGGGCAAGAGGACTTTATTGATAACATTTTGGGACACATATGTCATGGTCATCGCTTCTTACAGGATTTTCTGCAGTATTGAGGCGAACGAAAAAATGCAATTTTGTCTTTTTGAATTTTTTTCTGTGTTCACTGATCGTTTTTTTTTTTTATATTTTGATAGATTGTATTTCTCTGAAAGAGACCAAACCACAAAATGTGTATATTTTTATTATCTTTATTTTTAGTGGGAGGTGAGTTGAACGTGTGGGGTTTTAATAAATATATATATACTTTTTTTCACTGTATTTGTATACATCATCTGATTGCTTGTGCTATATACAGCGATACCACAGTAATGCTCCATATAGCAAAACCACGGTCTTCTTTACAGCCCAAATGAAGCGTTATGATGACAGACACGGAGGCTTCAGCAGACCCCCGGATGTCATAGCAGTCCATCGGCGCCCTATGATCGCGTCACAGGAGCGCCGGTGGGCGTATGGAACGACGCGTCCCAATGCTGGCGCGCTGTTAATGCTGCTGTTAGAGATTGACAGCAGCACTGAACAGGTTAACAGTGGTGGGCAGATCTTCACTCCACTCGCAGCTGTTAGAGGCAGGTCCTGGTTGTTTGTCACAGCCATTATCTGCCATGTACGCGGCGAGCTGACCCTGCTCCATACACCCGCTACTGACTTATACCATACATGTACGGCAGATGTTGGTAAGGAGTTAAAGCGGTTGTCCAGCTTTGGGGCCATCTTTTTTACTTTAATGCAAGTATTTGGGGCTAAAATCGATTTCTGTAATTGAGTTTCATTAAAAATGTTGCCTTCTGTAGCATCTGTGCTGCACTGTCTATTGCTGGCTGCAAAATTAGCTAACTGAGAATCTATCAGTGAGCTCCTTAGTCTTAAGGGAGAGTTTGTAGATCTTTAATCTGTTTTTTTTTCCTGAGTGCCTATTAGCTGATCTATGCCCAAAGAAAACACAAAACTTGAATGTGCAGGGAAACAATAAGTCTGTAATAGTCAGTGTAAAACACTTAATGAAACCTAAATGTAAAAAATTACTTTTAGTAATAAATACATGACATGAGAAAATATACACTGCTCAAAAAAATAAAGGGAACACTTAAACAACAGAATATAACTCCAAGTAAATCAAACTTCTGTGAAATCAAACTGTCCACTTAGGAAGCAACACTGATTGACAATCAATTTCACATGCTGTTGTGCAAATGGAAGACAATAGAGGGAAATTATTGGCAATTATCAAGACACACTCAATAAAGGAGTGGTTCTGCAGGTGGAGACCACAGACCACATCTCAGTACCAATTCTTTCTGGCTGATGTTTTGGTCACTTTTGAATGTTGGTTGTGCTTTCACACTCGTGGTAGCATGAGACGGACTCTACAACCCACAGAAGTTGCTCAGGTAGTGCAGCTCATCCAGGATGGCACATCATTGCGAGCTGTGGCAAGAAGGTTTGCTGCGTCTGTCAGCGTAGTGTCCAGAGGCTGGAGGCGCTACCAGGAGACAGGCCAGTACACCAGGAGACGTGGAGGGGGCCATAGCAGGGCAACAACCCAGCAGCAGGACCCCTACCTCTGCCTTTGTGCAAGGAGGAACAGGAGGAGCACTTCCAGAGTCATGCAAAATGACCTCCAGCAGGCCACAAATGTGCATGTGTCTGCATAAACAGTTAGAAACCGACTCCATGAGAGTGGGATGAGGGCCAGACTTCCACAGATGGGGGTTGTACCCAATGCCAGACCTCATGTGGCTGGAGTATGTCAGCAGTTCCTGCAAGATGAAGGCATTGAAGCTATGGACTAGCCCGCCCGTTCCCCAGACCTGAATCCCATTGAGCACATCTGGGACATCATGTCTCACTCCATCCACCAACGTCACGTAGCACCACAGACTGTCCAGGAGTTGGTGGATGCTTTAGTCCAGATCTGGGAGGAGATCCCACAGGAGACCATCCGCAACCTCATCAGGAGCATGTCCAGGCGTTGTAGGGAGGTTATACAGGCACGTGGAGGCCACACACAATACTGAGCCTCATTTTGACTTGTTTTAAGGACATTACATCAAAGTTGGATCAGCCTGTAGTGTGTTTTTCCACTTTAATTTTGGGGGTGACTCCGAATCCAGGCCTCCATTGGTTAATAAATTTGATTTCCATTGATGATTTTTGTGTGATTTTGTTGTCAACACATTCAACTTTGTACAGAACAAAGTATTCAATGAGAATATTTCATTCATTCAGATCTAGGATGTGTTATTTGAGTGTCCCCTTTATTTTTTTGAGCAGTGTGTATATATAATATAAATAATTACTGCAGCTTTAATGCTATTTATTACGTCTCAGGAGGAGGACGGAAGAGGAAGAGGACGGAAGAGGCGGAGGACGGAAGAGATGGAGGACGGAAGAGGCGGAGGACGGAAGAGGAGGAGGACAGAAGAGGAGGAGGATGGAAAAGGAGGAGGACGGAAGAGGAGGAGGATGGAAGAGAAGGAGGACGGAAGAGGCGGAGGACGGAAGAGGCGGAGGATGGAAGAGGCAGAGGACAGAAGAGGCGGAGGACGGAAGAGGCGGAGGACGGAAGAGAAGGAGGACGGAAGAGGAGGAGGACGGAAGATGAGGAGGACCGAAGAGGAGGAGGACGTAAGAGGAAGAGGACGGAAGAGGAAGAGGACGAAAGAGGCGGAGGACAGAAAAGGCGGAGGACGGAAGAGGCGGAGGACAGAAGAGGCGGAGGACGGAAGAGGCGGAGGACAGAAGAGGAGGAGGACGGAAGAGAAGGAGGACGGAAGAGGAGGAGGACGGAAGAGGAGGAGGACAGAAGAGGAGGAGGACGGAAGAGGAAGAGGACGGAAGAGGAGGAGGACGAAAGTGGAGGAGGATGGAAGAGGAGGAGGACAGAATAGGAGGAGGAGGACAGAACTGCACCTTAAGATCCCTAGGGGGAAAGGGATGGTAGTAATATAGTTGTAGTATATCCGTATTAGTGTAATATGAGTAATAATACTAGTGATAATAGTAAGAAAGTAATAAAATAACAGTAGTAATAGTAGTAGGTAGAATAGCAGTGTGATCCAGGGTCCTAGGACTGATCGCCTTTTCTCGGGGTCAAGAAGGAATTTTTCCCCTGTGACACAAATTGGCTGAAGGTGTCCTGGGGTTTTTGCCTTCTTCTGGATCAACACTGTAGGTATAGGGCAGTATTAGTAGTGATAGGAAAGAAGAATAATACTGTAATAAGATAGCACAATGTAATAATAACCATATCAAATAGATTTATAAAAACAAATTAAAATAACTCCAGTAGTACAATACTTAGTGTAATATTATATAACTTGTAATAACATTAATAGGTTTGATCCAGGGTCCTAGGACTGATCGCCTTTTCCCGGGGTCAAGAAGGAATTTTTCCCCTGTGACACAAATTGGCTGAAGGTGTCCTGGGGTTTTTGCCTTCTTCTGGATCAACACTGTAGGTATAGGGCAGTATTAGTAGTGAAAGGAAAGAAGAATAATACTGTAATAAGATAGCACAATGTAATAATAACCATATCAAATAGATTTATAGAAACAAATTAAAATAACTCCAGTAGTACAATAATTAGTGTAATATTATATAACTTGTAATAACATTATTAGGTTTGATCCAGGGTCCTAGGACTGATCGCCTTTTCCCGGGGTCAAGAAGGAATTTTTCCCCTGTGACACAAATTGGCTGAAGGTGTCCTGGGGTTTTTGCCTTCTTCTGGATCAACAGCTTTAGGCATAGGGATTTTAGTAATACCATTATTAGAATCACAAGATTAATAAAAAAAAATTTGAATTACATTTTTTTAATTCGTTTTATAACAGTTACAATTAATTGCATTAATGCAATAATAATAAATAGTAAAAATGGTGGTAATAATAATAATACAAAAAACTAGTCCCAGTTAGTAAGTTAGTGTAATGATAGTGTAGGGACCCATCTGAAGAGGTCGCCTTGACGTTGGCAGATGGGCTCGCACAATTTGCTCAAAATGTGCGCTAAGAACCTCATATTTCTATGTACAGGAGATCTAGCAGTAATACCATTCAGGAGATAGATATCTGTGTACACACATTTTGTTATATACTTTTGTGCAGCACACAGGGCAGGTATACAGGTACAGGGCGAGAGTGTTACAGTGATATTATAACTCGGCCTTAAGGATAAAATGCTGATAACTACAGATCCTGGAAACACATTCGAAACTAGACCTTGTAAGTAACTGGTTCCCAGCTAGTGGTAAATATGTACAGGGCAGTCCGGTACCAAGACCTGCTCTATAGGACACATTATCATCAGGCAGGTCCTTACAAGATCTGCGGCAGAAGTGTGGCTGTGTAACACAGTCCTGCTCCTGCCTCAGCTGCCCACAGTGGAGCCAACCTTGATCCTGGCAGCTTAATCCATTGTATGACACAGTAGGGGGCTTCCACAGCATTTAGGCACTTTAGACAGGAGAGGGAGGCATGATCATGGTGCCAATGAGTTTCTATGGCAGCTGAGATCTAACAATGGACCCCATGACGGCCATTTTACTGCTCCTATTAGACCCCGGCTGAGGAAAGGTCTATGAGGACACCGGTCAGACTTATGTCGCCTGCTCTGCACATATTAGAAATACCTAGGGCTGATTAGTTTGCCATTTGTAAATCTGATCCAGCAGCGCTGGGCTACCACTTACGTGATCAGGGCTATTGAGCTCCTAGATTGGGCAGAGGAGCTCAGTATTCAGCAGGAGCTGGCCGAGGAGAGCAGAGCAACTTGCATGGGGCTGCTGCACAAGAAGCAACTCACAAGGTGGAGATTTACCCGGAGACGCTGTGCTCGGGCTGTGATCTGCTGTGCAGGCTGCATAGTAGATGCCTTGAAGGACCCGAACTTCACCCCTAACAGGCACAGCAGAGCTCGGACGGCTGCAAGTGAACAGAGAGCGGCTGATTAGTAACTGCTGCGTCTCCTGCAGCTCAGATAAGAGCCGCACAGAGCGGGGGTTCAGTAATGATGAATATGGGAAGTGTCCGCCCCTCACATGCCCTAAATGCGGCCTCCAGAGGTAAAGTTTCCCCTGTAACCAGCGCCTCCTCCCACCTTCTCTGCTGGCATGCTCCATTACTTAACCCCTTAAGCCCCGGAGCATTTTTCGTTTTTGCATTTTCGTTTTTGCTCCCCTTGTTCCCAGAGCCATAGCGTTTTTATTTTTTGGTCAATATGGCCATGTGAGGGCTTATTTTTTGCGGGACGAGTTGTACTTTTCAACGCCATTACTAGTTTTATCATATCCTGTACGGGAAAACGGGAAAAAATTCCAAGTGCAGTAAAATTGCAAGAAAAGTGCAATACCACAGTTGTTTTTTATTTATTTTTTTTACCATGTTCACTGAATGCTAAAACTGACCTGCCCTTCTTATTCTACAGGTCATTACGAGTTCATAGACACCAAACATGTATAGGTTCTTTTATATTTAAGTGGTGAAAAAAAATTCCAAAATTTGGTAAAAAAAAAAAATAAAAAAATAGCGCCATTTTCTAAGACCCGTAGCGTCTCCATTTTTCGTGATCTGGGGCTGGTTGATGGCTTATATTTTGCGTGCCAGGCTGACATTGATAACATTTGGGGTAGATCCGATGTTTTGATCGCCCGTTATTGCATTTTATTGCAATTTTGCGGCGACCAAAAAACGTAATTCTGCCGTTTAGAATTTTTTTCTCGCTACGCCGTTTGCCGATCGGAATAATTCTTGTTTTATATTGATAGATCAGGCGATTCTGAATGCGGCGATACCAAACATGTGTATGTGGGTTTTTTTTTTATATATTTTATTTTGAATGGGGCGAAAGGGGGGTGATTTAAACTTTTATATTTTTTTATTTTTTTTTATATTTTTAAAAACTTTTTTTTTTTACTTTTTGCATGCTTCTATAGTCTCCATAGGAGACTAGAAGCAGCAACTGTCCGATCGCCTCTGCTACATACAGGGGACGAGCAGGTCCCCTGCATGCAGCAGAAATGGTCCTGTGCTATGAGCGCCGACCACTAGGTGGCGCTCATAGCGACAAGATCATGACAACCACAGGCGTCTGCTGCAGACCCTGGGTTGTCATGCACGCCCATCGGCGACCCGCGATCACGTGACGGGGTCGCCGGTGGGCGGGGCTTATGACGCGCTACCCGGAAGCGCGCGTTAAATGCTGCTGTCGGAGATTGACAGCAGCATTTAACTGGTTAACAGCCGCGGGTGGATCGCGATTCCACCCTCGGCTGTTACTGGCACATGTCAGCTGTAAGAATCAGCTGACATGTGCTCCGTTCAGTGAGGGCTCAGCGCAGCAGCCCTCACTGAACGGAGGGTACGCAAATATGCGTACTAATACGTCCCCGGGGGTTAAGTGTTTTAAAGGGGATGTCTGTAGAAAACAAGTTATCACTTATCCACAGGCTCGGTGATCACTTACTGATCGTGGGGTCTGACCGCTGCGAGCCATCGTCTGATCGGGAAGGAGTGGAAAGTCAGGGATCAACTGCTGCTCCATTCATTCTCTATGGGGCTCCGGAAAAGCCGAGCTCAGCGCTTGAATGCCACATAGGGAATGAATGGAGCGGATCCTGGAGTAATAACATGCCCTCCTCTCCTCAGCTTTCTGTCTGTGTAAGTGGCTCAGCCCTTGTCTCCCCTTCTGCTCCGGCTTCTGTGCTGGTCCTTGTGAGGAAGAGGAAACCCTCTGCCCTTCTGCTCCGGCTTCTGTGCTGGTCCCTGTGAGGAAGAGGAAACCCTCTGCCCTTCTGCTCTCAGTCCTCTGCGACTTTTCACAATCGCTCAGTGCACCCATTATATGTAATAAGGATCATTCTTCATCCCTTGTCCAGCTTTCATCCCCCCCAGTCTGACCAGCGGACAAGATAATAAACATGTGAGTGGAAGGTTCACAATTATTAGATGTGTTGTGAAAAGTCTCCACAGCATTATCCGGAGAAAACTGCAGGGTGACCGCTTGTGAAACCAGCACAAAATCCAGCGGACAGCGCTTCCCTGCCCCCCGCCGGTCTCTGTATCCTGGCATTCAGCTATTCCATTTGGTGCTTATTCTGGAAGGAAAACAAAAATGTGATGTTCTTACACAGACGCCTGAAGACGCAGCTTTTCATCATCCATGTTGGGCTGTTGTATGACGTGTGGATTACTCTGCTTGCTGGATTCTTGCATTACCACAAACACTGCCTTTATTTTGTGATTTCTGTGCCGCTTCCCACTTCTATTGGCACTGTGATATATCAGCACGTGAGGGCTGCCACAATCATGTGTCAATAGGTTATTGCTGGAGCCTGTGATATAGAGACCATCCTGGACCAGGGAAGACTTGGTACAGAAGCACCTAGAGAGGGGGGTACAGGGGCTTCATTTCAATTTTAAACTTAGCTGGATTGTGTTTAGCTACAAGAATGGAAAGTAAAATAATAAAATCTTAATTTTTTTTTTCTATTTGGCAAAATCGTCCATCAGAGGTTTGGCCACTACCGAAAAGTTTTTCATGAACTTACAGTAGTAGCTGGCGAAACCCAAAAAACTTTGTAATGCCTTTAAGTCTTGAATATAATACCAATCCAGTACCGTCCGGACTTTGGCCAGATCCATGCAAAAACGGTGAATGATAAGAACTAACCCTGAATGGAGAACATACATTTCTCTGGTTTGACAAATAATTTATTATCTTTGAGTATCTGTAAGACCTGCCTGATATGTACCTGATGTGACTGGAGGTAAGTAAATTAATATGTCATCAAGATTGGTTTGTTGTGATCTACCTGCCAGATGACTAAAAATGGCACTAACAGTGTTGAAAGAATGCGGGAGCATTAGTCAACCCAAATGCCATCACAAGCTTTTCATAGTGCCCCTCAGGAGTATTGAAGGCCATCTTCCACTCATCTCCTCAATGTGAATGAGATTATAAGCCCCCCTGAGGTCTAGTTTAATCAAATCGTAGGAGCCAAATTTTTTTCTAAAGAGGTCGGGGATGAGAGGGAGAGGATATGCATCCCAGACCGTGATCCGATTAAACTCGCGAAAATCAAGGCGGGGGCGCAACCCCCAGTCTTTTTTTTTGACAAATAAAAACCCCACTGCAACGGGAGATGAAGAACGTCTTATAGGGCCCAATGGTAGACTGACTGACCATTCTGTTCTGAACTGCCACCCTAAGATGGCTTCCCATTATATACCTACTGTATAAGTGCTCCCTCTAACGGCTTCCTCCACCCACACCCACTACTGGTTCCCCCTACCTTTGGGTTCCCCCCACTCCAGCCAGGGACAGGGCTCAGCAGCTGCACTCTGCATGTTGGATGCAGGTGTTTTGGGGGGTTCTGTGCAGCACTCCCATCTTACCTGAGTGAAGGGAGACACCACACCTCTGGGTGAGGTGCAGTACCACTGTGGCGACTGAACACTCAGGGGCGCCACATTCCCCCCCCCCGGTAAAACACAGCACGTCCGCGGGCTGGAACAGAGCAAAACCAGGCATAACTGACATGCAAAATTTTTAACATGCATCAGCATATTTGACCATAAAACAACATTTCTTCCCTTTATGGGAGGCACATTTCTTTTAACGTTACTGGTTACATTATAAAACATCATAAGAGTATTGTCATATAAAACAATTTTCAAGACAGTTCCAGCACCAGGGTGCAACAGTAGCAGCATGAGGGACCCGTCCACAAACCCTCAACGTAGGCCCTGGGCATGGCTGCAGGGCATAGACGATCCAATCCTGGACCTCGTCTTCCGCCACGCCAAACGGGTTTTTGTTCTGAGGTATATTTGTAATTATAAAACCAATAGGATGCACTTTAAGAAGTGCTAAACTATGTACAATGTCAACGTCCGGCTTCTCACAGTCCTCAGCCTTCCGGGCAACTTATGTACAGTCCAGTTAACTAAAACAGTTTAACAGTGGGGCCCCCTCCGGGGGAACCCCTGGTTTCTGCAGGCTGACCCAGCCTGGTCATCAGCCTCAGGCTGCAGGGGGACCAGGGATGGAGCAGCGCCAGCCGCATTTGGGACAGGGACATCACTCCGACCTGCTCCCGCGACTGCGTCAGCTCGGCCTGACACCTCCCGGTCTTTACGCAGCTTCTCTCCACCGCCTCTCCTCTTTCGGGGGCGGTCCCATGGCACTTTGCTGTCGGTCACTCCCTGTGTCGGCCTCCCCGCTTTGACGGACACATCTATGCGGACAGTCACTGTTGCAAGGGGCAGGGCCTGCTTTTGGAGCCATTCTGGGACCCGGCCCACGACGGGAGGTTCCATTCTGTTGTTCTTTAGCACGCACATAATGGCGCCCGTTCTTCTGGGGCGGGCGCCACATTCAAGGCAGAAAACACTTCTTTAGGCGCACATTACCCGCAGATGGCAGGCTGGTCACGTATCCTGTTCGTGACACCAAGTGGTGACTCGCTGCCCCCTGGGCCGCGGGGCACACGGCAGCCGGGCCGTATGGCTGCTTTGGGGAATATCACGGTGGCTGGCCCGGGGCGGTCAGTGCAAAAGGGATTATTTATAGGATTTGTCGTGAAGCCACCTGTGGTGTCTGGTGAGGATCACCAGCGCTGCAACAGTCCTCTGAGGCAGATGTTAGGGCAGCTAGAGATGGAACGGCTCCCCACAGGTGGAGCGGGCCTCAGGGCAGTGTAAATAGATGGAGGGTGCGCTGGGCGTTGTAGTGCAGGGAGGGAAATGGCACCAGTGAAGGAATAGACGGAGGCAACTCAGTGCAGTCGTCCAAGATTTTAATTCACAGTTCTTCAGGAAACACAAAAGTGCAAGTTACAGGTGAAGGCCTCCCACGTTGCGCCGTGTTCACCCTGGCAGGGGTTCAATCCTTCCTCAGGAAGTTTAGGAATGCTTGGCAGAACCCCACTTTCTCGTGTTCCTACTTTGACCGTCTTCACACTAGGTCCTTCTCCCTGCTGCCCTGCGCTGCCCACTCTCAATCCCGCTCGGGTATGCTGAAGTCCTTCCTGTACGTCGGATCCGGGACCAACCTGACCCCCTGGAGATTAGAATGGGGCAACCGATCCCTCTGTCTTCTGACAGATGCGGGGCGTATGGGTGCTGTCTTGCACGCCCCGTACCCCTGGGATCCCTTCTTAGAATGGAGCCTACTCCCTTCTCCCCTCCGGGGCCTCTATCCCGGGCCCTTCTTGTGGAGCAGAGCTCCTGCTGAGCCTCTGCTCCCAGACAGTCCTCACTGACCGTCTGTACTGTACTGACTGACCATTCTGTTCTGGACTGCCACCCTAAGATTGCTTCCCATTATATACCTACTGTGTGCTCCTTCTAACTGCTTCCTCCACCCACACCCACTACTGGTTCCCCCTACCTTTGGGTTTCCCCCACTCCAGCCAGGGACAGGGCTCAGCAGCTGCTCTCTGCATGTTGCCCTTCCAGCCGGTCTGAAGCAGTGTAATGTTGGATGCAGGTGTTTTGGGGGGTTCTCTGCAGCACTCCCATCTTACCTGAGTGAAGGGAGACACCACACCTCTGGGTGAGGTGCAGTACCTCTGTGGCGACTGAACCCTCAGGGGCGCCACATGCCCACGATGCAGAAATGCTCCGGATTTTTCCTGAGTGTTTCTGCATCTCCCTGGCAGAAAAAAAGCATGCAGATTTTACATGCGTTTTTCCTGCCAGGGACAAACGTAAGTGAAGCATTTTTCACATGCATGTCCGCATGCGGGTTGTCAACTGCTTTCCAAGCGATTTTAGCATCACTTGGAAAGTGCTTGACAACTTGGTCACACTATATAAATCCTTGCAACCGGCATGTATTTATATAGTGTGAACAAGTTAATAGTTGAAAAAAAGAATAAAAATGGTAAAAAAAAAAAAATAGAATTAGACTTACCGGTAATTCTGTTTCTAAGACCCTCCACGACAGCACACCTTGAGGTAGCCTCCCCATCCTAATTAGGGACAGGAAAACAAGATGTTAAATAGCCCCTCCCTGCTACAATCCCCAGTGTTTTCAAAGGACCACACAGTATGAATGCTCTAAATATTTATTAACACTAAGGATTTTTCCAATCAAAGAAATGGAGGGAACTACCCATGCTGTTGTGGAGGGTCTTAGAAACCGAATTACTGGTAAGTCTAATTCTATTTTCTCCATTCCCCTCCATGACAGCACACCTGGAGTAATACCAAAGAATGAATTTTAGGGAGCGACAACAGCCTGAAGGACTTTCCTTCCAAATGCTAAGTCTCTATTAGATATTACATCTAGTCTATAATGTTTAGCAAAGGTATGGACAGACGACCATGTAGCTGCCCGGCAAATCTGCTCAATGGATGCACTAGCTTTTTCCGCCCAGGAGACCCACATAGCTCTAGTAGAAAGAGCTTTCAAGGATTTCAGAGGAGGCAAATCTTAAACTATGTATGTTTCACAAATTGCTTTCTTAATCCAATTTGCTAGCGTATTTTTGCAATTTTCTTTCCTTTATTGGGGCTTCCATATTGGACAAATAGGTTCTGATCCTTCCTCCAGGTTTCAGTCTGCCTCAAATAGCGGATTATAGTCCTTCTTACATCCAACGCGTGGAATTCTTCTTCCTTGCTATTTGATGGATTTTGACAGAATGACGGAAGAATTATTGGCTGAGACATATGAAAATTAGACAACACTTTAGGTAGAAAAGAAGGATCCAACTGGAGGATGATCCTGTCCTCCAAAATACGACAATAAGTCTCTCTGATAGACAGGGCTTGGATTTCACTCACTCTTCTGGCTGTAGTCAGAGCTATAAGCAATGCCGCTTTCCAAGACAATTTGTCTATGTGTGCTTCGGCTATTGGCTCGAAAGGATGCATAGTTAGGCCTCTAAGAACTACGTTGAGATCCCAAGGTGGAACTATTTTAGCTCTTGTTGGATTAATCCAAGAAGCAGCTATCATGAACCTCTTAATCCATCTGTTTTGGGCCAAATCAGCATCAAAATAGGAACTTAAAGGCGAGACTTGGACCTTCAGCGTGCTTGGTCTTAATCCTTTAGACAGACCGTTCTGTAGGAAATCCAAGATTCTGGCCACGTCAGGCCGAAAGGGATCTAATGGACGAGGCTCATACCATAGCTTGAAAGCTTTCTAGATTTTTCCATAGATGGAAATTGTGACTGGTTTTCTGCTTTTCTGCAGTGTATGTGACTCGCCCCCAGGGGTGTCGCGGGGCACCCGGCAGCCGGGCCTAAGACTGCCTGCGGGGATTATCGCGGTGGCTGGCCCAGGGCGGTCAGTGCCAAAAGGAATTATTTGTAGGGAATTTGTTGTGACGCCACCTGTGGTGTCTGGTGAGGATCACCAGCGCTGCAACAGTCCTCTGAGGCAGATGTCAGGACAGCTTGAGATGGAACGGCTCCCCACAGGTGGAGCAGGCCTCAGGGCAGTATAAATGATGCAGGTTGCGCTGAGCATTGTGGTGCAGGTAAAGCGATGGCACAGCAGGAGTAACGGACAGAGACAGGGGATTTGCTTCATTTCCTTTACTGGTACAGCTGTTAGGTACGGTCCAGGGTACTCCAGATGAAGGGCGCACTTTTGGACTTCTCCCCAGGGAGCAGGTATAGGGCCTCCTGATCCGTGTCTGTCCCTATGTATGCTCCTGGCCAGCCTGCAACTGGGCCTAGCTTATGTGTCCTGCTTTTACTTCACCAGATGCTCAGAAATAGGACCTCTGGTTGGTAACCACTTTCCCTGGACGTCGGGGCCTTCGTGGTTCCTGATCCTGTGTGTGTCTAGCCTTCAGGTTTGTCAGGGACTTGTAGTCCTCCTGGGATTCCTGTTATCCCCACTGGGTGTAAAGGGTCCCTGTAGGCGCGGATCCGGTGTCCGGTAGATATAATGGGGTGAGCTTATTGTGCTCCTCTGCCCCCTTGGTTTCACTCCCCTTTTTCTCCTTGCCGTCGGCCACACTCGGGGCCCTCACTACTAGGCAGCTGACGTGCTGCGTCTTCACCGCTGAGTGTCGGCACGCTCTCAGGCTCTCTCTCAGCCTGCCTGCTCTGCTCTGACTCTGAGCACTCACTAATCAACTGAGCTGCCTGGCTCCACCTTCCCTATATATATCCCTATCTGGGCTCCCTCTGCTGGTATGAGTTGGAAGGTAGAGGTGTTTGTATCTAGTGAGGGCCTCTTGTGGAGAAATCCATCCATGCACCCTTCTGGGTTCTGTGGCACCAATGCACAGCAGGGCGCCACATTTGGATCACCTGTACTGAGAAGCCTCTGGCTTTTCAGAGGGCGGTCTCAGAAGCCAAGCTGCTAGAGCCAAATTCTGAGGGGCCGGATGGAAAATCTGGCCCTAATGCAGCAGATCGTGGATTCGAGGAAGCATCAATGGATCATCCATTCTTAGACTGCTCAATGTTCCGAACCATGCTCTTTTTGGCCACATTGGAGCTATTAGGATAGTCTTGAGCCCTTCCGACCTGATTTTTTGTAAAGTCCTTGGTATTAACAGAATCAGGGGAAAAGCATTAGCGAGCCCAACTTTCCAAGGGTGAGCGAATGCATCTATCCCTGTTGCTGAATCCTCGGGTTTCAAAGAGAAAAAGGCTCTTACTTTTGCGTTTTCCTGGTTCGCAAACAGGTCCACATCTGGGTATTCCCACTTTTGAGCAATCATCTGAAATATCTTCGAGTTCATGCTCCACTCCCCTGGATGAATGTATTTTCTGCTCAGATCTGCATGATAGTTGTCGGAGCCCCTCAGATGCAGAGCCGATAAGGATAGTAGATTATGCTCCGCCCAGTGGAAGATCCTTTCGGAGATCATCTGTAACCTCCTGTTTCTTGTACTTCCCTGATGTCTCAAGTGGGCTATAGTTGTCATATTGTCCGAGTAGACTCTGACATTCGACCCCTGAAGCACAGTAGTGGCTGCCCATAGGGTTTCTTCCACCACTTTCATTTCTCTTAAGTTTGAGTACTGCTCTGCTATTTCTTGCGACCAGACCCCTTGGAAGGCCACGTGGGAGACTACTGCTCCCCATCCTCTTTTGCTTGCGTCTGTTTTGACGGATAACAAGGGAAGTTGAATCCATGCTGAACTTTTCTCCAGATTTCCTGGACAGAGCCACCAATTTAAAGATGCTTTCACCTTCTCTGGCAGATGAATTCTGTTGGAGAGGGAACTTGGAGATCTGTCCCAACAGGAAAGGATGTAGTTTTGAAGGACCCTTGAATGCGCTTGAGCCCAAGGTACCGCCTAAATAAATGAGGTCATGGACCCGAGGACGGACATGGCGAATCTTAATGACACTCCTCTCTGGTTCTTTAATGCATAAACTTTCGACCTCAACTGAATCTGCTTCTCTTTTGGCAGAAAAGAGGCTTGTTGCTGAGAATCCAGGAGAATTCCCAAGGAGGTCTTCCTGGTGGAGGGAATCAGATCTGACTTTTGGTAGTTTATCAACCATCCCAAGGATTCCAGGATCTGGAGGGTCATCTGGAGGTCTCTTTCCAAACTTGAAACCAAGGGAACCATCACCAAAAAATTCTCTAAATATGGGACGATGCAGATATTCAGTTTCCTTAGATAAACCTACTACCTCTGCCATGATCTTTGTAAACAGGCGGGGTGCTGACGAAATGCCGAAGGGGAGTACATTGAATTGAAAATGAAGTACCTCTCGGTTCTGAGTTACAGCAAATCTGAGAAATTTTCTGTAATCCGGATGAATTGGCACGTGGTAGTAAGCCTCTGGCTGGTCTACTGTTGCTACGACAAATCCTTTTCCAATCAATAAGCTGCCATTGAGGAAGGAAGCTCTCAATTCTGCCTCCTACCTTCTTGGCGTCATTGTCTGTCCTGACTAGAACCTTGAAAGATATTCCTACCTCTTCCCCCTTTTGTGTAACTCCAGCGACCAGTTTTACCCTTGCCTCTGTACTGAAATGCTTGCTGCTGTTGTTGTTGAGGGAGAAGAAATGGTCTCTTTCTGAAACTTTTTGGATTCTTTGGCTCTGGCAGAGACTTCTTCTTGTCGGATGCTTTCTCCAACAACTCATCTAGCACCGCCCCAAACATATACTCTCCTTTAAATGGAATGGAACAAAGCTTAGATTTTGATGCGTTGTCCCCACTCCACATCTTCAACCACAGAGCTCTTCTCATAGAATTTGATAATGCTGCCGATCTTGCCGCAATCTTGACCGACTCCGCCAAGGCATCCGCTGGGAATCCAGTGACCTTCTGCAGAAAAGGAAGAGATGCTAGGAGGTCCTCTTGAGTGGTACCTTTCCAGAGATGTTCCTCTAGTTGTTGGAGCCAGAGGAACATGGAACGAGCTACACAAGTTGAAGCGATATTAGTCTTCAGTGAAGCCGCCGATGTTTCCCATGCCTTCCTTAGAAGGCTGTCCATCTTCCTATCCATAGGATTTTTGAGCTGTGACGAGTCTTCAAAGGGAAGAGTTGTTTTCTTCGCAACCCTTGCCACCTGTACATCAACCTTCGGGACTTCCATCCATAGCTTAGCCGCCTTTTCATCTAGAAGGAATCTATCCTTCATTTCTCCTGCCATACTAAGCCTTTTCTCAGGTGACTCCCATTCATCCAAAATAAGACTCCAAATGTTGTCATGCACAGGGAACACTACCTTCTTCTTGGATTTCAGACCGCCAAACATTTCATCCTGAACTGTACGGGTTTCCTTCTCCTCTTCCACCTGCATCGTGTCTCTCACCTGCGACAACAATTCCTCCATATTCTCAGACGAAAAGTAATATTTCCTATCTTCCTCATGATCTTCACTTAGGACCCCTTCTTCCGGTTCCTCCATAGACCCTAATTCTGAATCAGAGGTCTCCCTAACCGTATATTTTCTCCTTTTGGGGGGAGATGGACCTTCAGCTCTGGCTTGTGAGAAGGAGGCTAGGGAAGATTGTATTTCCTGCCGAACCATTCCCCTGACTTCTTCCATAAGGGAAGGCTGTTCTTCCTTCACAATGTTGTCAGTGCATTTCCAGCATAGGGGTTTCTTATGCCCTGAAGCCAGCTTTTTTATACAGATGGCACATTTGCGAACTGTAGTGCTTTCTCCCACTGTCGGTGCCGGATCCTTGTCTCCCTAAATTAAAAATAAAAAAAGGGGAGATTTAAAATATATTTAGGATCCTGCTCAAAAGAGAGTGGGGAATAACCTAGGACCTAGTACTTACTGGGGCCGGGTTAGCGCTGGGCTCTGCAGACGCAGGCTTTGGAACAGCACCCTCCATAGTAGCAGAATATTCTGTCCTACCTTAATGGAGTCTTCTCATCTGGGTCTTTTATAGGGGAGACCGAGATCCAGTGCCAAATTTTCACCTATCTGGTGAAGGATCCTCATTTTCAGGGCAAACCGCGGCTTCTCCTTTTGAATTTCCCGCCGCGGCCCCATGCGTTCCACGGTGGAACGCGCCAGAAGTGACGTCCCGCTGGCCAAAAGCCTGACTTCCGGCACGCCGCCATGGAGGACAGAGGAGACTCCGGCCGGGGAGCTACAGGAGGCCCCCAGCCCCCAAAACCCTACTCTGCTTTACACGCAGGCGAGTGTGTGTGTGGGGGGTCCCGCTCTCAAGGAGACACGGGAGCTGCAAAGAAAGGAAGGTCGGAGGCGATCGCTCCCTGCAGCCCGGCAGGTAAATTTAATAGGGCCCTGCTTGCCGGCTGCAGGCACCCCAGGTAACCTCTTCATCCCATAGGGACAGGAAAACACTGGGGATTGTAGCGGGAAGGGGCTATTTAACCTCTTGTTTTTCTGTCCCTAATTAGGATGGGGAGGCTACCTCCAGGTGTGCTGTCATGGAGGGGATTGGAGAAAATAACATTATACTTACCTTCTGATGGCCCCCGGTCTTTTCTCCACTGCGTCCGGTCTCTTGTACGGCTCGCGGTGGTGTGAAAGGACCTTCCATGACATCATTTAGTTATGTGACAGGTCACGCGACCGCCGTGACCAGTTGAACATCCGCAACAAGACCACAGAGAAACAAATCAAGAAGAAACGTCACACTCACCGGAGTGTTGATCAGGTTCAGGAGATACTTTTTTCCCTCGTAAGTGTAAAACAGAGACGCAGTCAGGGCCTTCACCGTAATCCCGCACTCCCTCTCCACCTGCAGCTTGTCCAGAACTTGCTTATTGGAGGAGGCTTTTGGCATACAACCTGAGGGAAGGAGCGAGGCACCAGAATCCACACTGTTAGATCGTAGTGGCAGTGTCTCCCTCCATACTAGTCTGTCAATGGTAGCTTGTTTCTGTGTTTTATATATGTATTTTAGGTGTGTAAACCCTCTTCATGTGTACAGCAGCCTGGAATGAACGCTGCTTAAAAAATAAATAATAGAGTAAGGCCTCATTCAGACTTTCATCAGCTTTGTTTTGCATCCGAGAAGCTCTAAACTTTGATTTGGATCAAAGTCCGACAGGTCAACGTGTTTCGGTGAAAAATACGCGGTCCACAGAAATATGTGAACAGCCCTAGACTATAATAGATATGAGCTCTGTGAAAAACATGGATCGAGCTCGTACGAAATCCAACATTTCATTCTATAAATCTACATAAATTAAGTAACGTGCCAAATTGCTTTTTTTTTGGTTTATGTTTTGTTTATGTACGGAGGGAAAGTTCCCAGTGCTAGTGTCTAGCTCACTGATTTTCCTTGCTTGGTGCCTGACGTCCCAAAAAACTGACAGTGAGCTATCAATCAAGATACAGAGGCTGGTGCTGGGCAGGGAAGCAACCTTGGAAGGCTGAGGCTTGGTTAGTGCTCCGTTACACCCAGAGCACTCAGAAATGCAGCAACAGATAAAAGATATAGAGGTGTCTATGGATTTAGCTTTCCAAATCCTGCATGGTCATGAATGGGAATTGGAGGGAGGGGTATATCTGATGGATACCCTTAAATTGTTAATTGGCAATTGCAGTTCACATAGTTGCATATTACTTAATCATTAGAGCTACAAAAATTTGCACTTCAAGCACCAGTAAAACAGAGGCCAAAAAAGATTCCTTAGAGGCATCTGGTCACTATTAGTGATGATCGAGCGTGTTCTATCAACCCCTTCGGCGAGCACGCTCAGGTGCTCGCCGAGTATTTTGGCATGCTCGGCATTTCTTTTAAGGTCGCCGTGCCTGCAAGTGTCACGGCTGTTAGACAGTGTGCTCGCTGAATGGGTTCATAGAACACGCTCAATCATCACTAGTCACTATACATTAGTATACAATAAAAAAACACATATCACATAGTGAATAACACAGACACTATTCAATACAGCAGGGTTGAGGTGTACTTTGTGGGACAAAATTACAGCATTTTTGAAAGACGCTATTCACTTTACTGTGCAACATATAGAAAAAAAAGGGCAATGAATTCCAAATAAAGTGAAATGGTGCAGAAGAAAACGAAAACATTTTACTGCTTTTAAAAAATTCTAAACTTTGCAAACAAATTGTTTGGCTTGTGTTTCAATTTTCTAAGACCGTTTTTAATACCATTTTGGGGTACAACTTTTTGATTGCTCCATCAAATGTATAGTCGTAAGTTACTTACCGGTAACGGGATTTTTCAGAGACAGCACCACGAGAGAGGGGATCCGCCCACCAAGGAGAGGAAACCTACAGGCTTAAAAGGGCGCCACCTCTCTCCCGCCTCAGTTGGGATTACAGAGCATTGAGAGGACTGCCAGGTTAATAAACACAGCAAACAATCACAAAATTGCCATACCAGACGACACCTATTGAGTGTGATATTATAATTAATAAAAGGGGAGTGTTCCCACAAACGTGAAAGGAGGAAATATAAGGGTGCTGTCATGGTCTCCGAAAAATTCCATTACCGGTATGTAATTTAAGATTTTATCGGTCGACCATGACAGCACCACGAGAGAATTACAGAGATGAAGTAATCTATTGAAGGACCACAGCCTGGAACACTCTTCTCCCAAAGGTGAGGTCAGCCGATACACCCATATCTAACCTATCGTGTCTATGGAATGTAAAGGGACAGGACCAGGTAGCAGCCTTACATATGTCTTCTATCGAGACACCTGTCTTCTCAGCCCAGGAGGGGTGGGGTGGGATGAGCCTTCAGCCCTTCTGGCACTTCCTCGCCGCTAGATGTACAGACCAAAAGTTTGGACACATCTTCTCATTTAAAGATTCTTCTGTATTTTCATGACTATGAAAATTGTACATTCACACTGAAGGCATCAAAACTATGAATTAACACATGTGGAATTATATACTTAACAAAAAAGTGTGAAACAACTGAAAATATGTCTTATATTCTAGGTTCTTCAAAGTAGCCACCTTTTGCTTTGATGACTGCTTTGCACACTCTTAGCATTCTCTTGATGAGCTTCAAGAGGTAGTCACCGGAAATTGTTTTCACTTCACAGGTATGCCTTGTCAGGTTTAATAAGTGGGATTTCTTGCCTTATAAATGGGGTTGGGACCATCAGTTGTGTTGTGCAGAAGTCTGGTGGATACACAGCTGATAGTCCTACTGAACAGGCTGTTAGAATTTGTATTATGGCAAGAAAAAAGCAGCTAAGTAAAGAAAAACGAGTGGCCATCATTACTTTAAGAAATGAAGGTCAGTCAGTCCGAAAAATTGGGAAAACTTTGAAAGTGTCCCCAAGTGCAGTTGCAAAAACCATCAAGCGCTACAAAGAAACTGGCTCACATGAGGACCGCCCCAGGAAAGGAAGACCAAGAGTCACCTCTGCTTCTGAGGATAAGTTTATCTGAGTCACCAGCTTCAGAAATCGCAGTTTAACAGCAGCTCAGATTAGAGACCAGTTCAATGCCACACAGAGTTCTAGCAGCAGACACATCTCTTCAACAACTGTTAAGAGGAGACTTTGTGCAGCAGGCCTTCATGGTAAAATAGCTGCTAGGAAACCACTGCTAAGGACGGGCAACAAGCAGAAGAGACTTGTTTGGGCTAAAGAACACAAGGAATGGACATTAGACCAGTGGAAATCTGTGCTTTGGTCTGATGAGTCCAAATTTGAGATCTTTGGTTCCAACCACCGTGTCTTTGTGCGACGCAGAAAAGGTGAACGGATGGACTCTACATGCCTGGTTCCCACCGTGAAGCATGGAGGAGGAGGTATGATGGTGTGGGGGTGCTTTGCTGGTGACACGGTTGGGGATTTATTCAAAATTGAAGGCATACTGAACCAGCATGGCTACCACAGCATCTTGCAGCGGCATGCTATTCCATCTGGTTTGCGTTTAGTTGGACCATCATTTATTTTTCAACAGGACAATGACCCCAAACACACCTCCAGGCTGTGTAAGGGCTATTTGACCAAGAAGGAGAGTGATGGGGTGCTACGCCAGATAACCTGGCCTTCACAGTCACCAGACCTGAACCCAGTTGTTTCACACTTTTTTGTTAAATATATAATTCCACATGTGTTAATTCATAGTTTTGATGCCTTCAGTGTGAATGTACAATTTCCATAGTCAAGAAAATACAGAAAAATCTTTAAATGCGAAGGTGTGTCCAAACTTTTGGTCTATACTGTATATGATAGAGAAATGGCCTCCTAATTCCATCTAGCTATGCTGGACTTCGTGACCTTAGACCGTTCCTAGCCCCTTGGTAGGATATAAACAACGAGTTATCTTTCCTAAAGCTTTTGGTAACTGAATGGTACCTAACCACACATCTCTTCACTTCTAACGTATGTAACTCCACCTCTTTCTGGTTACTAGGATGTGGACAAAAGGAGGGTAGGAGGACTTCCTGAAGTCTGTGGAAACGAGTAGCTACCTTAGGGAGAGAGAGTGATTTTTAGACCAGATCCTGCCTATCATCCAGAATTTGAGTAAACGGCGAGGTCATAGACAGGGTCTGGATGTCACTAATGCTCCTGGCCGAGGTTAAAGATATTAAAGCGGTCTTAAGAGAGAGGGATTTAAGGGTTGCTGACTATTAGCTCAAACGGCGAGCTAGTCAAGGCCTTTAGAACCAAATTTAAATCCCAGGGAACCAAGCTGCTTTTAATAATGAGTCTAGATCTAAAAGCTGCCTTAATGAACCGAGAAACCCAGTAGCTACAAGCTACATCACAGTTATATAGGGCACCCAAGGCAGAAATCTGTACTTTAAGGGTGCTGGTGGATAACCCTAGTTCAAGACCTTTTTGTAAAAACTCCAAAGATTTGTCCTATTGGCACCCCTTCCCCATCAACCCCAGAACCAGAGAAAGACAAAAACTTTCTCCAACTTGTGGCATAAATCTGGGTTGTAACAGGTTTTCTGCTGTGCAGGATGGTTACTAGACCTTTGGAAAAACCTTTCTGATTTGGCAGTGTCCTTTCAAGTTCCACACCGTCAAGTGGAGGCCAGTTGCTTGAGGATGGAATATCGGACCCCGGAGAAGGAGATATGGAATCTCTGGAAGAACCCAAGGATCAGAGATGGACATGTTCCTCAGGAATGAGAACCAGGGCCTCCTGGGCCAAAAGGGTGCGATCAGCAGAACCCTGGCCTTCTCCTCCCTGATCTTTCTTATTACCATGAGAAGAACAGCCAACCAGGGGGGGAGGAGTCATACGCCAGGCTGAAATACCAACGTATCAGGAAAGCGTCCACAGCTAGAGGATTTAGGGAACACAAGATCTTTGTCTTCCGATTTAGTTTTGTGGCAAACGGATCTACTTGACCGGAGGCCCCCCCATCTTCGGCTATTTGGGTAAAAATTCCTTGATTTAGTTCCCATTCCCCTTGCATCAGAGGATAGCAGCTTAGGAAATCTGCTCTCATGTTTTCTTTTTCCATTATATGGAGGGCCATCAGGGAAAGGAGGTGACTTTCTGTAATCTGGAAGAGATGATCTGTCACTCTCATCAGCGATCTTGACCATGTATCCCCCTGGTGGTTCACATATGCTACCGCAACTAGATTATCCAAGAGGATCTTTACATTCTGGCCCTGAAGGAAAGGTAAGAAATTATTCACCGCCTTGTCTACCGCCAGAAGTTCTTTTGAATTGGAGGAGAGACCCTTTTCAATATCTGACCAGGTCCCCTGGGCTACCATATCTCCCAGATGGGCTCCCCACCCTCTCGGACTCGCATCTGTGGTAATTGTTCTAGTGACCCTAAGTACCCAGGGAACCCCTCGAGATAGCTTAGGCTCATCCTGCCACCACTCTAAAGATTTTACTGACCGGGGTGATAAGGACATCTTCCAAGTGCCGCTTAAGAGAAACTTCATTATGTAGCACATCCCACTGTAGAACTGTGGCGCCCCTGAAGGTTCGACCGCCACAGGGATGCTGCACTTCTGTAATGGAGTGTAGTGTTCCTCCTCCGAGGTAAGAACAGCGTGATGGTCGGGACCCAACCTTTGCATCCAACACCACATTTCTCCACCAGGGGGGCTAGTATGCACCAGGTGCTGCCCTCCTGGTTACAGGGAGACTGGGGAACCAAGAGTGAGGGGAACCAGTTAGTGGGTGAGGGTTGAGGACTTACAATTTAGTGACACTTTAAATTTCATATTTAATAAAAAGCCATCTTTGGTTTTGGTCTTTGTGCTGTTAATTACTGTGAGGTATTGTGATCTCCCACCCTGAACGTGGATCCTGTGTGGACCTGCAGTGGATGGAAACACAGCCCTCATACCCCAGCCTTGGGACGGGGGGCAGGTTGCAGACGAGGAATGTCTCAACCCGGTCAAGGACCACGACCAAGAAGGCCCGGAGCTTAAGAGTGTAGCTCCACAGCTAATGGATCCCGGGGAGGATGCAGACGGAGCAGTGTACGCCACCTGTCCTCACCATCTGATATATTCAGAGGGAGTCCGGCTGCAAGAGGGGTACCGGCCCCGACACCCGACCTTGCTTCTCCATGTCCTGGTTGGTAAAGCCTGGTAGGCCCAGAGGATCCCATCGGGTATCGGAAGGAGCGGAGCTGCCACCCGTGCCCTTGTTCTGAGAGGAGTTCAGAGGGAGACCCGGCCTATCTACACACACAGACAGGAGAGGATACGGTCTGTAGTTCAGGAACACTCTGGTGCGGGGTCCCGATTGAATGCTGGACTTGCTCGGAGGTTGTCGGACCCCCATCCCTGGTGACTGCAGGACTCCGTGGGGATCAGGGAGTCGCCTTCCTTCTGCCATCTCTAATGTGAGTAAAGCCTTGGAAGTTCACCCCTATGGCCTCCGGACTGTTTATTCTGCGCTACACCGCGCGACGTGGCATCCGTTCTTCCTCCACTACTACCCCCTCCATCCTTCCTGTCCCTCTGCCCTGAGGCCTTGCTCCGCCTGTGGGGAGTAGTAATAACTCTGGCCGCCGTAACACTATGCCTCAGCGGACTGCAGCGGCGCTGGTGGCCTTCACCAGGTGCCACAGGTGGCGTAGTCGTAAATCAGCCACTCAACCCGGATAAGCCCACACCATCTCTTTTAATGTGACGGCCCTGAGCACGGGTCGGGTCCGGGCCACGGCTGCACCCCATCTCTCCATCACAGGACCCGACTCCGAGTCCCCCATCTCCCAGGGTAAAGAAAAGGGCTTTTTCGAGTAAGAGACGTCACGCTATCACTTGTGGGGGGTTTCTGCTGTTTTCGCATGTCAGGGGCTCTCCAAATGTGATATGGCATCCACTTTTTTCATATGGCATTTTGTTTTCATAATGGCATTACGGCATTCATTTTAATATGGTGATATGGCATTCAGTCTTTTTTGCGTTCAAAAAGTCGAAACGGTGCTCCTTCCCTTCCGAGCCCTGTCATGTGCTCAAACAATAGTTTTCCCCCACATATGGGGTATCAACATGCTCAGTAGAAATTACACAACAAATTTTGTGGTTCATTTTATCTTGTTACCCTTGTGAAA
Organism: Phyllobates terribilis; assembly: GCF_046119375.1. Lineage (NCBI taxonomy): Eukaryota > Metazoa > Chordata > Amphibia > Anura > Dendrobatidae > Phyllobates > Phyllobates terribilis. Next base: position 1,072,837 of record NW_027363232.1, read on the forward strand.
ATAAAAAAATAGGGGCTATAGTAAAATTTTTGTGAAAAAAAGTAAAATGTTCATTTTTCTTTCCACATTGCTTTAGTTCCTTTTGGATATTTTCTGTCATAAAGGCCCCTCAAAGTCACTTCAAATGTGATGTGGTCCCTAAAAAAATGGTTTTGTAAATTTTGTTGGAAAAATTAGAAATCGCTGGTCAACTTTTAAACCTTCTAACTTCCTAACAAAAAAAATGTTTTAAAAATTGTGCTGATGTAAAGTAAACATATGAGAAATGATATTTATTAACTATTTTGTGTGACATAACTCTCTGGAATTAAAAGTTTGAAAATTGCAAAATTATCAAAATTTTCACCAAATTGTCGTATCAAAATTGGTTACCACTATCATGAAGTACAATATGTCACTAAACACAATCTCAGAATCAGTGGGATCCATTGTAAAATAAGAAGAAAATAATAAAATCCTTATACTCACATGTCCTATGTGTCCCTAGCTGTAATTCTCTGACCGCTGACGCTGAGGAGCCGAGGAGAACTCAGGAGCGGTGTCCTGTCACTCAGTGAGCGCAGCTCCGGGGCCACTATCCGGGGAACACTTAGGACCATAGGCAGATTATAATGAGGGCAATCTGGGCTACCGCCCGGGGCCCCGGGGCTCCGGGGAGCCCCGGGGGGTCCATGGCCAAGCTTAAAGGATCCCTCACTTTACACACTTAACATCTTTTATCCATTGTTAAAAAGCGTCATAGATTTCAAGCTTTTTTCATAGTGTTTTTCACCCTTGAATTTGTTCCAGAAAATGAAGTATTGCTCCTGGAAAATTAATGTAATTACACATGTGTTGGTATAGATATGTTTATTTCATTTGTATGTAATGGAACAACACAAAAAAACAAACAAAAAAGGCAAATTGGACATAATTTCACACAAAACTCCCAAAATGGGCCAAACCAAAATGTTGGCACTTTTCCAAAGTTGTAGGTAAACAACTTTGTTTCAAGCATATGATGCTCATTCAAACTCACCTGTGGCAAGTAACAGGTTTGAGCAATATGAAATCATACCTGAAACCAGATAAAAAGGTGAGAAATTTACATATTCTTTGCATTGTATGACTGTGTGTGCCAAACTAAGCATGGAGAACACAAAGAGGAGAAGAGAACTGTCTGAGGAGTTGAGAACCAAAATTGTTGAAAAATATCAACAATCTCAAGGTTACAAATTAATCTCCAGAGATCTTGATGTTCCTTTGTCCATGGTGCGCAACATTATCAAGAAGTTTACAACCCATGGCACTGTAGCTAATCTCTCTGGATGTGGACAGCCGAGAAAAATTGATGAAAGGTTGCAACGCAGGATAGTCCAAATGGTGGATAAGCAACCCCAATCAAGTTCCAAAGATATTCAAGCTGTCCTGCATGCTCAGGGTGCATCAGTGTCAGCGTGAACTATATGTAGTCTTTTGAATGAAATGAATCACCATGGCAGGAGACCCAGGAGGACCCCACTGCTGACATAGATACATAAAAAAGCTAGACTACAATTTACCAATATGTGCGTGAGTAAGCCTAAATCCTTTTGGGAAATCATCTTGTGGACAGATGAAACCAAGATAGAGCTTTTTGGTGAAGCACATCATTCTACTGTTTACCAAAAATGGAATGAGGACTGCAAAGAAAAGAACACAGTACCTACAGTCATATATGGTGGAGGTTCAAAGATGTTTTGGGGTTGTTTTGTTGCCTCTGGCACTCATTGCTTTGACTGCGTGCAAAGCATCATGAAATCTGAAGATTCCCAAAGGATTTTGGGTCACAATGTAGTGTCTATTGTCAGAAAGCTGGGTTTGCGTCCTAGGTCATGGGACTTCGAGCAGGACAATTACCCCAAACATATTTCAAGAAGCACCAAGAAATGGATGGGAACAAAGTGCTGGAGAGTTCTGAGGTGGCAGCAATGAGTCCGGATCTAAATCCTTTTGAACACCTGTGGATTTAGATCCGGACTCATTGCTTAGTCCGGATCTAAATTGCTCTTAAAATTGCTCTTGGGAGGAGACACACTTCACATATGGGAGACCTGGGACAGTTTGCAAAAGAAGAGTGGTCTACATACTTTTATATATATATATATATATATATATATATATGTATAATACTTGACACCTAATGGGAGCCAAAGGCCAAAGAAGGGGGCATTGTCCTAAGTAGGGGCCACAGAGGGAGACATTATTTTAATTGGGGTCCAAGGAGGGGGACATTATTTTAAATGGGGGCCCCAAGAGGGGACATTATTGTAAATTTTGTCTAAAAAGGGGGGCATCATACCATGGGAGCAAAAGGGGAACATTATGATAAATGGTGGCCAAAGAAGGGGACTTTATTCTAAATGAGGACCAAAAAGAGAGACATTGTACTACAGGGGGCCAAAGAGAGTTATATATAATAATATTTTTTATTTAATTTCTATATTTAGTAGAGACATGTACAAACTGAATAAGACAATACAGATTATCACATAATTCATGACATACTAAGAGGAGTGAAGGCCCTGCTAACAAGCTTACAGTCTATGAAGATATAGGAGTGACACAAAAGATAAAAAGGTGCTTGTCATGTATGGTCCGGCCATGATTATTATAAACAGGGGAATTCAAATACCATTACATGAACCAGTCATCAGCCAGAATCTGTATAAGTACAGATACAAGGAGCTGTAGAGTGCATGGAGGCTGTGGATACAGATGAGTGAAGGGACCAGATTCTGGAGAAAATTAAGGAAGGGAGAACAGGGCATAGTTAGATTAACCATATTATGTGGGATAGTGCATTCCAGAGAACTGCTGCAGCACAAGAGAAGTCCTGAAGATGGGGGTAGAAGGTTTTGATTACAGAGGATGCTAGTCTTAGGTAGATAGTTGATTTTACATTTCTGGATTCTGTAGATTTGTGATTTGTATTAAACAAAAAAAAAAACAACAACAATCCGAGGTGTCAGTATTCTTTAATGAGGACATAGCCCTCATGGTTTGTAATTCCAGTGTGTGATGATTAAATAAATGTTGTGATTAAGGTGCAGTTACTGCAGTATATCACAGATCAATTAATCCACAGTCACACTAGCTATGTATACGGATGTCCCCCAGGCCGATACCCCAGCAGTTGTTTCGGGATGCCTTGGCTTCTGCTGCTTTAGAAGATGCAGGTCATCCTTGTACATTTATCTGTATAGAAATAAATGGTTCGAGGCATGGTCATTAATTTTCCACAAAGCACTCTGCTACTATGCAAGCCAAATAATTTGTCCCTTTTTCCTTTCTGTTAAATTTGGGAATTATACAATAGATAACAGTCACATATTATCCTATATATGATATCTGACTTCTGTAATCACTGTATACCATATACCAGTCATATATTATCCTGTATACTGCAGGTGCTATACTATGTGTATAGACATCAGATGATATATAGACTCCTTCATCATATCCTATGAGCTTTATTTATTGTTGTGGAGTTCAATTGTTTCCCATGGTATTTAATGGGTATTTTTAGAAATTACTTTTGTTATGTTTTTATATTTATTTTTAATAAAGGCATTTTTTTATTGCTTCAGTTGTACGTTGTTATTGTGGCTACTAGAATGGGAGTAACACTCAATCAGGTCAAAGAAGTATAGATGCACAAGTTTGATAAAAAGATTTGGAACTTTTATTGAATTATTTAAAAGAAATTTATAAAACACACATAAAGGGGAAGTGAACCAATGAAGGTGCCTGCAGTGCTAGTAACAAGGGTAGTCAATCATTTATTCTGTTTAACAAGACTTACAAAAGGAGATCATATCAATGAACCCAGTGATAAATACATGAAGAATTAAATAAATAAATAAGTAAAAGGATCAGTATCCAAAATTCATTCATCTAGTAAGCATTAGTGGATAACAAGTACATACCTTAAAGTATCCAGCATAGATAAATGTAGTCAAAATGCCATGAAAGTATATATCTATAAATATGTCAATAGGTCATATAGAGAGAAGCCATAAAGCCCACAAGTGGTAGACAAGTGTCAATATAGGGCAAAGTCAATCATGGCCCACAAAATACAGATGGTATCACCAAGCATAGAGATGAACAGATGGAATCATCAGGCATAGAGATAAACAGAATGTAAATAAAGACAATACAGCTGTCCTTACCTGCAGTTGAAAGGTTGTATTGTCTTTATTTACATTCTGTTTATCTCTATGCCTGATGATTCCATCTGTTTATCTCTATGCTTGGTGATACCATCTGTATTTTGTGGGCCATGATTGACTTTGCCCTATATTGACACTTGTCTACCACTTGTGGGCTTTATGGCTTCTCTCTATATGACCTATTGACATATTTATAGATATATACTTTCATGGCATTTTGACTACATTTATCTATGCTGGATACTTTAAGGTATGTACTTGTTATCCACTAATGCTTACTAGATGAATGAATTTTGGATACTGATCCTTTTACTTATTTATTTATTTAATTCTTCATGTATTTATCACTGGGTTCATTGATATGATCTCCTTTTGTAAGTCTTGTTAAACAGAATAAATGATCGACTACCCTTGTTACTAGCACTGCAGGCACCTTCATTGGTTCACTTCCCCTTTATGTGTGTTTTATAAATTTCTTTTAAATAATTCAATAAAAGTTCCAAATCTTTTTATCAAACTTGTGCATCTATACTTCTTTGACCTGATTGAGTGTTTGTTGAATAGAAGTATTGTACCAAATAGGCTTTTTACTTTTTGGACTAATAGAATGGAAGTATTAGTAGGATATTTTGCAATTATTGGGCTTTTGTTTTGCAGTATATGACAACGCCCCCCTGAGGAAGCGATAGGTGAAACACGCATCAAGCTGTGGGTGGCTGCCCGATCTCCATCATTTCCACTTGATCACATTTGATTGATCTTTCTCATTGTGTACCTAGTGGGCACTTATGATTTTGGTTACTTAGTCCCACTTTGGTTTATGCCCACTATGGATAAAATGCACATTACTTCTGTTATACTATAACTGGGCTGCAATCCTCCTCCTCCTCCTAATCTTTGTGCAGTATCACTTCTAATTGTATATCTATATATTTTTATGCTCTAATAAAGATTGTTATTTTCCATGGATTTTGTATCGTTCACCTTATCCGCATTGTTATACATAGTGGGGAAATCTGTCTGTCTTAGGGGATATATACAGTAGACATTATCCATTATGGAGTGTATAGGATTGTAGTGTTATAGGATTGTATTTTGCAGTGTATAGTAATATAGGAATGAGGCTTCAGATTCAGGATTGGTTATTACTTTCTATGGACGTCACTGTATTGTACAGATCTGTAATACTATAGTGTGCAGGGGCCCTGATGCTTTTTAGTCTAATATATATATTTGTTAAAGTAATCAAATTATACAGATCAATACATTGCTGGAGCTACACAATACATCTCCGTATATTCAGAAGAAAACAGAAGAAACTTACAAAAGTCACCAACAATATAAATAATATAAATTACTACTTAAATAAAATAATCTATGACGATGTGTAATGTGAAGTGTAACCACCAGATCTGATGTTACTATGTAACCATTAGTGTCATTTACATTAGATACAAGGGGGCGGAGCTATTACCACTGACCCCTCCCCCAAATGTAGTGTCCCAGTCCTATATAAAGAGGCCTCTTCCATCTGCTCCTCACTTTTTACCTGTAGTCATACAGAAGCGAGGACCACCATGCAGGCCACTTACCTTCTCCTCCTCTGCTGCGTGACCCCCATATTTTCTGCACCTCGTAAGTCCAGTTCCTTTATCTATTGGCTGATTTCTTACAGCTTCTTAGTATATGTAATAGTTATATCATAATATCTTATGCTCTAGTGGTTTAATCCTGTAAGAATCTAAATCCAACATCAATGTCTTCAATTAATTAAACACTCAAATGCACAATGTTCCATTATATGTATCTATTGTCTGACTTCTTACTGCTTCTTATTATATGTAATATTTGTATGGTAATATCTTATGCTCTATTGTTGTAATCCTGTAAGAATATAAATCCAACATCAATGTGTTCATTTAATTCCACTATTAATTACAGACTCTTCTATGGGGAATCCCTGGGTAGACCTTACTTTGGGCACAGCTTAGGCGGCATTATGTGTCTTTATGTGTGATAGCATTCTTGGACACACAAACCAGTTAGATATTTCTATCTGTTGATGAATCTTGCTACAAGAACGGCTTCTGCGATTGTCGCCCTCCACATAATGTAGATAGTTTACATTGTGTAACTTATTTTCCAATAATTCTATTGGTCATTACCATAGGTAATAGTAATAGTATATACAGTTATATGAAAAAGTTTGGGCACCCCTATTAATCTTAAGCTTATTGTTTTATAAAAATTGATGTTTTTGCAACAGCTATTTCAGTTTGATATATGTAATAACTGTTGGACACAGTAATGTTTCTGCCTTGAAATGAGGTTTATTGTACTAACAGAAAATGTGCAATCTGCATTCAAACAAAATTTGACAGGTGCATAAGTATGGGCACCTCACCAGAAAAGTGACATTAATATTTAGTAGATCCTCCTTTTGCAAAAATAACAGCTTCTAGTCGCTTCCTGTAGCTTTTAATGAGTTCCTGGATCCTGGATGAAGGTATTTTTGACCATTCCTCTTTACAAAACATTTCCAGTTCAGTTAAGTTTGATGGTCGCCGAGCATGGACAGCCCTCTTCAAATGATCCCACAGATGTTCAATGAACATGATGGAACCTCCACCAAATTTTACTGTGGGTAGCAAGTGTTTTTCTTGGAATGCTGTGTTTTTTTGCCGCCATGCATAACGCCTTTTTGTATGACCAAACAACTCAATCTTGGTTTCATCGGTCCACAGGACCTTCTTCCAAAAAGAAATTGGCTTCTCCAAATGTGCTTTTGCATACCTCAGCCGACTCTGTTTGTGGCGTGCTTGCAGAAACGGCTTCTTTCGCATCACTCTCCCATACAGCTTCTCCTTGTGCAAAGTGCGTTGTATAGTTGACCGATGCACAGTGACACCATCTGCAGCAAGTTGATGCTGCAGCTCTCTGGAGGTGGTCTGAGGATTGTCCTTGACTGATCTCACCATTCTTCTTCTCTGCCTTTCTGATGTTTTTCTTGGCCTTCCACTTCTGGCCTTAACAAGAACTGTCCCTGTGTTCTTCCATTTCCTTACTATGTTCCTCACAGTGGAAACTGACAGGTTAAATCTCAGAGCCTGCTTTTTGTATCCTTCCCCTGAACAACTATGTTGAATAATCTTTGTTTTCAGATCATTTGACAGTTGTTTTGAGGAGCCTATGATGCCACTCTTCAGAGGAGATTCAAACAGGAGAACAACTTGCAAGTGGCCACTTTAAGTAGCTTTTCTCATGATTGCATACACCTGGCTTTGAAGTTCAAAGCTCAATGAGGTTACAAAACCAAAAAAAGTGCTTTAGTAAGTCAGTAAAATGTAGGTAGGAGTATTTAAAACAAGAAAATGATAAGGGTGCCCATACTTATGCACCTGTCAAATTTTGTTTGAATGCAGATTGCACATTTTCTGTTAGTACAATAAACCTCATTTCAAGGCAGAAACATTACTGTGTCCAACAGTTATTACATATATCAAACTGAAATAGCAGTTGCAAAAACACAAATTTTTATAAAACATTAAGCTTAAGATTAATAGGGGTGCCCAAACTTTTTCATATAACTGTATTGTAATCGTAATAGTATATATTATAATATTTAGAGTATTCTAAACATAATTACTGTATATATTATAGTTTACTGCTAAGAACAAATGTAATAATTTAACAAGTAATTACAAATTTATAATGTGATATATATTAACTTGATGTTCATGTGCACACTATCTATGAAGTGGCATAAGGAACAAAATGGCTGAATTTTTGCATTTCTACCATGGTTGCACATACACCAATGTGATACATTTGCTGCAATTAGTGACGTTTTTAAAGACTAGTAAATTCATGCCCTCTCTCTGATAATTTTAATAAATATCCCCAATTGAGCTGTTTTATAATCTAATTCTTCCCACGTGAATAAACCCCAGCGCGTTGTGTTCCTTAACACACAAAGTTGCTCTTGGATACTAATCTGCTTGTTCTTTTGTAGTTTTAATATTTTTTTGCTGTTTAGTAACTAATTATGAAATTGATGGCTGCTAACTATTGAATTTTTTAGTTTTTGAAGGATCTGGATTAGGATCTGGCGAGGAATTTGTCACAATAATCGGTCACGATGAAGGATCTGGCATTGTCATCACTCCAGAAGGATCTGGCTCTGTAATCGGTCAAGATCAGGGATCTGGCATTGTCATCACTCCAGAATAAGGATCTGGCTCTGTAATCGGTCAAGATGAAGGATCTGGCATTATCATCACTCCAGAAGAAGGATCTGGCGCTATAATCGGTCAAGATGAGGGATCTGGCATTGTGATCACTCCAGAAGAAGGATCTGGCGACATAATCGGTCAAGATGAAGGATCTGGCATTATCATCACTCCAGAAGAAGGATCTGGCACAATAATCAGTCAAGATGAAGGATCTGGCATTGTCATCACTCCAGAAGAAGGATCTGGCGCAATAGTTGGTCAAGATGAAGGATCTGTCATTGTCATCACTACGAAGAAGGATCTGGTGCAACAATTGGTCAAGATGAAGGATCTGGCATAATCATCACTCCAGAAGAAGGATCTGGCACTATAATCGGTCAAGATGAAAGATCTGGTATTGTCATCCCTCCAGAAGAAGGATCTGGCACAAAATAATTGATCAAAATGAAGAATCTGGCATTTCAATCCCTCCAGAAGAAGGATCTGGCACACAATAATTGATCAAAATGAAGGATCTGGCATTTCAATCCCTCCAGAAGAAGGATCAGGCATTAGTTCTTTCTCTAAAAAATAAACTGGTTGAAAATATATACTATTGGGAAACCAGATCACTTTTGGACATTAAGGAGATGCCCCATCACATGTTTGTTAGTGTGATTTCTTCTTTTAGGTGCTTATTTTATGAACTTAATTCCACAAAGCCGAAATAAGGCAAAGTAATCCAACCTGCACTGTATTCATGCATTTATCTTGTGCCTTGTATCCAGTTCACAGTTGAATATCAGTATCTTATATTTTTTTCAATAATAAAAATAACTTTTGCAACATATTTCACTTCATTTCATATGAATTCTATTAATATTACAATGAGAAAATTAATTTAAAAAACTCCATTTGATCTCTGTAAACCAGGGCCGGACTGGGACAAAAAAGCAGCCCTGCAAGACAAACCCCACCAGCCCACATACTGTAACACTCATTACCCCAGATCAGTAAATTTGGCTTTACTTAGTCGTGCCCCTCATCACTCCCTTTAAGGAGTTATTTGATGAGCCACATGTGAATAGTGCAGCAGTGTGTATGATCCACCATAGCCCCACTAACATGGTGCTCTTCAGAGCTCTGGATCTCGGGATTATGGGGGTCTCAGTGGACGGACCCCCAGTGATTGGAAAGTTCTCAGGATAGGGGATACTTGGGATGTTTAAATTAGTTTTCCAATATTTATTCTTATTTTATCATAGGAATATTGAAAATAATAAACCAATATTAACCCAACCAAAGTCTAATGTTGCCTCACGACAACAGGACACAAAAAGTGGTACTGTGCAGTGTATATGTATATACAGGAAACAAGAAGTGGTACTGTGCAGTGTATATATACACGACAGGAGAAGTGGTGCTGTGCAGTATATATATATACAGGAAAGGAGAAGTGGGACTGTGCAGTGTATATAAACAGGAGAAGTGGTACTGTGCAGTGTATATACACAGGACAGGAGAAGTGGTACTGTGCAGGAAAGGAGAAGTGGTACTGTGCAGTGTATATATACAGGACAGGAGAAGTGGTACTGTGCAGTATATATATATACAGGAAAGGAGAAGTGGGACTGTGCAGTGTATATAAACAGGAGAAGTGGTACTGTGCAGTGTATATACACAGGACAGGAGAAGTGGTACTGTGCAGGAAAGGAGAAGTGGTACTGTGCAGTGTATATATACAGGACAGGAGGAGTGGTGCTGTGCAGTGTATATATACAGGAAACAAGAAGTGGTACTGTGCAGTGTATATTTACACGACAGGAGAAGTGGTACTGTGCAGTATATATATACAGGAAAGGAGAAGTGGGACTGTGCAGTGTATATATACAGGAGAAGTGGTACTGTGCAGTGTATATACACAGGACAGGAGAAGTGGTACTGTGCAGTATATATATACAGGAAAGGAGAAGTGGTACTGTGCAGTGTATATATACAGGACAGGAGGAGTGGTGCTGTGCAGTGTATATATACAGGAAACAAGAAGTGGTACTGTGCAGTGTATATTTACACGACAGGAGAAGTGGTACTGTGCAGTATATATATACAGGAAAGGAGAAGTGGGACTGTGCAGTGTATATATACAGGAGAAGTAGTACTGTGCAGTGTATATACACAGGACAGGAGAAGTGGTACTGTGCAGTATATATATACAGGAAAGGAGAAGTGGTACTGTGCAGTGTATATATACAGGACAGGAGGAGTGGTGCTGTGCAGTGTATATATACAGGAAACAAGAAGTGGTACTGTGCAGTGTATATTTACACGACAGGAGAAGTGGTACTGTGCAGTATATATATACAGGACAGGAGAAGTGGGACTGTGCAGTGTATATGTAGCACCCTGAGGGCTCGGCTGCTACAGGGGTATTGCACCTCAGACCAGAGGTGTGATATTCCACTCCCGGGTAAGGATGGAGTGTGGACCAGGGCTCAGTAAGCTGCATGCACCACACACACCCCATTTCTGAGGAACAGACCAACGGTGCTCCCACTAGACAGAGTGCAGGCACGACAGCTTCTGTTCCTGGCTGGAGTGGGGAGGGGGTGGAAAACCCAGTGGTGTAGGAGCAGATAGGGGTGAGTTTCTGGGCATAGATAGGAGCCCATTGGTTGCTAGTCACCTGGGCTCGGGTGTCAGAAGGAGGTATATAGGGTGGGCACCATCTTAGAACAGAGTTCAGTTCAGCCAGTGCAGTGAGAGGAGAAGACAGGAAGCAGAGCCCCTGCATGGGCTCTGCTCTGCAGGCAGGCCTTGTCAGGAGGCTGGAGCCTGAGAGAGAGAGAAAGGAGAATGAACAGAAAGGACAGTAAGAAAGGAAGCAAGGAACTGGAACACAGAGAAAGGCCCAGAGACACGAAGGCAGAAGGAACCCTAAGGACCCAGGAGATTGCGGGTGACGGGTTGGCAGAACAGGGTACCGGAACCCAAATTGGTGGAGGCAACAGATTCCTCAGCCAAAGACCGGAGGTTGTTACCACATCTTGGTGCGACCCCTCACTACATCCACCAGAAAGGCATACCGTATAGGGTCAGGGAAACCGGGAGAGGTTTCGCCAAGAGAAGGCCCGAGGAAGCTGGACAAAGGTGGGTCACTGGTGGGGACGGCCAGAGAAAGGGAAAAGAAGGGAGCTCTGAACCACACTCTGGAATTGCCTGGGAGTTGACCGAGTCCCTCACCTGGTGGACGCAGCACGGCTTGGGCAGTCATCGCCTGCAGCATTGACCTGAACAACAACTGTGAGTAAAGCATTGAAAACTGCAACTGCTCGTCTCTGTGGTTCCTCGCCGCACCAGCACCATTAGTACTGGGACGCTCACACCATCACTCCCATCATCTCTCACATTAGCTGCCCTGAGGCAATACTTCTCCCGTGGGGAGTCATCCCAAACTTAGCTGCGCAAACAACATCAGCCTCAGTGGTCTGCAGCGCAGCGGCGGTCCCCACTGACCGCAATCCACGGGTGGCGTAGTCGGACAATTATAACACCAATAGACTGCCACTGGTTTGACCACCCTGGGCACGAACCGGGTCACCGCCACGGAGAACTACAACCCCCAGCGATCCGACTCCGGGTATCCCCTTGCACACCACAGGCCCAGGGGGCGCGTCATATATATACAGGAGAAGTGGTACTGTGCAGTGTATATATACAGGAGAATTGGTACTGTGCAGTGTATATGTAGCGCCCCGAGGGTTCGGCCGCTACAGGGGTATTGCACCTCAGACCAGAGGTGTGATATTCCACTCCCGGGTAAGGATGGAGTATGGACCAGGGCTCAGTTAGCTGCATACAGCACACACACCCCATTTCCGAGGGACAGCTCAACGGTGCTCCCACTAGACAGAAGTGCAGGCACGACCGACTATGTCCCTGCCTGGAGTGGGGAGGGGGGTGGAACACCCAGTGCTGTAGGGGCAGATAGGGGTTGGTTCCTGAGCGTAGATAGGAGCTCATTGGTTGCTGGTCCCCTGGGCTCATGGCTAGAGGGAGGTATAAAAGGTGGGCACCATCTTAGATCTAGGTTCTGTCCAGAGAAGAGAAGACAGGGAGTAGAGGCTCTGTAGGAGCTCTACTCCAGAGTGGGCCTAGTGAGAGGCCGAGGAGGAGAGTGGAGAGAGTGAGAGAGGAGGTGAAGTGGAGCTGAGATTACGTCTCATCCCAGCTCCACGAGAAAGGAACAGAAAAGGAGAAGAAGAGAGAGAGAGAGAAACAGAAGGGCTCAGGAACAAGAAGGTGGAAGGGACCCTAAGAACCCACGAGAATCCAGGGTGCAGGGTCAGGCAGATTAAGGGTACCAGATCCCAAGTTGGTGGAGGAGAAACAACCCTCAGCCAAAGACCGAAGGTCGTGATCATTTATTGGTGCGACACCTCATCAAACCTGCTAGGAAGGCACCATATAGGACAGCGGAGGACGGGGCCCACGTTTAACCGCACAAGTCCGCGGTAGCTGGACAAAAGTGGGTCACTGGTGAGGCAGGCCAGAGAAAGGACAAAAGGGGGTCTTGAGCCATACTCCTGAGCTGTCTGGGGGTTGACCGAGCCCCTCACCTGGTGGACGCAGCACGGCTCGGGCAGTCATTCCCCGCAGAAGTGACTTGGATATTAATCGTGAGTAAAGACCCTGGACTGCAGTACGTTGTCTGTGTGCTTTTTCACTCCTCCGGCATTACCGGTACTGGGACTCTCACCACCATCACTCCCACCATCCACTACACTGCCCTGGGGCCGCACTCTTCCCGTGGGGAGTCACACCATCCCAGCTGCATACATCATCGGCCCCAGCGGTCTGCCCTGCAGCGGCGGTTCCTAATAACCGCAATCCACGGGTGGCATAGTCGGACATTATCTAAAACATCTAAAAGACTGCCACTGGTCTGACCACCCTGAGCCACGGGACCGGGTCGCCACTACTACCCCCATCGTCTCCCTATTGCCCGGTTCTGAGTGCCCCACGGCCCAGGGGGCGAGTCATATATACACAGGACAGGAGAAGTGGTACTGTGCAGTATACAGTATATACAGGAAAGGAGAAATGGGACTGTGCAGTGTATATATATAGGACTGTGTATATATATAGTGTATATGTACAGTGTATATATACAGGACTGTATTCAGGACTGTATATATACAGTCTATATATACTGTATATATACAGGTATATATACAGGACTGTATATATACAGGACTGTATATATACTGTATATATGTATATATACAGGTACTGCAGTGTATATACTGTATACAGGAGAATTGGTACTTTGCAGTGTATATATACAGTACACAGGACAGGAGGAGTGGTGCTGAGAGTAGCACCTGCCTCCTGAGCTCAAGAACTTCCAGGAGGAGGGTCGTCGTCTGCCTCTCTTCTCCCTAGGGAGAGGCAGGCCTACTGGGAGGCCGGCATGGCTTCCCAGCCTCCTATCCCCCGGTCTATGCCGGCGGGGGAGAAGGAGCCTCAACAACCGGCCCAGAAGGGAGTGAGGAGATCGGGAAGGGTGAGGAAGAGTACATCCACCTACTCCAACCCCGAGACTGTTCACCGCCTGCCCAGAGAGGGAGACCGGGGCACCCCAGGCCCCAGGAACAAGAGCCCAGCAAGATCCTGGGGGGAGATGAGCTCTTGCGAGTCCACAAGTTCCTTCTCCTCCCGAGTGGTCGCCACGTTGCGAGAGTACGAGGACGCCGGCAAAGCACTAACCCAGCTGAAAGAGGAGCTGAGGGAGGCCTGGGTCCTGAACACCCGGGCGTCCAACAAGGAAAGACCCGCGACCTCCCAGAGGTTTAAAGCCCTCAGAGACGAGGTGGTCAGGTTAGTGCTCCTCCGGGAGGGGATTGAGAAAAGCGCAGGTCCCTTCCTGGAAAGGTTTAAGAACCAGCGGTGGTTCTCAGAAATGAAGGGGTTAAACACCTCAGGAGAACCGCCAACCGGCATCCTTAGTGAAGAGGAGGAGGAGGATGAAGAGGTGACTGGAGTTTCAGTTGCTGGAGCCAGTGAGGGGCAGAGCCGGAGCCCAAGTGGTCTCCCTGCAGGGCAGAGGACTCCGACAGCAGAGGCTGGAGTGTTGGGGGAGGAGGAGGAAGGAGGATTGCTGAGGGAGATCCGACTGCTGGAGTTTCCAGTGGACCTGACGCGGTTTTCCTTCGGTGAGAACAAACCAGTGGAGGAGACCAAGAGGAGGAAGAGGAAGACCGGAGGAGCCGCACAGGAGGTGGTGAGTTACAAGTATGTACCAATGTCTGATGTTGTGCCTGCCACCTTCTGTTTAAACCCCACCAAACCTAAAGACACGGGCTCTGCAGTGGGCTCGAGGCAGAGGCAAGGTGGGGAGAGGAGAAGGATGTCCGGCGATGCTGCCATCTGTGCAGGGAACAGTGCAGAGGGCGAGGCTGTGGAGGTACTCACAGCGCCGGACATAGGAAGTTCTGTGGAGTTTCCCTCCTTGCCCTCTGCGGCTAAGCCAGTTATCACCGGGGCTGGGGGGGCCGGGAGGGATGTGAAAAACACATCTGCGAGGAACACTGGGCACACTGCTGCGACAGGGGGGCAGTGTGCCCCAGCGCCCAAAAAGGACACTAAGACCCCAAAGTCTGTGGGTGCAGGGCGGGCAGCGGTGCCCAACAAACAGTCTGCCCAGCACAAGGACCAAAATGCTGCAGTAGGGGGGCAGGGCGCTCCAGGAGACGACCTGCAGAAAGCCAGCAGCAACCAAAGGGAAAAGGGTGTGGTGCTGCAGGGAAAGGAGTCTCTGGAAGTGCTCCCCTCCCCCGGCCCAGCAGGTGTGAGTGCAGAGACACCAGACACAAGGGAGGAAGGAATGGAGGTGACTGTGGAAGGTGCAGAGAACAGCAGAGGTAATGGGGTGACAAGTAAAGGGAATGGAAGTAGTGGTGTAGTGAATGATGGGAGTAGTGGTGGAGCAGATGGTGGGAGTAATGGTGGAGCAGATGGTGGGAGTAGTGGTGGAGTGAATGGTGGGAGTAGTGGGAATGGTGGGAGTAGTGGTGTAGCAAATGGTGGGGGTAGTGGTGGAATGAATGCTGGGAGTAGTGGGAATGGTTGGAGTAGTGGTGTAGCAAATGGTGGGGGTAGTGGTGGAATGAATGGTGGGAGTAGTGATGCAGCAAATGGTGGGAGAAGTAGTGGAGTGAATGATGGGAGTAATGGTCCTGCGAATGGTGGGAGTAGTAGTGAAGTGAATGGTGGGAGCAGCACTGGTGTTGGTGGGGGGAAAGTAGGTGCTGGTCCCGCTGCCCCCCCCAGCATTGGCGGGGGCTTCAGCCAAAAGCTATTCAGGAGCTGTCAGTGCTGGGGGTAGTAGTGCGCCCTCGTCTGGTGGCCCTGGGGATGGTGACTTGCAACAGCAGCTCCTGGACGCCCTGAGGAGAGGGGAGAGCTCCATCACTATAGAGGGGAGGGAGGTTGATCTGTCTTTCTGGATAGAGAGACATGGTCTTTCAGCCTTCCGAGATAGAGGGGCAGAGACTGTCTGGTCTCTGTCGACAATGGGGCAGAGGAGTAACCATAGGAACGTGGTCCGTCTCCAGTGGGTAAGCAAGGATGCCTGTCCTGATAGGTGGAAGGTGGTTGAGCTCCTGCTGGGGATGGGCTTTGCGGCATATGACATCTTTGCCTTGATCCATCCCTACGGGACCTCCTACTTCGATGTCAGCTTCGTGAGACCGGAGGGCCTTGAGCTTTTCTGGTCTCGCCATGAGCTGGCTCGGAGTCGCCCCGAATGGCATGGTCTCTTTCCCCTGGCAATAACCGGCCAAGATTCAGTCAGGAAAGTGACCGTTTTGACTAGTAACGAGTCGCTTTCCTGTATGGACATTACGACCTGGGTGAGTCGATACGGAGAGGTCACCAATATTCCCGAAAAGAATCTGAATGGCCATAGTATCTGGTCAGGAGCCTGGACCTTCATGGTGAGATTGAAGGTTTCGGGAAACACTATTACCCATATCCCCTCCTCAACCTTTTTGGGGAGGGATAGGATCTTGATTTTCTACCGGGGGCAGCCTAAGGTCTGTCACAGGTGCGGTAGCCCCACACACTTCAGTGCGCAGTGTACCACCCAGAAATGCGCACTGTGTGGGGACCTTGGTCATCTTGCTGCTGCCTGTCGCAGGATTAGGTGTAACTTGTGTGGTGACCTCGGTCACCCGTTCAGTCGCTCTCCACGTTCCTTCGCCAATGCTGTCCTGAAAGCGGCGAGTGCGGGACAGGCGAAAGCCAGGACTAATCTTGCCGGTGAAGGGACCAGTAGAGGCGGGGAGGCAGGGAACCGGTGAGGAGCAAGCTGCCGCCATCCACCATCAGGCGGCAGGAGCAGCGCCGTGGGGACAGGGGGCAGGGAGTAATGTCCCTAAACTCTGACCCAGGTACTTCACTTGCAGCTGAGGATCCTAAAGACAGTGAATTGAGCGAGGAGGTCAAGAGACTTGAAAGGGAAGAGCGAGAGGACGCCACGTCTTCCCAGGAACCCTCTTCTGGTGACAGTCTAGATGAGGGAGAGGGGGAGTGGTCACAGAAAAAGAAAAAGGGTAACAGGAAAACGGCCAGAGGTAGGAGGGGGACCAGGTCTCGAGCTGCCTCTTTGGAGTGCGACCCCTCTGACTCTCTGGCCGTGATCCAAGCGCCATTGGAGGGTTCAGCCGCCCCCCCTCTGGTGGATCTCTCCAACCGGTTCGGGGCTCTCCAGGACCTCCCTCTGCAGGGGGGAAATGGGGACCTGGGGCCGGAGGTTGCGGACAAGGTGGTTGGGGCTCAGGAGATGGCTGGGTCTTCCTCTCGGGGGCAAATACAAAGCCCTCTGGGGGGACGACTAACCCAGGACCACCAGACGGGGGCAAGAATGTATGTAAGGAGAGAATGGACGAGTCTGTTTGTCTTAAGCGCACTAAAAACCCGTCATTATCGGAGGAAGAGGTTGGGACTGTCAGTGGTGGGAAGAAAAAGGCTATCTAATTCAACCATTCATGATGGCGGCACCCACCCCGTTGACGTTGGCAACTATTAATGTTTGCAGCATAAAGTCAGATGCGGCAAGGTACACGGCCTTTCATTTTCTCGGCCAACTTGACGCCGACATTTTATTTTTGCAGGAGACCAGGTTGACCGATATATCAACCTTGCATAAAGCAAGGCGGGAGTGGAGGCATGGGCCCTCCTACTGGTCTCTTGCGGCCGAGCCGTATAGCGGGGTGGCGGTCCTTTTTAAGACCGCAGTGGTTGAATGCAGACGAGTGATCGAATTAGAAATGGGGAGATGCTTGATCCTAGATGTCTCCATGGGGGGACAAGAGCTTCGGCTCATTAACATCTATGGTCCCCAGTCCAAGTGGGACCGTAAATGTCTCTTCCTGAAGATCAAACCTTTTTTATTTTCGAGTCGGCAGGTGGTCTTCGGAGGGGATTTCAACAATGTCACGAGATCCTGTGATAGAGGAGGTTCCGGAGACCGGCTGTCTTATGACTGGGTCGCGTTAAACAGGATAGTGAGTGAGGCTCGCCTGGTGGATGTCCACATCCGGCACAACCCAGGCAACACGGGATTCACCTTTTCTAGAGGTAGTCAGTGCAGGTCTAGGCTAGACAGGTTTTATTTGAAGGAGGAGGCCGTCTCTTCACCGTTGTCGGTTGTGGAGGTGGAGTTCTCCGATCACTGTTTGATTATGTTTTCTCTGAACGTTACAGAGACTCCTCGGATGGGAAGAGGTTATTGGAAGCTGAATTCGTCACTCCTTGAGGAAGAAGCTGTAAGACGTTCTTTTGAGGAATTATTTCAGAGCCAGGTACCATTGCTGGGCCTAAGTAACACTAAGTCAGAGTGGTGGGAGATGTTCAAAAATCGGGTGGCGAGATTCTTCCGGCAGCTCTCGAACTTCAGAAGCCTGAACAGGGATCGCCTGTATCAGAGCCTGAGGAGGAAACTCGAGCATCTTGTCTTGACTGGAGGTAGCCGCGAGGAGATCTCCAGAGTGAAGTCCTTGCTGAAGAGGTGTCAGTACGATAGGCACGCATCTATGGTTTTCGAGAGGGACTACGGGAAGTACTGCTCGCCCGACCCTTACAGAAACTGTAAGATGTCAGTGAATAGTAAGATAGTGACGGGGCTGGTGGACAGTACGGGGTCCCTGAGAAGGTCCAGGTCAGTGATCTTGGAGGTCGTCAGTTCCTACTACTCGCACCTCTTGGGAAAGAGGGAGCTTGATCGTGACGGGATGTCGGCTTTCCTGACTGAATCTGTTCCTGAGCCAGGGGCTGACCTCTCGCTGGGCGATTTGGCAGAAGCGATCAAAGAAGAGGAAGTGAGACTGGCGATCGATGGGCTTAGGCCCAAAAAGTCGCCAGGTCCGGATGGCTTAACATCCGAGTTCTTTAGGACCTTTAGGGACTCTTTGGTCCCCCTCTTGACTCAGGTGCTTAACGAGTGTCTCTCCTCGGGCACTCTGCCGAGATCGTTAAGGAGGTCAGCTTTGATCATTTTGTCAAAGGGTAAGGATCCGTCACGCATTGAGAACTGGCGTCCCATAGCACTTCTCAATGTGGACAGGAAGATTTTGGCTAAGATACTTTTCAACAGGCTGGTGAAGTTTGCACCCCGGCTCCTTTCGGAGGTTCAGCACTGTTGCGTTCCTGGCCGTAGCACTTTTAGTGCTGTTCTAGGTGTCCGAGAGGCCGTGGAGCAAGGCAGGGCGGGCCTCTGGAAGGGGTTCTTGCTGACCTTGGATCAGGCAAAAGCCTTTGATCGGGTTAACCACGAGTACCTCTGGTCCACTCTTTTGAGGTATGGTCTGCCTGGAGGGTTTGTGGACAGGCTTAAGACCTTATATGCAGGGGCTGAGACTTTCCCTCTGGTGAATGGGTGGATTGGACGACCTTTCGGGGTAGGATCCGGTGTCCGTCAGGGCTGTCCTCTTAGCCCTTTGCTTTACGCGTTTGCAATCGATCCCTTCCTCAGAAGGATCGATTGTGGACCGTTGGCGGGGGTGCGGATGGGCGGGGCGGCATCGGAGGCTATCCTGAGGGTGGTGGCCTACGCGGACGATGTCACCGTATTTGTTTCTTCGCAAGGGGAGGCAGTGAGTGGAGCGCTACTCGGAGCATCCGGGTCCAAGGTCAACCAGGATAAGTGTGAGAGTCTCTGGCTGGGAGGCGGCGATCCCGGGTTTGATCTTCCGGACACCCTCCCCGAACCCCAAGAACATGCCAAAGTCCTGGGCATCGAATTCGGCCAGGGTGATTACTCCACGAAAAACTGGGAAGGCAGAATCAAAGGTGTCGCCCAAAGAGTGGACCAATGGAGGGGATGTTCTTTGACCCTGAGGGAAAGGGTTGGCCTGTGCAAAGCTTTCCTGCTCCCCTTGCTAATCTACCTGGGCAGCGTCTGTGTCTTGCCAGAGCCTCTCTGGACACGGGTCTACAGTCTGTTCTTCCAGATGTTATGGGGTAACAGACTGAACCTAGTCAAGCGGGAGGTCACTTACCACACGAGGAGACTAGGGGGTTTGAATATGGTGAACCCCGTGGTGTTCCTAGTGAACACCTTCTTGAAAGTGAACGTGTCAAACCTCTGGAAAGAGAGGGCTCCTCCGTGGGTATTCTCCTGCAAGGGATGGTTTCAGCCTTTCTTCCAGGAATGGGAGACAGGGGGAAGATTGAAGGATCTTCGCACACCACACGGGCATCTCCCGGCTTATGTTACCCCGGTTCTGAAAATAATCCGCCGGTGGGGTCTGGGAATGTGGGAGGTGAGGTCCCTCCCGAGGAAACTCCTCGATATGAGGGTCTTGGTTTCTCATTTTCAGAGTCCATTGGCCCTCAAAGACTGCCCAAGTCGGGATCTGGAGGTTGGGTTGAGTTTGTTAAATTCTAGCAGGATCCCCGAGAAGTACTGGGACTTGACTTGGCGCTGCTTCCATGGTAAGCTGTATGTGAGGGACAATTTGAAGTACAGGAGCTCCGAGGACAGGAATTGCCCCCGTGAGGCTTGTGCTAACGTGCTGGAAAGCATGGAGCACTTCCTGCTTCATTGTCCCTTTAATACAGAGGTGTACAACAGGGTGGGGACTTCCATTGGTTGGCTGCGGCTGGCTACTCTGTCCTACCCCGGGTGGGCCTATGGAGCGTTCGGAGACCTTGGGAGAAGGGACCGAGACACTTTATTCATAGTCAGCGCAGTGGTCAGGTATTTCACGTGGAATAGTAGTTTCGACGCAGAGTAAAATCCTCCATGTAGATGAAGTCTGTAGGAACATCCTAGGTGACCTGGTGAAGGTACATTCTCTGGAGTATGAAAGACTGGGTGCCCGGAGGGCGGCCCGTCTCTGGAGGGGCTTTTCCTTCAGGGTGCCTTAGTCCGGTAGTACTCCTATATCCTGGTGGTGGGCTGATGTCTTTCCACCCTAGATTTTTGTTTTGTATTTCTGTCTCCTGAATAGAAGGTTTGCCGGCATCGAACTTGAGCCTTGGATGGTGAGTGTGTAGGTTGTGTTCTGTATATATTGTATATAATGTATAATAGGGGGTTTTAGTTAGGTTGGGTGGGGGATTTGGGGAAGTTCTTCATCAGCGGTGATAAGAGGACTGATCTGGCCTGGTCCAGGCCCCGCCTGGGGAAAAACTTTGGGGTCTGATCCTAGCTCGGAGTAATCCTGAACTTTGTGGCCAGAGCTGGATCAGGGGTGGCGGGATAGTTAGTGTAGGTGTGTGTTTTATATATATATTAAAAAATTACAAAAAAAATATTAAAAAAAAAAAAAAAAAAAAAAATTGTTCATGTCACTATTGTATATATTGTTATTTTTGTTTTTCTGTGGTGTGAATGAGGTGCGGTAAGGGGGTGACTGTAAGGTCAGGCAGTGGGACCAGTAGGTTAGTGTTAGTGTCCGGTTGTATATACGTTATATTAGGTTTAGTGTTTTATTGTATATAATCTTGTATATAGGACGGTGTTTTATGTGTATATAGGACGGTGTGAGCGTTGTGTGGGATTGTATATAGTAGTATGAATGAAGCTGGGCCGGGGGTTTTATAGGTTTTATAATATTTATTTCCTGTATATATATATATATTCCTGCGGTGATTTATTTTGTTTCTATTTTCTGTGATTTGTCGTCTTGTTTTGTTCTTATGTTTGGTGTCCTGTAATGTATTATTGTTCTGTCATGTACTGTACTTATTCTATCAATAAAAAAAAGACCTGCAGTGTATATATACAGGACAGGAGGAGCGGTACTGTGCAGTGTATATATAGAGGACAGGAGGAGTAGTACTGTGCAGTGTATATATACAGGACAGGAGGAGTGGTGCTGTGCAGTGTATATATACAGGACAGGAGGAGTAGTACTGTGCATTGTATATATACAGGACAGGATGAGTGGTACTGTGCATTGTATATATACATTTGTACCCTGCAGATGCCAGCCTCTATGACGACAATTCAGTTCCATAACAGAACATGAATCCGAAACATAACCACATGGGCTAATAAAGAAGAGTCCTCCATTTTTTTGACAATTAATCAGATTGTTGAGATATATATATTATTATATTATGCGTGTATGTATGTACACACACACGCAAACATAATAAGAGCAGATACTGAGAATGACACCATGTATACAGGGCAGGGGAAGTATACAAATCATACACAGCTCCACAATATATTCTACAATCAATTATATACCCAGCTCCACACTATATACTGTGCAAAAGAATATAGAGTCGAGCTGTTTATATACTATATATATTATATAGTGTAGGGATGTGCCAGTGTATATAGTGTGGATTCCAAACTATATACTACACTATGTACACAGCACCATACTATATAAACATCTCTACACTATACAGTACAGACCAAAAGTTTGGACACACCTCATTTAAAGATTTTTCTGTATTTTCATAACTATGAAAATTGTACATTCACACTGAAGGCATCAAAACTATGAATTAACACATGTGGAATTATATACTTAACAAAAAAGTGTGAAACAACTGAAAATATGTTTTATATTCTAGGTTCTTCAAAGTAGCCATCTTTTGCTTTGATGTCTGCTTTGCACACTCTTGGCATTCTCTTGATGAGCTTCAAGAGGAAGTCACCGGAAATGGTCTTCCAACAATCTTGAAGGAGTTCCCAGAGATGCTTAGCACTTGTTGGCCCTTTTACCTTCACTCTGCGGTCCAGCTCACCCCAAACCATCTCGATTGGGTTCAGGTCTGGTGACTGTGGAGGCCAGGTCATCTGGCGTAGCACCCCATCACTCTCCTTCTTGGTCAAATAGCCCTTACACAGCCTGGAGGTGTGTTGGGGTCATTGCCCTGTTGAAAAATAAATGATGGTCCAACTAAACGCAAACCGGATGGAATAGCATGCCGCTGCAAGATGCTGTGGTAGCCATGCTGGTTCAGTATGCCTTCAATTTTGAATAAATCCCCAACAGTGTCACCAGCAACGCACCCCCACACCATCACACCTCCTCCTCCATGCTTCACGGTGGGAACCAGGCATGTAGAGTCCATCCGTTCACCTTTTCTGCGTCGCACAAAGACACGGTGGTTGGAACCAAAGATCTCAAATTTGGACTCATCAGACCAAAGCACATATTTCCACTGGTCTAATGGCCATTCCTTGTGTTCTTTAGCCCAAACAAGTCTATTCTGCTTGTTGCCTGTCATTAGCAGTGGTTTCCTAGCAGCTATTTTACCATGAAGGCCTGCTGCACAAAGTCTCCTCTTAACAGTTGTTGAAGAGATGTGTCTGCTGCTAGAACTCTGTGTGGCATTGAACTGGTCTCTAATCTGAGCTGCTGTTAACCTGCGATTTCTGAGGCTGGTGACTCGGATAAACTTATCCTCAGAAGCAGAGGTGACTCTTGGTCTTCCTTTCCTGGGGCGGTCCTCATATGAACCAGTTTCTTTGTAGCGCTTGATGTTTTTTGCAACTGCACTTGGGGACACTTTCAAAGTTTTCCCAATTTTTCGGACTGACTGACCTTCATTTCTTAAAGTAATGATGGCCACTCGTTTTTCTTTACTTAGCTGCTTTTTTCTTGCCATAATACAAATTCTAACAGTCTATTCAGTAGGACTATCAGCTGTGTATCTGACTTGCCCCCTGGGCCGTGGGGCACTCGGATCCGGGCAATAGGGGGAACGATGGGAGTAGTAGTGGCAACCCGGTTCCGTGGCTCAGGGTGGTCAGGCCAGGGGTAGTCCGTTATGTGTTGTTGATTATGTCCGACTACGCCACCCGTGGATTTGCGGTCATTAGGAACCGCCGCTGCAAGGCAGACCGCTGGGGCTGATGATGTGTGCAGCTGGGATGGTGTGACTCCCCACGGGAAGAGTGCGGCCCAGGGCAGTGTAGTGGATGGTGGGAGTGATGGTGGTGAGAGTCCCAGTACTGGTAGTGCTGGAGGCGCGAAGGAGCACACAGACAATAGGTTGCAGTCCAGGGTCTTTACTGAAACAGGTAAACTGACTCATAAACAGTCCCAGCTAGGAGGGGACCTGGATGTCTGAGAGCAACGGGGAAATTGGCCCTGGTCAGGGTGAGGGTGTAGGCCTACCGTGCTTTCTGCGCTCCTTCTGGCTATCTCCTCGTTATAGGGTAACAGCCCATGTTTCCGAGCTTTCCGTGTATTCTCACCTGTTTGGCCTGCGACGTGGGTTCCTTTCTGCTCCCAGCCTTGTACGGCTTTACTGGTCCCTTCAGTTGTGGCAGGGCCTCCAGGCTTCTTAGGCCAAGGAATATACAGTCCCTTGTGGACTGGTTATCTGCTGGAGGATGTAGAATCCTCCCAGCCTCAGACACCAAAGTCTGGTAAAGTAAGTCTTTTATCTGCCAAGACAGGCTCTCTTCGCCTCTTGTCTCTGGCTTGTGGCTCTCCTCCTGCCACACTTCCTCTTAGGTGCAATACAACTTTCTGTCCCTGCTCTGCTCTGGGACAAGTCTCAGTGCTGAGACAGGCCATCCAGTTCTCTCTAACCCTGCCCCCAGTAACAGCTTTTATAGGGGCAGCCTGCTCCCCCTACTGGCCTGAGACAGGAGGTACTGCATGCTAATGTTCCCCTGACTAAAGAACCTCCCCCTTGCTCTCAGACACAGCTTTAATTACACTTGTGGCATCCAGGCCAGGGTGACACATATCCACCAGACTTCTGCACAACACAACTGATGGTCCCAATCCCATTTATAAGGCAAGAAATCCCACTTATTAAACCTGACAGGGCACGCCTGTGAAGTGAAAACCATTTCCGGTGACTACCTCTTGAAGCTCATCAAGAGAATGACAAGAGTGTGCAAAGCAGTCGTCAAAGCAAAAGGTGGCTACTTTGAAGGACCTAGAATATAAGACATATTTTCAGTTGTTTCACACTTTTTTGTTAAGTATTTAATTCCACATGTGTTAATTCATAGTTTTGATGTCTTCAGTGTGAATGTACAATTTTCATAGTCATGAAAATACAGAAAGATCTTTAAATGAGAAGGTGTGTCCAAACTTTTGGTCTGTACTGTATATACACAACTTTACATTATAATTAAGACCACATTATACTATATTATGAAACACACATCACAGGAGACACATATACATCACATAGGACACACAGCAACTGCTGAATATGTATCACAGATCCATAAACACATCAGTCAGCCCCGGAAGTTAGTAGTCAGCCCCCAGCCCCATAAGTAAGCCTCCAGCCCCATAAGTAATCCCCCAGCCCCAGAGGTCAGCCCCTAGCCCCATAAGTAAGCCCCCAGCCTCAGAGGTCAGCCCCCAGACCCATAAGTAATCCCCCAGCCCCAGAGGTCAGCCCCTAGCCCCATATGTAAGCCCCCAGCCCCAGAGGTCATCCCCCACCCCCCACCCCTGGGTACCAGAAACATGTTTTTTACTGGCTAAACAACAGCATACATCATCATGCCACTGTACTCACCCAGGTAGGAGCAGAGCTGCAGAGATCCGCTTCCTGATTCGGTACGGCACCGGGCTGCGCTGCACCAACAGCTGCAGCCGGTGTTGTAAAGGCGGGAGAGAGGATCGCGCTCTCCTCCCACAGAGAACGCTGATGTGTTCTTATATGTGACGCATGCAGCGGTTCAAATAGTGAACCCTGCGTGCAGGCGCAGAGCGCCCCAATCCCGGCTGTGCCTCCAGATTTAAGGGGCCAGCGGCCAGAAAAGCGGGTCGGTGGCCGGATCAGCGGGCCGGTGGCCGGATCAGCGGGCCCCGTGGCCTACTACAATGCACACATCCGTGGACCACTGGGAAAATGCCCGGTGCGCCAGATTAGCAATTCTGGCCTGCTGTAAACTATTAATATGAGCATATAGGTTATGGACTGCAGAGGAGAGTGATGCCTGTATGCCTCATATCTGATGCCTTGTTGTTGATAAATCATCTTTTATCACTTTATGTAAATGACCTCTTCCTGGCTCTGGGGACGACGCTGCCTGGGAGATAACTCTGCCTCCTTATCTCACATGAAGGGGAGTTCCCAGTGTGATGTGTGATGGCCGCTCTCTGCTCTCCTGATCTCACTGCAGAGCTGTGTGCGCTTAGAACTGACACGTCTGCAGCTTCCTCTCAGCTTCCATCTCACAGGCAGACAGGGCTGCAATATAGGACAACAAATGTCACTACTTACACCAGACATGATGGGGAAATTCAAAGAACCATGATTAAACTACAGCAAAACATTTCATATCGATGTAATCATCCAGAATTATGATAGAAATAAATACCTTAAATGAAAACGGCAAAAACAATAATAACAATTATAAGAATCAGTCACAGTCTAAATGGAGATGCCCCTAAGTGAGGGACAAACCACTTAGTAAGGAGCAAGCATTGTTCAAAACGCTGGTTTCACTGTTATCTTGACGTGTAATCAGGCTGCCAATCATTCCATAAATCAGTAAAACACTCATTCATCGGGGGAAATTATATTTTGTGCAAAACAAAAGATCATCATTCTCAGCTTGGCATCGTCCTGTATAAACAGGTCTCACACTGCCGAGAACTATGATCGATCACTCAGTTTTCATCGTTTGCTTTGGTCTGCCTGCGTAAACTGCCACTGAAACAACCATTGATACTTAGTTTATTGATCAGCGGTCATATAGTGCCACTGGCCAGTTCATGTAAACGGACCTTTAGATTGCAGAAAAGCTACAATTGGCCCTGTGTGGGGCTTCTGTGTGTCAGACCCCAATCACTCTTACATTGATGACCTATTCTAAGGGCTTGAGCAGACAACCGTATTATCAGTCCTAGTGTGATCCAACAAAACATAGGATCGCACTTAGATCATTATTATTGTATAGGGCTGTGCAAATGTCAGATTTTTTTCTCAGACAGAGCTGGTCCGAGGAAAACAATTGCAGCATGTACTAGTTTGATCCAAAATTCGGAGCGCACTTGGCAATGCAAGTCTATGAGTCGAAGGAAAATATTGGACTGCACTCAGATTACATTTGAGTGCAGTCCGATTTTCATGGACTGACATAATGGAGAAGATGGAGAAATTTTGTTCTCCATCTTCTCATCCAACAGAATCGGAACACACTATGATCATGCTCTGATAAAACTCTAATTAGAGTTTTATCAGAGTGTGATTTGTCTAATCGACCCAATTCCCTTGGATGAGACATATATGCTTGTTTGACCCTAGCCTTAGGAAAGGTTATCTGTTTTACTACAGTGTAATACATTTAGGGATATAATGGTTATGTTATATAAATTGTTTCATTATTATTATTATTATTTCATAAGTCATCTGTTGATGGAGGAAATAATCATCCTTTGTTCGCATCACTTGTCTGTGCCTTTACTACTCTATACTTTCTATACTGTACCCACAGTTCAGATTGCCATTGCATTATGATAGACACATTCATAAATTCCAATACATCACATAATATAAACAAATTTGGTTCTTCTCACAACTATACCTAAGTGTGCAATGCATGTCTGCATTTCTGCTCATTTTGCAATGATTTTGCAATATTTCCCATCCTGGCCGCTTTCTTTAATATTGTCCCCCATCTTGACCACCATCCTGTAATAATGTCCCTCTGTGGCGCCCTGCTGTGCACTAGTGCCACAGAACCCAGAAGGGTGCATGGATGGACTTCTCCACAAGAGGCCCTCACACATTCACACACCTCCACCCTACCACCTCAGACCACCAGAGGGAGTCCTTCAGGGATATATAAAGGGAGGGTGGAGCCAGGCAGCTCAGTCTAGTTAGTGAGTCTCTCAGACACAGAGAGGGACAGAGCTCAGAGTTGAGCAGAGAGCGTGCTGACGCTCAGAGAGCAGCGAAGAGGCAGCAAGCTGGCTGCTGTGCTTAGCGAGCCAAGGCCTACAGCACGTGTGAAGGCCTAGTGAGGGCCCTGAGTGTGGCCGAAGGATAGAGGAGAAGGAAGAAGTAGCCAAGGGGGCAGAGGAGCTTACCAGGCTCACCCCGAGATATATACCGGACACCGGGTCCGCGCCTACAGGGACCCTCAATACCCAGTAGGAACCACTGGAACCCCTGGAGGACTACAGGTCCCAGGTTCACCAAATACTGATTGCAGTACCAGGGCTAGGAGTCACGGAGGCCCCAGCATCCAGGTAGAGTGATCTGCAAGAGTAGGCCCTACCACCAGGTCAGCAGGTGCAAAAGAGAGACAGCAACCAAGCTAGGCCTAGCTCCAGGCAGGTCAGAAGCTTAGCGAGTAAAGCCACGGATCAGGAGGCCCTATACCCGCTCACTAGGGAGAGTCCAAAAGTGCGCCCTTGTCCGGAGTACCCTGGACCGTGCCTGCAACATCACCAGTAAAGGTACAGAAGCTTACCCCCGTGTGAGTGTCCTTCTTTCCTCCGGGACCATCCTGCCGTCTCTCCCTGCACCACTATCCATTACACCTCACGCTGCCCTGGAGCTAGCTCTACGTGTGGAGAGCCACACCATCCCTGCTGCCGTAACACCAGCTCCAGAGGACGGCTCCAGAACTTTCCAAATCCCCTATACATATTCCCCCTTTTACTGACCACCCTGGGTCACGGACCGGGCCAGCCACCGTGATATCCCCCATACCGGCATCCATAGGCCCAGCACCTGGTACCCCACGGCCCAGGGGGCGCGTCACCTCCACCTACACCTCTTCCTGGTATAATTTCCTCCATCCTTTGCCTCTTCCTATTACAACCCCTGGAAAAAATTATGGAATCACCAGGCTCGGAGGATGTTCATTCAGTTGTTTAATGTTGTTGAAAAAAAGAAGATCACAGACATGGCACAAAACTAAAGTCATTTCAAATGGCAACTTTAGGGCTTTAAGAAACACTAAAAGAAATCAAGATTAAAATGTGGTACTCAGTAAGGGTAATTTTTTTCAGACCAAGCATAATTTTTGCCAGGGGTTGTATAATGTCCCCTGTCCTGTACTCTTTCTGGTAAAATGTCCTCCATCCTGAGCCCTTTCCAGTAATAATGTCCCCCATCCTGAGCCTCTTCCTGGTATAATATCCCCTGTCCTTGACCCCTTATTGTAATAATGTTCCACATTCTGGTACCTTCGGGTAACAATGTCACCCATCCTGGTATAATGTCCCCCATCATGGGGGCTTCCTGGTGTAATGTCTCCTGTACTGGGCCCCTTACTGTAATATTGTACACCATCCTGACACCATCATGGACCCTTTCCTGTTATAATGTCCTCCATTGTATAACCATGTCCCAGAATTCCCAGCCCCTTCCTAGTATAATTTCTCCCATCCTGGACCCCTTCCTGGTATACTGTGCCCATTCCTGGTATAATGACCTCCATCTTGGTATAATAATCCCGATCCTTAACCCCTTCCTGGTGTAATGTCCCCCATCCTGGGCTCCTTGCTGGTATAATAACCCCCATCCTAGGCCCCTTCCTTGTATAATGTCCCCCATCCTGGGGTCCACTGTTTAATTTTTTTTTACATAGCGTAAACTGACCAGCCGTGTGTGTTTGAAATCCTCAACATGTCAATTTTCTTGTGGACATTCAGAGTTTAAAGTCAGAATTGCATTGCATTGCATAAAATGCTGAAAATCCACAGGTAAAAATTAGAGATGAGTGAGCACTAAAATGCTCAGATGCTCGTTACTCGACCTAAACAATTTCTAATGCTTGGATGCTCATTTCAAGTAACGAGTATAATGAGCGTCAATGAGAAATCAAAGCATTTTTCCAGAAGACCCTACAAGGAGGTCTGGGGGGCACTGAAAATGAGGAAATGGATGGTAAAAGTGCTGAATGGAAGGAGAACAGCATGGAGAAGACCCCTGGAAGCATCTCTGACTCCCAGATCGCTACTGAGAACAAATTTCCATGTCTCAATGTTATAAAATTCTGTGAGGCATCCATGGGTTCAAAATCTCACTACACCCCTAGATGAATTCCTTAGGAAGTGGAGTTTCCAATATGGGGTGACCTGGGGGTGGGGGTTCTGCTGTTTTGGCACCTCAGGGGCTAAACTAATGGAGCCCATAATCTATTCAAAAGAAATCTGCGTTCTAAAAGCCAAGTAGCGCTCCTTCCCATCTGATCCCTGCCGGGTGCTCAAACAGTAGTGTATATCCACATATAGAATGCTGCCACATGCGGGAGAAATTGCAGAACAAATTGTTGGGTCCAAATTTGGTGCTAAAGCAGTGTTTTTGTAAAAAAAAAAAAAAATTTGTTCTCACATCTAAATGTGTTATTCCTTGAGGGGGCTAGTTTCCAAAATGCTGTCACTTGTGGGGGTTTCTGCTGTTTTTCATGTCAGGGGCTCTCCAAATGTGACATGGCATCCACTCTTGATTCAGTCTTTTTTGCGTTCAAAAAGTCAAAACGGTGCTCCTTCCTTTCCAAGCCTTGTTGTGTGCCCAAACAATAGTTTTCCCCCACATATGGGGAATCAACATGCTCAGTAGAAATTGCACAACAAATTTTGTGGTCCATTTTATCCTGTTACCCTTGTGAAAATAAAAAATTTGGGGCTATAGTAAAATTTTTATGAAAAAATTTTCATTTTTGCTTCCACATTGCTTTAGTTCCTGTGAAGCACCTGAAGGGTTAATAAACTTCTTGAATGCGGTTTTGAGGACTTGGAGGGGTGCAGGTTTTAGAATGGTGTCACTTTTGGGTATTTTCTGTCATATCGGCCTCCCAAAGTCACTTCAAATGTGATATGGTCCCTATAAAAATAGTTTTGTAAATTTTGTTGGAAAAATTAGAAATCACTGGTCAACATTTAAACCTTCTAACTTCCTAACAAAAAAAAAATATGTTTTAAAAATTGTGCTGTTGTAAAGTAAACATATGGGAAATGTTATTTATTAACTATTTTGTGTGACATAACTCTCTGGTTTAAAGGCATAGGAATTAAAAGTTTGAAAATTGCAAAATTTTCAACATTTTCACCAAATTGTCGTATCAAAATTTTTTACCACTATCATGAAATACAATATGTCACTAAAAACAGTCTCAGAATCAGCGGGATCCATTAAAGCGTTCCAGAGTTATTACCACATGAAGTGACACTGGTCAGAATTCAAAAATTTGGCCTGGTCATTAATGTCCAAATTGTCTCAGTCACTAAGGGGTTAATAGACAATTTACACAGGAATACTGCGCTTCAGATACACTCTGAATGATCTGTATTAGACGATTGTTCATTGGCTGTCATTGTTCTCGGCAGCACAAGTCTTGTGCCAAGAATGATAATGTTGTGTGCATTCCAAAAGATCATTTCACCTGACGATTGAGCAGTTTGTTTATTCGGAGGATTTTTCGCAGCCGATTTAGGCCGGTTTCACATGTCCGTATATTTCGGTATAAACCGGTACCAGAGATATCCGTGTCTCATGTTTCCCTGTGTGTCACATGTGGCAACCATGTGCCACCCCTGAGCAGCATCAAGATCACACGGAACGGTGCCTGGGAATCACTGTACAGTTAGCACTGTTCCCATGCGCGGGGTGCTGAACACTGCCCTCATCATGGTTCCTACCGGTGCTGCGATCAGCACCAGCAGGAGACAATGATGAGGGTAGTAGTGTCTGCTCCCGCAGTGTCCACCTGTAAAAATAAGAATAAAATAATAAAATCCTTATACTCACATGTCCTATGTGTCCCTAGCTTTAATTCTCTGACCGCTGATGCTGAGGAGCCAGGGATAATGAGCCGCACCAGCGAGCGGGCCCCGGAGCTGAGCTCAGGAGCGGTGTCCTGTCACTCAGTGAGCCCAGCTCCGGGGCCATGTGTCTATAAATTCTTAGTGGGGTTTTTCCTAAAATTGTCAGCCGTTGGACTCATTGCATACCCTATAACTGTATAGCAGACTCTCTCCTTTCTAATG
This sequence comes from Phyllobates terribilis, assembly GCF_046119375.1. Taxonomy (NCBI): domain Eukaryota; kingdom Metazoa; phylum Chordata; class Amphibia; order Anura; family Dendrobatidae; genus Phyllobates; species Phyllobates terribilis. The sequence goes on from NW_027363232.1 coordinate 1,104,694, forward strand.
GGAACATGTCGTACTTGTTACTGTGGCCCTGCTCCATGTGTCTTTAAATTCTTAGTGGGGTTTTTCCTAAAATTGTCAGCTGTTGGACTCACTGCATACCCTATAACTGTATAGCAGACTCTCTCCTTTCTAATGGGAACAAGTCGTACCTTGTTACTGTGGCCCTGCTCTGTGTGTCTTTAAATTCTTAGTGGGTTTTTTCCTAAAATTGTCAGCCATTGGACTCATTGCATACCCTATAACTGTATAGCAGACCCTCTCCTTTCTAATGGGAACATGTCGTACCTTGTTACTGTGGCCCTGCTCTATGTGTCTTTAAATTCTTAATGGGGTTTTTCCCAAATTTTGGCAGCCCTTGCAGTCACAGCATGGGCATTACCACTTATAGGAGACCCGATCCTTTATAATGGGAACATTTTTTTACTGAGACCCTCCTCTATGTCTCTTCAAAGGGGTATTGGGTTGCATCCAAATTTCTGGCAGCCCTTGCAGTCACTGGATAAGCTATAACAGTATAGGAGACCCACTTGTTAATAATGGGAACAACAAAGCATAGCCGGCTGATGGCTCTCTAACAATAGCTAGGGCCGACTGCTGGCCTTTTAAGAATAGTAAGGGCCGTCTGATGTCCCTATAAAAATAGGCTTTATGACTTTCAGAGTCCCTCCATCATAAATAAAACAGGAAGTGTCTGATGATGTGTCACACACCACATTACCAGCTAAGGTTGTAAAATGTTAAAATGACATTTCCCGGTGAATGCATTTGTCATAAAAAAAAATACATAAAAAAAAACAAAACAATAGGATCTTTCTTTAGTATAAAAAACAGCGTCACCAATTTAGCAACAATGTAATCACATTGTTCAGCTCATGCACCTCCTCCTCCATCTCCGAAATGACCACATCAGTCACAAGCTGACAGCACTGCAGCACTGTCTTGGCCAAGCAGCAACAGGCTGTGCTGAAGATAACATGCTTAATACTTAATTGACAAACCGCCCAGCGCTGCAGAGTTGTTGAAAGCTGTAACACAGCAGTCTGATCTGTGGCTCTCACCGCTGAACATACAGCCAGGCATGGTCGTGTGTGTCAATGTCCGGAACCTGGTGACGGAGAAATGACACCCAGAATAGATATGGTTTCCCTCTATGCCAGACCTTTCGCCGAGCTAAATACAACTCTCAGCAAAAAAAGCTGTGGAGTGGCTCCATACCGTCCCTGGCCACATTCACCTGTCCACGTGTTTGTGGTTAGGCGGTCCTTCCCAGTAAGTGCACTGGGGAGGGCACTGGTAATGTTGTGGGACCCATGCTTGTGGAAGGCGGAGACGACACCGGGAGAAACAGTGGCAGCTGGGGACCGAGTATGGACACCCGGCCGCCGCAGGCATGAGGTTATGAAAAGCTTCCGCCTCCACGAGCCTAAAAGGCCACATTTCAAGTGCAAGCAGCTGTCAAAAATTTGGCAGTATAGTATTGCAGCCTGTGGGTGGGTGGCTGCCTGCATACTTGCGCTTGCATTCCAAGGAATGGGGTAGGGAAAACTGAATGCTGCACTGGGACAAGGACGTGGACGGTGATGTCTGCAACGACAGGTGCATGGCGGGAGGCATCTTCGCATGCGCCAAGAATCACTTATGATGGGCACACTTTTAGGCAGTGACCTGGGAGTCAGAAATGGTTCCAGAGGTCTTCCCCATGCTGGTCCCATGTCTTTTCAGCACTGTATGCATGTGTCTGATGATGTGTCACACACCACATGGCCAGATAAGGTTGTAAAATGTTAAAATGACATTTCCCAGTGTATGCATTTGTCTTTGCTGAAAGCAATGCAGAAGTGCAAAATCGCATCAAAAACTACGTGTGAACATAGCCCAAGGTGTGGAGGAGTATTTTTGGTTTTGGTTATTTATTTTGCCATATATACAAGTCATTACCCTGGAAAGGATGTTCCTTAATATATTTCCCAGGAAAATCCATTTTGGTTTTGTTTTTGTATGTTTTATTGTGAGTCCGTAAAAGTGGCGTAATACTCTGACAACGTTGTTGACAGCAGTGACTTGGGAGTCAGAAATGCTTCCAGGGGTCTTCCCCATGCTGTTCCCATGTCATTTGGGCAATGTTCCCATCGATTTGGGAAATTTTTAGGCCCTCTGCAGACCGCCGGGTGGAGCCGCCTGAAAAATGCTCGAGTTTCCCATAGACTTACATTGGGCTCGTTGCTCGGGTCGAGCACCCAAGTATTACAATGTGCTCGACCCGAGCAACGAGTACCCAAGCATTTTAGTGCTCGCTCATCACTAATAATAATGCCTACACACTGTAGTTCACTCCCAGAAGATTTAGGTCTGAGCCGAAAATACAACAAACAAGCGTTTTTAAATGAAAAAAAATTCTGTTGTTTACCCGAGAAACACTCAGGTAATCCTACCTTAAGTTCTTCATAGCATTCTGCAGGGTATTTACTCATGTACTGCTGAAGATCGGCAACCTCCAGAGTCAATCCTTTCAAGCATTGAGCAAGCTCCTGGATGGTACACATACTGAAGATAACCCAGGAAGAGGAGAGGAGAAAAAAAAACAAAACTTTTTTTTTTTTAAACAGGGCGGGACATACTGTTATGTACTGCAACTTAGAACTAAGGAATAGGAGGGAAAAGCTGTCCCTTCACTGAGACTCAGCTTAACCCTACGCTGGAGTGGGTGCCCTATTATGAATAGCCGCACCTAAACTCCTGCACTGAACTCAAACGAAGACATGAAGGAAGGGGAAAAGGGGTCCCTAAAAGATCTAAGGACTGGGAGCAAAACTGGAGACCTCCTAACAGAAAAGTTAGTTGCAGAAACGAAGATAAAAGGGAACAAAACTGGTGGAACAAGAAGTCCCAAGCAATCAATTGTCCAAAGCACAAAGAACTTAACAAGGCTACTTAGCCAGAGCACAAGCGTAACAACACTGATGTGCAGCATGGAATGGGAGACAGGTGCTAAGTAATAAAGAGTAAAGAGATCACGTGACCAAGACACCCAGCACCAGAGGAAAAGACTAGAAGCCAGCAAACCACAACAAGATGGCCGATAGTAAAACAACATAGATTCTAACAGCCAGACTGCCAACAGCCAAGACTTCCCTTTCCTGACAAAGAGGACGACTGTCCATGCTTTCCTCCTCCTCATCCTCCACCTTTCCACCTCTTCATTCTCCCTCTCCTCACGCCATCCACGCTGACCAGGCGGTATGAATGTTGTGTGGGTAGTAACATCTGTAGCGCATGAAACCAGCTCCTGTTCCTCCTCCTGTTCCTCCTTCTCCTCATTATCACCCAAGCTGCATTGAGATGAGATGAGGCTAGGCTGTGTAGCATCAACCTGTATAGTTCCTTGCTCCATATCATGCTCCGCCTGCAATGCCTCCTCTTTAATTGTGAGCAACAAGCGTTTCATTAGACAGAGAAGAAGGATGGTGACGTCATCGCCGCTCACCATCTTGATGGAGTCCTCAATGTTTTGGAGGATGGCACAGATGTCAGACATTTATGCCCAATCATCAGCTCTTATGTGTGGAGGCTGACTTGAATACCGACAGGCGTATTGAAGCTGGTACTCAACGACTGCCCTCTGCTGCTCACAAATCCTCCCCAACATATGCAAGGTTGAGTTCTACTGTATGGTGACATCACACACCAGTTGATGAGCTGGAAGCTGCAAGCGCTGCTGAAGCACAGCGAGGGTGGTGGAAGCTGTAGCTGACTTTCCGAAATGGGCAGACTGACGGCGTACTTTGACAACCAGCTCCGGCAGATCCGGGTAAGTTTTGAAAAACCGCTGAATCACTAGGTTGAGCACATGGAACAGGCATGGTACTTGTGCGAGGTTGCCAAGCTTCAGAGCCACCACCAGGTTCTGGCCATTGTCACACACCACCATGCCTGGCTGTAGGTGCAGCGGTGACAGCCAGAGTTCTGCCTGCTCTGTTAAAGCTGTCAACAACACCATAGAGGTGTGCGGTTTGTCCCATAAGCATATCAGCTTCAGCACAGCCTGTTGCCACTTGGCCGATGCAGTACCGCAGTGCTTCCAGCTTCCTACTGATGTGGTAATTTCGGAGATGGAGGCTGAAGAGGAGGAGGAGGTGCAGGAGCTTTATAATGTAGGGGCAACCCTGATTGACCCAGGGCCCACAATCCTTGGCGTCAGGAGGATGTGTTCCGTCCGACTGGGTCCCGGCTTCCCCTATTAACCCAGTGTGCCATCAGCGAGATGTATCGTCCCTGGCCACAAGCACTTGTCCATGTGTCCGTGGTTAGGTGGACCTTCCCTGTAACTGCATTGTTGAGGGCACGGCTAATGATCTGGGACACGTGCTTGTGTAAGGCAGGGACACCACACAGGGAGAAATAGTGGCAGCTGGAAACCGAGTACTGAGGGATGGCCGCCACCATGAGGTTGAAGAAAGATTGTGTCTCCACGAGCCTAAAAGACAGTATTTAAAGTGCAAGCATTTTAGAAATGTGGCAGTTTAGTGCTATGGCCTGTGGGTGGTTGGCTGCATATTTGCGCTTGCGTTCAAAGGACTGGGGCAGGGACAAATGAATGCAGCCCTGGGACAAGGATGTGCACGTGGTTGCTGATGGTGGTGGTTGTGTCAAACTACAGGTGCAGGGCGGGAGGCATCTTTGCCTGCACCATGGACAGAGGATTGGTGTGCACGCACAACAGCGGTACAGGCAGTATTGTCACCCTTAGACACTGTTTCTGGACTCTGACATTACTAGTCGGGTGCTTTGCTGTCATGTGCCTGAGCTTGCTGGTGGTGGTCAGGCTGATAGTTTTGCTGCCCCTGATGATGCTGGCATGGCAGATTTTGCAAATAGCCTTTTTTTGGGTTAACTGGACAGTTTTTAAAAAAGAGCCAGACTCTGGAAGACCTAACAGTTGGACTGGCAACTTTCCTCGTGTTAATGTCCCACCTCGTCTTCCCCGTATGCACCCTGGGCCTCCTTCTGACTCGCTGGCAATTGTGTCTCATCATCATCATCCACCTCTTGCGACAGTAATTGCACTTTTCGACCGTCGCCTTTATGTAACCATGGCTGCTCAAATATTTGGGCATAGCTACATGTGATCTCTTCTTGCCCCACTTGAAACGGGCCAGGAGAGAGGCCCAAATCTATAAATGGGAAAGTAAACAGCTCTTCTGAGCGTTCAAGTGTGGGATCAGCTGTCTCTGGGCACTCGGCATAGTGGGAGTAAGGAGGATCAGGGTGAGGAATATGTGGTCCATACTCATAGCTACTGAGACTGGACAGTGTGAAAGACGGTGGTGGTGGTGGCAAAGTGACTGGAAGCATTATATGCTATCCAACCAACAACCTTTTCACACTGCTCTGGCTTTAAGAGTGGGGTTCCGCTGCCCCCTACAAAGTGGGACAGGAAGATAGGGTGACCATGATGTGGGTGCTTGTTGTGCTCACTCAGCAGACATAATTTCAGCTTGCCCACGGCATAGGCCTTTGCGTGCACCATCACCATTACGTCCACTTCACTGTCCCTTGCCAAGCGTTTTGCCCATTTTAAATGGAGTGTAATTTTTGGCCCGCTCCAAAAAATGTCACGATTATAACTGCAGTAATATCGGATCACGTCTGATGACCAGGGTTTTAGGCAATGGCCTTATAGATGTGGTATTGGTCAGCGATCAAGTGTGAATAGGATGAACAACACACAACTGGCAGACTTTAAATGGAGGGTAATATGTAGCTTGCTCCAAAAAATGTCACGATTATCTCCTCAGTAATATCGGATAACGTCTGATGACTACGGTTTTAGGCAGTGGCCTTATAAATGTGGTATTGGTCAGCGACGAAGTGTGAATAGGATGAACAACACACAACTGGCAGACTTTAAATGGAGGGTAATATTTGGCACGCTCCAAAAAATGTCATGATTACCGCAGTAATATCAGATAACGTCTGATGACCACGGTTTTAGGCCTTATAGATGTGGTATTGGTCATAAACCAAGTGTGAATAGCATGAATAACACACAGCTGGCAGACTTTAAATGGAGGGTAAAATTTGGCATGCTCCAAAAAATGTCATGATTATTACAGCAGTAATATCGGATAATGTCTGATGACCATGGTTTTAGGCAGTGGCCTTATAGATGTGGCATTGGTCAGCGACCAAGTGTGAATATGTTGAACAACACATAACTTGCAGACTTTAAATGGAGGGTAATATTTGGCATGCTCCAAAACATGTCACGATTATTACAGAAGTAATATCATATCACGTCTGACCACGGTTTTAAGCAGTGGCGTTATAGATATAAATAATCAGGATTAAGAGCAAAAAAAAATTTGGATGTGAATGTATTTTAATGCACATCTGAAACACACTTCTTTTTTGTGTAGCATCATGGGAAAGTGTAAAGAAATCAGCCAAGATATCAGGAAGAGAAATGTGGACTTTCAGAAGTCTGGCTCATCCTTGGGTACAATTTCAAGATACCTGAAGGTGCCTCGCTCATCTGTACAAACAATTATACATAAGTACAAACAAGATGGGAATGTCCAGCATTCATACTGCTCAGGAAGGTAATGGGTTCTGTGTCCCAGACATGAACGTGCTTTGGTCCAACATGTGCATATAAATCCAAGGACAAAAGCAAAAGACCTTGTGAAGATGATGGCAGAAGCTGATAAGATTGTGTCAATATCCACAGTGAAACGAGTACTGTATCAACATAGGCTGAAAGTCCATGCTGCCAGGAAGAAGTCATTACTCCAAAAGAAACATAAAGAAACCAGATTAATGTTTGTAAATGTACACAGGAACAAAGACCTTAATTTTTGGAAACTTGTCCTGTGGTCTGAAGAAACTAAAATTGAACTTTTTGGGCATAATGACCATCGTTAAGTTTGGAGGAAAAAGGGAGAAGATTGGAAGCCTAAGAATACCATCCCAACTGTGAAATACGGGGGTGGCATCATCATGTTGTGGGGTTGCTTTGACAACCAGCTCCGGCAGATCCGGGTAAGTTTTGAAAAACCGCTGAATCACTAGGTTGAGCACATGGAACAGGCATGGTACTTGTGCGAGGTTGCCAAGCTTCAGAGCCACCACCAGGTTCTGGCCATTGTCACACACCACCATGCCTGGCTGTAGGTGCAGCGGTGACAGCCAAAGTTCTGCCTGCTCTGTTAAAGCTGTCAACAACACCATAGAGGTGTGCGGTTTGTCCCATAAGCATATCAGCTTCAGCACAGCCTGTTGCCACTTGGCCGATGCAGTACTGCAGTGCTTCCAGCTTCCTACTGATGTGGTAATTTCGGAGATGGAGGCTGAAGAGGAGGAGGAGGTGCAGGAGCTTTATAATGTAGGGGCAACCCTGATTGACCCAGGGCCCACAATCCTTGGCGTCAGGAGGATGTGTTCCGTCCGACTGGGTCCCGGCTTCCCCTATTAACCCAGTGTGCCATCAGCGAGATGTATCGTCCCTGGCCACAAGCACTTGTCCATGTGTCCGTGGTTAGGTGGACCTTCCCTGTAACTGCATTGTTGAGGGCACGGCTAATGATCTGGGACACGTGCTTGTGTAAGGCAGGGACACCACACAGGGAGAAATAGTGGCAGCTGGAAACCGAGTACTGAGGGATGGCCGCCACCATGAGGTTGAAGAAAGATTGCGTCTCCACGAGCCTAAAAGACAATATTTAAAGTGCAAGCATTTTAGAAATGTGGCAGTTTAGTGCTATGGCCTGTGGTTGGTTGGCTGCATATTTGCGCTTGCGTTCAAAGGACTGGGGCAGGGACAAATGAATGCAGCCCTGGGACAAGGATGTGCACGTGGTTGCTGATGGTGGTGGTTGTGAGTGTCAAACTACAGGTGCAGGGCGGGAGGCATCTTCGCCTGCACCATGGACAGAGGATTGGCGTGCACGCACAACAGCGGTACAGGCAGTATTGTCACCCTTAGACACTGTTTCTGGACTCTGGCATTACTAGTCGGGTGCTTTGCTGTCATGTGCCTGAGCTTGCTGGTGGTGGTCAGGCTGGTAGTTTTGCTGCCCCTGATGATGCTGGTGACGCGCCCCCTGGGCCAGTATTGTTTGGGGGATACCCGGAGCCGGATCGGATGGGGGTTGTAGTCTCCGAGTGGCGGTGACCCGGTCCGTGCCCAGGGTGTCAAGCTCAGTGTGTGGCAGTCCTTATAGATGTTACTAGATGTTCTTTTATGTCGACTACGCCACCCGTTGAATTGCGGTCAATACGGCCGCCGCTGCAGCAGGGTCCGCTGAGGCTGGTGATGTGTGTGCAGCTCAGATAGTATAACCCCCAACGGGAGGGGTATAGCCTCAGGGGGTCAGGTGTAGAGGATGGTGGTTGTGGAGGTGCAGGGAGGATGGTAATGAGACTCAGAGTCGGGCTGTGCAGTTCAGGGTCTTTACTTACTGCTGTTGTTCTGGTCACTCCGGCCTTGAGTGACCGCCCGAGCCGTGCTGCGTCCACCAGGTCCTGGACTCGGCCAACTCCCAAGTAATTCTGGAGCGTGATCCTGAGCTCCCTTTCTGACGTTCCTTCTCTCTGGCCTTCCCCACCAGGGATCCACCTAAGTCCGGCTCCCTCGGGCCTCTTGTTGGTAAACCCTTGTCTCTGGGTTCCCTGACCCTATTCCTGGTCTGCCTTCCGGGTGGATTTAGTGGGTGGTCGTGGCAGATCCTGCCCACGACCTCCGGTCTCTGGCTGAGGATTAGTGCCCTCCACCAGCTTAGGATCCGGTACCCTTGTGCCAACTCTTCACCCGCTGGTCTAATTTTGGGTTCTTGGAGTTCCCTCTTCTCCCCCTCTGGGTCCTTCTTTTCTCCTCTCTCTCTCTCTCTCTCTCTCTCTCTCTTGGCCTTGGAGCTGGCTGAGCTGCTCTGCTTGTCTGACCAAACCTCTACAAAAGACCCTGTTCTAAGATGGTTCCCACCTTATATACTCCCTCTATGTGTGAGCTCAGGTGACCAGCACCCAATGAGCTCCTAGCTTTACCCAGACTGCTCCCCCTATCTGCCCCTACACTACTGGGATGTTCCACCCCCCTCCCACTCCAGCCAGGGACAGACGCTGTCGTACCTGCACATTTCTCTAGTGGGAGTACCATTGGTCTGTCCCCCGGAAATGGGATGTATGTAGTGCATGCAGCCTACTGAGCTCAGTTCCACACTGCATCCTTACCCGGGAGTGGAATATCACACCTCTGGGTGAGGTGCAATACCCCTGTAGCAGCCGAATCCTCAGGGTGCTACATTCCCCCCTGGTAAATCACAGCACGTCCTCGGGCTGTTAAAGACAAAAACATCCAAAACATACAATTATTTTTCATAAACATAAACATATAAACATATAAAACATCATATATCTATCTGCATAAAACTTTTCATATAAAACTTTTCATAAATAACATTCTTGCTTCTGGTTCCTCCGGTCACAGTGCAACTTGTGACCGGGTAAAGTGTGACAGTCTTTTCTTGAAAAACTCGGCTTTCCTATAAAACCAGTAGGGGGCGCTTTAGGAAGCGCAACTATATACAAAGGGAGGTATGGCCGCTCTCAGTCCTCGGCCAGGTAATGGGAATAGGGACACACGGGTTAACAGTTCACTCTTGTCCCAACGGGGACATATTTAAATCAGCAACAGTTCTTGGTACCCCGACGGGCAACTTTATACAGTCTCTCTCTACCGTACTTCAACGACGGCGTCCTCCTGCTCTTTCTTGTTGGTTGGTTTCAGTTTCAGACCCATCCGGGTCCTCTTGCTCCTCCTCACACCGCAGCTCCTCCTCCGTCAGGCGATGCACATGGAGGGCGTAGGGTCCTTTGGCACACTTGTGCCGGGTGAAGGTGACCTCGTCCCCTACATACAGGTCACGACCTCTGTGTCCCTCCGGCAGATGGCTCTCTACGTCTCTGCGGGTTACAAAGACGTCGCCGGGGGTATGATGGTCTCTTATGAAGCCACACCCATGCTGCAGGTTGAATTTAATCACAGTCCCGGTGGTACGGGGACCATGAGCTGCACGGGGGTTCCTCCTGGTCCAGCTCTTCTGCCCTGCGCTCTGTTCCTGCAGCCGCTGCTCACGGATCCGCCTCTCTTTCCGCTCTTGCTCAAAGGCTGCCAACTGCTGGCGGCAGCACTCCACTCGCTCTGCTGCAGCTGCCCGCGTTTCTTGAGTGAACCCCATGAGGTCTCCTCCGGTGGGGTCCCACTCGAATTGTGTTTCTTCTAGCGGGAGCGGGGTTCTCCTGACGGGCTTCGGAGCCGGAATCAGGGGCTCGCACAGGGGCCTTGCTCTTTGGAGTTCCAGTTGGTAGTACTCCTGGGGCCATACAAAGGGCTGCCCATCCGGGCACGTGTGCTGGGCAAATAGATCTTTGCCCAGGTGCGGCACTCGAGATGTTGAGGGCGCGTTGATGGTAGCGGCGCCCGGGTTGACCAGGCCTTGCGACCAGGCTTGGGGCACCCTAAAGGTAAAGGGCACCGTAAGGACGGCGGCGCCCGGGGGTACTCGGCCCTGTGACCAGGCCGGTGGCTCCGCGGAGGTAGGGGGCTCTGTTGGAATTGCGGCGCCCGGAGGTACTAGACCTTGCGACCAGGCCGATGGTATTTCCTGTTTGGTCGCGCTCAGGGTCGAGGCGTGTGACGTCACAGGGGTCGCGGCCGCGGCTTCTACTTGAGGCCTAGTCTGGCACGGTGACGATGCAGCGACGGGCACGGCAGGGGGAAATTCGGGCTCTGCGACGGGGAGCTGGGGCAGGCTCACGGTTTCTCGGCTCGGGGTAGTGACGTCCCCTTTACCTGCCTCCGTCCGTTCAGCTCCCTTCTCGGTGCCGTCTCCGGCCTTCAGTCCTCCTGCACCATCCTCAGAGGCGGTCTGTCTCCTCGTCTCGGGTGGCGTGCTCCGCTGACGGGTTTCGGTCCGCTGGGCCATCTCTCGGCTCCACTCCGCCAACGTCTCTCGCTGCACCCGGGCCATCCTCCGTGCGAGGCCCTCCAGCGCAGTCTGTGCACACTCCCGGTCTCGGGGGAGCTGTGCCAGGACCTCCACTAGGCCTAGTGGGGTTGTGGCTTGTAGCAGGCTCCTGACCACTGGGTCGGTGCTGCCTGACTCTCCCTCCATCTCCGGGTAGGCTTTCTCTGGACTCCTCTCCAGACTTCTTGTCTCCGGGTGCGCTCTCTCCAGACTGCTCCAGGCGACACCCATCTTCGTTCTCTTCTTCAGTCTCCGCCCACATTGAAGGTGGTCCCGGGGCAACTTTGTGATTGTCAGTTCCAGGGGCAGTTCTCTTACGCTGATGGACACTTCCAGCATCACAGTCTCTGTTGGTGGGCGCGGTTTCCGCTTTTGGCGCCATTCTTCGACCTGGCCCACGATGGGAGGTGGCCTCTTGCCACCCTCTGGCACGCCCATAATGGCGTCCGCTCTTCCAAGGCGGGAAATCTTTGGAAATGGCGGGAATCGTCTCCCAGTGGCGGGAAACTCCATGGATGGCGGGAAAAAGCTGCAAATGGCGGACAACCGGCGGGAAACGACCTGTGATGGGGTCCGTTGGCGGGGACCCTCCGGAACCGGCGGGAGACTTCTTTTTAAGGTAACGGTGTACTTTTCTTCAGGCACGCAGTACCCGGTTGTTGCGGGCACGTTATCCTGCCGACTACGCCAAAGTTGACGCGCCCCCTGGGCCAGTGTTGTTTGGGGGATACCCGGAGCCGGATCGGATGGGGGTTGTAGTCTCCGAGTGGCGGTGACCCGGTCCGTGCCCAGGGTGTCAAGCTCAGTGTGTGGCAGTCCTTATAGATGTTACTAGATGTTCTTTTATGTCGACTACGCCACCCGTTGAATTGCGGTCAATACGGCCGCCGCTGCAGCAGGGTCCGCTGAGGCTGGTGATGTGTGTGCAGCTCAGATAGTATAACCCCCAACGGGAGGGGTATAGCCTCAGGGGGTCAGGTGTAGAGGATGGTGGTTGTGGAGGTGCAGGGAGGATGGTAATGAGACTCAGAGTTGGGCTGTGCAGTTCAGGGTCTTTACTTACTGCTGTTGTTCTGGTCACTCCGGCCTTGAGTGACCGCCCGAGCCGTGCTGCGTCCACCAGGTCCTGGACTCGGCCAACTCCCAAGTAATTCTGGAGCGTGATCCTGAGCTCCCTTTCTGACGTTCCTTCTCTCTGGCCTTCCCCACCAGGGATCCACCTAAGTCCGGCTCCCTCGGGCCTCTTGTTGGTAAACCCTTGTCTCTGGGTTCCCTGACCCTATTCCTGGTCTGCCTTCCGGGTGGATTTAGTGGGTGGTCGTGGCAGATCCTGCCCACGACCTCCGGTCTCTGGCTGAGGATTAGTGCCCTCCACCAGCTTGGGATCCGGTACCCTTGTGCCAACTCTTCACCCGCTGGTCTAATTTTGGGTTCTTGGAGTTCCCTCTTCTCCCCCTCTGGGTCCTTCTTTTCTCCTCTCTCTCTCTCTTGGCCTTGGAGCTGGCTGAGCTGCTCTGCTTGTCTGACCAAACCTCTACAAAAGACCCCGTTCTAAGATGGTTCCCACCTTATATACTCCCTCTATGTGTGAGCTCAGGTGACCAGCACCCAATGAGCTCCTAGCTTTACCCAGACTGCTCCCCCTATCTGCCCCTACACTACTGGGATGTTCCACCCCCCTCCCACTCCAGCCAGGGACAGACGCTGTCGTACCTGCACATTTCTCTAGTGGGAGTACCATTGGTCTGTCCCCCGGAAATGGGATGTATGTAGTGCATGCAGCCTACTGAGCTCAGTTCCACACTCCATCCTTACCCGGGAGTGGAATATCACACCTCTGGGTGAGGTGCAATACCCCTGTAGCAGCCGAATCCTCAGGGTGCTACACTGGCATGGCAGATTTTGCAAATAGCCTTTTTTTGGGTTAACTGGACAGTTTTTAAAAAAGAGCCAGACTCTGGAAGACCTAACAGTTGGACTGGCAACTTTCCTCGTGATAAATGTCCCACCTCGTCTTCCCCGTATGCACCCTGGGCCTCCTTCTGACTCGCTGGCAATTGTGTCTCATCATCATCATCCACCTCTTGCGACAGTAATTGCACTTTTCGACCGTCGCCTTTATGTAACCATGGCTGCTCAAATATTTGGGCATAGCTACATGTGATCTCTTCTTGCCCCACTTGAAACGGGCCAGGAGAGAGGCCCAAATCTATAAATGGGAAAGTAAACAGCTCTTCTGAGCGTTCAAGTGTGGGATCAGTTGTCTCTGGGCACTCGGCATAGTGGGAGTAAGGAGGATCAGGGTGAGGAATATGTGGTCCATACTCATGGCTACTGAGACTGGACAGTGTGAAAGACGGTGGTGGTGGTGGCAAAGTGACTGGAAGCATTATATGCTATCCAACCAACAACCTTTTCACACTGCTCTGGCTTTAAGTGTGGGGTTCCGCTGCCCCCTACAAAGTGGGACAGGAAGATAGGGTGACCATGATGTGGGTGCTTGTTGTGCTCACTCAGCAGACATAATTTCAGCTTGCCCACGGCATAGGCCTTTGCGTGCACCATCACCATTACGTCCACTTCACTGTCCCTTGCCAAGCGTTTTGCCCATTTTAAATGGAGTGTAATTTTTGGCCCGCTCCAAAAAATGTCACAATTATAACTGCAGTAATATCGGATCACGTCTGATGACCAGGATTTTATGCAATGGCCTTATAGATGTGGTATTGGTCAGCGATCAAGTGTGAATAGGATGAACAACACACAACTGGCAGACTTTAAATGGAGGGTAATATGTAGCTTGCTCCAAAAAATGTCACGATTATCTCCTCAGTAATATCGGATAACGTCTGATGACTACGGTTTTAGGCAGTGGCCTTATAAATGTGGTATTGGTCAGCGACCAAGTGTGAATAGGATGAACAACACACAACTGGCAGACTTTAAATGGAGGGTAATATTTGGCACGCTCCAAAAAATGTCATGATTACTGCAGTAATATCAGATGACGTCTGATGACCACGGTTTTAGGCAGTGGCCTTATAGATGTGGTATTGGTCAGCGATCAAGTGTGAATAGGATGAACAACACACAACTGGCAGACTTTAAATGGAGGGTAATATTTGGCACGCTCCAAAAAATGTCATGATTACTGCAGTAATATCAGATGACGTCTGATGACCATGGTTTTAGGCAGTGGCCTTATAGATGTGGTATTGGTCATAGACCAAGTGTGAATAGCATGAATAACACACAGCTGGCAGACTTTAAATGGAGGGTAAAATTTGGCATGCTCCAAAAAATGTCATGGTTATTACAGCAGTAATATCGGATAATGTCTGATGACCATGGTTTTAGGCAGTGGCCTTATAGATGTGGCATTGGTCAGCGACCAAGTGTGAATATGTTGAACAACACATAACTTGCAGACTTTAAATGGAGGGTAAAATTTGGCATGCTCCAAAAAATGTCACGATTATTACAGAAGTAATATCATATCACGTCTGACCACGGTTTTAAGCAGTGGCGTTATAGATATAAATAATCAGGATTAAGAGCAAAAACAATTTGGATGTGAATGTATTTTAATGCACACCTGAAACACACTTCTTTTTTGTGTAGCATCATGGGAAAGTGTAAAGAAATCAGCCAAGATATCAGGAAGAGAAATGTGGACTTTCACAAGTCTGGCTCATCCTTGGGTACAATTTCAAGATACCTGAAGGTGCCTCGCTCATCTGTACAAACAATTATACATAAGTACAAACAAGATGGGAATGTCCAGCATTCATACTGCTCAGGAAGGTAATGGGTTCTGTGTCCCAGAGATGAACGTGCTTTGGTCCAACATGTGAATATAAATCCAAGGACAAAAGCAAAAGACCTTGTGAAGATGATGGCAGAAGCTGATAAGTTTGTGTCAATATCCACAGTGAAACGAGTACTGTATCAACATAGGCTGAAAGTCCATGCTGCCAGGAAGAAGTCATTACTCCAAAAGAAACATAAAGAAACCAGATTAATGTTTGTAAATGTACACAGGAACAAAGACCTTAATTTTTGGAAACTTGTCCTGTGGTCTGAAGAAACTAAAATTGAACTTTTTGGGCATAATGACCATCGTTAAGTTTGGAGGAAAAAGGGAGAAGCTTGGAAGTCTAAGAATACCATCCCAACTGTGAAATACGGGGGTGGCATCATCATGTTGTGGGGTTGTTTTGCTGCAGGAGGGTCTGGTGCCCTTCACAAAATAGATGGCATCATGAGAAAAGAAGATCATGTGACAATACTGAAGCAACATCTCAAGACATCAGCCAGGAAGTTAAAGCTTGGTAAGAAATGGGTCTTCCAAATGGACAATGACCTGAAACTGTAATGCACACGCCCGGGCTGAGCGGCGTGTGCGTGCGATTCCACTGGACCATGCCGGAGAGTGAATGCCTGGAGGGGCGTAACTAGGTATTCACCCGATCCGACCAGGGTCGCACGACGGCATACGACGCCAGTGCACCAAGGAGGAACCGAGCAGAGGGACCAGGTGCTACTCCAGGACAGACCCCGGACACAGCTGTTGACCCACACAGGGGAATACAGGAACAGACAGGTTAGGCTGGCACACAGACTGGTGGGTATAGGCAGGCACGACTGGTATGCAGACAGGCGGTTATGCAGGCAGGGGGGTACAGGCAAGCACGGCTAGAGTGCAGACAAGGAGGCGCTAGCAGGTAGGAACACAGGCGGGATAGGACCCAGTACACAGTGGGACTCAGGAACAGAACCACAGATGTGGCGGACAAACACAGCAGAGTGAGGCCGCCCAGAGAGGCGAGCGAGAGCAGGGCAGGACAAGACCGCCTAAAGCGGTGAGCGAGAGCAGAGCAGGACGAGGCTGCCCGGAGCGGCGAGCAAGAGCAGAGCAGGACGAGGCCGCCTGGAGCGGCGAGCAAGATCAGAGCAGGACAAGGCCGCCCGGAGCAGCGAGCAAGAGCAGAGCAGGACAAGGCCGCCCGGAGCAAGAGCAGAGCAGGACGAGGCCGCCCGGAGCGGTGAGCAAGAGCAGAGCAGGACGAGGCCGCCTGGAGCGGCGAGCAAGAACAGAGCAAGACAAGGCCGCCCGGAGCGGCGAGCAAGAGCAGAGCAAGACAAGGCCGCTCGGAGCAAGAGCAGAGCAGGACAAGGCCGCCTGGAGCGGCGAGCAAGAGCAGAGCAGGCTAGAACTGCCAGGAGCGGCGAGCAAGAGCAGAGCAGGCTAGAACCGCCGGAGCGGTGAGCAAGAGCAGAGCAGGCTAGAACCGCCAGAGCGGTGAGCAAAGGCAGAGCAGGCTAGAACCGCCAGAGCGGTGAGCAAAGGTAGAGCAGGCTAGAACCGCCGGAGCGGTGAGCAAAGGCAGAGCAGGCTAGAACCGCCGGAGCGGTGAGCAAAGGCAGAGCAGGCTAGAACCGCCAGAGCGGTGAGCAAAGGCAGAGCAGACTAGAACCGCCGGAGCGGTGAGCAAAGGCAGAGCAGGCTAGAACCGCCGGAGCGGTGAGCAAAGGCAGAGCAGGCTAGAACCGCTGGAGCGGTGAGCAAAGGCAGAGCAGGCTAGAACCGCCGGAGCGGTGAGCAAAGGCAGAGCAGGCTAGAACCGCCGGAGCGGTGAGCAAAGGCAGAGCAGGCTAGAACCGCCAGAGCAGTGAGCAAAGGCAGAGCAGGCTAGAACCGCCGGAGCGGTGAGCAAAGGCAGAGCAGGCTAGAACCGCCGGAGCGGTGAGCAAAGGCAGAGCAGGCTAGAACCGCCGGAGCAGTGAGCAAAGGCAGAGCAGGCTAGAACAGGGCTCTGTTCACACGGAACAGACAGGAAGGGAAAGGCAGAACCAGATACCCACAGGGTACTTGCAGTGAAGTAGCGAGTGGACCACAAACTCACAACCGGGAGTACAGTGACAACGAGCAGGAGTTAGGTACGAGTTCAGACTGTGCAGAAAAAGGAAAGGTACGGACGTAGAGAAACACGGGAAAACAGGCTAGAAGAGTTTACAGACAAGAACAGACACAGTAGCAAGATACAGGAGCGGGTCTAGGAATGCAGCCCCTAGAAGGTGGGAGGAACAGGCCAGGAGCGTGTTCAGACAGGACAGACAAGATACAGGAGCGGGTCTAGGTATGCGGCCCCTAGAAGGCGAGACGAACAGGCAAGGAGCGTGTTCAGACAGGCCTGGAAATACAGCCTCCAGGATAGGCAGACAAGAGAACACAGAAGGGGACCTGGCACAATCAGAGTGAAAGACCACACTGAATGAAACACAATGCTCAGGCAGGGATTCATTGGAGCAGCTGGGTTAAATAGCAGATGACAGACAGCAATAGGCTGAGAACAAACAAGGGGTGTGCCTGCAGCAGGTACAAGAAACAGGAAGTGATCGGGCGCCGCCCTTAAGCAGCAGACACAGAGGCAAGCAAACAGCATGGAGGGAAGCCAGGCTAGCAGACTGGACTGGAGATCAAGTGCGCGCTCTTGCACAGTGGGAGATGGACCACTATGCAAGGACGCCGCCAGGTATGTTACAGAAACATACTGCCAAAATGCTAACAAAGTGGCTTAAGGATAACAAAGTCAATGTTTTGAAGTGGCCATTACAGAACCCTCATCTCAATCCTATTGAAAATTTATGGGCAAAGCTGAAAAGGCAGGTGTGAGCAAGGCGACCTACAAACCTGGATCAGTTACACCAGTTTTGTCAGGAGGAATGGGCCCGAATTCCGACCAACTATTGTGAGAAGCTTGTGGAAGTCAGACCCAAGTCATTCAGTTTAAGGGCAATGGCACCAAATACTAATGCAATGTATGTAAACTTTTGACTTTGTAGTAAGTAATAAAAATGCCTTAAAACATTCTCTCTCTCTCATTATTCTGGCATTTTGGCAAATATTAAAAATTATGGTAATCCTAATTGACCTAAAATGGGAAAGGTTTATTCTGATTTCAAGTTATATATTGAGAAAAACATGCATATGTGTCTTTTTATATAGTGTATGTAAACTTCTGGTGTCAACTGTATATACAACTCCAATTTATAAGGAGGTTTTTCTCTAAAATTCTGCAGGAATCAGAGTGGAAAAGATTGCATTAATTCTAGGGGAGAAAATCAACTTAAATACAACACATAACATTCATAGTACAGCAGGTCCTATTTCACAACTTCAAACTTTTACAGTCAACTTTTTACAGACTGATGATGTCATAACAGTCATGACAAATCAAAGGCTGTCCTAGAGACTCCGAATGTAAGAGATCCGCAGGCCTCCCGTCTACCTGCCAGGTGCCACTGCCCTGGAACATGAACCGGAGTCTTGCAAATCGATCTGCTCATCTCAAATTGGGACTTGGATTTATTTTTGTCATTTTTAGTTGTATCTGAAGCGCCCCCTGGGCCGTGGGGTACTCGGTAGCCGGGTCGGTCGATGCTGGGGATGTCATGGTGGCGGTGACCCGGTCCGCGACCCAGAGCGGTCAATTAAAGGAAAAGTAAAACGGGAATAAAGTTTTTGGAGAATAATATTTTGTGACGCCACCTGTGGTATGCGGCTATATAGGGCTACCGCTGCGGTGCAGATCCACTGGAGCCGATGGTGACGCAGCAAAGTTGGTTCAGTTCTCCACAGGCAGAGCTTAGCTCCAGGGCAGTGTAGATGGTGATTTTATGAGGTAGATGTTGTCGGTGCAGTGTAGTGCAGGGCAGTTGATGGCGCATCAATTATTCAAGGACACAGTGGGTCTTCAGGTTTTACTCACAGTTGTTCAAGACTCCAGGTTACAGTTACCGGTGTGTAACATCGTCCTGTGTCCTCCGGGGTAGGGGTCCAGCAAACCCTCAGGTATCTCAGGAGCACTTACACGGGACCCCGTTCTATGTACCTTTTTCGGTCGTCTCACTGCGCTGGCTCTCACCCTCCTGCCCTGCACCTCACAATCAGTGTCCCAAGCTAGTGGCCTCGGGTCTTGTCGGGCGACGTGCTCTCAGTCCCCTGGACCCTATGCGGCCACCTTTTCGGCGATGTAATTGTGGATTTTGGCTGCAACACCTTGAAAATGCTGCTGCCTCCGGTTGGCTAGCTGAGAGTGGTTGTTCTCAACTAGTTTGGGGCCGGTCCCCTTCTGCAGCCTGATCCCTCCACGTCAGCGTGAATTCGGGGTCACGGGTTGCCTCTGCACTCGCCGTGCCTCTGGGATCCCTTCTGTCTTCCTGGAACCCTCCTCACTGCTCCTCTCTTCTTTCCTCTCTCTCTCTCTCCTCCTTGCTCTCCTGAGCAGAGCTCCTCCTGAGCTCTCACAGACTCCTCTCCACTCAACTCTTTCTCCTGACTCCAAGTCTGTGCTCTACTGAACTTCTTCCTCCATCCACACAAACTACATGGTTCCCCCTCTCTTGGTTCCCCCCCTTCCAGCCAGGGACAGGGCTCCGCAGTGAACAAGTGCATATTGCACCGCCTGCTGGTCTGGCGTGGTGTAGTGTTGGATGTAGATGTGTGGGTCCTGGGTAGTACTCCATCCTTACCTAAGAGTGGGGTACCACACCTCTGGGTGAGATGCAGTACCTCTGTGGCAACTGGACCTGCAGGGACGCCACATTAATCAGAACTCTTTCATTTTTACATAAGCATCACTATATGACATCTGGCTTTTTTGGTGTCTTTAAGGCCGAGTTCACACAGAGAGTAAATACTCATTATTGCATTTTCGCTGCCTTTTTTATGAATTTTCTCCCTTATTTGATGTGTTTTTGGTGCAGATGTTGAAGCTGTATTTTAAATGTGTTTTTATAACACAGGAAAGCTTTGATTCTGCACGTATTTGGCTGAGTGCAGGCGCCGGGCAGCATAATAACGCTGTTATCCTGCAGATTAACCCCATATGTGCAGGCTAATAGCGTTATTTCTGGTGACGGTTTCCCTTTAAGCTGTGTATCTAATCCTATCATGTGTAGTTCAATCAAATAATACAGTCTGCTGAGCTGTGTATCTCATCCTATCATGTGTAGTCCTATCAAATAATGGAGACTGCGTTCCCCTTCATCTGGTATTAACCAGAATGCCCTGGGCACATTGCCATTAGGGTGGAAAAGCTCCTTGAAAATAATAAAAAAATATGAAAAAGATGACAGCACCGGGGTCTTTGAAAAATTGATACAATGTGGATTTGTTACCACCACAAAGTGCCCATATACAGATATAAATATAGGTCAAGACTACATTGATTATAGTATTTATTAGGAAAAAAGTGAACGAAGAATGAATTAATAAAGATCACAAAAAAATTATCAAACATGATTCATAATAAGGGCTGGTTCGACAGGTAGGCAGGGTAGGCACTAGCCTAGGGCGCTACCCCTTGTCTCCCCGAGGGGGCTCAGTTTAAAAAAAAAAATGACATTGTTTCGGCCCCTTCCTCCAGTCACAGGCATTCAGTGAGTCACTAACACCGCTCACCGCCTGTCGCTCCCTCTCTGCACTGAATTGTATTTGCCTCTTTAAGACAATCTGAGCGCTGCCCAGGACAGGAGCAAAAGAGCTGTAATCAGCTCCCTCCCCTGCCGGTAACTCCAACAAGACGCAGGCTACTTCCGGTGTGTTCTCTGTTACAGGATGGCGCCACACAGGAATACGGCACTAGAAACGCCATCAGTTTTGTTACAAGTTGCATCTGTCACATGACCTTAATTGAAACCCACGGCCCCCATTATACTAACAGCTATATTAGTTTCCATCACTATCCTTGGGTAGGACATTTAAAATATAGAATATCAGGGATGAATAACGCTATTTGTCCCTTGTAATGTGTAATTGGTCCACAAACAATGAACGATTCTATATAGAACTTTGACATTGCGCTCCCTTTTAAGCCTCATCCCTAAAGTACGCCACATTTTTTTTACTTGTGCTGGTATTTTTTTGGTGAGAAAAGTAATAATTTGAGTGGAAGTGGTCGTCAGAGATTATTATCGGACTGATCGGAGGGAGGAGGTGCAGTATTAGGGGTCCTGTTACCTCAGTTTCTTGCCTATTCCTTTGGTGGGGGTCACCATAAGCTTCATTTGCCTAAGGCACCAAAATACCTTGTCCTTATCATGATATTAATAAAAATAACAAAAAGCAGGTCTGTATATGAGAAGAATTTAACCAAACGCACAAAAGACACTTAGATGTTTTATATATACATATATATATATTTGTGCAATAAAGTTGTTACAAATTTGCAATGATGATAAAAGAAAGTGTGTAGATACAGTGACTTTCTATAGAAAGGAGCAGATGATTCTGCTCCTCAGGCCTCGGCTTACACTTTTGCCGCTTTTGGACATCCAGGTCTGGATCACACATGAGAGAGGAGAAGAGCAGGAATGTGTGACTTGTGATCTGTATAGTTGGAGTTTTCCTGGATTCCTTCAGCATCGCGATTAGCCATATGACCTTCTGTCTGACCATGGTCAGGAAGGTGAAGGAGCAGCCGCTTCCTTCTGTCTGACCATGGCCTGGTAGAGGAAGGAGCAGCCGCTTCCTTCTGTCTGTACATGGCCAAGTAGGAGAAGGAGCAGCCGCTTCCTTGTGTCTGTACATGGCCAAGTAGGAGAAGGAGCAGCCGCTTCCTTCTTTATGTCCATATCTTGTAGTCGTCTCCTTACCACCACATTGTAGATGAGTCGTCCAGATGGTAACATAGCAAGTATGGCTGAAAGAAGTCCTTCAATTTCAGCCTTTAATTACTTGCTATGTTGATCCAGAGGAAGGCGAAAAATAACCCTGAGGACTCGTTGCTGGATCATCCTCATATCAAGGGAAAAAAATTCCTTCCTGACCCCAAATATGGCGATCAGAATAAATCCCTGGATGTTTGGTGCTCAAATCTACTTGGATGTTATGTGGTGGAAGCTTGGTAGGTTTGTCACAGTCCGGTAAATAAGAAAGTCCAGTGTAATTGTCTCATCCGATTAATGTAAATCTTCATTCCTGGATGTTGCTGGAATGGGGCTGATTTTTATCAGCCTAATACTCCTGCTGTAAGAAGAGAAATATACACGTCTGAGAATCAGCCCCTCACATACAGTATATACAGTACTAGGGGGATATAGCGATAAGGTGTATAGTGGGTAAGTGTGTTACTGGGTAGTGATAACACTATGGATGTCTGTATGTGTTGTACTTACATAGCAATATGGGAATGGTGGGTCGGCTCTGCCGGACTCCACATCGCTCCAGTCTATAGAATAGAAAAACGGATGCGATCTGATGGATGATGTAATGGCAGATCGGGCAGATGGAGATTTGCAGAGAAGCTAGAAAATGATAGAGACCATTAGTCATTATATTATGTATTATTACTGACAAGTTTTTACACAATGTCTATGGACTATTCCCATCTTATCTTCTATCTCATTTAGTAATCCCCCCATCATACTTATCCATCTGATCTTACTCACCCCTTTTATGATGTCCATGGTATGACAGCAGATCCCAGGTGGAAAATAAGGGATGTCATCACGCAGAGACTGGTGGTATTCATCCATTGTGCCTTTGCAATAGAATGGCTGGTCACCTACACTCATTATATATAAGATGACGCCGAAGGAAAAGGAGTCTGCCAGATGGTTGTAGCCTTTACTGTCCATTATCTGTGGAAACATGAGATTGGAGAGGAGCTTAATATACCGGGAAGGGGATTTACACACAGAGACTATGAGGACCGGTCTGTGATTAGATATCAGCAGGATACATTGGGATCAGATTATCCCTCAATCCTACTATTGGCATCAATCACACAGAGATGTTCCTTACCTCGGGCGCTATGTAACCCTTAGTGCCAACCTTGTTCTTCACTATGCCATCCTC
Organism: Phyllobates terribilis; assembly: GCF_046119375.1. NCBI lineage: Eukaryota > Metazoa > Chordata > Amphibia > Anura > Dendrobatidae > Phyllobates > Phyllobates terribilis. The sequence goes on from NW_027363232.1 coordinate 1,127,578, forward strand.
AAATACATTCATGGCTGCTAAGCCAAAGTCGGAGATTTTGATGTGTCCGGTGTCTTGGAGGAGGATATTATCTGGCTTCAGGTCACTGCAGGGAGAAGGAGCAGACACTGATTGTGAGGACAATTCATGGAAAGAACTTTCTACAATAGATATGTAAGGAGACAACAGAGAGTCACAGGTGACAGATTTATGAAGGTGAAATGATTACCGATGTATGATGCCACGTTCATGCAGGAACTGGAGTCCGCACACCATCTCTGCCGCAAAGAGTCTGTGGAGTAGAAAGGATGGATCAGTGGTTACATGCACAATCATACAGAGAACATGAGGAGATCACACACGTGTCCTTTTCATGTCATTATTTTCTCCTGTTGTCGTTGTCCATTGCTCTAGGACTACAGTGCGAGGGCAACGGATTATTAATATTCAGTATAAGACATTTACCTTGTTGTCCTTGTGTTAAACAGCATTGAATCTGCCATGTGGTCAAACAGGTCTCCTCCGGCCATATAGTCCATGGCTGTCACATACTCCAATGGTGATTCCATAAACGCCCGCATAGTCATTAGGTAGGGGCATCCGGCAGCCATTCTCAGGACTTCTAGCTCTGTAGAGAATATGTCCTCTCTACAATAACTTCTGTCCATGATTTTAATGGCCTGAAGTCCTTCATTGACCAGATCTAATGCCAAGATGACCTGGAGAAAAATCACAACAGATCAGACCAAACTCCCATCTATTAGTGTGTAGTAGTTCTCTAGTTTATCTCATATATCATTACATATGAGCATCCTGTAATGAATATGTACAACCCTCCTGTGCATCTGGTGCAGGATACATTGATGAACATGGTGGAGGATAAATTCACACTTACATTTCCGAAGCCTCCCTTTCCAAGAACTTTCTGGAAGTCAAGGCTGTCAAAGTCAATAGTATTATTAGTGTTGACCACTTCTCTCAGGGGTGAAATACAGATTCTAGCATCACCGTGGTCTTCTGCTGGCATGTCTGCTATGTCAGGGGGTATCATAAGGCCTCCATCTGCTGAGAAAATACAAGATTTATTAAACCCTTTGCGAACACATAATGGAAATGTTTGTCATGTTGTGCATAAAATGTATGAAGCGGGCTCATTAGCTGAGCATGCACCATATCAGGCAGATGCTGGCTGTATTACATAGCTGCCACTTGCCTATAACTGCAGCGACTGGAGCACACTCCAATTACTGTAGTTTAACCATTTCAATGCTGACAGTGATATTTAAATGAAGCTATTGCCGATTTGAGTGCACCAGCACCTATTAACCCCCCAGGACACTATTGCAGGGGGTCAATTGTTTAAAATGACTACCTGGGCCTACTGCTGAAAGCCCCAGTCTGTCACTTTTGGCCTAGTGTTAAGACCAGCCTGGCTTAATTTCATACGAGAATGTCAATTTATCTATATACAGTTCTACCACAGTATATAGTACAAGCGATCAGAAAATCACAGGTTTAAGTCCCCCAAGGAAACTAAAAAGTGAAGTAAATAAAAAAAAATAGTTTAAAAAAGAGGGAAAATGTAAAAAATATTTGAATCACCAAATTGACATAATTATAATCATATTTATAAGCACATCTTGTATCCGCATAAGTCCGATTTTGCAAAAATATAAAATTAAATATTGCAAACAGTGAACACTAACATGATAAAAAAATGAAACATTAGAATTGCATTTTTGGGGGGCGCTGTATCCACCTAAAAAATTGCAATAAAAAGATATCACAATGTCCTGTCTACCCAGGAAAGGTATCAATAAAAGCTACAGTTCACCACGCAAAAAATCATCAAGCCCTCACACATCTCCATCCAGCGATCACAATCACACAGTTCCAATGTCTCAGAACATGGCCACACAAAGCATTTGTTTAAATAAAATTCTTAAGTATTTTTTAGAAACCCCTATGCAAGTTCAGCAGTATCATAGCTGTAACTGACATGGAGAATCATTTTGTCAGGTCATTTTTACCACTCAATGAACATGTAGAAAAAAACAATGTTGGAATCACTTTTTTTCCACAATTTTACCACAGATTAAATCTTTTTCCCCGTGCTCCAGAACATTGAATGGTAAAATAAATAATGTTCAAAACTACAGCTCGGCCACTAAAAAAACAAGTCCACATACAGCTACATTGGGAGACAAATTAATAAATAAATAGTTATGGGTTTTCAAAGGAGGGAGAGAAAAAAAAAGGTTGCCTGGTCAATAAGGGGTTAACAAATGTAGCTCCAGAGAAAATGTTATAATTTTAAATGGCATTATGTAAATGAGCAGGAAATGTCTAATATTTGGGCTCTCATTTATCAAAACTGTCCAATAGCAAAACTGTCCCTGTTGTCCATAGCAATGAATCACAACATAGATTCCATCTCTTAACATTCTATGGAACAATGAAAGCTGCATTGTGATTGGTTGCTATGGGCAACAAGGACAGTTTTTCTGCACTTTTGATAATTGATGCCAGTACATAATATTAGGAGTATAATCCTCCTCACCCCCAGTCTTATTACACTGAGCAGATCCATCTTACCTGGTCCATCTGTATCCAGTGATGTGTTTGGTGGAGAAACACTCAGCTGTTTGTTCTCTGGGATGGAGATGTTTTCAGCTGATGACCTCGACCTCCGCAATGCACCATTCCCATTTATAATGGGTTTAGCGTAGATGAGACGTCTTCTACATTGGACAACCCAGTCTCTGCTGTTCCTGATCCTCTTCTGGGCTGCCGCTCTTTGTAGTTTCGGTGCCTCCAGACTTTCAGATCTGGAGGATGTCACTTGTCTTGGTGTCTCTTGGAGAACCTCTTCCAGCTCTAACTCTGCGCTGATGTTTCTCCTCTTATTGAGGATGGCTTCTTTGTTCCTCCTCCGTATTTCAGGGACCAGATCTCCGAGTTTTTTCAAGGCGATAAGTATGGCCCTCTGAAGCTCAGCGGAGGCTGCAGAGTGAGACTCCATGAGGGTCTCCATTTTCCTTCTCTCTGTAAGGATCTCATGTCTTTTGGTCTTTCTCATTTTGTCCAGAGTTTGACGTTTGGACGCCATTTCTGAGGCGTCAGTGTCCACGTCCGGTAGTATAAAGCCTTTTCGCCCAATAGCGAACAATGGTACCTGCTCTTCATTTAATCCTCTCCTCTCACTGAGAACCCGATCTCTATGGGCTCTTCTTCTCTCTTTATCCATTTTATAATCAATTTTTGCTTCGTTCGTGACGAAAAACAAAAGGGGCTGCCTCACCCTTGGGAGTCTGTAAGGCAGTGATTTCCCTTAGGCCGGAACACTGGGATATAGAATGCGGTGATGTCATCACATCACTTGTGACATCATTTTCATTCTGATCTCACCTCACAATGAGATAGATGGATAGATAGATAGATAGATAGATAGATAGATAGATAGATAGATAGATAGATAAGAAATAAGATAAAAAACAGCACAAGCAAAAAGTTTAGGTGAAAAGCCCCCTTGTTACATACCAGTCCTCTTATATAATCCAAAAATATGGAGGCAGCACACAGATGAAGTAGAAAAATTTATATTATGTAATAGCCCATGTAGCTTCAGAAAGGTGCACAATACTGGACCGAAACGTCGCCACATGGGCTATTAAATAATAAAAAAAAAAATTGTCTTCAACTGTGTGCTGCCTCCATATTTTTGGATTAGATAGGTAGATAGATATCAAATTTGGAGGATGCTGAACCAAACTTTTGCTTATAAATAAATAAATATATATATATATGCACTGTGTGCTCAATTTGCATTTTTGATTATTCATTTTAATATTGAACAACTCCAGTGCAGTCGGTCAATTTAAAATGTTAATAAACCTGAACCCTGAATATTTAGGAAAATAAAAGTGAGGTTTTGTCTTTCTTATGAGAATATCTATGTGTGCAGAATTATTATTGTTTTTTTTAAACTCGTTTCTTGAAGAATTCTTTATAATAAATGTTACAAACATACAGCAATAAGATAGAAATCCGAATCCTGTTATAAACATCAGTAAATATCCATTTTAAAACAATGTTGCAGGTATTGTATCACACGTTTAACAATAGGTAACTGCAATACAGTAAAATATTTAATATATATAATCGTCTTATCCTGTCTCTCTGTCCAGGAAATCCCGCGTCGCTGATTGGGCCAATCAGCGACGCGGGATTTCAGAAAAAGATGGCGGCCGTTAGCGGCTCATCTGCCGGACGGAAGTCAGCGGCGATGCAGCCGGGAGATGAGCGGCGCTAGCTGCTCATCTCCCCGCTGCTGGCAGCACAAGTACCCCGACGGGCGGCGCCGCTGACCTCCATGCGGCTACTGTCGGGAGATCAGCGGCTTGGGCCGCTGATCTCCCGACGGCAAGTGTGAAGGGAGGGACGGCGACGCTGCCCGGTCCTCAGTAATACGGTTCGCTGATTTAAACACCGCTCTGCTGATTGGTCGCGGCCGCTACCAATCAGCGAGATTGGCGCCAAATTTAAACAACGCTCTGCTGATTGGTCGCGGCCGCCAGCAGCGAACAATCAGGGAGATTGGCGCCAAATTTAAACACCGCTCTGCTGATTGGTCGCAGTCGCCACCAATCAGCATTATTGGCGCCAAATCTAAACCCCGCTCTGCTGATTGGTCGCGACCGCTGGCCGCGACCAGTCAGCGATATTGGCGCCAAATTTAAACACCGTTTTGCTGATTGGTCTCGGTCGCGACTAATCAGCGATTTTAGCGCCAAATTTAAACAAGCTCTCCGGTCCTCACTAACACAGTTCGCTGAATGGTCGCGGCCGCCACCCGCAACCAATCACCGATATTGCCGCCAAATTTAAACACCGTTTTGCTGATTGGTCGCGGTTGCCGGCCGCAACCAATCAGCGATTTTGGCGCCAAATTTAAACAACGCTCTGCTGAATGCACCCGGTCGGCCGCGTACATATTGTAGAATACCCGATGCGTTAGAATCGGGCCACCATCTAGTATTAATATATAGGACATTGAAGTATCGGAATTATGTGAATATTACAGAGATCAAAGTATTTATTATTCAAGACAGGAGGACAGTCTTCTTGATCCATTTTATATCAGGAATCTCATCATCCCATGTATTTAGGAACCTGGAGCACATCGGGCTGCTACATATTTTTTAATTTCTTTGATTATTATTATTTATTCTTTCTGAATAACCTATTATTTTTTATTCCTTATGGTTCATTTTTCATTATTTTTCTTTATTTTTCATCTTTTATCTTTATTTTTCCCCTTTTTTATCTTTATTTTTTTATTTTATTTTATTTTTTATTAATTTTATTTTTTCCTTTATTTTTTTTCATTTTCATTTTTATTTTATTTTTCTTTCCTCTTATTCAGTCTTTTCCTATGTTTTTTTCCCTTCCTCTACACTTTTTATCTGCTCCTAGCATGGTTTCATTTTCCACCTCTTTCTCTCTTCTGTTTTTTTATGACAATAAAACTACCCCTCCTGCTTTCCCACCCATTCCTCATGTTCTGCTCCATCCGTTAGTGGCCTGACATACAGTACAGACCAAAAGTTTGGACACACCTTCTCATTTAAAGATTTTTCTGTATTTTCATGACTATGAAAATTGTACATTCACACTGAAGGCATCAAAACTTTGAATTAACACATGTGGAATTATATACTTAACAAAAAAATGTGAAACAACTGAAAATATGTCTTATATTCTAGGTTCTTCAAAGTAGCCACCTTTTGCTTTGATGACTGCTTTGCACACTCTTGGCATTCTCTTGATGAGCTTCAAGAGGTAGTCACCGGAAATGGTTTTCACTTCACAGGTGTGCCCTGTCAGGTTTAATAAGTGGGATTTCTTGCCTTTTAAATGGCGTTGGTACCATCAGTTGTGTTGTGCAGAAGTCTGGTGGATACACAGCTGATAGTCCTACTGAATAGACTGTTAGAATTTGTATTATGGCAAGAAAAAAGCAGCTAAGCAAAGAAAAACGAGTGGCCATCATTGCTTTAAGAAATGAAGGTCAGTCAGTGCGAAAAATTGGGAAAACTTTGAAAGTGTCCCCAAGTGCAGTTGCAAAAACCATCAAACGCTACAAAGAAACTGGCTCACATGAGGACCGCCCCAGGAAAGGAAGACCAAGAGTCACCTCTGCTTCTGAGGATAAGTTTATCCGAGTCACCAGCCTCAGAAATCGCAGGTTAACAGCAGCTCAGATTAGAGACCAGGTCAATGCCACACAGAGTTCTAGCAGCAGACACATCTCTTCAACAACTGTTAAGAGGAGACTTTGTGCAGCAGGCCTTCATGGTAAAATAGCTGCTAGGAAACCACTGCTAAGGACAGGCAACAAGCAGAAGAGACTTGTTTGGGCTAAAGAACACAAGGAACGGACATTAGACCAGTGGAAATCTGTGCTTTGGTCTGATGAGTCCAAATTTGAGATCTTTGGTTCCAACCACCGTGTCTTTGTGCGACGCAGAAAAGGTGAACGGATGGACTCTACATGCCTGGTTCCCACCGTGAAGCATGGAGGAGGAGGTGTGATGGTGTGGGGGTGCTTTGCTGGTGACACTGTTGGGGATTTATTCAAAATTGAAGGCATACTGAACCAGCATGGATACCACAGCATCTTGCAGCGGCATGCTATTCTATCCGGTTTGCGCTTAGTTGGACAATCATTTATTTTTCAACAGGACAATGACCCCAAACACACCTCCAGGCTGTGTAAGGGCTATTTGACCAAGAAGGAGAGTGAAGGGGTGCTACGCCAGATGACCTGGCCTCCACAGTCACCAGACCTGAACCCAATCGAGATGGTTTGGGGTGAGCTGGACCGCAGAGTGAAGGCAAAAGGGCCAACAAGTGCTAAGCATCTCTGGGAACTCCTTCAAGATTGTTCTAAGACCATTTCCGGTGACTACCTCTTGAAGCTCATCAAGAGAATGCCAAGAATGTGCAAAGCAGTCATCAAAGCAAAAGGTGGCTACTTTGAAGAACCTAGAATATAAGACATATTTTCAGTGGTTTCACACTGTTTTGTTAAGTATATAATTCCACATGTGTTAATTCATAGTTTTGATGCCTTCAGTGTGAATGTAAAATTTTCATAGTCATGAAAATACAGAAAAATCTTTCAATGAGAAGGTGTGTCCAAACTTTTGGTCTGTACTGTATATGATAAGGTTCCGCTTTGTATCTTATTTTACAGTTTGGGATAAATTAGTTCTAGATCAGGACTCTCCAGTGGACTTTGGACTTGGGGCTTCTTTGTGACCACCATTCAATCCCCCCACCTTCTATGTACCATCTGTTTCATTTTTTATAGTCCCATGTTAAGTATTGCTTATTTCTATTTTGCGTTGTACCCTGCATATTTATTTCCCCATAGAGACATAGTATCTTCTACACTATATATATTTTGGAGTTAGGGACCTGCCTACCTCCAACCCTGGTCTTCATGTATATTGTTTGGTGGCTCTTACAAACTGCAATACATATATATTTTTCACCATTGCTCATAGACTTGGTGTCTGTATCTGCCAGATCTTGTGGTCCTCACTTAAGCATTACGTCATATCTATCTTTATAGTTTCATGTTCTGTATTATATTTCTCATGTTAAGTCTTTTGTTTTTTTATTTGTTGTGTGGCGCCCCTGAGGGTTCAGTCGCCACAGGGGTACTGCACGTCAGATAGAGATGTGGTATCTCCTCTCCCAGGTAAGGATGGAGCATCACTCAGAACCCCACTTCGCACTCAACACTACACCACTCCTGTCCTGTAGGGGGCCTAAATGGACCAGGGTGCTGCCCTGGCCCGGGATAGAGGAGATGGGGGGTAACCAAAGATAGGGGGAACCAAGTAGTGGGTGAGGGTGGAGGAAACACTTACAGGAAGCACTTATAGAACCATATATAATAAATGGCCATCTTTAGTTCAAGGTCTTTTGATTGTGGTCTTCTGTCAGGGTCCAGCAAGAGTCTGCAGCTGGCTGAAGATTCACGGTCCTCGTTCTCTGGCCTTGAGACGAGGAGCGGGTCAGGGTTAACCAGTTTCTCTGCCCGGTCAGGGTCCTGTTCTAAGAAGGCCTTGGAGGGGAGCAGAGGAGATAGGCTCCACAGGCAAAAGGATCCCAGGGGAATACGGACGGAGCGGAGTCGCCACCTGTATTCTTCACTCTGGCTTAGCCAGAGGGATTCCTTCTGCAAGAGGGGTGACCGGCTCCCGATATCTGACTGTGTACTTCACGTCACTGTTGGAAAAGCCCGGCGGCTTAGTGGATCCCAGGGAGGAACACAAGCGGGAGGAGAGAAAAAGGAGAGGAACACACCAGAGGGGTCTTGACAGGTGCCCTTGATCTACCTGGGAAGTGCTGAACCCCCTACCCGGTGGCCGCAGTACGCCGTGTGTAGCAGAGAGAAGCTTTGCGGCTGAAAGTACATCTAAAGTGAGTAAAGACCAGGATGACTTCATCCACCGCCTCCGCTTGTTTATTCCTGCGCGGCACTGCACCCACCATACCTCCACACAGATCGTTCATTGATCACTGCCCTGAGGCCTACTCCGCCTGTGGGGAGTAGTACCAAACCGAGCTGCCATAACATCAGCCTCAGAGGACTGTTGCAGCGCTCGTGGCCTTCACCAGAAACCACAGGTGGCGAAGTCAAACAACCACTCATCCAATTGCCCATATTTTTCATGTGACAGCCCTGGGCACGGAACGGGCCAAGGCCACGACTGCATCCCCGCGACATCTGCAAGGCCCGGCTCCGAGTATCCCCTATAGCCCAGGGAGGGCGATTCAGTTGCCTCTACAGTATATGTTTGACAAAGGTCTTTGATGATGGAAACGTTACATGTAATACACACTGTCCATATGGACCACTGCAATAAAAGATTCACGTTTTTCACTCTACTCACCTCAGAGTGACGGATTCTTTCTACTATTTGATTGATACGGATTGGGATCCTATCCGGGGACCTACAATTACCAGGAGTGCTGTATTTTATTGCTACTACTTAATAACATCACTGTTTTATCTGCGGCAGATCTAGTGGTTCTCTGAATGCTGAGCTCTGTATATCACCGCCCACACCACTGATTGGCAGCTTCCTGTGTACACTGTGCATAGGCAGAAAGCTGCCAATCAGTGGTGGGGGCTATGTTGGATTACCTGGCAACAGGTTTACTAGTCATCTAATGATAATTTCCTGCTGATACTATTGTAAAAAACTGGCAAGTCCTTCGGTCGACAAAATGGACCAAGGAAATAGAGGTAGAAACCACTGTAGCACATTCTATTATTATTATGATGATGATTCAAACGTGAATAACTGCATTTATAATTCTGCTGGTAAGTTTTGGAAACAATCAGAAAGCTGGATGGATTGATGGCTCCCAATCAGAAGAGCTCTTGTAACGCAGAAAGGTATTTTGTTATTCCTATATCAGATGAATGTACAGAGGCTGATGACATCTCATTAATGCAAATGATCAGAGTAAGCTCCGCACAGACACTGAAGTGGCAGGGAATGCTGGGGGATTTCAGCTTTACAGAAAGACTTCAGCTTTATCTACTGTCATGTAAAGCCCTTTCCTCATTAGCCTGAACACATGAGTGAACAGAGTCACAGCCTCCAGTATCCCTGAGTGCAATTTTTCTAGTCTGATTTTCTAGTCTGTTTTGCTTCAATTTCCTATAAAATGAAGGTCCTCTATGATCCTAACCCTATAAAAACAACCCCAATAAGGTCAAAGGATTAGACCACATCCATTTTGTTGGGATATCCCAGAGTGAATACTCATTGTTGGTCTGATGTATTGACCAAGCTCTCAATATGGCTAATTTATCCTTCACCCCTGGTGAGCGGGTTCTTCAGACCTGGGTGGTGCCAATGTGATTTGGAGATCTACGCAGGGTGATGTGGATCCAAGGAGGCGTTTCAACCTATGGGTTTATCCTCTGCTTAGCCAACAGGTCTCTAAAGGCCACTTCTTACTGGCTGTATGGGGAGCTACAGCGCAACCCTGACAGATTGTTCTCATTTTGCCGCATGCACCTTGTAACCATTGATCGCCTGTTGGAGGAGCTTCATCCTGGCCTTTAGTTCCTAAACACAACAATTAGGCGTTGTATTTCGGTAGAGGAACATCTTTTTATCGCCCTCAGGTAAGTTTAAACTGTGCCATTTGATTTGATTCTAGTGGTGCTTAATTTATAAGGAGGTGCTGCCGCCCTTCCTTTGCGGAGTGCTATGGCTCCTCACAAGCTTGCCTCTGTCTTTTGGTAAAACGTTCCTGTAAGCAAACCAAGAGATTTGTGCACAATCAGCTCTGCTAGGCCACATAAATGGAGCCAGTATGGTGGGCCTTCATCTCATTTTATATATGATGGGTTCTGGCGTCCATGTCACTTGTAGATACATAAATGTGTTTTTTACATTTTAATAGCTTGTGCAAATACAGAATGATTTGACTCACATTATGAGATGTCCTTCCCCTCCTATTAATTATATACTGTGGTTACCAGGCTCCATATAATTGCCATCAGTCCACATAACAATTGTTCCACTAAACCACCCAAAAAGCAATATAATGTTCAAGCACCTTGTGATTTATAGTTGATGCCAGTGTGGCCCTAAACAGTGGTGTGATTGGAGGCAGTTGGGCCCCGGTGCAAGATTTGGATGGCCCACCATCCTGATTTTTAATATAGGTGTATATATATATACAGTATATACTGTACATATATATACAGTATAGTGAAAAGGCAACGTTTCGTTCCAAGTGTGGAACTTTCTCAAGCAGTGCAATGGTATATATTGATATATTAAATAGGTGCAGCAATGATATCAATAAATAAACATTCCAGCACATCATAAAAATTACATATATAAAGTGCTTACATAAGATCCTTCCATTTTTGTCCCAATTCCACAAAATGCTTTCACATAGGTACATCTAATTTCTTTTTCCTAATTGTATATCGATGGTGGTTTATTCTAGTTTTAAAATCCCAAGTTGTTTTCCCCACATATAACAGTTTACATGGGCATTGTAAAACATAGATAACATATTCAGTATCACATGCCATATAGAACTTAGTATTAAATATTGTTTGAGACATGGGATTGTTGGAAATTCTCACCCTTTAACATATACATGTTACACGCACGCCTCTAGGTTCAGGTAGGGGCGAAACAGGTTACATCCTGGGGGAACAGTTACTCAGGGAGACCATAGACCATGTGCTGCAGCTTCTCTCAGGCACACAGGGGTATTGACCCTCAGGCACAAACACGTAGGTTGTTTCACTTGGTGACCAGACACACTTGACAAGAGTCCTTATAAACGGTAGAACAGTAGCTTTTAATAAGAAACCGCACAGCCAGTGCAAGTTAAGTCTTATAAGCAACAGACTCCAGTAACAAACAATACAGTTTCCTTAGCAGCACAGCAGTGCACAGTCTTCCCAGTAGTACAGAACAGCACAGTTCTAATGCAAAGGCACATTAATGAACACAGCATTCTTTACAGCAGAGGGAGATGGAGGAGGGGGGATGGGTTTGCTGAGGGAGATGATCCCTGTGACACCATTTCTTACAGTCCTTATCTGTCTGCCTGACAATACTCTGCACTGTTAGTTCAGGAACTCTTCCTGACCTGTGCTTAGCTTCACTCCTGACTTGAATCCTTTTCACTTGCAGTGGTGCTTCTGTGAGATACAGAACACACACACCACCTTTCTCTTTGGCTCCAGCCAGACAGTACACAACTTCCCCACAATCCCCCTGGGGCTCTGCTAAAACACTCCCCTTCTCCTGTGACTGTGTTAAACCCTCTAGTTGCTGGATGCTTCTGGAGCACAACACTTCCTGTCTCATGTACCTGTGTTACTTCTAATAGTTGTTGAATGCTTTTAAAGCAACAGCCCTACTTCTGCATGCCACACATTTCCCTCCTTTTTGAATGTCGTCCTCGACATTCGTCTTAATTGATCAATCTAACCAATTCTGAGACAGTGGTGAAAGTTGAATAACTTTATATGCAAATTGGCATTGTGAAATTAGTATAACGTTCATAAACATTGATAACAACTTAATCTTATAACCTTTTTCTTGTAGGATGCCTATAAGAAATAAACAATTAACACAATTAAAACACTCAGCATCTCTTCAGCTGGAGCTTTTCGTACGTCTTCAACCAGCTCTCTCTCTCTATGCTTTAACAGTTCTTTGTTTCTACAAAGTCTTTTAAGGAAAATCAAAGCATGAAAACAAGTCTTTCCACCAGGCAACATCTTCAATACTGCCTCACGTTGGTGAATACCACTCAAGTGGGCTTACCTAGTCCACAGGCAGAGATACCTGTTTCCAGTCGACAGTCCTTGACACTTGACTCGGTTCAGCAAGTGTCTCATACGTCAGCATCATGGGCTTCCTCACTTCTCGCGTCGACATCCTCCTGGTGGGTTGTTCCTCAGAGACCACGGGTTCTTCGGTCACAGAAGTTTCTTCCGCCGCACTCATTTCCCGTGCATCCTCATGGAGCTGCCTCTGTAAGTTCCTGTACTTCTCCTGAGTCGCTTGTTTCCGCACAGTCTGGTAATTTTGCTCCTCCTGAGTCTCTATCGGTCTCTTCAGGAGCCAGTGTGCGATCATCAGATCTGAATTGGACTTCATCTATACTCTTTGGTACGAACTCTGGAGCCTCAGGGTTTAGTTAACTCTCCTGAGGATGGTACAGCCCTCTCCTTGCTGGTCCGAGAGATACAATGGTGTGTTCTTCTCCATCGGAACTTTCAAGGTCACTATTCACCTCCGGAGCTTCAGTCTGTGGCGGTCTTTTAGTCAATCTCGGACGATGTCAGTCTACTTCTGGGAAGTCTTGTTGTGGTGGGAGATAGTCACAGGGTAGTAGTAAATTCCGATGGACTATTCTGGTTTTCTTGTCTCCCATTTCCAATCGGATTTCATACACTGGGCTGTCATCAGCTTTTCTTCTTACGACCACATACACCTCGTCTTCCCAGTACGAACGTTTTCCTGGACCGCCTTTCTCACGTACTTTCTTGACTAGCACCTGGCTTCCTGGTGCCAATTCTGCTCCATAACATTTTCGATCATAGTACTCATTACTCTTGCTCAGTCCTTGCGTAACTACTTTGGGCGCTATATTGTATGCCCCTGCCATCCGTTCCTTCCATTTCCGAACGTACTCCTGATACAATCTGTAAGTCTCTGACACCGGAGTATGGAACATGATGTCGATTGGCAGTCTTGGCGACCGTCCATACAATAGGAAAAAGGGTGAGCAACCCGTTGGACTTTGCACAGTTATAGGCATGTACCACTTTTGACAGAGAACTCTTCCAGTCTTTCTTCTCATCAGCAGTTAAAGTGCGCAACATTGACAATAATGTTTGGTTAAAACATTCCACTTGTCCATTACCTTCTGAGTGATAGGGCGTTTTGTGGGATCTCTGAATTCTACAGTACTTTCCGAGCTTGGCAAAGAGCTGGTTCTCAAATTCTCTTTCTTGGCCGTGGCGTAACCTTGTAGTGAACCCAAACCTCACAGCAAAATCATTGAAGATCTTCTCTGCCGCTGTTCGACCCGATGTATTGGTGGTGGCATATGCTTGAGCAAATCGTGTAAAATGGTCCATCACCACCAAGATGTATTAGTAACCACCCTTGCACGTCTCGAGATGTAGAAAGTCTATTGAGACCATCTCAAATGGATATGTAGTTTGGATGTTTCCCATAGGTGCCCGGGTTGATGTGTTGATGTGTTTCAGACACGCACACTCCCTGGTCACGTACCTCTCAATACCTCTCTGTATGTACGGCCAGAAGAAACGTTCATGGATCAAGTTGGTTGTCCTTTCCACTCCCAGGTGTCCCATGTTTTCATGGAGTGCTTTGAAGACCAACCTATGGAATACTCTGGGTAGTACCAACTGCCGTTTTTGTCCTCCTTTACGATACAGGATACCGTCTTCAGTGAGGTAGAGCTTCATCCACTCTTTAATTAAAACAGATACTGCTGATGACTCATTGGCTCTCTCTCGTTTACTTGGAAACCGATTTTGGTCCACATAAAGTAGTATTCTACCAATTATCTAATCTTCCCGTTGTGCTGCTGTTTTGGTAATTGTTGAATAGACCGGGGGTGATCTTGTGCTCTCGTTTTTATGGTGTTTTCCACCATCAACGGATACCATAATTGTGTGTCTTCCTCCTGATAAGCTTGTACTGCTTGGGTACTGATCTCAATTGCTTCCAGACTGACTTCCTCCGAGCATTCTTGCATGAACTCCTCAGGCTCTAGTGGCATTCTTGACAATCCGTCAGCATCCACATTGCATTTTCTTGGCCTGTACTTGATGCTGAAATTGAAGTCAGCTAGTTCAGCAACCCATTTCTGACCCGTTGCAATCAGTTTGGCTGTAGTAAGGACATAGGTCAAAGGGTTTTTGTCAGTGCATACCTCAAACTCTTTCCTCTAGTAGAACTAATCTCTAAATCGTTCTCAGATAGCCCATTTCAATGCCAGGAACTCCAATTTTCTGGAATGTAGATGGTATTTCTTCTCGACATCTGTCAACGTTCTAGAACCGTAACCGATCACTCTCATTTTTCCATCTTGATGCTGATACAGGGCAGCTCCCAGTCCAACTTGAGAAGCGTTACAATGAAGAACAAATGGTAAATTGAAATCAGGATATCCCAAGGTTTTACCAGGTAGTCTACTAGTTTTTCCAATACCTCCTGGTGGTCGGCTGTCCAGAGAATGGGCTGATGGGATGAAACAGCGTTCTTTCTTTTAAGCCATGTCCTACCCGCGTTCTTCTTTTTCTCCGTGAGTGTTGTTGTCTCTGTTATCCCCCCCAAGAGGAGGTATAGTACGGCGACAATCCTGGAGAAGTTCCGAACGTAAGTATGATAGTAGGAGAGGAATCCTAATATCTGCATCAACTCCCCGACGGTCGAGGGCTGCCTGTCTTTTAAGGTTAGTACAGGAGCGATTTCTGCTGGGTCCATGGTATATCCTTCTCTGGACACAATTTTCCCTAGAAAGCGGACTTGTCTTTTGAACAGTTCACACTTCTTTGGGGTCAACTTAACTCCATGTTGTTGATATCGTTGAAATACGGTCCTCACGTGTTCAACATGCTCCCGGAAGGTTTTGCTGTGTACCACATTGTCATCCAAGTACGGCTGGCAGATATCGTCCCTCAATCCTTCTAAACATGACTCCATGCTCATCTGAAATTATGCTGGAGCTGAACTGAGTCCAAACGGTATGCAGATCCACTCATATAATCTCCACGGTGTGATGAATGCTGTCAAAGGTCTACTGGACTCTTCGACAAACCTTTGGTGGTATGCCTTACTCTGATCGAGGACAGAGAACCAGGTGCTTCTTGATTGGCTATCCGTCATATCTTGGATCTTTGGTATCGGGTGTCGATCAGGTACTGACTTTCGGTTTAGCTCCCAGTAATCACAACAGAGTCACAACGTACCATCCTTCTTCCTAACACAGAAAATTGGAGAGGAATAAGATGACTTCGACTTTTGGACCCAACCTCTCTTGATGAGATCTTGTGAATATTCTTTCACTTCACAATGTAATGGTTTTAGCACAGACATGTCACTTCTGGTTACTGGGGTCGTGTCTTTCAAATTGATTTTCAAATGCAATGACGGGATACTGCCTATATCAGAGTCATATCAGAGTCATCTTTGGAGAACACATGACACTATTCTCTCAGCATTTGTTTTGCTACCGCTATATCTTCAGCACACAAGTGTTCCAGGGGTACTGGGGGATCCCAGGACCCCAAGGTGGGTTGCACAATTTCCTCCCCTGGGCAATATATGGGGCCATTATACTGTATGGAGCAATATATGGGGCCCATTATATACTATATGAGGCCCTTATACTGTATTGAGCAATTTATGGTGCCCAGTATATACAGTATGGAGCAAAATATGTGGCACATTATATACTATATGGGGCCATTTTACTGTGCAGCAATATATGGGACCATTATACTGTATGGAGCAATATATGGGGCCTATTATACTGTATGAAGCAATATATGGGACCATTATACTGTATGGAGCAATATATGGGGCCTATTATACTGTATGAAGCAATATATGGGACAATTATACTGTATGGAGCAATATATGGGGGCCTATTATACTGTATGAAGTAATATATGGGACCATTATACTGTATGGAGCAATATATGGGGCCTATTATATACTATATGGGGCCATTATACTGTATGGAGCAATATATGGGGCCCAGTATATACTGTATGGAGCAATATATGAGGCCCAGTATATACAGTATTGAGCAAAAAAATGGCCATTTATATATTATAAGGGGCCATTATACTGTGGAGCAATATCTGGGGCTCAGTATATACTGTATGGAGCAATATATGGGGCCCATAATATACTATATGGGGCCAATATACTGTATGGAGCAATATATGGGGTCCAGTATATACTGTATGGAGCACTATGTGGGGCCTATTATATACTATATGTGGTCCAGTATATACTGTATGGAGCAATATATGGGGCCCAGTATATACTGTATGGAGCACTATATGGGACCTATTATATACTATATGTGGTCATTATACTGTTTGGAGCACTATATGGGTCCATTATGCTGTATGGAGCAATGTATGGGGCCCATTATATACTGTATGGAGCAATATATGGGGCCCATTATATACTATATGTGGTCATTATACTGTATGGAGCAATATATGGGGCCTATTATATACTATATGTGGTCATTATACCGTATGGAACACTATATGGGGCTATTATGCTGTAAGGAGCAATATATGGGGCCCATTATATAATATATGGGGCCATTATACTGTATTTTACAATTTATGGAGCCCATTAAATACTATATGGGGCCATTATACTGTGCAGCAATATATGGGGACCAGTAAGTACTGTATGGAGCAATATATGGGGCCCAGTATATACAGTATGGAGCAATATATGGGGCCAAGTATATACTGTATGGAGGAAAATATGGGACCCAGTATATACAGTATGGAGCCAAAAATGTGTCCCTTTATATATTATAAAGGGAAATTATACTGTGCAGCAATAAATGGGGCTCAGTATATACTGTATGGAGCAATATATGGGGCCCATTACATACTATGTGGAGCAATATATGGGGCCTATTATATGCTACATGGGGCCATAATACTGTATGGAGCAATATATGTCGGCCATTATATACTATATGGGGCCATTGTACTGTATGAAGCAATATATGGGACACAGTATATACTGTATGGAGCATTATATGAGGCCCATTATATACTCTATGGGGCCATTATACTTTATGGAGCAATATATGGGGCCCATTATATACTATATGGAGATAATATACTGTATGGAACAATTTATGGGGCCCAATATATACAGTATGGAGCCAAAAATGTGTCCCTTTATATATTATAAGGGGAAATTATACTGTGCAGCAATAAATGGGACTCAGTATATACTGTATGGAGCAATATATGGGGCCCATTATATACTGTGTGGAGCAATATATGGGGCCTATTATATGCTATATGGGGCCATAATACTGTATGGAGCAATATATGTCAGCCATTATATACTATATGGGGCCATTGTACTGTATGAAGCAATATATGGGACACAGTATATACTGTATGGAGCATTATATGGGGCCCATTATATATTATATGGGGCCATTATACTGTATTTTACAATTTATGGAGCCCATTAAATACTATATGGGGCCATTATACTGTGCAGCAATATATGGGGACCAGTAAGTACTGTATGGAGCAATATATGGGGCCCAGTATATACAGTATGGAGCAATATATGAGGCCAAGTATATACTGTATGGAGCAAAATATGGGACCAGTATATACAGTATGGAGCCAAAAATGTGTCCCTTTATATATTGTAAGGGGAAATTATACTGTGTAGCAATAAATGGGGCTCAGTATATACTGTATGGAGCAATATATGGGGCCCATTATATACTGTGTGGAGCAATATATGGGGCCTATTATATGCTATATGGGGCCATAATACTGTATGGAGCAATATATGTCGGCCATTATATACTATATGGGGCCATTGTACTGTATGAAGCAATATATGGGACACAGTATATACTGCATGGAGCATTATATGAGGCCCATTATATACTCTATGGGGCCATTATACTGTATGGAGCAATACTGTATATGGGGCCCAGTATATACTATATGGAGCCATTATACTGTATGGAGCAATATATGGGGCCCATTATATACTATATGGAGATAATATACTGTATGGAACAATTTATGGGGCCCAGTATATACAGTATGGAGCCAAAAATGTGTCCCTTTATATATTATAAGGGGAAATTATACTGTGCAGCAATATATGGGGCCCAGTATATACTGTATGGAGCAATATATGGGGCCCATTATATACTGTGTGGAGCATTATATGGGGCCTATTATATGCTATATGGGGCCATAATACTGTATGGAGCAATATATGGGGCCATTATATACTATATGGGGCCATTGTACTGTATGAAGCAATATATGGGACACAGTATATACTGTATGGAGCATTATATGAGGCCCATTATATATTCTATGGGGCCATTATACTGTATGGAGCAATACTGTGTATGGGGCCCAGTATATACTATATGGAGCCATTATACTGTATGGAGCAATATATGGGGCCCATTATATACTATATGGAGATAATATACTGTATGGAACAATTTATGGGGCCCAGTATATACTGTATAGAGCAATACATGGAGCCCATTATATACTATATGGGGCAATTATATTGTATGGAACAATTTATTGGGCCCAGTATATACTGTGAGGAGCAATACATTGGGCCCATTATATACTACATGGGGCCTTTATATTGTTTGGAGCTATTTAGAGGACCCAGTATATACTGTGTGGAACAATATATAGGGCCCATTATATACTATATGGGGCCATTATACTGTATGGAGCAATATATGGGACCATTATACTGTATGGAGCAATACATGGGGCCAATTCTATACTATATGGGGCCATTATACTGTATGGAGCAATACATGGGGCCCATTATATACTATATAGGGCCCATTATATACTATATGGGGCCAATATACTGTATGGACAAGATATAGGGCCAATTATATACTGTATGGAGCAATATAAGGGGCCTATTATATACTATATGGGGCCATTATAGTGTATGGAGCAATAAATGGGGCTCAGTATATACTGTATGGAGCAATATATGGGGCCCATTATATACTGTATGGAGCAATATATGGGGCCCATTATATACTATATGTGGTCATTATACCGTATGGAACACTATATGGGGCTATTATGCTGTAAGGAGCAATATATGGGGCCCATTATATATTATATGGGGCCATTATACTGTATTTTACAATTTATGGAGCCCATTAAATACTATATGGGGCCATTATACTGTGCAGCAATATATGGGGACCAGTAAGTACTGTATGGAGCAATATATGGGGCCCAGTATATACAGTATGGAGCAAAATATGGGACCCAGTATATACAGTATGGAGCCAAAAATGTGTCCCTTTATATATTATAAGTGGAAATTATACTGTGCAGCAATAAATGGGGCTCAGTATATACTGTATGGAGCAATATATGGGGCCCATTATATACTATGTGGAGCAATATATGGGGCCTATTATATGCTATATGGGGCCATAATACTGTATGGAGCAATATATGTCGGCCATTATATACTATATGGGGCCATTGTACTGTATGAAGCAATATATGGGACACAGTATATACTGTATGGAGCATTATATGAGGCCCATTATATACTCTATGGGGCCATTATACTATAAAGAGCAATATATGGGGCCCATTATATACTATATGGAGATAATATACTGTATGGAACAATTTATGGGGCCCAATATATACAGTATGGAGGCAAAAATGTGTCCCTTTATATATTATAAGGGGAAATTATACTGTGCAGCAATAAATGGGGCTCAGTATATTCTGTATGGAGCAATATATGGGGCCCATTATATACTGTGTGGAGCAATATATGGGGCCTATTATATGCTATATGGGGCCATAATACTGTATGGAGCAATATATGTCGGCCATTATATACTATATATGGGGCCATTGTACTGTATGAAGCAATATATGGGACACAGTATATACTGTATGGAGCATTATATGAGGCCCATTATATACTTTATGGGGCCATTATACTGTATGGAGCAATACTGTATATGAGGCCCAGTATATACTATATGGAGCCATTATACTGTATGGAGCAATATATGGGGCCCATTATATACTATATGGAGATAATATACTGTATGGAACAATTTATGGGGCCCAGTATATACTGTATAGAGCAATACATGGAGCCCATTATATACTATATGGGGCAATTATATTGTATGGAACAATTTATTGGGCCCAGTATATACTGTGAGGAGCAATACATTGGGCCCATTATATACTACATGGGGCCTTTATATTGTTTGGAGTTATTTAGAGGAGCAATATGTGGGGCCCAATTATATACTATAAGGGGCTATTATACCGTATGGAGCAATATATGGGGTCCATTATATACTATATGGGGCCATTATACTGTATGGAGCAATACTGTATATGGGGCCCAGTATATACTATATGGAGCCATTATACTGTATGGAGCAATATATGGGGCCCATTATATACTATATGGAGATAATATACTGTATGGAACAATTTATGGGGCCCAGTATATACAGTATGGAGCCAAAAATGTGTCCCTTTATATATTATAAGGGGAAATTATACTGTGCAGCAATATATGGGGCCCAGTATATACTGTATGGAGCAATATATGGGGCCCATTATATACTGTGTGGAGCATTATATGGGGCCTATTATATGCTATATGGGGCCATAATACTGTATGGAGCAATATATGGGGCCATTATATACTATATGGGGCCATTGTACTGTATGAAGCAATATATGGGACACAGTATATACTGTATGGAGCATTATATGAGGCCCATTATATATTCTATGGGGCCATTATACTGTATGGAGCAATACTGTGTATGGGGCCCAGTATATACTATATGGAGCCATTATACTGTATGGAGCAATATATGGGGCCCATTATATACTATATGGAGATAATATACTGTATGGAACAATTTATGGGGCCCAGTATATACTGTATAGAGCAATACATGGAGCCCATTATATACTATATGGGGCAATTATATTGTATGGAACAATTTATTGGGCCCAGTATATACTGTGAGGAGCAATACATTGGGCCCATTATATACTACATGGGGCCTTTATATTGTTTGGAGCTATTTAGAGGACCCAGTATATACTGTGTGGAACAATATATAGGGCCCATTATATACTATATGGGGCCATTATACTGTATGGAGCAATATATGGGACCATTATACTGTATGGAGCAATACATGGGGCCAATTCTATACTATATGGGGCCATTATACTGTATGGAGCAATACATGGGGCCCATTATATACTATATAGGGCCCATTATATACTATATGGGGCCAATATACTGTATGGACAAGATATAGGGCCAATTATATACTGTATGGAGCAATATAAGGGGCCTATTATATACTATATGGGGCCATTATAGTGTATGGAGCAATAAATGGGGCTCAGTATATACTGTATGGAGCAATATATGGGGCCCATTATATACTGTATGGAGCAATATATGGGGCCCATTATATACTATATGTGGTCATTATACCGTATGGAACACTATATGGGGCTATTATGCTGTAAGGAGCAATATATGGGGCCCATTATATATTATATGGGGCCATTATACTGTATTTTACAATTTATGGAGCCCATTAAATACTATATGGGGCCATTATACTGTGCAGCAATATATGGGGACCAGTAAGTACTGTATGGAGCAATATATGGGGCCCAGTATATACAGTATGGAGCAAAATATGGGACCCAGTATATACAGTATGGAGCCAAAAATGTGTCCCTTTATATATTATAAGTGGAAATTATACTGTGCAGCAATAAATGGGGCTCAGTATATACTGTATGGAGCAATATATGGGGCCCATTATATACTATGTGGAGCAATATATGGGGCCTATTATATGCTATATGGGGCCATAATACTGTATGGAGCAATATATGTCGGCCATTATATACTATATGGGGCCATTGTACTGTATGAAGCAATATATGGGACACAGTATATACTGTATGGAGCATTATATGAGGCCCATTATATACTCTATGGGGCCATTATACTATAAAGAGCAATATATGGGGCCCATTATATACTATATGGAGATAATATACTGTATGGAACAATTTATGGGGCCCAATATATACAGTATGGAGGCAAAAATGTGTCCCTTTATATATTATAAGGGGAAATTATACTGTGCAGCAATAAATGGGGCTCAGTATATTCTGTATGGAGCAATATATGGGGCCCATTATATACTGTGTGGAGCAATATATGGGGCCTATTATATGCTATATGGGGCCATAATACTGTATGGAGCAATATATGTCGGCCATTATATACTATATATGGGGCCATTGTACTGTATGAAGCAATATATGGGACACAGTATATACTGTATGGAGCATTATATGAGGCCCATTATATACTTTATGGGGCCATTATACTGTATGGAGCAATACTGTATATGAGGCCCAGTATATACTATATGGAGCCATTATACTGTATGGAGCAATATATGGGGCCCATTATATACTATATGGAGATAATATACTGTATGGAACAATTTATGGGGCCCAGTATATACTGTATAGAGCAATACATGGAGCCCATTATATACTATATGGGGCAATTATATTGTATGGAACAATTTATTGGGCCCAGTATATACTGTGAGGAGCAATACATTGGGCCCATTATATACTACATGGGGCCTTTATATTGTTTGGAGTTATTTAGAGGAGCAATATGTGGGGCCCAATTATATACTATAAGGGGCTATTATACCGTATGGAGCAATATATGGGGTCCATTATATACTATATGGGGCCATTATGCTTTATGGAGCAATATATGGGGTCCAGTATATACTGTATGGAGCAATATATGGGGCCCATTATACTGTATGGAGCACTATATGGGGCCATTATACTGTATTGAGCAATTTATGGTACCCAGTATATACAGTTTGGAGCAAAATATGTGGCACAGTATACACTATATGGGGCCATTATACTGTATGGAGCAATATATGGGGCCCATTATATGCTATATGGGGCCATTATACTGTGCAGCAATACAGTTATATGAAAAAGTATGGGCACTCCTATTAATCTTAAGCTTAATGTTTTATAAAAATTGGTGTTTTTGAAACAGCTATTTCAGTTTGATATATGTAATAACTGTTGGACACAGTAATGTTTCTACCTTGAAATGAGATTTATTATACTAACAGAAAATGTGCAATCTGCATTCAAACAAAATTTGACAGGTGCATAAGTATGGGCACCCTTATCATTTTCTTGGTTTAAATACTC
Organism: Phyllobates terribilis; assembly: GCF_046119375.1. Taxonomy (NCBI): domain Eukaryota; kingdom Metazoa; phylum Chordata; class Amphibia; order Anura; family Dendrobatidae; genus Phyllobates; species Phyllobates terribilis. Next base: position 1,151,267 of record NW_027363232.1, read on the forward strand.
CTACCTACTTTTTACTGACTTACTAAAGCACTTTTATTGGTTTTGTAACCTTATTGAGCTTTGAACTTCATAGCCAGGTGTTTGCAATCATGAGAAAAGCTACTTAAAGTGGCCACTTGCAAGTTGTTCTCCTGTTTGAATCTCCTCTGAAGAGTGGCATCATGGGCTCCTCAAAACAACTGTCAAATGATCTGAAAACAAAGATTATTCAACATAGTTGTTCAGGGGAAGGATACAAAAAGCTGTCTCAGAGATTTAACCTGTCAGTTTCCACTGTGAGGAACATAGTAAGGAAATGGAAGAACACAGGGACAGTTCTTGTTAAGGCCAGAAGTGGCAGGCCAAGAAAAACATCAGAAAGGCAGAGAAGAAGAATGGTGAGATCAGTCAAGGACAATCCTCAGACCACCTCCAGAGAGCTGCAGCATCAACTTGCTGCAGATGGTGTCACTGTGCATCGGTCAACTATACAACGCACTTTGCACAAGGAGAAGCTGTATGGGAGAGTGATGCGAAAGAAGCCATTTCTGCAAGCACACCACAAACAGTCGGCTGAGGTATGCAAAAGCACATTTGGAGAAGCCAATTTCTTTTTGGAAGAAGGTCCTTTGGACTGATGAAACCAAGATTGAGTTGTTTGGTCATACAAAAAGGCGTTATGCATGGCGGCAAAAAAACATAGCATTCCAAGAAAACACTTGCTACCCACAGTAAAATTTGGTGGAGGTTCCATCATGCTTTGGGGCTGTGTGGCCAATGCCGGCACCGGCAATCTTGTTAAAGTTGAGGGACGCATGAATTTCACTCAGTATCAGCAGATTCTTGACAATAATGTTCAAGAATCAGTGATAAAGTTGAAGTTACGCAGGGGATGGATCTTTCAGCAAGACAATGATCCAAAACACCGCTCCAAATCTACTCAGGCATTCATGCAGAGGAACAATTACAATGTTCTGGAATGGTCATCCCAGTCCCCAGACCTGAATATCATTGAACATCTGTGGGGTCATTTGAAGAGGGCTGTCCGTGCTCGGCGACCATCAAACTTAACTGAACTGGAATTGTTTTGTAAAGAGGAATGGTCAAAAATACCTTCATCCAGGATCCAGGAACTCATTAAAAGCTACAGGAAGCGACTAGAGGCTGTTATTTTTGCAAAAGGAGGATCTACTAAATATTAATGTCACTTTTCTGGTGAGGTGCCCATACTTATGCATCGGTCAAATTTTGTTTGAATGCAGATTGCACATTTTCTGTTAGTACAATAAACCTCATTTCAAGGCAGAAACGTTACGGTGTCCAACAGTTATTACATATATCAAACTGAAATAGCTGTTGCAAAAACACCAATTTTTATAAAACATTAAGCTTAAGATTAATAGGGGTGCCCAAACTTTTTCATATAACTGTATATGGGGTTCAGTATATACTGTATGGGAGCAATATATGGGGCCCATTATATACTATATGGGGCCATTATACTGTATGGAGCAATATATGGGGCCTATTATATACTATACGTGGCCATTTTACTGTATGGAGCAATATATGGGGCTCAGTATATACTGTATGGAGCAATATATGGGGCCCATTATATAATATATGGAGCCATTATACTGTATGCATCAATATATGGGGCCCGTTATATTCTATATGGGGTCATTATACTGTGGATCAATATCTGGGGCCCAGTATATACTGTATGGAGCAATATATGGGGCCCAGTATATACTGTATGGAGCAATATATGGGGACCATTATACTGTATGGAGCACTATATGGGGCCTATTAGATACTATATGTGGTCATTATACTGTATGGAGCACTATATGGGGCCATTATGCTGTATGGAGCAATATATGGGGCTCATTATATACTGTATGGAGCAATATATGGGGCCCATTATATACTATATGTGGCCATTATACTGTATGGAGCAATATATGGGGCCTATTATATACTATATGTGGTCATTATACTACATGGGGCCATTATGCTGTATGGAGCAATATATGGGGCCCCTTATATATTATATTGGGTCCATTATACTGTTTAGCAATTTATGGAGCCCATTATATACTATATGGGGCCATTATACTGTGCAGCAATGTTCCCAGTATATACTGTATGGAGCAATATATAGGGCCCATTATGTACTATATGTGGCCATTATACTATATGGAGCAATATATCGGGCCTATTTTATACTATATGGGGCCATTATACTGTGCAGCAATTTATGGGGCCCAGTAAGTACTGTATGGAGCAATATATGGGGCCCAGTATATACAGTATGAAGCAAAAAATGTGGCCCTTTATATATTATAAGGGGAAATTATACTGTGCAGCAATATATGGGGCTCAGTATATACTGTATGGAGCAATATATGGGGTCCAGTATATACTGTATGGAGCAATATATGGGGCCTATTACATACTATATGGGGCCATTATACTGTGCAGCAATTTATGGGGCCCAGTAAGTACTGTATGGAGCAATATATGGGGCCCAGTATATACAGTATGGAGCAAAAAATGTGGCCCTTTATATATTATAAGGGGAAATTATACTGTGCAGCAATATATGGGGCTCAGTATATACTGTATGGAGCAATATATGGGGCCCATGATACACTGTGTGGAGCAATATATGGGGCCTATTATATACTGTATGGAGCAATATATGGGTCCCATTATATACTGTGTGGAGCAATATATGGGGCCTATTATACACTGTGTGGAGCAATATATGGGGCCTATTATATACTGTATGGAGCAATATATGGGTCCCATTATATACTGTGTGGAGCAATATATGGGGCCTATTATATACTGTGATGAGCAATATATGGGGCCTATTATATACTGTGTGGAGCAATATATGGGGCCCATTATATACTGTATGGAGCAATATATGGGGCCTATTATATACTATATGGGGCCATGATACTGTATGGAGCAATATATGTAGGCCATTATATACTATATGGGGCCATTATACTGTATGAAGCAATATATAGGGCCCAGAATATACTGTATGGAGCAATATATGGGGCCCAGTATATACAGTATGGAGCTAACGGCCGCCATCTTGTTCTGAAATCCCGCTTCGCTGATTGGTCCGGCCGGCAATTCCTGGACGGACAGACAGACGGGATAAGCCAATTATATAGTAGATGGGGCCATGATACTATATTGAGCAATATATGTCGGCCATTATATACTACAGTGGTGGCCAGAAGTATTGGCACCCCTGTAATTCTGTCAGATAATACTCAGTTTCTTCCTGAAAATGATTGCAATCACAAATTCTTTGGCATTATTATCTTCATTTAATTTGTCTTCAATGAAAAAACACAAAAAGAATTGTCCTAAAGCCAAATTGGATATAATTCCACACCAAACCTAAAAAAGGGGGTGGACAAAAGTATTGGCACTGTTTCAAAAATCATGTGATGCTTCTCTAATTCATGTAATTAACAGCACCTGTAACTTACCTGTGGCACCTAACAGGTGTTGGCAATAACTAAATCACACTTGCAGCCAGTTAACATGGATTAAAGTTGACTCAACCTCTGTCCTGTGTCCTTGTGTGTACCACATTGAGCATGGAGAAAAGAAAGAAGACCAAAGAACTGTCTGAGGACTTGAGAAACCAAATTGTGAGGAAGCATGAGCAATCTCAAGGCTACAAGTCCATCTCCAAAGACCTGAATGTTCCTGTGTCTTCCGTGCGCAGTGTCATCAAGAAGTTTAAAGCCCATGGCACTGTGGCTAACCTCCCTAGATGTGGACGGAAAAGAAAAATTGACGAGAGATTTCAACGCAAGATTGTGCGGATGGTGAATAAAGAACCTCGACTGACATCCAAACAAGTTCAAGCTGCCCTGCAGTCCGAGGGTACAACAGTGTCAACACGTACTATCCGTCGGCGTCTGAATGAAAAGGGACTGTATGGTAGGATACCCAGGAAGACCCCACTTCTTACCCCGAGACATAAAAAAGCCAGGCTGGAGTTTGCCAAAACTTACCTGAGAAAGCCTAAAACATTTTGGAAGAATGTTCTCTGGTCAGATGAGACAAAAGTAGAGCTTTTTGGCAAAAAGCATCAACATAGAGTGTACAGGAAAAAAAATAGGTATTCAAAGAAAAGAACACGGTCCCTACAGTCAAACATGGCGGAGGTTCCCTGATGTTTTGGGGTTGCTTTGCTGCCTCTGGCACTGGACAGCTTGACCGTGTGCATGTCATTATGAATTCTGAAGACTACCAACAAATTTTGCAGCATAATGTAGCGCCCAGTGTGAGAAAGCTGGGTCTCCCTCACAGGTCATGGGTCTTCCAGCAGGACAATGACCCAAAACACACTTCCAAAAGCACTATAAAATGGTTTGAGAGAAAGCACTGGAGACTTCTAAGGTGGCCAGCAATGAGTCCAGACCTGAATCCCATAGAACACCTGTGGAGAGATCTCAAAATGGCAGTTTGGAGAAGGCACCCTTCAAATATCAGGGACCTGGAGCAGTTTGCCAAAGAAGAATGGTCTACAATTTCAGCAGAGCATTGTAAGAAACTCATTGATGGTTACCGGAAGCGGTTGTTCGCAGTTATTTTGGCTAAAGGTTGTGCAACCAAGTATTAGGCTGAGGGTGCTAATACTTTTGTCTGGCCCATTTTTGGAGTTTTGTGTGAAATGATCAATGATTTGATTTTTGCTTCATTCTCTTTTGTGTTTTTTCCTTGCAAGCAAATTAAATGAAGAGAATAATAACAAAGAATTTGTGATTGCAATCATTTTCAGGAAGAAACTGAGTATTATCTGACAGAATTGCAGGGGTGCCAATACTTTTGGCCACCACTGTATAACCTGTAATATTATACTTTTCAAGAAAGGCATCCATGCCCTTCTTAAATTTTAATAGTGAATCACTCATTACAACATCATGCGGCAGAGAGTTCCATAGTCTCTCTGCTCTTACAGTAAAGAATCCGCGTCTGTGATTATTATTAAACCTTCTTTCCTCCAGACGTAGAAGATGCCCCCTTGTCCCCGTCTCAGGCCTCAGAGTAAAAAGATCAGTAGAAAGGTCTTTGTACTGTCCCCTCATATACTTGTACATAGTAATAAGATCACCCCTAAGCCTTAGTTTTTCCTCAGTAAATAACCCCAAGTGTAATAACCTGTCTTGGTATAGCAGACCCCCCAGTCCTCTAATAACCTTGGTCGCTCTTCTCTGCACCCGCTCTAGTTCAGCTATGTCTTTCTTATACACCGGAGACCAGAACTGTACACAGTATTCTAAGTGTGGTCGCACTAGTGACTTGTATAGAGGTAAAATTATGTTCTCCTCATGAGCATCTATGCCTCTTTTAATGCATCCCATTATTTTATTTGCCTTTGCAGCAGCTGCCTGACACTGGCCACTAAACGTGAGCTTGTCGTCCACCAATACACCCAGGTCTTTTTCAGTTCCAGTTTTGCACAGTGTTTTTCAATTAAGCATATAATTATACAATTTATTTCCTCTGTCCCAGTGCATTACCTTACATTTATCCCCATTAAAGCTCATTTGCCATTTATCAGCCCAAGGTTCTAGTTTACACAGATCCTCCTGTAATATAAAATTACCCTCCTCTGTATTGATTACCCTGTAGAGTTTAGTGTCATCTGCAAATATTGAAATATTACTCTGTATGCCCTCTAAAAAGTCATTAATAAATATGTTAAAAAGAAGGGGGCCCAATACTGACCCCTGTGGTACCCCACTGTTAACTGAGACCCAGTCTGAGTGCGTTCCATTAATAACCACCCTTTGTTTCCTATCACTGAGCCAATTCTTAACCCACTTACATATATTTTCCCCTATCCCCATTGTTCTCATTTTATGTATCAATCTTTTGTGTGGAACTGTATCAAAAGCTTTTGAAAAGTCCATATACACAACATTCACTTCATTTCCTTGGTCCAGTCCGGAACTTGCCTCCTCATAAAAACTGATCAGATTAGTTTGACAGGAACGGTCCCTCGTAAACCCATGTTGATATTGGGTCATGAAGTTATTCCTCCTCAGATACTCTAGTATAGCACCTCTTAGGAAACCCTCCAGGATTTTACACACAGTAGAGGTTAAGCTTACTGGCCTATAACTTCCAAGTTCAGTTTTTGTCCCCTTTTTGAATATTGGCACCACATTTGCTATACGCCAGTCCTGTGGTACAGACCCTGTTATTATGGAATCTTTAAAGATTAAAAATAATGGTCTATCTATGACGTTACTTAATTCCTGCAGTTCTCGTGGGTGTATCCCATCCGGGCCCGGGGATTTGTCAACTTTAGTGATTTTTAGACGCCGCCGTACTTCCTGCTGGGTTAAGCAAGTGACATTTAATGGAGAATTTTTGTTATCACTGACTTATCATGTTTTCTGTCATGCGATTTTCTTGTGTAAATACGGTTGAAAAAAATCATTTAGCATATTGGCTTTTTCCTCATCCTCATCCACCATTTCACCCAGACTATTTTTAAGGGGACCAACACTATCATTTTTTAGTTTTTTACTATTTGTGTAGTTAAAGAATATTTTGGGATTATTTTTACTTTATCTGGCAATGATTCTCTCTGTCTCAATCTTTGCTGCCTTGATTTGGTTTTTACAGAATTTATTTAATTTTCTATATTTATTTAATGCCTCATCACTACCTACTAGCTTTAGTTCTCTAAATGCTTTCTTTTTGTCACTTATTGCGCCCCTTACAGCTCTATTTAGCCATAGTGGTTTCCTCCTATTTCTAGCATGTTTATTCCCATAGGGTATACATTGTGCAACGGTCCTATTCAGGATGCTAATAAATGTCTCCCATTTGCTTTGTGTAGCTTTATGTCTCAGGATATCGTCCCAGTATATTGCACTAAGATCATCTCTCAACCGTTGGAAATTTGCCTTCCTGAAGTTTAGTGTCCTTGTAACCCCTCTACTACCCATCTTATTTAAGGTTACATGAAAACTTATTATTTTGTAATCACTATTACCCAAGTGACCCCCAACTCGTATATTTGATATGCGGTCTGGCTTGTTGGTAAATATTAGGTCTAGCAGTGCCCCCCTTCTTGTTTGTTCCTTAACCAGTTGTGAAAGGTAATTGTCTCTCATAGTAGTCAAAAACCTATTACCTTTGCTTGAACTACAGGTTTCTGTCCCCCAATGTATTTCAGGGTAGTTGAAGTCCCCCATAATAATGAGTTCTCCTTGAGTCGCTACTTCATCTATTTGCTTTACAAGGATATTCTCCACTGCTTCCATTATTTTTGGAGATTATAAGAAATATTATAAGAAATAAGTAATTTATTATTTTTTCCCCTTCCCCTTATCTCCACCCACAGGGACTCTACATTTTCATTATATTCACATATATTCTCCCGCAAGATGGGTTTTAAGGATGATTTTACATATAAACACACACCCCCCTCGCTTGTTTGTACGGTCATTTCAGAACAGACTATAGCCCTGTAAGTTAACTGCCCAGTCATGGCTCTCGTCCAGCCATGTCTCAGATATCCCCACCATGTCATAATTATTTTCCAACAAAATTAATTCTAATTCCTCCATTTTGTTGGTGAGGCTTCTGGCATTAGTGTACATGCATTTTATGTATCTCTCTGTACCTCTATTCCTTCTTACTTTATTGACTGTTCTAACCCCACCCCCAATTTCTTTATTTGTGCCCAGGTCATTCTCTGCACTATCTTCCCCAGCTATAAAATGAACACCCTCCCCCCAATCCCTAGTTTAATCACTCCTCCAACCTTCTAGCCATTTTCTCCCCAGCACAGCTGCACCCTCCCCATTGAGGTGCAGCCGTTCCCTAGCGTAGTCGGCCCAGTTCTCCAGGAACCCAAATCCCTCCTTCCTACACCAGTTCTTGAGCCACTTATTTTTCTCCCTAATCTCCCGTTGCCTCTCTGGCGTGGCACATGGTACAGGTAGTATTTCCGAGAATACCACCTTGGAGGTCCTTGCTCTAAGCTTGCAGCCTAATTCCCTGAAATCATCTTTAAGGACCTTCCACCTACCTCTAACTTTGTCATTTGTGCCAATGTGCACCATGACCGCTGGGTCCTCACCAGCCCCTCCCAGTAATCTGTCAACCCGATCAGCGATGTGCCGGACTCGAGCGCCAGGTAGGCAGCACACTGTTCGACGATCCCTGTCTTTGTGACAGATTGCCCTATCTGTTCCCCTAATAATTGAGTCCCCCACTACCAGCACCTGCCTGACTTGCCCTGCTCTCCTATTTGCCCCCTTACTGGAGCTGACACTCCTCCGGCTTTCAGGGGACATGCCTTGCTGCAGCAGTGCTACCCCTGTACCGACACCCCTCTCATCTGCCTTCAGTCTTCTCTTCAATCCTGTTTAGTTGCCTTCTGTCAGATACACACCACCTCTCTCTTCGGCTTGAGCCAGACTACAATAACAAGTTCACCACAGTCCCCCTGGGGCTCTGCTAAAACACTCCCTGTCTCCTGTGACCGTGTTAAGCCCTCTAGTTGCTGGATGCTTCTGAAGCACAACACTTCCTGTCTCCTGTGCTTGTGTTATTTGTAACAGTTGCTGGATGCTTTGGAAGCAACAGCACTGCTTCTGCATGTCACAATTATCTTTCCACCATCTCATTCAACCCCTTCAGCTGACCTATCCATCAAAGTCAATGGCTACCCACTCTCCCCAGTCCTACAAACTTGACTCTGATCTTACATAGTTACATAGTTACATAGTTACATAGTTTATAAGGCCGAAAAAAGACAAGCGTCCATCCAGTTCAGCCTATTTCTTGTGCACTGCAGCTATTCCGCAGCGTTGATCCAGGGGAAGGCAACAAAAAACCATGAGGTATAGGCCAATTTACATCACTGAGGAAAAATTCACTTCCCGACACCAATCTGGCAGTAAGATTAAATCCCTGGATTAATTAACTAAGCATAAGATGTAATTTTATTGTTCTCAAGAAAGGCGTCCAGGCCTCTCTTGAACTCTTTAAGTGAGTTGGACATCACCACTTCCTCTCCCAGAGAGTTCCAGAGTCTCACGGCTCTGACCATAAAGAATCCCCTTCTATGCTGGTGCAGGAACCTCCTTTCCTCCAGACGCATAGTGTGCCCCCTCGTCTTTGTCACCATCCTTGGTATAAACAGGTCATGGGAGAGATCTCTGTACTGCCCCCTGATGTATTTATACATGTTTATGAGGTCTCCCCTAAGCCTTCTCTTTTCCAATGTAAATAGGCCTAATTTTGACAACCTCTCTGGGTATTCTAGTCCCTCCATTCCCTTTATTACCTTAGTCGCCCTCCTTTGTACCCTCTCTAGCTCCAATATGTCTTTCCTGAGCACCGGAGCCCAGAACTGTGCACAATATTCTAAGTGCGGCCTTACCAGCGCTTTATACAGAGGAAGAACAATGTTCTCATCATATGCCCCTATTCCTCTTCTGATGCATGCCATGACTCTATTTGCCTTCGCAGCTGCTGCCTGACACTGGGCACTCCAATTTAATTTGCTGTTAACCAAGACGCCCAGGTCCTTCTCCATGTCAGATTTCCCCAACGGTTTCCCATTTAATATGTATGGGTGACTGCTGTTTTTCTTTCCCATGTGCATGACCTTACATTTATCGGCATTGAACCCCATTTGCCATTTTTTGGCCCAACTCCCCAATTTATCTAAATCCTCCTGTAGCTGTGCCTTGTCCTCATCTGTATTAACTACTTTACAAAGTTTAGTATCATCTGCAAATATTGCTATTTTACTATGCAACCCTTCCACTAGATCATTAATAAATATATTAAATAATATAGGGCCCAAGACAGACCCTTGAGGCACCCCGCTAGTAACCCTGACACACCCTGAGCTTACTCCATTGATAACCACCCTCTGCTTTCTATCACTCAGCCAGCTATTTACCCACTTGCACACATTATCCCCCAGACCAAGCATTCTCATTTTTATACCAACCTTTTGTGTGGCACGGTATCAAACGCTTTGGAGAAGTCAAGGTATACAACATCCACTGACTCTCCCCGGTCCAGCTGTGAGCTCACCTCCTCGTAGAAGGCGATCAGGTTTGTTTGGCAGGAGCGATCCCTCATGAATCCATGTTGATATGGAGTTAGACAGTTATTATCATTAAGATATTCTACAATAGCATCTCTAAGAAATCCTTCAAACAATTTACCCACAACAGACGTTAAGCTGACTGGTCTATAGTTCCCAGGGTCACTTTTAGACCCCTTTTTGAATATTGGTACCACATTTGCTTGGCGCCAGTCTAGTGGGACAGTCCCTGTCCATAAAGAGTGCTTGAATATAAGATACAGCGGTCTGTCTATCTCATTACTTAATTCTTTTAGTACCCGGGGGTGTATGTCATCTGGGCCTGGTGACTTGTCTATTTTGATATTATTTAGGCGTTTCTGAACTTCCCCCTGGGTTAGGTGGGTGATATTTAGCGGAGGATTTACTTTATCACTCTGCATTTCCTCTGATAAATTGTTTTCTTTTGTGAAAACAGTGGAGAAGAAGCTATTGAGTAGGTTTGCTTTACCCTCATCGCCCTCTATGATTTTACCCAGCTTATTTTTCAATGGGCCAACGCCATCAGTTTTAATCCTTTTACTGTTTATATAGTTAAAGAACAGTTTGGGATTCGTTTTACTTTCCTTGGCAATTAGTCTCTCTGTCTCCTCTTTTGCTATTCTTATTTGTTTCTTACAGATTTTGTTTTTTTCCCTATAAGATATTAGCGCTTCCTCGCTGCCTTGTTTAAGTTTACCGAAAGCCCTTTTTTTGTTTTTCATTGCCCTCTTGACTTCCTTATTTAGCCACATTGGCTTCCTCCTATTCCTAGCCCTGTTATTCCCATAAGGTATGTACCTTCTACAGTGACTATGTAGAACTGTTTTGAAAATGTCCCATTTTCTATCCGTGCTCCTATTACTAAAGATACTATCCCAGTCTATAAGGTGAAGGGCATCTCTTAGCTGATCAAACTTTGCCCTCCTGAAGTTCAGTGTTTTTGTGACTCCCTTGCTGGGCACCCTACTGAAGCACATGTGGAATTGTATAATGTTGTGGTCACTATTTCCCAGGTGCCCCCCGACCTGCACCTCAGTTATTCTGTCTGGCCTGTTAGTTAATATTAAGTCTAAAAGGGCCGTCCCTCTAGTTGGTTCCTGCACAAGTTGTGACAAATAATTGTCTTTGATAATTGACAGAAACCTGTTTCCTTTCTGAGATCTACAGCTTTCGGTTTCCCAGTCTATATCGGGGTAGTTGAAGTCCCCCATCACCTTCTGTATCCTCACCCATTCCTAGTAGATTGTTTGTGAGCCTTCGCTTGCATGGTCCGCTCTCCTCTTGTACCAGTCGGTGACTCTTTTTTTTGTTCAAGATTATTGTACTTGTTGTTTACTATGTATAGCCCTTTTCACATGTAAAGCTCCATGGAATAAATGGCGCTGTAATAATAAATAATAATAATTATACTATTTGTACTGTGGGTCAATTTTCCTGGTGTCTGCAGCTAATTTGAGCTGTTTTGGCAGCTTTTGGGTCCCTTTGAAGGTGTTGTGTATGCTTTTGGTTTTACCTTTCATTGAATGCAATGGGATTCGGATTTGCTCGGCGAACCGTTCAGCGAACATCGGGAAGTTCGCCAAGCAGAACCGAACTTTGAAAGTTTCCTCATCTCTAGTGTCCATCTGGTGTGTTTCCTGTAGTGCAAGGGGAGTAGGTCCCCATTATACTATTTCTACTTTGGTGAAATTGATGTCACTTTGTTGGTGTCTGCCCCTATTTTTTCAAAACATGGAGACTCCAAGTTGGGTTTCCATCTGCTGGGTTTCCTGTAGTGGAAGAGGTGTCGGTCCCCATTATACTATTTTTACTCTGGTGAAATTGATGCCACTTTGGTGGTGTCTGCCTTTAATTTTTTTAAATCTGGAGACTCCTCTTTGGATCTCCTTCATGTGTGTTGCCTGTAGCGCTAGGGCTCTCAGATCGGAAGGCGTGCACTTACTTTCAGTCAACTACCTGTGTTACTATCCTTACATTTTTCTATCAATAGTAGTCTATGAAACTGATGTTTGTGCCACCTGAGTGTGGCTGACCAGAAAAGCAGGTTGAACTGTTGCATGTGGTATCAGGGCTCCCAGCACAGCAGGCCTACACCGATCCCTCACCCACCCCGTCTTAATTTGAAGTTAAATTCAAAGCTATAAATGCTGGCCCATACCCTGATACCTCATGCATGGCCCATGGCTGACTGCTGCTGTGCCATTATAAAATTTGTACTGTGGGTCAATTGATGCCACTTTTCCTGGTGTCTGCCCATAATTTGAGCTGTTTTGTCAGCTTTTCGGTCCCTTTGAACGTGTTGTGTATGCGTTTGGTTTTGCCTCCCATTGAATGCAATGGGATTCGGATATGTTCGTCGAACCGTTCGACGAACATCGGTAAGTTCGCCGAGCAGAACCAAACCAACCCTTGAAAGGTTCGCTCAATTATGATATTATTAAACATACCAACAAGCAGTTCTGTATATAAGAATAATCTAACCAGAAACACCATAGATGTTCAATATATATATTTGTGCATATAAGTTGTTAATAATATGCAAAGATGAAAAAAGAAAGTCTGTAGATACAGTCACTTTCTATAGAAAGGAGCAGATGATGATTCCGCTCTTCAGGCCTTTGGTTGCACTTGAGCTGTTTTTGGACATTCAGGTCTGGATCACACATGACGGAGAGGAGAAGAGCAGGAATGTGTGATCTATGCAGTTGGAGTTTTCCTGGATTCCTACAGCACTGCGATCAACCATACGGCCTTCTGTTTCACCATGGCTAGGTAGATGAAGGAGCAGCCGCTTCTTCTCTCTGTCCACAGCCAGGTAGTAGAAGAAGCAGCCGCTTCATTCTGTTGCTACATGGCCAAGTATGAGAAGGAGCAGCCGCTTCCATCTCTCTTTACTTGGCCAATTATAAGAAGGAGCAGCCGCTTTCTTCTGTCTGTCCATATCCAGTAGGTGAAGGAGCAGCCGCTACCTTCTTTTTTTCCTGTCTGGTAGGAGAAGGAGCAGCGGCTGCCTTCTGTCTGTCCATATCTGATAGTCGTCTCCTTACCACCACATTGTAGATGAGTCGTCCAGATGGTGACATAGCAAGTATGGCTGAAAGAAATCCTTCAATTTCAGCCTTTAATTACTTGCTATGTTGATCCAGAGGAAGGCGAAAAATAACCCTGAGGACTCGTTGTTCGATTATCCTCATATCAAGGGAAAAAAAATCCTTCCTGACCCCAAATATGGCGATCGGAATGAATCCCTGGATGTTTGGTGCTCGAATCTACGTTGATGTTATGTGGTGGAAGATCGGTAAGTTTGTCACAGTCCGGTAAATAAGAAAGTCCAGTGTAATTGTCTCATCTGATTAATGGAAAGCTTCATTCCTAGATGTTACTGGAATGGGGCTGATTTATATCAGCCTAATCCTCCTGTAAGGAGAGAAATATATTCAAAATAAAGAAAGTTAGGCGATTCTGCACTATCATAAAGTCTGAGTACAATGTTGCGAGTTGCACAATTAAGAAAGGGTTCGTGGACCACAGTAGTGCTCAGCTAAATACACCCCAGACTGGGGAAACAATTGCTGTCCAAAAATAGAGAAAAGCGTCACTCACCGTATAAAATTACTTTTTCATTAATGTGCTTTAAAACATATTGTCGGGTCTGTCTGACCAGCCACACCTGCTCCTTCTCTCTCTCCCTGCTGATATGTTTTAAAGGACATTAATAAAGAAGTAATTTGATATGGTGTGCGCCGCTATTCTCCATTTTAAGACGAGAAATATACACATCTGAGAATCGTCTCCTCACATATATAATGTATACCGGGGGGATATAATGATAAGGTGTATAGTGGATATGTGTGTTACTGAGCATTGATAACACTATGGATGTCGCTATGTGCTATACTTACATCATCGCCCCATCGGAATGGTGGGTCGGCTTCGCCGGACTCCACGTCGAACCAGTATATAGGGTAGAAGAATGGGCGCTCTCGGATGAAGGATGTTATAGCATACCGGGCAGATGGAGATTTGCAAAGAAGCTGGAAAATGAGAGAGACCATTAATCATTATATTACGGATTATTACTGATACGTTATTACACAATGTCCATGGACTCTCCACATCATATCTTATAGCTTTCCTTATAGTCCTTCATCTTCCTTCTTTCTCTGATCCTACTTACGCCTTCTAGGATGTCAAGGGCATCGTTGGGCATCCAGTCTGGAATATCTGGGACGTCCTCCTGCAGAGACCGGTGGTATTCCTCCAGTGTGCCGCTGCCATAGAACGGTTGGCTCCCCACAATCATCATGTACAGGATGACACCAAATGAAAAGGAATCTGCCAGATGATTGAAGGCTTCTCCATCCATTATCTGTGGGAACATAATATAGGAGATGAGGTGAATATACCGGGGAGGGGATTTACACACAGAGGCCATGAGGACCAGTCTGTGATTAGATATGAGCAGGATACTCAGATTAATACTCAGTCCTACTATCGCCATCAATCACACTGGGATGTTTTTTACCTCAGGTGCGATGTAACCCTGAGTGCCAACTTGTTCTTCTAATAGGTCATCCTCGCCCATATTCATGACTGATAAGCCAAAGTCAGAGATTTTTATATGTCCCATGTCATCGATGAGAATGTTCTGTGGCTTCAGGTCACTGAAGGGAGAAGGAGCAGATACTGATTGTGAGGATAATTCATGAAAATAACTTTATACAATAGATATGTAAGGAGACAACAGAGATTTATGAAGATGAACTGATTACCAATGTATCACGCCATGTTCATGGAGGAACTGGAGTCCGCAAACCATTTCTGCCGCAAAGAGTCTGTGGAGTAGAAAGTAGAGGATGGATCAGTGGTTACATACACTCTAGGACTACAATGTACGGGCAGCAGATTATTAGGATTTGGCTGTTAGAAGTTTACCTTGATGTTTCTGTGACACCCCAGGGGTCTGGTTGCCACAGTGATAGAGATATTATGTCTGAGAGCAGGTGGGAGGTCCTTTGGTCAGGGATCCTGTGCATGCCACACCTCCTGCCCAGTCTTGGGAGGGGAAGAACTTCCCCTGTATAAACCCGGGGCTGAGGCAGGGTGAGTCAGACAAGGAGAGTGGAGAAGAGAAGCAGCATAGGAAACAGCAGAGTTACAAGGAGTCAGGGGCTGGCAGCTACAGAGCTCGCCCTGACTAAGAAGATTCTTTACCGGACCCGGAGTCCGAGGCTGTGGGGACTAACTCCTACCCAGCAGCAGAATCCGTCGGGCAGGGGATTTCAGGTCCTCTGGCCCAGAAGCCCGAAGGCACGGTCACACGCGTGGGACCAGCACCGCCATCGTGGAGCGGAAGCCATTAGAAGGCCCCGAGTCACCGGCCATACGGGTGAGCACCACACGGTACACTCAGGGACGTGGGCTACTTACATCAGCTTCTAGCAAGGTAGCCAGAAGAGTACAGTCAGTTTGGGAGGCCTACAACTACGCCTGGCCAGGGGAGATCCCATCTGCTCAAAGACTGACCAGGCCCCGTTTGCTAGCAAGTACTCCGGGAGGGTCTGTCGTTGTTACCAGTAAAGACCCTGAACTACACCGTACCGTCTCTGAGTGGTTCCTGCTACCCCCCATCATCCACGTCGGCTGCCCTGAGGTCATACCCCTCCCGTTGGGGGTTATACTATCACGCTGCACAATCCTACCACCGGCCTCAGCGGTCTGCCCTGCAGCAGCAGCTTCCTGGCTGCACTCAACGGGTGGCGTAGTCATCAACTATTTACTACTAATAGACTGCCGTCTAGTTTGACTCCCTGGGCACGGACCGGGTCACCGCCACGAGATTACAACCCTCCACGGATCCGGCTCCGGGTAAGCTCCCGCGTGCGCACCGCAGCGCGACACAGGCCCAGGGGCGCGTCAAAATTGGCGTAGTCGGCAGGATCTCGTGCCCGCAACCACCGGGTACTGCGTGCCTGAAAAGCAAAGACTGTTCAAACTTACCAGTGGTGAAGATTCCCGCTATCCGTGGAGGTTTCCCGCCATCCGGCGCCATCTTCTACCTTCTTTCCGCCATCGGTGAAGTTTCCCGCCATCCGGCACCATCTTCGGCCTTCTTCCCGCCATCCGTGGAGTTTTCCCGCCGTTGGACGCCATCTTGGGGACGCCGCGCGGGAAGAAGAGGGGCGTGGACTCTGAAAGCGCGCGAGAACTGAAGCCCCGCCTCACGTCCGGACGTTGCGTAAGGTCCTGGAAGGAGCCCAGCAGACGCCGACGTCACAGGAGCGCGACGGAAGGTCCTCAACCCTGACGATCCACTGCGGAGCCGCGGCCTACGGAAGAGGATCATCGCAAGGTAGGCCACGGTCCACTAGGGGGGAGGAAGATGTCGGATACGGAGGAGAGCTTCACTGCCCCAACCCCCACCAGCGCTACCGCTGCTGCAGTTATGCCCTTCACCATGCCCTATATCCCGGGAGCAGCTTGGCTACCCCAGTACTCAGGGGAGTCACATACCCTGCATGACTTTAGAGAAAAGCTGGATAGCCTCTTCCAGGTGTACCCCCTCACAGAAGAGCAAAAAGTGAGCATCCTGGTGGCCCAACTAACCGGGGCAGCCAAAAGGGAAGTAAAATCCTGGCCACCTGGGAGGAAGACTGTCGCAGGGATATTAACCCGGCTGAAGGACACCTTTGATACCCGCACCTCAGCCGAGATTAAGCTTAGATTCTACGGGTGCAAGCAGCGAGCGCATGAGAGTATAAGGGACTATGCACTAAACCTACAAGAGGCCCTGAGGGCCATAAAGCAGACCGACCCTGATGGGGTGGGAAACGAGGACAGGCTGTTGACTGAACAATTTATAGAGGGTTTATATTGCAATGCCCACCGAACCCAGTTGCGGGCAATGGCCTTACAGGATCCCCATCTGGACTTTGCACAGTTCAAGGACAGAGCCATCCGGGTGCTCCGAGAACTGACACCAGGTGGCGTTGTGACCCACAGACGCCCCACTACCACTTACTACCAGGAGGCGGCGCCCTTGTCAGCAGGGCCTGTGGGAGCTGATGCGCAGGCTTTGGACAATGACCCGGCTCCAGACCTACACCATCAGGTCCAAGAGCTAGCTAAGAGCGTTGCTGCGCTAACCCGAACTGTGCAGTCTTTACAGGTTTCCACCCCAGGGAAGATCCAGCTGGCATCCGGACCGGAGGACATCCCGTGGCGTCGACCAAGGAGGACCCCACCGGCCAGAGGAAGACCCAGTGACCGATACAGCGAGGACGGACGACCCATCTGCCGCCGCTGCAATCAATCCGGACATATGGAAAGGTACTGTTCTTTAAACGGGCACAACCTGGGGTAGAGGGCCAACCCCCAGGAAAAAGATCACCAGGCCCATCGAACTGGCGCGACAGATATGTGGGAGGACGTCCAGTCTTGCCTGTGGTACTGGATGGCATTCCCATGAGTGCCCTACTGGATACCGGGTCACAGGTCACCACCATCCCGTACGTGCTCTTCAAGCAGTACTGGAATGACTCGGATATTACCCACTACCCTGACGACGACTTGAGTATCATCGCCAGCAATGGCCAGCCCGTGCCACAGATCGGATTTAAAGAGGTGGCCCTCAAAATCGGTAGAGTCGAACTGGCCGCACAGGGACTGATCATTGTAGATATTGATAAACATGAGAGTCACCCAAAAATAACTCTAGGAACTAACGTAATTGAAAATTGTCTTGCAGAGGTGATTTTCCTTTTACAGCAGGTTGCCAAGAACGCCAGCTCCGGCGAGCAGCGGGTGCTCCAGAAAGAGATCCGGGCACTGATGCAACGGCAACAAGTGGAACTCTCCGGCGGTGAGATTGGTAGCGTAAGAATGTGTGACCCTTTTCCTATTGCCATGCCCCCAAAAAGTGAAATGATGATTTGGTGCCGGGCAGCTATTGGTCTGAGAGGAAGAGATTACCAGGCAATGGTAGAACCAATTTACTCAGACAGTAGGCCCACCATTTTGACAGCACGGGGGGTGGTCAATGTACGCCATGGGAGGGTGCCCATTCGCATAATAAATATCGGGGAGAGGGAAGTGTACCTGCCCCGGTATGCCACGCTAGCCAAATTATATACCACTAATCAAAATTCTATACAATCTGTGGAACCCTTGCCTCCATCTCACCCGGAGGAAGGTAACGGCTCTAAGAAAGACATGGAGGACTGGTGTCAGCAACTACATTTGGGTACTGATTCCACTCCCTCACATCAGAAACAAGGAGTCTATCGGGTGGTTCAAGAGTACGAGAGAGTGTTTAGTAAACACCCGTTAGACTTTGGGCGGGTCAAGGGGGTAGAACACCGCATCCCCACGGGAGATCATCCTCCCATAAAAGAGAGGTATCGACCCGTACCCCCTGCACACTACCAACACGCCAAGGGGATGCTTCGAGACATGAAGGAGGCTGGGGTAATCCGGGATAGCTGTAGCCCCTGGGCAGCCCCACTAGTTTTAGTCAAAAAGAAAGACAACACCATGAGGATGTGTGTAGATTACCGGAAAATCAACCGTATCACACACAAGGATGCGTACCCCTTACCAAGGATAGAGGAGTCATTGGCTGCTTTAAGATCTGCTAACTTCTTCTCTACCTTGGATCTCACTAGCGGGTACTGGCAGGTTCCTGTAGCAGAGGCGGACCGGGAGAAGACCGCATTCACCACCCCGATGGGACTTAGCGAGTTCACCTGCATGCCGTTCGGACTCTGCAACGCCCCAGGAACCTTCCAACGATTAATGGAGTGCTGTCTGGGCCACAGAAACTTCGAGACGGTCCTGTTGTACCTGGACGATGTCATCGTATACTCCAAAACTTATGAGGACCACCTGAAACACCTGGCAGAGGTGTTCGAAGCTCTGGCGAGTTACGGCCTAAAGGTGAAACCCTCCAAGTGTCACCTCCTGAAACCAAAGGTGCAATACCTGGGACACGTGGTGAGCGCTGACGGAGTGGCTCCCGACCCCGATAAGATCACCGCAATTAAGGGATGGCCAAGCCCCTCCAGCGTAAAAGAAGTGCGGCAGTTCCTAGGGTTGGTAGGCTACTACCGAAGGTTTATTCCCGGTTTCACCAAAAAGGCAGCGCCTATGCAGGACCTCCTGATAGGCCAGTCCCGGAAGGCCAAGAACCAGAAGCCGCCCTTCAAATGGGAAGAGCTAGAAGAAGAGTCCTTCCGCCAGCTGAAGATGGCCCTCACGGGGGATGAAATCTTGGCGTACCCGGACTATAGCCAGCCCTTCATCCTCTACACCGACGCCAGTAACATCGGGCTAGGAGCCGTACTGTCCCAGATTCAGCAGGGGAGAGAACGAGTAATCTCCTATGCCAGCCGAAAACTGCGACCCACCGAAAGGAACCCCGAGAATTACAGCTCATTTAAGCTAGAGTTCCTGGCCGTGGTATGGGCAGTCACCGAGCGCTTTAGGCATTACCTCGCTTCTTCCCGGTTCACCGTATACACAGATAACAACCCGTTGATACACCTGGACACGGCAAGACTCGGTGCCCTGGAGCAGAGGTGGATGGCCCGTCTGTCCAACTACGAGTTCACAATCAAATACCGGGCAGGACGCTCCAATACTAACGCGGATGCCCTGTCCAGGATGCCCAACCTGCCGGACGAAGGAGAAGATCCGGAGGGACTGGAAGAAGTTGAACTCCCTGCGTTCCACCGTCATGGGACTATCCAGTATTCCCACCGGGTAAGGGGTAAGCAGGCTGCTACGTTGAACCCCTTACCCCACTACAACTGGGCGGAAACGCAAGACAGCGACCCTGCCGTCCGACTAGTGAAGGAGATGCTGACTCGGCCGGAGGCTCGCCTTGAACCAGACGCTCTGGAGGAAGCCAAACAACTATGGGCGGAGAAGAGTCGACTATTCCTTTACAAGGGGAAGTTGTGCCGCAGAATGGTCAACTCCCGGACGCATGAACTACTCTGGCAAGTAGTGGTGCCACGAAGAGACGCAGCCATGGTGATGGAGGCATACCACGACGGAGCTGGACACTTCGGGTGGAAAAAGCTGGAGTTCCTGCTGCGCGAGCGGTTCCACTGGGTAGGCATGAGGGGAACCATCGAGAAGTGGTGCAGAGACTGTGGCCCGTGCAATCTGAGAAGGAAGGACCGGGCCAGCCAGAAGACTCCCCTGCAGTCCATCGTCACCCGGCAACCGTTGGAACTGGTAGCCTTGGATCATGTAAAACTGACCCCAAGCAGAAGTGGCTACGTCTACGCGTTAACCATCGTGGATCATTACTCCCGGTTCTTGGTTGTCGTCCCCGTCAAGGACTTAACGGCTCAAACAGCAGCTAGAGCCTTCCAGCAGCACTTCTGCCGTCCACACGGGTACCCGGACCAAGTGCTGACGGACCAGGGACCTGCCTTTGAAGCGGAGGTCTTTCAGGAATTCTGCAATCTGTATGGCTGCCGGAAGATAAGGACGACACCCTACCATCCGCAGACTAATGGACTTTGTGACAAAATGAACCAGGTGGTAATGGATCTTCTAAAAACGTTGCCCCTGGAAGAACGCAGTCTGTGGCCTGAAAAGTTGCCCGATCTGGTGGACCTATACAACCACATCCCGGTAGGTTCCACCAACTGTACCCCGGCTTACCTAATGAGGGCAAGACCTGGTAAGTTACCTGTTGACCTGGAAATGGGAGTCCTGACCCCTGAGGACACTTCACCAGAAACAGACTGGGACACAGAGAGGCAGCAGCAGTACCGGAGAGTACAAGAGAGCGTGGAGCGAAGTCTCTGTCAGGCTAGGGAAAGACAAGAGAAGACTTACAACCAGTATGCTCCCGCTGTTCCCCTGGTACCCGGAGAGCAGGTCTTGAAGAGGAAAAGACGGCTCCACAAGTTGGATGACCAGTGGGAGAAGGACCCGTACACCGTACTGCCCTCAAGCCACGAGAACCCGAAGGTCTGTACCATCAGTAAAGACGGAGGGGAAACCACAGCCATTGTATCCCGGGACCACCTGAAGAAGTGTCCCGAACAACTGAGGAACCCTGAAGAGGAACAAGAAGACCATCGACCCGTGGGAGAAAGGGAAGATATGGTTAGTACCGTGCTCGGGGACTTCCCTCGGTCTTGGACTCAAGTCAATGGTGCAGTTGTGGTACCCGTACTCACGTTCCTCCAACCATCATCCCAAGAACCTACGGAGCAACGGGTAGAGCTGGAAGAACAGCCGGTCCAGGAGGCAGAAGACTCCACACGAGTAGAACAGGAGAATCAACCCTCTGCTTATAGTGAGCCTGCCGTACCCCTAGTGAGACAAAGAGCCGGTAGACAGCTGCCCAGTTTACCCTTGACAGCTCCTACACCCTGTAGTTCAGGGCCAGACAGTCAGCTCCGTAGGTCCACTAGGGCCACTAGAGGCCAGTTACCCGCACGCTGGAGAATTTGAAGTGTAAAAATAGTTTTATTTATGTTTTTCTGTGTCTTGTTGCTTGTGTATAATTTTGTGTTTCTAGTTATTTTTAGGAAACCTTGGTGGATTTACCGGGAATCCTTGTATATAGTTGGAGCGTAACCCAGGATGGACTAGAGACTGTTAAGGACTCGGGGTAGGACAGACCCCTACCTGGTTACGTCTCCCTGTGTTGGTGAAATGGACACCTTTGCTTTTCTTCAAAGGCTGCATCCGGTTGCGGACACGCCGTAACCATCTTATGTGTTTTTCTTATAGTATTGTTATTGTTATACTTTGTTATGTTTTTCTAAATGTGTTTAGTCCCGGAGTACTAAATTTCACTAGGGGGGAATGTGACACCCCAGGGGTCTGGTTGCCACAGTGATAGAGATATTATGTCTGAGAGCAGGTGGGAGGTCCTTTGGTCAGGGATCCTGTGCATGCCACACCTCCTGCCCAGTCTTGGGAGGGGAAGAACTTCCCCTGTATAAACCCGGGGCTGAGGCAGGGTGAGTCAGACAAGGAGAGTGGAGAAGAGAAGCAGCATAGGAAACAGCAGAGTTACAAGGAGTCAGGGGCTGGCAGCTACAGAGCTCGCCCTGACTAAGAAGATTCTTTACCGGACCCGGAGTCCGAGGCTGTGGGGACTAACTCCTACCCAGCAGCAGAATCCGTCGGGCAGGGGATTTCAGGTCCTCTGGCCCAGAAGCCCGAAGGCACGGTCACACGCGTGGGACCAGCACCGCCATCGTGGAGCGGAAGCCATTAGAAGGCCCCGAGTCACCGGCCATACGGGTGAGCACCACACGGTACACTCAGGGACGTGGGCTACTTACATCAGCTTCTAGCAAGGTAGCCAGAAGAGTACAGTCAGTTTGGGAGGCCTACAACTACGCCTGGCCAGGGGAGATCCCATCTGCTCAAAGACTGACCAGGCCCCGTTTGCTAGCAAGTACTCCGGGAGGGTCTGTCGTTGTTACCAGTAAAGACCCTGAACTACACCGTACCGTCTCTGAGTGGTTCCTGCTACCCCCCATCATCCACGTCGGCTGCCCTGAGGCCATACCCCTCCCGTTGGGGGTTATACTATCACGCTGCACAATCCTACCACCGGCCTCAGCGGTCTGCCCTGCAGCAGCAGCTTCCTGGCTGCACTCAACGGGTGGCGTAGTCATCAACTATTTACTACTAATAGACTGCCGTCTAGTTTGACTCCCTGGGCACGGACCGGGTCACCGCCACGAGATTACAACCCTCCACGGATCCGGCTCCGGGTAAGCTCCCGCGTGCGCACCGCAGCGCGACACAGGCCCAGGGGCGCGTCATTTCCATATCAAATGAATTAGATGGAGCCAGGTGGTGAAACAGATCTCCTCCGGCCATATACTCCATGGCTAATATATATTCTAATGGTGTTTCCATAAACCCCCGCAGAGATGTTAGGAAGCGGCAGCCAGTGGCCATACAGAGGATGTCTAATTCTGTAGAGATTGTGTCCTCATCAATACGACTCTTGTCCATCATTTTAATAGCCAGCAGTTCTCCGCTGACCGGATCTGATGCCAAGAGGACCTGGAGAAAAATCAAAGGAGATCAGACCAAACTCCCATCTATTATAGGGATCTGTGTAATGGATCACTGGTTTATCCCAATCACCATTACATATGAACATCCTGTAATGAATATGTATATCCTCCTGTGTATCTGGTGCAGGATACATTGAGGAACACAGAGAAGGAGAAATTCACACTTACCTTTCCAAAGCCTCCCACTCCAAGATCTTTGTGGAATTCAAGGCTGCACAGGTCAACAGGATTTTCCATTTTAACCAGTTCTCTCTGGGGTAAAAGAAGGGATCTGGCATCAGCATGTGCTGGCATGTCTGCTATGTCAGAGGGCATCATAAGGCTTCCACCTGCTGAGATGATACAAGATTTGTTAGTCTCTTTGAGAAGACATAATGGAAATGTTTGTCATGTGTGGTAAGTGTATGGAGCGGGCTCAGTCGCTGAGCCTGCATTTTACCAGGCTGATACCGGCTGTATTACATAGCTGCCACGTGCCAATAAATACAGCGACTGGAGCACACTCTGATTACTGCGGCTTAACCGTTTCAATGCTGACAGTGGTATTTAAATGAAGTGATTGCCAATTTGCTACCAGCACCCATTAGCCCCCACCAGGTCACAATTGCAAGAGGTTAATTAACTGTAATGACTATCTGGACCTACTGAAAACCCATATCTTTCACTTTTGTCCTCCTGTTTAGACCAGCCTGGTTTAATTTCTTATGATAACATATAATATAGCCATATACAGCGATACAGTTCCATTACAGCACATACAGGTGCTTCTCACTAAATTAGAATATCATCAAAAAGTTAATTTATTTCAGTTCTTCAATACAAAAATAATACCTGGTTTAAAAACAACACTATCACTGTGCTTGATTGGCCAGCAAACTTGCCTGACCTTAACCCCATAGAGAATCTATAGGGTATTGTCAAGAGGAAGATAAGAGACACTAGACCCAACAATGCAGACGAGCTGAAGGCTGCTATCAAAGCAACCTGGGCTTCCATAACACCACAGCAGTGCCACAGGCTGATCGCCTCCATGCCACGCGGCATTGATGCAGTAATTGATGCAAAAGACGCCCCGACCAAGTATTGAGTTCATTTACTGAACATACATTTCAGATTTTAAAATCATTTTTCAAACTGGTGTTATAAAATATTCTAATTTACTGAGATAATGACTTTTGTGTTTTCATTGGCTGTAAGCCATAATCATCAACATTAACAGAAATAAACACTTGAAATAGATCACTCTGTTTGTAATGACTCTATATAATATATGAGTTTCACTTTTTGTATTGAAGAACTAAAAATAAATTTACTTTTTGATGATATTCTAATTTAGTGAGAAGCACTTGTAGTACAAGCGATCAAAAAATTGCAGGTTCAAGTCTTCTAAGGAGACTAAAAAATTAAATAAATTAAAAAAAATTAGTAAACCCAAAAAATTATTTAAAAATATAATTTGAATGAAACAACTTTCCTAATGAATAATAATAATAATAAAAAATGAAAAATAAGCATAACTGGGATCACGGCATTAGTATAAGTCCGTTATACAAAAATATAAAAATAATTTTCCCAAACAGTAAATACTAAAATGAGAAAAAAAAAAATCTAACAATAGCAATAAAAAGATATCGTAATGTCCTGTCTACCCAAGAAAGGATCATTAAAAGCTACAGCTTCATACACAATAAAGAAGCCTTTACACTGCGCCATTGAGGTATCACAATCACAAAGTTACAATGTCTCAGAATATGGAGACACAAATCAATGTTTTTTATTACATTTTTAATTTTCTTCCACCACTTATGTCAAAAGGAAACCCATGCATGTTCAGCATTACCACAATGGTCTCTGACATGGAGAATTACTTTATGAGGTCATTTTTACCACACAATGAACACAATAGAAAAGAACAATGTCGGAATCCCTCCCCCCGTCCCACAATTTTACCACTCTTTGATTTTTTCCCCTCTTTTCTAAATAATTGAAAGACAAAATAAATAGTGTTCTTCAAAACTGCAGCTCGGTCCACTAAAAAAGCAAGCTCACATGCAAATAAAAGAAAAGTTATGGCTTTTCGAAGAAGGAAGAAAAAAAGCTAAAGTTTTTCCGGTCAAAGGGGGGTTAATAGATATAGCTCCAGCGCATATATTATAATTTTAAACAAAACTATGTAAATGAGCAGGAAATGTCTAATATTTGGTCCTTCATTTATCAAAACTCTCTAATAGCAAAACTGACCCTGTTGCCCATAGCAACGATTCACAGCACAGATTCTATTTCTCAACATTCTATAGAACACTGAAAGGTGACTGGTTGCTATGGGCAACAAGGACAGTTCTTCCATTAGTCAGCATTTATAATTGAGGCCTGTACATAATATTAGGAGTATAATCCCCCTCACCCCCAGTCTTATTATACTGAGTAAGTTTATTTCTTACCTGGTTCATCTTTATCCATTGATCTGTCTGGTGAAGAAACACTCAGATGGAACAGAAAATCCGGGATGGAGATGGTTTTGGTTGATGAGTGGGATCTCCATAGGGCACCATTCCCATTAATGATGGGTGTAGCATATCTCAGATGTCTCCTGCATTGGACAACCCAGTCTCTGCTGTTCCTCATTCTTTTCTTGGCTGCAGCTCTTTGCAGGTTCAGGGTGTCTTGGCTTTCAGCCTTGGATGAGACCTGCCTTGGAGTTTCTTGGAGAACTTCCTCCAGCTCTATCTCTGCACTGATGTTTCTCTGCTTATTGAGGATGGCTTTTTTATTCCTCCTCCTTATTTCAGGGACCAGATCTCCGATTTTTTTCAAGGAGATAATAAAGGCCCTCTGAAGCTCAGCGGAGGCAGCAGAGTCAGACGCCATGAGGTTCTCCATGTTCCTTCTCTGTGTAAGTGTAGCACCCTGAGGATTCGGCTGCTACAGGGGTATTGCACCTCAACCCAGAGGTGTGATATTCCACTCCCGGGTAAGGATGGAGTGTGGACCTGAGCTCGGTAGGCTGCATGCACTACACACATCCCATTTCCGAGGAGCAGACCGACGGTACTCCCACTTAGAAATGTGCAGGTACGACCGAGTCTGTTCCTGGCTGGAGTGGGAGGGGGGTGGAACATCCCAAGTAGTGTAGGGGCAGATAGGGGGAGCAGCCTGGGTAAAGATAGGAGCTCATTGGGTGCTGGTCACCTGAGCTCACACATAGAGGGTGTATATAAGGTGGGCACCATCAAAGAACAGGGTCAGTCAGTCTTTGCAGAGCGGTCAGTCTGTCAGAGAAGAAGCAGAGGTCCAGATGAGCCTGCAGAGAGAGAGTGGAGCAGAGAAGAAAGACCCAGAGGAAACAGAAGAGAGGACTCTGAGAACCCAAATTCAATCCCCGGGTGAAGAGTCGGCATCAGGGTACCGGAACCCAAGCTGGTGGGGGCAAAAGCACACCCTAGCCAGAGACCGGAGGCCGTGGGCAGCGTCTGCCACGGCCACCCACCACATCCACCCCGAAGGCATACCACGTGGAGGGTCAGGGAACCCAAGGCCAAGGGTCTCCCAACAGAAGGCCCGAGGGAGCTGGACCTGGGTGGATCACTAGTGGGGACGGCCAGAGAAAGGACAGAAGGAGAGCTCAGGGTCACGCTCCGGACTCGCTTGGGGGTTGGCTGGATCCAGGACCTGGTGGATGCAGCACGGCTCGGGTGGTCACTTGAAGCTGGAGTGACCGGAACATCAGCAGTGAGTAAATACCCTAAACTGCACAACCCGACTCTGTCTTCATTTAACACCTATGCTGCACCACCACAACCCCCATCCTCTGCACCTGACCCCCTGAGGCTATACCCCACCCGTTGGGGGTTATACCACCAAAAGCTGCACCAACACCATCAGCCTCAGCGGACCCTGCTGCAGCGGCGGCCATAGTGACCGCAATACAACGGGTGGCGTAGTCGACAATAAAGAACTTAATAACATCTGTAGGACTGCCACATACAACTGAGTTTGACACCCTGGGCACGGACCGGGTCACAGCCACTCGGAAGACTACAACTCCCATCTGATCCGGCTCCGGATATTCCCCCTAAAGAATATGGCCCAGGGGGCGCGTCAACTTTGGCGTAGTCGGCAGGATTACGTGCCCACAACAACCGGGTACTGCGTGCCTGAAGAAAAGAATGAGTTTACCTCAAAAAGAAGTCTCCTGCCGGTTCCGGAGGGTCCCCGCCATCGGACCCCATCACCAGTCGATTCCAGCCGGTTGTCCGCCATTAACAGCTTTTTCCCGCCATCTGCAGAGTTTCCCGCCACTGGGAAGCGATTCCCGCCATTTCCAAAGGTTTCCCGCCTTGGAAGAGCGGACGCCATTATGGGCGTGCCAGAGGGTGGTGAGAGGCCGCCTCCCATCGTGGGCCAGGACCGAAAATGGCGCCAAAAGTGGAAACCGCCCCCACCAACAGAGACTGTGATGCTAGAGGTGTCTGTCAGCGTGAAAGAACAGCCCCTGGAGCTGACAGTCACCAAGTGGCCCCGGGACCGCCCTCGAGGTGGGAGGAGACGAAAGAAGAGAGCAAAGATGGGTGTCGCTTGGAGCAGTCTGGAGCGAGCGCACCCGGAGGCAAGAAGCCTGGAGAAGAATATCGGAGGAGCTTACCCGGAGATGGCGAGAAAGCAGAGCAGCACCGGCCCGTTGGCCAGGAGCCTGCTAGAAACAGAGGAGGGAGAGCAGAGCAGCACCGGCCCGCTGGCCAGGAGCCTGCTGGAGACGACTGTAGGAGAGCAGAGCAGCACCGACCCGTTGGTCAGGAGCCTGCTGGAAACAACGACCCCACTAGGC
Organism: Phyllobates terribilis; assembly: GCF_046119375.1. NCBI lineage: Eukaryota > Metazoa > Chordata > Amphibia > Anura > Dendrobatidae > Phyllobates > Phyllobates terribilis. The sequence continues at coordinate 1,179,288 of NW_027363232.1, forward strand.
CTAGTGGAGGTCCTAGCACAGCTCCCCCGAGACCGGGAGTGTGCACAGACCGCTCTGGAGGGCCTCGCAAGGAGGATGGCCCGGGTGCAGCGAGAGACGTTGGCGGAGTGGAGCCGTGAGATGGCCCAGCAGACCGAGACCTGTCAGCGGAGCACGCCACCCGAGACGAGGAAACAGACCGCCTCTGAGGATAGCGCGGGAGGATTGAAGGCCGGAGACGGCGCCGAGAAGGGAGCCGAACGAGTGGAGGCAGGTAAAGGGGACGTCTATACCCCAAACCGGGAAACCGCGCACCTGCCCCAGCTCCCCGTCGCAGAGCCCGAAGTCTATCCTGCCGTGCCCGTCGCTGCAACGTCACCGCCGCAGACTAGGCCTCAAACGGGAGCCGCGACCCCTGTGACGTCACACGCCTCGACCCCGAGCGTGACCAAGCAGGAAGTACCACCAGCCTGGTCGCAAGGCCTAGTACCCCCGGGCGCCGCAATACCAACAGCGCCCCCTACCTCCGCGGAGCCCCCGGCCTGGTCGCAGGGCCAAGTAGCCCAGGGCGCCGCCGTCCTTACGGTGCCCTTTACCTTCCAGATAGCCCAGGCCTGGCCGCAAGGCCCGGGCAACCCGGGCGCTAACACCACCGCGCCCATAAGACCAAGAGTGCCGCATCTGGGAGAGGACCTGTACGCCCAGCATACGTGCCCGGATGGGCAGCCATTTATAGGGCCACCGGAGTTTCACCATCCCCGACTCCGGAGAGAGAGACCCCTGGATGAACCCCTGATCCCGGCTCCAAAGCCCGTAAAGAGGATCTCGCCCCCGCTAGCAGAAGCGCAGTTTGAGTGGGACCCCACCGGAGAAGATCTTATGGGGTTCACTCAAGAGACTCGGGCAGCTGCAGCGGAGCGTGCTGAGTGCTGCCGCCAACAGCTCGAGGACTTCGAGAGGAAGCGGAGAGAGAGGCGGGTCCGGAAACAGCAAGCTCAAGTAAGGAGCGCGGAGCAGAAGAGCCGGGCCAGGAGAGACCCCCGTGCAGCGCATAGTCCCCGCACCACCGGGACTGTGATAAAGTTTAACATGCAGCATGGGTGGGGCTTCATCCGAGACCACCGCACCCTAGGCGACGTCTTCGTGACCAGGAGAGACGTTGAGTCCCACCTACCGGAGGGACACAGAGGTCGTGACCTTTACATCGGGGATGAGGTCACCTTCACCCGGCACAAGTGTGCCAAAGGTCCCTACGCCCTCCATGTGCATCGCCTGACGGAGGAAGAGCTGCGGTGTGAGGAGGAAGAACAAGAGGACCCGGACGGGTCTGAAACTAGAGTTAGAGGTAACCATAAAGAAAGAGCAGGAGGACGCCGTCGCTAAGTACAGCGAAGCAGAAGTTGTATATAGTTGCCCGTCGGGGCACCGTGAACTGAAACTGTTACTGTTGCTAATATAGTCCCCGTTGGGACCAGCAAGTGTGAACTGTTACCCGTTTTTCCCTTAATCCCACTGACCGAGGACTGAGAGCGGTCATTCCTCCCTAATACCTGGCCGAGGACTGAGAGCGGCCACTACCATTTGTATATAGTTGCGCGTCCTAAAGCGCCCCCTACCGGTTTTATAGGAAAACCATTTGTCTAGAGAGACTGTCGCACTTTACCCGGTCACACGTTGCACAGTGACCGGAGGAGGAGCCAGAGGCGACGAGAATGTTTTATATGAAAAGTTTTATGCTAATATATGTTGTTTTATATGTTTTATATGTTTATGCAAAAATTTGTATGTTTTTGGTGTTATGTCTTACAGCCCGAGGACGTGCTGTGATTTACCAGGGGGGAATGTAGCACCCTGAGGATTCGGCTGCTACAGGGGTATTGCACCTCAACCCAGAGGTGTGATATTCCACTCCCGGGTAAGGATGGAGTGTGGACCTGAGCTCGGTAGGCTGCATGCACTACACACATCCCATTTCCGAGGAGCAGACCGACGGTACTCCCACTTAGAAATGTGCAGGTACGACCGAGTCTGTTCCTGGCTGGAGTGGGAGGGGGGTGGAACATCCCAAGTAGTGTAGGGGCAGATAGGGGGAGCAGCCTGGGTAAAGATAGGAGCTCATTGGGTGCTGGTCACCTGAGCTCACACATAGAGGGTGTATATAAGGTGGGCACCATCAAAGAACAGGGTCAGTCAGTCTTTGCAGAGCGGTCAGTCTGTCAGAGAAGAAGCAGAGGTCCAGATGAGCCTGCAGAGAGAGAGTGGAGCAGAGAAGAAAGACCCAGAGGAAACAGAAGAGAGGACTCTGAGAACCCAAATTCAATCCCCGGGTGAAGAGTCGGCATCAGGGTACCGGAACCCAAGCTGGTGGGGGCAAAAGCACACCCTAGCCAGAGACCGGAGGCCGTGGGCAGCGTCTGCCACGGCCACCCACCACATCCACCCCGAAGGCATACCACGTGGAGGGTCAGGGAACCCAAGGCCAAGGGTCTCCCAACAGAAGGCCCGAGGGAGCTGGACCTGGGTGGATCACTAGTGGGGACGGCCAGAGAAAGGACAGAAGGAGAGCTCAGGGTCACGCTCCGGACTCGCTTGGGGGTTGGCTGGATCCAGGACCTGGTGGATGCAGCACGGCTCGGGTGGTCACTTGAAGCTGGAGTGACCGGAACATCAGCAGTGAGTAAATACCCTAAACTGCACAACCCGACTCTGTCTTCATTTAACACCTATGCTGCACCACCACAACCCTCATCCTCTGCACCTGACCCCCTGAGGCTATACCCCACCCGTTGGGGGTTATACCACCAAAAGCTGCACCAACACCATCAGCCTCAGCGGACCCTGCTGCAGCGGCGGCCATAGTGACCGCAATACAACGGGTGGCGTAGTCGACAATAAAGAACTTAATAACATCTGTAGGACTGCCACATACAACTGAGTTTGACACCCTGGGCACGGACCGGGTCACAGCCACTCGGAAGACTACAACTCCCATCTGATCCGGCTCCGGATATTCCCCCTAAAGAATATGGCCCAGGGGGCGCGTCATAAGGATCTCTTGTCTTTTGGACTTTCTCATTTTCTCTAAATGTTGTCGTTTGGACGCCATTTCTGAGGCGTCAGGGTCCATGTCCGGTAGATTAATGTCTTTTCGCCCTAAAGCGAACAACAATACCTGCTCTTCATTTATTCCTCTCCTTTCTCTCAGAACCCGATCTCTTTGGGCTCGTCTTCTCTCCATTTTAGAATAAATTTTTGCTTCGTTCGTCACGAAAAACAAAAGGTACTCCCTCACCCTTGTAAGTCTGTGAGGCAGTGATTTCCCTTGGGCTGTAACACTGGGATATAGAATGTGATGATGTCATCACATCACTGTGACTTACTGTAGATTTTACCCTGATGTCATAATGAGAGAGTGATAGGCAGATAGATAGGCAGATAGATAGATGGATAGATAGACAGACAGGTGTGAGCTTCTCAAGTATTAACAAAGTGAACATAGTGAACCTTATATAGTATAACAATTACAAATAGTGTTAACAGTAATTATACAAATAGGAGCATATCATATAATGGAGATACGATATACAAGGAGTGAATGGCAATTCAAGTATATACAATCAAGTTAAAGTTCATTATAGTGCCTGTGCTGTGAAGATAACATACAAAATACATGAAAAGAGTCATTATTATTATTTAAGAACAGCTTTATATGATTGATCACTTGATGACTCACCCCATACAATTTGTGAAAAAAGCGCCAACATCGGCGTCCTGCTGGGTACAATGCGCATGTCAAAACAGAAAGGTAGTGGAAAACAAACACTTTGCGCATGCGCGAGCATGCTATGAAGCTTCCCAGCGTTTTCTTCGTAAGGGAAACATCTTAGAATCATCAGCGCATACGCAAAACAGCGGTATAGCGCTATTAAATCACCGTCAAAGATGCAGGGAAAGTAGCCTAATTGCATACAGCAATCCTTCAAACTTCACCAGCTTTTTTTTCACCAGGTTTTATTTTATTTTTGATGGACATTTATTCTATATGCATTCTAATAAAGGACAATTCTTATTTTCTTCCAATCCCCATATATAATGCTTAACCCCTTTACAACCTAAGGTGGTTTACACATTAATGACCGGGACAATTTTTACAAATCTGACCACTGTCACTTTATGAGGTAATTACTCTGGATCGCTTCAATGGATCCCCCTGATTCTGAGATTCTTTTTTCTTGACATATTGTACTTCATGATTGTGGTTAAACTTCTTCGATAACACTTGCGTTTATTTGTGAAAAAAAAGGAAATCTGCAAAAATTTTGAAACTTTAGCAATTTTCAAAATTTGAATTTTTATGCCCTTAAATCAGAGAGATGTCACACAAAATAGTTAATAAATAACATTTCCACATGTCTACTTTTTTTTTATTAGAGAGCTATAAGGGTTAAAATTTGACCAGCGATTTCTAATTTTTCCAACAAAATTTACAAAACCATTTTTTTAGGGACCGCATCACATTTTAAGTGACTTTAAAAGGCCTTTATGACAGAAAATACCCAAAAGTGACACCATTCTAAAAACTGCACCCCTCAAGGTACTCAAACCATATTCAAGAAGTTTATTAACCCTTCAGGTGCTTCACAGGTAGTATATAGAGGATCTGCCCGCTCTCCTGTGTGGTGTAGTATATAGAGGATCTGTCAGCTCTCCTGTGTGGTGTAGTATATAGAGGATGTGTCAGCTCTCCTGTGTGGTGTAGTATATAGAGGATCTGTCAGCTCTCCTGTGTGGTGTAGTATATAGAGGATCTGTCAGCTCTCCTGTGTGGTGTAGTATATAGTGGGTCTGTCAGCTCTCCTGTGTGGTGTAGTATATAGTGGATCTGTCAGCTCTCCTGTGTGGTGTAGTATATAGAGGCTCTGTCAGCTCTCCTGTGTGGTGTAGTATATAGAGGATCTGTCAGCTCTCCTGTGTGGTGTAGTATATAGAGGATCTGTCAGCTCTCCTGTGTGGTGTAGTATATAGAGGATCTGTCAGCTCTCCTGTGTGGTGTAGTATATAGTGGATCTGTCAGCTCTCCTGTGTGGTGTAGTATATAGAGTATCTGTCAGCTCTCCTTTGTGGTGTAGTATATAGAGGATCTGTCAGCTCTCCTGTGTGGTGTAGTATATAGAGGATCTGTCAGCTCTCCTGTGTGGTGTAGTATATAGAGGATCTGTCAGCTCTCCTGTGTGGTGTAGTATATAGTGGATCTGTCAGCTCTCCTGTGTGGTGTAGTATATAGTGGATCTGTCAGCTCTCCTGTGTGGTGTAGTATATAGAGGCTCTGTCAGCTCTCCTGTGTGGTGTAGTATATAGAGGATCTGTCAGCTCTCCTGTGTGGTGTAGTATATAGTGGATCTGTCAGCTCTCCTGTGTGGTGTAGTATATAGAGGATCTGTCAGCTCTCCTGTGTGGTGTAGTATATAGAGGATCTGTCAGCTCTCCTTTGTGGTGTAGTGTATAGAGGATCTGTCAGCCCTCCTGTGTGCTGTAGTATATAGAGGATCTGTCAGCTTTCCCGTGTGGTGTAGTATATAGAGGATCTGTCGGCTCTCCTGTGTGGTGTAGTATATAGAGGATCTGTCAGCTCTCCTGTGTGGTGTAGTATATAGAGGATCTGTCAGCTCTCCTGTGTGGTGTAGTATATAGTGGATCTGTCAGCTCTACTGTGTGGTGTAGTATATAGAGGATCTGTCAGCTCTCCTGTGTGGTGTAGTATATAGAGGATCTGTCAGCTCTCCTGTGTGGTGTAGTATATAGAGGATCTGTTGGCTCTCCTGTGTGGTGTAGTATATAGAGGATCTGTCAGCTCTCCTGTGTGGTGTAGTATATAGAGGATCTGTCAGCTCTCCTGTGTGGTGTAGTATATAGAGGATCTGTCAGCTCTCCTGTGTGGTGTAGTATATAGAGGATCTGTCAGCTCTCCTTTGTGGTGTAGTGTATAGAGGATCTGTCAGCCCTCCTGTGTGCTGTAGTATATAGAGGATCTGTCAGCTCTCCTGTGTGGTGTAGTATATAGAGGATCTGTCAGCTCTCCTGTGTGGTGTAGTATATAGAGGATCTGTCAGCTCTCCTGTGTGGTGTAGTATATAGAGGATCTGTCAGCTCTCCTTTGTGGTGTAGTGTATAGAGGATCTGTCAGCCCTCCTCTCTGCTGTAGTATATAGAGGATCTGTCAGCTCTCCTGTGTGGTGTAGTATATAGAGGATCTGTCAGCTCTACTGTGTGGTGTAGTATATAGAGGATCTGTCAGCTCTCCTGTGTGGTGTAGTATATAGAGGATCTGTCGGCTCTCCTGTGTGGTGTAGTATATAGAGGATCTGTCAGCTCTCCTGTGTGGTGTAGTATATAGAGGATCTGTCAGCTCTCCTGTGTGGTGTAGTATATAGAGGATCTGTCAGCTCTCCAGTGTGGTGTAGTATATAGAGGATCTGTCAGCTCTCCTGTGTGGTGTAGTATATAGTGGATCTGTCAGCTCTACTGTGTGGTGTAGTATATAGAGGATCTGTCAGCTCTCCTGTGTGGTGTAGTATATAGAGGATCTGTCAGCTCTCCTGTGTGTTGTAGTATATAGAGGATCTGTCAGCTCTCCTGTGTGGTGTAATATATAGAGGATCTGCCAGCTCTCCTATGTGGTGTAGTGTATAGAGGATCTGTCGGCTCTCCTGTGTGGTGTAGCATATAAAGGATCTGTCAGCTCTCCTGTGTGGTGTAGTATATAGTGGATCTGTCAGCTCTCCTGTGTGCTGTAGTTTATAGAGTATCTGTCAGCTCTCCTGTGTGGTGTAGTATATAGAGGATCTGTCAGCTCTCCTGTATGGTGTAGTATATAGAGGATCTGTCAGCTCTCCTGTGTGGTGTAGTATATATTGGATCTGTCAGCTCTCCTGTGTGGTGTAGTATATAGAGGATCTGTCAGCTCTCCTGTGTGGTGTAGTATATAGAGGATGTGTCAGCTCTCCTGTGTAGTGTAGTATATAGAGGATCTGTCAGCTCTCCTGTGTGTTGTAGTATATAGATGATCTGTCAGCTCTCCTGTGTGGTGTAGTATATAGAGGATCTGTCAGCTCTCCTGTGTGGTGTAGTATATAGTGGATCTGTCAGCTCTCCTGTGTGGTGTAGTATATAGAGGATCTGTCAGCTCTCCTGTGGGGTGTAGTATACAGATGATCTGTCAGCTCTCCTGTGTGGTGTAGTATATAGAGGATCTGTCAGCTCTCCTGTGTGGTGTAGTATATAGAGGATCTGTCAGCTCTCCTGTGTGGTGTAGTATATAGAGGATCTGTCAGCTCTCCTGTGTGGTGTAGTATATAGAGGATCTGTCAGCTGTCCTGTGTGGTGTAGTATATAGTGGCTCTGTCGGCTCTCCTGTGTGGTGTAATATATAGAGGATCTGCCAGCTCTCTTATGTGGTGTAGTGTATAGAGGATCTGTCAGCTCTCCTGTGTGGTGTAATATATAGAGGATCTGTCAGCTCTCCTGTGTGGTGTAGTATATAGAGGATCTGTCAGCTCTACTGTGTGGTGTAATATATAGAGGATCTGTCAGCTCTCCTGTGTGGTGTAGTTTATAGAGTATCTGTCAGCTCTCCTGTGTGGTGTAGTATATAGAGGATCTGTCAGCTCTCCTGTGTGGTGAAGTATATAGATTATCTGTCGGCTCTCCTTTGAGGTGTAGTATATAGAGGATCTGTCAGCTCTCCTGTGTGGTGTAGTAAATAGTGGATCTGTCAGCTCTCCTGTGTGGTGTAGTATATAAAGGATCTGACGGCTCTCCTGTGTGGTGTAGTATATAGAGGATCTGTCAGCTCTCCTGTGTGGTGAAGTATATAGAGGATCTGTCAGCTCTCCTGTGTGGTGTAGTATATAGTGGATCTGTGAGCTCTCCTGTGTGGTATAGTATATAGAGGATCTGTCAGCTCTCCTGTGTGGTGTAGTATATAGAGGATCTGTCAGCTCTCCTGTGTGGTGTAGTATATAGAGGATCTGTCGGCTCTCTTGTATGGTGTAGTATATAGAGTATCTGTCGGCTCTCCTGTGTGGTGTAGTATATAGAGGATCTGTCAGCTCTCCTGTGTGGTGTAGTATATAGTGGATCTGTCAGCTTTCCTGTATTGTGTAGTATATAGAGGATCTGTCGGCTCTCCTGGGAGGTGTAGTATATAGAGGATCTGTCAGCTCTCCTGTGTGGTGTAGTAAATAGTGGATCTGTCAGCTCTCCTGTGTGGTGTAGTATATAGAGGATCCGACGGCTCTCCTGTGTGGTGTAGTATATAGAGGATCCGACGGCTCTCCTGTGTGGTGTAGTATATATAGGATCTGTCAGCTCTCCTGTGTGGTGAAGTATATAGAGGATCTGTCAGCTCTCCTGTGTTGTGTAGTATATAGAGGATCTGTCAGCTCTCCTGTGTGGTATAGTATATAGAGGATCTGTCAGCTCTCCTGTGTGGTGTAGTATATAGAGGATCTGTCAGCTCTCCTGTGTGGTGTAGTATATAGAGGATCTGTCGGCTCTCCTGTGTGGTGTAGTATATAGAGGATCTGTCATCTCTCTTGTATGGTGTAGTATATAGAGTATCTGTCGGCTCTCCTGTGTGATGTAATATATAGATGATCTATCAGCTCTCCTGTGTGGTGTAGTATATGGAGGATCTGTAAGCTCTCCTGTGTGGTGTAGTATATAGAGGATCTGTCAGCTCTCCTGTGTGGTGTAGTATATAGAGGATCTGTCAGCTCTCCTGTGTGGTGTAGTATATAGAGTATCTGTCAGCTCTCCTGTGTGGTGTAGTATAAAGAGGATATGTCAGCTCTCCTGTGTGGTGTAGTATATAGAGGATCTGTCAGCTCTCCTGTGTGGTGTAGTATATAGAGGATCTGTCAGCTCTCCTGGGTGGTGTAGTATATAGAGTATCTGTCAGCTCTCCTGTGTGGTGTAGTATATAGAGGATCTGTCAGCTCTCCTGTGTGGTGTAGTGTATAGAGGATCTGTCGGCTCTCCTGTGTGGTGTAGCATATAGAGGATCTGTCAGCTCTCCTGTGTGGTGTAGTATATAGTGGATCTGTCAGCTCTCCCGTGTGGTGTAGTTTATAGAGTATCTGTCAGCTCTCCTGTGTGGTGTAGTATATAGAGGATCTGTCAGCTCTCCTGTATGGTGTAGTATATAGAGGATCTGTCAGCTCTCCTGTGTGGTGTAGTATATATTGGATCTGTCAGCTTTCCTGTGTGGTGTAGTATATAGAGGATCTGTCAGCTCTCCTGTGTGGTGTAGAATATAGAGGATGTGTCAGCTCTCCTGTGTAGTGTAGTATATAGAGGATCTGTCAGCTCTCCTGTGTGGTGTAGTATATAGAGGATCTGTCAGCTCTCCTGTGTGATGTAGTATATAGTGGATCTGTCAGCTCTCCTGTGTGGTGTAGTATATAGAGGATCTGTCAGCTCTCCTGTGGGGTGTAGTATACAGATGATCTGTCAGCTCTCCTGTGTGGTGTAGTATATAGAGGATCTGTCAGCTCTCCTGTGTGGTGTAGTATATAGAGGATCTGTCAGCTCTCCTGTGTGGTGTAGTGTATAGAGGATCTGTCAGCTCTCCTGTGTGGTGTAGTATAGAGAGGATCTGTCAGCTCTCCTGTGTGGTGTAGTATATAGAGGATCTGTCCTGTGTGGTGTAATATATAGAGGATCTGTCAGCTCTCCTGTATGGTGTAGTATATAGAGGATCTGTCGGCTCTCCTGTGTGGTGTAGTATATTGAGGATCTGTCAGCTCTCCTGTGTGGTGTAGTATATAGAGGATCTGTCAGCTCTCCTGTGTGGTGTAGTATATAGAGGATCTGTCCTGTGTGGTGTAATATATAGAGTATCTGTCAGCTCTCCTGTGTGGTGTAGTATATAGAGGATCTCTCGGCTCTCCTGTGTGGTGTAGTATATAGAGGATCTGTCAGCTCTCCTGTGTGGTGTAGTATATAGAGGATCTGTCAGCTCTCCTGTGTGGTGTAGTATATAGAGGATGTGTCAGCTCTCCTGTGTGGTGTAGTATATAGAGGATCTGTCAGCTCTCCTGTGTGGTGTAGTATATAGAGGATCTGTCAGCTCTCCTGTGTGGTGTAGTATATAGTGGATCTGTCAGCTCTCCTGTGTGGTGTAGTATATAGAGGATCTGTCAGCTCTCCTGTGTGGTGTAGTATATAGAGTATCTGTTGGCTCTCCTGTGTGATGTAATATATAGATGATCTATTAGCTTTCCTGTGTGGTGTAGTGTATAGAGGATCTGTCAGCTCTCCTGTGTGGTGTAGTATATAGAGGATCTGTCAGCTCTCCTGTGTGGTGTAGTATATAGAGGATCTGTCAGCTGTCCTGTGTGGTGTAGTATATAGTGGCTCTGTCGGCTCTCCTGTGTGGTGTAATATATAGAGGATCTGCCAGCTCTCTTATGTGGTGTAGTGTATAGAGGATCTGTCAGCTCTCCTGTGTGGTGTAATATATATAGGATCTGTCAGCTCTCCTGTGTGGTGTAGTATATAGAGGATCTGTCAACTCTACTGTGTGGTGTAATATATAGAGGATCTGTCAGCTCTCCTGTGTGGTGTAGTTTATAGAGTATCTGTCAGCTCTCCTGTGTGGTATAGTATAGAGAGGATCTGTCAGCTCTCCTGTGTGGTGAAGTATATAGATTATCTGTCGGCTCTCCTGTGAGGTGTAGTATATAGAGGATCTGTCAGCTCTCCTGTGTGGTGTAGTAAATAGTGGATCTGTCAGCTCTCCTGTGTGGTGTAGTATATAGAGGATCTGTCAGCTCTCCTGTGTGGTGTAGTATATAGAGGATCTGACGGCTCTCCTGTGTGGTGTAGTATATAGAGGATCTGTCAGCTCTCCTGTGTGGTGAAGTATATAGAGGATCTGTCAGCTCTCCTGTGTGGTGTAGTATATAGTGGATCTGTCAGCTCTCCTGTGTGGTATAGTATATAGAGGATCTGTCAGCTCTCCTGTGTGGTGTAGTATATAGAGGATCTGTCAGCTCTCCTGTGTGGTGTAGTATATAGAGGATCTGTCGGCTCTCCTGTGTGGTGTAGTATATAGAGGATCTGTCATCTCTCTTGTATGGTGTAGTACATAGAGTATCTGTCGGCTCTCCTGTGTGGTGTAGTATATAGAGGATCTGTCAGCTCTCCTGTGTGGTGTAGTATATAGTGGATCTGTCAGCTCTCCTGTGTGGTATAGTATATAGAGGATCTGTCAGCTCTCCTGTGTGGTGTAGTATATAGAGGATCTGTCAGCTCTCCTGTGTGGTGTAGTATATAGAGGATCTGTCGGCTCTCCTGTGTGGTGTAGTATATAGAGGATCTGTCATCTCTCTTGTATGGTGTAGTATATAGAGTATCTGTCGGCTCTCCTGTGTGATGTAATATATAGATGATCTATCAGCTCTCCTGTGTGGTGTAGTATATGGAGGATCTGTAAGCTCTCCTGTGTGGTGTAGTATATAGAGGATCTGTCAGCTCTCCTGTGTGGTGTAGTATATAGAGGATCTGTCAGCTCTCCTGGGTGGTGTAGTATATAGAGTATCTGTCAGCTCTCCTGTGTGGTGTAGTATATAGAGGATCTGTCAGCTCTCCTGTGTGGTGTAGTATATAGTGGATCTGTCAGCTCTCCTGTGTAGTGTAGTATATGGAGGATCTGTCAGCTCTCCTGTCTGGTGTAGTATATTGAGGATCTGTCAGCTCTACTGTGTGGTGTAGTATATAGAGGATCTGTCAGCTCTCCTGTGTGGTGTAGTATATAGAGGATGTGTCAGCTCTCCTGTGTGGTGTAGTATATAGAGGATGTGTGTCACGCTGTCTCTGTATACTGGAGGTAGGGGGCCTAAGCTGACCCTAAGCTGGGGCCCTGACTAATCCCTCAACCTGGAGGTACTGTTAAAGGTACAGAGGTCCAGGCCGCCAGCGTAACCCCTACCTCCTGAAGATCCCTGCACCTCAGTAATCTAGTCCTGAGAAGGACCCCGATCACAACCAAAGGGAACAAGAAATAATATGCCCAAACACAGTATTTAGACGAACGAGACAGTACAAGGGAAAAACCAAAACCACCTTGCATACAAACAACTTCTCAACTACAACAGAGGGAAAACCAACGGGAAAGGAGATAAATGATAAAGCGAGGAAAGGGAAAAAACACTTCCAAATACACTTATCTCAGCAACTCCAAACACCACGATCCGCTCTGTCAGTCTGAATGAAATGCTTTCACCGACACCTCCCAAACAGACCAGCAGGTATATGAAGGAGTCTCACTACAGAAGTATTGATTGCAGCTGGGCGAGGCTGGACCTCATCTAGCCCAGAGAGAGAGAGAGAATTAACTCCCTCACTGCCGAGAAACACAAAGCACCAACAAGTCAGCTGCGAGAAGTCAGGCTGTGTACTCGTGACGATCTTCGTGGCAACACACCCGTGACAGTACCCCCCCTTCTACGAGGGGCCTCCGGACCCTCAGGGCCAGGTTTATCCGGGTGAGTCGTGTGGAAAGCCCGAACTAATCGGTCTGCGTTAATATCCGACGCAGGAACCCACATCCTCTCCTCAGGACCATACCCCTTCCAATGAACCAGGTACTGAAGGGACCGGCGATTAAAGCGTGAATCAATGACCCTCGATACCTGGAACTCCAAGTTACCATTGACAACCACTGGAGGGGGAGGTAAAAGTGACGGTACCACCGGCGCCACATACCTCTTAAGCAATGATCTGTGAAACACGTTGTGAATTTTAAACGTAGGGGGGAGGTCAAGACGGAATGCCACCGGATTAATAATAGAACTGATTCTGTACGGCCCGATGAACCTGGGACCCAGTTTCCAGGAGGGAACCTTAAGTTTTATATTCCTGGTAGACAACCATACCCGATCGTTCACACTTAGGTCCGGACCAGACACTCTCCTCCTATCAGCCATACGTTTGTATCGGTTCCCCATAGTATTCAGATTCTTCAGCACCCCTCTCCATACTGAAGCGAGTGATGAGGAAAATCGTTCCTCCTCAGGAACCCCCGAAGAGCCCCCCCCACTGAAAGTACAAAACTGGGGGTGAAAACCATATGCCCCAAAAAACGGGGACTTACCAGTGGACTCGCTCCGCCTATTATTAAGAGCAAACTCTGCCAGAGGTAAGAAAGAAGCCCAGTCCTCCTGGTTCTCTGACACAAAACACCGGAGATATGTCTCCAAGCTCTGGTTCATACGTTCCGTCTGACCATTGGTCTGAGGATGAAAAGCCGATGAGAATGACAACTGCATCCCCCGCCGTGCACAAAACGCCTTCCAGAACTTAGACACAAACTGAGACCCCCGATCAGACACCACCTCGGAGGGTACCCCGTGAAGCCTCACAATCTCCCCAATGAACACCTGCGCAAGAGTTTTAGCATTAGGGAGAGCCGGAAGAGCGATAAAATGTGCCATCTTGCTGAACCTGTCCACTACAACGAGTATGACCGTTTTACCCGAAGACGGAGGGAGGTCCGTAATAAAGTCCATAGACAGATGAGTCCAAGGACGCTCCGGGATCTTCAAAGGTAAGAGGGCCCCAGACGGACGGGTATGTGAGGTCTTAGAGCGCGCACAAACCCCACAGGACGCGACAAAAGTTACCACCTCCTTATGTAAATTAGGCCACCAAAACCGACGCGAGAGGAGATCCACAGTAGCTTTACTCCCCGGGTGTCCTGCAAAAACTGAGTTATGGTGTGCCTCGATCACCTTTTGTCGCAACTGATCTGGAACAAACAATCTCCCTGGAGGTCCAACAGGGGCGTCCCCCTGAGCCTCCAATACCTCCTCCTCCAGCTCAGAGCATACTGCCGAAACCACCACCCCCTCCTGAAGGATAGGAATCGGGTCGTCCGTATTCCCGGCCCCCGGGAAACTACGAGATAAGGCATCCGCCTTTACATTTTTTGACCCAGGACGATATGTAACGACAAAATTAAACCTGGTAAAAAACAATGACCACCTAGCTTGTCTGGGATTCAGACGTTTCGCGGACTCCAGATATAGCAGGTTCTTGTGATCGGTGATGACGGTGACCGGATGAACAGCCCCCTCCAGAAAATGGCGCCACTCCTCAAAAGCTAACTTAATGGCCAAGAGTTCCCTATTGCCGACATCGTAATTCCTCTCAGCGGACGACAATTTTTTAGAGAAAAAGGCGCACGGATGCCACTTACCAGGGGACGAACCCTGTGACAATACTGCTCCCACCCCTACCTCGGAAGCGTCTACCTCTACAATGAATGGCTGAGACGCATCAGGTTGAATGAGTATGGGCGCCGAGGCAAAACATTTTTTCAAAGAGGAGAATGCTTGACAAGCCTTGTCAGACCACCTAGAAAAATCCGTCCCCTTTTTAGTCATGTCAGTGAGAGGCTTAACCATGGACGAGAAATTACGAATGAACTTCCGGTAATAATTAGCAAACCCCAGGAAACGTTGTAGTGCCTTAAGATTCTCTGGCCGATCCCACTCAAGAACTGCCCGCACTTTCCCAGGGTCCATACGAAAACCGGACGCTGAAACCAGGAAGCCTAAAAACTGGAGTTCCTGTACGGCGAACACACACTTTTCCCACTTGGCATACAGTTTATTATCCCGCAAGATCTGTAACACCTGCCTAACGTGCTCCTGATGAGACACCAGATCCGGCGAGTAAATTAGGATATCATCCAGATATATGACAACAAACTGTCCCACCAAGCGGCGAAAAATGTCATTAACAAAGTGTTGGAACACCGCCGGGGCATTAGTCAGACCGAATGGCATGACAAGGTTCTCATAATGCCCCTCCGGAGTGTTAAACGCCGTCTTCCACTCATCCCCCTCCTTCATCCTAATCAGATTGTACGCCCCCCTGAGATCCAACTTAGAAAACCATTTGGCGCCCACGATCTGATTAAAGAGATCGGGAATAAGTGGGAGCGGATACGGATCTCGGACCGTAATCCGATTAAGTTCACGGAAATCCAGGCAAGGGCGTAGGCCTCCATCTTTCTTCTTAACAAAGAAGAACCCCGCAGCCACCGGTGAAGATGAAGGTCTAATATGCCCCTTAGCCAGACTTTCTGAGATATAATCCTTCATGGCCTGCCTCTCAGGACCAGAAAGGTTATACAACCTAGCTTTAGGTAACTTGGCCTCAGGGAGCAGTTTTACAGAACAGTCATACACGCGATGAGGAGGTAGTTCCTGACACCCTTTCTCCGAGAATACATCCTCAAAGTCCGCCAGAAATGGAGGTAAGACCCAAGGAGTAACCGCACCAATGACCGTGTTCATGCAGTTTTTATTACAGAATTTACTCCATTGGCTTATCTCCCTGGTTTGCCAATTAATAACCGGGTTATGCTTAGCTAACCAAGGAAGGCCCAACACAATAGGAGTGGGAAGACCCTCCAACACGTAGCAAGACAACAGTTCTTTATGTATTGCCCCCACTTGAAGTTTTACGTCATGCACAACTTGCAAAAAACTTCCCTGCCCGAGAGGCCTGGCATCGATCGAGAATATGGGGATGGGTTTAGCCAACTCACTCAACCGCATACCTTGAACCCGGGCAAACCGAGCATCAACCAGATTAGCCCCGGCCCCACTATCCAGAAGAACAGATATCCTCTCAGTTCTCGTACCCACCACCACCTCCGCCGGTACGAGAAACTGAGACGAACCTAGGGACGAAATACCTACTCCCAGATTGCCGTCCACCACACAACCTGGGATCAACAGTTTTCCGACGACTCTTCACTCTGCAAGGGACGGGATGGACACCCCCCAATAAAATGTCCCTTTCTCCCGCAGAAGAAACACCTTCCTGCCTTATGGCGCACCACCGGTCCCCTCCCCCGAAATGATGTCCCTCCTAATTGCATAGGCTCCTCTGGACTGACCAGGGGAACCACCATATGAGGGGACCTTGTAGGAGGTGGAGTCATCACAGGGGGTAGAGTTATCCCGCACCTCTCCCGAAGCCGTCTGTCCACGCGAATAGCGAGGGCCATAGCGGCTTCCAGAGACACGGGAGAGTCATACTGTGCCAACACATCCTGTAATTTGCCGGATAAACCATGACAAAACTGGCTCCTAAGAGCCGGGTCATTCCACTGGGTGTCCGTGGCCCACCTACGGAACTCCGAACAGAATTCCTCCGCCGGACGATCTCCCTGCTGGATCCTACGTAACTTAGACTCAGCAAGGGAGATCCGATCTGGGTCATCATATACGAGTCCCAGGGCAGCGAAAAACCTATCCACTGACTGGAGAGCCGGGGAACGAGAGAACGCCCAAGATTGTGGGTCCCCTTGTAGGAGCGAGATGACAATTCCCACCCTTTGTTCTTCACTCCCCGATGACCGAGGCCGCAGCCGAAAGTACAATTTACATGCCTCCCGAAAAACAAAAAACTTGTCCCGCCCCCCAGTGAACCTATCAGGGAGAGCTACTTTAGGTTCTGGTCCGGCTTGCTCCTGAGGATGCCAAACCTTGGACCTAACGTCCGCCAGCTCCATGGACAAACTCTGCAATTGCCGAGCTAGACCGGCTACTGGATCCATAGTAGCTGGAGAAAAACTAAGTGGGTCGGTGAAAATGTCACGCTGTCTCTGTATACTGGAGGTAGGGGGCCTAAGCTGACCCTAAGCTGGGGCCCTGACTAATCCCTCAACCTGGAGGTACTGTTAAAGGTACAGAGGTCCAGGCCGCCAGCGTAACCCCTACCTCCTGAAGATCCCTGCACCTCAGTAATCTAGTCCTGAGAAGGACCCCGATCACAACCAAAGGGAACAAGAAATAATATGCCCAAACACAGTATTTAGACGAACGAGACAGTACAAGGGAAAAACCAAAACCACCTTGCATACAAACAACTTCTCAACTACAACAGAGGGAAAACCAACGGGAAAGGAGATAAATGATAAAGCGAGGAAAGGGAAAAAACACTTCCAAATACACTTATCTCAGCAACTCCAAACACCACGATCCGCTCTGTCAGTCTGAATGAAATGCTTTCACCGACACCTCCCAAACAGACCAGCAGGTATATGAAGGAGTCTCACTACAGAAGTATTGATTGCAGCTGGGCGAGGCTGGACCTCATCTAGCCCAGAGAGAGAGAGAGAATTAACTCCCTCACTGCCGAGAAACACAAAGCACCAACAAGTCAGCTGCGAGAAGTCAGGCTGTGTACTCGTGACGATCTTCGTGGCAACACACCCGTGACAATGTGTCAGCTCTCCTGTGTGGTGTAGTATATAGAGGATCTGTCAGCTCTCCTCTGTGGTGTAGTATATAGAGGATGTGTCAGCTCTCCTGTGTGGTGTAGTATATAGAGGATCTGTCAGCTCTCCTGTGTGGTGTAGTATATAGAGGATCTGACAGTTCTCCTTTGTGGTGTAGTATATAGTGGATCTGTCAGCTCTCCTGTGTGGTGTAGTATATAGTGGATCTGTCAGCTCTCCTGTATTGTGTAGTATATAGAGGATGTGTCAGCTCTCCTGTGTGGTGTAGTATATAGAGGATCTGTCGGCTCTCCTGTGTGGTGTAGTATATAGAGGATCTGTCAGCTCTCCTGTATGGTGTAGTATATAGAGTATCTGTCATCTCTACTGTGTGGTGTAGTATATAGAGGATCTGTCATCTCTCCTGTGTGGTGTAGTATATAGAGGATCTGTCAGCTCTCCTGTGTGGTGTAGTATATAGAGGATCTGTCAGCTCTCCTGTGAGGTGTAGTATATAGAGGATCTGTCAGCTGTCCTGTGTGGTGTAGAATATAGTGGATCTGTCGGTTCTCCTGTGTGGTGTAATATATAGAGGATCTGCCAGCTCTCCTATGTGGTGTAGTGTGTAGAGGATCTGTCGGCTCTCCTGTGTGGTGTAGTATATAGAGGATCTGTCAGCTCTCCTGTGTGGTGTAGTATATAGAGGATCTGTCAGCTCTCCTGTGTGGTGTAGTATATACAGGATCTGTCGGCTCTCCTGTGTGGTGTAGTATATAGAGGTTCTGTCAGCTCTCCTGTGTGTTGTAGTATATAGTGGATCTGTCAGCTCTCCTGCGTAGTGTAGTATATAGAGGATCTGTCAGCTCTCCTGTGTGGTGTAGTATATAGTGGATCTGTCAGCTCTCCTGTGTGGTGTAATATATAGATGATCTGTCAGCTCTCCTGTGTGGTGTAGTATATAGAGTATCTGCCCGCTCTCCTGTGTGGTGTAGTATATAGAGGATCTGTCAGCTCTCCGTTGTGGTGTACTATATAGTGGATCTGTCAGCTCTCCTGTGTGGTGTAGTATATAGAGGATCTGTAAGCTCTCCTGTGTGGTGTAGTATATAGAGGATCTGTCAGCTCTCCTGTGTGGTGTATTATATAGAGGATCTGTCAGCTCTCCTGTGTGTTGTAGTATATAGAGGATCTGTCAGCTCTCCTGTGTGGTGTAGTATATAGAGGATCTGTCAGCTCTCCTCTGTGGTGTAATATATAGAGGATCTGTCAGCTCTCCTGTGTGGTGTAGTATATAGAGGATCTGACAGTTCTCCTTTGTGGTGTAGTATATAGAGGATCTGACATTTCTCCTTTGTGGTGTAGTATATAGTGGATCTGTCAGCTCTCCTGTGTGGTGTAGTATATAGAGGATCTGTCATCTCTACTGTGTTCTGTAGTATATAGAGTATCTGTTGGCTCTCCTGTGTGATGTAATATATAGATGATCTATTAGCTCTCCTGTGTGGTGTAGTATATAGAGTATCTGCCTGCTCTCCTGTGTGGTGTAGTATATTGAGGATCTGTCAGCTCTCCTGTGTGGTGTAGTATATAGAGGATCTGTCAGCTCTCCTGTGTGGTGTAGTATATAGAGGATCTGTCAGCTCTCCTGTGTGGTGTAGTATATAGAGGATCTGTCAGCTCTCCTGTGTGGTGTAGTATATAGAGGATCTGTCAGCTCTCCTGTGTGGTGTAGTATATACAGGATCTATCAGCTCTCCTGTGTGGTGTAGTATATACAGGATTTATCAGCTCTCCTGTGTGGTTTAGTGTATAGAGGATCTGTCAGCTCTCCTGTGTGGTGTAGTATATAGAGGATCTGTCAGCTCTCTTGTGTGGTGTAGTATATACAGGATCTATCAGCTCTCCTGTGTGGTGTAGTATTTAGAGGATCTGTCAGCTTTCCTGTGTGGTGTAGTATATAGAGGATCTGTCAGCTCTGCTGTGTGGTGTAGTATATAGAGGATCTGTCAGATCTCCTGTGCGGTGTAATATATAGAGGATCTGTCAGCTCTCCTGTGTGGTGTAGTATATAGAGGATCTGTCAGCTCTCCTGTGTGGTGTAGTATATAGAGGATCTGTCAGCTCTCCTGTGTGGTGTAGTATATAGTGTATCTGTCGACTCTCCTGTGTGGTGCAATATATAGAGGATCTGCCAGCTCTCCTATGTGGTGTAGTGTATAGAGGATCTGTCGGCTCTACTGTGTGGTGTAATATATAGATGATCTGTCAGCTCTCCTGTGTGGTGTAGTATATAGAGGATCTGTCAGCTCTCCTGTGTGGTGTAATATATAGAGGATCTGTCAGCTCTCCTGTGTGGTGTAGTATATAGAGGATCTGTCAGCTTTCCTGTGTGGTGTAGTATATAGAGGATCTGTCAGCTCTCCTGTGTGGTGTAGTATATAGAGGATCTGTCAGCTCTCCTGTGTGGTGTAGTACATAGAGGATCTGTCAGCTCTCCTGTGTGATGTAGTATATAGAGGATCTGTCAGTTCTCCTGTGTGATGTAGTATATAGAGGATCTGTCAGCTCTCCTGTGTGGTGTAGTATATAGAGGTTCTGTCAGCTCTCCTGTGTGGTGTAGTGTATAGAGGATCTGTCAGCTCTCCTGTGTGGTGTAGTATATAGAGGATCTGTCAGCTCTCCTGTGTGGTGTAGTATATAGAGGATCTGTCACCTCTCCTGTCTGGTGTAGTATATAGAGGATCTGTCAGCTCTCCTGTGTGGTGTAGTATATAGAGGATCTGTCAGCTCTCCTGTGTGATGTAGTATATTGAGGATCTGTCAGCTCTCCTATGTGATGTAGCATATAGAGCATCTGTCAGCTTTCCTGTGTGGTGTAGTGTATAGAGGATCTGTCAGCTCTCCTGTGTGGTGTAGTATATAGAGGATCTGTCAGCTCTCCTGTGTGGTGTAGTATATAGAGGATCTGTCACCTCTCCTGTCTGGTGTAGTATATAGAGGATCTGTCAGCTCTCCTGTGTGGTGTAGTATATAGAGGATCTGTCAGCTCTCCTGTGTGGTGTAGTATATAGAGGATCTGTCAGCTCTCCTGTGTGATGTAGTATATAGAGGATCTGTCAGCTCTCCTATGTGATGTAGTATATAGTGGATCTGTCAGCTTTCCTGTGTGGTGTAGTATATAGTGGATCTCTCGGCTCTCCTGTGTGGTGTAGTATATGGATGATCTGTCAGCTCTCCTGTGTGGTGTAGTGTATAGAGGATCTGTCGGCTCTCCTGTGTGGTGTAGTATATAGTGGATCTGTCAGCTCTCCTGTGTGGTGTAGTATATAGAGGATCTCTCAGCTCTCCTGTGTGGTGTAGTATATAGTGGATCTCTCAGCTCTCCTGTGTGGTGTAGTATATAGATGATCTGTCAGCTCTCCTGTGTGGTGTAGTATATAGTGGATCTGTCAGCTCTCCTGCGTTGTGTAGTATATAGTGGATCTGTCAGCTCTCGTGTGTTGTGTAGTATATAGAGGATCTGTCAGCTCTCCTGTGTGGTGTAGTATATAGTGGATCTGTCAGCTCTCCTGTGTTGTGTAATATATAGAGGATCTGTCAGCTCTCCTGTGTGGTGTAGTATATAGTCGATCTGTCAGCTCTCCTGTGTTGTGTAGTATATAGAGGATCTGTCAGCTCTACTGTATGGTGTAGTATGTAGAGGATCTCTCGGCTCTCCTGTGTGGTGTAGTATATAGTGGATCTGTCAGCTCTCCTGTGTTGTGTAGTATATAGTGGATCTGTCAGCTCTCCTGTGTTGTGTAGTATATAGAGGATCTGTCAGCTCTCCTGTGTGGTGTAGTATATAGTGGATCTGTCAGCTTTCCTGTGTGGTGTAGTATATAGAGGATCTGTCAGCTCTCCTGTGTGGTGTAGTATATAGAGGATCTGTCAGCTCTCCTGTGTGGTGTAGTACATAGAGGATCTGTCTGCTCTCCTGTGTGGTGTAGTATATAGACGATCTGTCGGCTCTCCTGTGTGGTGTAGTATATAGAGGATGTGTCAGCTCTCCTGTGTGGTGTAGTATATAGTGGATCTGTCAGCTCTCCTGTATTGTGTAGTATATAGAGGATGTGTCAGCTCTCCTGTGTGGTGTAGTATATAGAGGATCTGTCGGCTCTCCTGTGTGGTGTAGTATATAGAGGATCTGTCAGCTCTCCTGTGTGGTGTAGTATATAGTGGATCTGTCGGTTCTCCCGTGTAATGTAGTGTATAGAGGATCTGTCAGCTCTCCTGTGTGGTGTAGTATATAGAGGATCTGTCAGCTCTCCTGTGTGGTGTAGTATATAGAGGATCTGTCAGCTCTCCTGTGTGGTGTAGTATATACAGGATCTATCAGCTCTCCTGTGTGGTGTAGTATATACAGGATTTATCAGCTCTCCTGTGTGGTTTAGTGTATAGAGGATCTGTCAGCTCTCCTGTGTGGTGTAGTATATAGAGGATCTGTCAGCTCTCTTGTGTGGTGTAGTATATACAGGATCTATCAGCTCTCCTGTGTGTTGTAGTATTTAGAGGATCTGTCAGCTTTCCTGTGTGGTGTAGTATATAGAGGATCTGTCAGCTCTGCTGTGTGGTGTAGTATATAGAGGATCTGTCAGATCTCCTGTGCGGTGTAATATATAGAGGATCTGTCAGCTCTCCTGTGTGGTGTAGTATATAGAGGATCTGTCAGCTCTCCTGTGTGGTGTAGTATATAGAGGATCTGTCAGCTCTCCTGTGTGGTGTAGTATATAGTGTATCTGTCGACTCTCCTGTGTGGTGCAATATATAGAGGATCTGCCAGCTCTCCTATGTGGTGTAGTGTATAGAGGATCTGTCGGCTCTACTGTGTGGTGTAATATATAGATGATCTGTCAGCTCTCCTGTGTGGTGTAGTACATAGAGGATCTGTCAGCTCTCCTGTGTGGTGTAATATATAGAGGATCTGTCAGCTCTCCTGTGTGGTGTAGTATATAGAGGATCTGTCAGCTTTCCTGTGTGGTGTAGTATATAGAGGATCTGTCAGCTCTCCTGTGTGGTGTAGTATATAGAGGATCTGTCAGCTCTCCTGTGTGGTGTAGTACATAGAGGATCTGTCAGCTCTCCTGTGTGATGTAGTATATAGAGGATCTGTCAGTTCTCCTGTGTGATGTAGTATATAGAGGATCTGTCAGCTCTCCTGTGTGGTGTAGTATATAGAGGTTCTGTCAGCTCTCCTGTGTGGTGTAGTGTATAGAGGATCTGTCAGCTCTCCTGTGTGGTGTAGTATATAGAGGATCTGTCAGCTCTCCTGTGTGGTGTAGTATATAGAGGATCTATCACCTCTCCTGTCTGGTGTAGTATATAGAGGATCTGTCAGCTCTCCTGTGTGGTGTAGTATATAGAGGATCTGTCAGCTCTCCTGTGTGATGTAGTATATTGAGGATCTGTCAGCTCTCCTATGTGATGTAGCATATAGAGCATCTGTCAGCTTTCCTGTGTGGTGTAGTGTATAGAGGATCTGTCAGCTCTCCTGTGTGGTGTAGTATATAGAGGATCTGTCAGCTCTCCTGTGTGGTGTAGTATATAGAGGATCTGTCACCTCTCCTGTCTGGTGTAGTATATAGAGGCTCTGTCAGCTCTCCTGTGTGGTGTAGTATATAGAGGATCTGTCAGCTCTCCTGTGTGGTGTAGTATATAGAGGATCTGTCAGCTCTCCTGTGTGATGTAGTATATAGAGGATCTGTCAGCTCTCCTATGTGATGTAGTATATAGTGGATCTGTCAGCTTTCCTGTGTGGTGTAGTATATAGTGGATCTCTCGGCTCTCCTGTGTGGTGTAGTATATAGAGGATCTGTCAGCTCTCCTGTGTGGTGTAGTATATAGAGGATCTGTCAGCTCTCCTGTGTGGTGTAGTATATAGAGGATCTGTCAGCTCTCCTGTGTGATGTAGTATATGGATGATCTGTCAGCTCTCCTGTGTGGTGTAGTATATAGTGGATCTGTCAGCTCTCCTGTGTGGTGTAGTATATAGAGGATCTGTTAGCTCTCCTGTGTGGTGTAGTATATAGAGGATGTGTCAGCTCTCCTGTGTGGTGTAGTATATAGAGGATGTGTCAGCTCTCCTGTGTGGTGTAGTATATAGAGCATCTGTCAGCTGTCCTGTGTGGTGTAATATATAGATGATCTGTCAGCTCTCCTGTGTGGTGTAGTATATAGAGGATCTGTCAGCTCTCCTGTGTGGTGTAGTATATAGAGGATGTGTCAGCTCTCCTGTGTGGTGTAGTATATAGAGGATCTGTCGGCTCTCCTGTGTGGTGTAGTATATAGAGGATCTGTCAGCTCTCCTGTGTGGTGTAGTATATAGAGGATGTGTCAGCTCTCCTGTGTGGTGTAGTATATAGAGGATCTGTCAGCTCTCCTGTGTGGTGTAGTATATAGAGGATCTGTCGGCTCTCCTGTGTGGTGTAGTATATAGTGGATCTGTCAGCTCTCCTGTATTGTGTAGTATATAGAGGATCTATCAGCTCTCCTGTGTGATGTAGTATATTGAGGATCTGTCAGCTCTCCTATGTGATGTAGCATATAGAGGATCTGTCAGCTTTCCTGTGTGGTGTAGTGTATAGAGGATCTGTCAGCTCTCCTGTGTGGTGTAGTATATAGAGGATCTGTCAGCTCTCCTGTGTGGTGTAGTATATAGAGGATATGTCAGCTCTCCTGTGTGGTGTAGTATATAGAGGATCTGTCGGCTCTCCTGTGTGGTGTAGTATATAGAGGATCTGTCAGCTCTCCTGTGTGGTGTAGTATATAGTGGATCTGTCAGCTCTCCTGTGTGGTGTAGTATATAGAGGATCTGTCGGCTCTCCTGTGTGGTGTAGTATATAGAGGATCTGTCAGCTCTCCTGTGTGGTGTAGTATATAGTGGATCTTTCAGCTCTCCTGTATTGTGTAGTATATAGAGGATGTGTCAGCTCTCCTGTGTGGTGTAGTATATAGAGGATCTGTCGGCTCTCCTGTGTGGTGTAGTATATAGAGGATCTGTCCTGTGTGGTGTAGTATATAGAGGATCTGTCAGCTCTCCTGTGTGGTGTAGTATATAGAGGATCTGTCAGCTCTCCTGTGTGGTGTAGTATATAGAGGATGTGTCAGCTCTCCTGTGTGGTGTAGTATATAGTGGATCTGTCAGCTCTCCTGTATTGTGTAGTATATAGAGGATGTGTCAGCTCTCCTGTGTGGTGTAGTATATAGAGGATCTGTCGGCTCTCCTGTGTGGTGTAGTATATAGAGGATCTGTCAGCTCTCCTGTGTGGTGTAGTATATAGTGGATCTGTCAGCTCTCCTGTGTGGTGTAGTATATAGAGGATCTGTCGGCTCTCCTGTGTGGTGTAGTATATAGAGGATGTGTCAGCTCTCCTGTGTGGTGTAGTATATAGAGGATGTGTCAGCTCTCCTGTGTGGTGTAGTATATAGAGGATCTGTCAGCTCTCCTGTATTGTGTAGTATATAGAGGATGTGTCAGCTCTCCTGTGTGGTGTAGTGTATAGAGGATCTGTCCTGTGTGGTGTAGTATATAGAGGATCTGTCAGCTCTCCTGTGTGGTGTAGTATATAGAGGATCTGTCAGCTCTCCTGTATTGTGTAGTATATAGAGGATCTGTCAGCTCTCCTGTGTGGTGTAGTATATAGAGGATCTGTCGGCTCTCCTGTGTGGTGTAGTATATAGAGGATCTGTCAGCTCTCCTGTGTGGTGTAGTATATAGAGGATGTGTCAGCTCTCCTGTGTGGTGTAGTATATAGAGGATGTGTCAGCTCTCCTGTGTGGTGTAGTATATAGAGGATCTGTCAGCTCTCCTGTGTGGTGTAGTATATAGAGGATCTGTCGGCTCTCCTGTGTGGTGTAGTATATAGAGGATCTGTCGTCTCTCCTGTGTGGTGTAGTATATAGAGGATGTGTCAGCTCTCCTGTGTGGTGTAGTATATAGAGGATCTGTCAGCTCTCCTGTATTGTGTAGTATATAGAGGATCTGTCAGCTCTCCTGTGTGGTGTAGTATATAGAGGATGTGTCGGCTCTCCTGTGTGGTGTAGTATATAGAGGATCTGTCAGCTCTCCTGTATTGTGTAGTATATAGAGGATGTGTCAGCTCTCCTGTGTGGTGTAGTGTATAGAGGATCTGTCCTGTGTGGTGTAGTATATAGAGGATCTGTCAGTTCTCCTGTGTGATGTAGTATATAGAGGATCTGTCAGCTCTCCTGTGTGGTGTAGTATATAGAGGATCTGTCAGCTCTCCTGTATTGTGTAGTATATAGAGGATCTGTCAGCTCTCCTGTGTGGTGTAGTATATAGAGGATCTGTCGGCTCTCCTGTGTGGTGTAGTATATAGAGGATCTGTCGGCTCTCCTGTGTGGTGTAGTATATAGAGGATGTGTCAGCTCTCCTGTGTGGTGTAGTATATAGAGGATGTGTCAGCTCTCCTGTGTGGTGTAGTATATAGAGGATCTGTCAGCTCTCCTGTGTGGTGTAGTATATAGAGGATCTGTCGGCTCTCCTGTGTGGTGTAGTATATAGAGGATCTGTCGTCTCTCCTGTGTGGTGTAGTATATAGAGGATGTGTCAGCTCTCCTGTGTGGTGTAGTATATAGAGGATCTGTCAGCTCTCCTGTATTGTGTAGTATATAGAGGATCTGTCAGCTCTCCTGTATGGTGTAGTATATAGAGGATCTGTCCTGTGTGGTGTAGTATATAGAGGATCTGTCAGCTCTCCTGTGTGGTGTAGTATATAGAGGATCTGTCAGCTCTCCTGTGTGGTGTAGTATATAGAGGATCTGTCAGCTCTCCTGTGTGGTGTAGTATATAGAGGATCTGTCAGCTCTCCTGTGTGGTGTAGTATATAGAGGATCTGTCGGCTCTCCTGTGTGGTGTAGTATATAGAGGATCTGTCAGCTCTCCTGTGTGGTGTAGTATATAGAGGATCTGTCGGCTCTCCTGTGTGGTGTAGTATGACTCGCCCAGGGGGAATATGGGTGACTCGGTACCCGGGCCTTTGCCTTCTTCGGATGTCACGGGCCCGTACCCTGGGGTCACTCTTTAAAAAAAAAGGGTTTGTTAACAGTTTTGTCTCGTGACGCCACCTGTGGTTCCCGGTAATGAGTACCGGCGCTGCTGCAGACCTCTGAAGCAGATGTTAGGGCAGCTGGGTTGGCATGGCTCTCCACAGGCAGAGCACAGCTCCAGGGCAGTGTAGATGCAGATGGTGATGCTGGGCGTTGTAGTACAGGAGCGATAGCGTTGTAGAAATAACTGACAGAAACAGTGGGGTGCAGTCATCCGAGTTTACTCATAGTTCTTTAGCTTCCTCAGGTGCACTGTACAGGTGTCAGCCTCCCATGTCGCGCTGCGTTTACCAGGCAGGGGCTCAGCACTCTCCCACGTACTTCAAGAGCACTTAACGGGACCCCCTTTCTGTATGTTCCTTTCTTAGCTGACTTCCCGCGGTGGGTCTTCTCCCTCCTGCCATGCGCCCCGCCACACAAAGTGCCGATCTGTTACCTTGAGATCCCTCTGGGCAACTTGAAGTTCCCGGACCTTGCTTGGTGCCCTTCACGGCGGCTTAGGTGAGGTTGTGGCAACTGCACAATGAAAGTTTTCCAGCCGAGACCTGAAGTAACTCGGCTAGTCCAGGGACCGGTTCCCTTCTTGCAGCCTGATCCCTCTGACACCTGGCAGATTCGGGCGTACGGGTGCCGTCCTGCACTCACCGTACCCCCTGGGATCCCTTAAGTTACTGGAGCCTTCCTCCCTAGCTCCCACTCCTCTCTCCTTCTTGGGCATGACAGGCCGAGCCTGCCTGCCGAGCAGAGCTCCTGCAGAGCCCCTGCTCCTCTCACTTCTCCTCACTGAATCCACCCCTACACATGGTGATGTGACGCTCTCAGCCCTGCCCTGGGAAGATGGGGGTACTCGGAGTCGGGTCAGATGTTGAGAACAGGGGTGCAGTCGTGGCCTGGACCCGTTCCTTGCCCAGGGCCGTCACATTGAAAATGATGCTAGGGCTTTCCGGGTTGAGTGGTAATTGTCGACTACGCCACCTGTGGTGTCTGGTGATGCGCCACCAGCGCAACTACAGTCCGCTGAGGCCTGGAGTCATGACGGCTAAAGTTCTCGCCGCTCCCTACAGGCGGAGCGCGGCCTCAGGGCCGGTAAAGCAGGATAAAGGGGGGGTAGTAGTGCGGCAGTAGGGACGCAGCGTCGCACGGAATGGCGCGTAATGAACAGTCCGGAGGCCATAGGGATGAATTTCCAAGGCTTTACTCACATTAGAGATGGCAGAAGGAAGGCGACTCCCTGCTCCCCACGGAGTCCTGCGGTCACCAGGGACCGGGGTCCGACAACCTCCGAGCAAGTCCAGCATTCAATCGGGACCCCGCACCTGAGTGTTCCTGAACTACAGACCGTATCCTCTCCTGTCTGTGTGTGTGTAGATAGGCCGGATCTCCCTCTGAACTCCTCTCAGAACAAGGGCACGGGTGGCAGCTCTGCTCCTTCCGATACCCGATGGGATCCTCTGGGCCTACCGGGCTTTACCAACCAGGACATGGAGTAGCAAGGTCGGGTGTCGGGGGCCGGTACCCCTCTTGCAGCTGGACTCCCTCTGAATATATCAGGTGGTGAGGACAGGTGGCGTACACTGCTCCGTCTGCATCCTCCCCGGGATCCATTTGCTGTGGAGCTACACTCTTTAGCTCCGGGCCTTCTTGGTCGTGGTCCTTGACCGGGTTGAGACATTCCTCGTCTGCAACCTGCCCCTCGTTCCAAGGCTGGGGTATGAGGGCTGTGTCTCCATCCACTGTAGGTTCACACGGGATCCACGTTCAGGGTGGGAGATCACAATACCTCACAGTAATTAACAGCACAAAGACCAAAACCAAAGATGGCTTTTTATTAAATATGAAATTTAAAGTGTCACTAAATTGTAAGTCCTCCACCCTCACCCACTAACTGGTTCCCCTCACTCTTGGTTCCCCAGTCTCCCTGTAACCAGGAGGGCAGCACCTGGTGCATACTAGCCCCCTCTGGTGGAGAAATGTGGTGTTGGATGCAAAGGTTGGGTCCCGACCATCACGCTGTTCTTACCTCGGAGGAGGAACACTACACTCCATTACAGAAGTGCAGCATCCCTGTGTCGGTCGAATCTTCAGGGGCGCCACAGTTCTACAGTGGGATGTGCTACATAATGAAGTTTCTCTTAAGGGGCACTTGGAAGGGAAGATGTCCTTATCACCCCAGTCAGTAAAATCTTTATAGTGGTGGCAGGATGAGCCTAACCTATCTCGAGGGGTTCCCTGGGTACTTAGGGTCACTAGAACAATTACCACAGATGCGAGTCCGAGAGGGTGGGGAGCCCATCTGGGAGATATGGTAGCCCAGGGGACCTGGTCAGATATCGAAAAGGGTCTCTCCTCCAATGCAAAAGAACTTCTGGCGGTAGACAAGGCGGTGAATAATTTCTTACCTTTCCTTCAGGGCCAGAATGTAAAGATCCTCTTGGATAATCTAGTTGCGGTAGCATATGTGAACCACCAGGGGGATACATGGTCAAGATCGCTGATGAGAGTGACAGATCATCTCTTCCAGATTACAGAAAGTCACCTCCTTTCCCTGATGGCCCTCTATATAAGGGAAAAAGAAAACATGAGAGCAGATTTCCCAAGCTGCTATCCTCTGATGCAAGGGGAATGGGAACTAAATCAAGGAATTTTTACCCAAATAGCCGAAGATGGGGGGGCCTCCGGTCAGGTAGATCCGTTTGCCACAAAACTAAATCGGAAGACAAAGATCTTGTGTTCCCTAAATCCCCTAGCTGTGGACGCTTTCCTGATTCGTTGGTATTTCAGCCTGGCGTATGACTCCTCCCCCCCTGGTTGGCTGTTCTTCTCATGGTAATAAGAAAGATCAGGGAGGACAAGGCCAGGGTTCTGCTGATCGCACCCTTTTGGCCCAGGAGGGTGTCCATCTACGATCCTTGGGTTCTTCCAGAGATTCCATATCTCCTTCTCCGGGGTCCGATATTCCATCCTCAAGCAACTGGCCTCCACTTGACGGTGTGGAACTTGAAAGGACACTGCCAAATCAGAAAGGTTTTTCCAAAGGTCTAGTAACCATTCTGCACAGGAGAAAACCTGTTACAACCCAGATTTATGCCACAAGTTGGAGAAAGTTTTTGTCTTTCTCTGGTTCTGGGGTTCATGGGGAGGGGGTGCCAATAGGACAAATCTTTGGAGTTTTTACAAAAAAGTCTTGAACTAGGGTTATCCACCAGCACCCTTAAAGTACAGATTTCTGCCTTGGGTGCCCTATATAGCTGTGATGTAGCTTGTAACTACTGGGTTTCTCGGTTCATTAAGGCAGCTTTTAGATCTAGACTCATTATTAAAAGCAGCTTGGTTCCCTGGTATTTAAATTTGGTTCTAATGGCCTTGACTATCTCGCTGTTTGAGCTAATAGTCAGCAACCCTTAAATCCCTCTCTCTTAAGACCGCTTTAATATCTTTAACCTCGGCCAGGAGCATTAGTGACATCCAGGCCCTGTCTATGGCCTCGCCGTTTACTCAAATTCTGGATGATAGGCAGGATCTGGTCTAAAAATCACTCTCTCTCCCTAAGGTAGCTACTCGTTTCAACAGACTTCAGGAAGTCCTCCTACCCTCCTTTTGTCCACATCCTAGTAACCAGAAAGAGGTGGAGTTACATACGTTAGAAGTGAGGAGATGTCTGGTTAGG
This sequence comes from Phyllobates terribilis, assembly GCF_046119375.1. Taxonomy (NCBI): domain Eukaryota; kingdom Metazoa; phylum Chordata; class Amphibia; order Anura; family Dendrobatidae; genus Phyllobates; species Phyllobates terribilis. Next base: position 1,209,341 of record NW_027363232.1, read on the forward strand.
TAACATTCAGTTACCAAAAGCTTTAGGAAAGATAACTCATTGTTTATATCCTACCAAGGGACTAGGAACGGTCTAAGGTCACGAAGTCCACCATAGCTAGATGGAATTGGGAGGCCATTTCTCTATCATATACAGTATAGACCAAAAGTTTGGACACACCTTCGCATTTAAAGATTTTTCTGTATTTTCATGACTATGGAAATTGTACATTCACACTGAAGGCATCAAAACTATGAATTAACACATGTGGAATTATATACTTAACAAAAAAGTGTGAAACAACTGAAAATATGTCTTATATTCTAGGTTCTTCAAAGTAGCCACCTTTTGCTTTAATGATTGCTTTGCACACTCTTGGCATTCTCTTGATGAGCTTCAAGAGGTAGTCACCGGAAATGGTCTTCCAACAATCTTGAAGGAGTTCCCAGAGATGCTTAGCACTTGTTGGCCCTTTTGCCTTCACTCTGCGGTCCAGCTCACCCCAAACCATCTCGATTGGGTTCAGGTCTGGTGACTGTGGAGGCCAGGTTATCTGGCGTAGTCCCCCATCACTCTCCTTCTTGGTCAAATAGCCCTTACACAGCCTGGAGGTGTGTTTGGGGTCATTGTCCTGTTGAAAAATAAATGATGGTCCAACTAAACGCAAAGCGGATGGAATAGCATGCTGCTGCAAGATGCTGTGGTAGCCATGCTGGTTCAGTATGCCTTCAATTTTGAATAAATCCCCAACAGTGTCACCAGCAAAGCACCCCCACACCATCACACCTCCTCCTCCATGCTTCACGGTGGGAACCAGGCATGTAGAGTCCATCCGTTCACCTTTTCTGCGTCGCACAAAGACACGGTGGTTGGAACCAAAGATCTCAAATTTGGACTCATCAGACCAAAGCACAGATTTCCACTGGTCTAATGTCCATTCCTTGTGTTCTTTACCCCAAACAAGTCTCTTCTGCTTGTTGCCTGTCCTTAGCAGTGGTTTCCTAGCAGCTATTTTACCATGAAGGCCTGCTGTACAAAGTCTCCTCTTAACAGTTGTTGAAGAGATGTGTCTGCTGCTAGAACTCTGTGTGGCATTGACCTGGTCTCTAATCTGAGCTGCTGTTAAACTGCGATTTCTGAGGCTGGTGACGCGGATAAACTTATCCTCAGAAGCAGAGGTGACTCTTGGTCTTCCTTTCCTGGGGCGGTCCTGATGTGAGCCAGTTTCTTTGTAGCGCTTGATGGTTTTTGCAACTGCACTTGGGGACACTTTCAAAGTTTTCCCAATTTTTCGGACTGACTGACCTTCATTTCTTAAAGTAATGATGGACACTCATTTTTCTTTACTTAGCTGCTTTTTTCTTGCCATAATACACATTCTAACAGTCTGTTCAGTAGGACTATCAGCTGTGTATCCACCAGACTTCTGCACAACACAACTGATGGTCCCAACCCCATTTATAAGGCAAGAAATCCCACTTATTAAACCTGACAAGACATACCTGTGAAGTGAAAACCATTTCCAGTGACTATCTCTTGAAGCTCATCAAGAGAATGCCAAGAGTGTGCAAAGCAGTCATCAAAGCAAAAGGTGGCTATTTTGAAGAACCTAGAATATAAGACATATTTTCAGCTGTTTCACACTTTTTTGTTAAGTATATAATTCCACATGTGTTAATTCATAGTTTTGATGCCTTCAGTGTGAATGTACAATTTTCATAGTCATGAAAATACAGAAAAATCTTTAAATGAGAAGGTGTGTCCAAACTTTTGGTCTGTACATCTAGCGGCGAGGAAGGGCCAGAAGGGCTGAAGGCTCATTCCACCCGGGCTGTGGCGACCTCTTGGGCTGAGAAGACAGGTGTCTCGATAGAAGACATATTTAAGGCTGCTACCTGGTCCTGTCCCTCTACATTTCATAGACACGATAGGTTAGATATGGGTGTATCGGCTGACCTCACCTTTGGGAGAAGAGTGTTCCAGGCTGTGGTCCTTCAATAGATTACTTCATCTCTGTAATTCTCTCGTGGTGCTGTCATGGTCGACCGATAAAATATTAAATTACATACCGGTAATGGGATTTTTCGGAGACCATGACAGCACCCTTATATTCCCTCCTTTCACGTTTGTGGGAACACTCCCGTTTTATTAATTATAATCTCACACTCAGTAGGTTTCGTCTGGTATGGCAATTTTGTGATTGTTTGCTGTGTTTATTAACCTGGCGGTCCTCTCAATGCTCTGTAATCCAAACTGAGGCGGGAGAGAGGTGGCGCCCTTTTAAGCCTGTATGTTTCCTCTCCTTGGTGGGCGGATCCCCTCTCTCGTGGTGCTGTCATGGTCTCTGAAAAATCCCGTTACCGGTAAGTAACTTACGACTATTCATTTGATGGAGCAATCAAAAAGTTGTACCCCAAAATGGTATTAAAAACGGTCTTAGAAAATTGGAACACAAGCCAAACAATTTGTTTGCAAAGTTTAGAATTTTTTAAAAGCAGTAACATGTTTTTGTTTTCTTCTGCACCATTTCACTTTATTTGGAATTCATTGCCCTTTTTTTTCTATATGTTGCACAGTAAAGTGAATGGCGTCTTTCAAAAATGCTGTAATTTTGTCCCACAAAGTACACCTCAACCCTGCTGTATTGAATAGTGTCTGTGTTATTCACTATGTGATATGTGTTTTTTTATTGTATACTAATGTATAGTGACTAGTGATGATCGAGCGTGTTCTATGAACCCATTCAGCGAGCACGCTAACAGCCGTGATACTTGCAGGCACGGCGACCTTAAAAGAAATGCCGAGCATGCCAAAATACTCGGCGAGCACCCGAGCGTGCTTGCCGAAGGGGTTGATAGAACACGCTCGATCATCACTAATAGTGATCAGATGCCTCTAAGGAATCTTTTTTGGCCTCTGTTTTACTGGTGCTTGAAGTGCAATTTTTTGTAGCTCTAATGATTAAGTAATATGCAACTATGTGAACTGCAATTGCCAATTAACAATTTAAGGGAATCCATCAGATATACCCCTCCCTCCAATTCCCATTCATGACCATGCAGGATTTGGAAAGCTAAATCCATAGACACCTCTATATCTTTTATCTGTTGCTGCATTTCTGAGTGCTCTGGGTGTAACGGAGCACTAACCAAGCCTCAGCCTTCCAAGGTTGCTTCCCTGCCCAGCACCAGCCTCTGTATCTTGATTGATAGCTCACTGTCAGTTTTTTGGGACGTCAGGCACCAAGCAAGGAAAATCAGTGAGCTAGACACTAGCACTGGGAACTTTCCCTCCGTACACGCAAAACATAAACCAAAAAAAAAGCAATTTGGCACGTTACTTAATTTATGTAGATTTATAGAATGAAATGTTGGATTTCGTACGAGCTCGATCCATGTTTTTCACAGAGCTCATATCTATTATAGTCTAGGGCTGTTCACATATTTCTGTGGACCGCGTATTTTTCACTGAAACACGTTGACCTGTCGAATTTTGATCCAAATCAAAGTTTAGAGTTTCTCGGATGCAAAACAAAGCTGATGAAAGTCTGAATGAGGCCTTACTCTATTATTTATTTTTTAAGCAGCGTTTATTCCAGGCTGCTGTACACATGAAGAGGGTTTACACACCTAAAATACATATATAAAACACAGAAACAAGCTACCATTGACAGACTAGTATGGAGGGAGACACTGCCACTACGATCTAACTGTGTGGATTCTGGTGTCTCGCTCCTTCCCTCAGGGTGTATTCCAAAAGCCTCCTCCAACAAGCAAGTTCTGGACAAGCTGCAGGTGGAGAGGGAGCGCGGGATTACGGTGAAGGCCCTGACTGCGTCTCTGTTTTACACTTACGAGGGAAAGAAGTATCTCCTGAACCTGATCAACACTGCGGTGAGTGTGACGTTTCTTCTTGATTTGTTTCTCTGTGCTCTTGTTGCGGATGTTCAACAGGTCACGGCGGTCGCATGACCTGTCACATAACTAAATGATGTCATGGAAGGTCCTTTCACTCCACCGCGAGCCATACAAGAGACCAGACACAGTGGAGAAAAGACCGGGGGCCATCAGAAGGTAAGTATAATATTATTTTCTCCAATCCCCTCCATGACAGCACACCTGGAGGTAGCATCCCCATCCTAATTAGGGACAGGAAAACAAGAGGTTAAATAGCCCCTTCCCCCAACAATCCCCAGTGTTTTCCTGTCCCTATGGGATGAAGAGGTTACCTGGGGTGCCTGCGGCCGGCAAGCAGGGCCCTATTAAATTTACCTGCCGGGCTGCAGGGAGCGATCGCCTCCGACCTTCCTTCCTTTGCAGCTCCCGTGTCTCCTTGAGAGCGGGACCCCCCCCACACACACTCGCCTGCGTGTAAAGCCGAGTAGGGTTTTGGGGGCTGGGGGCCTCCTGTTGCTCCCCGGCCGGAGTCTCCTCTGTCCTCCATGGCGGCGTGCCGGAAGTCAGGCTTTTGGCCAGCGGGACGTCACTTCTGGTGCGTTCCACCGTGGAACGCATGGGGCTGCGGCGGGAAATTCAAAAGGAGAAGCCGCGGTTTGCCCTGAAAATGAGGATCCTTCACTAGATAGGTGAAAATTTGGCACTGGATCTCGGTCTCCCCTATAAAAGACCCAGATGAGAAGACTCCATTAAGGTAGGACAGAATATTCTGCTACTATGGAGGGTGCTGTTCCAAAGCCTGCGTCTGCAGAGCCCAGCGCTAACCCGGCCCCAGTAAGTACTAGGTCCTAGGTTATTCCCCACTCTCTTTTGAGCAGGATCCTAAATATATTTTAAATCTCCCCTTTTTTTATTTTTAATTTAGGGAGACAAGGATCCTGCACCGACAGTGGGAGAAAGCACTACAGTTCGCAAATGTGCCATCTGTATAAAAAAGCTAGCTTCAGGGCATAAGAAACCCCTCTGCTGGAAATGCACTGACAACATTGTGAAGGAAGAACAGCCTTCCCTTATGGAAGAAGTCAGGGGAATGGTTCGGCAGGAAATACAATCTTCCCTAGCCTCCTTCTCACAAGCCAGAGCTGAAGGTCCATCTCCCCCCAAAAGGAGAAAATATACGGTTAGGGAGACCTCTGATTCAGAATTAGGGTCTATGGAGGAACCGGAAGAAGGGGTCCTAAGTGAAGATCATGAGGAAGATAGGAAATATTACTTTTCGTCTGAGAATATGGAGGAATTGTTGTCGCAGGTGAGAGACACGATGCAGGTGGAAGAGGAGAAGGAAACCAGTACAGTTCAGGATGAAATGTTTGGCGGTCTGAAATCCAAGAAGAAGGTAGTGTTCCCTGTGCATGACAACATTTGGAGTCTTATTTTGGATGAATGGGAGTCACCTGAGAAAAGGCTTAGTATGGCAGGAGAAATGAAGGATAGATTCCCTCTAGATGAAAAGGCGGCTAAGCTATGGATGGAAGTCCCGAAGGTTGATGTACAGGTGGCAAGGGTTGCGAAGAAAACAACCCTTCCCTTTGAAGACTCGTCACAGCTCAAAGATCCTATGGATAGGAAGATGGAAAGCCTTCTAAGGAAAGCATGGGAAACATCGGCGGCTTCACTGAAGACTAATATCGCTTCAACTTGTGTAGCTCGTTCCATGTTCCTCTGGCTCCAACAACTAGAGGAACATCTCTGGAAAGGTACCACTCAAGAGGACCTCCTAGCATCTCTTCCTTTTCTGCAGAAGGCCACTGGATTCCTAGCGGATGCCTTGGCGGAGTCGGTCAAGATTGCGGCAAGATTGGCAGCATTATCAAATTCTACGAGAAGAGCTTTGTGGTTGAAGATGTGGAGTGGGGACAACGCATCAAAATCTAAGCTTTGTTCCATTCCATTTAAAGGAGAGTATATGTTTGGGGCGGTCCTAGACGAGTTGTTGGAGAAAGCATCCGACAAGAAGAAGTCTCTGCCAGAGCCAAAGAATCCAAAAAGTTTCAGAAAGAGACCATTTCTTCTCCCTCAACAACAACAGCAGCAAGCATTTCAGTACAGAGGCAAGGGTAAAACTGGTCGCTGGAGTTACACAAAAGGGGGAAGAGGTAGGAATATCTTTCAAGGTTCTAGGCAGGACAGACAATGACGCCAAGAAGGTAGGAGGCAGAATTGCGAGCTTCCTTCCTCAATGGCAGCTTATTGATTGGAAAAGGATTTGTCGTGGCAACAGTAGACCAGCCAGAGGCTTACTACCACGTGCCAATTCATCCGGATTACAGAAAATTTCTCAGATTTGCTGTAACTCAGAACCGAGAGGTACTTCATTTTCAATTCAATGTACTCCCCTTCGGCATTTCGTCAGCACCCCGCCTGTTTACAAAGATCATGGCAGAGGTAGTAGGTTTATCTAAGGAAACTGAATATCTGCATCGTCCCATATTTAGACAATTTTTTGGTGATGGTTCCCTCGGTTTCAAGTTTGGAAAGAGACCTCCAGATGACCCTCCAGATCCTGGAATCCTTTGGATGGTTGATAAACTACCAAAAGTCAGATCTGATTCCCTCCACCAGGAAGACCTCCTTGGGAATTCTCCTGGATTCTCAGCAACAAGCCTCTTTTCTGCCAAAAGAGAAGCAGATTCAGTTGAGGTCGAAAGTTTATGCACTAAAGAACCAGAGCGGAGTGTCATTAAGATTCGCCATGTCCGTCCTCGGGTCCATGACCTCATCTATTCAGGCGGTACCTTGGGCTCAAGCGCATTCAAGGGTCCTTCAAAACTACATCCTTTCCTGTTGGGACAGATCTCCAAGTTCCCTCTCCAACAGAATTCATCTGCCAGAGAAGGTGAAAGCATCTTTAAATTGGTGGCTCTGTCCAGGAAATCTGGAGAAAAGTTCAGCATGGATTCAACTTCCCTTGTTATCCGTCAAAACAGACGCAAGCAAAAGGGGATGGGAGCAGTAGTCTCCCACGTGGCCTTCCAAGGGGTCTGGTCGCAAGAAATAGCAGAGCAGTACTCAAACTTAAGAGAAATGAAAGTGGTGGAAGAAACCCTATGGGCAGCCACTACTGTGCTTCAGGGGTCGCATGTCAGAGTCTACTCGGACAATATGACAACTGTAGCCCACTTGAGACATCAGGAAAGTACAAGAAACAGGAGGTTACAGATGATCTCCGAAAGGATCTTCCACTGGGCGGAGCATAATCTACTATCCTTATCGGCTCTGCATCTGAGGGGCTCCGACAACTATCATGCAGATCTTCTGAGCAGAAAAGACATTCATCCAGGGGAGTGGAGCATGAACTCGAAGATATTTCAGATGATTGTTCAAAAGTGGGAATACCCAGATGTGGACCTGTTTGCGAACCAGGAAAACGCAAAAGTAAGAGCCTTTTTCTCTTTGAAACCCGAGGATTCAGCAACAGGGATAGATGCATTCGCTCACCCTTGGAAAGTTGGGCTCGCTAATGCTTTTCCGCTGATTCTGTTAATACCAAGGACTTTACAAAAAATCAGGTCGGAAGGGGTCAAGACTATCCTAATAGCTCCAATGTGGCCAAAAAGAGCATGGTTCGGAACATTGAGCAGTCTAAGAATGGATGATCCATTGATGCTTCCTCGAATCCACGATCTGCTGCATTAGGGCCAGATTTTCCATCCGGCCCCTCAGAATTTGGCTCTAGCTGCTTGGCTTCTGAGACCGCCCTCTGAAAAGCCAGAGGCTTCTCAGTACAGGTGATCCAAATGTGGCGCCCTGCTGTGCATTGGTGCCACAGAACCCAGAAGGGTGCATGGATGGATTTCTCCACAAGAGGCCATCACTACATACAAACACCTCTACCTTCCAACTCATACCAGCAGAGGGAGCCCAGATAGAGAGAGAGCCTGAGAACGTGCCGACGCTCAGATAGCGGTGAAGACGCAGCACGTCAGCTGCCTAGTAGTGAGGGCCCCGAGTGTGGCCGACGGCAAGGAGAAAAAGGGGAGTGAAACCAAGGGGGCAGAGGAGCACAATAAGCTCACCCCGTTATATCTACCGGACACCGGGTCCGCACCTACAGGGACCCTTTACACCCAGTGGGGATAACCGGAATCCCAGGAGGACTACAAGTCCCTGGCAAACCTGAAGGCTAGACACACACAGGATCAGGAACCACGAAGGCCCCGACGTCCAGGGAAAGTGGTTACCAACCAGAGGTCCTGTTTCTGAGCATCTGGTGAAGTAAAAGCAGGACACATAAGCTATGCCCAGTTGCAGGCTGGCCAGGAGCATACATAGGGACAGACACGGATCAGGAGGCCCTATACCCGCTCCCTGGGGAGAAGTCCAAAAGTGCGCCCTTCATCTGGAGTACCCTGGACCGTACCTAACAGCTGTACCAGTAAAGTTAATGAAGCAAATCCCCTGTCTCTGTCCGTTACTCCTGCTGTGCCATCGCTTTCCCTGCACCACAACGCTCAGCGCAACCTGCATCATTTATACTGCCCTGAGGCCTGCTGCACCTGTGGGGAGCCGTTCCATCTCAAGCTGTCCTGACATCTGCCTCGGAGGACTGTTGCAGCGCTGGTGATCCTCACCAGACACCACAGGTGGCGTCACGACAAATTCCCTACAAATAATTCCTTTTGGCACTGACCGCCCTGGGCCAGCCACCGCGATAATCCCCGCAGGCAGTCTTAGGCCCGGCTGCCGGGTGCCCCGCGACACCCCTGGGGGCGAGTCACATACACTGCAGAAAAGCAGAAAACCAGTCACAAATTCCATCTATGGAAAAATCTAGAAAGCTTTCAAGCTATGGTATGAGCCTCGTCCATTAGATCCCTTTCGGCCTGACGTGGCCAGAATCTTGGATTTCCTACAGAACGGTCTGTCTAAAGGATTAAGACCAAGCACGCTGAAGGTCCAAGTCTCGCCTTTATGTTCCTATTTTGATGCTGATTTGGCCCAAAACAGATGGATTAAGAGGTTCATGATAGCTGCTTCTCGGATTAATCCAACAAGAGCTAAAATAGTTCCACCTTGGGATCTCAACGTAGTTCTTAGAGGTCTAACTATGCATCCTTTCGAGCCAATAGCCGAGGCACACATAGACAAATTGTCTTGGAAAGCGGCATTGCTTGTAGCTCTGACTACAGCCAGAAGAGTGAGTAAAATCCAAGCCCTGTCTATCAGAGAGACTTATTGTCGTATTTTGGAGGACAGGATCATCCTCCAGTTGGATCCTTCTTTTCTACCTAAAGTGTCGTCTAATTTTCATATGTCTCAGCCCATAATTCTTCCGTCATTCTGTCAAAATCCATCAAATAGCAAGGAAGAAGAATTCCACGCGTTGGATGTAAGAAGGACTATAATCCGCTATTTGAGGCAGACTGAAACCTGGAGGAAGGATCAGAACCTATTTGTCCAATATGGAGGCCCCAATAAAGGAAAGCAAATTGCAAAAATACGCTAGCAAATTGGATTAAGAAAGCAATTTGTGAAACATACATAGTTCAAGATTTGCCTCCTCTGGAATCCTTGAAAGCTCTTTCTACTAGTGCTATGTCGGTCTCCTGGGCGGAAAAAGCTAGTGCATCCATTGAGCAGATTTGCCGGGCAGCTACATGGTCGTCTGTCCATACCTTTGCTAAGCATTATAGACTAGATGTAATATCTAATAGAGACTTAGCATTTGGAAGGAAAGTCCTTCAGGCTGTTGTCGCTCCCTAAAATTCATTCTTTGGTATTACTCCAGGTGTGCTGTCATGGAGGGGATTGGAGAAAATAGAATTAGACTTACCAGTAATTCGGTTTCTAAGACCCTCCACAACAGCATGGGTAGTTCCCTCCATCTCTTTATTGATTGGAAAAATCCTTAGTGTTAATAAATATTTAGAGCATTCATACTGTGTGGTCCTTTGAAAACACTGGGGATTGTAGCAGAGAGGGGCTATTTAACATCTTGTTTTCCTGTCCCTAATTAGGATGGGGAGGCTACCTCCAGGTGTGCTGTCGTGGAGGGTCTTAGAAACAGAATTACCGGTAAGTCTAATTCTATTTTTCTTTTTTTACCATTTTTATTCTTTTTTTCAACTATTAACTTGGTCACACTATATAAATACATGCCGGTTGCAAGGATTTATATAGCGTGACCAAGTTGTCAAGCACTTTCCAAGTGATGCTAAAATCGCTTGGAAAGCAGTTGACAACCCGCATGCGGACATGCATGTGAAAAACGCTTCACTTACGTTTGTCCCTGGCAGGAAAAACGCATGTAAAATCTGCATGCGTTTTTTCTGCCAGGGAGATGCAGAAACACTCAGGAAAAATCCGGAGCATTTCTGCATCGTGGGCATGTGGCGCCCCTGAGGCTTCAGTCGCCACAGAGGTACTGCACCTCACCCAGAGGTGTGGTGTCTCCCTTCACTCAGGTAAGATGGGAGTGCTGCAGAGAACCCCCCAAAACACCTGCATCCAACATTACACTGCTTCAGACCGGCTGGAAGGGCAACATGCAGAGCGCAGCTGCTGAGCCCTGTCCCTGGCTGGAGTGGGGGAAACCCAAAGGTAGGGGGAACCAGTAGTGGGTGTGGGTGGAGGAAGCAGTTAGAAGGAGCACACAGTAGGTATATAATGGGAAGCAATCTTAGGGTGGCAGTTCAGAACAGAATGGTCAGTCAGTACAGTACAGACGGTCAGTGAGGACTGTCTGGGAGCAGAGGCTCAGCAGGAGCTCTGCTCCACAAGAAGGGCCCGGGATAGAGGCCCCGGAGGGGAGCAGGGAGTAGACTCCATTCTAAGAAGGAATCCCAGGGGTACGGCGCGTGGAGGACAGCACCCGTACACCCCGCATCTGTCAGAAGACAGGGATCGGTTGCTGCATTCTAATCTCCAGGGGGTGAGGTTGGTCCCGGATCCGACGTATAGGAAGGACTTCAGCATACCCGAGCGGGATTGAGAGTGGGCAGCGCAGGGCAGCAGGGAGAAGGACCTAGTGTGAAGACGGTCAAAGTAGGAACACGAGAAAGTGGGGTTCTGCCAAGCATTCCTAAACTTCCTGAGGAAGGATTGAACCCCTGCCAGGGTGACCACGGCGCAACGTGGGAGGTCTTCACCTGTAACGTGCACTTGTGTGTTTCCTGAAGAACTGTGAATAAAAATCTTGGACGACTGCACTGAGTTGCCTCCGTCTATTCCTTCACTGGTGTCATTTCCCTCCCTGCACTATAACGCCCAGCGCAACCTCCATCAATTTACACTGCCCTGAGGCCCGCTCCACCTGTGGGGAGCCGTTCCATCTCTAGCTGCCCTAACATCTGCCTCAGAGGACTGTTGCAGCACTGGTGATCCTCACCAGACACCACAGGTGGCTTCACGACAAATCCTATAAATAATCCCTTTTGAACTGACCGCCCCAGGCCAGCCACCGTGATATTCCCCAAAGCAGCCATAAGGCCCGGCTGCCGTGTGCCCCGCGGCCCAGGGGGCAGCGAGTCACCACTTGGCGTCACGAACAGGATATGTGACCAGCCCGCCATCTGCGGGTAATGTGGGCCTAAAGAAGTGTTTTCTGCCTTGAATGTGGCGCCTGCCCCAGAAGAACGGGCACCATTATGTGCGTGCTAAAGAACAACAGAATGGAACCTCCCGTCGTGGGCCGAGTCCCAGAATGGCGCCAAAAGCAGGCCCTGCCCCTTGCAACAGTGACTGTCCGCATAGATGTGTCCGTCAAAGCGGGGAGGCCGACACAGGGAGTGACCGACAGCAAAGTGCCATGGGACCGCCCCCGAAAGAGGAGAGGAGGTGGAGAGAAGCTGCGTAAAGACCGGGAGGTGTCAGGCCGAGCTGACGCAGTCGCGGGAGCAGGTAGGAGTGATGTCCCTTTCCCAAATGTGGCTGGCGCTGCTTCATCCCTGGTCCCCCTGCAGCCTGAGGCTGATGACCAGGCTGGGTCAGCCTGCAGAAACCAGGGGTTCCCCCGGAGGGGGCCCCACTGTTAAACTGTTTTAGTTAACTGGACTGTACATAAGTTGCCCGGAAGGGTGCAGTTGACTTCATGTTTGCTACCCAGTTACCCGTCAGGGTACAGAGACTGACAGGCTGAGGACTGTGAGAAGCCGGACGTTGACATTGTACATAGTTTAGCACTTCTTAAAGTGCATCCTATTGGTTTTATAATTACAAATATACCTCAGAACAAAAACTCGTTTGGCGTGGCGGAAGACGAGGTCCAGGATTGGATCGTCTATGCCCTGCAGCCATGCCCAGGGCCTACGTTGAGGGTTTGTGGACGGGTCCCTCATGCTGCTACTGTTGCACCCTGGTGCTGGAACTGTCTTGAAAATTGTTTTATATGACAATGCTCTTATGATGTTTTATAATGTAACCAGTAACATTAAAAGAAATGTGCCTCCCATAAAGGGAAGAAATGTTGTTTTATGGTCTTATATGCGGATGCATCTTAAAAATTTTGCATGTCAGTTATGCCTGGTTTTGCTCTGTTCCAGCCCGCGGACGTGCTGTGTTTTACCGGGGGGGGGAATGTGGCGCCCCTGAGTGTTCAGTCGCCACAGCGGTACTGCACCTCTCCCAGAGGTGTGGTGTCTCCCTTCACTCAGGTAAGATGGGAGTGCTGCACGGAACCCCCCAAAACACCTGCATCCAACATGCAGAGTGCAGCTGCTGAGCCCTGTCCCTGGCTGGAGTGGGGGGAACCCAAAGGTAGGGGGAACCAGTAGTGGGTGTGGGTGGAGGAAGCCGTTAGAGGGAGCACTTATACAGTAGGTATATAATGGGAAGCCATCTTAGGGTGGCAGTTCAGAACAGCATGGTCAGTCAGTCTACCATTGGGCCATATAAGACGTTCTTCATCTCCCGTTGCAGTGGGGTTTTTATTTGTCAAAAAAAAAGACTGGGGGTTGCGCCCCCGCCTTGATTTTCACATTGAGGAGATGAGTGGAAGATGGCCTTCAATACTCCTGAGGGGCACTATGAAAAGCTTGTGATGACATTTGGGTTGACTAATGCTCCCGCTTTCTTTCAACACTGTTAGTGACATTTTTAGTCATCTGGCAGGTAGATCACAACAAACCAATCTTGATTACATATTAATTTATTTACCTCCAGTCACATCAGGTACATGTCAGGCAGGTCTTACAGATACTCAAAGATAATAAATTATTTGTCAAACCAGAGAAATGTATGTTCTCCATTCAGGGTTAGTTCTTATCATTCACCGTTTTTGCATGGATCTGGCCAAAGTCCGGACGGTACTGGATTGGTATGATATTCAAGACTTAAAGGCGTTACAAAGTTTTTTGGGTTTCGCCAGCTACTACTGTAAGTTCATCAAAAACTTTTCGGTAGTGGCCAAACCTCTGATGGACGATTTTGCCAAATAGAAAAAAAAAATAAAGATTTTATTATTTTACTTTCCATTCTTGTAGCTAAACACAATCCAGCTAAGTTTAAAATTGAAATGAAGCCCCTATACCCCCCTGTCTAGGTGCTTCTGTACCAACTCCTCCCTGGTCCAGGATGGTCTCTATATCACGGCCTCCAGCAATAACCTATTGACACATGATTGTGGCAGCCCTCACGTGCTGATATATCACACTGCCAATAGAAGTGGGAAGCGGCACAGAAATCACAAAATAAAGGCAGTGTTTGTGGTAATGCAAGAATCCAGCAAGCAGAGTAATCCACACGTCATACAACAGCCCAACATGGATGATGAAAAGCTGCGTCTTCAGGCGTCTGTGTAAGAACATCACATTTTTGTTTTCCTTCCAGAATAAGCACCAAATGGAATAGCTGAATGCCAGGATACAGAGACCGGCGGGGGGCAGGGAAGCGCAGTCCACTGGATTTTGTGCTGGTTTCACAAGCGGTCACCCTGCAGTTTTCTCCGGATAATGCTGTGGAGACTATTCACAACACATCTAATAATTGTGAACCTTCCACTCACATGTTTATTATCTTGTCCGCTGGTCAGACTGGGGGGGATGAAAGCTGTACAAGGGATGAAGAATGATCCTTATTACATATAATGGGTGCACTGAGCGATTGTGAAAAGTCGCAGAGGACTGAGAGCAGAAGGGCAGAGGGTTTCCTCTTCCTCACAGGGACCAGCACAGAAGCCGGAGCAGAAGGGCAGAGGGTTTCCTCTTCCTCACAGGGACCAGCACAGAAGCCGGAGCAGAAGGGCAGAGGGTTTCCTCTTCCTCACAAGGACCAGCACAGAAGCCGGAGCAGAAGGGGAGACAAGGGCTGAGCCACTTACACAGACAGAAAGCTGAGGAGAGGAGGACATGTTATTACTCCAGGATCCGCTCCATTCATTCCCTATGTGGCATTCAAGCGCTGAGCTCGGCTTTTCCGGAGCCCCATAGAGAATGAATGGAGCTGCAGTTGATCCCTGACTTTCCATTCCTTCCCGATCAGACGATGGCTCGCAGCGGTCAGACCCCACGATCAGTAAGTGATCACCGAGCCTGTGGATAAGTGATAACTTGTTTTCTTCCGACATCCCCTTTAAGTAATGGAGCATGCCAGCAGAGAAGGTGGGAGGAGGCGCTGGTTACAGGGGAGACTTTACCTCTGGAGGCCGCATATAGGGCATGTGAGGGGCGGACACTTCCCATATTCATCATTACTGAACCCCCGCTCTGTGCGGATCTTATCTGAGCTGCAGGAGATGCAGCAGTTACTAATCAGCCGCTCTCCGTTCACTTGCAGCCGTCCGAGCTCTGCTGTGCCTGTTAGGGGTGAAGTTAGGGTCCTTCGAGGCATCTACTATGCAGCCTGCACAGCAGATCACAGCCCGAGCACAGCGTCTCCGGGTAAATCTCCACCTTGTGAGTTGCTTCTTGTGCAGCAGCCCCATGCAAGTTGCTCTGCTCTCCTCGGCCAGCTCCTGCTGAATACTGAGCTCCTCTGCCCAATCTAGGAGCTCAACAGCCCTGATCACGTCAGTGGTAGCCCAGCGCTGCTGGATCAGATTTACAAATGGCAAACTAATCAGCCCTAGGTATTTCTAATATGTGCAGAGCAGGCGACATAAGTCTGACCGGTGTCCTCATAGACCTTTCCTCAGCCGGGGTCTAATAGGAGCAGTAAGATGGCCGTCATGGGGTCCATTGTTAGATCTCAGCTGCCATAGAAACTCATTGGCACCATGATCATGCCTCCCTCTCCTGTCTAAAGTGCCTAAATGCTGTGGAAGCCCCCTACTGTGTCATACAATGGATTAAGCTGCCAGGATCAAGGTTGGCTCCACTGTGGGCAGCTGAGGCAGGAGCAGGACTGTGTTACACAGCCACACTTCTGCCGCAGATCTTGTAAGGACCTGCCTGATGATAATGTGTCCTATAGAGCAGGTCTTGGTACCGGACTGCCCTGTACATATTTACCACTAGCTGGGAACCAGTTACTTACAAGGTCTAGTTTCGGATGTGTTTCCAGGATCTGTAGTTATCAGCATTTTATCCTTAAGGCCGAGTTATAATATCACTGTAACACTCTCGCCCTGTACCTGTATGCCTGCCCTGTGTGCTGCACAAAAGTATATAACAAAATGTGTGTACACAGATATCTATCTCCTGAATGGTATTACTGCTAGATCTCCTGTACATAGAAATATGAGGTTCTTAGCGCACATTTTGAGCAAATTGTGCGAGCCCATCTGCCAACGTCAAGGCGACCTCTTCAGATGGGTCCCTACACTAACATTACACTAACTTACTAACTGGGACTAGTTTTTTGTATTATTATTATTACCACCATTTTTACTATTTATTATTATTGCATTAATGCAATTAATTGTAACTGTTATAAAACTAATTAAAAAAAATGTAATTCTAATTTTTTTTTATTAATCTTGTGATTCTAATAATGGTATTACTAAAATCCCTATGCCTAAAGCTGTTGATCCAGAAGAAGGCAAAAACCCCAGGACACCTTCAGCCAATTTGTGTCATAGGGGAAAAATTCCTTCTTGACCCCGGCAAAAGGCGATCAGTCCTAGGACCCTGGATCAAACCTAATAATGTTATTACAAGTTATATAATATTACACTAATTATTGTACTACTGGAGTTATTTTAATTTGTTTTTATAAATCTATTTGATATGGTTATTATTACATTGTGCTATCTTATTACAGTATTATTCTTCTTTCCTTTCACTACTAATACTGCCCTAAACCTACAGTGTTGATCCAGAAGAAGGCAAAAACCCCAGGACACCTTCAGCCAATTTGTGTCACAGGGGAAAAATTCCTTCTTGACCCCGGCAAAAGGCGATCAGTCCTAGGACCCTGGATCAAACCTAATAATGTTATTAGAAGTTATATAATATTACACTAATTATTGTACTACTGGAGTTATTTTAATTTGTTTTTATAAATCTATTTGATATGGTTATTATTACATTGTGCTATCTTATTACAGTATTATTCTTCTTTCCTATCACTACTAATACTGCCCTATACCTACAGTGTTGATCCAGAAGAAGGCAAAAACCCCAGGACACCTTCAGCCAATTTGTGTCACAGGGGAAAAATTCCTTCTTGACCCCGAGAAAAGGCGATCAGTCCTAGGACCCTGGATCACACTGCTATTCTACCTACTACTATTACTACTGTTATTTTATTACTTTCTTACTATTATCACTAGTATTATTACTCATATTACACTAATATGGATATACTACCACTATATTACTACCATCCCTTTCCCCCTAGGGATCTTAAGGTGCAGTTCTGTCCTCCTCCTCCTATTCTGTCCTCCTCCTCTTCCATCCTCCTCCACTTCCGTCCTCCTCCTCTTCCGTCCTCTTCCTCTTACGTCCTCCTCCTCTTCCGTCCTCCTCCTCTTCCATCCTCCTCCTCTTTCGTCCTCCTTCTCTTCCGTCCTCCTCCTCTTCTGTCCTCCGCCTCTTCCGTCCTCCGCCTCTTCTGTCCTCCGCCTCTTCCTTCCTCCGCCTTTTCTGTCCTCCGCCTCTTCCGTCCTCCTCCTCTTCCGTCCTCTTCCTCTTACGTCCTCCTCCTCTTCCGTCCTCCTCATCTTCCGTCCTCCTCCTCTTCGGTCCTCCTTCTCTTCCGTCCTCCCCCTCTTCCGTCCTCTGCCTCTTTTGTCCTCCGCCTCTTCCATCCTCCGCCTCTTCCATCCTCCGCCTCTTCCGTCCTCCTTCTCTTCCATCCTCCTCCTCTTCCGTCCTCCTCCTTTTCCGTCCTCCTCCTCTTCTGTCCTCCTCCTCTTCCATCCTCCGCCTCTTCCGTCCTCCATCTCTTCCGTCCTCCGCCTCTTCCGTCCTCTTCCTCTTCCGTCCTCCTCCTGAGACGTAATAAATAGCATTAAAGCTGCAGTAATTGTTTATATTATATATACACACTGCTCAAAAAAATAAAGGGAACACTCAAATAACACATCCTAGATCTGAATGAATGAAATATTCTCATTGAATACTTTGTTCTGTACAAAGTTGAATGTGCTGACAGCAAAATCACACAAAAATCATCAATAGAAATCAAATGTATTAACCAATGGAGGCCTGGATTTGGAGTCACCCCCAAAATTAAAGTGGAAAAACACACTACAGGCTGATCCAATTTTGATGTAATGTCCTTAAAACAAGTCAAAATGAGGCTCAGTATTGTGTGTGGCCTCCACGTGCCTGTATAACCTCCCTACAATGCCTGGACATGCTTCTGATGGGGTTGCGGATGGTCTCCTGTGGGATCTCCTCCCAGACCTGGACTAAAGCATCCACCAACTCCTGGACAGTCTGTGGTGCAATGTGACGTTGGTGGATGGAGTGAGACATGATGTCCCAGATGTGCTCAATGGGATTCAGGTCTGGGGAACGGGCGGGCCAGTCCATAGCTTCAATGCCTTCATCTTGCAGGAACTGCTGACACTCTCCAGCCACATGAGGTCTGGCATTGGGCACAACCCCCATCTGTGGACGTCTGGCCCTCATCCCACTCTCATGGAGTCGGTTTCTAACAGTTTATGCAGACACATGCACATTTGTGGCCTGCTGTAGGTCATTTTGCATGGCTCTGGAAGTGCTCCTCCTGTTCCTCCTTGCACAAAGGCGGAGGTAGGGGTCCTGCTGCTGGGTTGTTGCCCTCCTATGGCTCCCTCCACGTCTCCTGGTGTACTGGCCTGTCTCCTGGTAGCGCCTCCAGCCTCTGGAACTACGCTGACAGACGCAGCAAACGTTCTTGCCACAGCTCGCATTGATGTGCCATCCTGGATGAGCTGCACTACCTGAGCAACTTCTGTGGGTTGTAGAGTCCGTTTCATGCTACCACGAGTGTGAAAGCACAACCAACATTCAAAAGTGACCAAAACATCAGCCAGAAAGCATTGGTACTGAGATATGGTCTGTGGTCTCCACCTGCAGAACCACTCCTTTATTGAGTGTGTCTTGATAATTGCCAATAATTTCCCTCTATTGTCTTCCATTTGCACAACAGCATGTGAAATTGATTGTCAATCTGTGTTGTTTCCTAAGTGGACAGTTTGATTTCACAGCAGTTTGATTTACTTGGAGTTATATTCTGTTGTTTAAGTGCTCCCTTTATTTTTTTGAGCAGTGTATATTTTCTCATGTCCATGTATTTACTACTAAAAGTAATTTTTTACATTTAGGTTTCATTAAGTGTTTTTCACCGGCTATTACAGACTTATTGTTTCCCTGCACATTCAAGTTTTGTGTTTTCTTTGGGCATAGATCAGCTAATAGGCACTCAGGAAAAAAAAAACAGATTAAAGATCTACAAACTCTCCCTTAAGACTAAGGAGCTCACTGATAGATTCTCAGTTAGCTAATTTTGCAGCCAGCAATAGACAGTGCAGCACAGATGCTACAGAAGGCAACATTTTTAATGAAACTCAATTACAGAAATCAATTTTAGCCCCAAATACTTGCATTAAAGTAAAAAAAAATGGCCCCAAAGCTGGACAACCGCTTTAACTCCTTACCAACATCTGCCGTACATGTATGGTATAAGTCAGTAGCGGGTGTATGGAGCAGGGTCAGCTCGCCGCGTACATGGCAGATAATGGCTGTGACAAACAACCAGGACCTGCCTCTAACAGCTGCGAGTGGAGTGAAGATCTGCCCACCACTGTTAACCTGTTCAGTGCTGCTGTCAATCTCTAACAGCAGCATTATCAGTGCGCCAGCATTGGGACGCGTCGTTCCATACGCCCACCGGCGCTCCTGTGACGCGATCATAGGGCGCCGATGGACTGCTATGACATCCGGGGGTCTGCTGAAGCCTCCGTGCCTGTCATCATAAAGCTTCATTTGGGCTGTAAAGAAGACTGTGGTTTTGCTATATGGAGCATTACTGTGGTATCGCTGTATATAGCACAAGCAATCAGATGATGTATACAAATACAGTGAAAAAAAGTATATATATATTTATTAAAACCCCACACGTTCAACTCACCTCCCACTAAAAATAAAGATAATAAAAATATACACATTTTGTGGTTTGGTCTCTTTCAGAGAAATACAATCTATCAAAATATAAAAAAAAAAAACGATCAGTGAACACAGAAAAAAATTCAAAAAGACAAAATTGCATTTTTTCGTTCGCCTCAATACTGCAGAAAATCCTGTAAGAAGCGATGACCATGACATATGTGTCCCAAAATGTTATCAATAAAGTCCTCTTGCCCTTCAAAAAATAAGCCCCCACACAGCTCCATCAACCCGGAAACTGAAAATGTTTCGGGTCTCAGAAAAAATGGTGACAGCATCAAAAAAAAGTTTTTTTCTTTTGCCAAAACTATTGGAGAAGTTTGGTCTTGCTGTAATCACACTGAGGAGTAGGATCCTATTACCAGGTCATTTTTACCACACAATGTACGCCGTTAAAACCGTTCCCAGAAAAACAATGTCAGGCTTTTTTTTCGCACTTTTACTGCACTTGGAATGTTTTTCCCGTTTTCTAGCACTATGTGGTAAATGAATGATGTCATTTATAAGGACAGCTCATCCTACAAAATAACAAGACCTCACACTATGTGGACAGATATCAAAAAGTTAGAAAAGTTGGAAAAAGCGGAGGAAAAAACAGAAAAAAAACATAAATTGGTTATGTCGGGAAGGGGTAAAGCTGAAGAAACGCATGTAAGAGCAGAATATGGAGGAAGGTCAGATATCACAGACTGGTGGATACTACCTGCTCCATCGCTGGCAGAATACTCCACCCCCATGGTGTCCGCTGATATCTTCTCTTGTAGAAACGTCTCCAAACTCTATAAAACATCGGGAACAGTCAGCAGAGGGTTTGATGATTGGCTCATATTGGCGATATACTCAGGGGCATTACTGGGGCCAGGGAAGATTGGGAATGAATAGCGTATTGACTGTTAGAGATGTGATCTCTTCCATTAAAGGGGATGTCTAGTTGGAACAAGTTATCACTGATCTCTGGATAGGTGATGACCTGTCCCAGTGGGAGCACCCCTTTATTATGTGGTATATATGGAGGATGTGATATCATGCAGAGTTCTAGCAGTATTACACTTCGGTCCGTTCTGCGTGCATCTGGGCCATTCCCTATGGAGGAGCGGAGCTGGGGGTAAATATCAGGATCTCGTCGCTGGATCCATCCAGATGGGAGATGTAACGAGTGCGGCGCCCCCCACTGGTGTCTCAGCGTATTATGTGTTGGGGAATAATAACTTATTGTCTGGTAAATGTGCTGATTCCTGTGAGTTGTGGTCGCTGAGTGCGTGTGATGGGATGTGGCTCCGTCCGTTATATTATATCACGTCTTATACCTATAATCTCTCGCTGATCGCAGGTGTCTGTCTTCACACTCAGATGAGAAGGAACAAACTGACGATATAGGACTTTTTTTTTTTTTTCCAAATTCAAACCGAGCAATCCTATTGGCCGAGTATGAATGCAGTTACCATGGTGACAGAAGTAGCAGCAGATTTAAAGGGACAAAACACTAATATTGTACTAAAGTGTATTTTATTATATATTTCACATAACTGACTGGGTACACCTTGGTGCGGGTGGGATGGCTTTTTTTAAATCAAAAACCATGTTTACTAAGTACCCTATATTATATATATTCACTATTGCTTTTTACTTACTTATAGCAGGGTATATGCTCATATTGTTTCTATCCTAAGTTTATCTATTTTCTAATAGAGACATGACCAGTCCTCTTTAGAATTTTATAGTGACCCCATTGAGGTCATGGACTGATATTGGGGATTGCAGAGTTGGGGCAAGGTGACAGGTGACAGTAAGTGACATCAAATGAAGGCTATGGTGCATACACAGTAAATCAGTCGTGTTATTCCACAGAAATGCTGTTCTATAAGGCTGTGTGCCCACGTAGCATTTTTCAAGCGTTTATGCTGCGGAATTTCCGCAGCGGAAATGCTTGTAAAACGCTAGGTAATCCGCCCCCCATGGTCCCCAAGGGGATTCCGCATGTTCTATGCACATGCTGCGGATTTTTCCGCAGCGTTTATGCTGCGTACAAAAATCCGCAGCATGTCATTTAATTTTGCGGAAGCGCAGCGGAACTCCCGCCATTGACTTGCATTGAGACGCACAGAAACCGCGACTGTACATTTTTACAAGCGGCTTCTATGCGTCTCTAAGTGCGGATGGTACCCAGTTCTGGAGGAGAGGAGACTCTGATCCAGACCTGGGTACCATTGTACCTGTAAAAAAAAGAATAAAATAACAAATAAAGTTTATATTCACCTGTTCGGCGTCTTCTCTCTGAATGCCAGCAGCGCTGAAGGACCTTCGGTGACGTCACAGTCATGTGACCGCAGGCCCTTCACCGCTCTGTCTCGCGATATGCCGGCAGCCGGGAACCAGCCAGGAAGCAGAGCTGCAGCCACGCCGGGGCCTCGGGGGTGAGTATAGCTTTATTTGTTTTAATTTTTGCGGTTCACACTGTATAAATCCATGCTGTTTCCATGGATTTATACAGTGTGACCTAGTTGTCAAGCACTTTCCAAGTGATGCTAATCGCCTGGAAAGTGCTTGTCAATCTGCATGCGGAAATGCATGTGAATCCGCATGTGGATCCGCATGTATTCTGCAGGAAAAACGCATGCACAATCTGCATGCGTTTTTTTCTGCCAGGGAGATGCAGAAATGCTGCAGAAATTTTCTGCTTCATTTCTGCATCGTGGGCACATAGCCTAAAACACAAAATATCTTCATATGGTGAGGAGTTGTGTTGTGTTTTCATCATTTACATTCTAGCGTGGTGATCACATAAAATGTAAAATTCCTATTAAATAATTACTGAATGACAGTAGCCTGTATCCCTGGAGGACAAGTCATTTACTGCTTCACCAGGTTTGATGTTCTAATGCATTTAGATGTTTCAGTATTTGTATATATGTATATATATATTTTTTCCCCTCTTAAGGGTATTCAAGCGCAGACAGTGACCAACTTCTTCCTCGCGTTTGAAGCACAGCTTTCAATTATTCCTGTCGTAAACAAGGTAAAAAGCTTAGAGCCGAACACTATCAGACTCCTTCAGTCCCGCAGCAGGTAAATCTGTGAACATCGCCGGCACTCCTGCTGTTCCTAGTACCGATCCCTCTATGAGCGGCTGTGCAGTAATGAAGGCAGGATTCACCCCAAACTTGCTCGTCTTTTTTTTCGATTTCCAGTTCTGGTAATTAGTTATACACATGTGTATATCCAGTGGTCAACTCACAACCTGTGTATGGAAAATGAATTGTTTGCTGTATGTGACGCGCCCCTGGGCCTGTGTCGCGCTGCGGTGCGCACGCGGGAGCTTACCCGGAGCCGGATCCGTGGAGGGTTGTAATCTCGTGGCGGTGACCCGGTCCGTGCCCAGGGAGTCAAACTAGACGGCAGTCTATTAGTAGTAAATAGTTGATGACTACGCCACCCGTTGAGTGCAGCCAGGAAGCTGCTGCTGCAGGGCAGACCGCTGAGGCCGGTGGTAAGATTGTGCAGCGTGATAGTATAACCCCCAACGGGAGGGGTATGGCCTCAGGGCAGCCGACGTGGATGATGGGGGTAGCAGGAACCACTCAGAGACGGTACGGTGTAGTTCAGGGTCTTTACTGGTAACAACGACAGACCCTCCCGGAGTACTTGCTAGCAAACGAGGCCTGGTCAGTCTTTGAGCAGATGGGATCTCCCCTGGCCAGGCGTAGTTGTAGGCCTCCCAAACTGACTGTACTCTTCTGGCTACCTTGCTAGAAGCTGATGTAAGTAGCCCACGTCCCTGAGTGTACCGTGTGGTGCTCACCCGTATGGCCGGTGACTCGGGGCCTTCTAATGGCTTCCGCTCCACGATGGCGGTGCTGGTCCCACGCGTGTGACCGTGCCTTCGGGCTTCTGGGCCAGAGGACCTGAAATCCCCTGCCCGACGGATTCTGCTGCTGGGTAGGAGTTAGTCCCCACAGCCTCGGACTCCGGGTCCGGTAAAGAATCTTCTTAGTCAGGGCGAGCTCTGTAGCTGCCAGCCCCTGACTCCTTGTAACTCTGCTGTTTCCTATGCTGCTTCTCTTCTCCACTCTCCTTGTCTGACTCACCCTGCCTCAGCCCCGGGTTTATACAGGTGAAGTTCTTCCCCTCCCAAGACTGGGCAGGAGGTGTGGCATGCACAGGATCCCTGACCAAAGGACCTCCCACCTGCTCTCAGACATAATATCTCTATCACTGTGGCAACCAGACCCCTGGGGTGTCACATTCCCCCCTAGTGAAATTTAGTACTCCGGGACTAAACACATTTAGAAAAACATAACAAAGTATAACAATAACAATACTATAAGAAAAACACATAAGATGGTTACGGCGTGTCCGCAACCGGATGCAGTCTTTGAAGAAAAGCAAAGGTGTCCATTTCACCAACACAGGGAGACGTAACCAGGTAGGGGTCTGTCCTACCCCGAGTCCTTAACAGTCTCTAGTCCATCCTGGGTTACGCTCCAACTATATACAAGGATTCCCGGTAAATCCACCAAGGTTTCCTAAAAATAACTAGAAACACAAAATTATACACAAGCAACAAGACACAGAAAAACATAAATAAAACAATTTATACACTTTAAATTCTCCAGCGTGCGGGTAACTGGCCTCTAGTGGCCCGAGTGGACCTACGGAGCTGACTGTCTGGCCCTGAACTACAGGGTGTAGGAGCTGTCAAGGGTAAACTGGGCAGCTGTCTACCGGCTCTTTGTCTCACTAGGGGTACGGCAGGCTCACTATAAGCAGAGGGTTGATTCTCCTGTTCTGCTTGTGTGGAGTCTTCTGCCTCCTGGACCGGCTGTTCTTCCAGCTCTACCCGTTGCTCCGTAGGTTCTTGGGATGATGGTTGGAGGAAGGTGAGTACGGGTACCACAACTGCACCATTGACTTGAGTCCAAGACTGAGGAAAGTCCCCGAGCACGGTACTAACCATATCTTCCCTTTCTTCCACGGGTCGATGGTCTTCTTGTTCTTCTTCAGGGTTCCTCAGTTGTTCGGGACACTTCTTCAGGTGGTCCCGGGATACAATGGCTGTGGTTTCCCCTCCGTCTTTACTGATGGTACAGACCTTCGGGTTCTCGTGGCTTGAGGGCAGTACGGTGTACGGGTCCTTCTCCCACTGGTCGTCCAACTTGTGGAGCCGTCTCTTCCTCTTCAAGACCTGCTCTCCGGGTACCAGGGGAACAGCGGGAGCATACTGGTTGTAAGTTTTCTCTTGTCTTTCCCTAGCCTGACAGAGACTTCGCTCCACGCTCTCCTGTACTCTCCGGTACTGCTGCTGCCTCTCTGTGTCCCAGTCTGTTTCTGGTGAAGTGTCCTCGGGGGTCAGGACTCCCATTTCCAGGTCAACAGGTAACTTACCAGGTCTTGCCCTCATTAGGTAAGCCGGGGTACAGTTGGTGGAACCTACCGGGATGTGGTTGTATAGGTCCACCAGATCGGGCAACTTTTCAGGCCACAGACTGCGTTCTTCCAGGGGCAACGTTTTTAGAAGATCCATTACCACCTGGTTCATTTTTTCACAAAGTCCATTAGTCTGCGGATGGTAGGGTGTCGTCCTTATCTTCCGGCAGCCATACAGATTGCAGAATTCCTGAAAGACCTCCGCTTCAAAGGCAGGTCCCTGGTCCGTCAGCACTTGGTCCGGGTACCCGTGTGGACGGCAGAAGTGCTGCTGGAAGGCTCTAGCTGCTGTTTGAGCCGTTAAGTCCTTGACGGGGACGACAACCAAGAACCGGGAGTAATGATCCACGATGGTTAACGCGTAGACGTAGCCACTTCTGCTTGGGGTCAGTTTTACATGATCCAAGGCTACCAGTTCCAACGGTTGCCGGGTGACGATGGACTGCAGGGGAGTCTTCTGGCTGGCTCGGTCCTTCCTTCTCAGGTTGCACGGGCCACAATCTCTGCACCACTTCTCGATGGTTCCCCTCATGCCTACCCAGTGGAACCGCTCGCGCAGCAGGAACTCCAGCTTTTTCCACCCAAAGTGTCCAGCTCCGTCGTGGTATGCCTCCATCACCATGGCTGCGTCTCTTCGTGGCACCACTACTTGCCAGAGTAATTCATGCGTCCGGGAGTTAACCATTCTGCGGCACAACTTCCCTTTGTAAAGGAACAGTCGACTCTTCTCTGTCCATAGTTGTTTGGCTTCCTCCGGAGCGTCTGGTTCAAGGCGAGCCTCCGGCCGAGTCAGCATCTCCTTCACCAGTCGGACGGCAGGGTCGCTGTCTTGCGTTTCCGCCCAGTTGTAGTGGGGTAAGGGGTTCAACGTAGCAGCCTGCTTACTCCTTACCCGGTGGGAATACTGAATAGTCCCATGACGGTGGAACGCAGGGAGTTCAACTTCTTCCAGTCCCTCCGGATCTTCTCCTCCGTCCGGCAGGTTGGGCATCCTGGACAGGGCGTCCGCGTTGGTATTGGAGCGTCCTGCCCGGTATTTAATTGTGAACTCGTAGTTGGACAGACGGGCCATCCACCTCTGCTCCAGGGCACCGAGTCTTGCCGTGTCCAGGTGTGTCAGCGGGTTGTTATCCGTGTACACGGTGAACCGGGAAGAAGCGAGGTAATGCTTAAAGAGCTCAGTGATTGCCCATACTACGGCCAGGAACTCTAACTTAAATGAGCTGTAATTCTCGGGGTTCCTTTCGGTGGGTCGCAGTTTTCGGCTGGCGTAGGCGATTACTCGTTCCTTCCCCTGCTGGATCTGGGACAGTACGGCTCCTAGCCCGATGTTACTGGCGTCGGTGTAGAGGATAAAGGGCTGGCTATAATCCGGGTACGCCAGGATTTCGTCCCCCGTGAGGGCCATCTTCAGCTGGCGGAAGGACTCTTCTTCCAGCTCTTCCCATTTGAAGGGCGGCTTCTGGTTCTTGGCCTTCCGGGACTGGCCTATCAGGAGGTCCTGCATAGGTGCTGCCTTTTTGGTGAAACCGGGAATAAACCTTCGGTAGTAGCCTACCAACCCGAGGAACTGCCGCACTTCTTTTACGCTGGAGGGGCTTGGCCATTCCTTAATTGCGGTGATTTTATCAGGGTCGGGAGCCACTCCGTCAGCGCTCACTACGTGTCCCAGGTACTGCACCTTTGGTTTCAGGAGGTGACACTTGGAGGGTTTCACCTTTAGGCCGTAACTCGCCAGAGCCTCGAACACTTCCGCCAGGTGTTTCAGGTGGTCCTCATACGTCTTGGAATATACGATGACATCGTCCAGGTACAACAGGACCGTCTCGAAGTTTCTGTGGCCCAGACAACACTCCATTAGGCGTTGGAAGGTTCCTGGTGCGTTGCAGAGTCCGAACGGCATGCAGGTGAACTCGCTAAGTCCCATCGGGGTGGTGAATGCGGTCTTCTCCCGGTCTGCCTCTGCTACAGGAACCTGCCAGTACCCGCTAGTGAGATCCAAGGTAGAGAAGAAGTTAGCAGATCTTAACGCAGCCAATGACTCCTCTATCCTTGGTAAGGGGTACGCATCCTTGTGTGTGATACGGTTGATTTTCCGGTAATCTACACACATCCTCATGGTGTTGTCTTTCTTTTTGACTAAAACTAATGGGGCTGCCCAGGGGCTTCAACTATCCCGGATTACCCCAGCCTCCTTCATGTCTCTAAGCATCCCCTTGGCGTGTTGGTAATGTGCAGGGGGTACGGGTCGATACCTCTCTTTTATGGGAGGATGATCTCCCGTGGGGATGCGATGTTCTACCCCCTTGACTCGCCCGAAGTCTAACGGGTGTTTACTAAACACTCTCTCATACTCTTGAACCACCCGATAGACTCCTTGTTTCTGATGTGAGGGAGTGGAGTCAGTACCCAGATGTAGTTGCTGACACCAGTCCTCCATGTCTTTCTTAGAGCCGTTACCTTCCTCCGGGTGAGATGGAGGCAAGGGTTCCACAGATTGTATAGAATTTTGATTAGTGATATATAATTTGGCTAGCGTGGCATACCGGGGCAGGTACACTTCCCTCTCCCCGATATTTATTATGCGAATGGGCACCCTCCCATGGCGTACATTGACCACCCCCCGTGCTGTCAAAATGGTGGGCCTACTGTCTGAGTAAACTGGTTCTACCATTGCCTGGTAATCTCTACCTCTCAGACCAATAGCTGCCCGGCACCAAATCATCATTTCACTTTTTGGGGGCATGGCAATAGGAAAAGGGTCACACATTCTTACGCTACCAATCTCACCGCCGGAGAGTTCCACTTGTTGCCGTTGCATCAGTGCCCGGATCTCTTTCTGGAGCACCCGCTGCTCGCCGGAGCTGGCATTCTTGGCAACCTGCTGTAAAAGGAAAATCACCTCTGCAAGACAATTTTCAATTACATTAGTTCCTAGAGTTATTTTTGGGTGACTCTCATGTTTATCGATATCTACAATGATCAGTCCCTGTGCGGCCAGTTCGACTCTACCAATTTTGATGGTCACCTCTTTAAATCCGATCTGTGGCACGGGCTGACCATTGCTGGCGATGATACTCAAGTCGTCGTCGGGGTAGCGGGTAATATCCGAGTCATTCCAGTACTGCTTGAAGAGCACGTACGGGATGGTGGTGACCTGTGACCCGGTGTCCAGTAGGGCACTCATGGGAATGCCATCCAGTACCACAGGCAAGACTGGACGTCCTCCCACATATCTGTCGCGCCAGTTCGATGGGCCTGGTGATCTTTTTCCTGGGGGTTGGCCCTCTACCCCAGGTTGTGCCCGTTTAAAGAACAGTACCTTGCCATATGTCCGGGTTGATTGCAGCGGCGGCAGATGGGTCGTCCGTCCTCACTGTATCGGTCACTGGGTCTTCCTCTGGCCGGTGGGGTCCTCCTTGGTCGACGCCACGGGATGTCCTCCGGTCCGGATGCCAGCTGGATCTTCCCTGGGGTGGAAACCTGCACAGTTCGGGTTAGCGCAGCAACGCTCTTAGCTAGCTCTTGGACCTGATGGTGTAGGTCTGGAGCCGGGTCATTGTCCAGAGCCTGCGCATCAGCTCCCACAGGCCCTGCTGACAAGGGCGCCGCCTCCTGGTAGTAAGTGGTAGTGGGGCGTCTGTGGGTCACAACGCCACCTGGTGCCGGTTCTCGGAGCACCCGGATGGCTCTGTCCTTGAACTGTGCAAAGTCCAGATGGGGATCCTGTAAGGCCATTGCCCGCAACTGGGTTCGGTGGGCATTGCAATATAAACCCTCTATAAATTGTTCAGTCAACAGCCTGTCCTCGTTTCCCACCCCATCAGGGTCGGTCTGCTTAATGGCCCTCAGGGCCTCTTGTAGGTTTAGTGCATAGTCCCTTATACTCTCATGCGCTCGCTGCTTGCACCCGTAGAATCTAAGCTTAATCTCGGCTGAGGTGCGGGTATCAAAGGTGTCCTTCAGCCGGGTTAGTATCCCTGCGACAGTCTTCCTCCCAGGTGGCCAGGATTTTACTTCCCTTTTGGCTGCCCCAGTTAGTTGGGCCACCAGGATGCTCACTTTTTGCTCTTCTGTGAGGGGGTACACCTGGAAGAGGCTATCCAGCTTTTCTCTAAAGTCATGCAGGGTATGTGACTCCCCTGAGTACTGGGGTAGCCAAGCTGCTCCCGGGATATAGGGCATGGTGAAGGGCATAACTGCAGCAGCGGTGGCGCTGGCGGGGGTTGAGGCAGCGAAGCTCTCTTCCGTATCCGACATCTTCCTCCCCCCTAGTGGACCGTGGCCTACCTTGCGATGATCCTCTTCCGTAGGCCGCGGCTCCGCAGTGGATCGTCAGGGTTGAGGACCTTCCGTCGCGCTCCTGTGACGTCGGCGTCTGCTGGGCTCCTTCCAGGACCTTACGCAACGTCCGGACGTGAGGCGGGGCTTCAGTTCTCGCGCGCTTTCGGAGTCCACGCCCCTCTTCTTCCCGCGCGGCGTCCTCAAGATGGCGTCCAATGGCGGGAAAACTCCACGGATGGCGGGAAGAAGGTCGAAGATGGCGCCGGATGGCGGGAAAACTTCGCGGATGGCGGGAATCTTCACCACTGGTAAGTTTGAACAGTCTTTGCTTTTCAGGCACGCAGTACCCGGTGGTTGCGGGCACGAAATCCTGCCGACTACGCCAAAGTTGACGCGCCCCTGGGCCTGTGTCGCGCTGCGGTGCGCACGCGGGAGCTTACCCGGAGCCGGATCCGTGGAGGGTTGTAATCTCGTGGCGGTGACCCGGTCCGTGCCCAGGGAGTCAAACTAGACGGCAGTCTATTAGTAGTAAATAGTTGATGACTACGCCACCCGTTGAGTGCAGCCAGGAAGCTGCTGCTGCAGGGCAGACCGCTGAGGCCGGTGGTAAGATTGTGCAGCGTGATAGTATAACCCCCAACGGGAGGGGTATGGCCTCAGGGCAGCCGACGTGGATGATGGGGGTAGCAGGAACCACTCAGAGACGGTACGGTGTAGTTCAGGGTCTTTACTGGTAACAACGACAGACCCTCCCGGAGTACTTGCTAGCAAACGAGGCCTGGTCAGTCTTTGAGCAGATGGGATCTCCCCTGGCCAGGCGTAGTTGTAGGCCTCCCAAACTGACTGTACTCTTCTGGCTACCTTGCTAGAAGCTGATGTAAGTAGCCCACGTCCCTGAGTGTACCGTGTGGTGCTCACCCGTATGGCCGGTGACTCGGGGCCTTCTAATGGCTTCCGCTCCACGATGGCGGTGCTGGTCCCACGCGTGTGACCGTGCCTTCGGGCTTCTGGGCCAGAGGACCTGAAATCCCCTGCCCGACGGATTCTGCTGCTGGGTAGGAGTTAGTCCCCACAGCCTCGGACTCCGGGTCCGGTAAAGAATCTTCTTAGTCAGGGCGAGCTCTGTAGCTGCCAGCCCCTGACTCCTTGTAACTCTGCTGTTTCCTATGCTGCTTCTCTTCTCCACTCTCCTTGTCTGACTCACCCTGCCTCAGCCCCGGGTTTATACAGGGGAAGTTCTTCCCCTCCCAAGACTGGGCAGGAGGTGTGGCATGCACAGGATCCCTGACCAAAGGACCTCCCACCTGCTCTCAGACATAATATCTCTATCACTGTGGCAACCAGACCCCTGGGGTGTCACATATGCATCGCATTTGTAGCATGCACACTGTTCATTTCATTATGGAGCGGAGTAGGAGGAGACTTTCATTACTGTTCCCTTTACTTCCTCCCTGCTGATAGGAAATGCCATGCTGTTTGCTTGTGTCCTGTGATTACAGCAGCCTGCAACAGTTTTCAAGCGTGCACTTCCCGGCTCAGGCATCAAGCAGTAAATGATAAAATTAACACGCTGCTCTCCCTTTGTTAGTCACTTTTTTATCTTCTTCCCCCTTCTACGAATGCTGTAGTCCGTTATTCTAGAACTGCTCTGAAAATGGTTCTCTCTGGAGTGTTGGGATTTGGGTTTAGGGTGAGTTAGGGAATTGAAGTTCAGATACTTTGTTCATGTTTTATACTATGGAATTACTATGTCATGTATGTTATTTGAAAGATGGAAAATTTGTATTTGGAGTTTTTCAATAAAAATTATTTGATTAAAAAAAAATCATGAAATTAAAATTCCTCCCGTTCTTGAGAAAAAATAGGATTTTTACTAAGAGGTAAATTGCACGTTCCTTGTTTTACAGGCACTTTACATTTTTGCTAGTTTTGTGCGATTACACAATCCCTTTTAAAGGCCAGTGCCAGTTGTACATCCCAAGCGATTTTAGCATCACTTGGAAAGTGCTTGTCAACTTCACACTATATAAATCCATGCAACCGGCATGGATTTATATAGTGTGTGAATGTCAAAAAATAAATCTATACTTTACCCTCTGATGGCCCCCGGTGTCCTGCTTCATCGGTCCCGGCTGCCGGCAGTGAAGACTGTAGGACCTTCCGACGTCAGCGTCACGTGACCCGTCACATGACTCTGACGTCAGCGAAGGTCCTTCATTCAACCGCGAAGTGCGCGGGAAGCCGGCAGGACGCAGCGCGGGCCGTCAGAAGGTGAGAATATATATATTTTTTATTTTATTCTTTTTTTTTTAATGGTACCTGGGTCTGGATGAGAGTCCTCTCATCCACACCCGGGTACCATCCGCACATTAGACCGCATGAAAAGCGCATCAACATATACAGTGATGCGGATTCCATGCGGTCTAATGCAAGTCAATGGCGGCAAAAGAGCAGCGTTTCCGCAAAATTAATTGACATGCTGCAGATTTTTGACCGCAGCGTTTACGCTGCGGAAAAATCCGCATCATGGGCACAGCACATGCGGATTTCCATTGGGGAACATTGCTGCCCTTCTACCATGCGTTTTTCATGCGTTTCCGCGGCGTTTACGCAACTGCAAAAACGCCGCGGAAACGCATGAAAAACGCATCGTGTGAACTCAGCCTAATAGTCGCATTGCGGCTGTGGAAAAAGGGGAATTACCTGTACCTATTCAGGATTTTTGGAAGGTTTTTTCAGAGGAGGAGTCGCAAGTTTTACCTCCTCATAGGGACTATGATTGCACCATTGAGTTTGTTTCTGGAGCTACTCTTCCCAAGAGTCGCTTATTAAATCTGACTATCCCTGAAAGAAAGGCCTTGGAGGAATACATACAGACGAGCTTGGCTGCTGGTCACATTAGACCTTCTAAGTCGCCTGTGGCCGTTGGATTTTTCTTTGTTAAAAAAAAAGACGGTGGTTTACGTCCATGTCTGGACTTTCGTGAAATTAATAAGATAACCGTACGCAATTCCTACCCATTGCCGTTAATTCCAGGCTTGTTTAACCAGTTAGTGGGGACCAAGTGGTTCTATAAAATTGATCTCCGGGGGGCATACAATTTGTTACGAATGAAGGAGGGTGATGAATGGAAAACTGCTTTTAACACTCCGGTAGGTCATTTTGTGAATCTGGTGATGCCCTTCGGTCTTACCAATGCACCCGCGTTTTTTCAGAACCTTATTAATGACATCCTGAGACCTTTGATTGGCAAGAATGTGGTTGTGTATTTGGATGACATTCTGATTTATTCACCAGATCTGGAGTCTCATTGGCAGAGCGTACGTGAGGTGTTGCAGTTATTGAGTGATAATTCACTTTTTGCTAAGCTGGAGAAATGTGAGTTCGCTGTGCTGAGAATTAGTTTTTTGGGCTACATTATCTCTCCAGCGAGGGCTTTGAGATGGACCCGGTGAAAGTTCAGGCTGTGCAGGAATGGCCTAGGCCTATTGGTTTGAAATCGATACAGAGATTTTTGGGTTTCGCCAATTATTACAGGAAATTCATTAAGAATTTTTCTATAATTGTTAAGCCACTGACTGATCTCACCAGGAAAGGTGCGAATACGGTCCAGTGGACTACTGAGGCCATTGAAGCTTTTGTGTATCTCAAGGAGAGGTTCAGTTCTGCCCCTATCCTTATGCAGCCTGATGAGACCAAGCCTTTTTTGGTCGAGGTTGATGCTTCTTCGGTGGGGGTCGGTGCAGTTTTGTCTCAGGAGAACAAGGATGGAGTACATCCCTGTGATTTTTTTTCAAAAAAATTTTCAGAAACCGAACTTAATTACGATGTTGGTAATCGGGAATTGTTGGCTATTAAACTTGCGTTTGAACATTGGCATCATTTCTTGGAAAGTGCTAAATTTCCTGTTCACAGATCATAAGAATTTGATCTATCTGGATGCTGCCAAACGCTTGAATGCCCGTCAAGCTAGGTGGGCACTTTTTTTTTCTCGGTTTAATTTTTCTGTTACCTTTATCCCTGGTACTAGGAATGTTAAAGCCGATGCTTTATCTCACAGCTTTTCCCCCATGGTTGGTACCGAGGAGGAGGAGAGCATTTTACAGGAAGGAGTTGTGGTAGCAGCATTAGACTCTGTTTTGGAAGAAGGGATTCTGAAAGCCCAAGAGGATGCCCCATCTAACACTCCTCATGGGAGATTGTTTGTGCCTAGAACCTCTAGGAGAGATTTGTTTGTGGGGTATCATGAGTCTCGGTTGGCAGGTCATCCAGGAATTTCTGGGACTAAGAGACTTATCAGTCGCAGTTTTTGGTGGCCCGGGTGGCAGAAGGAAGTCATCAAGTGGGTGCGTCAGTGTACGGTGTGTGCTAGGTCAAAGGCTTCCCATACCCCTGCTGCGGGGTTGCTTTGACCTCTGGAGGTTCCTAGTGCGCCTTGGACGCATTTGGCAATGGATTTTATTACTGACCTTCCTGTGTCCGAGGGTTTCACTGACATCTGGGTGGTCGTGGACCGTTTTAGCAAGATGTGTCATTTGGTTCCATTCATTAAGCTACCCTGCGCTAAGACACTCGCTAAGGCATTTGTTAAGGAAATTGTCAGGCACCATGGCGTTCCCACCAACATTGTTTCTGATAGGAGACCTCAGTTTGTGGCTCGCTTTTGGCGTGCTTTTTGTGACAGGTTGGGAGTCCATTTGTCATTTTCGTCTGGTTATCATCCTGAGTCTAATGGACAGACTGAAAGAAAGAACCAGGATGTGGAACAGTTTTTGCGTTGATTTGTGGCAGACAATCAAGAGGGGTGGTCTGAGTTTCTGCCACTCGCAGAATTTGCTCTTAACAACCATACATCTTCCTCTGCTGGGTGTTCTTTTTTTGTTGTACTGGGAGACATCCATCTTTTGGTTCGTTCTCCAAATTGCGGTCGGCGGTGCCGGAGGAGTAGAATTTTTCCGGTGACTTGGAGAGAGTTTGGACTAATGTACGTTGTAACCTTCAAGAGGCTAACAAAAAGTCCAAGAAGTATTTTAACAGGAAATGTAAAGAGGTTTTGTTTACTGTGGGTGACATGGTTTGGTTGTCCTCAAAGAATCTGCGATTGAGGATTTCCTCTAAAAAATTGGGTCCGAAGTTTGTGGGGCCTTTTAAGGTGCTTCAGGTGGTTAACCAGTCTGCTGTTAGGTTGGAGGTTCCCTCCTCCTGGAAGATTAATCCTGTGTTTCATGTTTCCTTGTTGAAAAAGGCTGATGTATCGGATAGGGAGGCCACTGTCACAGTTCCTCCGGTGGTGGAAGACGGCGAATATGAAATTTCTCGTATCCTGAATTCCAGAGAGCATAGAGGGAGATTGCAGTATCTCGTCGCTTGGAAAGGTTTCGGTCCCGAGGAATAACTCCTGGGTTAAGGCGGATGATGTCTCTGCCCCTAGACTTGTCAGAGCTTTCCACAGGAGATTTCCAGATAGGCCTGGGCCTGGAGGATCCGGAGGATCCTCATAAAAGAGGGGGTACTGTTAGAACCCTCCTGCTTGTTTTTGTTTCTATCTTGTGTTTTGCGGTCACGTGACCATCTTCCTATTTATTCCAGCTCCACCCTTCT
Organism: Phyllobates terribilis; assembly: GCF_046119375.1. Classification (NCBI taxonomy): domain Eukaryota; kingdom Metazoa; phylum Chordata; class Amphibia; order Anura; family Dendrobatidae; genus Phyllobates; species Phyllobates terribilis. The sequence goes on from NW_027363232.1 coordinate 1,244,055, forward strand.
GGCCTTGCTAGACTTCAGTGTTGTTTAGACTGTCTTTCTAGCCAGGTGCTTTTGTGCCTATCTATCTCTAGTTTGCTTGGTCCTCTGGACCTCTAGTACTTTTGTCAGTTTTTCTTTTGCTCTGCAACAACTTCTGTTAGGAGGTGTCCCATTTTTGTCCCAGTCCTTAGTTCTTTTAGGGACCCCTTCCTTTCTCTATAGGTCTCCGTTCAGACTAGCCGAGGACGAAGGCGGGTATGTTCACAAGGAACAGGTTGCCTGCTACAACGTAGGGACTCAGCTTAGTCTTACTGTGGGGACAGCTCTCCCCTTCTTTCCCTAGTTTATGTTGCAGATCATAATAATCTTGGATCTACTCATACTTAACAGACAGAACCTTCAGTGTTTCTCACTCACACACCACCTCCTCATCTCGCATCCTATCTGTCAGTGTTCCCCAAGGTTAAGTCATAGGACCCCTGCTCTTCTCCATCTACACCTTCGGCCTGGGACAGCTCATAGAGTCCCACGGCTTTCAGTATCATCTCTATGCTAACGACACACAGATTTACCTCTCTGGACCTGATATCACCTCCTTACTAACCAGAACCCCAAAATGTCTGTTCGCTATCTCATCCTTCTTCTCTGCTAGATTTCTAAAACTTAACATGGATAAAACAGAATTCATCATCTTTCCCCCATTTCACTCAGCCTCCCCATCTGACCTATCCATCAAAATCAATGGCTGTCCACTTTCCCCAGTCCCACAAGCTCGCTGCATCAGAGTAACCCTGGACTCTAACCTCTCCTTCAAGCCACATATCAAAGCCCTTTCCTCCTCCTGCCGACTCCAACTCAAAAACATGGATCCGCATATTCCTCAACCATGAATCTGCAAAAACACTAGTGCACGCCCTCATCATCTCCCGCCTCGACTACTACAACCTCCTGCTCTGTGGCCTCCCCGCTAACACTCCCGTACCCCTCCAATCTATCCTAAACTCTGCTGCCCGACTAATCCACCTGCCTTCCGCCTACTCCCCGGCCTCTCCTCTCTGTCAAATGCTTCACTGACTCCCCATTGCCCAGAGACTCCAGTTCAAAACCCTAACCGTGGCATACCAAGCCATCCACTACCTGTCTCCTCCATACATCTGTGACCTAGTCTCCCGGTACACACCTACACGCAACCTACGATCCTCACAAGATCTCCTTCTCTACTCCCCTCTTATCGTTTCTTCTCACAATTGCATACAAGATTTCTCCCGTGCATCCCCCCTACTCTAGAACTCTCTACCCCAAAACATCAGACTCTCGCCTACCGTGGAAACCTTCTAAAGGAACCTGAAAACCCACCTCTTCCGAAAAGCCTACAACCTGCAGTAATCATTGCTCCACCACACCGCTGCATGACCAGCTCTACCCTCACCTACTGTATCCTCACCCATCCCTTGAAGATTGTGAGACATCGCAGGTAGGGTTCTCTCTCCTCCAGTACCAGTTTGCCATTGCGTTTTTGTTCAAGATTTTTGCAATTGTGTTTGCTATGTATACCCCCTTTTTCACATGTAAAGCACCATGGAATAAATGGAGCTAGAATAATAAATAATAATAATAAAGTGCCACACACAGTGTCCTGGTATCTCATCCATGCTCTTTCTATTTTATCTTTCATTTGCAGAGATATTAGCAATGAAAGTATTTGGCGCCTAATGAGTTAAAAAAAATTAAGTCCAAGTAGATGTTATCAGAGTTTTCACTGGGGGTGCGAAATTCTTCTCCCTGCATGATGCTGACCAATTATAAGCAGACGACAACACTGAAAAGAAAGATGATCACATCCCCACCATAGCTTAGAGCAGATTTCTCAGTGTCTAAGATGTAAGGATACAGACCTGGTCTCCTGGGCTAACCTCCTGCATGATTAGAGCACACAACTGACTAATACCTTTCAGTTAAGGTCTCTGTGGGTGAAGGGGCAGCACAAGAGAGTTTAGTTGTGCAACATTACAAACCTTTTTAACAGCTTTCCTCCTCTTATGGCACTCTCACCTCTGCTGTTCTGCGCCTATCCCAAACTGCCTGTCCAGAAATGAGAGCACAGTGTCAGTATCACACTTAGATCCGTTGTGCTCAACTTGTACTCATTCTGCAGTGAGATTAGAGCAGACTGTCATTGCATTTCACCATAGAAGTAACCCAGAACGCACTGCTCCTGTGTGAGGTGTAATAACAGCCTAATATCACTGCAGAAAGAATACAAGTTGCTTGAGCACAGAAGACATAAGTGTGATACTGGCACACTCCATAATCAGGAGAGTCAATAAAAGGGTTTGTAATGTGACACAGAGAAACTCAGCTGTGCGGCTCCTTCCTTGTCTAAGAGCTGTTACCTCTGCTTTCTAATCATGCAGAAGGTTAGACCAGGAGATCAGGACTCTCCATCATTACACATCTTAGGCTAGGTTCCCACGATGAGCTTTTGGTGAGTTTTTGATGTTGCAGAATTTCTGCACCCATTAAGATAGGTTACTTGCATTATTTCTAAAATATGCAGCGTAAAAACTCACTGAAAACTCATAGTGAGAACGTAGCTTTATACCCTAAGAAACCCGCTTTGAGCTATGGTGGGGGCGTGTTCTTCTTTTCTTTGAGTGTTGCTGCTTGCTTATGATTGGTCAGCATCATACAGGAGAAATCTGCTGCATATTTAAGGATTTCTCACAAGCCTCATTCGGGTAAGGCTGAGTGCCCACGTAGCGTTTTTCAAGCGTTTATGCTGCGGAATTTCCACAGCATAAACGCTTGTGAAACGCTAGGTAATCCGCACCCCATGGTCCCCAAGGGGATTCCGCATGTTCTATGCACATGCTGCGGATTTTTCCGCAGCGTTTATGCTGCGTACAAAAATCTGCAGCATGTCATTTAATTTTGCAGAAGCGCAGCGGAACTCCCGCCATTGACTTGCATTGAGACGCATAGAAACCGCGACTGTACATTTTTACAAGCGGCTTCTATGCGTCTCTATGTGCGGATGGTACCCAGTTCTGGAGGAGAGAAGACAATCCTCCAGACCTGGGTACCATTGTACCTTTGTACCTGTAAAAAAAGAATAAAAAAACAAATAAAGTTTATATTCACCTGTCCGGCGGCTTCTCTCTGAATGCCGGCATCGCTTGAGGACCTGCGGTGACGTCACAGTCATGTGACCGCAGGCCCTTCACCGCTCTGTCTCGCGATATGCCGGCATCCAGGAACCAGACAGGAACGAGCGCTGCAGCCACGTCGGGCATCAGGGGTGAGTATAGCTTTATTTGTTTTCATTTTTACGGTTCACACTATATAAATCCATGCTGTTTCCATGGATTTATACAGTGTGACCTAGTTGTCAAGCACTTTCCAAGTGATGCTAAAATCGCCTGGAAAGCGCTTGTCAATCTGCATGTATTCTGCAGGAAAAACACATGTACAATCTGCATGCGTTTTTTCTGCCAGGGAGATGCAGAAATGCTGCAGAAATTTTCTGCTTCATTTCTGCATCGTGGGCACATAGCCTAAATGCAAAAAGGTAAATAAAATTACCAAAATTTCCACAACAAAAGTGTAGCTCTACCTACAGCGTATTCACACCCAGACTATAAGATTATGGCCGGTCTCTGGGTGGTGTTTTTTTACACAGTAGTCAGAACCTACAACATTGTGGTGCCGTGCATTACATGGGCTATACTAAGGGAGCGCCTGTCAGCATAGAGCGAATACGTCCATATACCGAGCAGCAGAAAGTGTAAGAGAAGAACTATAGAAAGATGGACCATAGTGGAGCATTCCGGACTGGAGCAACAAAAGGAGCCAGAAGGCTTCCCCCCGGTATTCCATGCTATGTGCTCCTTATAAAGTGACATCTCTCCATAGACCCCTCTGTGAAGACCACCCCCTTATCCAGATGATACATTCTCACTTCCACCATATATAATGCAGACTGGCCATTTTTTTTTTTTTTATTCAGAAAATCCCCAATTTTGGGTCGTCAGCTGTAGAAGAAGAAATGCTTTACACCAGTGCTGGGAACCTATGGCAGCGTGCAGAGGGGGCAGGCAGAGCCCTCCTGGGGGGCACCATGGCCGCAGCACTAGCGCTACTGGATCGGGCCGGCGGGGAGAACTCTGAGCCGCCGAGTGCCGGCACCAGCTCCGCTACTGCAGCTAGATGTGCGATCTCTCTCGGACGGAAGCACATCGAGCTGAAGTGTATTGCAGCGCACGAACTAGCCAGGCCCGAGCGCTGCAATACACGCTGCCGGCCAATCAGAGGCCAGCGCCGGCCAATCAGAGGCCAGCATGACGTCGGCTGACAATCAGAGGCCAGCGGCCGCTGGCCTCTGATTGGCCGGCAGCGTGTACTGCAGCGCGCACGGACCTGGCTAGTACGTGCGCGGCAATACACTTCAGCTAGATGTGCCGACTACAGGAGGGGACGCTGCGCGGGAGAAGAAGGAAGGTGAGGAGGAGGGTTTATTATGTGTTTTTTTTTTTTTTTAATATGGGATGTACAATGGCTGGGGGGGGGGGGGGAGAGGAGCATATATACCAGGATTGAGGGGAGGGCCAGCATATATACCAGGATTGAGGGGAGGACCGGCATATATACCAGGATTGAGGGGAGGGCCAGCATATATACCAGGATTGAGGGGAGGGCCAGCATATATACCAGGATTGAGGGGAGGACCAGCATATATACCAGGATTGAGGGGAGGGCCAGCATATATACCAGGATTGAGTGGAGGGCAGCATATATACCAGGATTGAGGGGAGGGCCAGCATATATACCAGGATTGAGGGGAGGGCCAGCATATATACCAGGATTGAGGGGAGGGCCAGCATATATACGAGGATTGAGGGGAGGGCCAGCATATATACGAGGATTGAAGGGAGGGCCAGCATATATACCAGGATTGAGGGGAGGGCAGCATATATACCAGGATTGAGGGGAGGGCCAGCATATATACCAGGATTGAGGGGAGGGCCAGCATATATACCCGGATTGAGGGGAGGGCCAGCATATATACCAGGATTGAGGGGAGGGCCAGCATATATACGAGGATTGAGGGGAGGGCCAGCATATATACGAGGATTGAGGGGAGGGCCAGCATGTATACCAGGATTGAGGGGAGGGCAGCATATATACCAGGATTGAGGGGAGGGCCAGCATATATACCAGGATTGAGGGGAGGGCCAGCATATATACCAGGATTGAGGGGAGGGCCAGCATATATACGAGGATTGAGGGGAGGGCCAGCATATATACGAGGATTGAGGGGAGGGCCAGCATGTATACCAGGATTGAGGGGAGGGCAGCATATATACCAGGATTGAGGGGAGGGCCAGCATATATACCAGGATTGAGGGGAGGGCCAGCATATATACCAGGATTGAGGGGAGGGCAGCATATATACCAGGATTGAGGGGAGGGCCAGCATATACACCAGGATTGAGGGGAGGGCCAGCATATATACCAGGTTTGAGGGGAGGGCCAGCATATATACCAGGATTGAGGGGAGGGCCAGCATATATACCAGGATTGAGGGGAGGACCAGCATATATACCAGGATTGAGGGGAGGGCCAGCATATATACCAGGATTGAGGGGAGGGCAGCATATATACCAGGATTGAGGGGAGGGCCAGCATATATACCAGGATTGAGGGGAGGGCCAGCATATATACCAGGATTGAGGGGAGGGCCAGCATATATACGAGGATTGAGGGGAGGGCCAGCATATATACGAGGATTGAGGGGAGGGCCAGCATATATACCAGGATTGATGGGAGGGCAGCATATATACCAGGATTGAGGGGAGGGCCAGCATATATACCAGGATTGAGGGGAGGGCCAGCATATATACCAGGATTGAGGGGAGGGCAGCATATATACCAGGATTGAGGGGAGGGCCAGCATTTATACCAGGATTGAGGGGAGGGCCAGCATATATACCAGGATTGAGGGGAGGGCCAGCATATATACCAGGATTAAGGAGAGGGCCAGCATATATACCAGGATTGAAGAGAGGGCCAGCATATATACCAGGATTGAAGAGAGGGCCAGCATATATACCAGGATTGAGGGGAGGGCCAGCATATATACCAGGATTGAAGGGAGGGCCAGCATATATACCAGGATTGAGGGGAGGGAGAGCATATATACCAGGATTGAAGGGAGGGCCAGCATATATACCAGGATTGAGGGGAGGGCCAGCATATATACCAGGATTGAGGGGAGGGCCAGCATATATACCAGGATTGAAGGGAGGGCCAGCATATATACCAGGATTGAGGGGAGGCCCACCATATATACCAGGATTGAGGGGAGGGCCAGCATATATACCAGGATTGAGGGGGGGCAGCATATATACCAGGTTTGAGGGGAGGGGCAGCATATATACCAGGATTGAGGAGAGGGCCAGCATATATACCAGGATTGAAGAGAGGGCCAGCATATATACCAGGATTGAAGGGAGGGCCAGCATATATACCAGGATTGAGGGGAGGGCCAGCATATATACCAGGATTGAAGGGAGGGCCAGCATATATACCAGGATTCAGGGGAGGGCCAGCATATATACCAGGATTCAGGGGAGGGCCAGCATATATACCAGGATTGAAGGGAGGGCCAGCATATATACCAGGATTGAGGGGAGGCCACCATATATACCAGGATTGAGGGGAGGCCCACCATATATACCAGGATTGAGGGAAGGGCCAGCATATATACCAGGATTGAGGGGGGGCAGCATATATACCAGGATTGAGGGGAAGGGCAGCATATATACCAGGATTGAGGGGAGGGGCAACATATATACCAGGATTGAAGGGAGGGCCAGCATATATACCAGGATTGAGGGGAGGGCCAGCATATATACCAGGATTGAGGGGAGGGCCAGCATATACACCAGGATTGAGGGGAGGGCCAGCATATATACCAGGATTGAGGGGAGGGCAGCATATATACCAGGATTGAGGGGAGGGCCAGCATATATACCAGGATTGAGGGGAGGGCCAGCATATATACCAGGATTGAGGGGAGGGCAGCATATATACCAGGACTGAGGGGAGGGCCAGCATTTATACCAGGATTGAGGGGAGGGCCAGCATATATACCAGGATTGAGGGGAGGGCCAGCACATATACCAGGATTGAGGGGAGGGCCAGCATATATACCAGGATTGAGGGGAGGGCCAGCATATATACCAGGATTGAGGGGAGGGCCAGCATATATACCAGGATTGAGGGGAGGGCCAGCTTATACACCAGGATGGGGGTGAGCACATTCTTTATTTCTGCAGTCTCTTACCCCTGCTCCTGTCTGTGGCTGCTCTATGCTGCCCTCGCCTTCTCTTTGTATCAGTTGTTTGTATCAGTAAAACCTCAATATTTAGGATAAATTGCCGTGTTGGCACTTGGCGATAAATAAGTGGGTTTTGGATTGCAGTTTGGGCACTCGGTCTCTAAAAGATTCGCCATCACTGTTTTAAACCGATCAATGTGCAAATATCAACATTTTTGAGAAAATACAATACATTTGATCAGATGTCAAAAAATATTCCAGAAAAAAAAAATTGTGATCAGAAATCATAAAGAAAAATTAACTCTTTAATACCATTTTTACCAAAAATACATTGTAAAAAAAAAGAAGTCTAATTTTCTACAGTACAATATTTATTTCTATTTTTCTCAAATGAATTTTCATTTTAGGCCCCCCAAAAATTGAAAATCAATGTAAAAAGTGTATTTTAATACAATAAAAAAAATCAGGGTAATTGTTCAGTTGTATTGCCAGTTTTACAGCACGACCCGTAGCGATTTACGATCCCACAGGCCGATGAGCTACAATCTTCCTGAGAAAGGATTCATCAATGTATCAGATGCTTTCTTGCATGTTTCTACATGGAGCAATACACATATGTTCCATGTCCCTTCCTCTAAGAAACCTTCAATGAACCCTGATAGGATCTACAGAGAATAGACAAGACGTCCTTTACAGTGTTACACACTTACTCCATACTCAGTCTAATTTCATCATTCATTTTACTTTCTGCTTATAAATGCATTCATTAAAATAATGAATATCTGCATTGAGGACAGTAGAAGAACTAGTTTGTGTTTGTTCATCAAGATGCATTATCTTGGTCTCGTCTTGGCACTGTTAACTGTTGGTAGGTAGCAGAGTACTGGAGAGGTTGCTCCCGTCGTTCAGAGAGTTGCTCCGGTGCGATGTTCTGTTTGTAGACTGACCGCTTTGTTGGTTTGCTATCAGGTGGTGAATCACATCGGTTATGAGATTGAGTTTATGATCCATTTGAGTTACCTACAAATATATAAAAAAAAATTCAAACAAAGAAAATAGCATAGATACAGACCACACTCCATACACATTTTACACTACCCGTGAGCGCTGCCTGATATTGTAGCTTATCCCTAACCAAATCAATGGGGCACTGAGTTGCAATACCAGACACACCCCATGGACAAGAGAGGCACAGTTTTGGGGAGAAATAAAGTAGATAGATCCTTTAATGCAATATTGGTTAGCCATTTAGACATTGTTGTTTTAATTGAAAACTATAGTTGGTGCGATTCGTTTCGCAGCACTCGGTCCATCGGCCACGTCAGTAATCTTTGGATGCTGGACAGGAGCCTCAAGACCTGCCTTCTACCTTCCAAGATTCCCTGCTTCTCTTCTGATTAGCTGCATCTTTATGGTTACAGCATGATGCATATGTGACATTGCATCAGGCCGGCTAATCAGTAGAACAGCTGTGGATGCCGGGATGTAGGAGGTGGTTCTCAGGGCTCCGATGCAGCCGTCACAGATTATGGATGTGGCTGATGGACTGGGTCCTGCGAATTGACTCGCACCAACTCTATTGGAAACCTTTGTCAGATTGAACTACTTAATGAACTCAGAAAGAGCTTTCTGTCCACATCCATGAAAGTAGTAGCCAACACTTAAAGGGGTTTTCTACTACTCGGACATCTCCTTCTCCATATATATATTTTTGCCCTCAGTAAAATAATAACACCTATACTCCCTTCCAGTGTTCCAGCCGTGTCGGCATTGGCTCTCCTTGGGATCACGTGACATTGTTATGTCAAGTGATCCCTGCTGCCAATCAGCGCTGGCTTCACTCTTCCTGCCTCCAGTTATAGCACATACCTGTACATCCGGAGGAAGTAAGGGCAGCAACATCTCTCACTTCCTCTGGATGTATGCAAGTTGGCCAAAGGCGGGGAGAGTAAAGTCAGCACTGATTGCCCCTAGGAATCATGAGACATAATGTCATGCTGTCACGCAAGGTGTGGGAAAGACTAAGTGCAACACAAAGGGAAAATGGAAAGGGAACCCAGACTAGGGAAAGTGGGGAGTGGAGAACTCCTAGGCTGATCTAGTGTCACCCTGTCTCCACTAATGTCCCTTTATTGGTTCTTCACCAATCGCCGCACGCATACCTCAGCCTGTCTATCCCTGGCATTAGGCTCAGGCTAGGGAACAGAAAGGATGAGCACTAGTTGATCCCCACTGAACACTAAAGACAACAAGGGGGGACAAACAAGGGAAAATCGCTTAGCTTTACTCGACTCCAGACAAATGCGCACACGTTCTCTAGCACCAGAGAGATAGAAGTACTGCTCTTGCTCAAGCCTTCACAAGGGGCAATGAATATCGCTGGCACCTCCCTCTGGCTCACAACAGGTATTTATACATCCAGGCCAGGGTGTTAATTAGCCCGAGGAAGCTAGTCCCTGGGTCCTAGAGATACATATTCTAAGAAGTTGTCTGTAAGGCCAAATGAAGAGATCTCCTGCAACCAACTGCAGGATGACTGTCTGTCACTTCTGACACACCCATGACACACGCAATCCCCAGGAGAGCCAGTGCAGACACCGCTGGAATAGTGCTGGCACTGGAGGTGAGTATAGGTGTTATTATTTTACTGGGGGACACACATATGGATTGAGAAGGAGTTGTCTGAGTAATGGAAAACCCCTTTAAGCCTCCATACACAATAGACTAAGCTAATAGTCTAAGGGGACATCCAGACTCTTCCCTGACAGTGTGACACCCCAGGGGTCTGGTTGTCACAGTGATAGAGATATTACGTCTGAGAGCAGGTGGGAGGTCCTTTGGTCAGGGATCCTGTGCATGCCACACCTCCTGCCCAGCCTTGGGAGGGGAAGAACTTCCCCTGTATAAACCCGGGGCTGAGGCAGGGTTAGTGAGTCCAGGAAGAGTAGAGACAAGAGCAGCATAGGAAGCAGCAGAGTCACAAGGAGTCAGGGGCTGGCAGCTAAAGAGCTCGCCCTGACTAAGAAGATTCTTTACCGGACCCGGAGTCCGAGGCTGTGGGGACTAACTTCTACCCAGCAGCAGAATCCGTCAGGCAGGGGATTTCAGGTCCCCTGGCCCAGAAGCCCGAAGGCCCGGTCACACGCGTGGGACCAGCACCGCCATCGTGGAGCGGAAGCCATTAGAAGGCCCCGAGTCACCGGCCATACGGGTGAGCACCACACGGTACACTCAGGGACGTGGGCTACTTACATCAGCTTCTAGCAAGGTAGCCAGAAGAGTACAGTCAGCTTGGGAGGCCTACAACTACGCCTGGCCAGGGGAGATCCCATCTGCTCAAGGACTGACCAGGCCCCGTTCGCTAGCAAGTACTCCGGGAGGGTCTATCGTTGTTACCAGTAAAGACCCTGAACGCTACCATACCGTCTCTGAGTGGTTCCTGCTACCCCCATCATCCACGTCGGCTGCCCTGAGGCCATACCCCTCCCGTTGGGGGTTATACTATCACGCTGCACCATCCTTCCACCGGCCTCAGCGGTCTGCCCTGCAGCAGCAGCCCCCTGGCTGCATTCAACGGGTGGCGTAGTCATCAACCATTTTCTACCGCTAACAGACTGCCGTCCAGTTTGACTCCCTGGGCACGGACCGGGTCACCGCCACGAGACTACAACCCTAAACAGATCCGGCTCCGGGTAAGCTCCCGCGTGCGCAACGCAGCGCGACACAGGCCCAGGGGCGCGTCAACTTTGGCGTAGTCGGCAGGATTTCGTGCCCGCAACCACCGGGTACTGCGTGCCTGAAAAGCAAAGACTGTTCAAACTTACCAGTGGTGAAGATTCCCGCTATCCGTGGAGGTTTCCCGCCATCCGGCGCCATCTTCTACCTTCTTCCCGCCATCGGTGAAGTTTCCCGCCATCCGGCGCCATCTTCGGCCTTCTTCCCGCCATCCGTGGAGTTTTCCCGCCGTTGGATGCCATCTTGGGGACGCCGCGCAGGAAGAAGAGGGGCGTGGACTCCGAAAGCGCGCGAGAACTGAAGCCCCGCCTCACGTCCGGACGTTGCGTAAGGTCCTGGAAGGAGCCCAGCAGACGCCGACGTCACAGGAGCGCGACGGAAGGTCCTCAACCCTGACGATCCACTGCGGAGCCGCGGCCTACGGAAGAGGATCATCGCAAGGTAGGCCACGGTCCACTAGGGGGGAGGAAGATGTCGGATACGGAGGAGAGCTTCACTGCCCCAACCCCCGCCAGCGCTACCGCTGCTGCAGTTATGCCCTTCACCATGCCCTATATCCCGGGAGCAGCTTGGCTACCCCAGTATTCAGGGGAGTCACATACCCTGCATGACTTTAGAGAAAAGCTGGATAGCCTCTTCCAGGTGTACCCCCTCACAGAAGAGCAAAAAGTGAGCATCCTGGTGGCCCAACTAACCAGGGCAGCCAAAAGGGAAGTAAAATCCTGGCCACCTGGGAGGAAGACTGTCGCAGGGATACTAACCCGGCTGAAGGACACCTTTGATACCCGCACCTCAGCCGAGATTAAGCTTAGATTCTACGGGTGCAAGCAGCGAGCGCATGAGAGTATAAGGGACTATGCACTAAACCTACAAGAGGCCCTGAGGGCCATAAAGCAGACCGACCCTGATGGGGTGGGAAACGAGGACAGGCTGTTGACTGAACAATTTATAGAGGGTTTATATTGCAATGCCCACCGAACCCAGTTGCGGGCAATGGCCTTACAGGATCCCCATCTGGACTTTGCACAGTTCAAGGACAGAGCCATCCGGGTGCTCCGAGAACCGGCACCAGGTGGCGTTGTGACCCACAGACGCCCCACTACCACTTACTACCAGGAGGCGGCGCCCTTGTCAGCAGGGCCTGTGGGAGCTGATGCGCAGGCTTTGGACAATGACCCGGCTCCAGACCTACACCATCAGGTCCAAGAGCTAGCTAAGAGCGTTGCTGCGCTAACCCGAACTGTGCAGTCTTTACAGCTTTCCACCCCAGGGAAGATCCAGCTGGCATCCGGACCGGAGGACATCCCATGGCGTCGACCAAGGAGGACCCCACCGGCCAGAGGAAGACCCAGTGACCGATACAGCGAGGACGGACGACCCATCTGCCGCCGCTGCAATCAACCCGGACATATGGAAAGGTACTGTTCTTTAAACGGGCACAACCTGGGGTAGAGGGCAAACCCCCAGGAAAAAGATCACCAGGCCCATCGAACTGGCGCGACAGATATGTGGGAGGACGTCCAGTCTTGCCTGTGGTACTGGATGGCATTCCCATGAGTGCCCTACTGGATACCGGGTCACAGGTCACCACCATCCCGTACGTGCTCTTCAAGCAGTACTGGAATGACTCGGATATTACCCACTACCCTGACGACGACTTGAGTATCATCGCCAGCAATGGCCAGCCCGTGCCACAGATCGGATTTAAGGAGGTGGCCCTCAAAATCGGTAGAGTCGAACTGGCCGCACAGGGACTGATCATTGTAGATATTGATAAACATGAGAGTCACCCAAAAATAACTCTAGGAACTAACGTAATTGAAAATTGTCTTGCAGAGGTGATTTTCCTTTTACAGCAGGTTGCCAAGAACGCCAGCTCCGGCGAGCAGCGGGTGCTCCAGAAAGAGATCCGGGCACTGATGCAACGGCAACAAGTGGAACTCTCCGGCGGTGAGATTGGTAGCGTAAGAATGTGTGACCCTTTTCCTATTGCCATGCCCCCAAAAAGTGAAATGATGATTTGGTGCCGGGCAGCTATTGGTCTGAGAGGAAGAGATTACCAGGCAATGGTAGAACCAGTTTACTCAGACAGTAGGCCCACCATTTTGACAGCACGGGGGGTGGTCAATGTACGCCATGGGAGGGTGCCCATTCGCATAATAAATATCGGGGAGAGGGAAGTGTACCTGCCCCGGTATGCCACGCTAGCCAAATTATATACCACTAATCAAAATTCTATACAATCTGTGGAACCCTTGCCTCCATCTCACCCGGAGGAAGGTAACGGCTCTAAGAAAGACATGGAGGACTGGTGTCAGCAACTACATCTGGGTACTGACTCCACTCCCTCACACCAGAAACAAGGAGTCTATCGGGTGGTTCAAGAGTATGAGAGAGTGTTTAGTAAACACCCGTTAGACTTCGGGCGAGTCAAGGGGGTAGAACACCGCATCCCCACGGGAGATCATCCTCCCATAAAAGAGAGGTATCGACCCGTACCCCCTGCACATTACCAACACGCCAAGGGGATGCTTAGAGACATGAAGGAGGCTGGGGTAATCCGGGATAGCTGTAGCCCCTGGGCAGCCCCACTAGTTTTAGTCAAAAAGAAAGACAACACCATGAGGATGTGTGTAGATTACCGGAAAATCAACCGTATCACACACAAGGATGCGTACCCCTTACCAAGGATAGAGGAGTCATTGGCTGCTTTAAGATCTGCTAACTTCTTCTCTACCTTGGATCTCACTAGCGGGTACTGGCAGGTTCCTGTAGCAGAGGCGGACCGGGAGAAGACCGCATTCACCACCCCGATGGGACTTAGCGAGTTCACCTGCATGCCGTTCGGACTCTGCAACGCCCCAGGAACCTTCCAACGATTAATGGAGTGCTGTCTGGGCCACAGAAACTTCGAGACGGTCCTGTTGTACCTGGACGATGTCATCGTATACTCCAAAACTTATGAGGACCACCTGAAACACCTGGCGGAGGTGTTCGAAGCTCTGGCGAGTTACGGCCTAAAGGTGAAACCCTCCAAGTGTCACCTCCTGAAACCAAAGGTGCAATACCTGGGACACGTGGTGAGCGCTGACGGAGTGGCTCCCGACCCCGATAAGATCACCGCAATTAAGGGATGGCCAAGCCCCTCCAGCGTAAAAGAAGTGCGGCAGTTCCTAGGGTTGGTAGGCTACTACCGAAGGTTTATTCCCGGTTTCACCAAAAAGGCAGCGCCTATGCAGGACCTCCTGATAGGCCAGTCCCGGAAGGCCAAGAACCAGAAGCCGCCCTTCAAATGGGAAAAGCTAGAAGAAGAGTCCTTCCGCCAGCTGAAGATGGCCCTCACGGGGGATGAAATCTTGGCGTACCCGGACTATAGCCAGCCCTTCATCCTCTACACCGACGCCAGTAACATCGGGCTAGGAGCCGTACTGTCCCAGATTCAGCAGGGGAGAGAATGAGTAATCTCCTATGCCAGCCGAAAACTGCGACCCACCGAAAGGAACCCCGAAAATTACAGCTCATTTAAGTTAGAGTTCCTGGCCGTGGTATGGGCAGTCACCGAGCGCTTTAGGCATTACCTCGCTTCTTCCCGGTTCACCGTATACACGGATAACAACCCGCTGACACACCTGGACACGGCAAGACTCGGTGCCCTGGAGCAGAGGTGGATGGCCCGTCTGTCCAACTACGAGTTCACAATTAAATACCGGGCAGGGCGCTCCAATACCAACGCGGACGCCCTGTCCAGGATGCCCAACCTGCCGGACGGAGGAGAAGATCCGGAGGGACTGGAAGAAGTTGAACTCCCTGCGTTCCACCGTCATGGGACTATCCAGTATTCCCACCGGGTAAGGAGTAAGCAGGCTGCTACGTTGAACCCCTTACCTCACTACAACTGGGCGGAAACGCAAGACAGCGACCCTGCCGTCCGACTGGTGAAGGAGATGCTGACTCGCCCGGAGGCTAGCCTGGAATCAGACGCTCCAGAGGAAGCCAAACAACTATGGGCAGAGAAGAGTCGACTGTTCCTTTACAAGGGGAAGTTGTGCCGCAGAATGGTTAACTCCAGGACGCATGAACTACTCTGGCAAGTAGTGGTGCCACGAAGAGACGCAGCCATGGTGATGGAGGCATACCACGACGGAGCTGGACACTTCGGGTGGAAAAAGCTGGAGTTCCTGCTGCGCGAGCGGTTCCACTGGGTAGGCATGAGGGGAACCATCGAGAAGTGGTGCAGAGACTGTGGCCCGTGCAATCTGAGAAGGAAGGACCGGGCCAGCCAGAAGACTCCCCTGCAGTCCATCGTCACCCGGCAACCGTTGGAACTGGTAGCCTTGGATCATGTAAAACTGACCCCCAGCAGAAGTGGCTACGTCTACGCGTTAACCATCGTGGATCATTACTCCCGGTTTCTGGTTGTCGTCCCCGTCAAGGACTTAACGGCTCGAACAGCAGCTAGAGCCTTCCAGCAGCACTTTTGCCGTCCACACGGGTACCCGGACCAAGTGCTGACGGACCAGGGACCTGCCTTTGAAGCGGAGGTCTTCCAGGAATTCTGCAATCTGTATGGCTGCCGGAAGATAAGGACGACACCCTACCATCCGCAAACTAATGGACTTTGTGAGAAAATGAACCAGGTGGTAATGGATCTTCTAAAAACGTTGCCCCTGGAAGAACGCAGTCTGTGGCCTGAGAAGTTGCCCGATCTGGTGGACCTATACAACCACATCCCGGTAGGTTCCACCAACTGTACCCCGGCTTACCTAATGAGGGCAAGACCTGGTAAGTTACCTGTTGACCTGGAAATGGGAGTCCTGACGCCCGAGGACACTTCACCAGAAACGGACTGGGACACAGAGAGGCAGCAGCAGTACCGGAAAGTACAGGAGAGCGTGGAGCGAAGTCTCTGTCAGGTTAGGGAAAGACAAGAGAAGACTTACAACCAGTATGCTCCCGCTGTTCCCCTGGTACCCGGAGAGCAGGTCTTGAAGAGGAAGAGACGGCTCCACAAGTTGGACGACCAGTGGGAGAAGGACCCATACACCGTACTGCCCTCAAGCCACGAGAACCCGAAGGTCTGTACCATCAGTAAAGACGGAGGGGAAACCACAGCCATTGTATCCCGGGACCACCTGAAGAAGTGCCCCGAACAACTGAGGAACCCTGAGGAGGAACAGGAAGACCATCGACCCGTGGAAGAAAGGGAAGATATGGTTAGTACCGTGCTCGGGGACTTCCCTCGGTCTTGGACTCAAGTCAATGGTGCAGTTGTGGTACCCGTACTCACCTTCCTCCAACCATCATCCCAAGAACCTACGGAGCAACGGGTAGAGCTGGAAGAGCAGCCGGTCCAGGAGGCAGAAGACTCCACCCAAGCGGAACAGGAGAATCCACCCTCTGCTTATAGTGAGCCTGCCGTACCCCTAGTGAGACAAAGAGCCGGTAGACAGCTGCCCAGTTTACCCTTGACAGCTCCTACACCCTGTAGTTCAGGACCAGACAGTCAGCTCCGTAGGTCCACTAGGGCCACTAGAGGCCAGTTACCCGCACGTTGGAGGATCTAAATGTTTAAGTTGTTTTACAATGTTTACCTGTTTATTGTTGCTTGTGTGTAATTTTGTGTTTCTAGTTGTTTTTAGGAGTCTTCGGTGGATTTACCGGGAATCCTTTGTATATAGTTGGAGCGTAACCCAGGATGGACTAGAGACTGTTAAGGACTCGGGGTAGGACAGACCCCTACCTGGTTACGTCTCCCTGTGTTGGTGAAATGGACACCTTTGCTTTTCTTCAAAGACTGCACCCGGTTGCGGACATCCGTGACCATCTTATTGTGTTTCCTTATTGTATTTTATTGTTCTTTGATATTCCTTGTTATATTTTTCTAAAAAGTGTTTAGTCCCGGAGTACTAAATTTCACTAGGGGGGAGTGTGACACCCCAGGGGTCTGGTTGTCACAGTGATAGAGATATTACGTCTGAGAGCAGGTGGGAGGTCCTTTGGTCAGGGATCCTGTGCATGCCACACCTCCTGCCCAGCCTTGGGAGGGGAAGAACTTCCCCTGTATAAACCGGGGCTGAGGCAGGGTTAGTGAGTCCAGGAAGAGTAGAGACAAGAGCAGCATAGGAAGCAGCAGAGTCACAAGGAGTCAGGGGCTGGCAGCTAAAGAGCTCGCCCTGACTAAGAAGATTCTTTACCGGACCCGGAGTCCGAGGCTGTGGGGACTAACTTCTACCCAGCAGCAGAATCCGTCAGGCAGGGGATTTCAGGTCCCCTGGCCCAGAAGCCCGAAGGCCCGGTCACACGCGTGGGACCAGCACCGCCATCGTGGAGCGGAAGCCATTAGAAGGCCCCGAGTCACCGGCCATACGGGTGAGCACCACACGGTACACTCAGGGACGTGGGCTACTTACATCAGCTTCTAGCAAGGTAGCCAGAAGAGTACAGTCAGCTTGGGAGGCCTACAACTACGCCTGGCCAGGGGAGATCCCATCTGCTCAAGGACTGACCAGGCCCCGTTCGCTAGCA
The DNA here is from genome assembly GCF_046119375.1 of Phyllobates terribilis. Classification (NCBI taxonomy): domain Eukaryota; kingdom Metazoa; phylum Chordata; class Amphibia; order Anura; family Dendrobatidae; genus Phyllobates; species Phyllobates terribilis. The sequence goes on from NW_027363232.1 coordinate 1,261,633, forward strand.
AGTACTCCGGGAGGGTCTATCGTTGTTACCAGTAAAGACCCTGAACGCTACCATACCGTCTCTGAGTGGTTCCTGCTACCCCCATCATCCACGTCGGCTGCCCTGAGGCCATACCCCTCCCGTTGGGGGTTATACTATCACGCTGCACCATCCTTCCACCGGCCTCAGCGGTCTGCCCTGCAGCAGCAGCCCCCTGGCTGCATTCAACGGGTGGCGTAGTCATCAACCATTTTCTACCGCTAACAGACTGCCGTCCAGTTTGACTCCCTGGGCACGGACCGGGTCACCGCCACGAGACTACAACCCTAAACAGATCCGGCTCCGGGTAAGCTCCCGCGTGCGCAACGCAGCGCGACACAGGCCCAGGGGCGCGTCAACTTATGAGGTCAGAGGAGGTAAAATTCAAACTGCCTGACCCTTAATGCCTGACCCTTTTGTTATTCAGGTGATAAGCTGCTGCCAGAGCCGTTTGGCAGTGATTTTCACAGTTCTCCACTTTGAAAACACATGAACATTTAACCAAGCCAAACCTTCTCGTGTATGAGAGTTGGGAGAGGTAGTCGACGGCCGAACCAGCAATCAATGTTCAGTTATTGTGTGTGGCCACCTTAACTTGTGTGTGCAAGTCACAGATGACCACAGGTATTTAGACTCTTTGCAGTGTATGAGCAGCGCTGTAGAATTGGTGTCTGGATGCACCATTATGTATTTTACACTTTTTCAGAGAGTGAGGAATATTCTGTATGTAGTATGTGGTAATTGTCTGTATATCCTGTACTCCATGTGTGTATGTGTAAGTAGTAGCTGTGCATAATATAAATATATATGGTTTTATCTTATTTTCTTACCTTGTCCTCGACACGGTTCAATCTTGACCCAATTGTATTAGAGCCTCGATCTTTCACTTTATCTGGAAATAAATAAAAGTAAAAAAAAGTCATTTTTAAATTTACTATTAGAAATTAGCATTTTTTTGGGTCTACTGGCATTCAACCAAATTTGTGAAACTGTTTACGATTTACAGTTCAGAGAATATAACATGAGAAACGATTTACCTATTCTTCCACAAAGCGATGAAATATGGCATCCTTATTCTGGACAACCTCTTAAAAAAAGGCTTTCCCATTGTTACAAATGACGGCATGTTGCTTGGATTTGCTATCATATGGTGTCAGATTATTACCATTACTATTGTTAATTTCTCTAAAACATAGCATTTATTCCATTTCATAGTGGTAGGAAGTGGAATCTATCCAGAAAGAAACAGTGAGGGCTTCCCCAATGACTGGTCCAGTCTGTAAGAAAGGAAAAAAATCACTGGTGTAATCAAAAAGTATTTTTATTGAAGAGAAATTCTACCCAAAACTTGCAAACTGTCTCTTCCAGTGCCACCTATTGGAAGTAGCAATCCTAAAAGTCAATATCAACCTTTTAACAAGCCTTGCCACATGATTTAGGATAAATGGGAAACTAGAATCTCAATTTGCAGCCATGGTGTTTCAGGGTGTTGCCCCTCAGCAGTGCAAAGCATGAGATCTGATTTAGCTGTGTGAGAGACTTCAGAAGGAAAAACTTTACCCCTTAGATCCTAGTGAGGAGAGTGAAATGCCAGAGTAAGGAGGCTTATAAACCATGCAATGGCTCCCCGGGGAGCTTACGAGCCTCCTTACACTGGCATTTTTTAGACAAATCATCTTACTTTTCCTCTAAGGATTCAATTTTCTTCCTTTTTTTCTATTATTTTATCACTGCTGATGACTCCCACTGATTTGCTATAGCAATGAGATGTGCACATATATACATATATACAGTTGAAACCAGAAGTTTACATACACTATATAAAAAGACACATATGCATGTTTTTCTCAAAATCTGACATGAAATAAGAATAAACCTTTCCCGTTTTAGGTCAATTAGGATTACCATAATTTTTAATATTTGCCAAATGTTAGAATAATAAGAAAGATAATGTTTTAACCACTTCGCCCCAGAGCCTGTTTTTGCCTTCGTGACCGGGCCAATTTTTTCAATTCTGACCACTGTCACTTTATGAAGTAATTACTCTGGAACGCTTCAACGGATTCCCCTGATTCTGAGACTGTTTTTTCGTGACATATTGTACTTCATGATAGTGGTAAAACTTCTTTGATATCACTTGCGTTTTTTTGTGAAAAAATCGGAAATTTGGCAAAAATTTTGAAAATTTTGCAATTTTCAAACTTTGAATTTTCATGCCCTTAAATCAGAGAGATATGTCACACAAAATAGTTAATAAATAACATTTCCCACATGTCTACTTTACATCAGCACAATTTTGGAACCAAAATTTTTTTTTTGTTAGGGAGCTATAAGGGTTAAAAGTTGACCAGCGATTTCTCATTTTTCCAACAAAATTTACAAAAACATTTTTTTAGGGACCATATCATATTTGAAGTCACTTTGAGGGGTCTTTATGACAGAAAATACCCAAAAGTGACACCATTCTAAAAACTGCACCCCTCAAGGTGCTCAAAACCACATTCAAGAACTTTATTAACCCTTCAGGTGCTTCACAGGAATTTTTGGAATGTGGAAGAAAAAAATTAACATTTAACTTTTTTCACAAAAATGTTACTTTAGACCTAATTTTTTTTATTTTCACAGGGGTAACAGGAAAAAATGGACCCCAAAATTTTTTGTGCAATTTCTCTTGAGCGCGCTGATACCCCATATGTGAGGGAAAACCACTGTTTGGGCGCACTGCAGGGCTTGGAAGGGAAGGAGCGCCATTAGACTTTTTGAATGTAAAATTTGTCTGAATAATTAGCAGACGCCATGTTGCGTTTGGAGAGCCCCTGATGTTCCTAAACAGTGGAAACCTCCCACAAGTGACACCATTTTGGAAACTAGACCCCTTAGGGAACTTATCTAGATGTGTGGTGAGCACCTTGAACCCCAAGGTGCTTCACAGAAGTTTATAATATTGAGCTGTAAAAATAAAATTTTCACATTTTTCCCACAAAACCGTTTTTCATCCCTTAATTTTGCATTATCATAAGGGTAATAGGATAAATTGCACCATGAAATTTGTTGTGCAATTTCTTCTGAACACGCCGATACCCCATATGTGGAGGCAAATTACTGTTTGGGCGCATGGCAGGGTTTGAAAGGGAAGGAGCGCCATTTGACTTTTTGAATGGAAAATTTGTTTGAATAATTAGCAGACGCCATGTCGCATTTGGGAGGCCCCTAATGTGCCTAAACAGTGGAAACCCCCCACAAGTGCCACCATTTTGGAAACTAGACCCCTTAGGAAACTTATCTAGATGTGTGGTGAGCACCTTGCACCCCAAGTGCTTCACAGAAGTTTATAATATTGAGCCGTAAAAATACAATTTTCACCTTTTTCCCACAAAAAATGTTTTTCATTCCCTAATTTTGCATTATCATAAGGGTAACAGGATAAATTGCACTGAGTACGCCGATACCCCATATGTGGGGGAAAAGCACTGCTTTGGTGTACGGCAGGGTTCGGAAGAGAAAGGAGCGCTATGTTGGCTGGGATAGGTGGCAGACACCATGTCACATTTGAAGAGTCGCTGACATGCCAAAACAGCAGAAACCCCCACAAGTGACCCCATTTTGTAAACTACATCTCTCAAGGAATTCATCTAGGGAAGTAGTGAGTATTTTTTAATTTTTAAATTTATACCATTGGGCAGTGAAAAAAGCATAATTATATTTTTACCACAAAAAAATGTTTTACCCTCAGATTTTACATTTTCACACAGGGCAATGGGTAAAAATGGTGCCGAAATGTGTCACACAATTTCTACTAAAAGTGGCAATACCCCATATGTGGCTGTATTGTACCGCTCAGCCATACGGCGAGATCTGGGGGGACGGAGTGCTATTTGACAATTGGAGAACAAATTATTGTAGAATAGGCATTTGAATTTGGGAGCACAACATTTTCTGAATTTCTTTTGGGGGGCAAGGGCCATTTCGCTTTTCCAGAGCCTTTCTGCTACCAGTAACTTGGAAGTCACTTATATTTTTAACAGATGACGGACCTGAGTGGGGACTAGCTTTTTTTGAGGACTGAGTTGAAGCTTTTATTGGGAACATTTTACGTAACATTTATCCGGCGCTCTAGGCTGAGCACTTACATCGGGGTTTCCATCTAAATTTCCAAGTGATGTAATTCAGATGAAACCCCTGCGGGATCCATTCACTATAATGAGGCAGCAGAGTTACTCTGGACTCCGTCTGGCCTCTGTTTAGCGGTGTCCTTTTTTTCAGAAGTGCACAAAACTGTGGCCAACCGCACTTTATGCACGCCTAAAACAAATGACACCGTGGGATCCCAGGCCAGACGGCATCCACAGTGGCCTATATCTGCCTCATTAGAGGGAATCTTCCGTCATGGGTTTTGTCTGAATCACGTATTTCAGAGATTTACACGGAAACTCTTGTGTAAGCGCTCAGCGCAGAGCGCAGGATAAATGTGGGCAGAGCCTTACTGCGATCTTTGGGAGACATAATAAACAAATCAGTAGCCGGTGAAGAATTGGTTTTATTTATTTTTTACTCCTTTCCTCGTGTGATATAACTGATTAGATTACTTTATTCTTCGGGTCGGTGTGATTACAGCGATACCAGAATCATATCGGGTTTTTATGATTGACAGCTGTCACAGACTAAAAGACGCTTTTTTTTGCAAAATCTAGTTTTTGCATCACCATATTTTGAGAGCTATAATTTTTCCATATTTTGGCTGACAGAGTCATGTGATGGCTTGTTTTTTGCGGGACGAGTTGACATTTTTATTGGTACCATTTTTGGGTACGTGACATTTTTTGATCGCTTTCTATTCCGTTTTTTGGGAGGTAAAATTAACAAAAACCAACAATTCAGGAATTGTTTTTTGAGGGGTTTTTTTTATGCCGTTCTGCGTGTGGTAAAAGTGATCAGGCAGCGTTATTCTTCGGGTCAGTACATTTACAGCGATGCTACACTTACTGTATTTTTTTTATTTTTTGGCGCTTTTACACAATAAAACAATTTTATGCTTTATTCTGAGCGCTATAACTTTTTTATTTTTCGGCTGATGGAGCTGTATGGCGGCTTTTTTTTTGCGGAACAAGATGACGTTTTCAGCGGTACCATTTTTATTTCTATTTTGCTTTTTGATCGCATTTTTTTCCACTTTTTGTTTGGCGATATGATGAAAAAGCATATTTTTTTGCCCCGTTTTTTATTTATTTTTATTACGGTGTGCACAGAAGGAGTTAATTAGTGTGACACTTTTATAGCTTGGGTTGTTTCGGACGCGGTGATACCAAATATGTGTACTTTTTTTGGTTTTGTAAAAATATACGGATTTATTGGTTTAATATTTTATTTATTTTTTATTTATTTTGTGATTTTTTTTTAACAGTTTAAAAACTTTTTTTTAACTTTTTTTTACATTTTTACTTAGTCCCTGTATGGGACATTAATTTTTATTTTTCTGATCACTGATCTCATGTAATGTAATAGACATGTATTACATTACATGAGATCTTTGCTGACTGTTTCACACCGTGTCTCCTGCCAGGCTTCAGCTGCAGGCTGAGCCAGGCAGGACACCATATATGGCAGATCTGGAGGTGGTCATGTGACCTCCAGCTGCCATAGCTACCCCAGGTCCTGGAAGGTATCAGGGGTCGTCGGAGAGGTAAGTAAGACGACCCCCTCTCCTCTGTCTATCTTCTATATGCCGCGATCACTATAGATCGCGGCATATAGAACATAGCAAAGGGTTAACATCACTGGGACCTGATCCAATCAGGTCTCGATGATGTCCCCTGTCAGAGCTAACGCTCTGCACCGGAATCGCAGCGCTTGCAGGACCCTGGGGGTCCTGAGCGCTGCGAGACCACCCACCATTTTTAAACGTCGGCGCTGCACAGAGCCCAGCAAGCGCCGACGTTTATCTACAGTGGGCGGTCGGGAACCGGTTAAATAATTTGCCTGCTCCAGTGGTTTTGGGGTTACCTTGGTTAAAATTGCACAATCCTGTACTGGACTGGTCTACCAATGAAATTAAGTCTTGGAGTCCTAAGTGTTATGATAGATGTTGTAACGGTCGCATTGCTGCTGTGGAAAGAGGGGAATTACCTGTACCTATTCAGGATTTTTGGAAGGTTTTTTCAGAGGAGGAGTTGCAAGTTTTGCCTCCTCATAGGGACTATGATTGTACTATTGAGTTTGTCCCTGGAGCAACTCTTCCCAAGAGTCGCTTATTTAATCTTACTATCCCTGAGAGAAAGGCCTTGGAGGAATACATACAGACAAGCTTGGCCGCCGGTCACATTAGACCTTCTAAGTCACCTGTGGTTGTTGGATTTTTTTTTGGAAAAAAAAAGGACGGCGGTTTACGTCCATGTCTGGACTTTCGCGAAATTAATAAAATTACAGTACGCAATTCCTAACCACTGCCATTAATTCCTGACTTGTTCAACCAGTTAGTGGGGGCCAAGTGGTTCTCTAAGATTGATCTCCGGGGGGCATACAATTTGTTACGTATGAAGGAAGGTGATGAGTGGAAAACTGCTTTTAACACTCCAGTGGGTCATTTTGAGAATCTGGTTATGCCCTTTGGTCTTACCAACGCACCAGCTTTTTTTCAGAACCTTATTAATGACATCCTAAGACCGTTGATCGGTAAGAATGTGGTGTTGTATTTGGATGACATTTTGATTTTTGCGCCGGATCTGGAGTCTCATTGGCAGAGCGCACGTGAGGTATTGCAGTTGTTAAGCGACAATTCACTTTTTGCTAAGCTGGAGAAATGTGAGTTCGCTGTGCAGAGAATTAGTTTTTTGGGCTACATTATCTCCAGTGAGGGCTTTGAGATGGATCCGGTGAAGGTTCAGGCGGTGCAGGAATGGCCTAGGCCTATTAGTTTGAAACCAATACAGAGATTTTTGGGTTTCGCCAATTATTGCAGAAAATTCATTAAGAATTTTTCTATAATTGTTAAGCCGCTGACCGATCTCACCAGGAAAGGTGCGAATACGGTTCAGTGGACTACTGAGGCCATTGAAGCTTTTGTGTATCTCAAGGAGAGGTTCAGTTCTGCCCCCATCCTTATGCAGCCTGATGAGACCAAGCCTTTTTTTGTCGAGGTTGATGCTTCTTTGGTGGGGGTCGGTGCTGTTTTGTCTCAGGAAAACAAGGATGGAGTACATCCCTGTGCTTTTTTTTTCAAAAAAATTTTCTGAGACCGAACTTAATTATGATGTCGGTAATCGGGAATTGCTGGCGATTAAACTCGCATTTGAACATTGGCGTCATCTCTTGGAAGGTGCTAAATTTACCATTCAGGTTTTTACTGATCGTAAGAATCTGATCTATCTTGATGCTGCCAAGCGCTTGAATGCCCGTCAAGCTAGGTGGGCACTTTTTTTTTCGCGGTTTAATTTTTCTGTTACTTACATCCCGTGTACCAAAAATGTAAAAGCTGATGCTTTATCTCGCAGTTTTTCTCCCATGGTTGGTACCGAGGAGGAGGAGAGCATTTTACAGGAAGGTGTTGTGATAGCAGCATTGGACTCCGTTTTGGAAGATGGGATTCTGAAAGCCCAGGAGTATGCCCCATCTAACACTCCCCATGGAAGGTTGTTTGTGCCTAGGAATTTTATGAGAGATTTGTTTGTGGAGTGTCATAAGTCTCGGTTGGCAGGTCATCCAGGAATTTCGGAGACTAAGAGACTTGTAGGTCGCAGTTTTTGGTGGCATGGGTGGCAGAAGGAAGTCATTAAGTGGGTGCGTCAATGTACTGTGTGTGCTAGATCTAAGTCTTCACATGCTCCTGCTGCGGGGTTGCTTTGCCCTCTGGAGGTTCCTAGTGCTCCTTGGACGCATCTTGCTATGGATTTTATTACTGACCTTCCTGCCTCTGAGGGTTTCACTGTTATCTGGGTGGTCGTGGACCGTTTTAGCAAGATGTGTCACTTGGTTCCCTTCATCAAACTGCCCTTCGCCAGGACACTCGCTAAGGCTTTTGTTAAAGAAATTGTCAGGCTCCATGGCGTTCCTTCCGACATTGTTTCCGATAGGGGACCTCAGTTCGTGGCTCGTTTTTGGCGTGCCTTTTGTGACAGGTTGGGAGTCCATTTGTCATTTTCGTCTGGTTATCATCCTGAGTCTAATGGACAGACAGAAAGAAAGAACCAGGATTTTTTGAACAGTTTTTGCGTTGTTTTGTGGCTGACAATCAAGAGGGGTGGTCTGAGTTTCTGCCACTGGCTGAATTTGCTCTTAACAACCATACATCCTCTTCTGCTGGGTGTTCTCCTTTTTTTTGTTGTACTGGGAGACATCCGTCGTTTGGGTCATTCTCCAAATTGGTATCGGCTGTGCCGGAGGAGGAGAATATTTCCGATGATTTGGAGAGAGTTTGGACTGATGTACGTCGTAACCTTCAAGAGGCCAACAAAAAATCCAAGAGGTACTTTGACAGGAAACGTCAAGAGGTTTTGTTTACTGTTGGTGACATGGTTTGGTTGTCCTCTAGGAATCTGCGGTTGAGGATTCCTTCTAAGAAATTGGGCCCGAAGTTTGTAGGTCCGTTTAAGGTGCTTCAGGTAGTTAACCAATCTGCTGTTAGGTTGGAGGTTCCTACCTCCTGGAAGATTAATCCGGTGTTTCATGTTTCCTTATTGAAAAAAGCTGATGTTTCTGATAGGGACGCCACTGTCTCTGTTCCTCCGGTGGAGGAAGAAGGTGAATATGAAATTTCTCGCATTCTTAATTCTAGATGGCATAGAGGGAGATTGCAGTATCTCGTCGCTTGGAAGGGTTTCGGTCCCGAGGATAACTCCTGGGTAAGGGCGGATGATGTCTCTGCTCCTAGACTTGTCGGAGCGTTTCACAGGAGGTTTCCTGATAGACCTGGGCCTGGAGGATCCGGAGGATCCTCATTGAAGAGGGGGTACTGTTAGAACCCTCCTGTTAGTTTTTTCTATTTTGCTGGTCACATGACTTTTTGCCTATATAATCCAGCTCCGCCCTCCTGGCCTTGCAGGACTTCAGTGTTACATTTACTCTTAAGCTAGCCAGGTGCCTTGTACCTTACTCTGTAGTTTGCTTGGTCTTTTGACCACTAGTACTTCTGTTTGTTTGTTTGTCTTTGCTCTGCTACAATTTCTGCTAGGAGGTGTCCAACTATATCCCAGTCCTTAGTTCTTGTAGGGACCCCTCCCTTATATCTATAGGTCAGCGTTCGGACTAGCCGAGGACTTAGGCGGGTCTGTTCACAAGGAACAGGTCCCCCGCTGCATCGTAGGGAATCAGCTTAGTCCTATGGTAGGGACAGTTTTCCTTTCTTTCCTTAGTGTTTGTAGCAGTTCATAACAGCTCCCTGCATTCCACCGGTATGGGGCCACTCAATATTCCCACCGTGTGAAGGAGGAAGACTTAACAACCATCATGATCAATCCCCTACCTCACCACAGCTGGGCCAAGACCCAAGATAGTGACCCTGCAGTCCGCATGGTGAAAGACCTGCTGACCCGAGAAGACGTCCGTCTAGATCCGGATGCCCCAGAGGAAGCCAAGCAGCTATGGAAAGAGAAGAGCAGGCTGTTCCTCTATGAAGGTAAGCTGTGCAGAAGACTCGTCAACCACCGGACGCACGAGCTGACCTGGCAAGTCGTCCCAAGGCGAGATGCAGCTATGGTCCTGGAGGCTTACCATGACAGAGCGGGGCACTTCGGCTGGAAGAAACTGGAGTTCCTGCTAAGAGGACGGTTCTACTGGATCAGCATGAGAGGGGCTGTAGAGAAGTGGTGCAGAGACTGTGGCCCTTGTAATCTAAGGAGGAAGGACCGCACCAGCCAGAAGACACCCTTGAGGCCCATCGTCACCAAGCAGCCTCTTGAGCTGGTAGCTCTGGACCACGTCAAATTGGCTCCAAGCCGGTCAGGATACGTTTATGCCCTGACAATCATGGACCACTATTCCCGATTTCTAGTGGTGGTCCCGGTAAAAGACTTGACAGCTCAAACGGCGGCCAGAGCCTTCCAGCAAACCTTCTGCCACCCACACGGGTATCCAGAACAGGTCCTGACAGACCAAGGTCCTGCATTCGAGGCCAAAATCTTCCAAGAGTTCTGCAACCTCTATGGCTGTCTTACCACCCACAAACCAACGGGATGTGTGAGAAAATGAACAATATAGTCATTGATCTCATGAAGACGTTGCCCCTGGAGGAATGCAGCCTGTGGCCAGAAAAACTGCCGGACCTGATAGACTTATACAACCATATCCCGGTGAATGCTACAAACTGCACCCCGGCTTACCTGATGAGAGCCAGACCAGGTAAGCTGCCCATAGACCTGGAGATGGGAGTCCTAACACCCAAGGACACCTCCCCAGATGCGGACTGGGATACGGAAAGGCGACTGCAGTACAAGAAGGTACAGGAGAGTGTGGAGAAGAGCCTGGCCCAGGCGAGACAAAAGCAAGAGAGGCTCTTCAACCAACACGTCCCTGCTTGTCCCCTGGAACCTGGTGAGCAGGTTCTGAAGCGAAAGAGAAGGCTACACAAGCTGGATGACCAGTGGGAAAGGGAACCCTACACAGTACTGCAGTCTGATCACGACAACCCGAAGGTGTGCGTGGTCACTAAGGATGGAGGAGAAACCACTAGTACCGTCTCCAGAGACCACCTAAAAATGTGCCCCGAGCAACTCCGTAGTGCAGAAGAGGATCAAAGTGACCTTGAACCTGCAGAGGACAAGGAAGAAATGATCAGCACCATTCTCGGAGAATTCCCTCAGTCCTGGACTCGAATAAACGGTGCCATAGTGGTACCCGTCCTGCATTTCCTGCAACCGGCTCAGCAACAACCTACACCAGAGCAGGAAGGTGGAGAAGAACAAGCAGTTCCAGAGGCAGAAGGGCCTGTACCAGCAGCCCAGGAGAGTCAACCCTCTGCTGACAGTGAGCCTGCCATGCCTGCGGTAAGCCAGAGGACCCGCAGACAGCTGCCTGCCCTGCCTGTAAGTTTAGCCAGTGACTGCACCCCGAGCGCTAGTGAGAAAAACCAGGTTAGACCACCACCAGACAGTGGGTTACGTAGGTCAACCCGAAGCACTAAGGGGCAAATGCCAGCTCGCTGGAAGATCTAAGTGGATAATGTATGTATTTAATGTGTTATGTTGTACCCTGGTTATTAATTATGTTTTTCTAGTTTTTCTAGCTCATGGACTGACAGGTTATGGACGATGAATAACCGGAACTATCATGTAGATAGTTGCAGTTGGTGCCTCTTGCGAAGACGGCCACGGAAGAAAAACCTGTCTGGCGTGGCCCCGTGTGGTCCAAAGTAGGTAGTTTTGCCTTGCAGCCACGCCCAACGTTTGGGGTTTGCTTTGGACAGGTCCCCACATCGCTCAAAGACTTCGCCTTGTTGGGTGAAATGGACACCCGGTCGCGGAAGCGCCGTTTCCTTAAGGACAAAATGCACTTGTACATATGTTATGTTGTTGTTTATAACCTTGTTTATAACCTATATTTGTGTTTCCTGTTAGTCCCGGAGTACTAAGTTTTACTAGGGGGGAATGTGTCACCCTGGCCTGGATGCCACAAATGTATAATAAAGCTGTGTCTGAGAGCAAGGGGGAGGTTCTCTGGTCAGGGACCATTAGCATGCAGCACCTCCTGTCCCAAGTCAGTAGGGGGAGCAGGCTGACCCTATAAAAGCTGGAACTGGGGGCAGGGTTAGAGAGTTCTGGACGACCTGTCTCTGGAGTGAGAGGTGTCCCAGAGAAGGGAGAGCCAGTTCAGCTGAAGCTGAGGAGGTCGTGTGGCAGTAGAGGAGCCACGAGCCAGGGACGGAAGGCGAGGAGAGCCTGTCCTGGCTGAGAGAGAAACTGATCTACCGGACTTGGTGTCCGAGGCTGTTAGGAATCCAAGTCCTACAGCAAATAACCAGCCCGCAGGGGACTGTATGTTCCTTGGCCTAAGAAGCCCGGAGGTTCCGCCACAGCAGAAGGGACCAGCAAAGCTGCACCAGGCCAAGAGTAGAAAGGGACCCAAGTTGCAAGCCATACGGGCGAGAAGACACGGTGAGCTCAGGAACGTGGGCTGTTACACCACAAGGAGGGAAATAGCCAGAAAGAGCGCAGAGAGCATGGTAGGCCTTCACCCTCACCCTGACCAGGGCCAGCTTCCCACTTGTTCTCAGACATCCAGGCCCCCTCCTAGCCGGGACTGTTTTTGGGTCGTCTCACCTGTTCTAATAAAGACCCTGAACTGTTTAAGAGGCCTCCGTTTCCTGGCTATTGCGGTCAGAATCATCCCCTCCATCATCCATCTATATACTGCCCTGGGGCCACACTCCTCCCGTGGGGAGTTATACTACTTAGTGCTGCACACCTACATCTGCCCCAGCGGTCTGCACTGCAGCGGCGGTTAACCCTGACCGCAATCCACGGGTGGCGTAGTCGGACATTTAAAACCCTACAAATAGACTGCCACAACATTTGGTATGACCACCCTGAGCCATGGACCGGGTTGCCACTACTACCCCCATTATTGCCCTATTGCCCGGTTCCGGGTAACCCACGGCCCAGGGGGCGAGTCATATCCATAAGATAGGGCATCAATGTATGATCGGCCGGAGTCCTGCACGCAGCACCCCTGCCGATCAGAAGTTATCGGTGCTGGCGGCGGCGGCCACCGGCCGGAAGTACTTGCCTGCGGTGTTTGGCCATCCATCTGTAGTGGCCGCCGCGGGGTACTGCACATCCGCCTCCCATTCAATTGAATGGCAGTTTGATGTGCACTAACAAGTGCCGACCACTACAACATGGCGACCAGTCACCAGAAGGTAAGCACTTCCGGCCGGCGGCCACCGCCGGCACCGATAACAGCTGATGGCGGGGGTGCTGTGTGCGGGACCCCGGGCAAACATAAATTGATGCCCTATCCTATGGATATGGCATCAATGTGAAAGTAGTGGACAACCCCTTTAAAGCACAGTGGCCATGAGGTTTCTATAAAATCCCATCCACTTTGCTTGAACTGCAAAACACTGTTTTTGCCACAGCAAATAAATATTGTCAAAAACAAACCGAAAGCTCATTGTGGGAACATAACCCACAAGAGTACTATGGGACCTGTGACTTCCTCCTCTATCATTCTTCCTCAGCGTCTGACGTCTCAGCACAGCGGGCCTGATGACATCACTACATGGCACCCACTGCCCTGAGATGTGCAGGCGCTTCAGAATGCTTGCTGCATAGACCGGAGCAGCGGGGAACAAGGAGGAGAGGTGAGTATTTTTTTTTTTTTAAATCAATGAGCACATTTTGGTAGTCATAGTAATGTATAGAGGACCATGGGGAATTCATTATACTGTATGGAGGACGATGGAGGTGCATTATACTATATGGAGGACTATGGGGAGTGTATTATACTATATGGAGGACTATGGGTAGTGCATTATACTGTATGGAGGGCTATGGGTAGTGCATTATACAATATGGAGGACTATGGAAGTGCATTATACTACATTGAGGACTATGGGGAGTGCATTACACTACGTGGAGGACTATGGGAGTGCATTATACTATGTGGAGGACTATGGGGAGTGCATTATACTATATGGCGGAATATGGGGTGCATTATACTATATAGAGGTCTATGTGGAGTGCATTATACAGTATGGAGGACTATGTGGATTGCACTATACTATATGCAGGACTATGTATGTGCGTTTTTACCTGCAGATTTTCGGCATCTAATGAAAATCTATGGGGAAAATCCACACATAAAACTCAGCATACTCACAAGAGAAATTGACATGATGTGGATTTGATACACACACGCAGCTCAGTTTACGCTGAATAAAATTAAAGCACAGTGGCCATGAGGTTTCTATAAATTCCATCCACTTTGCTTGAATTGTAAAACACTCAGTTTTTGCCACAGAAAATAATTAGTGTCAAAAGCAAACCAAAAGCTCATTGTTGGAACATAGGCCACGCGAGTACTATGGGGCCTGTGACTTCCTACTTCGTCATTCTTCCTCAGCATCTGACGTCTCAGTACAGCGGGCCCTATGACATCATTACATGGCATCCACTGCCCTGAGATGTGCAAGCACTTCAGAATGCTTGCTGCATAGACCTGAGCAGCGGAGAACATGGAGGAGAGGTGAGTATTTTTTTTTTAAATCAATGAACACATTGTGGTGGTCATAGTACTGTATAGAGGACTATGAGGAGTGCATTATACTGTATGGACTATATAGGACCATGGGGAGTGCATTATACTATATGGAGGACTATGGGGAGTGTGTTATACTATATGGAGGACTATGGGAGTGCATTATACTATATGGCGGATTATGGGGAGTGCATTATACTACATGGAGGACTATCGGCAGTGCCATATACTGTATGGAGGACTATGGGGAGTGTATTATACTATATGGAGGACTATGAGGAGTGCATCTTACTGTATGGAGCACTATGAGGAGTGCATTTTACTATATGGAGGAGTGCATTATGCTATATGGAGGACTATGGAGAGTGCATTATGCTATATGGAGAACAATGGGGAGTGCATTATACTATATGGAGGATTATGGGAAGTGCATTATAGTATATGGAGGAATATGGGGTGCATTATACTGTATGGAGGACTATGTGGATTGCATTATACTATATGCAGGACTATGGGGAGTGCATTATACTATATGGAAGACTATGGGGAGTGCATGATACTATATGGAGGACTATAGGGTTCAGCACACTATATAAAAGATTATGATTTTGCATTATACAATATGGAGGAATATGGGGCCCATTATAGTATATAGAGGGCTATGTGGGGGCTATTATAATATTTCGAGGGCTATGTGGGAGCCTTTATACTTTGTGGAGGGCTATGTGAGGGCCAATATACTGTATGCAAGCAATTATACAGTGTGAAGGTTTGAGTGGGGACCATCATACCATGTGGAGGGCCGTGGGGGTCATTGCACTGTTTGGTTGTACTGTTTGGAGACCTAGTGGGGGCCATTATACAGCATGGCGAGGTGTGGGGCCATTATACTGTATGATGACCTATTATACTTTATAGAGGGCTGTGTGGGGGCCAAAGCTGGGGGATCACACTGTGTCACGGTCACCATACTTTGCCGGGGGAGTTGAAGTCGAGTACAGTAGGGTCATCATTATGTGCATGTGGAGGGTACTGTGAAAGAATTCACATACTGTGTTTGTTGGGCACTTTTGTTGGTATCATACTTTAAACATGCAATGAAAGAGGAATCTGGGGCTTCAGTAGGAGGAAAATTACTTTCTAAAGGCTGGAAAGTTGTGAGATATGCTCTTCTGTGACCCCGTCGAATGTTATTTTTTTTGTTGGGTGGGGGGCAACTAGCACTTCTGCTATGGGATCCCATGATTTCTATGTACACCCATGTCTATGGGCCTGTTTACATGCAGTGTATTTTCACAGTCTTGGGGCTCATTCACCTGTTAGTTTCTGTGCTATCACGTATAGTGCTATTTTTTATTTTTTTCACAGGTAGCATGTGTACCTATGACAGTCTATGGGGATGCTCACATGTCCATGATTTTTCATTGAGATATGTTTTATATTGATTCAAGTGTCAGATCAAATTCATCAATGAAAGTGTCCGGGTCTGTTAAAAGATGGGCCAGAACTCGGATGAAGTTTGTCCGTTTTTGACTGACCGATGGGAAAAGTACTGATGTAATTCTGACCAACCTAAGGTAAAAATCACTGATTAAACTCGCTCCATTTTTCTCGTACATGAAAAAACCTGATGTCTGAATGAGGCCTAAGTGGTCCACACAAAATTATATACAGTATCACCAATGCAAGTCTATTAGGCCGCAAAAAATGTGGACAGCATTTGGATGTCATCTGTGTGCCAGTCATGAAATGGACTGTTGGTTATGAGAAGGGGGAGAAACATTCATCAGTTTTATTTTCAGCTGAGAAAAGCTAATGAACCCTGACCAAACTGTGATGAAACTGATCAAAAACACTCATCATACTTACACCATTTTTGTGAGTAGAAGACATATCACTGTTGTATAATTCAGCACTTTACACACTACAGGGTTAACCCAACAGATTAGCTATGTAGCATCCAGAAGGTGGGAGGAGAAGAGTTAATATAAAGCTCAGTCACAGGTTTGCCTTTAGAGTAATTAGTAGTGTTGAGCCACCCCCGTAGTGTTCGAGTTCGGTTCGGTTCGTCGAACACCCGTGTGTTCGCCGAACTGTTCGTCGAACTATTCGTCGAACACCTTCGAACACCGTTAAAACCAATGGCAGGCAAACAAAAACACATAGAAACACATAGAAAACACCTTCAAAGGTGTCCAAAAGCTGACAAACTGCTCAGAAGACACAACTAACACATGGAAAAGTGACAAGTACATATAGTCATGCGAAAAGAAAAGAGGTGGAGGAGTAAAAGGAGGGGGAGACACAGATATAGGCATGTCATGCCCTTCTAAAATCCAAAAAGTGAGAAGCCGAGACGGCCAGTCCGCTCCTGCCCGTGCCACCTCCGTGTCGCCGGGTTTGTGCCAGAGCCGCGGTGAACCCTGACGGCCAGCCCCCCTCTCCCAATACTGGTGCCTGTCCGCTGGTGGGTCGAGAGAGCCCCCCTGTGGTGGAGGCAGGTCTAAGCTTTTTAATTTAAATTGTCTCTCTAATTTGAATGAATACACTTTAAATCCATTTACAAGGATCTATTGGAGGGCAAGTCTCATGCCAGCAGCCGCGTAATTCCAGCTCCAGTAGCGTCCACTAAAGCTGCTGCAGTTAAAAAGCTTTTATAAGGATCGAGCTCGGCTGTCCACCGCAAGGCATCCTAGTGCCAGTCCCAGCCCCTATGCCTTGGGGTGCCTCCTGATGCTCTTCACTAAGTATCCCGTGGTACCGAAGCATTTCCTTTGAAAAAATTAAGTGTCCAAACTACAGGTGGTGTAGCTTGCTTAACAGCCGGGATAATCCGCTGACTAGCAGACACTGCTACTAGGCACAAAGTATTTCCTGGGCTAGATGCAGTTAAAAATTTGTAAGTAGATACTCTTGTTGGATGCTGAGAAAGCATTCCATAGAGTCTCCTGGCACGCCATATATGATTCTCTTAAAAAGCTTGGGGTAGGGGTCTAGGGGACCCTTTTATAACCAAAATCACGGCCCTGTATCACAATACGTCACCTAGGCTGAAGATAAATGGAACTGTAGCACCGAGGGCTCGGTTGCTACAGACGTATTGCACCTCACCCAGAGGTGTGATATCTCACTCTCAGATAAGGATGGAGTGTGGATCAGGACCCGACACCTGCATGCATTACACCACATTGCCGTGGGGCAGGGCGACCAATATGCCCCTGAGATGGGCACGACAGTCCCTGTCCCTGGCTGGAGTGGGGGGAGGGAACACTGAGGAAGGGGAACCCTGCAGTGCAGGAGCAGGGAGGAAGCAGTTCCTGGGTGCATTGAGAAGGGAGTATAAAAGGTGGGCACCATCTTAGTTCAGTGCAGAGAAGTCTGAGCAGAAGTGGCAGGGAGCAGGGGCTCTGCATGAGCTCTGCTCCGGAGGCGGGCCTAGTAACAGAGGCCCAGGCCTGCAAGAGGGAGAAGGAAGGAAGAGGAGCGGAGAAGGCTCCAGGAACGAGGAATGAAGGGATCCCAGGGGTGCGGACGGGCGAGTCGCCACCGCACGCCCGAATCCACCTGCGTGGAGGGGTCAGGCCAAAGGGGGAGACCGGTCCCCGAACTAGTGGAGGCAGGAAACGACCCTCAGCTAGAAACCGGAGGCTGTGACATTTTATGTGGCGCAGCCCCTTGCTCCACCCGCTAGGAAGGCACCACATAGGGTCAGGGAAACTGGCGCCAAGTTTACCAAGAGGAGGCCCGAGGCAGCCGGACAGAAGTGTTGGTAAGAAAGGCCAGACAAAGGACACACAAAGGGGGTCCTGTGAAGCGCTCCAAAGTTATCTGGGAGTTGTCTGAGCCCCTCACCTGGTGAGCACAGTACGACGTGGGCAGCCGTTACCTGCAGACGTGGTCTGGATAATAAGAACTGTGAGTAAAGGCCCTGAACTGCATCACTGACTCCGTGTCGTTACTGCTGCTGCCCTGCACCATCACCCCCATCCTCCGCATACACTGCCCTGAGGCTATACTCCTCCCGTGGGGAGTTATGCTACGCTCTGCTGCACCCACAACACCAGCCTTAGCGGTCTGCCCTGTAGCGGCGGTTCACTCTGACCGCAATCCACGGGTGGCGTAGTCGGACATTTAAACATCAAAACCACATAAATAGTTCTGCCACTGGTTTGACCGCCCTGAGCCACGGAACCGGATCGCCGCCACGAAGACTACAACCACCAGCATCCACCAAAAAGGGTCCGGCTCCGGGTGTCCCAAGGCCCAGGGGGTGCGTCAGAACATTTTCATCACCTTTCACAATCACCAATGGGACAAGGCAGGGATGTCCTCTGTCCCCTCTCTTATACATCCTAGTGACGGAGCACCTGCTCTCATCAATTCGCCATAACCCCAATATTAGGTGGATTGAGGTGGGAGGCACCGAGTACAAGTGCTCTCTATTTGCTGATGATGTCCTAGTATATATCACTCAATCACATATATCCAACCCTGCTGTTATGGCTGAAATAGATCACTTTGTTACATGGTAAAATTTTAAAATCAATGCAGCGAAGTCTGAGGCCCTCGATGTCTCCCTCCCTAAATCCATATAGGATTCCATCCAGTCCAACTTTCCCTTTGCCTGGCCCTCACAGGGTATCAAATACTTAGGAATTCCTATTCATAGAGACCTCTCCCATCTATGTTATCTTAATTTTGGGCCCTTTATTGAACAATTCCATACAGACCACGGTTGGCAAGTTAGAACTGTAAGATTCACTACGTGAACCACTGGTGTTTTGTGGAAAAGCACATGTACACCGCGTTCCAAATTATTATGCGAAAAGTGTTTAGGAGTGATAAGGGAAGAATTTGTTTGTTTGTCAGTTAAACTCATTGATGGTGATGTGTGTCAGGGCTCTTTATATCACTGTAAGCAATTGCAGACACCTGTGCTAATTAGTTTGGCAGGTGTGTCCAATGAAAGGCAAGACTACTTAAGAAGGCTCTCTCACATTATTAAGCAGCCTACATTTTCTGCCAAAATGGGAAAGAAAAAGGATGTGTCGGCTGCTGAGAAGCAACAAATTGTGGAGTGTTTAGGTCAAGGCATGACTACAATCAACATTGTGCGATGATCAGGATGAAGTGTCTTGGCAATCAAGAAGTATGTAGCTGATTCACAGTACACACGTGTGCGTGCTGATAAGGGCAAATTGAGGACTCTTTCCTACAGGCAATTACGTCAGGTTGAAACAGCAGCGGCAAAAAAGCCTTGTCATAGCAGCAGACAAGTTTTTGAAGCTGCTTGTGCCTCCAACGTCCCCCGAACAACAAGATGCAGGGTCCTTCAGAGGTTTGCAGCTGTGCATATGCCATCCTGTCGACCTCCTCTATCCACTTCACACAAGCAGAAACGGCTCCAGTGGGCCAAACATTACATGAAGACTGATTTCAAAACTGTTTTGTTCACGGATGAGTGCCGTGCAGCGCTCGATGGTCCAGATGAATGGAGTGGAGGATGGCTGGTTGATGGACACCCCACGCAAACACGGCTACAGCGCCAACAAGGAGGAGGTGGAGTAATGTTTTGGGCTGGAATCATGGGGAGAGAGATTGTCGGCCCCTTTAGGATCCCTGAAGGCGCTAAAGATGAACTCCATAATGTATGTGGATTTTCTCAAACAGCACTTCCTGCCATGGTTCAAGAAGAAGAACCGTGTATTTCACAGCAAGATCATTTTTCTGCATGATAATGCACCGTCTCATGCTGCACATAAAACATCTGCATCTCTGGCTGATATGGGCATAAAAGGGGACAAACTTATGGTGTGACCCCCATGCTCCCCTGACCTGTACCCCATTCAGAACCTTTGGAGCATCATTAAAAGGAGTGTCTATGATGGCGGGAGGCAGTTCACATCTAAGCAACAGCTCTGGGAGGGTATTCTGTCCTCATGCAAAACAATTGAAGCAGAAACCATCCAAAACCTGACAAATTCAATGGACGAGAGAGTTCAGAAGCTCCTTTCGAACAAGGGGTCCTATGTGAAAATGTAACATCACCTAGAATAAAGTTTTGAGTTGAAAACTGTTTGATTTCAGTTTCTAACAACCTGCTAATGCTTATAATTTCAAAAATGACCATTTTTTTGGTCTTTATTAAAATGAAAAGGTTGATCGAAAAGTTTGGGGGATCTAAGAGTGTGGCAACCCAGTAGTCATGATTACTTCGAATTCTGACAATATGAGGGTCATGCTGCAGGTAGTGCAGCAAGAAGGCACTTATGTGTCTTGCGCATCTCGGAGCCCCAAAATTATTTTCCGGGCTAGATGCAGCTAAAAATTATTTTTAATTTTAAATCTGGTGAAGCTTATTATAGATGGCCTAATAGGATCAGTGCTGCACACTGCTACAAAGCCCAAATTATTTTCCAGTCAAGATACAGATAAACATGATTAGTAATTTGAAAGCTTAAAACGGTTGGTAGGGTGATTTTAACCAATCATCAAGCTTTTACTCTCCCCAGGATGACACAGGGGTAGAAAAGTCGTTTCGGATCCATGATTTGTTCATCTTTATGAACGTGAGTCTGTCTACATTATCAGTGGAGAGCCGCGTGCGCTTATCTGTCAGCACACCACCAGCAGCGCTGAACACACGTTCAGACAGAACGCTGGCTGCGGGGCATGACAAGATCTCCAAGGCGTAAGTAGCTAGCTCCGGCCATTTATCCAGATTGGAAGCCCAAAAAGAGCAAGGGTCCAGTGACACAGTCGTGGCTTCAATGTTTACTTGGAGATACTCCTGTACCATCGTCTCTAGGCGTTGACTATGTGTCAGACTTCTTGTCTGCTGTGGCCTTGCAAAGGATGGGCTAAAAAAGTGGTGAAATGATTCCGCAAAATTGATGTTACCAGCAGATACTGTGGTTCTGTTACGGTTTGAGTGCTGAACACTTGACTGTCCCACGGTTGGCAAGTTGGAACTGTGAGATTCACTACGTGCACCACTGGTATTTTGTGGAAAAGCACATGTAAGATTCTGCAACAGTCTCTGCTGATACTCCTGCATGCGTGCATCCCTTTCTATGGCAGGAATAATTTCTGCAAATTTACTTTTGTACCGGGGATCTAACAGTGTGGCAACCCAGTAGTCAGGATTATTTCTAATTCTCACAATTCGAGGGTCATGTTGCAGGTAGTGCAGCAAGAAGGCACTCATGTGTGTTGCGCATCCAGGAGCACCAAGTCCCTGTTGTGTTGGTGGCGAGGTAGCAATCATGCTTCCTTCCTCTGTCCTCTCCCCCCAACCTCGCACAACAGAAATGTGATCAAGGTCTCCCTCATCTGATGAGTCTTCCATCAGTTCGTCCTCCACTTCTTCCTGGGCTCCTGCACCTTCCTCACTAGTTTGGCTGCTACCATGCGCCCTGGTAAAATCATCTCCCCCACCCTCACATGCCTGCCGCCTTGGTGCTGCCGACCGTCTGGACCTTGCAGATGTTAGCCCTTCCGCATACATCTCCTCCTCCTCTACTTCCTCCACCTCCTCTTGTGCCACCACCTGACTCCGAATTCTGTTTAACATGTGCTCCAGCATGTAAATCACCGGAATAGTCATGCTGATAATGGCATCGTCAGCACTAAACATCTTCGTCGCCATTTCAAAACTGTGCAGAAGGGTGCATAGGTCCCTGATCTGAGACCACTCCTCCAGCGTGATTTGCCCCACCTCTGAATCTCCTTGGCCCAGGCTATACGTCAGAACGTATTGCACCAGGGCTTGTCGGTGCTGCCACAGTCGCTGTAACATGTGCAGAGTTGAATTCCACCGGGTAGGCACATCGCATTTTAGCCGGTGAAGTGGCAGGCCCAACGACTTCTGTAGAGATGTAAGTCGCTGAGCTGCGGGATGCGAACGGCGGAAGTGAGCACACAGCGACCGTGCCCTCTGCAGAAGGCCATCTAGTCTGGGATAGTGGGCTAAAAATTGCTGGACAACCAGGTTCAACACGTGAGCCATACAAGGCACGTGTGTGACATTGCCCCGGCGAAGGGCCGCACCCAGGTTTGCAGCATTGTCGCACACGGCCTTCCCTGGTTTCAGGTCCAGTGGAGACAACCATTCATGAAATTGGTTCTCCAGAGCTGACCACAACTCCTCAGCTGTGTGACTCACATTTCCCAGACATTTCAATGTAAAAACCGCCTGATGACGTTGAGCCCTACTGCCAGCATAGTAAGGAGGTGTGCAGGATCCCTTCTGCGCAGTTAGAAAGCTTGTGGCATGACCAGACAGGCTTTGGGTGCAGGTGGAAGACCGAGAGGAGGTTGAGGAGGCAGAAGCAGTGGAGGAAAAATGACATAAAGAGGATTGACGCACAACTCGTGGGGACGGCAAGACTTGGACAGCAGCCCCTTGTCCTGCTGTCACCATAGTTACCCAGTGCCCAGTCAGCGACATGTAACGCCCCTGTCCATGCCTACTCGTCCAAGTGTCTGTGGTGAAATGCACCCTGTCACACACAGAGTTTCTCAAAGAAGCGGTGATGTTGTGTGCGACATGCTGGTGGAGCGCAGGCACACCTTTCTTTGAGAAGTAGTGCCGACTGGGCATCTGGTACTGGGGCACTGCGACGGACATAAGGTCTCGAAAATCCTCTGTGTCCACCAGGCGGAAAGGCAGCATTTCTGTAGCCAAGAGCTTGCAGATGGTGAAATTCAACCTCTTAGCTTTCTCATGGCTAGGAGGAAATGGTCTTTTACTTGTCCACATCTGAGGGACCGAGGGCTGGCTATTGTGCTTAGACGGGGTTGATAAGGGTGTCCCCGGCAAACTGCCGGTCTGTGAGGAAGATGCAGGCGGACATGTTAGGTTGCCTTGATCCAAAGGTGGTGCTATCGATGTCGGACAGCGCTCAAGACCAGCTGGTGTTACCACCTCCAAAGAAAATGATGACCTGCCAATCACGCTGGCTGTTGCGGGTAAAGAGGTGGCAGGTCTGCGCCCCAAAACAGGTGTGACTGCTGTCCCCCCAGTCACAGAGGATGAAGAGGCCGCGGATGCACAAGATATGGCAGACGGTGGTTGGCCCGGCCGGCTAGACCGCATTGTAGCACACTGAGCTTCCCACTGCAACTTATGCTTCATGTCCATGTGCCGGTTCATGCATGAAGTACTCAAACTATGTATTTTTTGGCCTCTACTTAGCTTTTGCTGACAAATGTTACAGATAACACGAGTTGGGTCATCTTTATCGATCTGAAAAAATGCCCAGGCTATGCAAGGCTTAGCACCCATGCGACCTGAAGAGCCACCACGACTTGTGGTGAGAGGCAGAGTTGTGTTTGAGGATGCAGTTGTTGACGTGCTTCCAGTACTACGTCTCTGTCCAGGAAGGCGCAACCTGATCTCGTCGTCACTAGCATCTTCCTCCACCTCCTCTGCTGACCTCATCTCTTGGCTGACTGTGGGTTGACAGTAAGTGGGATCTCCGACCTCATCATCATCACCCTGTGCGTTATCACACCCGTCGTCCTCAGAGCCAACCTGTTCCTGCCCTGACAAAAAACTAAAGTTGTCGCTCCAATCAGGTATTTGAGTCTTATCATCGTCTTCCTCATTGTCTCCACCAACAGGAGTTACAGTTTGGGAATGAGGGTCTACATTATGGTCAGAACCTTCTGCGTCTGGTCCTGGATCCGACTCATAAAGATTCTGGGCATCAGTGCAGATCATTTCCTCGTCTGGATTCACAGAAGCGCTGGAGTCGACCTCTGATTCCCAGGCTATAGTATGAGTAAACAGCTCTGCAGACTCAACCATCTGTTCTACCTCATACTCAGACGGACAGCTGGAGATTTGGGAGCTGTGAGGAAGCAAGTGCGATTTGGGTGACACCTTTGAGGACTGGAGTATTTGTGATGTTGAAGTTGATGTGGAGGAGAGCCCACTTAAAGGAGCACTTGATATCCGTTGAAGCACCTGCTGTTTTTGTGCCTCATCTGGAATTTGTAGCGATTGGCGTGGCCGTAAGAAAGGGATCATATCACATTGTCCGCTAAAAGAAGTAGACATTTTAGTTTGGCTGGAAGATGGTCTTTCTTCTGCACCTACCCCACGGACACAACCTTTTTTCCCCTTCCCAACACGCCTATTCCCCTTTCCACCAGCAGCAGGCCTTTTTCCACTCATTGTGGTGGTTAACTAATTCACAACTCTGGAGTTGTTTGCACAAAAAAACAATGGATGGTAACCGAGCAGAGCTGAGTGGCCAAACTGTGGTATTAGGCCAAAACTATTGGCTGGGTTAGATGCAGAAAAAAATTATTTTTAATTTGCAACCTGATGGAGGTCAGTATAGATGGACTAATAGACCAAGTCCCACACACCGCTAGAAGCCCAAATATTTTTTCAGAGCTAGATGCAGAAATTTTTTTTATTCAATTTGCAACCTGATGGAGGTCAGTATAGATGGACTAATAGACCAAGTCCCACACACTGCTAGAAGCCCAAATATTTTTTCAGAGCTAGATGCAGAAAAAAATTATTTTTAATTTGCAACCTGATGGAGGTCAGTATAGATGGACTAATAGACCAAGTCCCACACACTGCTAGAAGCCCAAATATTTTTTCAGAGCTAGATGCAGAAAAAAATTATTTTTAATTTGCAACCTGATGGAGGTCAGTATAGATGGACTAATAGACCAAGTCCCACACACCGCTAGAAGCCCAAATATTTTTTCAGAGCTAGATGCAGAAAAAAATTATATTCAATTTGCAACCTGCTGGACGTCAGTATAGAAGGACTAATAGAACAAGTCCCACACACTGCTAGAAGCCCAAATATTTTTTCAGAGCTAAATGAAGAAAAAAATTATTTTTAATTTGCAACCTGATGGAGGTCAGTATAGATGGACTAATAGACCAAGTCCCACACACTGCTAGAAGCCCAAATATTTTTTCAGAGCTAGATGCAGAAAAAAAATATTTTTAATTTGCAACCTGATGGAGGTCAGTATAGATGGACTAATAGACCAAGTCCCACACACCGCTAGAAGCCCAAATATTTTTTCAGAGCTAGATGCAGAAAATTTTTTTATTCAATATGCAACCTGATGGAGGTCAGTATAGATGGACTAATAGACCAAGTCCCACACACTGCTAGAAGCCCAAATATTTTTTCAGAGCTAGATGCAGAAAAAAATTATTTTTAATTTGCAACCTGATGGAGGTCAGTATAGATGGACTAATAGAACAAGTCCCACACGCTGCTAGAAGCCCAAATATTTTTTCAGAGATAAATGAAGAAAAAAATTATTTTTAATTTGCAACCTGATGGAGGTCAGTATAGATGGACTAATAGACCAAGTCCCACACACTGCTAGAAGCCCAAATATTTTTTCAGAGCTAGATGCAGAAAAAAATTATTTTTAATTTGCAACCTGATGGAGGTCAGTATAGATGGACTAATAGACCAAGTCCCACACACCGCTAGAAGCCCAAATATTTTTTCAGAGCTAGATGCAGAAAAAAATTATATTCAATTTGCAACCTGCTGGAGGTCAGTATAGAAGGACTAATAGAACAAGTCCCACACACTGCTAGAAGCCCAAATATTTTTTCAGAGCTAAATGAAGAAAAAAATTATTTTTAATTTGCAACCTGATGGAGGTCAGTATAGATGGACTAATAGACCAAGTCCCACACACTGCTAGAAGCCCAAATATTTTTTCAGAGCTAGATGCAGAAAAAAATTATATTCAGTTTGCAACCTGATGGAGGTCAGTATAGATGGACTAATAGAATGATGCTATGCCCAAAAGATTTTACTTCACTAGGTGCAGTAAAAAAATTGGTATTCTATACACAGGTGGTATATCTTGCAACACAGATAGGCTACTCCACTGACTAACACACTCTGCAATAGGCCAAAAAGGATTAGCTTTGCTAGATTCAGCCAAATGCTGTGAAAAAAACTTGCACAGCACTGGCACAGACCTGCCTGGCAAAAACTGATAGGAACTGATGTAACCTAGTCCTGAAAAGGACTCCAATTACAATTAGTCTTTACTCCCACAATCTATCTATTTAAGAGCACAGACCTGCCTGATAAAAGTCGTAGGAAATGCTGTAACCTAGTCCTTAAAAGGACTGCAATCACAACTATTCCCTACTCCCAAGCTATCTGTATATTTGTGCGAAAATTGGCTTGAAATTAACAAGGTATAGCGCACACAGCAACAGCGGTGCCGTCTAACACGCAGCTGCAGCAGTGAGAAAATGGTGGCGACGGGGAAAATGGCTTGGTCTTATAGGGCAAGGACATGTGACATACACTGCCAATCACACATGCCCTTGCTTGTGTGAAAAAAAGCACTTCGCTCCGTGTGTGCGCTGCTGATAGGCTGACAGATTGCACCTCCCCACTGCAAATGCGGGAAAGAGAAAAAAAAATGGAGATCTTCATTGTTCCTGCAGAGATCCATCCCCTGCCCCTCCCCCCGCCCCGCTGTACACTCAAACTGCGTATTAACATTAATTTTCATCATTACTGAGAAAAAATCCAGTTATGATTTTGGTGCACGAACAGTTATCGAACATAACCTCGAACAGCCGAATTTTTCTCAAATTGTTCGTGTTCGCCGACCGGCTCGAACACCGCCCAAAACAGCTCGAATTTGAGATTGGCGAACAGTTCGAGTAGAACAACGCTCATCTCTAGTAATTAGCTTGGAGGAGTAGAGCAGCATGGAGCAGGGTGATGGCTCCACATTCCCTCTTATCCCTCAAGGAGGAGGATAGGAATTTGTCCTGATCCTCCTCCGCTGCAGCCGGCTGTGCAGGATGGGAAAGCATGAAGATGATGGGAATGTGCACTACACGGAAGGAAGATGTGTAAGGTAACTGGAACAATGAGGCCCACAGGGGAGTTACTGCCCTGTATGGAGGGGAACATACTATAGGTAAAACTGCCACCAATGGATAATGACCGATCAGTAAAGATGAGCAAGACTTTTGAAACTTACATTTGCAGAGTTTTCCCAGGAAATTCCATTCTCTGCAAATGTCTTCCAAAGCCTCTACTTGCCCTGAAAAACATGTATGACGCCATTCCCTTTTTTCCTTAACACACTAATCCCCTTCACTGCATTGATGTCGCCCTCTCTCTCTGTCTGTTTTCTATCATGTTTCATGGCTTTCTCTCCCTATTTCTATGGCTAGGCTGTGAGCTGTGATGTACTTTTCTCTATCCAGGTTCACCACAAAATGGCTGCTTCCTTTCCTGCTTCTGCTTTTATACTTGCTATAATAGTCCTTCTTAATTGTCTGAGCTATACTATGTTAGGCCTCATTCACATGTGCAGGGTTTAAACCTATACGTGAAAAAATGGTACCGGTGTCCTCAGTTTTCGATCAGTGTTTTTCACCGATGGATAAAGAAATTACAAAGCTTCTCCTATACAATGTTAAACTTGTACAGGACACTGATGGCACACTGACCGACCCATAGACCACTATTGGACCTCTGTGTCATCCGTGCTGCCGGAAAAAAAATGGACATGGCTCTGTGTGTTCTGTATGGACACAAGGGGTGTGTAAAAACACTGGTGTGTGAATAGCACCATACATTGAGTACACGTTCTATCCATTAAAACTGCTACAACTCGTGCGTGCAATGCAGATGAGACCTAATATGATGGCAGCAAGGCATTCTGGGAAAGCCCGTCTTCTCTGACTGATGCAATCTTCTGCAATGTCTCAAAAGGTGACATTCATTTTAGGCACAAAAATTCAACATGAACTTGATTCCCGTTGAATCGATTCGCTCAGATCTAGTCATCAGAAAATGTTTAAATTAGTTTGTTTTCCGTGTGTTTTTTTAATGTTTTCATACTTTCTTCTCACAATCTTGCAGTTCTCACACTGGCCACCAGGGCTATTTTAGACATTTACTTCTGTCCTTTCTGGAAGAATTTTCAGCAAAGCTTTTTATCAGAGGCCGGATTACAATGACCGGTAACATACAGCTGATAACGCAGGTTCCACCAATCACAGTTGATGTCACACCTGACCTTACTCCCCTTCACCCAATGATCTTTGTACAAGCTCATTGGACGCTTCAATGCAAAACAGAGGCCCTGACTTCAGACCGGTGGTGTTCATGCTAATCTTGATGAGGTCGGTGTGCTAGAGTCATGCAGAGGTCAATGAATCAGGACTATCAGAGAACTAGCGAGCGCCTTGTGTGTCTCCATGTGTGCCTTGCCAATAATCTTACTCCAGTCAGTGACTGGAGTAAGATATGTCGCACAGAGAATGCCACAGCTTATAAAATTTTGCTGGTGCCCACTTTATCAGGGCTGGGTGAAAATGGAGTGTGAACGCTAAAAAGTCACAATTTCAGCCCAGCTTCGAGTTGCGCTAAAACTTTGACTTTTCAAAGCTTTTTACACTAGTATTCTGGCTTTGAATGAGGCCCATAGTGTCTAAGTGAGTTTATTGCTGTTAATGTAGATTTCCTGAAAGAACAGGACATATGAACATAGAATAGCCTCAGTGGTCAGTGTAAAAAATTCTAAGATTTCTAATTTTAAATATAAATTTTGATATGGGAAAATATTGCCAACTTTTTTGAATGCATTTAAAGAAAACTTTTTTTATGATGCCTCCCCTTTAATTTTGCTTATGAAAATTTGGAGCTCTGAATCTGAAAAACTGAGCACCAACTACTATGAGGATTTACTGTTAGAAATGAATGAAAGGCAGATAAATTCAGAATAACATTTAATGTTTTATATGAATTTGACCCCTTTGCATATATGGGCGTAACTGTACGTCCGCGCTGAGGTGAACGCATGTGGAGGCGGCTCAGGAGCTGAACTCCTTCCACACGTGTCTGATGCAGACTGAAATAAAGGGGTTGTCCATTACTCAGACAACCCCTTCTTAATTACGGTTTCAATCATGTGAAATAGCAGCTATGCTCTCCTCTGGTGCGGGCGCCATTCCAGTGATGTCGGCGTCTGGTCTCCTGGAGCATGCATGACATATCACGGGAACCCTGCAGCCAACGCCATTCCAGTGATGTCTGTGTCTGGTCTCCTGGGGCATGTGTAGCACCCCGAGGGTTCGGTTGCCACAGGGGTATTGCACCTCAACCAGAGGTGTGATATTCCACTCCCAGGTAAGGATGGAGTGTGGACCAGGGCTCAGTTAGCTGCACACGCACACACTCCCCATTTCCGGGGGAAAGCTCGATGGTGCTCCCATTTTTGCAGGCACAACTGACCATGTCCCTGGCTGGAGTGGGGAGGGGGTAGAGAACCCAGTGGTGTAGGAGCAGAAGGGGACGGTTTCTGGAGCATAGGAAGGAGCGCATTGGGTGCAGGTCACCTGAGCTCAGCACAGAGAAGCAGATATAAGGTGGGAGCCATCTCAAGTCTAGGAGAATAGTAGGAGTAGTAAGAGAGAGAGCTGACAGGGAGCAGCAGCTCAGCCTGAGCTCAGCTCCATGAGGCAGGCCTAGAGAGAAGGCCGGGGCCAGAGAGAAGAAGAGAAGAAGGAAGGAAGGAGAAGAGACAGAGGAGTGGAAGGGCTCCAGAAACAAGAAGGCAGGAGGGATCCTAAGAGTGCAGAACGGCCAACAACCATTGCAAACCCCATTATACCGGGTGAAAGGGTCAGGCCGTGGAAAGGTACCGGATCCCTAAGTTGGTGGAGGCGAATCTACCCTCAGCCAAGAACCGGAGGTTGTGACCATTTATTGGTGCGACCCCCCGCTAAACCTGCTAGGGAGGCACCATATAGGATAGCGGGAAGTGAAGGCCAATGCTTACCCGACACGGTCCGCGGTAGCCGGACAGAAGTCAGGACACTGGTGGGG
Source organism: Phyllobates terribilis (assembly GCF_046119375.1). Classification (NCBI taxonomy): domain Eukaryota; kingdom Metazoa; phylum Chordata; class Amphibia; order Anura; family Dendrobatidae; genus Phyllobates; species Phyllobates terribilis. The sequence goes on from NW_027363232.1 coordinate 1,291,707, forward strand.
CACGAGAGGCCAGAGAAAGGACAGAAGGGGGTCCTGTGCCATACTCCTGAATTGCCTGGGGGTTGACCGAGCTCCTCACCTGGTGGACACAGCACGGCTCGGGCAGTCCTTGCTGACAGAAGTGACTTGGATATCAACTGTGAGTAAAACACCCTGGACTGAATCATTGGACTCTGTGTGATTTATGCTGCGCCTGCACCATCACCCCCAGCATTCACTTTCACTGCCCTGAGGCTACACTTTTCCCATGGGGAGTTATCCTATCCCTGTGCTGCACACTAATACCAGCCTCAGCGGTCTGCCTCGCAGCGGCGGTTATCTCTGACCGCAATCCACGGGTGGCGTAGTCGGACATTCACAAAACTATAAATAGACTGCCACAGCATTTGGTCTGACCACCCTGAGCCACGGGATCGGGTTGCCACTACTACCCCCATCAGCACCGTACACTAGAAGGCCTAGTTCCGGGTACCCCACGGCTCAGGGGGCGAGTCACATGCATGACTAATCATAGGATCCCTGCAGCCAATCAGTGACTGTGACTCACCCCCTGGGCCGTGGGGCACTTGGAACCGGGCTTCAGTGTGATGATGGGGGTAGTAGTGGCAACCTGATCCCGTGGCTCAGGGTGGTCAGACCAAATGTTGTGACAATCTATTTGTAGGGTTTTGAATGTCAGACTACGCCACCTGTGGATTGCGGTCAGGGAGGACCGCCGCTGCAAGGCAGACCGCTGAGGCTGATGTAGATATGCAGCACAGGGATAGGATAACTCCCCACAGGAAGAGTGTAGCCTCAGAGCAGGTAATAGGATGCTGGGGGTGATGGTGCAGGCCGCAATAATAAAGGTCCAGAGTCTACTTCAAACAGTCCAGGGTCTTTATTGTAGGTGGTACTTATGACCCAACAGGAGTACAGGGTAGGAATGGGCCTGGGTGTCTGAGAACATTCAGGCGAGCCCCACTGGTCAGGGTGAGTGGGTAGGCCTACCGTTCTCTCTGCCCTTGCTGACTATCTCCCCCTTTAGTGGTGTGATAGCCCACGTCCCTGAGCTGGCCGTGTACTACGCCTGTATGGCTTGCGACTCGGGCCTTAGGTACCTGTTGCTTCTCTGTGCTGTACCAGTCCCTCTGTGTGGCGGAGCCTCCAGGCTTCTCAGGCCCAGGGATCTAAAATCCCTCGCAGGTAGGTTATCTGCTGCCGGGCTTGCAACCCTGACAGCCTCGGATCCCAGTGTCCGGTTATGTAGTTCTCTCTCTCAGGGTCCCTTCTGCCTTCTTGTTTCTGGAGCCTTTCTACTCCTCTTTCTCTCCACCTTTCTTCCTTCCTTCTCCTTCTCCTCTTCTCCTTCCTGGCCCCGGCCTCTTCTCTAGGCCTGCCTCGTGGAGCTGAGCCCAAGCTGAGGCTCAGCTCCCTGTCAGCCCTCTCTGGCTGAACTTCTTCCCTCTCTGAACTAACCGACTGAACACTCTCCTAAGATGGCCCCCACCTTTTATCTGCTTCACTGTGTCTGAGCTCAGGTGACCTGCAACCAATAAGCTCCTTCCTATGCTCCAGAAACCGTCCCCTTCTGCTCCTACATCACCGGGTTCTCTCCCCCCTCCCCACTCCAGCCAGGGACATGGTCAGTTGTGCCTGCAATAAATGGGAGCATCTGCGAACTGTCCCCCGGAAATGAGGAGTGTGTGTATGCAGCTAACTGAGCCTTGGTCCATACTCCATCCTTACCTGGGAGTGGAATATCACACCTCTGGTTAAGGTGCAATACCCCTGTAGCGACCGAACCCTCTGGGCGCTACAACTGCATCACTCTCTCATCCTTTGAACAGAACTGACAGCCAGAGAGCAGCAGCAGATTACACTTCTTTAGGGTGTCCCTTTCGTCTGAAGGAAGTGAGAGTGAAATGGCTACTGACTGCGTGATATGAGGTCACTCGAGTCCTGGGAGACTAAGCGCAGACTTGGGTAGAACAGCAACAGCACAAAAGGTGATTATAGCTGTTTTATATGTAGGAAATATTGTGATTGAGAGCTGTTTGAGTAGTGGACAACCCTTTCTATATAGCTGACATTTTATCTCTAACAGTCGCAGTCAGAGCTTCGTTTCGGCCGCAGCTGTTAACCATTTAAATGCCGCTGGCTCCCATTGGCGCTCTGGGATGAGGCCGATGAGTTAAAATGAAAGCTGGTGGCATGCTGAAGGTCCCTGTCTCGACTATATTTGAACTGATCTGAATCAGAGCTTTGAAGGAAACTGGTATTTTCACTATATAGCATAATAATGTGGTATTGCACCGTGTCATAGAAAATATTGCAATTTCTGAAGCCACTAGTAAAGGAGCATTCCTTCACCCCTCTCACCTCCTCTTTTGCAATAGGACAAAAGAGGGCAATCTAAGCAGCCCATATGCAGAATGCCCAGTTGACAAGTAGGAAAATTAGATGTAGCTGGATAGTGAACTATGGGGGAAGGCATCGGCGAGATCTTACAATATCCCACCGCTGCCACCAATTTGTCAGGGATTTGCACACACAGACTATCCTGATTACTCACTATGTAGTTACCGGCAAGCAAGCCGTGAGCGTATGGCGTACACGCCTCCGAATTTCAACGCATTGAATGTGTATATGCCCCCATACGATCATTGCCAGCTTCACGATAACCCAATTAATAGTATTCACTGCCACCACCGATCAGTTCTAAATACAGGCCTGATCGGACTCCTGCTTTCTGGTAGCGTATGGCTTCGGGGGAGGAACGATTACAGAACAGAAGAAACAGGACTAATACATTTTATATTTAATCCAAAGGGAGGCAGGGTTTATGAAAAAATATACAAAGGATTTTACAAAGAGGGACAGTACAATACATATACAGTTACACAAAATAAAAGGTATTAATGGAAGAACTTACTAGACAGATCAGAGACTTCAATTTACCTGGAGGAGAGGTGCTCCAATGGACTGTTATGGAGCAGGACCTGTGCTTACAAATATGTATCTCACGGCATGAGTATAGACCCATATTCAGCTGGATCTTTTATGCTGAAGGGGTGGCCCTGCCCACACACTCCCCTGTGATGACCTCACGTGGGCTCATCTCTGTCCATCATGGTTTTATGAAATCTATAATTTCTGCAATAACTTCTCACTGGTTGATCACAGAAGTTAGCAAGTGAAAATTTAACCCCATGTCAATCATTGTGCCCTGTTTGGCGGGATTATAGAGGTCTACAGCATACAGTTGTAACTGGACACTTCTGCATCTAAGAAGGGAGGGGGCAGAGAGGCAGCGAGTGACAAATGTCTCACAGCAGCTCTCAGCCAAGAAGCTGCCACAGCAAGACCCCCTTTGGACCCCAGCCATGCAGCATGCCCTTTGTGTCAGATACAGTATTCCCATAACTCGGTATTGAATTATAGCATGTCCTAGTTATTCATAATCTAGATTTTCGAGATCCCAAGAGAATGGGAAATGTCACGGTCATAGAAATATTGAGAATCTTTCTCCCCCTCCGAAATCCCACTCACTCTTCCCTCCTCCCCTATCTACCATTTGTCAAAGGAGCAAGAGCTTACACTCTTCCCAATTGCCCATATGCAAATAGCGGGATCCACCAAGTGTTCAGGCTAATCACCATATAAAATGGAGACAGGAGTGATGAATTGACACCTGGGTGAAAAGGATACAGCTCCTAGAATTCCTTTGAAGCTTAGCTCATCTCCATTTGCACATGTATTCAAGCTGCAGTCTGGTAGGCACTGAAATGAAATATGGAATATCAGAGTTTCTATAACACTGATTGTGATAGGATACATATTTTTAGTGGCAGGGTTAGCTAAGGAACAATATACATATTTTTCCTTATCTGAGAACAGTACGGGTGCGCTATGATGCAAGAAGGCAGGAATGACCAACCGAAGATATGTCATGTCTAGTCTCTAAAGAAAGGTAAATTTATAATAAGAAATGTGATATTACATGGAAACTTCTGCGATCAACCAGCGAGGAGTTATTGTGGAAGTTAGAGATCTTAATAAAACCATGAAGTGGTGCCAAGCCCACAGTGAAGTCATGACAGGGGAATGTGTGGGCAGGGCCCCTTTCAGCATAAAAGTTCCAGCTGTAGTTGAGAATATAGTCATGCCGGGAATTATATATTTTATAAGCAGAGGTCCCATTGTCTGTGTAGAACTGTACCAATCTGACCTTACACGTCCTCGAGGGGGTGCGGAATGTCACGATGGTGCAAATGACAGATCCGTACCACGTGCTCCGTCTCACGTAATTGTGACGTCAGGCAGGTGGTGGGGTGTGGATTCATCAGTTCCGGCAGTGGTAGGATTCTGCGGGGTCCCTCCTGCTGCCAATTTCTTTGCATTGGTGGCAAGCGGTGGGATCAAGATAATAGTGTGTGTGTGTAACGCATACTCAGACACTTAAGATCAGCTCAGCACTAGACAGTCCGAGTGCAAATACTGTAAGGTGTGTGTGGGTGCATCAGGTGGCAGTTCGGTGTCACTGACCATAGAGTGCAAGGATGGCCAGTGGCACCAGGGCCAAAACCAAGGAGATGGCCAATGCACCATATGGTGTTGAGGAGGTGGAAGACCATGTTACTCTAAGAGAAGGGGAGTCCAACTTAGGCCCCCCAGAGAGAGGTTCACCAGTGGTCGGTCCCGCAGTGAGCTACCCACCACCTGACCCCCTCATACAAGTTTCCCTAGCGAGTCTCCAGGTTGGAGACAGGGCCACCTATGAGACCCTCATGGCAGAACGTCAGCGGGAGCACGAGCACCAGAAAGATGTGTTCCAGCTCCAACTGCAGGCCCCAGCCAGTCGCAAGTCCCCTGAGATCCGAGTCCCGAAGCTATGGACGAATGACTTCTCCCTTCTGCACAAAGGAGGGGGCTTGGACACTTTCTTGCTGGCATTTGAAAAAAACTGCCATCAGTACCATCTGCCTGAGGAACAGTGGGTCCGGTTCCTAACCCCTCAGCTTAGGGGTAAGGCCCTGGAAATCTTTGGGTACTTGCACAGTGAGACCACCCTGAGCTATGAGGACTTCAAGGAGGCTCTGGTCTGGCAGTACAACTTGACTCCTGAGTCATACCGGAAGAAGCTCCAGAGTATGCAGTGGTGTCCTGCAGACTGCTGGGTCGATCACATGTGGGCCCTAATGAGAGCAGTTGATCCTCGTCCCAGAATCTGTCCACTGTTTTGTGTGGGGGTGGTGGGAGGTCCCTTGACAACTTTCAGACTGTTACCATAGGCCACGCCAGAGCAATGGGACTGTGAGACACCGGTGCTGAGATGACCCTTGTGCGGCCCGAACTGTTGTCACCCTAGGATTTGATACCTGATAAAACTTTCACCGGCTCCGGGATTGGAGGCATCAAGCCGGCGCTGTCCATCGCCAAGGTGTATGTGATCAATGCTGCATGCTGTATGAAGTTGTATTCAAACGTTCAAGTAAAGTTCTTTTTTATAAAATGGAGTGGAAGTTCCCTAATGTGTGTGCGGTGGTTCCTGAGGTGGAAGAACCGAAGACAGCAGAGATCTGCGACCAAAACGTGAGTGTTACACACCACATACAGAGCACAGGAGAATTGGGACATGTGTCTTTATCAGGGAGCCAGAGTGTGGGAACACAGCAGCCCCTCACCACAACTACCACCCTGAGCCCCTAACACCTCTCTCCCCATGGGGGACGAGATCAATCAAGTCAGCTGTGATGAGGCCTCAGAATGTGGCCATACGGCAGGCTGGAGAAATTTGTCCTGTGAGGTTGTTGCAGAGGGGGCAGACAAGGGGCAAACAGCTGCAGAGGGGGAGCATGCCATGGAGGGCGGGGCAGTTCCAGGAGAGATAGGGCTCCCAGGTAAGGCCGCATGGTAGGGTTCCTCCACAACCAGGATGTTAGAGGGCCAGGGTAGTCCTTTTAGACCAGATGCTTGGTCAGAAGCAGAGGAGAAACGGGCGCTACCTGCGGTCTCAGCGGCCGTAGCCACTGTTGCTTGCAGTGGCGGCACCCGGGCCCTAGTGGCCCCTCGGGAGTCCGACGGCTTCTGCCCTTCCGACCAAGTGGCTGCCGGGTCAGACGGAGGCCAGGAGACGTGGCAGGTTTGTCTATTCTGGCCATGTCCAGTCAGGGGTTTCAGGTGGCGTTAGAGACTGACAGCCTGAAGCCTCGTGAGGAGCGGGCGGCACAGCTTCCCTCGAACTCGGTCCTCCAGTGGGTGGTCTGGGACCAAGGATGGCTATACCGGGTAGCAGTCCAGCGAGGCTCACCGGAGGCATGGCCCAGGGATCGACAGTTAGTGGTACCCTATCCGTTCAGGGTGGAGTTTGTTGCAGATGGCACACGAAATTCCGATGGCTGGACATCTAGGGATCCATAAGACCAAGGCCAGGCTAGCCCAGCATTTCTAATGGCCAAGGTTGGGGGCTGAGGTAACTGTCTACTGCCGTTCGTGTTACACCTGTCAGAGGGTGGGGAAGGTGGGGCGGTGGCCCAAAGCCCCACTGGTAACTCTGCCCATCATCGAAGAGCCTTTCAGGAGGGTGGCTGTGGATTTGGCTGGCCCGATGGCCACTCCCAGCAGCTCAAGGAAACGCTTCATACTGATGGTAGTAGACTATGCCACCCGGTACCCGGAAGCGGTAGCCTTGTCATCCATTCGGGCAGACAAGGTGGCTATCGCCTTACTGAAGATGTTCTCCCGAGTGTGTTTTCCCCAGGAAATGCTCACCGACCGGGGAACCCAGTTCATGTCGCAGCTGATGGAGACCCTCTGTAAGCAAATACAGGTGCAAAATCTGGTGACCAGCCCATACCACCCACAGACCAATGGCCTGTGCGAACTGGCACTCTGAAGCAGATGCTTAAGATGTTGGTTGACTCCTAGGGGCACGACTGGGCGCGGTACCTCCCACACCTGCTCCTTGCCTACCGGGAGGTTCCACGGGCCTCAACGGGGTTCTCCCTTTTGAGCTCCTGTACGACTGGCGTGAGCGGGGCGCCTGGCTCTGGTGAAGGAGGTCTGGGAAGGGGACTTGGCCTCCCCTGGAGTGTCAGTCATTGAATGTCTTACGCTTCCATGACAAAATGCAGGCCTTGGCACAGCTGGTGCACGACAATGACGCGAGCCCAGGCCGACCAGAAGTGATAGTACGACCAAAATGCTTGTGAAAGGACCTACCAGCCCTCCATGTGCTCGCCAGAGGTAGCCTGACCGCCATTAGGTACCGAGATGAGATCCTCAGACCCCTTGTGAGACCTTATGCTGGTGCCCTGGGTGAAACCTAATGCAGGACAATGCCAGACCTCATGTGGCTGGAGTGTCAGCAGTTCCTGCAAGATGAAGGCATTGAAGCTATGGACTGGCCCGCTCATTCCCCAGACCGGAATCAGATTGAGCACATCTGGGACATCATGTCTGGCTCCATCCACCAACGTCACGTTGCACCACAGACTGTCCAGGAGTTGGAGGATGCTTTAGTCCAGGTCTGGGAGTAGATCCCACAGGAGACCATCCGCAACCTCATCAGTAGCATGCCCAGGCGTTGTAGGGAGGTCATACAGGCACGTGGAGGCCACACACAATACTGAGCCTCATTTTGACTTGTTTTAAGGACATTACATCAAAGTTGGATCAGCCTGTAGTGTGTTTTTCCACTTTAATTTTGGGGGTGACTCCATATCCAGGCCTCTATTGGTTAATAAATTTGATTTCCATTGATGATTTTTGTGTGATTTTGTTGTCAGCACATTCAACTTTGTACAGAACTAAGTATTCAATGAGAATATTTCATTCATTCAGATCTAGGAGGTGTTATTTGAGTGTCTCCTTTATTTTTTTGAGCAGTGTAGTATAAATATGCTCCAAGATAATTCTGCAGTATTTCACAGTCAAATCCAATGGGAGTAAAATATAAAAAATAACCTTTATTCAATATTTTAAAAAGATTTTAAGTGTCCAAAATCCGTCACAAATTTCCTAAAATTATCCTAAACATAGGACTATTGTGAATGGTTTTAATTTATCTCACCGGCTAACCATTTATATATATTGTCTTGTTGGGAGGCCAGGGATTAGTCACAATTCCTAGGGGTATCTCTTTATTTATATGTATAACTCCCTTTTCAATTTGGCCTCTGGCTATTAGAAATCATGCCATCTCATTTCACCTCATTGTGAGTCTGCAGTCTGATAATGGCATTAATAATCTTCATTTTACCATGTCCTGTGCTATTCTCTTCAGAACGGCTTTATAGTGCTGCCGTCATATACCGGTGCGGTGCTTGTTTCTCCTGATCTAGGAGCTTTATATTGAGGTAGCCTGGCTAATCATCTCTTGTAGGACTTTCTATAGAAATGCTCAGCCCTACGCGTTTCATCATTCTTATATGAGACTCTCATGGTCATCAGGGGCTCACAGTCTATGATCTTTTTTGGTTTGATAGTACGATGGTTTTGTAATAAACTTATCGGCAGGGTTGCCGGCAGCGTCTGGCGGCTAAACCAGCGTGACTTTATAGGGAAGTTGGTGCCCCCTCTTGTGCGCCCCCCCTTCTGTCATCCAATCGAGTGACTAGGGTGCGTTGCAGGCGTATCATGTTGCGATCATATAATCATGCAGGGACTCGTCTCATTCTTCCAGTAGGATCTTTTTCTCACAGAGATGTCTTGGCTGCACTGCGATCTCACAGTATTAATATGTCTTTTATATCTAGGGAAGGAGACTGGTATATTGCATTGCATCTTATAATGTCGTCTCTACGAGTTTGTTGCGATATGAGTTGTTAATAGTGTTTGTTCGTAGTTTGTCATTTGTTTGGTTTACAGACAGATCTGCCTGTTTCATGTGCTACCTCGTCCCACCTACACTTAGATCGATGCAGAACTTCCTTTCATCGTGACAAATGCCATCTGGCTATGTCACTGCTTCCGCACCAGCAAACGCTTGCGGACGTCTATTTCCTCAAAGTTCATTTCATTTGATCGTATCAATATGTCCATAATAATAGACATTGGGATGACTTTTATTCTGATTGTATCAGTGTGTCTGATTGTATCCATGTATCTGTATTATTAAGTCTTCAGATGAGTATTTTATAATCTAAAAACAAAGGAAGAAATTCTGATGAAATTTGTCCAATTGTTATCAAAGTTCAATTTGTTCAAGAGGTCATTTTGTGATTTTAAAGTATAATAACTTTAATAGTTTTGGTCCTATAAGGCGCTGATTTGATAGTTATGTGGACCAATATCCATTATGAAGAACATGGACTGGATTCTACATATTATATTTTAGAGAGGTTTTAGGTCTAGCGAGGTTGAAGAGGTTTCATAGGGGGTGAAAATGTTATTATGTGTCAATGAAACATGAGAAGGACAATGTTTCATTTGTGTAGTGTGGGTTATAGGATTTCATTCTATGGATCCATCTACTTTCTTTCTGAAGCAGCAGTTGGTCCCAATTACCTCCTCTCGGGGGGGTGTACTACTTCGATGGCTTGAAAGTATAAAGAAAACGGGTCCAAGGTGTGTTTCTCAAGCATGTGTCTCGAGAGAGTTGTGTCCTCCCTACGTCTGACATAACCGATATGGTCCAATATCCGTCTCCAGAACTCTTTTGGTTTTGCCGATGTAGTTCATCGGACATTGGTGAGTTGCCATATAGATTACTCCTTGCGTCTTGCAGTTTGTGAATTCGTGATTTTGGTCTTCTAGTTTGGTTGTAGCACTGATACATTTCTTGCTTTTACAGATGTATTTGCAGGCTTTGCAGTCACCACATCTATAAGTCCCCGTGGTGTCACTGCTCAGCCACGTTGTTTTGCCCGTGTTGTCCTCCACAAAGTGGCTGCGCACAAGGTGATCTCTAAGGTTCCTGCCTCTCCTGTATGTGACCCTGGGGCTCTCAGGGACCACATCTTGCAGATCTTTATCTGATCTCAAAATTGCCCAAAGATCAGAGTATGTTCATCACCCCCTGATTTCGGTCGTCGTAGGTTCCTATTAGATGGATCTCATTATCTTGTTGTTCTCGTGCTTTAGGGGTCAATAGAGAATTTCTGTCTCTTGTAAGGGCGTTGGCCTAGCACTTTTTTAGGATATCCCTTTTGTAGGAAGCGTTTTTGTAATTCCCTCGATTTTATCATGTACTCATTCACCGTTGACCAATTTCTCCTTAGGCGTATATATTGGCTTTTCGGTATTCCTCTACGTAGGGGAGCCGGATGGTAGCTCTGCCAGGATAGTAGTAACCCACTTGTGGCTGTCAGTTTTCAGTGTTGTGGTAACCGGCCTTGGTTGGTATTTATTATTGTAATGTCAAGGAAGTTTAAATTGTGTTTCTGAATCTCACTGGTAAAATACAAGCCTAACTGGTTCTGGTCTCACTGTTCTACTTCAATACATCTACATTTGGCTGTGGAGATCTATGAATGATTACTTGAGTCAGGTAACCTAATGACTAGTAGATTCACAGCCATCTGGATAAAAAATCCTGTTATGTGACGTTGTGCTGCCACCTAGTGGCTTCCCATTCTTTTACATAACCGTCTACACCACAGGTCTCAAACATGCGGCCCACGGGCCACATGTGCACAAAGGAAGCAGAGGGAACGGAGGACAGGTGAAAGGAATCTTTTTTTTTTTTTTTTTTTACTTTTTTATGTGTGTGAAGAACAGCGCAGAGGACAATTCTACTAGATGGGGACCTGGATGGGGCATATTACTGCAAGATGGGGACCACAAGTATAGGGCATATTACTGCAAGATGGGGACCACAAGTATGGGGCATATTACTGCAAGATGAGGACCACCAGGATGGGGCATATTACTACAAGATGGGGACCACCAGGATGGGGCATATTACTACAAGATGGGGACCACCAGGATGGGGCATATTACTACAAGATGGGGACCACCAGGATGGGGCATATTACTGCAAGATGGGGACCACCAGGATGGGGCATATTACTACAAGATGGAGACCACCAGGATGGGGCACATTACTACAAGATGGGGACCACCAGGATGGGGCACATTACTACAAGATGGGGACCACTAGGATGGGGCACATTACTACAAGGTGGGGACAAGAATGGGGCACATTACTACAAGATGGGGACCACCAGGATGGGGCATATTACTACAAGATGGGGACTACCAGGATGGGCATATTACTGCAAGATGAGGACTACCAGGATGGGCCACATTACTGCAAGATGGGGACCACCAGGATGGGCCACATTACTGCAAGATGGGGGCCACATTACTGCAAGATGGGGACCACCAGGATGGGGCACATTACTGCAAGATGGGGACTACCAGGATGGGCCACATTACTGCAAGATGGGGGCCACATTACTGCAAGATGGGGACCACCAGGATGGGGCACATTACTGCAAGATGGGGACCACCAGGATGGGCCACATTACTGCAAGATGGGGGCCACATTACTGCAAGATGGGGACCACCAGGATGGGCCACATTACTGCAAGATGGGGACCACCAGGATGGGCCACATTACTGCAAGATGGGGACCACCAGGATGGGCCACATTACTGCAAGATGGGGACCACCAGGATGGGCCACATTACTGCAAGATGGGGACCACCAGGATGGGCCACATTACTGCAAGATGGGGACCACCAGGATGGGCCACATTACTGCAAGATGGGGACCACCAGGATGGGCCACGTTACTGCAAGATGGGGACCACCATGATGGGGCACGTTACTTCAAGATGGGGACCACCAGGATGGGGCATATTACTACAAGGTGGGGACCAGGATGGGGCAAATTACTAGATGTTTGCCAGAATTACTATATATGGTGCTAATTCTGAAACAATATTACTCTATGTGGCCAAAAGAGGGAAACAAAATTGTAAAAATAAAAATAAAGCATGAAAAAATATTTTGCCACTAAAAATGCTGCTTTATATATAAACTAAATATATAAACTAAATATATAAACTAAATATATAAACTAAAGTAAACACAAAAAGTGCACATTTATTATCGCCACATCCGTAACGACCCAAGCTACAAAAAAATAAAATAAACACAGCAAAAATGTTCAGACGGTGTATACAAAAAAAATGGCATCACTAAAAATGTCACTTTGACCTGCAATGAATGCGGCCCCCCAAATTCCAATTTTTTCCATATGCGGCCCATATACCCAGCCGAGTTTGAGACCCCTGCTCTACACTGTCCGTGTGGAATGTCCATTGGACGCACACATTTTTGGATGTCGTTATATTTACAATGTGATTGGACATTTTTGCTAATATTTATAAGCTGTATGTAGAAACAGGAGGTCAGTTTTCCTTGTATGAGTCATAAGTCACTGCAAAAGTCCCTGGCAGGGGGATGAGAGCAGCTGGGTCAGGAGGGGACCCAGCTAATTCTACATAGAGCAGAGAAAAGAGAATAATTAGCCCAGTAGAAAGGTATAATGAGCAGCTGTAAGTGCAGTGCTGTATAATCTGATTACAATATAGTAAGAGGATAAGCTCTGATGGGAGAGGGTCTTTAAGCCGGTCATGTATTGGGTAATGAGTTGGGGTGTCAGTCTCCATCAGTGCTGGCTGAACACTGACTATCCTGCTCAGATTACTACACATGGCGCTGCTCCTCCTCCCTGTAGTATGGGCTCCGCAGGACGGTGCCGAGGCTCCAGATTCTACCTGCACAGCAACAAGGTCCCAACACTTCTACCTCTATAACTTGCCTAATGCAGACGCAAACCTGCAGCCTTTCCACTGAGATCTTGTCGGCCTTCTACACTGCCATGGCTTTGTCTGCACAATGTAGCTTAAAGGGATTGTCCACTTCTTAAGCATCCTAGAAGTCTACAATATAAGGTCGGTATTCCTCTAACCCTCTGCCTTATTTGGCTGCCATTGAAGGCAGTCAGCGAAATGGGTTCAATTTTCTATAGAAGTGGCAGAATTTAACCCCTTCCTGACCATGTTATTTCCCGGCTCTGCATTTTTCTTATTCTTCTAAGAGCAGTAGCTTTATTTTTCTGTCCATACAGCCATATGAGGGTTTTTGTTTTTATGCCATTCACTGATCAGGTTAATTATTTTTATATTTTGATTGGATAACGCCCATATGTTTTATTTTAAAATGGGTCATAGAGGGGCAGGAGTGATTTGAATATTCAGATTAAACTTTTTCCTTTTTCTCCCCTTAGGCTGTGTGCCCACGATTCCTTTTTAAGTGTTTCCGCAGCGGCAAAAACGCTGCAGAAATGCTTAAAAAACGCATGGTAGAAGGCCTGCCATGTTCCCCAATGATGATCCGCATGTGCTGTGCACATGCTGTGGAAATTTCCGCTGCGGATTATCATTGCGGAAAAAAAACAGCACTACCAATTATTTTGCGGAAGTGCTGCGTTTTCGCCACCATTATATAGTAACATAGTTTTTAAGGTTGAAGGAAGACTAAGTCCATCTAGTTCAACCCATAGCCTAACATGTTGATCCAGAGGAAGGCAAAAAAAAACCATGTGGCAAACACCAAGCTCCACATTGGGGAAAAAAATTCCTTCCCGACTCCATACGACAATCAGACTAGTTCCCTGGATCAACGCCCTATCAAGGAATCTAGTATTTATAACCTGCAATATTGTACTTTTCAAGAAAGGCATCCATGCCCTTCTTAAATTTTAATAGTGAATCACTCGTTACAACATCATGCGGCAGAGAGCTCCATAGTCTCTCTGCTCTTACAGTAAAGAATCCCCGTCTGTGATTATGATTAAACCTTCTTTCCTCTAGACGTAGAAGATGCCCCCTTGTCCCCGTCTCAGGCCTCAGAGTAAAAAGATCAGTAGAAAGGTCTTTGTACTGTCCCCTCATATACTTGTACATAGTAATAAGATCACCTCTAAGCCTTCTTTTTTCCACAGTAAATAACCCCAAGTGTAATAACTTGTCTTGGTATTGCAGACCCCCCAGTCCTCTAATAACCTTGGTCGCTCTTCTCTGCACCCGCTCTAGTTCAGCCATGTCTTTCTTATATACCGGAGACCAGTACACAGTATTCTAAGTGTGGTCGCACTAGTGACTTGTATAGAGGTAAAATTATGTTCTCCTCTTGAGCATCTATGCCTCTTTTAATGCATCCCATTATTTTATTTGCCTTTGCAGCAGCTGCCTGACACTGGCCACTAAACGTGAGCTTGTCGTCCACCAATACACCCAGGTCTTTTTCAGTTCCAGTTTTGCACAGTGTTTTACAATTAAGTATATAATTATACATTTTATTTCCTCTGCCCAAGTGCATTACCTTACATTTATCCCCATTAAAGCTCATTTGCCATTTATCAGCCCAAGCTTCTAGTTTACATAGATCCTCCTGTAATATAAAATTGTCCTCCTCTGTATTGATTACCCTGCAGAGTTTAGTGTCATCTGCAAATATTGAAATATTACTCTATATGCCCCCTACAAGGTCATTAATAAATGTTAAAAAGAAGGGGGCCCAATACTGACCCCTGTGGTACCCCACTGTTAACTGAGACCCAGTCTGAGTGTTTTCCATTAATAACCACCCTTTGTTTCCTATCACTGAGCCAATTCTTAACCCACATACATATATTTTCCCCTATCCCCAATGTTCTCATTTTATGTATCAACCTTTTGTGTGGAACCGTATCAAAAGCTTTTGAAAAGTCCATATACACAACATTCACTGCATTTCCTTGGTCCAGTCCAGAACTTGCCTCCTCATAAAAACTGATCAGATTAGTTTGACAGGAACGGTCCCTCATAAACCCATGTTGATATTGGGTCATGAGGTTATTCTTCTTCAGATACTCTATCATAGCATATCTTAGGAAACCCTCCAGGATTTTACCCACAGTAGAGGTTAAGCTTACTGGCCTCTAATTTCCAAGTTCAGTTTTTGTCCCCTTTTTGAATATTGGCACCACATTTGCTATACGCCATTGACTTGCATTAGAACGCATGGACTACGCATCACTGTATTTGTAGATGCGCAATCCACGTGTTCCAATGTGCGGATGGTACCCAGGTCTAGAGGAGAGAAGACTCTCCTCCAGACCCAGGTACCATAGAAACTGTGAAAAAAAGAATAAAATAAAAAATAAATATGATACTTACCTTCTGGCGGCCCCCGTTGCGCTCCTCCTCTCATGCCGGCAAATCGCGATGGACTGAAGGACCTGCGCTGACGTCATATTCTTGTGACTGGTCACGCGACGCTGACGTCGGCAGGTCCTTCAGTGCACTGTACCGCGATCTGCCGGCAGTCAGCACCGAGTGAAGCAAGACTCCGGGCGCCATCGCAAGGTAAGTATAGATTTATTTTTTATTTTTTTGACATTCTCTCGGGTCACACTCCATTTGCATGGATTTATATAGTGTGACCAAGTTGACAAGCACTTTCCAAGTGATGCTAAAATCGCTTGAAAAGCGCTTGTCAACCCGCATGCAGAAATGCATGTGAAGAACGCTTCACATCCGCATGTCCCTGGCAGGAAAAACGCATGTACTATCCGCATGTACAATCCGCATGCGTTTTGTCTGCCAGGAGAGATGCAGAAAGGCTCAGGAAAAATCCGGAGCATTTCTGCATCGTGGGCACATAGCCTTAGGGGACGTGAACATGCAATCATCTGATTTCTTGTGTTATGTACAGCAATACTGCAGTATATAGCCAGCACTCACAGATCTGTCATGACAGGCATGGGTCTTTTCAGCAGACTCCTTCCTGGCAGTGATGGCATCCCACGATCGTGTTACAGGGGCACAGTTGGGCACATGGCATGACTCCCTTCTCAGTTCGCTGTTAATGCTGCTGTCCATCTCTAACAGGTGGAGCTCTGCTCTACATGTGGCTATTAGAGGCAGATGGCTAAATATCACAGCCATCATCTTCCAGGCAAGAAGTCAGAGCTGGCATATGATGTAACTGCAAATCATGTTGGTAAGGGGTTAAAGTGCCACTTCAGTGGGGTTTTGACACGTGAAATACTTTTAGTGCAGAAATGACGTAGTCCTTTTGGGCATGAGGGTTGGGACAAGAACTTGCACGGGGATAGTTGCAAGTCTGCATCTTCTGACGCGGCAAGGATCATTTCTGATGGGCACACTTTTAGGCAGTGACCTGGGTGTCAGAGATGCTTCCAGGGGTATTCCCCATGCTGTTCCCATGTATTTTCAGCACTGTATGCATGTGTCACACAGCACATGGTCAGATAAGGTTGTAAAATGTTAAAATGACATTTCCCGGTGAATGCATTTGTCACGGTTGAAAGCAATACAAAAGTGCAAAAACTTCTAAAAAAATGCTACTTGTTAACATAGCCCAAGGTGTGGAGGAGTATTTTTTTGGGGGGGTTATTTATTTTACCTTATACACAAGTCTTTACCCTGGAAAGGAAGTTCCTTAACATATTTCACAGGAAAGCAGTTTCAGTTTCATTTTTGAATGTTTTATTGTGAGCCCTTAAAAGTGGCTTAATACCTCTGACCACGTTGTTGACAGCAGTGACCTGGGCATCAGAAATGCTTCCTGGGGCGATCCCCATGCTGTCCCCATGTCATTTGAGCACTGTCACTATCGTTTTGGGCACTTGTTAGGCTTTTAAAAGACTGCCGGGAGTGCCATGCCAAAAATGCTCAGGTCTCCCATAGACTAACATTGGGCTCGTTGCTCGGGTCGAGCACCCGAGTATCACGGCGAGCTCGGCCCGAGATTTGAGCACCCGAGCATTTTAGTGCTCGATCAACACTAGCGTGCACGGCTGCTGGTCCTCAAACTGGGTGGACCAATCGAAGCCCGGCGCGCCGTACACCCACTCAGGTGCCGGAGGTGGAGGCTCCGCGAGGGAACCCAGCAGAAGGTTCCTGACTTCAGTGCCTGGGAGTGGAGGTTCCGGGAGGGCAACAAGTGGAAGGTCCTCAGTCAGTGCCCTGGGGTGGAGGTTCCGGGCTGAGCAGCTGCTCCAGGGAGGGCATGGCGGGGTACGGAGAGTGTTGGTGTAGGAAGCCCAGGAGCAGGTCGGCGCTTGCAGCGTCTGGGACAGGGGATTTCTTCCCACCTGCTCCTGTGCTGCACACGGCCTCCTGGTATTCAGCGGGTTCCGCTGGGTTGCCGCTGCTGGCATCCTGTGCTGCTCTACACCGTGCTGCAAACTTCTCCAACAGCTCGCTCCTCCACTTGGTAACTGCTGCTTGCTGGGCCCGGTCCACTTGTTGGCTCAGCTCCAGAATCTCACTCTGGAGGAACTCCGCGTCCTCCGGGGATAACTTACTGGCTTCTCCCTCCAGGGTGAGGGGGGTCGCTTGCCACGGCAGCAGGCCAGAGGCGGAGGCTTGATCCTGACTTCCGTCCATGTTGTCTGCCGGGTGCGGTCTGTCTAGACCAGGGTTCCCCAACTCCAGTCCTCAAGGCCCACCAACAGGTCATGTTTTCAGGATTTCCTTAGTATTACACAGGTGATAATTGCATCACCTGCACAGGCAATAATTCCATCACCTGTGCAATACTAAGGAAATCCTGAAAACATGACCTGTTGGTGGGCCTTGAGGACTGGAGTTGGGGAACCCTGGTCTAGACTGGTTAAGACCACACCCTGTCTCCATTCCTTCTTTCCTCCTCCTCCTCCTCTTTCGGGGTCGGTCCCATGGCAATCTGCTGTCGGTCACTCCTTGTGACGGCCTCCCTGCCTTGACGGACACATCTATGCGGACAGTCACAGTTGCAAGGGGCAGGGTATGCTTTTGGCGCCATTCTGGGACCCGGCCCACGATGGGAGGTTCCATACTGTTGTCTTTGATCATGCACATAATGGCACCCGTTCTTCTGGGGCAGGCACCACATCAGTATCATTACACAGTTCTTTAGGCACACTTCACCCACCGATAACGGGTTGGTCACTTATCTTGTTCATGACTCCAGAGCTGACGCGCCCCCTGGCAGCTGGGCCTATGGATGCCGGTATAGGGGATATCACCGTGGCTGGCCCGGTCCGTGACCCAGGGCGGTCAGTAAAAAGGGGAAGATATTGGAGGATCTGGGGAAAGTGTTTGTGACGCCACCTGTGGAAGGCAGCCAAAGGGAGCTGCCGCTGCGGAGCAGTCCTCTGGAGCTGATGTTACGGCAGCAGGGATGGTGTGGCTCTCCACAGGTAGAGCTTGCTCCTGGGCAGTGTAAGGCAGTGAAAGTTGCACTGGGCGTTGTAGTGCAGGGAGGGAAAGATGGCGCAGATAAAGAATGGACTGAGGCAGTGCGATGCAGTCATCCGAGTCTTTTCTCACAGTTCTTATGACAGTTCCATTGGTGCACTGTACAGTTGTCAGCCTCCCCACGTCGCGCTGCGTTCACCAGGCAGGGGTTCAGCACTTCCTCAGGTAGATTAGGAGCACCTGACAGAACTCCACTTTCTGTGTTCCTAGCTAGACAGTCTTCACACTGGGTCTGTCTCCCTCCTGCCCTGTGCTTCCCACTCTCAATCCCATTTGGGTGCTCTGAAGCCCCTCCTGTACGTTGGAGTTCCCGAACCTGCTTGTCCCTCACGGGGATTAGAATGAGGCTTCAGCAACTGACTATATAAGCCAGAAGACTCCCAGCCAAGACCTGGAGTTACACGGCTGGACCAGGGGTCCGTCCCCTTCCTGCGGCTTACGATCCCTGTCTTCTGACAGATGCGGGGCATACGGGTGCCGTCCTGCACTCGCCGTACCCCCTAGGATCCCTTCCTTAGATCGGAGCCTACTCCTCTGCTCCCCTCCTGGGCCTCTAGCACTGGGCCCTGCTTGTGGAGCAGAGCTCCTAAAGAGACTCTGATCCCTGACTGTTCTCCACTGACTCCTCTACCGAACTCTCCTGCCACCCTAAAATGGCTCCCCTTTATATACCTACTACTATATTGCTCCCTTAAACTACTTCCTCCACCCACACCCACTACTGGTTCCCCCTACTCCAGCCTGGGACAGGGCTCAGCAGTTGCGCTCATGCATGTTGCCCCTCCAGCTGACCTGGAGCAGTGTAGTGTTGAATGCGGGTGTTGGGGTTCTGGGCAGCACTCCCTCCTCACCTGAGAGAAGGAGACTCCACACCTCTGGGTGAGGTGCACTATCTCTGTGGTGACTGAACCATCAGGGGCACCACAATTACAAGTCCCATTGTTTTCTGTTTGATTAAAGTGGGCTAATATCTGGCTAATCTAGCTGCCCTAACAAATGTTCAGTTCAAATACCCGCTCCTTGTTCTCTAGGCACAAATTGCTTAGAGGCAGGCGATTACCCTCCTCCCCACAGAACACATGAGAACTCATCTGTATGTTGGGAGAGATGGCTGCTAGCCAAATAGTGTATGGCCAGGCCACAGCTATGCCACAAGGACTTGGCTGACTCAGTTTCAGTAGAGAGGAGCGGTGTTCGACTCGAACTGTTCGCCAATCTCAACTTCGAGCTGTTTTGGGCGGTGTTCGAGCCGTTCGGCGAACACGAACAATTTGAGAAAAATTCGGCTGTTCGAGGTTATGTTCGATAACTGTTCGTGCACCAAAATCATAACTGGATTTTTTCTCAGTAATGCTGAAAATTAATGTAAATACGCAGTTTGAGTGTACAGCGGGGTGGGGGGAGGGGCAGGGGATGGATCTCTGCATAAATAATGAAGATCTCCATTTTTTTTTCTCTTTCCCGCATTTACAGTAGGGAGGTGCAATCTGTCAGCCTATCAGCAGCGCACACATGGAGCGAACTGCTTTTTTTCACACAAGCAAGGGCATGTCATTGGCAGTGTATGTCACATGTCCTTGCCCTATAAGACCCAGCCATTTTCCCCGTCACCACCATTTTCTCACTGCTGCAGCTGCGTGTTAGACTGCACTGCTGTTGCTGTGTGCGCTATACTTTGTGTTAATTTCAAGCCAATTTTCGCACAAATCTACAGATAGCTTGGGAGTAGGGAATAGTTGTGATTGCAGTCCTTTTGAGGACTAGGTTACATCAGTTCCTATCACTTTTTGCCAGGCAGGTCTGTACTAGTGCTGTGCAAGTTTTTTTCACAGCATTTGGCTAAATCTAGCAAAGCAAATCCTTTTTGGCCTCTTGCAGTGTGTGTTAGTCAGTGGAGTAGCCTATCTGTGTTGCAAGCTACACCACCTGTGTATAGAATGCAAATTTTTTTACTGCACCTAGTGAAGGAAAACCTTTTGGGCATAGCATCATTCTATTAGTCCATCTATACTTACCTACACCAGGTTGGAAATTCAAAATAATTTTTATCTGCATCTTGCTCTGAAAAAAAAATATTTTGGCTTGTAGCAGTGTGTGGGACTTGTTCTATTAGTCCATCTATACTAACCTCCACCAGGTTGCAAATTCAAAATAATTTTTTTCTGCATCTAACCCAGCCAATACTTTTGGGCTAATACCACAGTTTGGCCACTCAGCTCTGCTCGGTTCCCATTCATTGTTTTTGTGCAAACAACTCCAGAGTTGTCAATTAGTTAACCACCAAAATGAGTGGAAAAAGGCCTGCTGCTTGTGGAAAGGGGAATAGGCATGTTGGGAAGGGAAAGAAAGGTTGTATCCATGGGGTAGGTGTTAAAGCAACAGTAACATCTGCTGAAGAAAGACAATCTTCCAGCCAAACTAAGATGTCTACTTCTTTTAGCGGACAATGTGAGAAGATCCCTTTCTTACGGCCACGCCAATCGCTACAAATTCCAGATGAGGCACAAAAACAGCATGTGCTTCAACAGATATCAAGTGCTCCTTTAAGTGGGCTCTCCTCCACCTCAACTTCAACATCACAAATACTCCAGTCCTCAGAGGTGTCACCCCAATCGCACTTGCTTCCTCACAGCTCCCAAGTCTCCAGCTGCCCGTCTTAGTATGGGGTAACACAGATGGTGGAGTCTGCAGAGCTGTTTACTCATACTATAGCCTGGGAATTAGAGGTCGGCTGCAGAGCTTCTGTGAATCCAGACGAGGAAATGATCTGCACTGATGCCCAGAATCTTTGAGTCGGATCCAGGACCAGAGGCAGAAGGTTCTGACCATAATGTAGACCCTCATTCCCAAACTGTAACTCCTGTTGGTGGAGACAATGAGGAAGATGATGATGAGACTCATATACCTGATTGGAGCGACAACTTTAGTTTTTTGTCAGGGCAGGAAGAGGTTGGCTCTGAGGACGACGGGTGTGATAACACACAGGGTGATGATGATGAGGTTGGAGATCCCACTTACTGTCAACCCACAGTTAGCCAGTCGATGAGGTCAGCAGAGGAGGTGGAGGAGGATGCTAGTGACGACGAGGTCAGGTTGCGCCTTCCTGGACAGACGTAGTACTGGAAGCACGTCAACAACTGCATCCTCAAACACAACTCTGCCTCTGACCACAAGTCGTGGTGGCTCTTCAGGTCGCATGGGTGCTAAGCCTTGCATAGCCTGGGCATTTTTTCAGATCGATAAGGATGACCCAACTTGTGTTATCTGTAACATTTGTCAGCAAAAGCTAAGTAGAGGCCAAAAAATACATAGTTTGAGCACTTCATGCATGAACCGGCACATGGATATGAAGCATAAATTGCAGTGGGAAGCTCACTGTGCTACAATGCGGCCTAGCCGGCCGGGCCAACCGCCGTCTGCCACATCTTGTGCATCCGTGGCCTCTTCATCCTCTGTGACTGGGGGGACAGCAGTCACACCTGTTTTGGGACGCAGACCTGCCACCTCTTTACCTGCAACAGCCAGCGTGATTGGCAGGTCATCATTTTCTTTGGAGGTGGAAACACCAGCTGGTGTTCAGCGCTGTCCGACATCGATAGCACCACCTTTGGATCAAGGCAACCTAACATGTCCGCCTGCATCTTCCTCACGGACCGGCAGTTTGCCGGGGACACCCTTCTCAACCTCGTCTAAGCACAACAGCCAGCCCTCGGTCCCTCAGATGTGGACAAGTAAAAGACCATTTCCTCCTAGCCATGAGAAAGCTAAGAGGTTGAATTTCACCATCTGCAAGCTTTTGGCTACAGAAATGCTGCCTTTCCGCCTGGTGGACACAGAGGATTTTCGAGACCTTATGTCTGTCGCAGTGACCCAGTACCAGATGCCCAGTCGGCACTACTTCTCAAAGAAAGGTGTGCCTGCGCTCCTCCACCAGCATGTCGCACACAACATCACCGCTTCTTTGAGAAACTGTGTGTGACAGGGTGCATTTCACCATAGACACTTGGACGAGTAGGCATGGACAGGGGCGTTACATGTCGCTGACTGGGCTCTGGGTAACTATGGTGACAGCAGGACAAGGGGCTGCTGTCCAAGTCTTGCCGTCCCCATGAGTTGTGCGTCAATCCTCTTTATCTCGAATTTCCTCCACTGCTTCTGCCTCCTCAACCTCCTCTCGGTCCTCCACCTGCACCCAAAGCCTGTCTGGTCATTCCACAAGCTTTCTAACTGCGCAGAAGGGATCCTGCACACCTCCTTACTATGCTGGCAGCAGGGCTCAACGTCATCAGGCGGTTTTTACTTTGAAATGTCTGGGAAATGTGAGTCACACAGCTGAGGAGTTGTGGTCAGCTCTGGAGAACCAATTTCATGAATGGTTGTCTCCACTGGACCTGAAACCAGGGAAAGTCGTGTGCGACAATGCTGCAAACCTGGGTGCGGCCCTTTGCCGAGGCAATGTCACACGCGTGCCTTGTATGGCTCACATGTTGAACCTGGTTGTCGAGCAACTTTTAGCCCACTATCCCGGACTAGATGGCCTTCTGCAGAGGGCACGGTCGCTGTGTGCTCGCTTCCGCCATTCGCATCCCGCAGCTCAGCGACTTACATCTCTACAGAAGTCGTTGGGCCTGCCACTTCACCGGCTAAAATGCGATGTGCCTACCCAGTGGAATTCAACTCTGCACATGTTGCAGCGACTGTGGCAGCACCGACAAGCCCTGGTGCAATACGTTCTGACGTATAGCCTGGGCCAACGAGATCCAGAGGTGGGGCAAATCACGCTGGAGGAGTGGTCTCAGATCAGGGACCTATGCACCCTTCTGCACAGTTTTGAAATGGCGAAGAAGATGTTTAGTGCTGACGATGCCATTATCAGCATGACTATTCCGGTGATTTACATGCTGGAGCACATGTTAAACAGAATTCGGAGTCAGGTGGTGGCAGAAGAGGAGGTGGAGGAAGTAGAGGAGGAGGAGTTGCATGAGGAAGGGCTAACATCTGCAAGGTCCAGATGGTCGGCAGCACCAAGGCGGCAGGCATGTGAGGGTGGGGGAGATGGTTTTACCAGGGCGCATGGTAGCAGCCAAACTAGTGAGGAAGGTGCAGGAGTGGAGGACGAACTGATGGAAGACTCATCAGATGAGGGAGACCTTGATCACATTTCTGTTGTGCGAGGTTGGGGGGAGAGGGCAGAGGAAGGAAGCATGATTGTTACCTCGCCACCAACACAACAGGGACTTGGTGCTCCTGGATGCGCAAGACACATGAGTGCCTTCTTGCTGCACTACCTGCAACATGACCCTCGAATTGTGAGAATTAGAAATAATCCTGACTACTGGGTTGCCACACTCTTAGATCCCCGGTACAAAAGTAAATTTGCAGAAATTATTCCTGCCATAGAAAGAGATGCACGCATGCTGGAGTATCAGCAGAGACTGTTTCAGAATCTTACATGTGCTTTTCCACAAAACACTAGTGGTGCACGTAGTGAGTCTCACAGTTCCAACTTGCCAACCGTGGGACCGTCGAGTGTTCAGCACTCAAAACTTAACATAAACACAGTATCTGCTGGTAACATCAATTTTGCGGAATCATTTCACCACTTTTTTAGCCCATCCTTTGCAAGGCCACAGGAGACAAGAAGTCTGACATAGTCAACGCCTAGAGACGATGGTACAGGAGTATATCCAAGTAAACATTGAAGCCATGACTGTGTCACTGGACCCTTGCTCTTTTTGGGCTTCCAATCTGGATAAATAACCGGAGCTTGCCACTTACGCCTTGGAGATCTTGTCATGCCCCGCAGCCAGCGTTCTGTCTGAACGTGTGTTCAGCGCTGCTGGTGGTGTGCTGACAGATAAGCGCACGGGGCTCTCCACTGATAATGTAGACAGACTCACGTTCATAAAGATGAACAAATCATGGATCCGAAACGACTTTTCTACCCCTGTGTCATGCTGGGGAGAGTAAAAGCTTGATGATTTGTTAAAATCACCTCACCAACCGTTATAAGCTTTCAAATTACTAATCATGTTTATCTGTATCTTGGCTGGAAAATAATTTGGGCCTTGTAGCAGTTTGCAGTACTAATTCTATTAGGCCATCTATACTAAGCTCCACCAGCTTTCAAATTACTAATAATTTTTTGCTGCATCTAGCCCGGAAAATAATTTTGGGGCTCCGAGATGCGCAAGACACATGAGTGCCTTCTTGCTGCACTACCTGCAACATGACCCTCAGATTGTCAGAATTCGAAATAATCCTGACTACTGGGTTGCCACACTCTTAGATCCCCCACACTCTACGATCAACCTTTTCATTTTAATAAAGAGCAAAAAAATGGTCATTTTTGAAATTATAAGCATTAGCCGGTTATTACAAACTGTAATCAAACAGTTTTCAGCTCAAAAAACTTTATTCTAGGTGATGCTACATTTGCACATAGGACCCCTTGTTCGAAAGGAGCTTCTGAACTCTCTCGTCCATTGAATTTGTCAGGTTTTGGATGGTTTCTGCTTCAATTGTTTTGCATGAGGACAGAATACCCTCCCAGAGCTGTTGCTTAGATGTGAACTGCCTCCCGCCATCATAGACACTCCTTTTGATGATGCTCCAGAGGTTCTCAATGGGGTTGAGGTCAGGGGAGCATGGGGGTCACACCATAACTTTGTCCCCTTTTATGCCCATATCAGCCAGAGATGCAGATGTTATGTGCAGCATGAGACGGTGCATTATCATGCATGAAAATGATCTTGCTGCGGAATACACGGTTCTTCTTCTTGAACCATAGCAGGAAGTGCTGTTTGAGAAACTCCACATACATTATGGAGTTCATATTTACCCCTTCAGGGATCCTAAAGGGGCCGACAATCTCTCTCCCCATGATTCCAGCCCAAAACATTACTCCACCTCCTCCTTGTTGGTGCCGTAGCAGTGTTTGCATGGGGTGTCCATCAACCAGCCATCCTCCACTCCATCCATCTGGACCATTGAGCGTTGCACGGCACTCATCGGTGAACAAAACAGTTTTGAAGTCAGTCTTCATGTATTGTTTGGCCCACTGTAGCCCTTTCTGCTTGTGTACATTAGATAGAGGAGGTCGACAGGATAACTTACGCACAGCTGCAAACCTCTGAGGACCCTGCATCTTGTTGTTCGGGGGACGTTGGAGGCACCAGCAGCTTCAAAAACTTGTCTGCTGCTATGACAAGGCTTTTTTGCCGCTGCTCTTTTAACCTGACGTAATTGCCTGTAGGAAAGAGTCCTCAATTTTCCCTTATCAGCACGCACACATGTGTACTGTGAATCAGCTTCATACTTCTTGATTATGCGATGATCAGGATGAAGTGTCTTGGCAATGTTGATTGTAGTCATGCCTTGACCTAAACAATCCACAATTTGTTGCTTCTCAGCAGCCGACACATCCTTTTTCTTTCCCATTTTAGCAGAAAATGTAGGCTGCTTAATAATGTGGGACAGCCTTCTTAAGAAGTCTTGCCTTTCATTGGACACCCCTGCCAAACTAATTAGCACAGGTGTCTGCAATTGCTTACAGTGATATAAAGAGCCCTGACACACATCACCATCAATGAGTTTAACTGACAAACAAACAAATTCTTCCCTTATCACTCCTAAACACTTTTTGCATAATAATTTGGAACACAGTGTACATGTGCTTTTCCACAAAACACCAGTGGTTCACGTAGTGAATCTTACAGTTCTAACTTGCCAACCGTGGTCTGTATGGAGTTGTTCAATAAAGGGCCCAAAATTAAGATAACATAGACGGGAGAGGTCTCTATAAATACGAATTCCTAAGTATTTGATACCCTGTGAGGGACAGGCAAAGGGAAAGTTGGACTGGATGGAATCCTGTATGGATTTGAGGAGGGAGACATCGAGGGCCTCAGACTTCGCTGCATTGATTTTAAAATTTGACCATGTAACAAAGTGATCTATTTCAGCCATAACAGCAGGGATGGATATATGTGATTGAGTGCTATATACTAGGACATCATGAGCAAATGCAGAGCACTTGTACTCTGTGCCTGCCACCTCAATCCACCTAATATTGGGGTTATGGCGAATTGATGAGAGCAGGTGCTCCATCACTAGGATGTATAAGAGAGGGGACAGAGGACATCCCTGCCTTGTCCCATTGGTGATTATGAAAGGTGATGAAAATGTTCCATTCATCTTCAGCCTAGGTGACGTATTGCGATACCGGGCTGTGATTTTGCCTATGAAAGGGTCCCCTAGATCCCTACCCCAAGCTTTTTAAGAAAATAATATATGGCGTGCCAGGAGACTCTATGGAATGCTTTCTCAGCATCCAACGAGAGTATCTAATTACAAATTTTTAACTGTATCTAGCCCAGGAAATACTTTGGACCTAGTAGCAGTGTCTGCTAGTCAGCGGATTATCCCAACTGTTAAGCAAGCTGCACCACCTGTAGTTTGGACACTTAATTTTTTCAAAGGAAATGCCTCGGGCCCCCGGGACACTCAGTGAAGAGCATCGGGGAGGCACCCCAAGGCACAGGGCTTGGGACTGGCGGTAGGACGCCTTGCGGTGGACCGCCGAGCTCGATCTTATAAAAGCTTTTTAACTGCAGCAGCTTTAGTGGACGCTACTAGAGCTGGAATTCCCGCGGCTGCTGGCATCAGACTTGCCCTCCAATAGATCCTTGTAAAAGGATTTAAAGTGTACTCATTCAAATTAGAGAGACAATTTAAATTAAAAAGCTTAGACCTGTCTCCACCGCAGGGGGGCTCGCTCGACCCACCAGCGGACAGGCACCAGTATTGGGAGAGGGTGCTAGCCGTCAGGGTCCACCGCAGCTCTGGCACAAACCCGGCGTCACGGAGGTCGCATGGGCAGGAACGGACTGGCCGTGTTAGCTTCGCATTTTTTTGGCTTTAGAAGGGCATGACATGCCTATATCTGTGTCTCCCCCTCCTTTTACTCCTCCACCTCTTTTCTTTTCGCATGACTATTTGTACTTGTCACTTTTCCATGTGTTAGTTGTGTCTACTGAGCAGTTTGTCAGCTTTTGGACACCTTTTGAAGGTGTTTTCTATGTGTTTTTGTTTGCCTGCCATTGGTTTTAACAGTGTTCGAAGGTGTTCGGCGAACATACGGGTGTTCGACGAACCGAACTCGAACACTACGGGGGTGGCTCAACACTACTTTTCAGATCCTATATGGAGAACCTAATGGTAAACCCTGGATAAATGAAGCTTGTGACCTGGTTCCTGTTCCCCACTAGGTTTCTGGCACTTCTGATAAGACAGATGAGCAGCAGTACCCCGACACTGAGAAGTTTGTTCCCTACAATCCTGCAGGTAACTTTTCCACACTTTGCTGTACCTATTGCCTGCCATTAGCCACTGGCCATTACATTTAATTTTGAGCATCAGAATCAATTCTAATACTTGCATCTGAAGCTGGATGGGGTTAGTGAATTTGTCACCAGGATTTTGCTGCCCCATCTGAGAGCAGGGTGATTTAGGGGCAGAGATCCTGATTACAGTGATGGATCGCTTGGTGCAGTTCAGAGTAAGGCTATGTTCCCATGCTGTGGAAATGAAGCAGAAATTTTCTGCTTCATTTCTGCATGTCCTCTCCCGGATAAACGCATGCGGAATTGCCTTGAGTTTTTAATTGCACTGCAAAGGCAATTCCGCTTGCGGAAACGCAAAATTAATGAGCGTGCTGCGGATTTTTCCCCGCCGGAAAAACGCTGCGGAAAAAAACGCAGCATGGGCATTGAACTTGCGTAATCACATTGGGGACCATGGGGGGCGGATAACATAGCGCTAAAAAAGCCTTTACGCTGCGGAAATTCTGCAGCATATCCTCTTGAAAAACGCTTCGTGGGCACATACTCTGTGTCTGCTGCAGATCTAATTCTCTGAATGCTGGGCTCTGTATAACCCCACCCACACCACTGATAGGCAGAAAGCTACCAATGCACAGTGTACAGAGCTATTCATCAGTTGTGGGGACAGGGTTGGACTACATGGCAGCAGCTTTACTAGTCCTCTGGTGGCAGTCTCCTGCTGGTGGAGGATCACTTATCAAAACTACATCAGTCAGCCCAGAGAGCAACATGTCGTTGGAATTGGGGATCTTTGTCCACACGTTGTGCTGTGCTCAGATCAGGTGGCAATAAACCTAGTGACATTCCCTTTGTCAGGCAAAATGTATTTTTGTCCTAGTTTTAAAAATGTTGAAAGGACAGCCAGAGATGTCTTAAATCTCCGTCCCCTGTTCACTTGGAAGGGACCTCCATAGAACTCTACTCTTGCTTCCCCCAAACAAGGAATTTTTATAACCGCCATAAACCTCAGCCCAGGGCAAGCATACTGGTTTACACTGGATTTCCCCTCCAAAGCCCTATTGTGTAACTGTACAAACTTTTAATGTCAAGTTTAATAATGCACATGACTGTCACAAACACATGGACCACATTTTTGGGATGCTCGCCTTTTTCCAGTTATGATGGTGTATCTTTCATAACTGGGAAACCACCAGAAACCTAGGAAATGGTTTCTGAGCTTCTGAACGTCATAGAAATATTATATTTGATATCAATCTCCGTCAATATTGGTGACGGCAAACTTGCCTTTGGAAGTGCATTGAGGTGAAGGGTGTATTGCTGGAAAAGGGGAAAAAACAAAACAAAACCTCTTTAAATCTCTTAATTTGCGAGTGTGAACGAGCGGAGTGTGACCAGAGCGTAAGTGCGAACGAAAGTAAGTGTGTGACTTATTTTTCAGTGACTTGGATTCAGGAAGTTTGGAAGGCAGGACTTTGGACTGAATTGCTGTCTGTATTTCATTAATTCTTTGCTTTTCTTTTTACTTAACATTCTGTCTATTGCAATCCCCATTAGGAAATGAGCTCCATTATTGACAATGCTATCCAGTGTACATCTTGCCACATGTAGGCAATCCTGAACAGCCGGTCATGGTTGCTTACTGCTGCGCGAGATGTGAGCACGTTGTGCGTTTGGAAGCCCAGATACTGGATCTAAATGAGCAGCTGGCAACACTGAGATCCATTGACAACATGGAAAGGAGTCTGCTGCTCACTGAGCAGCCGCTCACTGGGGTAGATGTGGGGGAGGGTGGTAGTCTGGAGCTGCAGGACAGTGAGGCCGTTAGTTGGGTGACAGTTAGAAGGGGGGGTAGAGGGAAGAGTGCAAGGGAGGCTAGTCCTGATCTGGCACACCCCAATAAGTTTGCAAAGTTGGCAGATGAGGGGAGTGATGGTACAGGGGTAGCACTGCTGCAGCAAGGCATGTATCCTGAAAGCCGGAGGAGTGTCAGCTCCAGTAAAGAGGGAAATAGGAGAGTAGGGCAGGCCAGGCAGGTGCTGGTAGTGGGCGACTCAATTATTAGGGGAACAGATAGGGCAATCTGTCACAAAGACAGGGATCATCAAACAGTGTGCTGCCTAGCTGGCGCTCAAGTCCGGCACATCGCTGATCGGGTTGACAGATTACTGGGAGGGGCTGGTGAGGACCCAGCGGTCATGGTGCACATTGGCACAAATGACAAAGTTAGAGGTAGGTGGAAGGTCCTTAAAGATGACTTCAGGGAATTAGGCTGCAAGCTGAAAGCAAGGACCTCCAAGGTGGTATTCTCTGAAATACTACCGGTACCACGTGCCACGCCAGAGAGGCAACGGGAGATTAGGGAGATAAATAAGTGGCTCAAGAACTGGTGTAGGAAGGAGGGATTTGAGTTCCTGGAGAACTGGGCCGACTTCTCAGTTGGCTACAGACTCTACGCTAGGGACCGGCTGCACCTTAATGGGGAGGGTGCAGCTGTGCTGGGGGAGAAAATGGCTAGAAGGTTGGAGGAGTGTTTAAACTAGGGATTGGGGGGGGGTATTCATTTTATAGGTGGGGAAGATAGTGCAGATAGTGACCTGGGCACAAATAAATTGGGGGTGGGGTTAGAACAGCCAATAAAGTAAGAAGGAATAGAGGTACAGAGAGATACATAAAATGCATGTACACTAATGCCAGAAGCCTCACCAACAAAATGGAGGAATTAGAATTAATTTTGTTGGAAAATAATTATGACATGGTAGGAATATCTGAGACGTGGCTGGACGAGAGCCATGACTGGGCAGCTAATTTACAGGGCTATAGTCTGTTTAGAAATGACCGTACAAACAAGCGAGGGGGGGGGGGGTGTTTATATGTAAAATCATCCTTAAAACCTGTCTTGCGGGAGGATATATGTGAATCTAATGAAAATGTAGAGTCCCTGTGGGTGGAGATAAGGGGAGGGGGAAAAAATAATAAATTACTGATAGGGGTTTGTTATAAGTCTCCAAAAATAATGGAAGTAGCGGAGAATATCCTCGTAAAGCAAATAGATGAAACAGCGACTCAAGGAGAAGTCATTATTATGGGAGACTTCAACTACCCTGAAATACGTTGGGGGACAGAAACATGTACTTCAAGCAAAGGTAATAGGTTTTGACAACTATGAGAGACAATTACCTTTCACAACTGGTTCAGGACCCAACAAGAAGGGGGGCACTGCTAGACCTAATATTAACCAATAGGCCAGACCGCATATCAAATATACGAGTTGGGGGTCACTTGGGTAATAGTGATCACAAAATAATACATTTTCATGTAACCTTTAATAAGATGTGTAGTAGAAGGGTTACAAGGACACTAAACTTCAGGAAGGCTAATTTCCAACGGTTGAGAGATGATCTTAGTGCAATAAACTGGGACGATATCCTGAGACATAAAGCTGCACAAAGCAAATGGGAGACATTTATTAACCTCCTGAATAGGACCTGTGCACAATATATACCCTTTGGGAATAAACATGCTAGAAATGGGAGGAAACCACTATGGCTAAATAGAGCTGTAAGGGGCACAATAAGTGACAAAAAGAAAGCATTTAGAGAACTAAAGCATGTAGGTAGTGATGAGGCATTAAATAAATATAGAAAATTAAATAAATTATGTAAAAAGCAAATCAAGGCGGCAACGATTGAGGCAGAGAGAATCATTGCCAGAGAAAGTAAAAATAACCCCAAAATATTCTTTAACTACATAAATAGTAAACAACTAAAAAATAATAGTGTTGGCCCCCTTAAAAATAGTCTGGGTGAAATGGTGGATGAGGATGAGGAAAAAGCCAATATGCTAAATGATTTTTTTTTCAACCGTATTTACACAAGAAAATCGCATGACCGAAAACATGATTAGTGATAACAAAAATTCTCCATTAAATGTCACTTGCTTAACCCAGCAGGAAGTACGGCGGCGTCTAAAAATCACTAAAGTTGACAAATCCCCAGGCCCAGGTGGGATACACCCGCGAGTACTGCAGGAATTAAGTAACGTCATAGACCATTATTTTTAATCTTTAAAGATTCAATAATAACAGGGTCCACACGACTGGCGTATAGCAAATGTGGTGCCAATAAGGGGACAAACTGAACTTGGAAATTTATAGGCCAGTAAGCTTAACCTCTACTGTGTGTAAAATCCTGGAGGGTTTCCTAAGAGGTGCTATAATAGAGTATCTGAAGAAGAATAACCTCATGACCCAATATCAACATGGATTTACGAGGAACCGTTCCTGTCAAACTAATCTGATCAGTTTTTATGAGGAGGCAAGTTCGGGACTGGACCAAGGAAATGCAGTGGATGTTGTGTATATGGACTTTTCAAAAGCTTTTGATACGGTTCCACACAAAAGGTTGATACATAAAATGAGAACAATGGGGATAGGGGAAAATATATGTATGTGGGTTAAGAATTGGCTCAGTGATAGGAAACAAAGGGTGGTTATTAATGGAAAACACTCAGACTGGGTCTCAGTTAACAGTGGGGTACCACAGGGGTCAGAATTGGGCCCCCTTCTTTTTAACATATTTATTAATGACCTTGTAGGGGGCATACAGAGTAATATTTCAATATTTGCAGATGACACTAAACTCTGCAGGGTAATCAATACAGAGGAGGACAATTTTATATTACAGGAGGATCTATGTAAACTAGAAGCTTGGGCTGATAAATGACAAATGAGCTTTAATGGGGATAAATGTAAGGTAATGCACTTGGGCAGAGGAAATAAAATGTATAATTATATGCTTAATTGTAAAACACTGGGCAAAACTGTAACTGAAAAAGACCTGGGTGTATTGGTGGACGACAAGCTCACGTTTAGTGGCCAGTGTCAGGCAGCTGCTGCAAAGGCAAATAAAATAATGGGATGCATTAAAAGAGGCATAGATGCTCATGAGGAGAACATAATTTTACCTCTATACAAGTCACTAGTGCGACCACACTTAGAATACTGTGTACAGTTCTGGTCTCCGGTGTATAAGAAAGACATGGCTGAACTAGAGCGGGTGCAGAGAAGAGCGACCAAGGTTATTAGAGGACTGGGGGGTCTGCAATACCAAGACAGGTTATTACACTTGGGGTTATTTACTGTGGAAAAAAGAAGGCTTAGAGGTGATCTTATTACTATGTACAAGTATATGAGGGGACAGTACAAAGACCTTTCTACTGATCTTTTTACTCTGAGGCCTGAGACGGGGACAAGGGGGCATCTTCTACGTCTGGAGGAAAGAAGGTTTAATCATAATCACAGACGGGGATTCTTTACTGTAAGAGCAGTGAGACTATGAACTCTCTGCTGCATGATGTTGTAACGAGTGATTCACTTTTTAAATTTAAGAAGGGCATGGATGCCTTTCTTGAAAAGTATAATATTATAGGTTATAAATACTAGATTCCTTGATAGGGCGTTGATCCAGGGAACTAGTCTGATTGTCGTATGGAGTCGAAGGAATTTTTTTCCCCAATGTGGAGCTTAGTGTTTTCCACATGGTTTTTTTTTCCCTTCCTCTGGATCAACATGTTAGGCTATGGGTTGAACTAGATGGACTTAGTCTTCCTTCAACCTTAAAAAAAAAATAAAAAAATGATGTATTCATCTTGGATGTGGGGCTCCCCCATACCAAGATATGGAAGATGAAGGATTTTTATGTCTTGTGCAGCTGGGTGGGTTCACAAAACAGAGCCCCCGCGTGAGGTAAACAACATGGGTGTGTCCTAGTGTTTTGCCTCCTTACTAAAAACCAGAATGTCCATGTTGGCTCATTCCAACCCAGGGACGTCAGATGCAAGCACTCCTCGCTGCATGGAGGAATCACACCTAATTTCCGGGGAGCCGTCCCGCCACAGAATCTGAGACCATCACCTCGTGGCGCAGGTTTTGCTATTATTTACCCCTTTTATTTTAATAACTGTTTTATGCATATATGTAAATTGTCTTTTATAAAATCTTGTATATCTTTTGTAAACACTGCCAACTTTCGGGAGTAAATTATTATTTACCAGCTTCGTTCTTCTTGTCCTATGTCGAGCAAACACGTTCCTCACCCGCTAATTCACGTTACCTAACTGGTACCCGATCCACCTGTTAAGAGATCGGTGGTGGCAGCATACGGTGTATTTATGTGATATTGTGGTTGAGGGTGGTGGGATTGAGGTATATATACGTTCCTGGACGGAACTGGTGGTATATACAGTTATATGAAAAAGTTTGGGCACCCCTATTAATCTTAAGCTTAATGTTTTATAAAAATTTGTGTTTTTGCAACAGCTATTTTAGTTTGATATATGTAATAACTGTTGGACACAGTAATGTTTCTGCATTGAAATGAGGTTTATTGTACTAGCAGAAAATGTGCAATCTGCATTCAAACAAAATTTGACAGGTGCATAAGTATGGGCACCCTTATCATTTTCTTGTTTTAAATACTCCTACCTACTTTTTACTGACTTACTAAAGCCCTTTTTTTGGTTTTGTAACCTCATTGAGCTTTGAACTTCATAGCCAGGTGTATGCAATCATGAGAAAAGCTACTTAAAGTGGCCACTTGCAAGTTGTTCTCCTGTTTGAATCTCCTCTGAAGAGTGGCATCATGGGCTCCTCAAAACAACTGTCAAATGATCTGAAAACAAAGATTATTCAACATAGTTGCTCAGGGGAAGGATACAAAAAGCTGTCTCAGAGATTTAACCTGTCAGTTTCCACTGTGAGGAACATAGTAAGGAAATGGAAGAACACAGGGACAGTTCTTGTTAAGGCCAGAAGTGGCAGGCCAAGAAAAACATCAGAAAGGCAGAGAAGAAGAATGGTGAGATCAGTCAAGGACAATCCTCAGACCACCTCCAGAGAGCTGCAGCATCAACTTGCTGCAGATGGTGTCACTGTGCATCGGTCAACTATACAACGCACTTTGCACAAGGAGAAGCTGTATGGGAGAGTGATGCAAAAGAAGCCATTTCTGCAAGCACGCCACAAACAGAGTCGGCTGAGGTATGCAAAAGCACATTTGGAGAAGCCAATTTCTTTTTGGAAGAAGGTCCTGTGGACTGATGAAACCAAGATTGAGTTGTTTGGTCATACAAAAAGGCGTTATGCATGGCGGCAAAAAATCACAGCATTCCAAGAAAACACTTGCTACCCACAGTAAAATTTGGTGGAGGTTCCATCATGCTTTGGGGCTGTGTGGCCAATGCCGGCACCGGGAATCTTGTTAAGGTTGAGGGACGCATGGATTCCACTCAGTATCAGCAGATTCTTGACAATAATGTTCAAGAATCAGTGACAAAGTTGAAGTTATTCAGGGGATGGATCTTTCAGCAAGACAATGATCCAAAACACCGCTCCAAATCTACTCAGGCATTCATGCATAGGAACAATTACAATGTTCTGGAATGGCCATCCCAGTCCCCAGACCTGAATATCATTGAACATCTGTGGGATCATTTGAAGAGGGCTGTCCATGCTCGGCGACCATCAAACTTAACAGAACTGGAATTGTTTTGTAAATAGGAATGGTCAAAAATACCTTCATCCAGGATCCAGGAAATCATTAAAAGCTACAGGAAGCGACTAGAGGCTGTTAGTTTTGCAAAAGGAGGATCTACTAAATATTAATGTCACTTTTCTGGTGAGGTGCCCATACTTATGCACCTGTCAAATTTAGTTTGAATGCAGGTTGCACATTTTCTGTTAGTACAATAAACCTCATTTCAAGGCAGAAACATTACTGTGTCCAACAGTTATTACATATATCAAACTGAAATAGCTGTTGCAAAAACACCAATTTTTATAAAACATTAAGCTTAAGATTAATAGGGGTGCCCAAACTTTTTCATATAACTGTATACGTCCTGTCACATCACGTGCCACAATAGTCGACATAAATGAGAGCAGCTGCGCCCTGTTGCTTATCCTCAGTCAATACCGTGTTTGACCAGCAGGATAAGGGGCGCCAGAGGGCTGCAAAGTCTGACTAAGTTTTCCTGACACCCTTTAAATGCAGTTTAGGGCCATCTCTGTTGCACTCTTACTCTCTATTAGCTGCAGTGTCCCATCTGCCTAATGCTGCCACAGATCTCATGGCTGCAGTATCCAGATCTTCAGCAACTTGCTGACATCGTGTCAATTAATCCAATGAGTGTTTGCAGTGACAGCAATGTCTGTTAGCTGGGTTTCTGATGCTGCTCAGTTGTGGAGGAGAGCAGACAGATGTCAGTGTGGTGTTCGGAGGCTCCTGAGGCCCCTGCACATGACTTCATGAGTGCCAGAGATCCAGCATGTGATCTTGTGGTCTTGGGCTCCAGTATACAGGTGGGACTTTGCAGCTATTTGGGGGGGCGGGGGAGAAGGGCACAACACTGATGTGTGCAGTGAAGGTGGTTAAAGTTCATTGACGCTAGATGACTCATTTTGGTGCATTGACCCCATAGGCAAACTAGGAATGTCAAAGAACCAATCAAGAACAACCGAACAAAATTGTCAAATTATGCATAAATAGGAAATTAAAAAACCTATAATAAATACACGGTTAAGTAAGACACCCTAGAGACAGGCACTCACACCAATGTACATACAATAGTTAAAATCGAAAAATATAGAATAGATGTATACTACCAGGAGTAGTTCTAGAACCACCCACCAGGAGTAGTTCTAGAAGCGCCCACCAGGAGCAGTATTAGAACCGCACACTAGAAGAAAGTTCTAGAACCGATCATGGCACCAGGGGTAGTTCTAGAACCGCCCTCCAAGGGTAGTTATAGAAGATCACATCGGCATCAGGGGTAGTTCTAGAACTGGACACTAGGAGTACTTCTAGAAGCGCCCACGAGGAGTACTTCTAGAAGCGCCCACGAGGGG
This sequence comes from Phyllobates terribilis, assembly GCF_046119375.1. NCBI lineage: Eukaryota > Metazoa > Chordata > Amphibia > Anura > Dendrobatidae > Phyllobates > Phyllobates terribilis. Next base: position 1,328,197 of record NW_027363232.1, read on the forward strand.
TACTTCTAGAAGTGCCCACGAGGGGTACTTCTAGAAGTGCCCACGAGGGGGGTAGTTGTAGAAGTGCCCACGAGGGGGGTAGTTGTAGAAGTGCCCACGAGGGGGGTAGTTGTAGAAGTGCCCACGAGGGGGGTAGTTGTAGAAGTGCCCACGAGGGGGGTAGTTGTAGAAGTGCCCACGAGGGGGGTAGTTGTAGAAGTGCCCACGAGGGGGGTAGTTGTAGAAGTGCCCACGAGGGGGGTAGTTGTAGAAGTGCCCACGAGGGGGGTAGTTGTAGAAGTGCTCACAGCACTGCGGGTAGTTCTAGAGCTGCACACTAGGAGTAGTTTTAGAAGAGCTCACCGGCACCAGGGGTATTTCTAGAACTGCTCACTAGAGTACTTCTAGAACCACCTACCAGGAGCATTATTAGAACTGGACACTAGTAGAAGTTCTAGAACCACTCACAGCACCAGGGGTAGTTTCAGAACCACCCACCAGGGGTAGTTCTAGAACCGTTCACCGGCACCAGGTGTAGATTTAAAAGCGCCCACCAGGAGCAGTATTAGAACCGCACACTAAAAGAAGTTCTAGAACTGCTCACGGCAACAGGGGTAGTTCTATAACCGCCCACCAGGTGTAGCTCTAGAACCGCCCACAGACACCAGGGGTAGTTCTAGAAGCGCTCTCTATGGGTAGTTCTAGAACTGCATATTAGCAGTAGTTCTAGAACTGCACATTAGAGGTAGTTCTAGAATCGCTCACCTGCACCGGGGGCAGTTCTAGAACCGCACACGAGGAGTACTTCTAGAAGCGCCCACAAGATGTAGTTCTAGTAGCGCCCACCAGGGGTAGTTCTAGTAGCGCCCACCAGGGGTAGTTCTAGTAGCGCCCACCAGGGGTAGTTCTAGTAGCGCCCACCAGGGGTAGCTCTAGTAGCGCCCACCAGGGGTAGTTCTAGAAGCGTCCGCCGGGGTTAGGTCTAGAAGCGCCCACCAGGAGCAGTATTAGAACCGCCCACCACGGGTAGTTCTAAAAGCGCCCACCAGGAGCAGTATTAGAACCGCCCTCCAGGGGTAGTTCTAGAAGCGCCCACCTGGAGTCGTTCTAGAAGTGCACTCTGGCACCAGGGATAGTTCTAGAGGCGCCCACCGGCACCAGGGGTAGTTCTAGAACTGCATACTAGGAGTACTTCTAGAACCGCCCACCAGGGTTAGTGCTAAAAGCGCCCACCAGAAGCAGTATTAGAACCGCTCACGGCGCCAGGGGTGATTCTAGAACTGCCCGCCAGGGGTGGTTCTAGAACTGCCCACCAGCACAATGGGTAGTATTAGAACCGCAATCTAGAAGAATTTCTAGAACCGATCATGGCACCAGGGGTAGTTCTAGAAACGCACACCGGCACCAGGGGTACTTCTAGTACTGTACACTAGGAGCACTTCTAGAACCGCCCACCAAGGGTAGGTCTAAAAGCGCCCACTAGGAGCAGTATTAGAACCGCACACTAGAAGTTCTAGAACCGCTCACGGCACTGGGGGTAGTTCTAGAACGGAACACTAAGAGTACTTCTAGAAGCGCCCACAAGATGTAGTTCTAGAAGCGCCCACCTGGAACAGTATTAGAACCGTACACTACACTGCGGGTAGTTCTATGACTGGCCACCAGGGGTAGTTCTATGACTGGCCACCAGGGGTAGTTCTATGACTGGCCACCAGGGGTAGTTCTATGACTGGCCACCAGGGGTAGTTCTAGAAGCACCCATCGGCACCAGTAGTTTCAGAACCACCCACCAGGGGTAGTACTAGAACTGCCCACCAGTACAATGGGTAGTACTAGAACTGCCCACCAGCACAATGGGTAGTACTAGAACTGCCCACCAGTGATAGTATTAGAAGCGCCCACCAGGAGCAGTATTAGAACCGCAATCTAGAAGAAGTTCTACAACCGATCATGGCACCAGGGGTAGTTCTAGTACTGCACACTAGGAGTACTTCTAGAACCGCCCACCAAGGGTAGGTCTAAAAGCGCCCACCAGGGGTAGGTCTAAAAGCGCCCACCAGGGGTAGTTCTAGAAGCGCCCATCGGCACCGGGGGTAGTTCTAAAAGTGCCCACCAGGAGCAGTATTAGAACTGCACACTAGAAGTTCTAGAACTGCTCACGGCACTGCGGGTAGTTCTAGAACTGCACACTAGGAGTACTTCTAGAAGCGCCCGTGAGGGGTAGTTCTAGAAGCGCCCACCGGGGGTAGTTCTAGAAGCGCCCACCGGGGGTAGTTCTAGAGCTGCACACTAGGAGTGGTTCTAGAATAGCCCACCGGGCACCAGGGGTATTTCTAGAACTGCTCACTAGAGTACTTCTAGAACCACCTACCAGGAGCATTATTAGAACTGCACACTAGTAGAAGTTCTAGAACCACTCACAGCACCAGGGGTAGTTTCAGAACCACCCACCAGGGGGTAGTTCTAGAACCGTTCACCGACACCAGGTGTAGATCTAGAACCGCCCACCGGCACCAGGGGTAGTTCTAGAACTACATACTAGGAGTACTTCTAGAACCGCCCACCAGGGGAAGTTCTAAAAGCGCCCACCAGGAGCAGTATTAGAACCGCACACTAAAAGAAGTTCTAGAACTGCTCACGGCACCAGGGGTAGTTCTATAACCGCCCACCAGATGTAGCTCTAGAACCGCCCACAGACACCAGGTGTAGTTCTAGAACTGCACACTAAGAGTACTTCTAAAAGCGCCCACCAGGGGTAGTTCTAGAAGCGCCCAGCGGAGGTAGCTTCAGAACCGCTCACCGGCACTAGGTGTAGTTCTAGAAGCACCCCCTAGGGGGAAGTTCTAGAACTGCACACTAGGAGTAATTCTAGAAGAGCCCACCGGCACCAGGAATATTTCTAGAACTGCTCACTAGAGTACTTCTAGAACCACCTACCAGGAGCATTATTAGAACTGCACACTAGTAGAAGTTCTAGAACCACTCACAGCACCAGGGGTAGTTTCAGAACCACCCACCAGGGGTAGTTCCAGAAGCACCCTCCGGCACCAGGGGTAGTTCTAGAACTGCATACTAGGAGTACTTCTAGAACCGCCCACCAGGGGAAGTTCTAAAAGCGCCCACCAGGAGCAGTATTAGAACTGCACACTAGAAGAAGTTCTAGAACTGCCCACCAGGACTAGTTCTAGTACCACTCACGGCACCGGGGTAGTTCTAGAACTGCATACTAGGAGTACTTCTAGAAGCACCCACCAGGTGTAGTTCTAGTAGCGCCCACCAGGGGTAGCTCTAGAACCCCCCACGGGCACCAGGGGTAGTTCTAGAACTGCATGTTAGCAGTAGTTCGAGAACTGCACACTAGAGGTAGTACTAGAACCGCCCACCTGCACCAGGGGTAGTTCTAGAACCGCACACTGAGTACTTATAGAAGCACCCACAAGATGTAGTTCTAGAAGCGCCCACCTGGAACAGTATTAGAACCACACACTACGGGTAGTTCTAGAAGCGCCCACCAGGGGTTTTTCTAGAAGCGCCCATCGGCACCAGTAGTTTCAGAACCACCCACCAGGGGTAGTTCTAGAAGTGCCCACCAGCACAATGAGTAGTACTAGAACTGCCCACCAGTGATAGTATTAGAAGCGCCCACCAGGAGCAGTATTAGAAGCGCAATCTAGAAGAAGTTCTACAACCGATCATGGCACCAGGGGTAGTTCTAGAAGCGCACACCGGCACCAGGGGTAGTTCTAGTACTGCACACTAGGAGTACTTCTAGAACCGCCCACCAGGGGAAGTTCTAAAAGCGCCCACCAGGAGCAGTATTAGAACTGCACACTAGAAGAAGTTCTAGAACTGCCCACCAGGACTAGTTCTAGTACCACTCACGGCACCGGGGTAGTTCTAGAACTGCATACTAGGAGTACTTCTAGAAGCACCCACCAGGTGTAGTTCTAGTAGCGCCCACCAGGGGTAGCTCTAGAACCCCCCACGGGCACCAGGGGTAGTTCTAGAACTGCATGTTAGCAGTAGTTCGAGAACTGCACACTAGAGGTAGTACTAGAACCGCCCACCTGCACCAGGGGTAGTTCTGGAACCGCACACTGAGTACTTATAGAAGCACCCACAAGATGTAGTTCTAGAAGCGCCCACCTGGAACAGTATTAGAACCACACACTACGGGTAGTTCTAGAAGCGCCCACCAGGGGTTTTTCTAGAAGCGCCCATCGGCACCAGTAGTTTCAGAACCACCCACCAGGGGTAGTTCTAGAAGTGCCCACCAGCACAATGAGTAGTACTAGAACTGCCCACCAGTGATAGTATTAGAAGCGCCCACCAGGAGCAGTATTAGAAGCGCAATCTAGAAGAAGTTCTACAACCGATCATGGCACCAGGGGTAGTTCTAGAAGCGCACACCGGCACCAGGGGTAGTTCTAGTACTGCACACTAGGAGTACTTCTAGAACCGCCCACCAAGGGTAGGTCTAAAAGCGCTCACCAGGAGCAGTATTAGAACCGCACACTAGAAGTGCTAGAACCGCTCACGGCACCGGGGGTAGTTCTAGAAGCGCCCATCGGCACCGGGGGTAGTTCTAGAACCGTCCATCGGCACCGGGAGTAGTTCTAGAACTGCACACTAAGAGTACTTCTAGAAGCGCCCAGCGGGGGTAGTTTCAGAACCGCTCACCAGCACTAGGTGTAGTTCTAGAAGCGCCCACCGGGGGTAGTTCTAGAAGCGCCCACCGGGGGTAGTTCTAGAAGCGCCCACCGGGGGTAGTTCTAGAAGCGCCCACCGGGGGTAGTTCTAGAAGCGCCCACCGGGGGTAGTTCTAGAAGCGCCCACCGGGGGTAGTTCTAGAAGCGCCCACCGGGGGTAGTATTAGAACTGCACACTAGAAGTTCTAGAACTGCTCACGGCACTGCGGGTAGTTCTAGAACTGCACACTAGGAGTACTTCTAGAAGCGCCCGTGAGGGGTAGTTCTAGAAGCGCCCATCGGGGGGTAGTTCTAGAAGCTTCCATCGGCACCGGGAGTAGTTCTAGAACTGCACACTAGGAGTACTTCTAGAAGCGCCCACCTGGAACAGTATTAGAACCGCACACTACACTGCGGGTAGTTCTAGAAGCGCCCACCAGGGGTAGTTCTAGAACTGCATATTAGCAGTAGTTCTAGAACCGCCCACCTGTATCAGGGGTAGTTCTAGAACCGCACACTAAGAGTACTTCTAGAAGCGCCCAAGAGATGTAGTTCTAGAAGCGCCCACCTGGAACAGTATTAGAACCACACACTACACTGCGGGTAGTTCTAGAAGCGCCCGCCAGGGGTAGTTCTAGAAGCGCCCGCCAGGGGTAGCTTTAGAAGCGCCCACCTGGAACAGTATTAGAACCGCACACTACACTGCGGTTAGTTCTAGAAGCGCCCACCAGGGGTAGTTCTAGAAGCGCCCACCAGCACCAGAGGTAGTTCTATGACTGCCCACCAGGGGTATTTCTAGAAGAGTCCATCAGCACCAGTAGTTTCAGAACCACCCACCAGGGGTAGTTCTAGAAGTGCCCACCAGCACAATGAGTAGTACTAGAACTGCCCACCAGTGATAGTATTAGAAGCGCCCACCAGGAGCAGTATTAGAACCGCAATCTAGAAGAAGTTCTACAACCGATCATGGCACCAGGGGTAGTTCTAGAAGCGCACACCGGCACCAGGGGTAGTTCTAGTACTGCACACTAGGAGTACTTCTAGAACCGCCCACCAAGGGTAGGTCTAAAACCGCTCACCAGGAGCAGTATTAGAACCGCTCACGGCACCAGGGGTAGTTCTAGAACGGGACACTAGGAGTACTTCTAGAAGCGCCCACCAGAGGTAGCTCTAGAAGCGCTCATCGGCACCGGGAGTAGTTCTAGAACTGCACACTAAGAGTACTTCTAGAAGCGCCCAGCGGGGGTAGTTTCAGAACCGCTCACCGGCACTAGGTGTAGTTCTAGAAGCGCCCGACGGCACCGGGGGTAGTTCTAAAAGCGCCCACCAGGAGCAGTATTAGAACTGCACACTAGAAGTTCTAGAACTGCTCACGGCACTGCGGGTAGTTCTAGAACTGCACACTAGGAGTACTTCTAGAAGCGCCCGTGAGGGGTAGTTCTAGAAGCGCTCCCAGGGGCAGTTCTAGAGCTGCACACTAGGAGTGGTTCTAGAACCGTCCACCGGCACCAGGTGTAGATCTAGAACTGCCCACCAGGGGTAGTTATAGAAGCGCCCACCGGCACCAGGGGTAGTTCTAGAACTGCATACTAGGAGTACTTCTAGAACCGCCCACCAGGGGAAGTTCTAAAAGCGCCCACCAGGAGCAGTATTAGAACCGCACACTAAAAGAAGTTCTAGAACTGCTCACGGCACCAGGTGTAGTTCTATAACCGCCCACCAGGTGTAGTTCTATAACCGCCCACCAGGTGTAGTTCTATAACCGCCCACCAGGAGTAGGTCTAGAACTGCACACTACGAGTACTTCTAGAAGCGCCCACCAGAGGTAGCTTCAGAACCGCTCACCGGCACTATGTGTAGTTCTAGAAGCGCCCACGAGGGATAGTTCTAGAAGAGCCCACCGGCACCAGGGGTATTTCTAGAACTGCTCACTAGAGTACTTCTAGAACCACCTACCAGGAGCATTATTAGAACTGCACACTAGTTGAAGTTCTAGAACCACTCACGGCACCAGGGGTAGTTTCAGAACCACCCACCAGGGGTAGTTCTAGAACTGCATACTAGGAGTACTTCTAGAACCGCCCACCAGGGGAAGTTCTAAAGGCGCCCACCAGGAGCAGTATTAGAACCGCACACTAAAAGAAGTTCTAGAACTACTCACGGCACCAGGGGTAGTTCTATAACCGCCCACAGACACCAGGTGTAGTTCTAGAACTGCACACTAAGAGGACTTCTAGAAGCGCCCACCGGGGGTAGTTCTAGAAGCGCCCACCGGGGGTAGTTCTAGAAGCGCCCACCGGGGGTAGTTCTAGAAGCGCCCACTGGGGGTAGTTCTAGAAGCGCCCACCGGGGGTAGTTCTAGAAGCGCCCACGGGGGGGGGGGGGGGGAGAGTTCTAGAAGCGCCCACCGGGGGGGGGGGTAGTTCTAGAAGCGCCCACGGGGGGGGGGTTAGTTCTAGAAGCGCCCACGGGGGGGGGTTAGTTCTAGAAGTGCCCACGGGGGGGGGGGTTAGTTCTAGAAGCGCCCACGGGGGTAGTTCTAGAAGCGCCCACGGGGGGGGGGTAGTTCTAGAAGCGCCCACCGGGGGCAGTTCTAGAAGCGCCCACGGGGGGGGGGGGAGTTCTAGAAGCGCCCACCGGGGGGGGGATAGTTCTAGAAGCGCCCACCGGGGGGGGGGGGGTAGTTCTAGAAGCGCCCACCGGGGGGGGGTAGTTCTAGAAGCGCCCACCGGGGGGGGGGGTAGTTCTAGAAGCGCCCACCGGGGGGGTAGTTCTAGAAGCGCCCACCGGGAGCAGTATTAGAACTGCACACTAGAAGTTCTAGAACTGCTCACGGCACTACGGGTAGTTCTAGAACTGCACACTAGGAGTACTTCTAGAAGCGCCCACCATGTAGACGGGCCCCGATCACCTGTCCCGGTGGGCAGACGGGCCCCGATCACCTGTCCCTTGTGGGCAGACGGGCCCCGATCACCTGTCCCTTGTGGGCAGACGGGCCCCGATCACCTGTCCCTGGTGGGCAGACGGGCCCCGATCACCTGTCCCTGGTGGGCAGACGGGCCCCGATCACCTGTCCCTGGTGGGCAGACGGGCCCCGATCACCTGTCCCTGGTGGGCAGACGGGCCCCGATCACCTGTCCCTGGTGGGCAGACGGGCCCCGATCACCTGTCCCTGGTGGGCAGACGGGCCCCGATCACCTGTCCCTGGTGGGCAGACGGGCCCCGATCACCTGTCCCTGGTGGGCAGACGGGCCCCGATCACCTGTCCCTGGTGGGCAGACGGGCCCCGATCACCTGTCCCTGGTGGGCAGACGGGCCCCGATCACCTGTCCCTGGTGGGCAGACGGGCCCCGATCACCTGTCCCTGGTGGGCAGACGGGCCCCGATCACCTGTCCCTGGTGGGCAGACGGGCCCCGATCACCTGTCCCTGGTGGGCAGACGGGCCCCGATCACCTGTCCCTGGTGGGCAGACGGGCCCCGATCACCTGTCCCTGGTGGGCAGACGGGCCCCGATCACCTGTCCCTGGTGGGCAGACGGGCCCCGATCACCTGTCCCTGGTGGGCAGACGGGCCCCGATCACCTGTCCCTGGTGGGCAGACGGGCCCCGATCACCTGTCCCTGGTGGGCAGACGGGCCCCGATCACCTGTCCCTGGTGGGCAGACGGGCCCCGATCACCTGTCCCTGGTGGGCAGACGGGCCCCGATCACCTGTCCCTGGTGGGCAGACGGGCCCCGATCACCTGTCCCTGGTGGGCAGACGGGCCCCGATCACCTGTCCCTGGTGGGCAGACGGGCCCCGATCACCTGTCCCTGGTGGGCAGACGGGCCCCGATCACCTGTCCCTGGTGGGCAGACGGGCCCCGATCTGATTTCAAAGGTATAAAAATTTAAAACGCGGAAGTATCATTTAATCCAATCGCCATATAAAACGTTAAATTATTGAACCCATAATATTAGCACCATAACAAGTATTTACCCCTTTAATAACCATATAACATACCCAAATAATGATTTTAAAAAAGAATCAAAATCTTCTATGTTCCCCAAACTTTTGTCAATAAAAACATGAGCTTCACTCACACAAACTAAATCCTCATTTTGCTTTACCAATAGGAAAATATTTGGCCACAGGAAATAGTGGGAAACGAGTTATTTTCTTTGTTGCAAAATGAAACAAAATAAAAAGTTTTCACCACTAAGATAAAAACAAACTATACAACTATATATTTATCATATGTCTGAAATGTGGAGAGAAACAAAATCTGTGTTGGGATGAAATAATGAGATAAAAGCAATTCCACTATTGTCTTTTAAGGATTTGTTTTTAGATTATAATATAATTCTCCAGGTCATTGAGATAACCGCAATACCAAACTCAAGGTGTTTTATCTCCCACGGTGGTTAAACAACTATGTAACAACACTAAAGAAATTGGTTTGGGTCACCATATTCTGAGACCTTTTACATTTTTTTTTCTGTTGATGGACCTTTGTGAGGGCGTGATTTTGCGTAGCTTTTATTGATACAATTTTGGGGTATATTAAAAGGTTTGCCCAGGTTTGGGGCGCCATCTGCAGTCAGACTTGTGGCTCCTTAAAGTGCACAGTGTGCGAGCGGACAGAATTTCTCTAGTACTGGCGCCGCAAGATTGCAATTTGCATACACGCTATCACGTGCCGACTGGATGTGTTCAGCCTCTCTCAATACAAGTGAATTGATCCGTTTTTGATACCTTTTTGGGTTGCATTAAATGTCATTGCTTTTGATTGTGTTTTTTTTGTGAAGAAGAGCATTTCATTTTATGTTTTGGGGGGTATTTTAACATAACGGTTGAAGTATAATTTAAACGTTCATATTTTTCAAAACTTTTTCAATTTTTACTTTATTTTTAAGTTAACTTAGTGGACTTATGTGATCATTTAACCCCTTATACTATATTTTGTAATTTTGTATTATTGCAGTATATGCATGTAGTTTAATTGACATTCTCTTGTGAAGCCAAGCTTTATAGGAGTACTAAGATGGCAGTGATTGAATCCTTCTTTAAGGCCCCTGACTGCCATGGTAAATCTTCGGCAATCACTTCTATGGGGCGATGGGAAGAGGTACATGAGTGAAGTAGCTACCAGGACACTTAAATGCCCCTGTTAGTGATTAACCATGGTATTGACTGAACGGCAGCATTTAATGCTCCCTCCCTCCTGCATCTGACACAGCGGGCACGATGATGACACTTCATCGCACTCCATGCTGTGTCAGATAGTGTAGCTGCTGAGGTGAGTATATGCGCTGCAGAGACTGAAGCAGTGGGGGAACAAGGAGCGGTGAGTATTGTATTTTTCTTAAAAAAAATCAGTGAGTACGTGGTGCCCATAATACTGGAAAACTGTGGGCTGCGTTTTACCCTATGGGGGGTGGGGTTGTGTTTTACCCTATGGGCGGGGGTTTGCGTTTCACCCTATGGGGGGGTTGTATTTCACCCTATGGAGGGGGGGGTTGAGTTTTATCTTATGGGCGGGGGGGTTGAGTTTTACCCTATGGGCGGGTGCATATTACTGTGTGGAGGACCATGGGGAGTGTATTATTCTGTGAGGAGGACCATGGGGAAGTGAATTATGCTCTGTGGAGCACTATAGTGAGTATTTTATTGTATGGAGGATTATGGTGGCGTGTTATACTATGGGGGGCCATTATAATATTTGAAGGGTTGTGTGGGGCCATTATACAGTATGCAAGCAATTATACAGTGTTAAGGTTTGTGTGGGGTCCATCATGCTTGGATTGAAGTGAATATCCAGCTCCAGTAAAAAAACAAATGGATTGTTGTGACACCATTTAGCTGTAGTTGGGGGTTTGGAAGGTGTAGAAAATGTGCAACACCGAACGCGTTTCAAACACTCTGCATGTTCTTAGACTCATATTTTGTGCACCTTCCAAACCCCCAACTACACCTAAATGGTGTGTCACAACAATGCCATTGTTTCAATCGTTCTTATAAAGACTTTTTTTGTACTGGATTTGGATGCACCTTGCTTCTACATCTGGCAGAGACTGGATCCTGTGCTTCGTTATATGGAACCCACTGGGAATCCTTCAAGGGTGAGCTGAATATTACTCTGACCTATGTGGTGTCCATCATACTGTTTGGAGAGCTAGTGCAGACTATTATACAGTGTGGGGCCATTACACTGTATGTAGGCCCATTACTCTACATGGAGGGCTGTGTGGGGGTCACAGTTGGGGGATTGCTGTGTTGTGGTCACCTTACTTTGCCTTGGGAGTTGAGGGGGGGCATAGTTTGATGACCCTACTGTACATGTGGAGGCTAAGGTAGAGGAATTCACCATGGGGGGTATCATACTGTGTTTGGGGGGCACTTTTGTTGGCATCATACGTTATGGTGGCAATGAGAGGGGAATCTAGGACTTCAGCAGGGGGAAAATTACTATGTAAAGGCTGGAAAGTTGTGACACTGACAAATATAATTTTTTTATTCATTTCTTTTGAAGGGAGAGACCTCAACTCAAACTTCTGCTATGGGCCCCGATGATTTCTATGTACGCCCCTGCCCCACAGCATCAATATACGCGCACAGCACTGCTACAGCAATACACAGAATTAACAAAATGAAGGTGAGTGACCCCCTAACCTATTAGCCCCCTGTGCAGCTGCACTGGTTGCACCAATGATATCCACTTAGTCTAGTAAAATCTGTCATCCCTTATCAAAGCTGAGCAACAAACTCTCCTAGTTACCCATAGCAATCAGAGATTAAAAGGGTATTCCCATCTCCAAGATCCTATCCCAATATGTAGTAGGTGTAATAATAATATTAGAAAAAACCTCAATTAGAAATGTAGAATAGTTTTTCTGCTTCGCTGTCTCTTCCCTCATGTGCAGGCATTGCAGGACCTTAGGTATCCATGGTTACGACCACTAGCAACTAGATAACTGGTGGTTGTAAGCATGGATATCTAATATTATTATTATTACACCTACTACATATTGGTAGAGGATTTTGGAGATGGGAATACCCCTTTAATAAAAGCTGAGCTCTGACTGGTTGCTATGGGTAACGAGAATAGTTGTAATGCTGCTACATAATCTACATAATTTCTCCCCTTTCTCATCAGTCAGGTGGATGTGACGGGGTCCTGGGTCTCCTCCTCCGCTTCCATCCGCTCAGTCTCGTCATGGCTCAGTGAAGGCTAAGAAGCGGGTTATTCTGTTCTTCTTGGCTTCTCCTGTCCCTATTCTCCAATCGATTCTTCTTGCCTTCCTTGTGGTTTGTGAGCTCCCGTGTGTCTCCTCTCACCTGCGCTCCTGTGTATATAGGCGCCTGCCATTGTGATGTCATCGCTATGTCATAGATTCCACATTCCGGCACCTGCCATTGTGATGTCATCGTTGTCATAGATTCCACATTCCGGCACCTGCCATTGTGATGTCATCGCTGTCATAGATTCCACATTCCGGCACCTGCCATTGTGATGTCATCGCTATGTCGCCATGCTTCCACATGCTGGTATGTGCCTCTGCGATATCACAGCTTTGGCCAATATGGCTGTAGTCCTGGGGCAGCATAAGTCACATGACTGGTACAAGTCGTATGGTTCAGGACATTGCAGTCCAATTGAAGAAATCATTGCTTGATTACAATCCGGTTTTCCACACCATTTACCTCACACACATTATTTACACCAGTGCATTATTAATGGCCGTACAGAACTAGGCCTCAAAAAGGCTGGGTTTATTGAGGTCCTGACAAGACCAGGTAATGAAGGGTTTATTACAGGGTTTGATATGGAGGTTGGATGTGGAACTAGGAATGTGATAGGCTGGTGGTGGAGTTATAGTGAGATTTATATAATAGGAGGGCAGCCATCTTTGGCGTGACATTCAGCGCTGGCTTCACTTTCCTCTCCTACAGACATCATTGACATCTGGAGGAAGTGGGAGAGCAGCTGCAGCGGTCAATTCCTCCAAAGTACGAGAGAGTGCAGACACCTCTGATTGGCCGCAGGGATCGCGGACCCCGGGAGAGCCAGTGCTGACACTGCTGGAATGGCACAGAGTAGAATAGTTATTATTTTACTCAGGGGAAACAGTGATTGAGAAGTTGTCTGAATAGTGGAAAAGCCTTTTAAGTTTGGGGGTGGCGCGTTCTCATGAAGCCTCAGCACCTCCTGATGGTGTTTAGGTTTTCTACAATAGGGGGCTAGTTAATGTTGTGACTTCGTTGCCACCTGCTGGTCATTCGGTGCAATGCAGCGTTTACTTTATTATTATTATTTTTCATTATTGCAGACTTCATCAGAGGTCGTTAATCCAGAAGATACTTTGCATCAGGTCCTCAAAATGCCCAGAGTCAGTTAGGATGGACCATTAGTGGGTTGTGGTGATGACCTCCGGTGAGACATGCCAGTTACACGCTTTCACACCTCACGTACGGTGACCTGGGTACATCTTTTAGGCCACCGGGTGTTGCAGTTGGGACCACAGTGTGAGGGGCCTGTAGCAGCATGGTCTGTTAGGGTTGATGATGCAGAAGGATGTGTTGGGACTTGGCCAGTGGCAGCAGAGACTGTTACCAAAAATAGGCTTGTCCGTCTGCAACAAAGTCTGACTTGGGAGTGTGTGTGTATGCTTTCAAGGACCATTAGGGCCTCATTTAAAAAATGGAAGTTAAAAATATTTGGAAAAGGAAAACTGCAGCTTTATCTACTTTACTGCCACTTGAGTGTTTCGTCACTGAAATGTGGGAGCAGGGAAAAAGCATAGGGAGGTGGAGGGTGAGCAATGTAGGAGGGACTTTTGGAAATTGGCTACAGGCATTTATTATTCTCGGCAGGGTGCTAGGTGAGGAGAATCCTGAGCACTGTTCAGATCTGTTCTGTAGTGATAAGCTAACGTGCTCCGATAAGGCGTTATCCGAGTATTCTCGGGTGCTAAGAGTATCTTCGGCGTGCTTGAAAAATATGTTTGCGTCACCGCGGCTGCATGTCTCACGGCTGTTAGACCGCCGCAATACATGCAGGGCTTGCCAGTTTGTGTGGAGCCGCGGCGGTGTGAACATATTATTAGAACACGCAAAAGATAATCTGTTAGCACCCGAGCATGCTCAGATGACACCTTATCCAAGCACGTCTGCGCAACACTACTGTTCTGTTATCTTGATGCCAATTGGGAGGATTATAGTGTGTATAATAATGATACTAGCCACTGGATGCCATACCATAATGATACTGGCCACTGGATGCCATACCATAATGATACTGGCCACTGGATGCCATACCATAATGATACTGGCCACTGGATGCCATACCATAATGATACTGGCCACTGGATGCCATACCATAATGATACTGGCCACTGGATGCCATACCATAATGATACTGGCCGCTGGATGCCATACCATAACGATACTGGCCGCTGGATGCCATACCATAACGATACTGGCCGCTGGATGCCATACCATAACGATACTGGCCGCTGGATGCCATACCATAACGATACTGGCCGCTGGATGCCATACCATAACGATACTGGCCGCTGGATGCCATACCATAACGATACTGGCCGCTGGATGCCATACCATAATGATACCGGCCACTGGATGAGCTTGAGAGCAGAAGTCGGTGCAGACTTCTGGACAAACCAGGTCTTCATAGGTAATTGAATAAAATGGAGGTTAATTTAGAATAAACTTACAATTAAAAAAGGTATAGATAAGGCTAAGATATAAAAACACTTCTACAGAAACCTCTAGGAATGAGCAGTGGGTCGGCCTTCTTGCAAAAGGATGAAATATTTAAATGTAAATTTCTCTCCTGCATGGAGTTTCCACGCACGCCCAGACAATATCATGAAATGACATGGAAATCTGTATTCCAAGCAAAACATCCATATTCACAGGTGATTAGAATGAGAGAAAAATGTATTTTGAATAATAGTTACAGTTCAGAGATGGAGATGAGACATAAATTGTGTATACAGGACCCCTATGAATGAGAGAGGGACCTACTCTGTTACAGAAGAGTGCAGTATCTAAACCAAAGTTCTGGCTCACAGTAACAAAGTTTCCATGCATGTTCAGATTAAACATTACAATTCTTAGTTCTCAAGGATAAGTCTGTTGCAGGAGACCTCCAGACACCTGGTTTCTGTGAGTACATTTTATCTGTAGAATAACATGGTACAGAACTTTCTAACAATATCTGCAGGCTCAGCCTCGATTTCCTTTACAGAAACAAAACATGATTTAATAAAGCTAGACTATATCAGACGTATCACAAGTAATATAACATATTGGAATATTATGGATTATAATTACTGTATTGATTATTTTCTTTATTAGAAATATTTAAAGTAAAATATAATTAGTTCTTAAGCATAAATCTGACAAGGAGGCTTCCAGGCGGTTTGTTTCTGGAAGAATATCTGATCTATAGTGCAATGTCTTACAGAACCTTCTGACCATATCTGCAAGCTTAGCACAGAGGCAGATCTGTTTTCCGGCACCCGGAGCAGGAATTCAGTTTGGCGCCCCCCACACACACCGCTCATGCAGTTTGAATAGTAGTCATGTGAACGCTCATATACGATTTGCTTTTTGACAGTCACGTGACTAGCTACTCTTCCTAATTCTCTCAATTTCAGTCAAAAACTACAGCTCCATTTCATAAAGAGAAGCAGGATTAAAGGCTAGTTGTCACATAACCGTAAGTATGAAAATCACATACGAGTGGTCATGTGGTGTCTGCTGGACCCAGCTAGCAGAGCTGAATCCTGACATTGAGTATATTACACGCTGTTAGGATTGGGCATGCTACAGTACTTAATTGTATAATTAAAAGGGTTGTCCAGGTTTGTGATTAAAGTCGGAAGAACTCTAGGTGACTGCAGACTTCTGAATACTCGCAGCGCATGCACTGCACACTTTCACCTTTCCTCCAGTACAGGAGAATCCTGAAAGGTCATGTGCGTGCAAGTATGAGATTTTCATACTTCTGGCCACATTCCAACTAAACGTGACCAGCCTCACTCAAGTAATTTGTATAGAATGAGGCCATGCATGTCTAGTCGGCATGTGATCATGTGTATGCAATTCGCATAATTGTGGTTTCAAGACTTCCTGCTCTCACCACTAGCACCAGAGAATCCTGACCGCATGCAGTGCACATGCGCACGATGAGAATTCAGAGGTGTGCTGTCAGTGATTGCAGACTTTCATCACAAACTTGATCTAACCCTTTAATTTTCCTAAAACAAATAAAAACAGTAACTCTTCTCAGACAGCACAACACTTTATTAACATGGCCATGTATCATGTAATCTTACAAGTTATGGACTGTTCCATGTGTACAGGATCAGAACCAATAGCTGCACAAAAATACATCAATAGAACTACCAGCAGTATGCAGAAATACAGCATCACAACCCTCATCAGTACAGTACAACATCACCAGAACCACCATCAGTACATGTACTGTCTCCTCTTTGGTATGCCCTCACACTGTCTCTTCATGTTACTCCTTTCCCCACATTACCCAGTCTCTATTATGTGCCCGCACAAACTTTTCTCCCCCTACTCTGTCTCCTGACACATTACCCCCCTGTTCCTTATATTTCCACACACACATTCCCCCTTGCTCCTCACCCCCGCTCACTATGCTGGGGGTAAGGAAAGGGCAGCAGTGTTTACCTGGCCTGATCTTCAAAGCCAAATGCACTACCAGGATGCAGCAGACCCACATAAAGATAGCAGATGTGTGACGCTGGAAGCCCTACCCTGGGGGATGGGGGACTCGGAGCCGGGTCCTATGTTGTCGATGGGGTGCAGCCATGGCCCAGACCCGCTCCGTGCCCAGGGCCGGATACTGTGCACTACCCTAGTGTGAACAGCACCCTATACAAGCCTATCTTTGTGCAATTCTAATACTAGGCAGTCACCCCCTCCATGAAATTGTAGGTTGTGAGTGATTGTTTCATCAGTATTTTGCACCTGTGTATCCGCCATCTTAAAATGGGGGACCCAAAGAAAAATGACGTGGGTTCCCCCTATTTTAATAGCTAGCAAAGGCTAGGCAGACAGCTGGGGGCTGATATTAATAGCCCAGGAAGGGTGCCATGAATATTGGCCGCCTCACAGGCTAGAAACACCAGCCGTCAGCCGCCCGAGAAATGACACATCCATAGGATACGCCAATTCTGGCACTTAGCCTCGCTCTCCCACTGCCCTGTAGCGGTGGCACTGGAGTAATAGGGCTGGGGTTGATGTCAGCTTATAATGCCAGCTGACATCAAGCCCAGGTTAGTAATGAGGAGGTGTCTATAAGACGCGCCCATTACTAACCCCATAGTGAAAGTGAATAAAACACCAACACCCAGAATAAAATCTTTTAATTGAAATAAACACACAATACTTTAATATCCTAAATTAAACCATACTTACCATCACGCCCATTCCAGCTGAAGCCAATGTCTCCTGCAATAGAAGTAAAATAATTAACAAACCTCATCTTTACCTTTCCATGGTTCCTACGACGGCTCCAGCTCTGCTACATTGAGATGGCAGGCTGGATCGTAGCAGAACGCTGCCATCCAGCCTGCCATGCCGCAGACACTGAGAAGCCTATCCAGAGTAATATGGAAACTACTAAACCAATATTGACCCCTCACTGTTTTTATATAGTATAAATATGCTCCAATGGGAGTAAAATATAAAAAATAACCTTTATTCAATATTTTAAAAAGGATTTTTTTTTTTAAGTGTCCAAAATCCGTGACAAATTTCCTAAAATTATCCTAAACATAGGACTATTGTGTATGGTTTTAATTTATCTCACCGGCTAACCATTTATATATATTGTCTTGTTGGGAGGCCAGGGATTAGTCACAATTCCTAGGGGTATCTCTTTATTTATATGTATAACTCCCTTTTCAATTTGGCCTCTGGCTATTAGAAATCATGCCATCTCATTTCTCCTCATTGGGAGTCTGCAGTCTGATAATGGCATTAATAATCTTCATTTTACCATGTCCTGTGCTATTCTCTTCAGAACGGCTTTATAGTGCTGCCGTCATATACCGGTGCGGTGCTTGTTTCTCCTGATCTAGGAGCTTTATATTGAGGTAGCCTGGCTAATCATCTCTTGTAGTACTTTCTATAGAAATGCTCAGCCCTACGCGTTTCATCATTCTTATATGAGACTCTCATGGTCATCAGGGGCTCACAGTCTATGATCTTTTTTGGTTTGATAGTACGATGGTTTTGTAATAAACTTATTGGCAGGGTTGCCGGCAGCGTCTGGCGGCTAAACCAGCGTGACTTTATAGGAAAGTTGGTGCCACCTCTTGTGCGCCCCCCCTTCTGTCATCCAATCGAGTGACTCGGGTGCGTTGCAGGCGTATCATGTTCCGATCATATAATCATGCAGGGACTCGTCTCATTCTTCCAGTAGGATCTTTTTCTCACAGAGATGTCTTGGCTGCACTGCGATCTCACAGTATTAATATGTCTTTTATATCTAGGGAAGGAGACTGGTATATTGCATTGCATCTTATAATGTCGTCTCTACGAGTTTGTTGCGATATGAGTTGTTAATAGTGTTTGTTCGTAGTTTGTCATTTGTTTTATTTACAGACAGATCTGCCTGTTTCATGTGCTACCTCGTCCCACCTACACTTAGATCGATGCAGAACTTCCTTTCATCGTGACAAATGCCATCTGGCTATGTCACTGCTTCCGCACCAGCAAACGCTTGCGGACGTCTATTTCCTCAAAGTTCATTTCATTTGATCGTATCAATATGTCCATAATAATAGACATTGGGATGACTTTTATTCTGATTGTATCAGTGTGTCTGATTGTATCCATGTATCTGTATTATTAAGTCTTCAGATGAGTATTTTATAATCTAAAAACAAAGGAAGAAATTCTGATGAAATTTGTCCAATTGTTATCAAAGTTCAATTTGTTCAAGAGGTCATTTTGTGATTTTAAAGTATAATAACTTTAATAGTTTTGGTCCTATAAGGCGCTGATTTGATAGTTATGTGGACCAATATCCATTATGAAGAACATGGACTGGATTCTACATATTATATTTTAGAGAGGTTTTAGGTCTAGCGAGGTTCAAGAGGTTTCATAGGGGGTGAAAATGTTATTATGTGTCAATGAAACATGAGAAGGACAATGTTTCATTTATGTAGTGTGGGTTATAGGATTTCATTCTATGGATCCATCTACTTTCTTTCTGAAGCAGCAGTTGGTCCCAATTATCTCCTCTCGGGGGGCGTACTACTTCAATGGCTTGAAAGTATAAAGAAAACGGGTCCAAGGTGTGTTTCTCAAGCATGTGTCTCGAGAGAGTTGTGTCCTCCCTACGTCTGACATAACCGATATGGTGCAATATCAGTCTCCGGAACTCTTTTGGTTTTGCCGATGTAGTTCATCGGACATTGGCGAGTTGCCATATAGATTACTCCTTGCGTCTTGCAGTTTGTGAATTCGTGATTTTGGTCTTCTAGTTTGGTTGTAGCACTGATACATTTCTTGCTTTTACAGATGTATTTGCAGGCTTTGCAGTCACCACATCTATAAGTCCCCGTGGTGTCACTGCTCAGCCACGTTGTTTTGCCCGTGTTGTCCTCCACAAAGTGGCTGCGCACAAGGTGATCTCTAAGGTTCCTGCCTCTCCTGTATGTGACCCTGGGGCTCTCAGGGACCACATCTTGCAGATCTTTATCTGATCTCAAAATTGCCCAAAGATCATAGAGTATGTTCATCACCCCCTGATTTCGGTCGTCGTAGGTTCCTATTAGATGATCTCATTATCTTGTTGTTCTCGTGCTTTAGGGGTCAATAGAGAATTTCTGTCTCTTGTAAGGGCGTTGGCCTAGCACTTTTTTAGGACATCCCTTTTGTAGGAAGCGTTTTTGTAATTCCCTCGATTTTATCATGTACTCATTCACCGTTGAGCAATTTCTCCTTAGGCGTATATATTGGCTTTTCGGTATTCCTCTACGTAGGGGAGCCGGATGGTAGCTCTGCCAGGATAGTAACCCACTTGTGGCTGTCAGTTTTCAGTGTTGTGGTAACCGGCCTTGGTTGGTATTTATTATTGTAATGTCAAGGAAGTTTAAATTGTGTTTTTGAATCTCACTGGTAAAATACAAGCCTAACTGGTTCTGGTCTCACTGTTCTACTTCAATACATCTACATTGGGCTGTGGAGATCTATGAATGATTACTTGAGTCAGGTAACCTAATGACTAGTAGATTCACAGCCATCTGGATAAAAAATCCTGTTATGTGACGTTGTGCTGCCACCTAGTGGCTTCCCATTCTTTTACATAACCGTCTACACCACAGGTCTCAAACATGCGGCCCGCGGACCACATGTGCACAAAGGAAGCAGAGGGAACGGAGGACAGGTGAAAGGAATCTTTTTTTTTTTTTTTTTTTTTTTACTTTTTTATGTGTGTGAAGAACAGCGCAGAGGACAATTCTACTAGATGGGGACCTGGATGGGGCATATTACTGCAAGATGGGGACCACAAGTATGGGGCATATTACTGCAAGATGGGGACCACCAGGATGGGGCATATTACTACAAGATGGGGACCACCAGGATGGGGCATATTACTGCAAGATGGGGACCACCAGGATGGGGCATATTACTGCAAGATGGGGACCACCAGGATGTGGCATATTACTACAAGATGGGGACCACCAGGATGGGGCATATTACTACAAGATGGGGACCACCAGGATGGGGCATATTACTGCAAGATGGGGACCACCAGGATGGGGCATATTACTGCAAGATGGGGACCACCAGGATGGGGCATATTACTGCAAGATGGAGACCACCAGGATGGGGCATATTACTACAAGATGGGGACCACCAGGATGGGGCACATTACTACAAGATGGGGACAAGAATGGGGCACATTACTACAAGATGGGGACCACCAGGATGGGGCATATTACTACAAGATGGGGACTACCAGGATGGGCATATTACTGCAAGATGAGGACTACCAGGATGGGCCACATTACTGCAAGATGGGGACCACCAGGATGGGCCACATTACTGCAAGATGGGGGCCACATTACTGCAAGATGGGGACCACCAGGATGGGGCACATTACTGCAAGATGGGGACCACCAGGATGGGCATATTACTGCAAGATGGGGACTACCAGGATGGGCCACATTACTGCAAGATGGGGACCACCAGGATGGGCCACATTACTGCAAGATGGGGGCCACATTACTGCAAGATGGGGACCACCAGGATGGGCCACATTACTGCAAGATGGGGACCACCAGGATGGGCCACATTACTGCAAGATGCGGACCACCAAGATGGGCCACATTACTGCAAGATAGGGACCACCAGGATGGGGCACGTTACTTCAAGATGGGGACCACCAGGATGGGCCACATTACTGCAAGATGGGGACCACCAGGATGGGGCACGTTACTTCAAGATGGGGACCACCAGGATGGGGCATATTACTACAAGGTGGGGACCAGGATGGGGCAAATTACTAGATGTTTGCCAGAATTACTATATATGGTGCTAATTCTGAAACTATATTACTCTGTGGCCAAAAGAGGGAAACAAAATTGTAAAAATAAAGCATGAAAAAATATTATGCCACTAAAAATGCTGCTTTATATATAAACTAAATATATAAACTAAAGTAAACACAAAAAGTGCACATTTATTATCGCCATATCCGTAACGACCCAAGCTATAAAAAAATAAAATAAACACAGCAAAAATGTTCAGACGGTGTATACAAAAAAAATGGCATCACTAAAAATGTCACTTTGACCTGCAAAGAATGCAGCCCCCCAAATTCCAATTTTTTCCATATGCGGCCCATATACCCAGCCGAGTTTGAGACCCCTGCTCTACACTGTCCGTGTGGAATGTCCATTGGACGCACACATTTTTGGATGTCGTTATATTTACAATGTGATTGGACATTTTTGCTAATATTTATAAGCTGTATGTAGAAACAGGAGGTCAGTTATCCTTGTATGAGTCATAAGTCCCTGCAAAAGTCCCTGGCAGGGGGATGAGAGCGGCTGGGTCAGGAGGGGACCCAGCTAATTCTACATAGAGCAGAGAAAAGAGAATAATTAGCCCAGTAGAAAGGTATAATGAGCAGCTGTAAGTGCAGTGCTGTATAATCTGATTACAATATAGTAAGAGGATAAGCTCTGATGGGAGAGGGTCTTTAAGCCGGTCATGTATTGGGTAATGAGTTGGGGTGTCAGTCTCCATCAATGCTGGCTGAACACTGACTATCCTGCTCAGATTACTACACATGGCGCTGCTCCTCCTCCCTGTAGTATGGGCTCCGCAGGACGGTGCCGAGGCTCCAGATTCTACCTGCACAGCAACAAGGTCCCAACACTTCTACCTCTATAACTTGCCTAATGCAGACGCAAACCTGCAGCCTTTCCACTGAGATCTTGTCGGCCTTCTACACTGCCACGGCTTTGTCTGCACAATGTAGCTTAAAGGGAATGTCCACTTCTTAAGCATCCTAGAAGTCTACAATATAAGGTCGGTATTCCTCTAACCCTCTGCCTTATTTGGCTGCCATTGAAGGCAGTCAGCGAAATGGGTTCAATTTTCTATAGAAGTGGCAGAATTTAACCCCTTCCTGACCATGTTATTTCCCGGCTCTGCATTTTTCTTATTCTTCTAAGAGCAGTAGCTTTATTTTTCTGTCAATACAGCCATATGAGGGTTTTTGTTTTTATGCCGTTCACTGATCAGGTTAATTATTTTTATATTTTGATTGGATAACGCCCATATGTTTTATTTTAAAATGGGTCATAGAGGGGCAGGAGTGATTTGAATGTTCAGATTAAACTTTTTCCTTTTTGTCCCCTTAGGCTGTGTGCCCACGATTCCTTTTTAAGCGTTTCCGCAGCAGCAAAAACGCTGCAGAAACGCTTAAAAAACGCATGGTAGAAGGCCTGCCATGTTCCCCAATGATGATCCGCATGTGCTGTGCACATGCTGTGGAAATTTCCGCTGCGGATTATCATTGCGGAAAAAAAACAGCACTACCAATTATTTTGCGGAAGTGCTGCGTTTTCGCCACCATTATATAGTAACATAGTTTTTAAGGTTGAAGGAAGACTAAGTCCATCTAGTTCAACCCATAGCCTAACATCTTGATCCAGAGGAAGGCAAAAAAAAACCATGTGGCAAACACCAAGCTCCACATTGGGGAAAAAAATTCCTTCCCGACTCCATACGACAATCAGACTAGTTCCCTGGATCAACGCCCTATCAAGGAATCTAGTATTTATAACCTGCAATATTGTACTTTTCAAGAAAGGCATCCATGCCCTTCTTAAGTTTTAACAGTGAATCACTCGTTACAACATCATGCGGCAGAGAGTTCCATAGTCTCACTGCTCTTACAGTAAAGAATCCCCGTCTGTGATTATGATTAAACCTTCTTTCTTCCAGACGTAGAAGATGCCCCCTTGTCCCCGTCTCAGGCCTCAGAGTAAAAAGATCAGTAGAAAGGTCTTTGTACTGTCCCCTCATATACTTGTACATAGTAATAAGATCACCTCTAAGCCTTCTTTTTTCCACAGTAAATAACCCCAAGTGTAATAACCTGTCTTGGTATTGCAGACCCCCCAGTCCTCTAATAACCTTGGTCGCTCTTCTCTGCACCCGCTCTAGTTCAGCCATGTCTTTCTTATATACCGGAGACCAGAACTGTACACAGTATTCTAAGTGTGGTCGCACTAATGACTTGTATAGAGGTAAAATTATGTTCTCCTCATGAGCATCTATGCCTCTTTTAATGCATCCCATTATTTTATTTGCCTTTGCAGCAGCTGCCTGACACTGGCCATTAAACGTGAGCTTGTCGTCCACCAATACACCCAGGTCTTTTTCAGTTCCAGTTTTGCACAGTGTTTTACAATTAAGCATATAATTATTCATTTTATTTCCTCTGCCCAAGTGCATTACCTTACATTTATCCCCATTAAAGCTCATTTGCCATTTATCAGCCCAAGCTTCTAGTTTACATAGATCCTCCTGTAATATAAAATTGTCCTCCTCTGTATTGATTACCCTGCAGAGTTTAGTGTCATCTGCAAATATTGAAATATTACTCTATATGCCCCCTACAAGGTCATTAATAAATGTTAAAAAGAAGGGGGCCCAATACTGACCCCTGTGGTACCCCACTGTTAACTGAGACCCAGTCTGAGTGTTTTCCATTAATAACCACCCTTTGTTTCCTATCACTGAGCCAATTCTTAACCCACATACATATATTTTCCCCTATCCCCAATGTTCTCATTTTATGTATCAACCTTTTGTGTGGAACCGTATCAAAAGCTTTTGAAAAGTCCATATACACAACATTCACTGCATTTCCTTGGTCCAGTCCAGAACTTGCCTCCTCATAAAAACTAATCAGATTAGTTTGACAGGAACGGTCCCTCATAAACCCATGTTGATATTGGGTCATGAGGTTATTCTTCTTCAGATACTCTATCATAGCATATCTTAGGAGACCCTCCAGGATTTTACCCACAGTAGAGGTTAAGCTTACTGGCCTATAATTTCCAAGTTCAGTTTTTGTCCCCTTTTTGAATATTGGCACCACATTTGCTATACGCCATTGACTTGCATTAGAACGCATGGACTACGCATCACTGTATTTGTAGATGCGCAATCCACGTGTTCCAATGTGCGGATGGTACCCAGGTCTAGAGGAGAGGAGACTCTCCTCCAGACCCAGGTACCATAGAAACTGTGAAAAAAAAGAATAAAATAAAAAATAAATATGATACTTACCTTCTGGCGGCCCCCGTTGCGCTCCTCCTCTCATGCCGGCAAATCGCGATGGACTGAAGGACCTGCGCTGACGTCATATTCTTGTGACCTGCGCTGACGTCGGCAGGTCCTTCAGTGCACTGTACCGCGATCTGCCGGCAGTCAGCACCGAGTGAAGCAAGACTCCGGGGGCCATCGCAAGGTAAGTATAGATTTATTTTTTCATTTTTTGACATTCTCTCGGGTCACACTCCATTTGCATGGATTTATATAGTGTGACCAAGTTGACAAGCACTTTCCAAGTGATGCTAAAATCGCTTGAAAAGCGCTTGTCAACCCGCATGCAGAAATGCATGTGAAGAACGCTTCACATCCGCATATCCCTGGCAGGAAAAACGCATGTACAATCCGCATGCGTTTTGTCTGCCAGGAGAGATGCAGAAAGGCTCAGGAAAAATCCGGAGCATTTCTGCATCGTGGGCACATAGCCTTAGGGGACGTGAACATGCAATCATCTGGTTTCTTGTGTTATGTACAGCAATACTGCAGTATATAGCCAGCATTCACAGATCTGTCATGACAGGCATGGGTCTTTTCAGCAGACTCCTTCCTGGCAGTGATGGCATCCCACGATCGTGTTACAGGGGCACAGTTGGGCACATGGCATGACTCCCTTCTCAGTTCGCTGTTAATGCTGCTGTCCATCTCTAACAGGTGGAGCTCTGCTCTACATGTGGCTATTAAAGGCAGATGATGGCTAAATATCACAGCCATCATCTTCCAGGCAAGAAGTCAGAGCTGGCATATGATGTAACTGCAAATCATGTTGGTAAGGGGTTAAAGTGCCACTTCAGTGGGGTTTTGACACGTGAAATACTTTTAGTGCAGAAATGACGTAGTCCTTTTGGGCATGAGGGTTGGGTGCTGGGATTACTAGTACACCTGACATCCAGGTGGGCATAATTCTGTTCCTTGTGTATTGGAAGACTTTTGCCTCTGCAGCTTTGGTGTTGGCAATCTTTCACTTTCATGCCCATTGATGCTCCACATGTTTGGCTCAGGAACTGTCCTCACATGATCTATATTTCCCTAAAGTAAAGTCACTTGTCAAAAGCCACCAGGACAAAGTGCGCGGTTCTGTATCATGTGGGAAAACATGAAGAAAAGCTCTAGGAAATGGCAACAAGCAAGTAATGACCCAGAAGAACGGGCAGACTCTGAAAGGAGACCGGAAAGTGCCAAAGCCTGCGCCAATTGTTATACAGGTATAATGTATTACCGCAGCTCGGATCATACACCGCTCTTGTGTTCTCCCCTGTACTGATGTACAGACTTGTATCTACATAAAATTTGTTGTGCAATTTCCCCTGGGCACGCAGATACCCCATATGTGGGGAAAAAACACTGTTTGGGCTCACGGCAGGGCTCGAAAGGGAAGGAGCGCCATTTGACTTTTTGATTGTAAAATTTGCTTGAATAATTAGCGGACGCCATGTTGTGTTTGGAGAGCCCCTGATGTGCCCAAACATTGGAGCTCCCCCACAAAGTGACCCCATTTTGGAAACTAGACCCCCCAAGGCACCTATCTAGATGCATAGTGAGCACTTGGAACCCCCAGGTGCTTCACAAATTGATTTGTAAAAATGAAAAAGTGGAAAAAAAATACTTTTCCATTTTTACGAATCAATTTGTGAAGCACCTAAGGGTTCCAAGTGCTCACTATGCATCTAGATAGGTGCCTTGGGGGGTCTAGTTTCCAAAATGGGGTCACTTGTGGGGGAGCTCCAATGTTTGGGCACAAAGGGACTCTCCAAATGCAACATGGTGTCCGCTAACAATTTGAGCCGACAATTTGTTAGTGGACACCATGTTGCATTTGGAGGTATGACACAGAATTTGATAACATTAGGTCATCATATTGAATAAGTTGTCATTAGTCTTGAGCGCAAGTGCTCGCTACTTGAGTTTGCATCGGGTACTCAGGTATGCACCATGTACTGCATGTGCTCGAGTGAAATGCTCGAGTCCCCGCCCGGATGTTTCACGGTTATTAGACACCCAAAAAAAAACATGCAGGGATCGCTCGTGCATGGCAGGCAATCCCCGCAAAGTTTTTTGGGCCGTGAAGCATATGGGGCGGAGACTCGAGCATGTCACTCAAATACCCACGATACTCAATGCATACCAGAACACCCGATGCAAACTCAAGTAGCGAGCACTTGCGCTCAACACTAGTCGCCATATCGTCATCTTTTTGTCTTACTTTTGAAAAAAATCCCAACCCCATCACAACCCTAACCCTAACCGTAGCACAACCCTAACCGTAGCACAACCCTAACCCTAGCACAACTCGAGAGTTTTTTTTATGCCGTTCCTCATGCGGTATAAGTGATTAGATGACCTTATTCTTCAGGTCGGTGTGATTACAGAGATACCAGAATCATATGGGGTTTTTATGACTGACAGCTGTCACACACTAAGACGCATTTTTAGTAAAATCTAGTTTTTGCATCGCCATATTTTGAGAGCTATAATTTTTCCAGATTTTGGCAGACAGTCATTTGACGGCTTTTTTTTTGCGGGATGAGTTGACGTTGTTATTGGTGCCATTTTCAGGCACGTGACATTTTTGATCGCTTTCTATTCCGATTTTTGGGAGGCAGAATAAACGAAAACCAACAATTCATGAATTGTTTTTTTTGTTTTTTTTTTATTCTGTTCCGCGTGTGGTAAAATTGATAAGGCAGCTTTATTCTTCGGGTCAGTACGTTTACAGCGGTACCACATTTATATCGTATTTCTATGTTTTGCACTTTTACATAATAAAAGCAATTTTATAGAAAAAATTATTTTTTAGCATAGCTTTATTCTGAGAGCTATAACTTTTTTATTTTTTGGCTGATGGAGCTGCATGGCAGCTTGTTTTTTGCGGGACGAGATGACTTTTTCAGCGGTACCATTTTTATTTATATTTGTCTTTTTGATCGCGTGTTATTCCATTTTTTGTTGGGCGGTATGGTGATAAAGCATTGTTTTTTGCTTCGTTTTTTATTTTTATTTTTTAACGTGTTCACTGAAGGGGTTAACTAGTGGGACAGTTTTATAGGTCAGGTTGTTCCGGACGTGGCGATACCAAATATGTGTACTTTTATTGTTGTGTTTTTTTTTTTTTATATAATGATATTCATTGATGGGTACATTATATTTTTATTTTTGGTGGATTATTTTTTTTTATTTTTTTTTTTATATATATTTTTACAATTTTTTTTTTTTTTTTCACTTTCTGATAGTTTTTATACTTCATTACTTTGTCCCACTATGGGACTTTCACTTTTTTTTCTCTGATCGCCTGCATGGCACAGGAATGCAGCACCATCCCTGTGTCATGCAGGCTGTCAGCGCTGGACAGGGAGAAGATTTTTGGAGATGCACTGCGCATGTCCAAAAAATCTTCCTGCTGTCTGGTGACCCGGATGTTGTCATGGCAACATCCTGGAAGCCACGGCAGACAGCGCTGGAAGCCGGAAGAGGAGGTGAGTATCTGCGATCACCTCCCCTTGCCACCGCAATGCTGCGATCGACTTCGATCGCAGCATCGCGGGGGTTAATGTGCTGGGAGCGGTGCGTGACCGCTCCCTGCACATAGTACCGGGTGTCAGCTGTGACAATCAGTTGACACCCGGCGGCGATCGCGCCCGCACAGCCTGTGTGCGCGCGCGATCGCTATGACGTACTAATACGGGTCTGGCTCTTAAGTCCCAGGGCACAGACGCGTATTAGTACGTCAAATGTTAAGGGGTTAACAATGCACATGACTGTCACAAACACATGGACCACATTTTTGGGATGCTCACCTTTTTCCAGTTATGATGTTGTATCTTTCATAACTGGGAAACCACCAGAAACCTAGGAAATGGGTTCTGAGCTTCTGAACATCATAGAAATATCAAATTTGATATCAATCTCCGTGAATATTGGTGACGGCAAACATTATGTATCCATCTTGGATGTGGGCCCCCCCATACCAAGATATGGAAGATGAAGGATTTTTATGTCTTGTGCAGCTGGGTGGGTTCACAAAACCGAGCCCCCGTGTGAGGTAAACATGGGTGTGTCCTAGTGTTTTGCCTCCTTACTAAAAACCAGAACGTCCATGTTGGCTCATTCCAACCCAGGGACGTCAGATGCAAGCACTCCTAGCTGCGTGGAGGAATCACACCTAATTTCCGGGGAGCCGTCCCCCCCCCCACAGAATCTGAGACCATCACCTCGTGGCGCAGGTTTTGCTATTATTTACCCCTTTTATTTTAATAACTGTTTTGTGCATATATGTAAATTGTCTTTTATAATATCTTGTATATCTTTTGCAAACACTGCCAACTTTCAGGAGTAAATTATTATTTACTAGCTTCGTTCTTCTTGTCCTATGTTGAGCAAACCCGTTCCTCACCCGCTAATTCACGTTACCGAACGGGTACCCGATCCACCTGTTAAGAGATCGGTGGTGGCAGCATACGGTGTATTTATGTGATATTGTGGTTGAGGGTGGTGGGATTGAGGTATATATACGTTCCTGGACGGAACTGGTGGTATATATACATCCTGTCACATCACGTGCCGCAATAGTCGACATAAATGAGAGCAGCTGCGCCCTGTTGCTTATCCTCGGTCAATACCGTGTTTCACCAGCAGGATAAGGGGGCGCCAGAGTGCTGCAAGGTCTGACCAAGTTTTCCTGACAATTGGTGGCAAGCGGTGGGATCATAGGACATTAGTGATCTGGTTTGAGCAATCATTCCTCTCACTAAAAACTTGCACGGTTCTTACCTGGACCCTGCACAAAAGTTTTGAAGATTGAACTCAGTGTTTATTAGATCTGAGACAATACTGTATGTGCAGCAGTCACCCCTACCCTTCTTCGTTTTTTCTTTCTATTTGATCACCAAAATACAAGGTCATTGTTGGGGAGTTCTGGTACAGCCAGCAGAAAATGGACACTCTTATTGGAATATGTATAACCAAAGGCATGGACCACCTCGGCAAAAACAAAGAACAAATGGCTGCTGCACTGGCGCAACTGGAGGCAGAGCAAGCCCTTCTCCAGACCTCAGCAGGGCCAGGGGTCAGCCAAGATATGGACAGTACTGCTGCAGGGGTCCCACCTGTAGACGCATGCCGCGTCAGCGACCAGGGCAGCCTGGACCCTTATCTGCAGATGGCTCTACAGCAACTTCCTGCAGAGGATCATGAAGGACGGCTGAAAGTAATTCAGCAGCACCAGGAGGCTGACGAGCGGAGGCCCAAGCCCAGTGAGAGGCAGAGAGAGCCGAGCGGCAGGCCCAAGCTCAGAAGGCCCATGAACTGCAGATGGCCCAGCTCAGGATCTCACCATCCACCTCACGGCTGTTTAAACCCCGTCCAGAGCATTTTCCGGTGATGTTAAAGGACAGCGACCTCGACACCTTTCTGAGGGGTTTTGAAAAGACTTGCAGACAGTACCAGCTGCCTGTGGACCAGTGGGCCCGGTACTTAACTGCAGGGCTGCGAGGCAAAGCTCTGGATGTGTTTGTGGCTCTTCCTCAGGGCCTAGATGGGAACTATGATGCCATTAAGCAGGCCCTAATCCAGAGGTTCCAACTGACTCCTGAGGTGTACTGTAAAAAGTTCCGGAACCTCCAACGTGGACCGCACGACAGTTACAGCGATGTGGTGCATGGGCTCAGAACCAACTTCAAGCAGTGGATCCAAGGACTGTCAGCGACCACCTTTGAGCAGTTAAAGGACCTGATGGTGAAAGACCAGTTCCTGCATCTGTGTCCGACTGAGGTAATGGATCGGGAGCCACCAGATGCCAATAAAGCAGCGCAGATCGCAGACACCTACAAGGCCAACCGGAGGTGCGGAAGCCGGGCGTTGCCAGCTGGAAAGGGGGTAAGCCATCAACCGCCATCCCTGCCCCAGCATCCGACCTTCTGGAGGCCTTGTCCCCGTTACCAATGCCCGGCCTGCATCTGATGCCCGCAAGTGTTATTTCTGCAACCAGACTTGTCATCTCAGTGCCACTTGCCCAGAGAAGCAGAGGAAGAACCCCCCATCCAAGGTCCCAGGGCCTAATGCATCAATTCTTTTGGTGGGTGGGCCGGTTGGGAGGGCCTGTGAAAACTTGCAGTCTGTCACTGTGGTGGATACTGTCACTGTAGGCCTCAAGGACACTGGGGCCGAACGAACCCTCATCCGACCCGAAATGGAGTCCGCTGAAGAGCTTATTCCAGGAAAGACCCTGACTGTCACCGGGATTGGTGGTGTCCGATGCCCCTTGCCCAGGTTTTTATTGATTAGGGTGCGGGGAGTGGGGTGAAGGAAGTGGGAGTATCTGAAAACCTGCCTGCAAATGTTTTGTTGGGATCTGATTTGGGGAGGATATTTGCTTATTATATCCCTGACACCCCTGCCCGATCTGATACAGTTGTTAAGGTTAATGCTGATAATGTGAATGTCAAAGCTTTACCTGATGATGATGTATTTGAAGGTACAGGAGAACTCAGCCATGTCACGCTGCAGGGTGATATTGCTGAAGATCCCCTAGCAGGAGCAAGTGTCAGTGCTATGGGTAATGGAGAGAGGCACGGGGACCATGAAGCAGGTGGTGCTGTGCCAGCGACCAGTGTCACAACAGACGGTGATCTGGCTGATGGTAGCTGCCCCATAAGTAGCACTGCGCCTGAGGTAATGGGGGAGGATGGGGAAGTGGCACGCATAGCCGCGCAGGCTGATGGGACGGTGTTATTCCCCGGGGAGACGGCCTATATAGCCGCTGTTACCCGCAGTCAGAGTGCCCAGAATGCAAGTAACGTCCTGCCTTCTGGACCCTCCTCGGACAGAGGAATAACGGAATCAGTTAGGGACCCAGAGCCGGTCCCAGTGAGGACGTGGCCTTAACCTCACTTCTGGCTTCCTCCAGCCAGGAGTTTCAAGCAGCTCTGCACTCAGATGCTAGCCTAGAGGCGTTAAGGAGCCTCGCTGAGAAACCCACCTCCGAGTCGGATAAGGAGAGGGTATTGTGGGACCATAGGAGGTTGTACTGGGAGACAGTTCCCTGTACACCCCAACAGGAGTGGCTGAGGGGAAGACAGCTGGTCGTCCCCTACCAATTCAGGGGTGAGTTGTTGCAGATCGCCCATGAGATTCCACTTGCTGGACACTTGGGGGTCAGCAAAACCAAGGCCCGGCTGTCTCACTACTTTTATTGGCCCAAAATGAGGACAGATGTGGTGAACTACTGTCACTCCTGTACCACGTGTCAAAGAGTGGGAAAGTCAGGGCCGGCTCCCAATGCCCCCCCTGATATCTTTGCCAGTGATAGAGGAGCCTTTCCAGAGGATTGTTGTGGATATTGTGGGACCACTGGCCATACCCAGCAGCTCTGGAAAACGTTTCATCCTTACTGTGATAGACTATGCTACCCAGTATCCGGAGGCAGTAGCCCTGTCCTCAATTAGGGCGGATAAGGTGTCGGACGCCCTCTTGGCCATCTTTTCGCGAGTAGGCTTCCCCAGTGAGATGCTTACCGACCAGGGGACCCAGTTCATGTGTTGCTTAATGGAGGCCCTATGTAAGAAAATGCAGGTGCAGCATCTGGTATCGAGCACGTATCAGCCCCAAACCAATGGTTTGTATGAGCGATTCAACGGTACCCTCAAACGGTTCTAGGAAGTTTCGCCCCCAGGTACATTTCGCCCCCGCACATTTCGCCCCCAGGATGTTTCGCCCCCAGATGTTTTGGCCCCAAATTAGGCAGGGAATTTCGGCCTTGTGTTTTAGCCCTATGACCTCTTTCACAGTAGGCACTTTCCCAAGTGCTAAGCACTGGAAAATTGCTAAGAAGATTGCCAATTTTGAATATATAAGTAAATGGCTGGAAAAGCGAGGTGTTGTTTCGGCCAGCTCTTTTTATTTTATTACAGGAGCTATTTTTGAGCACTTAGCGTTCATCAATAGCCTGTATCTTATGGGTCATTACCGAGAGCGCTCACAAAAGTGCTCTCAAAAATGCTAGTAAAGCACATGCTTTGGAGTTCTAAAACAGTGGCAGCATAAGGGTGCTTTCACACTTCCACTACATATGTACTACAGGCCTCCCGTTCGCTTCTGTAATGCCGCCGTTCCGCTAACCTGCAGCGGAATGAAAAGAAGAAAATGCTTTTCTTTTTGTTCTGACACTGATAGCGGAATGCGGTATTACGAAAGCGAACGGGCGGCTGCAGATCGCGGAACCCAGCCGTTCACATCTATGGGCAATGCAAGCAGAATGCCAGCATTCTGCCAGCATTGCCCCGGGGTCAGCTGGATGTCAGATCCAGAGCGGATCGACCTCTGGCGGCCCCAAACACAAGTGTGAAACCACTCTAAAATTACAGTGTGCAAGAGGCCTAAAATCAAAACCATTTTGAACTTTTACCTGACCCAGCACGGGCCTGCTTTGTTGCAAGTTTTGTTGCAGATGTAACAAGTAGCAGGTCAGGTGTCCTACAAGTTACATTAGACTAGCTTTTATTCCATTTGTACATCAGAATATAGCAGTGTCTGAAATCTCCACAAAGAGAGAAGTGTACTGCCACAAAAAATCAGTCCGCTTCCACAGCAATTCACTTTCTACAACTATGAATTCAGTTCTGTCCAAACGTGGAAGGAGGAAGTTGGTCCATGAGAATCACATTTACTTATTTTCCAAACGAACCGCTGATGATGTCCATTCCATCTGGGTATGTGAAAAACGGTCGACTTGCATGGGGCGTGTTTGGACCAATGAAGAATCTGGCAAAGTTGTGAAAGTAGTCAATCTTCACAGTCACGCAGCACCAGCTGCAAGACCTGAAGCAATCCGACTTGTTAATGTGGCAGGACCAGGACAAGGACAACACGGGAGACACCACAACAGATTCTCACAGACGTCGTTTCAGGAGCCCATTCTAATGTTGTAGCACTTCTCCCAAGGAAAGCATCACTGAAGAGAACAATACGATTAGCAAGGCAGCTTGGCAATATTCCAAGGTTCCCTCAAACCCTTGATCAACTTGCTATCCCCCAGGAGTTTCAGGAGATCAGTATTGATGGTGTCCAGCAGCAGTACCTTCTGCATGACTCTGGTAAGCTACTTAACTATTTAACATTGTATTAAAACAATTCCATTATGCATAATTTTTTTTTTTAAACAAAAATATATCATTTTCCACTGGGACAATATATGTTGTCAAAAAGTATTGGTTGGCCCCTTTACACTAGATTTTGCTTCAGTTATGAAATCAGAAAATCTGGAGCAAAATGTGAGTTTTTAATGTGAGATATGAACAGAGGCTTCTGATTAGGATATTTTTTTTTGTGAATTCATCCCAAAATTATCTGTCTGATGCTTGTTACACTTTTTCTGTTATTTCCTCTACTAATACTTTCATTTTAAATTAGGAAATGGACACAGCCGTATGTTGATATTTGGAACAAGAGACAATCTCCATCTACTGGCACAAACTAAAGAGTGGTTTGCTGATGGCATGTTTTTCACTACACCAGCCTTGTTTAAGCAGCTTTACACAATCCATGTAGTCCATAGCGGCCTTGTTGTTCCGCTAGTGTGCACCTTGCTGACAGACCAGAGCTGTTCTACATACCAGAGGTTGCTGCAAGAGCTGAAGAACTTGCAGCCTGGACGGCAGCCACACAACCTGATGTTGGATTTTGAACTAGCTGCAATACAGGCATTTGAAAGTGAATTCCCCAACCTTGAGAAGACTGGTTGCTTTCTCCACCTATCACAGTCGGTTTGGCGTAAAGTTCAAAATGAAGGACTCAAGATGCAATACCAAGGTGACCATGAATTTGCCCGTTGGATACGCATGATACCTGCCCTGGCCTTTATACCACCCCAGAATGTTGTGCAATCATTTGAAGAATTGGTGGAAGATCCTGACTTTCCACAAGAAGCAATACCTATCACCAACTATTTTGAAGACAGCTAATATCGGTCGAATGAATCGCAGAGGACGTCAAGCACATTTGTTTCCAGTTCAACTCTGGAATGTGTATGAACGAACATTGAATGATCAACAGCGAACAAATAATGATGTCGAAGGATGGCACCGTAGCTTTCGAGAAACATGTGGTACTCTTTTCCAAAATATATACCGGTTCATTAACTGTCTGAAACATCAGCAAGAGCTCCATAGTTTTGAAATTATTCAGATAATAGCAGGAAATCCCATCGCTGCAAGAAACAAAAAGTATGCCGCAATTTCAGCAAGGGTTAAACGTATCGAGCAAGATTTCAATAATAGAAGCGTGATGGATTATCTGAGAGGCATTGCCTACAGCTTTGGATTTTAGTTCATGGTCCCATATTGTATGTTTTGAGAGCAGTGTTTTTAGCTGTAAAATCATTCAAGCATTATAACCTGTAATTTGTCTTTTCTCTTTTTCTCTAATCCTTCCCCTCTATACCTTTTTATGTTTCTTGTTACAACAGTTTTCATATATACAGTTAAAGCAGAACTCTCCAAAAAACATAAGTTCTGTTATAGTACCTGTGCCCATGATATTCATTTCCAAAGGAGACCTTCCAGCAGCTTCACTTCTGTGTGAAAAGTCTCCTCCAAGTTAAAGCTCCATGTGCTGCAGGATTTCAGTGGTGGCTAAGGAGGTTGTTTCTCCTTAGTAGCAGAACTTGTGGATGGATTCTAGAGGCTGTGGCTGCACAGGAGCATGCAACTACCGTAACAATAGATTCCCTATGATGTATAAAGGGCTGCTGGTTTACAGCCTTCTGCAGAGCCCCCCCCTATGTGTTCCGTCCTGTAACGGCTTTACACAGGCGGGGGGGAGCCCTCCTCTTGTCCAGGACAGAGCACATGAGCGGAGGGTGAAGGGGAGCTTTGCAGAGGGCTGTGAACAAGCAGCCCTGAATGTATCACAGGGAGCCAGGATCTGTTCTGCTACCAAGGGGGCATGACCTCCTTAGTAACCAATGAAATCCTACTATTTTCCTGTCTGTTTGTAAAATGACTTATCTAGAAAACAATGTTTTAGAATAAAAAAAACTCATTTGATCAGAATTCTATATCTTAGACTCATATGGTGTATTATTAGTGATAAGCGAACCTGCCAAAGTTCAGTTCAGGCAGGTCTTTCCCGTATGCGAAAGATCCAGGAGCAAATTGCTAGAGACAAAACATCCAGGGATGAAATGTTCGGGGCGAAACATCCTGGGGGCGAAACATCCTGGGGGCGAAACATCCTGGGGGCGAAACATCCTGGGGGCGAAACATCCTGGGGGCGAAACATCCTGGGGGCGAAACATCCTGGGGGCGAAACATCCTGGGGGCGAACTGTGCGGGGGCGAAATGTACCCGGGGGCGAATTGCTGGGGGCGAACTGCTGGGGGCGAAACATCCAATTCCCGGCCCCCACATAGTCCCCCATACAGAATTATGGGCACCACAAAGTCCTCTATAAAATGTAATGGGCCCTACATAGTCCTCTATACAGAATAATGGCCCCACATAGTCCTCCATACAGAATAATGGGCCCCACATAAACCTCCATACAGTATAATGGGCCCCATAGATTGTTCCATACTGAAATGGCCCCATTGCTCCATGCTGCATAATGGCCCCATAGATTGCTCCATATTGTATAATAGCCCCTAGATTGCTCCATACTGTAATGGCCCCATAGATTGCTCCATATTGTATAATAGCCCCTAGATTGCTCCATACTGTAATGGCCCCATAGATTGCTCCATATTGTATAATAGCCCCTAGATTGCTCCATACTGTAATGGCCCCATAGATTGCTCCATATTGTATAATAGCCCCTAGATTGCTCCATACTGTAATGGCCCCATAGATTGCTCCATACATTAATTGCCTCATAGATTGTTCCATGCAACATAATGGCCTCATAGATTGCTCCATGCTGCATAATGACCCCATAGATTGCTCCATGCTGCATAATGACCCCATAGATTGCTCCATGCTGCATAATGACCCCATAGATTGCTCCATGCTGCATAATGACCCCATAGATTGTTCCATGCTGCATAATGGCCCCATAGATTGCTCCATGCTGCATAATGGCCCCATAGATTGCTCCATACTGTATAATGGCTCCATACTGCATAATGGCCCCATAGATTGTTCCATGCTGTAATGGCCCCATAGATTGCTCCATACTGTATAATGGCTCCATAGATTGCTCCATATTGTATAATAGTCCCTAGATTGCTCCATACTGTAATGGCCCCATAGATTGCTCCATATTGTATAATAGCCCCTAGATTGCTCCATACTGTAATGGCCCCATAGATTGCTCCATACTGTAATTGCCTCATAGATTGTTCCATGCAACATAATGGCCTCATAGATTGCTCCATGCTGCATAATGGCCCCATAGATTGCTCCACACTGTAATGGCCCCATACATTGCTCCCTACTGTATAATGGCCCCCTAGATTGCTCCATACTATAATGGCCCCACATGATGCTGCATACTGTATAATGGCCCCATATATAACTCCATACTGTATAATGGCCCCATATAGTGCTGCATACTGTATAATGGCCCCATATAGTGCTGCATACTGTATAATGGCCCCATATAGTGCTCCATACTGTATAATGGCCCCATATATTGCTCCATACTGTATAATGGCTCCATAGATTGCTCCATGCTGCATAATGACCCCATAGATTGCTCCATGCTGCATAATGACCCCATAGAGTGCTCCATGCTGCATAATGGCCCCATAGATTGCTCCATACTGTATAATGGCTCCATACTGCATAATGGCCCCATAGATTGCTCCATACTGTATAATGGCTCCATACTGTATAATGGCCCCATAGATTGCTCCATACTGTATAATGGCTCCATGCTGTAATGGCCCCATAGATTGCTCCATGCTGTAATGGCCCCATAGATTGCTCCATACTGTATAATGGCCCCATAGATTGCTCCATACTGTATAATGGCCCCATAGATTGCTCCATGCTGTAATGGCCCTATAGCTTGCTCCATGCTGTAATGGCCCCCTAGATTGCTCCATAAGTATAATGGCCCCCTAGACTGCTCCATGCTGCATAATGGCCCAATAGATTGCTCCATATTGTATAATAGCCCCATAGATTGCTCCATACTGTAATGGCCCCATAGATTGCTCCATACATTAATTGCCTCATATATTGTTCCATGCAACATAATGGCCTCATAGATTGCTCCATGCTGCATAATGGCCCCATAGATTGCTCCATGCTGCATAATGGCCCCACATGATGCTGCTGCAAACTGTATAATGGCCCCATATATAACTCCATACTGTATAATGCCCCCACATGCTGCTGCATAATGTATAATGGCCCCATATAGTGCTCCATACTGTATAATGGCCTCATATATTGCTCCATACTGTATAGTGGCTCCATACATTGCTCCATGCTGTAATGGCCCCATAGATTGCTCCATGCCGTAATGGCCCTATAGATTGCGCCATACTGTAATGGCCCTATAGATTGCTCCATAGGTATAATGGCCCCATAGATTGCTCCATGCTGTAATGGCCCCATAGATTGCTCCATGCTGTAATGGCCCCATAGATTGCTCCATCCTGTAATGGCCCCATAGATAGTTCCATACTGTAATGGCCCCATAGATTACCCCATACTGTATAATGGCCCTATAGATTGCTCCATGCTGTAATGGCCCTATACATTGCTCCATGCTGTGATGGCCCCATAGATTGCTCCATGCTGTGATGGCCCCATAGATTGCTCCATGCTGTAATGGCCCCATAGATTGCTCCATAAGTATAATGGCCCCATAGATTGCTCCATGCTGTAATGGCCCTATAGATTGCTCCATGCTGTAATGGCCCTATAGATTGCTCCATAAGTATAATGGCCCCATAGATTGCAACATGCTGTAATGGCCCCATAGATTGCTCCATGCTGTAATGGCCCCATAGATTGCTCCATGCTGTGATGGCCCCATAGATTGCTCCATACTGTATAATGGCCCCATAGATTGCTCCATGCTGTAATGGCCCCATAAATTGCTCCATGCTGTGATGGCCCCATAGATTGCTCCATGCTGTGATGGCCCCATAGATTGCTCCATACTGTATAATGGCCCCATAGATTGCTCCATACTGTATAATGGCCCCATAGATTGCTCCATGCTGTAATGGCCCCTTAGATTGCTCCATGCTGTAATGGCCCCATAGATTGCTCCATGCTGTAATGGCCCCATAGATTGCTCCATAAGTGTAATGGCCCCATAGATTGCTCCATGCTGTAATGGCCCTATAGATTGCGCCATACTGTATAATGGGCCCATAGATTGTTCCATGCTGTATAATGGCCCCATAGATTGCTCCATACTGTATAATGGCCCCATAGATTGCTCCATACTGTATAATGGCCCCATAGATTGCTCCATACTGTATAATGGCCCCATAGCTTGCTCTATGCTGTAATGGCCCTATAGCTTGCTCTATGCTGTAATGGCCCTATAGCTTGCTCCATGCTGTAATGGCCCTATAGCTTGCTCCATTCTGCATAATGGCCCCATGGATTGCTCCATACTGTAATGGCACCATAGATTGCTCCATACTGTACAATGCCCCCCTAGATTGCTCCATAATATAATGGCCCCATATATTGCTCCATGCTGCATAATGACCCCACATGATGCTGCTGCAAACTGTATAATGGCCCCATATATAGCTCCATACTGTATAATGCCCCCACATGCTGCTGCATAATGTATAATGGCCCCATATAGTGCTCCATACTGTATAATGGCCTCATATATTGCTCCATACTGTATAATGGCCCCATATATTGCTCCATACTGTATAGTGGCTCCATACATTGCTCCATGCTGTAATGGCCCTATAGATTGCTCAATGCTATAATGGCCCTATAGATTGCTCCACAAGTATAATGGCCCCATAGATTGCTCCATGCTGTAATGGTCCCATAGACTGCTCCATACTGTATAATGGCCCCATATATTGCTCCATGCTGTAATGGCCCTATAGATTGCTCCACAAGTATAATGGCCCCATAGATTGCGCCATGCTGTAATGGTCCCATAGACTGCTCCATACTGTATAATGGCCCCATAGATTGCTCCATGCTGTATAATGGCCCCATAGATTGCCCCATGCTGTATAATGGTCCCATAGATTTCTCCCTACTGTATAATGGCCCCATAGATTGCTCCATGCTGTATAATGGCCCCATAGATTTCTCCCTACTGTATAATGGCCCCATAGATTGCTCCATGCTGTATAATGGCCCCATAGATTGCTCCATGCGGTAATGGCACCATAAATTGCGCCATGCTGTAATGGCCCCATAGATTGCTCCATGCTGTATAATGGTCCCATAGATTTCTCCCTACTGTATAATGGCCCCATAGATTGCTCCATGCTGTATAATGGCCCCATAGATTGCCCCATGCTGTATAATGGTCCCATAGATTGCCCCATACTGTATAATGGCCCCATAGATTGCCCCATACTGTATAATGGCCCCATAGATTGCTCCATACTGTATAATGGCCCCATAGATTGCTCCATACTGTATAATGGCCCCATAGATTGCTCCATGCTGTAATGGCCCTATAGATTGCTCCATGCTCCATAATGGCCCTATAGATTGCTCCATACTGTATAATGGCCCCATAGATTGCTCCATAAGTATAATGGCCCTATAGATTGCTCCATAAGTATAATGGCCATATAGATTGCTCCATAAGTATAATGGCCCCATAGATTGCTCCATGCTGTAATGGCCCTAAAGATTGCTCCATAAGTATAATGGCCCCATAGATTGCTCCATGCTGTATAATGGCTCCATAGATTGCTCCATGCTGTATAATGGCCCCATAGATTGTTGCATGCTGTAATGGCCCTATAGATTGCTCCATAAGTATAATGGCCCCATAGATTGCTCCCTACTGTATAATGGCCCCATAGATTGCTCCATGCTGTAATGGCCCTATAGATTGCTCCATAAGTATAATGGCCCCATAGATTGCTCCATGCTGTAATGGCCCTATAGATTGCTCCATAAGGATAATGGCCCCATAGATTAACCCATGCTGTATAATGGCCCCATAGATTGCTCCCTACTGTATAATGGCCCTATAGATTGCTCCATTCTGTATAATGGCCCCATAGATTGCGGCATGCTGTAATGGCCCCATAGATTGCTCCATAAGTATAATGGCCCTATAGATTGCTCCATGAGTCTAATGGCCCTATAGATTGCTCCATACTATATAATGGCCCCATAGATTGCTCCATGCGGTAATGGCCCCATAGATTGCTCCATAAGTATAATGGCCCCATAGATTGCTCCATGCTGTAATGGCCCCATAGACTGCTCCATAAGTATAATGGCCCCATAGATTGCTCCATGCTGTAATGGCCCTATAGATTGCCCCATAGATTGCTCCATGCTGTATAATGGCCCCATAGATTGCGCCATGCTGTAATGGCCCCATAGATTGCTCCATAAGTATAATAGCCCCATAGATTGCTCCATGCGGTAATGGCCCCATAGATTGCGCCATGCTGTAATGGCCCCATAGATTGCTCCATAAGTATAATGGCCCCATAGATTGCTCCATGCTGTATAATGGCCCCATAGATTGCTCCATGCTGTATAATGGCCCCATAGATTGCTCCATGCTGTATAATGGCCCCATATATTGCTCCATAAGTATAATGGCCCCATATATTGCTCCATACTGTAATGGCCCTATACATTGCTCCATGCTGTAATGTCCCTATAGATAGCTCCATGCTGTATAATGGCCCCATAGATTGCTCCATGCTGTAATGGCCCTATAGATTGCTCCATGCTGTATAATGGCCCCATAGATTGCTCCATGCTGTATAATGGCCCCATAGATTGCCCCATGCTGTATAATGGCCCCATAGATTGCTCCATGCTGTATAATGGCCCCATAGATTGCTCCATGCTGTAATGGCCCTAGAGATTGCTCCATGCTGCATAATGGCCCCATAGATTGCTCCATACTGTATAATGGCCCCATAGCTTGCTGCATGCTGTAATGGCCCTATAGATTGCTCCATAAGTATAATGGCCCCATAGATTGCTCCCTTCTGTATAATGGCCCCATAGAATGCTCCATGCTGTATAATGGCCCTATAGATTGCTCCATGAGTCTAATGGCCCTATAGATTGCTCCATAAGTATAATGGCCCAATAGATTGCTCCATGCGGTAATGGCCCCATAAATTGCGCCATGCTGTAATGGCCCCATAGATTGCTCCATAAGTATAATGGCCCCATAGATTGCTCCATAAGTATAATGGCCCTATAGATTGCTCCATAAGTATAATGGCCCCATAGATTGCTCCATGCTGTATAATGGCCCCATAGATTGCGCCATGCTGTAATGGCCCCATAGATTGCTCCATAAGTATAATGGCCCCATAGATTGCTGCATGCTGTAATGGTCCCATAGATTGCTCCATGCTGTATAATGGCCCAAAGATTGCTCCATGCTGTATAATGGCCCAAAGATTGCTCCATGCTGTATAATGGCCCCATAGATTGCTCCATGCTGTATAATGGCCCCATAGATTGCTCCATGCTGTATAATGGCCCCATAGATTGCTCCATGCTGTATAATGGCCCCATAGATTGCTCCATGCTGTATAATGGCCCCATAGATTGCTCCATGCTGTAATGGTCCCATAGATTGCTCCATGATGTAATGGCCCCATAGATTGCTCCATGATGTAATGGCCCTATAGATTGCTCCATACTGTATAATGGCCCCATAGATTGCTCCATAAGTATAATGGCCCTATAAATTGCTACATAATTATAATGGCCCCATAGATTGCTCCATGCTGTATAATGGCCCCATAGATTGCACCATGCTGTATAATGGCCCCATAGATTGCTCCATGCTGTATAATGGCCCCATAGATTGCCCCATGCTGTATAATGGCCCCATAGATTGCTCCACGCTGTAATGGTCCCATAGATTGATCCATGCTGCATAATGGCCCCATAGATTGCTCCATGCTGCATAATGGCCCCATAGATTGCTCCATACTGCATAATGGCTCCATAGATTGCTCCATACTGTATAATGGCCCCATAGATTGCTCCATAAGTATAATGGCCCTATAGATTGCTCCATAAGTATAATGACCCTATAGATTGCTCCATGCGGTAATGGCCCCATAGATTGCGCCATAAGTATAATGGCCCCATAGATTTCTCCATAAGTATAATGGCCCCATAGATTGCTCCATAAGTATAATGGCCCTATAGATTGCTCCATAAGTATAATTGGCCCATAGATTGCTCCATGCTGGATAATGGCCCCATAGATTGCTCCATGCTGTAATGGTCCCATAGATTGCTCCATAAGTATAATGGCCCCATAGATTGCTCCATGCTGTATAATGGCCCCATAGATTGCTTCATGCTGTAATGGCCCTTTAGATTGCTCCATAAGTGTAATGGCCCCATAGATTGCCCCATGCTGTATAATGGCCCCATAGATTTCTCCATGCTGTATAATGGCCCCATATATTGCCCCATGCTGTATAATGGCCCCATAGATTGCTCCATGCTGTAATGGCCCTATAGATTGCTCCATGCTGTAATGGCCCTATAGATTGCTCCATAAGTATAATGGCCCCATAGATTGCAACATGCTGTAATGGCCCCATAGATTGCTCCATGCTGTAATGGCCCCATAGATTGCTCCATGCTGTGATGGCCCCATAGATTGCTCCATACTGTATAATGGCCCCATAGATTGCTCCATGCTGTAATGGCCCCATAGATTGCTCCATGCTGTGATGGCCCCATAGATTGCTCCATGCTGTGATGGCCCCATAGATTGCTCCATACTGTATAATGGCCCCATAGATTGCTCCATACTGTATAATGGCCCCATAGATTGCTCCATACTGTATAATGGCCCCATAGATTGCTCCATGCTGTAATGGCCCCATAGATTGCTCCATGCTGTAATGGCCCCATAGATTGCTCCATAAGTGTAATGGCCCCATAGATTGCTCCATGCTGTAATG
Organism: Phyllobates terribilis; assembly: GCF_046119375.1. Taxonomy (NCBI): domain Eukaryota; kingdom Metazoa; phylum Chordata; class Amphibia; order Anura; family Dendrobatidae; genus Phyllobates; species Phyllobates terribilis. The sequence goes on from NW_027363232.1 coordinate 1,371,847, forward strand.
GCCCTATAGATTGCGCCATACTGTATAATGGGCCCATAGATTGTTCCATGCTGTATAATGGCCCCATAGATTGCTCCATACTGTATAATGGCCCCATAGATTGCTCCATACTGTATAATGGCCCCATAGATTGCTCCATACTGTATAATGGCCCCATAGATTGCTCCATACTGTATAATGGCCCCATAGCTTGCTCTATGCTGTAATGGCCCTATAGCTTGCTCTATGCTGTAATGGCCCTATAGCTTGCTCCATGCTGTAATGGCCCTATAGCTTGCTCCATGCTGCATAATGGCCCCATGGATTGCTCCATACTGTAATGGCACCATAGATTGCTCCATACTGTACAATGCCCCCCTAGATTGCTCCATAATATAATGGCCCCATATATTGCTCCATGCTGCATAATGACCCCACATGATGCTGCTGCAAACTGTATAATGGCCCCATATATAGCTCCATACTGTATAATGCCCCCACATGCTGCTGCATAATGTATAATGGCCCCATATAGTGCTCCATACTGTATAATGGCCTCATATATTGCTCCATACTGTATAATGGCCCCATATATTGCTCCATACTGTATAGTGGCTCCATACATTGCTCCATGCTGTAATGGCCCTATAGATTGCTCAATGCTATAATGGCCCTATAGATTGCTCCACAAGTATAATGGCCCCATAGATTGCTCCATGCCGTAATGGTCCCATAGACTGCTCCATACTGTATAATGGCCCCATATATTGCTCCATGCTGTAATGGCCCTATAGATTGCTCCACAAGTATAATGGCCCCATAGATTGCGCCATGCTGTAATGGTCCCATAGACTGCTCCATACTGTATAATGGCCCCATAGATTGCTCCATGCTGTATAATGGCCCCATAGATTGCCCCATGCTGTATAATGGTCCCATAGATTTCTCCCTACTGTATAATGGCCCCATAGATTGCTCCATGCTGTATAATGGCCCCATAGATTTCTCCCTACTGTATAATGGCCCCATAGATTGCTCCATGCTGTATAATGGCCCCATAGATTGCTCCATGCGGTAATGGCACCATAAATTGCGCCATGCTGTAATGGCCCCATAGATTGCTCCATGCTGTATAATGGTCCCATAGATTTCTCCCTACTGTATAATGGCCCCATAGATTGCTCCATGCTGTATAATGGCCCCATAGATTGCCCCATGCTGTATAATGGTCCCATAGATTGCCCCATACTGTATAATGGCCCCATAGATTGCCCCATACTGTATAATGGCCCCATAGATTGCTCCATACTGTATAATGGCCCCATAGATTGCTCCATACTGTATAATGGCCCCATAGATTGCTCCATACTGTATAATGGCCCCATAGATTGCTCCATGCTGTAATGGCCCTATAGATTGCTCCATGCTCCATAATGGCCCTATAGATTGCTCCATACTGTATAATGGCCCCATAGATTGCTCCATAAGTATAATGGCCCTATAGATTGCTCCATAAGTATAATGGCCATATAGATTGCTCCATAAGTATAATGGCCCCATAGATTGCTCCATGCTGTAATGGCCCTAAAGATTGCTCCATAAGTATAATGGCCCCATAGATTGCTCCATGCTGTATAATGGCCCCATAGATTGCTCCCTACTGTATAATGGCCCCATAGATTGCTCCATGCTGTAATGGCCCTATAGATTGCTCCATAAGTATAATGGCCCCATAGATTGCTCCATGCTGTAATGGCCCTATAGATTAACCCATGCTGTATAATGGCCCCATAGATTGTTGCATGCTGTAATGGCCCTATAGATTGCTCCATAAGTATAATGGCCCCATAGATTGCTCCCTACTGTATAATGGCCCCATAGATTGCTCCATGCTGTAATGGCCCTATAGATTGCTCCATAAGTATAATGGCCCCATAGATTGCTCCATGCTGTAATGGCCCTATAGATTGCTCCATAAGGATAATGGCCCCATAGATTAACCCATGCTGTATAATGGCCCCATAGATTGCTCCCTACTGTATAATGGCCCTATAGATTGCTCCATTCTGTATAATGGCCCCATAGATTGCGCCATGCTGTAATGGCCCCATAGATTGCTCCATAAGTATAATGGCCCTATAGATTGCTCCATGAGTCTAATGGCCCTATAGATTGCTCCATACTATATAATGGCCCCATAGATTGCTCCATGCGGTAATGGCCCCATAGATTGCTCCATAAGTATAATGGCCCCATAGATTGCTCCATGCTGTAATGGCCCCATAGACTGCTCCATAAGTATAATGGCCCCATAGATTGCTCCATGCTGTAATGGCCCTATAGATTGCCCCATAGATTGCTCCATGCTGTATAATGGCCCCATAGATTGCGCCATGCTGTAATGGCCCCATAGATTGCTCCATAAGTATAATAGCCCCATAGATTGCTCCATGCGGTAATGGCCCCATAGATTGCGCCATGCTGTAATGGCCCCATAGATTGCTCCATAAGTATAATGGCCCCATAGATTGCTCCATGCTGTAATGGCGCTATAGATTGCTCCATAAATATAATGGGCCCATAGATTGCTCCATGCTGTATAATGGCCCCATAGATTGCTCCATGCTGTATAATGGCCCCATAGATTGCTCCATGCTGTATAATGGCCCCATATATTGCTCCATAAGTATAATGGCCCCATATATTGCTCCATACTGTAATGGCCCTATACATTGCTCCATGCTGTAATGTCCCTATAGATAGCTCCATGCTGTATAATGGCCCCATAGATTGCTCCATGCTGTAATGGCCCTATAGATTGCTCCATGCTGTATAATGGCCCCATAGATTGCTCCATGCTGTATAATGGCCCCATAGATTGCCCCATGCTGTATAATGGCCCCATAGATTGCTCCATGCTGTATAATGGCCCCATAGATTGCTCCATGCTGTAATGGCCCTAGAGATTGCTCCATGCTGCATAATGGCCCCATAGATTGCTCCATACTGTATAATGGCCCCATAGCTTGCTGCATGCTGTAATGGCCCTATAGATTGCTCCATAAGTATAATGGCCCCATAGATTGCTCCCTTCTGTATAATGGCCCCATAGAATGCTCCATGCTGTATAATGGCCCTATAGATTGCTCCATGAGTCTAATGGCCCTATAGATAGCTCCATAAGTATAATGGCCCAATAGATTGCTCCATGCGGTAATGGCCCCATAAATTGCGCCATGCTGTAATGGCCCCATAGATTGCTCCATAAGTATAATGGCCCCATAGATTGCTCCATAAGTATAATGGCCCTATAGATTGCTCCATAAGTATAATGGCCCCATAGATTGCTCCATGCTGTATAATGGCCCCATAGATTGCGCCATGCTGTAATGGCCCCATAGATTGCTCCATAAGTATAATGGCCCCATAGATTGCTGCATGCTGTAATGGTCCCATAGATTGCTCCATGCTGTATAATGGCCCAAAGATTGCTCCATGCTGTATAATGGCCCAAAGATTGCTCCATGCTGTATAATGGCCCCATAGATTGCTCCATGCTGTATAATGGCCCCATAGATTGCTCCATGCTGTATAATGGCCCCATAGATTGCTCCATGCTGTATAATGGCCCCATAGATTGCTCCATGCTGTAATGGTCCCATAGATTGCTCCATGATGTAATGGCCCCATAGATTGCTCCATGATGTAATGGCCCTATAGATTGCTCCATACTGTATAATGGCCCCATAGATTGCTCCATAAGTATAATGGCCCTATAAATTGCTACATAATTATAATGGCCCCATAGATTGCTCCATGCTGTATAATGGCCCCATAGATTGCCCCATGCTGTATAATGGCCCCATAGATTGCTCCATGCTGTATAATGGCCCCATAGATTGCCCCATGCTGTATAATGGCCCCATAGATTGCTCCACGCTGTAATGGTCCCATAGATTGATCCATGCTGCATAATGGCCCCATAGATTGCTCCATGCTGCATAATGGCCCCATAGATTGCTCCATACTGCATAATGGCTCCATAGATTGCTCCATACTGTATAATGGCCCCATAGATTGCTCCATAAGTATAATGGCCCAATAGATTGCTCCATAAGTATAATGACCCTATAGATTGCTCCATGCGGTAATGGCCCCATAGATTGCGCCATAAGTATAATGGCCCCATAGATTTCTCCATAAGTATAATGGCCCCATAGATTGCTCCACAAGTATAATGGCCCTATAGATTGCTCCATAAGTATAATTGGCCCATAGATTGCTCCATGCTGGATAATGGCCCCATAGATTGCTCCATGCTGTAATGGTCCCATAGATTGCTCCATAAGTATAATGGCCCCATAGATTGCTCCATGCTGTATAATGGCCCCATAGATTGCTTCATGCTGTAATGGCCCTTTAGATTGCTCCATAAGTGTAATGGCCCCATAGATTGCCCCATGCTGTATAATGGCCCCATAGATTTCTCCATGCTGTATAATGGCCCCATAGATTGCCCCATGCTGTATAATGGCCCCATAGATTGCTCCATGCTGTAATAGTCCCATAGATTGCTCCATAAGTATAATGGCCCCATAGATTGCTCCATGCTGTAATGGCCCTATAGATTGCTCCATGCTGCATAATGGCCCCATAGATTGCTCCATACTGCACAATGGCTCCATAGATTGCTCCATACTGTATAATGGCCCCATAGATTGCTGTATAATGGCCCCATAGATTGCTCCATGCTGTAATGGCCCTATAGATTGCTCCATGCTCCATAATGGCCCCATAGATTGCTCCATGCTGTATAATGGCTCCACAGATTGCTCCATGCTGTATAATGGCCCCATAGATTGCTGCATGCTGTAATGGCCCTATAGATTGCTCCATAAGTATAATGGCCCCATAGATTGCTCCCTACTGTATAATGGCCCCATAGATTGCTCCATGCTGTAATGGCCCTATAGATTGCTCCATGCTCCATAATGGCCCCATAGATTGCTCCCTGCTGTATAATGGCCCCATAGATTGCTCCATGCTGTATAATGGCCCCATAGATTGCTCCATGCTGTAATGGCCCCATAGATTGCTCCATAAGTATAATGGCCCCATAGATTGCTCCATGCTGTAATGGCCCTATAGATTGCTCCATAAGGATAATGGCCCCATAGATTGATCCATGCTGTATAAAGGCCCCATAGATTGCTCCCTACTGTATAATGGCCCCATAGATTGCTCCATGCTGTATAATGGCCCCATAGATTGCGCCATGCTGTAATGGCCCTATAGATTGCTCCATAAGTATAATGGCCCTATAGATTGCTCCATGCTCCATAATGGCCCCATAGATTGCTCCATGCTGTATAATGGCCCCATAGATTGCCCCATGCTGTATAATGGCCCTATAGATTGCTCCATAAGTATAATGGCCCTATCGATTGCTCCATAAGTATAATGGCCCCATAGATTGCTCCACGCGGTAATGGCCCCATAGATTGCGCCATGTTGCATAATGGTCCCATAGATTGCTCCATGCTGCATAATGGTCCCATAGATTGCTCCATACTGTATAATGGCCCCATAGATTTCTCCATGCTGTAATGGCCCTATAGATTGCTCCATAAGTGTAATGGCCCTATAGATTGCTCCATGCTGTATAATGGCCCCATAGATTGCTCCATGCTGTAATGGCCCTATAGATTGCTCCATGAGTGTAATGGCCCTATAGATTGCTCCATGCTGTATAATGGCCCCATAGATTGCCCTATGCTGTATAATGGCCCCATAGATTGCTCCATGCTGTATAATGGCCCCATAGATTGCTCCATGCTGTAATGGTCCCATAGATTGTTCCATAAGTATAATGGCCCCATAGATTGCTCCATGCTGTAATGGCCCTATTGATTGCTCCATGCTACATAATGGCCCCATAGATTGCTCCAAGCTGCATAATGGCCCCATAGATTGCTCCATACTGCATAATGGCTCCATAGATTGCTCCATACTGTATGATGGCCCCATAGATTGCTCCATAAGTATAATGGCCCCATAGATTGCTCCATAAGTATAATGGCCCTATAGATTGCTCCATTAGTATAATGGCCGCATAGATTGCTCCATGCTGTAATGGTCTCATAGATTGCTCCATGCTGTAATGGCCCCATAGATTGCTCCATGCTGTAATGGCCCTATAGATTGCTCCATAAGTATAATGGCCCCATAGATTTCTCCATGCTGTATAATGGCCCCATAGATTGCCCCATGCTGTATAATGGCCCCATAGATTGTTCCATGCAGTATAATGGCCCCATAGATTGTTCCATGCAGTATAATGACCCTATAGATTGCTCCATAAGTATAGTGACCCTATAGATTGCTCCATAAGTATAATGGCCCTATAGATTGATCCATAAGTATAATGGCCCCATAGATTACTCCATGCTGTATAATGGCCCCATAGATTGCTCCATGCTGTAATGGCCCTATAGATTGCTCCATAAGTATAATGGCCCCATAGATTGCTCCATGCTGTAATGGCCCTATAGATTGCTCCATGCTGTATAATGGCCCCATAGATTGCTCCATACTGTATAATGGCCCCATAGATTGCTCCATACTGTATAATGGCCCCATAGATTGCTCCATGCTGTAATGGCCCCATAGATTGCTCCATGCTGTAATGGCCCTATACATTGCTCCATGCTGTAATGGCCCTATAGATTGCTCCATGCTGTATAATGACCCCATAGATTGCTCCATGCTGTATAATGACCCCATAGATTGCTTCATGCTGTAATGGCCCTATAGATTGCTCCATAAGTGTAATGGCCCCATAGATTGCCCCATGCTGTATAATGGCCCCATAGATTGCCCCATGCTGTATAATGGCCCCATAGATTGCTCCATGCTGTATAATGGCCCCATAGATTGCTCCATGCTGTATAATGGCCCCATAGATTGCTCCACGCTGTAATGGTCCCATAGAGTGCTCCATGCTGCATAATGGCCCCATAGATTGCTCCATACTGCATAATGGCTCCATAGATTGCTTCATACTGTATAATGGCCCCATAGATTTCTCCATAAGTATAATGGCCCTATAGATTGCTCCATGCTGTAATGGCCGCATAGATTGCTCCATGCTGTAATGGCCGCATAGATTGCTCCATGCTGTAATGGCCCCATAGATTGCTCCATGCTGTAATGGCGCTATAGATTGCTCCATAAGTATAATGGCCCCATAGATTGCTCCATGATGTAATGGCCCTATAGATTGCTCCATAAGTATAATGGCCCCATAGATTGCTCCATGCTGAATAATGGCCCCATAGATTGCCCCATGCTGTATAATGGCCCCCTAGATTGCTCCCTGCTGTATAATGGCCCCATAGATTTTTCCATGCTGTATAATGGCCCCATAGATTGCTCCATAAGTATAATGGCCCCATAGATTGCTCCATGCTGTAATGGCCCCATAGATTGCTCCATGCTCCATAATGGCCCCATAGATTGCTCCATAAGTATAATGGCTCCACAGATTGCTCCATGCTGTATAATGGCCCCATAGATTGCTGCATGCTCTAATGGCCCTATAGATTGCTCCATAAGTATAATGGCCCCATAGATTGCTCGCTACTGTATAATGGCCCCATAGATTGCTCCATGCTGTAATGGCCCTATAGATTGCTCCATAAGTATAATGGCCCCATAGATTGCTCCCTACTGTATAATGGCCCCATAGATTGCTCCCTACTGTATAATGGCCCCATAGATTGCTCCATGCTGTAATGGCCCCATGTAACGGGTCTGGGAGGCGGAACCTCTGAGCTACTATACAAGGGGGCGGTCCTTGTAAGGGAGCGGGTGGCGACCAGGCAGGCAGTCACAGCAGGTGACCGGGACAGTCTCTGGGTGTACGGGCTGGAGGTCACGGCAAGTGACCGGGACAGTCTCTGGAAGAACGGGCTGGAGGTCACGGCAAGTGACCGGGGCAGTCTCTGGGTGAACGGGCTGGAGGTCACGGCAAGTGACCGGGTCAGTCTCTGGGTGAACAGGCTGGTACGACCTGTGATGGCTGAACCTCCAGGTAGGCTAGCAAGGCAGATGGAGGATGTGTGCTCCCAGGTGAGCAAGCGAGAGTCTCTGGAATAGCAGGTGGTCACAGCACGTGACGGCGAAGCCTCCAGGTAGGCAAGCAGGCAGGTAGCGGAGAAGCGCTCCCAGGTGAGCGGGCAAGAGTCTCTGGAATAGCTGGTGGTCACAGCACGTGACGGCGGAGCCTCCGGACAGGCAAGCAGGCAGGTAGCGGAAAAGCGCTCCCAGGTGAGCGGGCAAGAGTCTCTGGAATAGCTGGTGGTCACAGCACGTGACGGCGGATCCTCCGGGCAGGCAGGTAGCGGAGGAGCGCTCCCAGGTGAGCGGGCAAGCTGGTCCATAGACAGACTGACAGGAGTTGTAAGGCAGACCGTCGGACCTCAGGCTAGCAAGCAGGTAGCAGGAATAACTGGCAGGAAACAGACAGCAAACTGGCAGGACTCTGGCAGGAATCAGGCAGGTAACTGGCAGGTAACTGGCAACGGGACCTGAGGGCTGAAGCAGAGTAGAACAGTGCAACAACATTGCTCGGGCACCTCCATTTTGGAGGAGGTGCCTTATATATGAAGTCCTCCGGCCATTGGCCGGGGACTCCTTAGGACGGCGCGCGCGGCCCCTTTAAGAGGGAGGGAGAGCGCGCGCGCACGCCCTAAGCACATTAGCCGGGAAGGAGCGCGCGCTGCCAGCAGAGCGGGAGGAGGACGCCGGGCACGGAGCAGGGAGGTGAGGGGAACAGCGTCCCTGCCTAGCAGAGGGCAGGGACGCCGGCGCTACACCCCATAGATTGCTCCATAAGTAAAATGGCCCCATAGATTGCTCCATGCTGTAATGGCCCTATAGATTGCTCCATAAGGATAATGGCCCCATAGATTGCTCCACGCGGTAATGGCCCCATAGATTGCTCCATGCTGTAATGGCCCTATAGATTGCTCCATGCTGTATAATGGCCCCATAGATTGCTCCATGCTGTATAATGGCCCCATAGATTGCTCCATGCTGTATAATGGCCCCATAGATTGCTCCATAAGTATAATGGCCCCATAGATTGCTCCATGCTGTAATGGCCCTATAGATTACGCCATGCTGCATAATGGCCAAATAGATTGCTCCATACTGCATAATGGCTCCATAGATTGCTCCATACTGTATAATGGCCCCATAGATTTCTCCATGCTGTAATGGCCCTATAGATTGCTCCATAAGTGTAATGGCCCTATAGATTGCTCCATGCTGTATAATGGCCCCATAGATTGCCCTATGCTGTATAATGGCCCCATAGATTGCCCCATGCTGTATAATGGCCCCATAGATTGCTCCATGCTGTATAATGGCCCCATAGATTGCTCCATGCTGTATAATGGCCCCATAGATTGCTCCATGCTGTAATGGTCCCATAGATTGCTCCATAAGTATAATGGCCCCATAGATTGCTCCATGCTGTAATGGCCCCATAGATTGCTCCATACTGCATAATGGCTCCATAGATTGCTCCATACTGTATGATGGCCCCATAGATTTCTCCATAAGTATAATGGCCCCATAGATTGCTCCATAAGTATAATGGCCCTATAGATTGCTCCATGCTGTAATGGCCTCATAGATTGCTCCATGCTGTAATGGCCCTATAGATTGCCTCATAAGTATAATGGCCCCATAGATTGCTCCATGATGTAATGGCCCTATAGATTGCTCCATGTTGTATAATGGCCCCATAGATTGCTCCATGCTGTATAATGGCCCCATAGATTGGCCCATGCTGTATAATGACCCCATAGATTGACCCCTGCTGTATAATGGCCCCATAGATTGCTCCATAAGTATAATGGCCCCATAGATTGCTCCATGCTGTAATGGCCCTATAAATTGCTCCATGCTTCATAATGGCCCCATAGATTGCTCCATGCTGCATAATGGCTCCATAGATTGCTCCATACTGTATAATGGCCCCATAGATTGCTCCATAAGTATAATGACCCTATAGATTGCTCCATAAGTATAATGGCCCTATAGATTGCTCCATAAGTATAATGGCCCCATAGATTGATCCATGCTGTAATGGCCCCATAGATTGCTCCATAAGTATAATGGCCCCATAGATTGCTCCATGCTGTAAAATGGCCCCATAGATTGCTCTATGCTGTAATGGCCCTATAGATTGCTCCATAAGTATAATGGCCCCATAGATTGCTCCATGCTGTATAATGGCCCCATAGATTGCTCCATAATGGCCCTATAGATTGCTCCATAATGGCCCCATAGATTGCTCCATACTGCATAATGGCTCCATAGATTGCTCCATACTGTATAATGTCCCTATAGATTGCTCCATAATTATAATGGCCCTATAGATTGCTCCATAATTATAATGGCCCTATAGATTGCTCCATGCTGTAATGGCCGCATAGATTGCTCCATGCTGTAATGGCCCCATAGATTGCTCCATGCTGTAATGGCGCTATAGATTGCTCCATAAGTATAATGGCCCCATAGACTGCTCCATGATGTAATGGCCCCATAGATTGCTCCATAAGTATAATGGCCCCATAGATTGCTCCATGCTGAATAATGGCCCCATAGATTGCCCCATGCTGTATAATGGCCCCCTAGATTGCTCCCTGCTCTATAATGGCCCCATAGATTGCTCCATAAGTATAATGGCCCCATAGATTGCTCCATGCTGTAATGGCCCTATAGATTGCTCCATGCTCCATAATGGCCCCATAGATTGCTCCATAAGTATAATGGCTCCACAGATTGCTCCATGCTGTATAATGGCCCCATAGATTGCTGCATGCTGTAATGGCCCTATAGATTGCTCCATAAGTATAATGGCCCCATAGATTGCTCGCTACTGTATAATGGCCCCATAGATTGCTCCATGCTGTAATGGCCCTATAGATTGCTCCATAAGGATAATGGCCCCATAGATTGCTCCACGCGGTAATGGCCCCATAAATTGCTCCATGCTGTAATGGCCCTATAGATTGCTCCATGCTGTATAATGGCCCCATAGATTGCTCCATACTGTATAATGGCCCCATAGATTTCTCCATGCTGTAATGGCCCTATAGATTGCTCCATAAGTGTAATGGCCCTATAGATTGCTCCATGCTGTATAATGGCCCCATAGATTGCTCCATGCTGTATAATGGCCCCATAGATTGCTCCATGCTGTATAATGGCCCCATAGATTGCTCCATGCTGTATAATGGCCCCATAGATTGCTCCATGCTGTAATGGCTCCATAGATTGCTCCATACTGTATGATGGCCCCATAGATTGCTCCATGCTGTATAATGGCCCCATAGATTGCTCCATGCTGTATAATGGCCCCATAGATTGCTCCATGCTGTATAATGGCCCCATAGATTTCTCCATACTGTATAATGGCCCCATAGATTGCTGCATGCTGTAATGGCCCTATAGATTGCTCCATACTGTATAATGGCCCCATAGATTGCTCCCTACTGTATAATGGCCCCATAGATTGCTCCATGCTGTATTATGGCCCCATAGATTGCTCCATGTTGTAATGGCTCCATAGATTGCTCCATAAGTATAATGGCCCCATAGATTGCTCCATGTTGTAATGGCTCCATAGATTTCTCCATAAGGATAATGGCCCCATAGATTGCTCCATGCTGTATAATGGACCCATAGATTGCTCGATGCTGTATAATGGCCCCATAGATTGCTCCATGCTGTAATGGCCCTATAGATTGCTCCATAAGTATAAAGGTCCCATAGATTGCTCCATGCTGTATAATGGCCCCATTGATTGCCCCATGCTGTATAATGGTCCCATAGATTGCTCCCTACTGTATAATGGCCCCATAGATTGCTCCATAAGTATAATGGCCCTATAGATTGCTCCATAAGTATAATGGCCCCATAGATTGCTCCATGCGGTAATGGCCCCATAGATTGCTCCATGCTGTAATGGCCCCATAGATTGCTCCATAAGTATAATGGCCCCATAGATTGCTCCATGCTGTAATGGCCCTATAGATTGCTCCATAAGTATAATGGGCCCATAGATTGCTCCATGCTGTATAATGGCATCATAGATTGCTCCATGCTGTTTAATGGCCCCATAGATTGATCCATGCTGTAATAGCACCATAGATTGCTCCATAAGTATAATGGCCCCATAGATTGCTCCATGCTGTAATGGCCCTATACATTGCTCCATGTCGTAATGGCCCTATAGATTGCTCCATGCTGTATAATGGCCCCATAGATTGCTCCATGCTGTAATGGCCCTATACATTGCTCCATGCTGTAATGGCCCTATAGATTGCTCCATGCTGTATAATGGCCCCATAGATTGCTCCATGCTGTAATGGCCCTATAGATTGCTCCATTAGTCTAATGGCCCCATAGATTGCTCCATGCTGTATAATAGCCCCATAGATTGCTCCCTACTGTATAATGGCCCCATAGATTGCTCCATGCTGTATAATGGCCCCATAGATTGCTCCATGCTGTATAATGGCCCCATAGATTGCTCCATAAGTATAATGGCCCCATAGATTGCTCCATGCTGTGTAATGGCCCCATAGATTGCTCCATGCTGTATAATGGCCCCATAGATTGCTCCATAAGTATAATGGCCCCATAGATTGTTCCATGCTGTAATGGCCCTATAAATTGCTCCATGCTGCATAATGGCCCCATAGATTGCTCCATACTGTACAATGGCTCCATAGATTGCTCCATACTGTATAATGGCCCCATAGATTGCTCCATAAGTATAATGGCCCTATAGATTGCTCCATAAGTATAATGGCCCTATAGATTGCTCCATAAGTATAATGGCCCTATAGATTGCTCCATAAGTATAATGGCCTCATAGATTGCTCCATGCGGTAATGGCCCCATAGATTGCTTCATGCTGTAATGGCCCTACAGATTGCTCCATAAGTATAATGGCCCCATAGATTGCTCCATGATGTAATGGCCCTATAGATTGCTCCATAAGTATAATGTCCCCATAGATTGCTCCATAAGTATAATGTCCCCATAGATTGCTCCATGCTGTAATGGCCCCATAGATTGCTCCATGCTGTAATGGCCCCATAGATTGCTCCATGCTGTATAATGGCCCCATAGATTGCTCCCTACTGTATAATGGCCCCATAGACTGCTCCATACTGTATAATGGCCTCATATATTGCTCCATGCTGTAATGGCCCTATAGATTGCTCCATAAGTATAATGGCCCCATAGATTGCTCCATGCTGTATAATGGCCCCATAGATTGCCCCATGCTGTATAATGGCCCCATATATTGCTCCCTACTGTATAATGGCCCCATAGACTGCTCCATACTGTATAATGGCCCCATATATTGCTGCATGCTGTAATGGCCCTATACATTGCTCCATGCTGTAATGGCCCCATAGTTTGCTTCATACTGTATAATGGCCCCATAGATTGCTCCATGCTGTAATGGCCCCATAGATTGCTCCATGCTGTAATGGCCCCATAGATTGCTCCATGCTGTAATGGCCCCATAGATTGCTCCATGCTGTAATGGCCCCATAGATTGCTCCATGCTGTAATGGCCCCATAGATTGCTCCATGCTGTAATGGCCCCATAGATTGCTCCATGCTGTAATGGCCCCATAGATTGCTCCATGCTGTAATGGCCCCATAGATTGCTCCATAAGTGTAATGGCCCCATAGACTGCTCCATGCTGTAATGGCCCTATAGATTGCTCCATGCTGTATTATGGCCCCATAGATTGCTCCATGCTGTAATGGCCCTATAGATTTCTCCATAAGTATAATGGCCCCATAGATTGCTCCATGATGTAATGGCCCTATAGATTGCTCCATACGTATAATGGCCCCATAGATTGCTCCATGCTGTATAATGGCCCCATAGATGGCCCCATAGATTGCCCAATGCTGTATAATGGCCCCATAGATTGCCCAATGCTGTATAATGGCCCCATAGATTGCTCCATAAGTAGAATGGCCCCATAGATTGCTCCATGCTGCAATGGCCCCATAGATTGCTCCATGCTGTAATGGCCCCATAGATTGCTCCATGCTGTATAATGGCCCCATAGATTGCTCCATGCTGTATAATGGCCCCATAGATTGCTCCATGCTGTATAATGGCCCCATAGATTGCTCCATGCTGTATAATGGCCCCATAGATTGCTCCATGCTGTATAATGGCCCCATAGATTGCTCCATGCTGTATAATGGCCCCATAGATTGCTCCATGCTGTAGAATGGCCCCATAGATTGCTCCATGCTGTAGAATGGCCCCATAGATTGCTCCATAAGTAGAATGGCCCCATAGATTGCTCCATGCTGTAATGGCCCCATAGTTTGCATTATACTTATGGATTGCTAGATAAGACAGAGGGCGCACGGTAGTGACGACAGACTCCGAAGACGCTGAAGACACAGGAGTTGCTGGGAACGGGAGAGGTAAGTATTTGAGGAGGGGGCCCCGATGCCAGCGCGCAGGGTAGGACTGGCCTGGTGTGATAGCTGGAAAAATTCCCGGTGGGCCCCGATGAGAGAGTGAGAGAATTGGTAGCGGGGGCTCTTAAAAAGTGCGGGCCCTTTAAAAGCGCAGCCGAAGGAAATGTAGCGTCGCGTGCGGCGCTCATACTATTCAGTGGTGACAGCGGGTGACGCGCATAGTCACATGACTGAGGACGTGTTCTTGGTGGGCGGTGACACGCACCGCGCTCTGCTTTGCCGCTGGTGGCTGGCAGTGGTGTGTTGTCAGGTGACACGCTGACGTCGCGCTCTCCTCTCGCTGCTTCCCTGCCGGCTTTTGATACGCCGACGCCGCGCTCTGCTCTCCAGTCCCGGCTCCTGCTCCCTTGGAATTGGCCTTGTAACACCGGCTCCCGTCCGGGTATGGAACACCGCACCAGCACCGCGCACCGCCCTCTTCTCTCCTGCTCTCTTGCCTTTTAAGCCGGCTCCTGGGCTGAGTATGCGGTGACCAGCACTCTGCTCTCTCACCATAACCCTGGAAACAAGGCTGCAGGTCTGGCTACAGCTCTCCCTGCTTCAACTTCAAGTCAAGTGCAATATCCACGTTTTTCTGGGTGAGTGTTCCCAGCATTGGTCATCATCCATATATGGAGGGGTTGCAGGCTGGTCACATGGGGACATGGATGGGGACATGGGGCTGAAGGGGGGGCTGGTTGGACCCATGGGGACATGGATGGGGACATGGGTCTGAAGGGGTGGCTGGATGGACCCATGAGGACATGGATGGGGACATGGGGCTGAAGGGGGGGCTGGCTGGGCCCATGGGGACATGGGGCTTAAGGGGAGGGGGCTGGCTGGGCCCATGGGAACATGGATGGGGACATGGGGCTGAAGGGGGTGCTGGCTAGACCCATGGGGAGACATATGGATGGAGGCACGGGGCTGAAGGGGGGGCTGGCTGGACCCATGGAGACATGGATGGGGACATGGGGCTGAAGGGGAGGGGGCTGGCTGGGCCCATGGGAACATGGATGGGGACATGGGGCTGAAGGGGGGGCTGGCTGGACGCATGGGGGACATATGGATGGAGGCACGGGGCTGAAGGGGGGGCTGGCTGGACCCATGGAGACATGGATGGGGACATGGGGCTGAAGGGGGGGCTGGCTGGACCCATGGGGAGACATATGGATGGAGGCATGGGGCTGAAAGGGGGGGGCTGGTTGGACGCATGGGGAGACATATGGATGGAGGCACGGGGCTGAACGGGGGGGCTGGATGGACGCATAAGGGGACACATGGTGGTGAAGGGGGCCAAGTTGGGGACCTGGATGGACACATGGAGGTGAAGGGGGGCAAGCTGGACACATTGGGACCTGGATGGACACATATAGGTGAAGGGCAGCAAGCTGGACACATGGGGACCTGGATGGACACATGGAGGTGAAGGGCGGCAAGCTGGACACATGGGGTCCTGGATAGATATATGGGGTGGGGTGGGATGCATATATGAGTGGGACAGGATGGATATATGAAGGGGGGCAGGCTGGACACATGGAGACCAGAATGGATATATGGGGGGGGGGGGTCAGGATGGATAGATGGGGGGCCACGCTGGACAAGGGACTTTATTACTGTTTAGGGGCCAGATTGAGGAACTTTATTAGTTTATGATGGCGAGTGGGGAACATTATTACTTTAGAGTCCAATTAGGGACATTATTACTTCTGTAATATAATTTTATTTTTAGGAAACTGTTTTCCGTAAGAGGGGACAAAAGGGGGGTCCTGTTACTGTGCAGGGCGCCACTATGTCGCTTTATTTCTTCAACTGGTGTAGTGTAGAAGCCTGGGGAAAAGTGGGAATGTGCTCTAAAAGAGATCAGTTATTGATAACTGTGTGTTATTTTCTGCAGAGATGATTCCTGGCTGGAAGAAGTGATGGTGGACTGTGCCAGATGAGGAAAAGCGAAGATGAAGAACTTCACCTAGGGACATCACTGGTGAGTCAGTGTATTACTGTACACTTACACTATATAGTATATACAGAGCTCCTGTGTATGTCACTGGTGACCAGTGTATTACCTATACACTATATACAGAGCTCCTGTGTATAATGTCACTCGTGATAACTGTATTACCTGTACACTACATACAGAGCTCCTGTGTATAATGTCACCGGTGATCACTGTATTACATGTACACTGACACTATATACAGAGATCCTGTTTATAATGTCACTGGGGATCACTGTATTACCTGTACACTGACACTATATACAGAGCTCATATGTATAGTGACAGTGTTGTTAGTATTGTGGTTTGTATTCCTGATCAGTAGTGTATTATTTGGTCACTATATGGTGGTAATATGTGGTCTGGTCATGGTGTGGTGATATTTGTCCCTTTTGTATGTGATATTATTGGTGTTGTTATAGTGGATTATGTTGTGTATGGCGGTCATTTGTTCTCGCTGAGATTAACTAGGAAAAGATTTTTTTCCATGAGGCCACGGCTTCACTATCAGTATTTGGTCAGTATTTTTTCTCAGTAGTGAGAGCCAAAATCAGGAGTGGGTGATAAATACAGAATTGGTGACTTGTTTCTATTCTACCTTTTCTCTGATTGTTCCTCACCTGGTTTTGGCTCCCACTCCTGAGAAAAAATCCTGACTGAATACTGATAGTGGGGCTGTGGCCTTAGAGATGAAATACTTGGAGCAGAGCGTCAGAGATGCACTCACAGGGGTTCTCCGGGGAGAACAAGTAATCCCCTCTCCACAGGATAAGTGATAACTTATTGATTGGTGGGGGTCTGACTACTGGGACCTGCAGCGACCGGCAGACTGTGGAGCTTTTCTCCCCATTACACTGGAGCTCATGTGCGACTCGACCACTGATCTATTCATTCCCTCAGGGGCTGTGAGCGCTGCTCTTTTTTGGAAGCCCCCAAGAGAAAGAATGAGGCTGTGGTCAGACGTCCCACCTGTCGCTGCATTTTAAAATGGGGATAAGTGTCCTGTCAGGGATAAAACTTCCCCATTCTTCCAATCAATAAGTGATCACCTATCCTGTGTAGCCCATGAATCTGTGATGACTTGTTTTAACCAAAGAAGCTCTTTCATGCAAACTACAGAAATTGTCCACCCCTGTTGTAGTCTGTGCAGAGTAGATGTGAGGAGCTGCCGGTCACTGCTCCACTATAACAGGGAGAGCAGAGAAGAGAGATCTGCATATTGCTGGAGGTGGCCCCTAGAGTCAGTGTCCCCTGTGGACCCCAGACACCCCAGTCCGACCCTGCTGACATCTGATTAAGGCCTAAGGCCCCGTTCACATGTCAGGTTTTAATCAGTGTTTTTTTTCTAATTTTCATCTGATTTTGGTCAGTGTCAGTTTTTCTCCTCGGTGGGGCATATTTTTTTATATGTAAAGTAAAAAGCTAAAGGTTTCCTCGCCTCGCTTGCCCGGCCTATAGACACTGGAAAACAAGCAGTACAGGCAACATGGTTGGTTCTGGGCATTTTTCTGACAGACTCGTTGACTTCAATAGATGATCTTTATCTACAAATCGGATGAAAATCGGACCGGTCTCAGTTCTGATTTGCAGATCAATCGTCCACAATAAATAGAGCTGTAAACCTGTCCACGGTCTATAACGGAGCATATTCTACCTGCTAGAGAAATAACCAGACGTGAAAAGAGCCATGTGCTATTCTTACAGGGAAGGGGCCACGATTTTATGTTTTGTATTAATAATTATGTAATCAATTATTTTTAATACAAAATTAAATGTACCACTTTATTAGTTTTTTATTTATTTTTACATTGGCCACTAGGGGCTGCCATTTTTATTTGGGGGGTGTGTAAGAAGCGCTCTTACACACCTCATTTACGGCAGCCTGGCCATAAGAGACAGTAGTCTGTCACCGACCCTTTCTCTAACATTAGAGGCCGCTCCTCCTGCCTCTAGCTGTGACCTGGGCACGCCCCCTTGGCTGTTCAGGTCGCAGCCGTGGGAGGAGATTGCAGCCATCTTTGTGGAGCCTGCAGTGTAAACTGTACATTCCCCCTGTCGTCGCACGCACTGCTCAGTCAGAGCATGCCATGACAGGAACTGCCGGGGAGGAAATGCCTAGGAGTGGACGTCCCGAGTGAGTATCTGCAGCGGCGCCGTGCGGTGATCTCAGCCTCTCAGCTGTTATCACCGCCGACATCTTCAGGCAACACAGACACAGCGCTGCGTGGGAACGTGGAAGGTGAGTAGAAGCGTTTGTTTTGGTTTTTTTCCCTTCGCATTGAATATATGGGGGCATATACCCACCAGGATGGATGGAGGGGGGGCATATACCCACCAGGATGGATGGAGGGGGGGGGCATATACCCACCAGGATGGATGGAGGGGGGGGCATATACCCACCAGGATGGATGGAGGGGGGGGGCATATACCCACCAGGATGGATGGAGGGGGGGCATATACCCACCAGGATGGATGGAGGGGGGGCATATACCCACCAGGATGGATGGATGGAGGGGGGCATATACTGACCGGGATGGATGGAGGGGCATTTACACCTAACCAGGATGGATGGATGGATGGATGAAGGGGCATATGCATTTACCCAGAATGGATGGATGGAGTGGCATATACATCTACCCAGGATGGATGGGGGGTGTGTGACGCCTAGCTGCGCTTGGTATCACAGATCTTAGCAGGGTGTATTGATGGATTCCTCCACAAGAGGCCCCCATAACCATTCACACATCTCCACCTTCCACCTCAGACCATCAGAGGGAGCCCGTTAGGGATAGATATATAAGGGAAGGTGGAGCCAGGCAGCAGTTAGTCTAGACTGGAGTCGACAGAAAGCAAACCTGTTGAGAGAGTTCCTGCAGTGCAAAAGCCTGAGAGAGGTCAGTCTGCAGTGGAGCACGTTCTAGACTCAGTTGTAGCTCAGAGAGGTGAGCTTTAGGTGTGCCGACGCCATAAGATCGGTGAAGCGCGGCAAGCTGCCGTTAGTGTGTATAGCCTAGTGAGGGCCCGAGTAGGCCGAAGGCGAGTGGAGAGTTAATACATAGGGGGCAGAGGAGCTTAACTAGCTCACCCCGAAGAAGCAGTTACCGGACATCGGGTCCGAAGCTTACCGGGATCTCCACGACCCAGTAAGATATAACCAGAATCCCTGGAGAACTACAAGTCCCAGTATCGCAAAAGTGCTGATACGTAATAGAGCCAGGAGACACATAGGCCCCTTAAGTCGGGAGCGTGTAATCCAAGAAAAGGCCCTACCACAAGGTCAGCCAGCGCAGGACAGAGACAAAGTTAGGCCTTGCTCCAGGAAGGTCAGAAACTTACTACGCAGAGGCAAGAAACAGGAGGCCCAAAACCCGCTCATTGGGGAGGATCCTGACGTGCACCCTTCACCCTACAGTGCTCTGGGACGTGCCTGAATTTCCATCAGTAAAAGGTACTGAAGTGACAATCGTGTCTGTCCCTGTTCTTGCTCTGACCCGGCTGGGTCTCTCCGTCCTGCTTTCCCCGTCCATACGCTGCCCTGAGGCCTAGCTCCACCTGTGGGAAGCTATACCATCGAGCTGCCTTATCACCGGCCTCAGTGGACTGCGCAGCGCTGGTGATCCTCACCAGAAACCACAGGTGGCGTCACAAACTCTTTTATAAACTTCACAAATCACCAACCCTTTTAAAGGAGCGACCCCAGGGTACGGGCCCGGGAGCCGACCACCGCGACATCCCTAAAGGCCCGGGTACCGAGTCATACCCATTCCCCTGGGCTAGTCAGGGGCATATAAACCTACCCAGCATGGATGGATGGAGGGGCATTTACACCTACCCAGGATGGATGGATGGAGGGGCATTTACACCTACCCAGGATGGAAGGATGAAGGGGCATATACACTTAACCAGGATGGATGGATGGAGGGGGCATCTACACCTAACCAGGTTGGATGGAGTGGCATATACACCTACCAGAATAGACTACCCAGGATGGATGGATGGATGGAGGGGCATTTACACCTACCCAGGATGGAAGGATGAAGGGGCATATACACTTAACCAGGATGGATGAATGGAGGGGGCATCTACACCTAACCAGGTTGGATGGAGGGGCATATACACCTACCAGAATAGACTACCCAGGATGGATGGAGGGGCATCTACACCTACCCAGAATGGATGAAGGGGCATATACACCTACCCAGGATGGCTGGAGGGGCATATACAGCTACCCAGGATGGATGGATGGAGGGGCCGATACACCTACCCAGGATGGATGGAGGGGCATATACACCTACCCAGGATGGATGGAGGGGAATATACACCTACCCAGGATGGAAGGGCATATACACCTACCCAGGATGGATGGATGGAGGGGCATATACACCTACCCAGGATGGATGGAGGGGCAAATACTCCTACACTGGATGGATGGAGGGGGCATATACACCTACCCAGGATGGATGGCTGGAGGGGCCGATACACCTACCCAGGATGGCTGGAGGGGCCGATACACCCACCCAGGATGGATGGATGGAGGGGAATATACACCTACCGAGGATGGATGGATGGAGGGGAATATACACCTACCCAGGATGGAAGGGCATATACACCTACCCAGGATGGATGGATGGAGGGGCATATACACCTACCCAGGATGGATGGAGGGGCAAATACTCCTACACTGGATGGACGGAGGGGCATATACACCTACCCAGGATGGATGGAGGGGCATATACACCTACCCAGGATGGATGGATGGAAGAATGGATGGAGGGGTATTCGCATCTACCATGGATGGATGGAGGGGCATCTACACCTACCCAGGATGGATTGATGGATGGAGGGGCATCTACACCTACCCAGAGTGGATGGATGGAGGGGCATCTACACCTACCCAGAGTGGATGGATGGAGGGGCATTTACACCTACCCAGGATGGATGGATGGATGAAGGGGCATTTACACCTACCCAGGATGGATGGATGGATGGAGGGGCATCTACACTTAACCAGGATGGATGGATGGAGGGGCATCTACACCTAACCAGGATGGATGGAGGGGCATATACACCTAGCAGAATAGACTACCCAGGATGTATGAATGGATGGAGGGGCATCTACACCTAACCAGGATGGATGAATGGAGGGGGCATCTACACCTAACCAGGTTGGATGGAGGGGCATATACACCTACCAGAATAGACTACCCAGGATGGATGGAGGGGCATATACACCTACCCAGAATGGATGAAGGGGCATATACACCTACCCAGGATGGCTGGAGGGGCATATACAGCTACTCAGGATGGATGGATGGATGGAGGGGCATATACACCTACCCAGGATGGATGGAGGGGCATATACACCTACCCAGGATGGATGGAGGGGCATATACACCTACCCAGGATGGATGGATGGAGGGGCATATACACCTACCCAGGATGGATGGAGGGGCAAATACTCCTACACTGGATGGATGGAGGGGCATATACACCTACCCAGGATGAATGGAGGGGCATATACACCTACCCAGGATGGATGGATGGAAGAATGGATGGAGGGGTATTCGCATCTACCATGGATGGATGGAGGGGCATCTACACCTACCCAGGATGGATTGATGGATGGAGGGGCATCTACACCTACCCAGAGTGGATGGATGGAGGGGCATATACACCTACCAGAATAGACTGCTCAGGATGGATGGATGGAGGGGCATCTATGCTTACCCAGATTGGATGGATGGAGGTGCATATACACCTACCCAGGATGGATGGATGGAGAGGTATCTACGCCTACCCAGGATGGATGGAATGAGGGGCATATACACCTACCCAGAATGGATGGATGGAGGGGCATCTACCCCTACCCACGATGGATGGATGGAAGGGCATCTACACCTACCCAGGATGAATGGATGGATGGAAGGGCATCTACACCTACCCAGGATGGGTGGATGGATGGAGGGGCATCTAGACCTACCCAGGATGTATGGATGGATGGAGGGGCATATACACCTACCCAAAGTGGATGGATGGAGGGGCATATACACCTACCAGGATGGATGGATGGGCATATACACCTACTCAGGATGGATGGATGGAGGGGCATATACACCTACTCAGGATGGATGGATGGAGGGGCATATACAGCTACCCAGGATGGATGGAGAGGCCGATACACCTACCCAGGATGGATGGAAGGGCATATTCACCTACCCAGGATGGATGGATGGAGGGGCATATACACCTACCCACTATGGATGGAGGGGCAAATACTCCTACCCAGGATGAATGGAGGGGCATATACACCTACCCAGGATGGATGGAGGGGCATATACACCTACCCAGAATGGATGGATGGATGGATGGATGGATGGATGGATGGATGGATGGATGGAGTGGTATCTACACCTACTATGGATGGATGGAGGGGCATCTACACCTACCCAGGATGGATTGATGGCTGGAGGGGCATCTACACCTACCGAGGATGGATGGATGGAGGGGCATATACACCTACCCAGGATGGATGGATAGAGGGGCATATACACCTACCAGAATAGACTGCGCAGGATGGAGGGGCATCTACGCCTACCCATAATGGATGGATGGATGAAGGGTCATATACACTCACCCAGGATGGATGGATGGAGGGGGAAATACACCTACTCAGGATGGATGGAGGGGCATTTACACCTACCCAGGATGGATGGATGGATGAAGGGGCATATACACCTACCCAGGATGGATGGATGGATGGAGGGGCATCTACACTTAACCAGGATGGATGGATGGAGGGGCATCTACACCTAACCAGGATGGATGGAGGGGCATATACACCTAGCAGAATAGACTACCCAGGATGTATGGATGGATGGAGGGGCATCTACACCTAACCAGGATGGATGAATGGAGGGGGCATCTACACCTAACCAGGTTGGATGGAGGGGCATATACACCTACCAGAATAGACTACCCAGGATGGATGGAGGGGCATCTACACCTACCCAGAATGGATGAAGGGGCATATACACCTACCCAGGATGGCTGGAGGGGCATATACAGCTACTCAGGATGGATGGATGGATGGAGGGACCGATACACCTACCCAGGATGGATGGAGGGGCATATACACCTACCCAGGATGGATGGATGGGCATATACACCTACCCAGGATGGATGGATGGAGGGGCATATACACCTACCCAGGATGGATGGAGGGGCAAATACTCCTACACTGGATGGATGGAGGGGCATATACACCTACCCAGGATGAATGGAGGGGCATATACACCTACCCAGGATGGATGGATGGAAGAATGGATGGAGGGGTATTCGCATCTACCATGGATGGATGGAGGGGCATCTACACCTACCCAGGATGGATTGATGGATGGAGGGGCATCTACACCTACCCAGAGTGGATGGATGGAGGGGCATATACACCTACCAGAATAGACTGCTCAGGATGGATGGAGGGGCATCTATGCTTACCCAGATTGGATGGATGGAGGTGCATATACACCTACCCAGGATGGATGGATAGAGAGGTATCTACGCCTACCCAGGATGGATGGAATGAGGGGCATATACACCTACCCAGAATGGATGGATGGAGGGGCATCTACCCCTACCCACGATGGATGGATGGAGGGGCATCTACACTTACGCAGGATGAATGGATGGATGGAAGGGCATCTACACCTACCCAGGATGGATGGATGGATGAAGGGGCAAATACTCCTTCCCAGGATGGATGGAGGGGCATATACACCTACCAGAATAGACTACCCAGGATGGATGGAGGTGCATCTACGCAAACCCAGAATGGATGGATGAAGGGGCATATACACCTACCCAGAATGGATGGATGGATGGAGGGGCATATACACCTACCCAGAATGGATGGATGGAGGGGCATCTACCCCTACCCAGGATGGATGGATGGAGGGGCATCTACCCCTACCCAGGATGGATGGATGGAGGGGCATCTACACTTACCCAGGATGAATGGATGGATGGAGGGGCATCTACACCTACCCAGGATGGATGGATGGAGGGGCATCTACACCTACCCAGAATGGATGGATGGAGGGGCATATACACCTACCCAGGATGGATTGATGGATGGAGAGGCATCTACACCTACCCAGAGTGGATGGATGGAGGGGCATGGGCATATACACCTACCCAGGATGGATGGATGGGCATATACACCTACTCAGGATGGATGGATGGAGGGGCATATACACCTACTCTGGATGGATGGATGGATGGATGGATGGGCATATACACCTACCCAGGATGGATGGAAGGGCATATTCACCTACCCAGGATGGATGGATGGAGGGGCATATACACCTACCCACTATGGATGGAGGGGCAAATACTCCTACCCAGGATGAATGGAGGGGCATATACACCTACCCAGGATGGATGGAGGGGCATATACACCTACCCAGGATGGATGGATGGAGTGGTATCTACACCTAATATGGATGGATGGAGGGGCATCTACACCTACCCAGGATGGATTGATGGATGGAGGGGCATCTACACCTACCGAGAATGGACGAATGGAGGGGCATCTACACCTACCGAGAATGGATGGATAGAGGGGCATATACACCTACCAGAATAGACTGCGCAGGATGGATGGATGGATGGAGGGGCATCTATGCCTACCCAGAATGGATGGATGGATGAAGGGTCATATACACCTACCCAGGATGGATGGATGGATGGATGGAGGGTGAAATACACCTACCCAGGATGGATGGAGGGGCATATACACCTACCCAGGATGGATGGAGGTGCAAATACTCCTACCCAGGATGGATGGATGGATGGAGGGGCATATACACCTACCAGAATAGACTACCCAGGATGGATGGAGGTGCATCTACGCAAACCCTAGATGGATGGAGGTGCATATACACCTACCCAGGATAGATGGATGGAAAGGTATCTACGCCTACCCAGGATGGATGGATGGAGGGGCATATACACCTACCCAGAATGGATGGATGGAGGGGCATATACACCTACCCAGGATGGATGGATGGAGGGGCATGTACCCCTACCCAGGATGGATGGATGGAGGGGCATCTACACTTGCCCCTCCATCCATCCATTCATCCTGGGTAAGTGTAGATGCCTGTCCATCCATCCATCCTGGGTAGGTGTAGATGCCCCTCCATCCATCCATTTATCCTGGGTATCTACACCTACCCAGGATGGGTGGATGGATGGAGGGGCATCTACACCTACCCAGGATGTATGGATGGATGGAGGGGCATCTACACCTACCCAGGATGGATGGATGGAGGGGCATCTACACCTTACCCAGGATGGATGGATGGAGGGGCATCTACACCTACCCAGGATGAATGTATGGAGGGTCATCTACGCCTACCCAGAATGGATGGATGGAGGGGCATATACCCCTACCCAGGATGGATTGATGGATGGAGGGGCATCTACACCTACCCAGAATGGATGAATGGAGGGGCATCTACACCTACCCAGAATGGATGGATGGATGGGCATCTATGCCTACCCAGAATGGATGGATGGATGGATGGATGGATGGATGGATGGAGGGGCATATACACCTACCCAGAATGGATGAATGGAGGGGCATATACACCTACCCAGAATGGATGGATGGAGGACCATATACACCTACCCAGGATGGATGGAGGGGCATCTACACCTACCCAGGATGGATGGATGGAGGGGCATCTACTCCTACCCAAGATGGATGGATGGCGGGGCATCTACTCCTACCCAAGATGGATGGATGGCGGGGCATCTACACCTACCCAGGATGGATGGAGAAGCATATACACCTACCCAGGATGGATGGAGTGGCATGTACACCTACCCAGGATGGATGGATGGAGAGGCATCTACACCTACCCAGGATGGATGGATGGCGGGGCATATACACCTACCCAGGATGGATGGATGGGAACGCATGGATTCCACTCAGTATCAGCAGATTCTTGACAATAATGTTCAAGAATCAGTGATAAAGTTGAAGTTACGCAGGGGATCGATCTTTCAGCAAGACAATGATCCAAAACACGGCTCCAAATCTACTCAGGCATTCATGCAGAGGAACAATTACAATGTTCTGGAATGGCCATCCCAGTCCCCAGACCTGAATATCATTGAACATCTGTGGGATCATTTGAAGAGGGCTGTCCATGCTCGGCGACCATCAAACTTAACTGAACTGGAATTGTTTTGTAAAGAGGAATGGTCAAAAATACCTTCATCCAGGATCCAGGAACTCATTAAAAGCTACAGGAAGCAACTAGAGGCTGTTATTTTTGCAAAAGGAGGATCTACTAAATATTAATGTCACTTTTCTGGTGAGGTGCCCATACTTATGCACCTGTCAAATTTTGTTTGAATGCAGATTGCACATTTTCTGTTAGTACAATAAACCTCATTTCAAGGCAGAAACATTACTGTGTCCAACAGTTATTACATATATCAAACTGAAATAGCTGTTGCAAAAACACCAATTTTTATAAAACATTAAGCTTAAGATTAATAGGGGTGCCCAAACTTTTTCATATAACTGTATGTTGTAATTATTTTTTTAATATGAACTATTGGCACAATAGTCAATGAATGTGACCTTTTTTCAGTCTCTATAACTATATAATGGAATCTTACTTATGGGCTATCTACTTTGTTTTAGGCTTTAAGCGCCACTTCTCTGACCGGACTTCTGGAAAAACTTCAGGACAGCAATGTGCTTCTGGATAAAATCATGAAAGGGCTGAATGCCTATCTGGAGAAGAAGAGGCTTTTTTCCCACGGTATAGTCCTTTCACTTGTTGCAATGATTCTATATACTCCTTAAAGAATTTTTTTTTTCTTATTTAAACCATTGAAATCATTTTTGTAATTGGATTTCATTAATAATTTTGCACTGTTTGCCTTCTATTGGCTCTGTGCTGCGCTGGCTATTGGACTTATTTTTAATTTGTCTTTTTTCAGCTCCTCTTAGCCGATTTATGACCACAGATCACATCAAAGCTGAATGTGCAGGAAACAAAAAGCCTAACGGTGCAACATTTTTAATGAAACTGAATTGTCGCAAATACTCGCAATTAAATGGGTATTCCCATCTCCAAGATCCTATCCCAATATGTAGTAGGCGTAGTAATAATAATAATATTAGCAAATACCTCCAATTAGAAGTGTAGTATAGTTCTTCTGATTCGCTATGTCGTTTTCCCCATGTGCAAGGCATTGCAGTAGCTTCGGTATCCATGGTTACGACCACTCATATAGTGACAGTTATTTGCTAGTGGTCGTAACCTAAGCTACTGCAATGCCCTGCACATGGGATAAGCGACAAAGCAAATCAGAAGAACTATACTACACTTCTAATTGGAGGTATTTGCTAATATTATTATTATGACGCCTACTACATATTGGGGTAGAATCCTGGAGATGGGAATACCCATTTCAGTTAAATAAAAAAAGTTCCCAAAACTGGATAGCCCCTTTAAGCTAGCCATACGCATGAGATATGAGATACCCGTGGTCTGAATGGTTATTTGGCTACTTCTCCTGACTCCCACATATTCTGCTGAACAGTCATGTGTTTTTAATGGGGAGAGAGGAGAAAGTCGGTACTAGACACCTCTGGCAGCGGGTTATCTCCCCTGAGAACCAAAAGACCGGGTATTGAAATCCCATCTGCCCGATCCTTCTGGCCCTGACATCCTCTATCGGGGGAGAGTCAGGAGACCCCCATACACATCAGTGGGTAGGCCGGTCCTGCTGCAATCGTCAGGTTTAAACTATTTTAATCCAATGTGTATGGGGACTGAATCTTTACTTTAAAGCTTTGCTTTTCTATTTTCTCACATAGACACTAATACAAATGGCGCCTGACCCAATACTTTAATGACATTTTTATCATATTGTGCATTTTCGCTTTAGCTTTTTCTTCCTGTCCAACGACGAAATGCTAGAAATTCTCTCTGAGACTAAAGATCCTCTGCGGGTCCAACCACATCTAAAGAAGGGCTTTGAAGGCATCGCAAAGCTGGAGTTCCTTCCTAACCTGGACATCAAAGCCATGTACAGCACCGAGGGGGAACGCGTAGAGCTCATCCAGACCATCTCCACCTCCGAGGCTCGGGGGGCCGTGGAGAAGTGGCTCATCCAAGGGGAAGATGTCATGTTAAGGAGCGTGCATGATGTTATTGCTCGGTCACGAATGGTACGGATCTACCTACAGACCAAAAGCATTAATTGGAACTAATCTAGTACTTTTATATTTGTATAAGATTATTTGGCAGCAGTGAATGATTTGTGGATGATGTATCTCTTGCAATAGAGCCAGGTAGAAATGAATTTGCTAGATAATACTAGTAAGGCTGTCCCTCTCTTAAATGCTTCTGTCAACGTAATTTAACTTTGTTTTTTAAAAGGCCTTCCCCCGAAACTGCAAGAAAAGACTGGGTGAGGGAATGGCCGGGACAGGCCGTGCTCTGTGTGTCTCAGATGTTCTGGACCAGTGAAGGGCATGAAGCTATCGGCAGTGGCCCAGAGGTACGGCATAAGCTCCTTTACTCATCAAGGTTGCTTCACTAGAAACAGTCATGGCCGGAAGTGTTGGCACCCTTGAAGTATTTTCCATAAAATTATTGCAATTGCATGTGTATTTTTTGTTATACACATGTTTATTTCCTTTGTGTGTATTGGAACAACACAAAAAAAAACAGAGAAAAAAAGGCAAATTGGATATAATTTCACACAAAACCCCAAAAATGGGCCAGACAAAATTGTTGGCATCTTTCCAAAATTGTGGGTAAACCATTTTGTTTCAAGCTTGTGATGCTCATTCAAACTCACCTGTGGCAAGTAACAGGTGTGGGCAATATGAAAATCACACCTGAAACCCGATACAAAGGGGAAAAGTTGACTCAATCTTTGCGTTGTTACGTGCCACACTAAGTAGGGAGAACAGAAAGAGGAAAAGAGAACTGTCTGAGGACTTGAGAACCAAAATTGTTGACCAATATCTTCTTTTTGTGTTGTTCCAATACACACAAATTAAATAAACATGTGAACAACAAAACGTGTAATTGTAATAATTTTCTGGGAGAAATACATATATATACATTCATAGACAGACTTCATGTGTTCTCCTGCTAATAGACTGTCATATCCAGGGACGCAGCTTATAGGAGTTTCCAGGGGCGGATATACCATTGGTGCAACAGAGGTAAGGGGACCCACATTCACATCAAAAGATGCAAGTAGCTTATTTCACAGTACGTTATTAGACTGCAAAGAGCCCATGTACTGTTCTTGCCCAGGGGTCTTCTCCTGGGGGTTGCAGTTGTACAGCGGCTCAATATCTTGAAGGTACCCAAAAGGCTCCATAGTATTGTTGGGATTTTGCATTGATTCATGCATCTTGTCTAGAGATGAGCAACTAAATTTGCAGGACCTTGGTCTAAGAGAGCAGGTTAGTAGTCTGTGGCTGTTGGATGGGAGCCTTGCTAAACGCCTCTTACATGCCGGCATCCCTGGCTCCTCTTTTGATTAGCCGGCCAGGCGTGATGTCATTTGTGCCTCACACCACAACTATGACATCGACATCAAAAGAGGAGCCGGAGATGCCGGTTCACGGGGCTCCGGTCCTGGGGCCGTGGAATACTGACCCGACTGTTGGACCAGAGTCCTGCAAATCCATTCGCTCATCTCTACTCTCGTCATATCTACCAATAAGGGAAGACATTGTATGGGATTTCCCATAATACCAGCATAAAATGAATCCATCTGCATTGAGTTTTCCATGCTGTTTGTGGCAGGGTTTTATAGAGGTACATCTGGGTATTTGGAGCTCTGGGTTCAATCCAGATCTCCAACTTCTATAAAGATATGTTGTAAAATTGTTGTGTACATTATAAAGTGCCTGCATATTGTGGAGTTCTCAATCTAGTCTGCAGCTTATAATCTGTATAGATTTCAGCCCCCTTGCAATATGTATGTTCTATGAATGTTTCTGCAGATGATTTCACCGTTACATCCTTCTTGTAGGGCCTGAAAAACTCCTATGATAATCTGCAGCTCCAGCTAAATGATATTGTGGAGCTTGTGCGAGGAGGCAAATTGTTCCAGCAGACTCGCAGCACATTGGGGGCTCTCGTCACCATAGAGGGGCACGCTCGTGACGTGGGCATGGAAATGATCCAAACAGGTTTGTGCAAACATCATGGCTGGCACCAAACTTTCCAATACCATGTTCTATTTATCATACACTACATGGAGAAAGGCATTGTGCCCCCTCCACATTACACCTACAAGGGCTTTTATGGCCTCCTATTCTAAATCCATATACAGGATGTTAATATGGAGTCCGTCCCTCTACAGATATCACAGCTCAATATGCAGAGCACCTTCATACATTTCACCCCATTCCTATGTTCTTTCCATATCTATGTTATATTCCCCCCTCTTTTCTTTGAGTTTTCATAGGACACAATTGATCTTGTCACAGTAAAGCAATCTTGGGGTGTACTTACAATGACGTCTATGGGGCAGTAGTCATTTCTGCATATTGAGATGGTGGTCACTATACAGTTATATGAAAAAGTTTGGGCACCCCTATTAATCTTAAGCTTAATGTTTTATAAAAATTGGTGTTTTTGCAACTGCTATTTCAGTTTGATATATGTAATAACTGTTGGACACAGTAATGTTTCTGCCTTGAAATGAGGTTTATTGTACTAACAGAAAATGTGCAATCTGCATTCAAACAAAATTTGACAGGTGCATAAGTATGGGCACCTCACCAGAAAAGTGACATTAATACTTAGTAGATCCTCCTTTTGCAAAAATAACAGCCTCTAGTCGCTTCCTGTAGCTTTTAATGATTTCCTGGATCCTGGATGAAGGTATTTTTGACCATTCCTCTTTACAAAACAATTCCAGTTCAGTTAAGTTTGATGGTCGCTGAGCATGGACAGCCCTCTTCAAATGATCCCACAGATGTTCAATGATATTCAGGTCTGGGGACTGGGATGGCCATTCCAGAACATTGTAATTGTTCCTCTGCATGAATGCCTGAGTAGATTTGGAGCCGTGTTTTGGATCATTGTCTTGCTGAAAGATCCATCCCCTGCGTAACTTCAACTTTGTCACTGATTCTTGAACATTATTGTCAAGAATCTGCTGATACTGAGTGGAATCCATGCGTCCTTCGACTTTAACAAGATTCCCGGTGCCAGCATTGGCCACACAGCCCCAAAGCACGATGGAACCTCCACCAAATTTCACTGTGGGTAGCAAGTGTTTTTCTTGGAATGCTGTGTTTTTTTGCCGCCATGCATAACGCCTTTTTGTATGACCAAACAACTCAATCTTGGTTTCATCAGTCCACAGGACCTTCTTCCAAAAGGAAATTGGCTTCTCCAAATGTGCTTTTGCATACCTCAGCCAACTCTGTTTGTGGCGTGCTTGCAGAAACGACTTCTTTCGCATCACTCTCCCATACAGCTTCTCCTTGTGCAAAGTGCGTTGTATAGTTGACCGATGCACAGTGACACCATCTGCAGCAAATTGATGCTGCAGCTCTCTGGAGGTGGTCTGAGGATTGTCCTTGACTGATCTCACCATTCTTCTTCTCTGCCTTTCTGATGTTTTTCTTGGCCTGCCACTTCTGGCCTTAACAAGAACTGTCCCTGTGTTCTTCCATTTCCTTACTATGTTCCTCACAGTGGAAACTGACAGGTTAAATCTCTGAGACAGCTTTTTGTATCCTTCCCCTGAACAGCTATGTTGAATAATCTTTGTTTTCAGATCATTTGACAGTTGTTTTGAGGAGCCCATGATGCCACTCTTCAGAGGAGATTCAAACAGGAGAACAACTTGCAAGTGGCCACTTTAAGTAGCTTTTCTCATGATTGCATACACCTGGCTATAAACTTCAAAGCTCAATGAGGTTACAAAACCAAAAAAAGTGCTTTAGTAAGTCAGTAAAAAGTAGGTAGGAGGATTTAAAACAAGAAAATGATAAGGGTGCCCATACTTATGCACCTGTCAAATTTTGTTTGAATGCAGATTGCACATTTTCTGTTAGTACAATAAACCTCATTTCAAGGCAGAAACATTATTGTGTCCAACAGTTATTACATATATCAAACTGAAATAGCTGTTGCAAAAACACCAATTTTTATAAAACATTAAGCTTAAGATAAATAGGGGTGCCCAAACTTTTTCATATAACTGTATAGGAATGTTTTTGCATCTGTAGGTGTCGGCATCCCCTGTATATGACTCATTGCCACAATTGATATTCTTTATAGTCAGTGTTTTGGATGGCCTAGGTGCGGTGTGTAATATTTTCTATCAATGGTGTGTGTGCAGTGTCCTTCCATAACCATGGATGTACTAATAAAGGGTTTTTATGTCAGTTCCTTTAATGACCTTTTGTTCGGCTTCTTTGTAGGTATTATGTAATTCTCTGAATGGTCAGCCATTCTAAGCCTGAGCAGACATATGGCAATGTAATTGATGTGTGACTGACATTGTTCTTCCCTATGTTGCGGTGACATATTTATGCTGCCATTGTGCAGTATTTGTTCTAATTAATCATCCTAAAGGTGTTTAGTGGGGTTGAGGTTGAGAACGTGTGTGAAACAGTTCTGCTCTTCTATTCCCTTAGGGTTGGAAGCTACAATTGTTTAAAATGTCTTGTGCTGAAGCATTAAGATATCTTTTCACTGGAACTAAGGGGCCTAGACCAACCCCTAAAAACAAGGCCATACCCCCACCAGCAAACTGTACAGCGGGCACAATGCAGTTAATAGGGTAACGTTCTCCTGGCATTCACCAAATCCAGACTCGTCCATCAGATGCCAGATAGAGAAGTGTGATCCGTCACTGCACAGAACAGGTCTCCTCCAGAGTCCTGTGGTGGCGGCTTCACACCACTCCATCTGACGCTCGGCATCGTGCTTGGTGATGTAAGGCTGCATGCAGCTGCTCGGCCATAAAGCTCCTGGCGAGGGCGCAGTGTTTGTGGTGATGTTGTTACCAATGGAGTCAGGAAAGCGTTCTGCCCTCTGCTCCTCAGCACTCAGTGACCCCGCTCTGTAATGTTCCGGGGTCTCCTGAGTTGCTGCAGTTCCTTCTACTCCTTAATAATATCACTCACATGTGATGGGGGAAGATTTAGGAGGGAAGAAATGTAATATCCAGACTTGTTACCCCGGTGGCTCCTATTACAGGACCGCGCTGGTATCAGAGGGCTCTGCACCACCAGCCGTTCTGTCATATGTTAGTAACAGCACACAGCATGGGAGGGCGGATGTTATACACCGGGGGGCGTGGGGATTGATGTTATACACTGGTGGGGGCGAGAGTCTTAATGTTATACAAGGCCGAGGGGCCAGATGTTATACCCTAGGGGTACGAGGGGCTAGATGATATACACTGAGGGGCGAGGGGACGGATATTATACACCGTGGGCGAGGGGACGGATATTATACACCGTGGGCGAGGGGACGGATATTATACACCGTGGGCGAGGGGACGGATATTATACACCGTGGGCGAGGGGACGGATGTTATACACCGTGGGCGAGGGGACGGATGTTATACACCGTGGGCGAGGGGACGGATGTTATACACCGTGGGCGAGGGGACGGATGTTATACACCGTGGGCGAGGGGACGGATGTTATACACCGTGGGCGAGGGGACGGATGTTATACACCGTGGGCGAGGGGACGGATGTTATACACCGTGGGCGAGGGGACGGATGTTATACACCGGGGGCGAGGGGACGGATGTTATACACCGGGGGCGAGGGGACGGATGTTATACACCGGGGGCGAGGGGACGGATGTTATACACCGGGGGCGAGGGGACGGATGTTATACACCGGGGGCGAGGGGACGGATGTTATACACCGGGGGCGAGGGGACGGATGTTATACACCGGGGGCGAGGGGACGGATGTTATACACCGGGGGCGAGGGGACGGATGTTATACACCGGGGGCGAGGGGACGGATGTTATACACCGGGGGCGAGGGGACGGATGTTATACACCGGGGGCGAGGGGACGGATGTTATACACCGGGGGCGAGGGGACGGATGTTATACACCGGGGGCGAGGGGACGGATGTTATACACCGGGGGGAGGGAGCGAGGGTGCAGATGTTATACACCGGGGGGAGGGAGCGAGGGTGCAGATGTTATACACCAGGGGGAGGGAGCGAGGGTGCAGATGTTATACACTGGGGCTGGGGGCCGGATGTTATGCAAAGGAGGGCTTGGGGTTGGATGTTATACAGTGGGGTTGAGGGGATGGATTTTATACACTGGCGGGGGGGCGAGGGGACGGATGTTATACACCAGGGGGAGGGAGCGAGGGGACGGATATTATACACCAGGGGGAGGGAGCGAGGGGACGGATATTATACATCGTGGGCGAGGGGATGGTTGTTATACACTGGGAGCGAGGGGACGGATGTTATACACTGGGAGCGAGGGGACGGATATTATACACCGGGGGAGGCGAGAGGCCGGATGTTATACACCAGGGGGAGGGAGCGAGGGGACAGATGTTATACACCGGGGCTGGGGGCCAGATGTTATACCCTGGGGGCCAGATGTTATACCCTGGGGGCCGGATGTTATGCAATGGAGGGCTTGGGGTTGGATGTTATACAGTGGGGTTGAGGGGATGGATTTTATACACTGGCGGGGGGGGCAAGGGGACGGATGTTATACTAAACTAGGGGCGAGGGGCGGATGTTCTACACCGGGGGAGGCGAGAGGCCGGATTTTATAAACTGGGGGCTGAGAGTCCGGATGTTATACACCGTGGGCAATGGGACTAAATGAAAAACGCAGAATTCGGTGACTAGGAGTTTTGTCCTATAATGTATGTGCATTTGCCTTCCCTTTAGAAACTCTCCCTCGTGATTCTGCAGTGTCTTAGAGGTTGACTATCTTTTCCTACATTGCTCAGGAGTTTCTCATGAAACAGACTTCCAGTGGCTTGCCCAACTCCGCTATTACTGGGAGAATGAGAATGCGAGAGTGCGAATCATCAACTGCAATGTGAAGTCCGCCTATGAGTACCTGGGCAACTCCCCACGCCTGGTCATCACTCCGCTCACTGACAGATGCTAGCGGACTCTGCTATGATGTGATGGGTTATGCTCAGAAATCTTTTTGACTTTTGTATGATGCATGAAACTTATTAGAAAGTTTATTGATATTTCATACCAGTTCTTTCATGTTTCATTGGTAGATCGGTGCTTTTTATCTAAATCTTGGTGGAGCTCCAGAAGGTCCGGCCGGCACAGGAAAAACTGAGACCACCAAAGATTTGGCCAAGGCGCTGGCCGTGCAGTGTGTGGTCTTTAACTGCTCTGATGGTTTGGACTACATAGCAATGTGAAAGGTACATACAATGTTAAGCTGCTCCATTGCAGATAATAAACTGACTCCAACCGATGTTCTGCTGACATCTTTTGATTATATAGTACAGACCAAAAGTTTGGACACACCTTCTCATTTAAAGATTTTTCCGTATTTTCATGACTATGAAAATTGTACATTCGCACTGAAGGCATCAAAACTATGAATTAACACATGTGGAATTATATACTTAACAAAAAAGTGTGAAACAACTGAAAATATGTCTTATATTCTAGGTTCTTAAAAGTCGCAGGTTAACAGCAGCTCAGATTAGAGACCAGGTCAATGCCACACAGAGTTCTAGCAGCAGACACATCTCTACAACAACTGTTAAGAGGAGACTTTGTGCAGCAGGCCTTCATGGTAAAATAGCTGCTAGGAAACCACTGCTAAGGACAGGCAACAAGCAGAAGAGACTTGTTTGGGCTAAAGAACACAAGGAATGGACATTAGACCAGTGGAAATCTGTGCTTTGGTCTGATGAGTCCAAATTTGAGATCTTTGGTTCCAACCACCGTGTCTTTGTGCGACGCAGAAAAGGTGAACGGATGGACTCTACATGCCTGGTTCCCACCGTGAAGCATGGAGGAGGAGGTGTGATGTGTGGGGGTGCTTTGCTGGTGACACTGTTTGGGATTTATTCAAAATTGAAGGCATACTGAACCAGCATGGCTACCACAGCGTCTTGCAGCGGCATGCTATTCCATCCGGTCTGCGTTTAGTTGGACCATCATTTATTTTTCAAAAGGACAATGACCCCAACACACCTCCAGGCTGTGTAAGGGCTATTTGACCAAGAAGGAGAGTGATGGGGGGCTACGCCAGATGACCTGGCCTCCACAGTCACCAGACCTGAACCCAATCGAGATGGTTTGGGGTGAGCTGGACCGCAGAGTGAAGGCAAAAGGGCCAACAAGTGCTAAGCATCTCTGGGAACTCCTTCAAGATTGTTGGAAGACCATTTCCGGTGACTACCTCTTGAAGCTCATCAAGAGAATGCCAAGAGTGTGCAAAGCAGTCATCAAAGCAAAAGGTGGCTACTTTGAAGAACCTAGAATATAAGACATATTTTCAGTTGTTTCACACTTTTTTGTTAAGTATATAATTCCACATGTGTTAATTAATAATTTGATGCCTTCAGTGTGAATGTACAATTTTCATAGTCATGAAAATACAGAAAAATCTTTAAATGAGAAGGTGTGTCCAAACTTTTGGTCTGTACTGTATATACTTTTTTTTAGTTTTTCCAAGGGCTGGCATCATCGGGAGCATGGGCGTGTTTTGATGAGTTTAACCGTATTGAGCTGGAGGTGTTGTCCGTGGTGGCCCAACAGATTCTCCGCATCCAGAGAGCCATCCAGATGAAGATGGACATGTTCAACTTCGAAGGAACAGAACTGAAGCTTAACCCAAATTGCTTCGTAGCCATTACCATGAATCCTGGCTACGCGGGACGTTCTGAGCTGCCGGATAACCTCAAGGTAAAGAGTCCCAGTGCCTTGCATCGGGTCCTTCCACAACATTTCTATAGGATTAAGCTCAGGACTATGACTCGGCCATTCCAAAACTTTATGTTTATTCAACCATTCTTTTGTAGAACGACTTGTGTCTTTGGGCCATTGTCTTGCTGCATGACCCACGTTTTCTTGAGATTCAGTACATGAACTGATATCCTGATATTTTCCTTTAGCATTTGCTGATAGATTTTAGAATTCATTGTTCCATCAATGATGGCAGCCGTCCTTGGCCAAGTGCAGCAAAACAGGCCCAAAGCATGTTACGATTACCATCTTTGTGTTTCATAGATGATAGGAGGTTCTTATGCTGTAATGCAGTATTTTCTTTCTGCAAACATATAGCTTCTCACTTAAAATCTCTATCTTGGCCTCATCCTTCCACAAAGCATTATTCCAGTTACCTATTGATGTGCCCAGGTGAGTTTTAGCAGTGACATTTTAAATCGCATTGCCTTTCTCCTTGCAATCCTGCCATGCTCGCCATTGTTGTTCATTGTCCTTCTGATGGTGGACTCATGAACAATTACATTAGCTAATGTGAGGAGAGGCCTTTAGTTGCTTAGAGGTTACCTTGAGTTCCTTTGTGACCTCACAGACTGATGTAGCTTTAAGTCAAATTTATGCAGTAATACAGAAATTTTTGAGGGGTTCACAAACTTTCAAGTAAATACTACGTTTAAAAAAGAAACATAAGATTTCATCAAAGGGATTATTCTCCCCCAAACCTATATGAGATTGTACATTTCCTATGTATAATCACAACACCGGATGCCCTCATTTCTGCAAGCTCCTTAATATTGATGTCCCGTTCTCCTATTTTCCAAAATGGACACAGTAGAGGTGTGGAGAGAGATTTGGAAAGTGTTAAAGGAGTATTCCCATCTCCAAGATTCTATCCCAATATGTAATAGGTGTAATAATAATATTAATAGCAAATACCTCCAATTGGAAATGTAGTATAGTTCTTCTGATTAGCTATGTCGCTTAACCCATGTGCAGGGCATAGCAGTAGCTTAGGTATCCATGGTTACGACCACTAGCAAGTAACTAACTGTTACTATGTGTGCTCGTAACCATGGATACCTAAGCTACTGCAATGTCCTGCACATGGGGGTAAGCAACATAGCTAATCAGAAGAACTATACTACATTTCTAATTGGAGATATTTGCAATCATTATTATTATTACACCTATTACATATTGGGACAGGATCTTGGAGATGGGAATACCCCTTTAACCACACTTTGACTGACTTTCCTCTGATGTGGAATAGACACATCACTTTTAGGTCTGGGGTGGAGGATAGTGTAAATGGACATAATGGGTTCCCCGGCTCTATGCCTAGTTTACAGTAATTTAGTTTCATTTGTTGACTGACCCATCTGGTTTGCGCATTTCAGGTTCTTTTCCGGACTGTAGCAATGATGGTCCCCAACTATGCTCTGATTGCGGAGATCTGCCTTTATTCTTACGGTTTTCTGCACGATAAACCTCTCTCGGTGAAGATGGTAATGACTTACCGGCTGTGCTCGGAGCCGCTCTCGTCCCAGTTCCATTATGATTATGGGATGCGTGCAGTAAAGGCTGTGCTGATCGCTGCTGGCAATCTGAAGCTGAAATTCCCCCATGAAAATGAAGATATTCTTGTAAGTTCTGAACTGTTGGTCGCTTTACATCTCGTATAGGATAGCATTACCATCTTACCGAGAAGCATTTGGATCACAAAAATTAGATCTGTATGATTTTATAGTAGCAGACAGAGACTTACAAATAATTTCTGCACATTACTGTTCCTGGCTTGTTATATCTCATCTGTGCAAAAGTGTCAAAACTATAGTTGTTAAACACGTAGCTTGTTCATCTTATGGGACAGTTTTGATTTTTAACTTAAACATGTATTTTAGGCTAAAAATCATTTTAACAATTGGGTTTTATTAAAAACGTTGCATCGCTTGGCTTTCACCGGCTTTTTGATTCCCTGCACATTCAATTTTGATGAGGTCTGTGGTCATAAATAAACTGAGAGGAGCTCAGAAAAAGACCGATAAAACATTTACAAACTCCCCGTCAGCCAGCAAAAGCGAGTTCACTGACAGTATCTCACTTAACTCATTCTGCAGCCGGCAATTAACAGTGCAACACAGAGGCCACATGTATTCCCTATGGAAAAACAATTCTGCAGCATATTTTAGTGCAACTCGGCAGCGTTCCATTCCTCTTTTATCATTCCTGGAAATGTAGGAATTAATTGAAATCTGTCAATAACGAGTCCCCTACACAGTCTGACAATGTCACCACTGTTTGGGCACAGTCAGAGTGTATAGGGTTGTCCCCTATATAGATTATATATACATTATATATCATTTACACATACATTTCCAGGAGGTATAACAGAGGGACGATACAATGTAGAGTTTTAGGAAAAGAGGTTTCATACTTATTTTTTGGAGAATACTATTCTTTACTAATACAGACATACCACAAGAACTGACGGCTCCTTTGTAATGGGGTTCCTCACTTTTAATATTGTTTCATGTCATATTGTATATGAATTATTTTATCATTTAATCCTTTTTCATTCTATTTAGCTCTTGTGGTCAATTAAGGATGTAAACGAACCCAAATTTTTGTCTCATGATATTCCTCTGTTCAATGGGATTACCAGCGACCTGTTCCCTGGCATTCAACTTCCGGAAGCCGACTATAAGGTATTAAAATATAATAGTGTCTTAAAGGGGTTTTCCAAGACTTAAAGAGGACTTGTCCCTCGCCATAAATGTGTAAATGCCGCTGTTCTCCTGACTCCGGCATTGTTTTTCTTTTCTTCCTGCTCCTCTCCGTTCCTGACATCTGTCGCTCTCCTCTAGCCCTTTAAGCCAACTGGGCAAGGCCTTCCTGAAGACTCCCACAGAGAGGACTTGATGACCACGCCCACTTGGCTATTAAAAATTATGAACTTGATTTCTATAAAGAGGCTATATCTCAGGAATGGAGAGGCGCAGGAGCAAAAGAAAAACAACACCGGATTCAGGAGAACAGCGGCATTTACACCAGGTAATAAAATTGCATATTAATGGCAAGTGATAGGTCCTATATAGCTGGCCAGCTATCATTTAGATGACCGTTATCTTTCCCGGCTCCCCCATATTCAGGAATGCTCCCTCCTCTGTTCTCTATGACAGTCGCTGCCAGAATCTTATGGCAGCTGCTAATTTCAGGGTCAGAAAGTAAGGATCGGGTGATTAAATTCCAACCACCCGATTTTTATGTCCCCCAACATAATCTGTCATGAGGCCCCCATACACAGTAGATGGTAGACCAATCCCATTGAATTCACCCGATCCTGATCCACTGCTTTGGAATTGGGTTACATGACCTTGTCACTCATCGTCCGGTCCCATTAGTGCAACCTGGGCAGCTGCACAGGGGCACCAGAGGTAAGGGGGCTCACTTATACCTCCAATGCAAGATGATCTGATGTAGAAAAAAAATGGTTAAAACATCTGTGAGTGATTTATCACTAGTTTAGTTGTAGGTTATGGAGACATTTTTTAAGATGAATGAATCGATTCGCAGGAGACTGATCCAATGGCCAGGTGTCATGGGTGCGTCAGATGTGACAGACAGTCGCCCTGCAGTTGGTTGCAGGAGATCCCTTCGTTTGGCATTACAGACATAGTAACATAGTTTTTAAGGTTGAAGGAAGACTAAGTCCATCTAGTTCAACCCATAGCCTAACATGTTGATCCAGAGGAAGGCAAAAAAAAACCATGTGGCAAACACTAAGCTCCACGTTGGGGAAAAAAAATCCTTCCCGACTCCATACGACAATCAGACTAGTTCCCTGGATCAACGCCCTATCAAGGAATCTAGTATTTATAACCTGTAATATTATACTTTTCAAGAAAGGCATCCATGCCCTTCTTAAATTTTAACAGTGAATCACTCATTACAACATCATGCGGCAGAGAGTTCCATAGTCTCTCTGCTCTTACAGTAAAGAATCCCCGTCTGTGATTATGATTAAACCTTCTTTCCTCCAGACGTAGAAGATGCCCCCTTGTCCCCGTCTCAGGCCTCAGAGTAAAAAGATCAGTAGAAAGGTCTTTGTACTGTCCCCTCATATACTTGTACATAGTAATAAGATCACCTCTAAGCCTTCTTTTTTCCACAGTAAATAACCCCAAGTGTAATAACTTGTCTTGGTATTGCAGACCCCCCAGTCCTCTAATAACCTTGGTCGCTCTTCTCTGCACCCGCTCTAGTTCAGCCATGTCTTTCTTATACACCGGAGACCAGAACTGTACACAGTATTCTAAG
Organism: Phyllobates terribilis; assembly: GCF_046119375.1. Taxonomy (NCBI): domain Eukaryota; kingdom Metazoa; phylum Chordata; class Amphibia; order Anura; family Dendrobatidae; genus Phyllobates; species Phyllobates terribilis. The sequence goes on from NW_027363232.1 coordinate 1,413,718, forward strand.
TGTGATCGCACTAGTGACTTGTATAGAGGTAAAATTATGTTCTCCTCATGAGCAGCTGCCTGACACTGGCCACTAAACGTGAGCTTGTCGTCCACCAATACACCCAGGTCTTTTTCAGTTACAGTTTTGCCCAGTGTTTTACAATTAAGCATATAATTATACATTTTATTTCCTCTGCCACATCTTCTTAGCGGTCTCACTGTAGGACCCAGCGGCTACCTCCCTCCTGCTCTAATTGACAATCAGGCCTTGGTGTTTAAATACTTCCTGGTTGCTACACAGAGGTGCCAGTGATATTCACATGACCCCTTGTGAAGGCTTGGAGCAAGTGCAGTTCTTACTGCCTCTCTGGTGCTAAGAGGATGTGTGTGCCATCTTTCTGAAGTCGACTCTAGCTAAGCTACTTCCCCTGTGTCTGTCTCCCCTTGCTGTCTTTAGTTGTCAGTGGGGATCGACTAGTGCTCACCCCCCCTTCCCTATCCAGGGCCAAGCGCTAAGGAAATACAGGGATAGGTTCCTGTGCGGCAATTGGTGAGGAACCAATATAGAGTCGGTAGGGGAGACAGGGTGATTGCAGATCAGCCTAGGAGGTTTCCATTTCCCTCTTTCCCTAGTGTCTGGGCTCCCTTCCCCTTTGTGTCGCACTTTGTCTTTCCTACACTGTGCGTGACATCAGGTCAGTGGGGGGCACTGAATGAGACCCCTGAGAGCCACCTTATTTCTTCCTGCCCCCCGGCTCTTCTTCAGATTAGCTGGCCTGGCATGACGTTATGGTTGCAGCATGATGTACACCAGGCCATATAATCAGAAGAGGAGCCGGGGATGCCGGCAGCTAAGAGGCGGCTCTCAGGGGTCCCGTCCAGCGGCCACAGAATACTGATCTGGGTCCTGAAAATGTATTCTCCCACCTCTAATTGGATCCACTGTAAACAGACTGATGAAATATTTTACCTTCCTTTTGCTCAGGATTTACTGGAATGCGCACAGGAGAGCTGTGCTGGACACAACATCCAACCCGAGAAGGTCTTCCTGGAGGACATGATCCAGACGTATGAGATGATGATTGTCAGACACGGGTAAGCTGCAACTACAGAAGTCCATGGGACGGGGGATTTATTCTTCGCTGTTTCCATTTTATACAATGGACCATGCTGCATTTTGTTTATCCCGTACAGTTTTATGTTGGTTGGAGAGCCGTTCTCTGGAAAAACGAAGGTCCTCCACGTCCTCGCTGATACGCTGTCTCTTATGAATGAGCGAGGGTGCGAAGAAGAAAAAGTGATTTACCGGACAGTGAACCCTAAAGCCATCACCATGGGGCAGCTGTTCGGGCAGTTTGATCCAGTGTCACATGAGGTTCGTCTATGATTGGAATTATTGTTTATAATACTAATATCTTTTCTGAAAATGGGAACATCTCCCCTTTTATGGCTTATGGACATGGTAGAAGGGGTTCCTTCAGAGACATAGACCCCAG